>NC_091283.1:393899073-396299073 GCF_032444005.1 Ranitomeya imitator
GCCAATTTAGGATGTTACTTTCCACAGCAACTTGTGTTAAATATTGAATCACTGACTTCCTATGTGCAAAATCTTCAGAAACAATTAACTAAGGTGCATGCACAAGTTTTTGCTTCCCTTCCAGATCCTGATAACACTGAAGGAAGTCACAAGTTGGAACCAGGTGATCAAGTCTATATAAAAAGACACACCAGAAAGGCTCTTGAATCAAGATTTGACGGACCCTTCCAAGTCCTGTTGACAACACCTACATCAGTCAAGCTTGAAGGAAAGGCATCATGGATACATGCAAGCCATTGCAAAAAAGCAGTATAAAACTCATGATATTGATGTTAATAATGTTAACCACAACGAAGGCATGGGAAAGACTAAATTCTTTAGCCCCTTGGGACAAAAACCCTCTTGGTGTATGCTTCAAAATGTATCTAGTTTTGTGGATTTGGCTCACAGATTGGTATTGCAGCACTCAGCTCTATGGGATCTGCCTGAGGGTACATTTTGGATATGCGGAGAAGGAGCATATAAATGGCTTCCCGTAGGTATAAAGGGTACTTGTACATTAGGACGCCTAACCCCAGCTACTTTCATAATTTCAAATAAACAAGTGAATATGCAAGCCGTACCCAAGCACACACTATATAAAAGAGCTGCAGATAACTCACCACGTCCCTCAGGGAGGCCACATATAGTACAAATGGGAATTCCCAACAAAATTGCTAGTACCATTTTTATTTATCCTATGTTAACACAAATGTGGGATAAATTAGTTAGAGCCACGGATTATCTAGATGATCAGATCTGGGATATATTGGATATACTAAACACTAGTGTAGCTGTACAGAATCAGCTTATAATAGTCATCAACCAACATACCCTGGTATTGGATTACCTAACTGCCTCACAAGGGGGTATGTGTCAAATCATTGGACCCACCTGCTGTCATTATATAGACCCGAATAGTACTATGAGTATGACATTTAAATTAAAGGACGTACAACGACTCAGAGATCAGTATGACAAAGACAATGACCAGAATAAGGATAGCTGGTGGTCAGATACCTTTTCTTTTCTTAACCCAGCCAACTGGTTCAGAGGGATCGGTGGGTGGGTTGCCGGGATTATGCAGAGCATAATACATATAGTTATGATTATTGTAATCATATATGTGTTATTCAAGATTGTACTCAAGGGTATCTCAGTATGCACAAATAAATTTTGTGTAATAGATGCAAGAGTATAAAGTTTATTATTGCCGTACTAATTTTCTTTTATATTTTAGTATACTGCTGCATAAAGAAGAAAATGCACAAGCTTCATGCAAAAATTTATGACAAATAATAAAAGACTATGTCAAAGGGGGGAATTGTGGAGACCAGACTGAACCAAAGGATCCATTTTGTCTCCCAGATGAAATCTGCTTCTGCACAGCAAACTTGACATTTCCTTTTATAGAAGTAATCACGCGCGCATTTCTCCTTGATATTGTAGCCTTTCACCCACATACCAGATATTGTAACTTTTCACTAGTATAGATTTGCTTTGTAAGTGATTATGAAATATGAGCGCTTGTGCGCATGTCTGTAAATGCCTAACTTCTTACTATATAAAGAAGGGGCAGCGCCCAGTGAGGCAGGCGTGCTCCGGGGCTACCCCTGTTTATGAACACACAACCTTTGTGCTGCGTGTCATTTACTTGGATTCCTCAATCCAGGAAGCCAGGGACGGAAGAGGACTCAACAAGATATATATGCCGACGATTTATGTCTTAAAGAACAAAAGGATCTGCTGTCTGCAATCTGAAATCGTTATCTCCACTGATGTCATCATTTAGGCACCGATACACATTAAACTGTCAGCAAAACCCCTTGGTATCAGCAGGTGAGGACGACGTTACTCTGTGTATGGGGGCTTTTACTACTTAATAAAGGGTATGTGTACCCTTAGGGTATGCTCACGATGTCATTCAGCCGTTTGCAAATCTGTTTTTCAGATGGGTTCCAAGCAGGATCCACGTGAAAAACATCTTGTGCACACACCCTTAGTCTGACTTACCAGTAGGGTTTGTGACCATTTAAATTGCCTAGGGCACCATGAAGGCCACATACGGTGTCATTTTTGGACGCTATGTTCATTTACTATTTCTGTTTTTTTTTAATCTATTTATACAACTTCTCCATCTGTGACTTTTACAATCTTTGTTTCAGGGTGAAGATCTGACCCATATTATTACTATAGAGACATATGTGAGGGGTGATGAGCGGGGTAAAGAGGAGATTCCTACAGATAACTGCACAGGTGAGTAGTGACCACTAAATGCAGCGAAGTCACAGGCTCTACTCAGTCACTGGATGAATGTTTTTTTAATGTGGATTTTACACATAGGGATTTCTCGCTAAAACAAAACGAAAAAAACCTTTTCACATTATTTTATATAGTTATCTCTCTGCTTTAGGAGTGAGTCTTCTGTGTTCATAGTTTTGTAGAACACCGGACACTGTGCTAAGTGGATGTCTCTAAATTTACGTTTGACCCTTGTCAGTGTTGGGGATTTGAACTCCGGACCCCAATATGGAAGGCAGAAACATAACTAGTGAGCCGCAGGCTGCACTGTCTGTTATGTGCACAATACATTTCTCAGCCTGAAAACCTCAGTAACTTTCTTTTTTACAATCATAATATTCCAGTATGTAAATGGTGCAATTGTTTTGGAACGGTACAAACATCTCATGATGCAGAACTTTCATTCTTTTATTTTTAAATCAGATAAATTTTTATAGAATTTTTCAACATACAACAAAAGACCACACCTATCCAAACCCCCTCCTTGTTCTGCACCACATAGCAATTAGCAATTATCTTATTATATTAATCAACATAGTTAAGCTGAATACGACAATCTGTACACTCATGTGCAAATAAATGAAAAATAAGTCCCGGGTCCCCAAGTTCTTTCGCTTTCACCTGAAACGGGAAGGACATTATGATATACTCCTTCATCCAGACGTTGCAGAAGATTATTTTTTTCCATAAATTCCTTAAACGTACGTGGCGCCCTGTCCAACCAGTGTGCTGCTATCATTTTCCTGGCTTGATATAACGTTCTTTTAAGTGCCAACCTTACGATTGCATCTTCAGCAACCCCATCCACAAAGCCCAAGACACAAACCAGAGGATGCATAGGAATCACAACCCCAAACACCATATTTATGTGGTCTATGACTTGGGTCCAGAACTTCCCGATGGAACCACATGACCAAAACATATGTAGCAAATCGGCAGGTCCCGAACAGCATCTCGGACACAAGTCATCCTCTTTTACCCCAATTTTATGCAGGAATTTGGGAGTCTTGTATACCCAATGCAGCAGGTACATCTCTGACAACCTTTTTGCCTCATTAGTGGACAGCTGGGGAATTGAGGATAATATGTCATCCCACTGCTCATCGTCAATCACCCCAACATCCTGCTCCCATTTTTCTTTAAGCTTCAACTGATGATTATCTATAACCTGGGCAAGGAGTAGTTGATAGAATCTAGAAATTGCACCAGCGACACAACCCTGGTTCCCAGCCATAGAACCCATAATCATTTATTGTTTTCTAAGCGGAGTAAGGGACTTCTGAGTATGCCATGCGTGTCTCAATTGAAGGTACTGAGAAAAGTACATACCGTATATACTTGAGTATCCCCCTCTCGGCTTATACTCAAGTCATACCCAGGGGTCGGCAGGGGAGGGAGAGCGGGGGCTGTCTAATTATAATCACCTGCTCCTGGCGCTGTGCAGTCCCTGGTTCCCCGGCGCCCCAGCTTCTTCCTGTACTGAGCGGTCACATGGTACCGCTCATTACAGTAATGAATATGCGGCTCCACCTCTATGGGAGGTGGAGCCGCATATTCATTACTGTAATGAGCGGTAACGGTGACCGCTCAGTACAGAATGAAGCTGCGGCTACGGGGAAGCAGGGACTGCACAGCGCCAGGAGCAGGTGAGTGTAACGGGGAGGGGAGCGCTGCGTGATATTCACCTGCTCCCCGTTCCGGCGCTGTTCCGTCGTCAGCGTCTTCTGCAGTGGCGCTCAGGTCAGAGGGCGCGATGACGTGGTTAGTGCGCGCCCTCTGCCTGAACGTCAGTGCAGAAGACGCTGAAGATGGAGCGAAGTCAGGTGAATATTGAAAGTGCCGGGGGCCTGAGCGACGGAGAGGTGAGTTTTTTTTTATCGCAGCAACAGCAAATGGGGCAAGTGTTTGTATGGAGCATCTATGGGGCCATTGTGCAGCACTATATGGGGCAAGTGTCTGTATGGAGCCATAATCCTTTGTGCAGCACTATATGGGGCAAGTGTCTGTATGGGGCCATAATTAACGTTTGTGGAGCATTACGGTATATGGGGCAAGTGTCTGTATGGAGCATCTTATGGGGCCATAATCAAGGTTTGTGCAGCATTATATGGGGCAAATATCTTTATGGAGCATCTTATGGGGCCATAATCAGCATTTGTGCAGCATTATATTGGGCAAATGTGTCTATGGAGCATCTTATGGGGCCATTATTAACCTTTATGCAGGATTATATGGGGCATATTTTAATATGGAGCATCTTATGGGGCCATCATAAACTTTATGGAGCATTATATGGTGCTCCTGATTCAATATGGATATTCAAAAACACTTAACCTACTGATGTCTCAATTAAGTTTACTTTTATTGGTATCTATTTTTACTTTTGACATTTACTGGTAGCTGCTGCATTTTCCACCCTAGGCTTATACTCGAGTCATTAAGTTTTCCCAGTTTTTTGTGGCAAAATTAGGGGGGGAGGGGGGAGGCTTATACTCGGGTCGGCTTATACTCGAGTATATACGGTATGTTGTAGCTGGAATTCATCTCTTAACGGCTGAAAACTTTTAAAGACACCATCCAACTGAAGTTGATCTATAAATAGGATCCCTGCTGGTCACCAGGGGCTGAAGTCCTCTAACCTGAATATTTCTGACAACTTTGGGTTTTGCCATATAGAAGTAACTGGAGTAAACCCCTCAATATTAAAGAGTTGGTTAGTCTTTTCCCACGTTTTATTCATAAGGACTATAGTAGGGAGCTTAGTCGTATTTTCCTCCAAATAACCTGCTTCCAAAAATGAGATAATCATTTTAACCAATTTAACCTGATAATGGTAATTTACACCAGGTGTTGACGTTTGCTTGGAATTTCATGTATAGCGGATCCAAATTCAAACTCTTTCCCACTTTAAGTCTTGTTTGACTCACGTTGGATGCTTGAGAAAGTTCATCCACTGGCATTAACATGGATTTCTCCCAATTAATTTGAAGCCCTGAAAAATCTCCAAACTGGTTAATCATAGTTATAGCGTTTAACAATGAATCCTCTGTATCCAAAAGAAATACCAAAAGGTCATCTGCATACAATGCCACCCTTTCTTCCACAGACGGATGCACAAAGCTGTTGTGAATTCTGTTGTCGAACTCCCTCCTGTGGTCGTGAATGGTACTTCGGCGAGTTTTGTCTATGGGCTCCCTCTGGTGGCTATGAGTGAAGCTGCTGCTTCTGAGGTTCCTTTCACAGGTGACGTGGTTTATCCTTTGGTTGGCTGCTCTATTTAACTCCTCTCAGATCGTTACTCCATGCCAGCTGTCTATGTTTTTGCATTGGTTCAGTTCGCTCCTGGATCTCTCTGGTGACCTGCCTTCTCCTGCAGAAGCTAAGTTCCTGATAGTCATTATTTGTTCACTGCTTTCTTGTCCAGCTGGTTATCATGATTTTGTCTTGCTAGCTGGAAGCTCTGGGATGCAGAGTGGCCCCTCCGCACCGTGAGTCTTTTTTGCACACTCTGCGTGGTCTTTTGTAGGTTTTTGTGCTGATCGCAAAGTTACCTTTCCTATCCTCTGTCTATTTAGTAAGTCTGGCCTCCCTTTGCTGAAACCTGTTTCATTTCTGCGTTTGTGACTTCATCTTTACTCACAGTCAATATATGTGGGGGGCTTCCTTTACCTTTGGGGAATTTCTCTGAGGCAAGGTAGGCTTTATTTTCTATCTCTAGGGCTAGATAGTTCTTAGGCTGTGACGAGGCGCCTAGGTCTGGTCAGGAGCGCTCCATGGCTATTTCTAGTGTGTGTGATAGGATTAAGGCTTGCGGTCAGCAGAGCTCCCACATCCCAGAGCTCGTCCTGTATGAGGTTTAACTATCAGGTCATTCCGGGTGCTCCTAACCACCAGGTCATAACAGTACAGCTGGCCCAAAGTATTAATGCATCTCAATAGAGGGATAAGTGAACTTCTGAGACCTTTTTTTTTTCTTTGCACTGTGTTTTGTCTTTCTTTTCCCCTAGACCTTTGGGTGGTTCAGGACACAGGTGTAGATATGGACATTCAAGGTCTGTCCTCTTGTGTGGATAATCTCACTGCAAGGGTACAAAACATTCAAGATTTTGTGGTTCAGAATCCTATGTTAGAGCCTAGAATTCCTATTCCTGACTTATTTTCTGGGGATAGATCTAGGTTCTTGAATTTCAAAAATAATTGTAAACTGTTTCTAGATTTGAAACCCCGCTCCTCTGGTGACCCAGTTCAACAGGTAAAAATCATTATTTCTTTGTTGCGTGGTGACCCTCAAGACTGGGCATTTTCCCTTGCGCCAGGAGATCCTGCATTGCGTGATGTTGATGCGTTTTTTCTGGTGCTTGGATTGCTTTATGATGAACCAAATTCAGTGGATCAGGCAGAGAAAATCTTGCTGGCTTTGTGTCAGGGTCAGGATGAAGCGGAGGTGTACTGTCAGAAGTTTAGAAAGGGGTCTGTGCTTACTCAGTGGAATGAATGTGCCCTGGCGGCAATTTTCAGAAAGGGTCTTTCTGAAGCCCTTAAGGATGTCATGGTGGGATTTCCCACGCCTGCTGGTTTGAATGAGTCTATGTCTTTGGCCATTCAGATCGATCGGCGCATGCGTGAGCGTAAAGCTATGCACCATCTGGCGGTATTCTCTGAGACTTTGACCAGAGCTGAACGGCAAGAACACAGACGTCGGAATGGGCTGTGTTTTTACTGTGGTGAATCCACTCATGCTATCTCCGATTGTCCTAAGTGCACTAAGCGGTTCGCTAGGTCTGCCACCATTGGTACGGTACAGTCTAAATTTCTTTTGTCCGTTACTCTGATTTGCTCCCTGTCGTCCTATTCTGTAATGGCATTTGTGGATTCAGGCGCTGCCCTGAATTTGATGGACTTGGAGTTTGCCAGGCGCTGTGGTTTTTTCTTGGAGCCCTTGCAGTATTCTATTCCATTGAGAGGAATTGATGCTACGCCTTTGGCCAAGAATAAGCCTCAGTACTGGACTCAATTGACCATGTGCATGGCTCCTGCACATCAGGAGGATATTCGCTTTTTGGTGTTGCATAATCTGCATGTTGTGGTCGTTTTGGGGTTTCCATGGCTACAGGTCCATAATCCAGTGTTGGATTGGAAATCTATGTCTGTGTCCAGCTGGGGTTGTCAGGGGGTACATGGTGATGTTCCATTGCTGTCAATTTCGCCTTCCATTCCTTCTGAAGTCCCTAAGTTTTTATCAGATTACCGGGATGTATTTGAAGAGCCCAAATCTGGTGCCCTACCTCCTCATAGGGATTGCGACTGTGCTATTAATTTGATTCCTGGTAGTAAGTTTCCTAAGGGCCGTCTGTTTAATTTATCTGTGCCAGAGCACGCCGCTATGCGGAGTTATATAAAGGAATCCTTGGAGAAGGGTCATATTCGTCCATCGTCGTCACCATTGGGAGCAGGGTTCTTTTTTGTGGCCAAGAAGGATGGTTCTTTGAGACCTTGTATTGATTACCGCCTTCTTAATAAGATCACAGCCAAATTTCAGTATCCTTTGCCGCTGCTGTCTGATTTATTTGCTCGGATTAAGGGGGCTAGTTGGTTCACCAAGATAGATCTTCGTGGTGCGTATAATCTTGTGCGAATTAAACAGGGTGATGAATGGAAGATGGCATTTAATACGCCCGAGGGCCATTTTGAGTACCTGGTTATGCCATTCGGGCTTTCTAATGCTCCATCTGTGTTTCAGTCCTTTATGCATGACATCTTCCGAGAGTACCTGGATAGATTCATGATTGTATATTTGGATGACATTTTGGTCTTTTCGGATGATTGGGAGTCTCATGTGAAGCAGGTCAGAATGGTGTTCCAGGTCCTTCGTGCGAATTCCTTGTTTGTGAAGGGGTCAAAGTGTCTCTTTGGAGTTCAGAAGGTTTCATTTTTGGGTTTCATTTTTTCCCCTTCTACTATCGAGATGGACCCTGTTAAAGTTCAGGCCATTTACGATTGGACTCAGCCGACATCTGTGAAGAGCTTGCAGAAGTTCCTGGGCTTTGCTAATTTTTATCGTCGCTTCATCGCTAATTTTTCCAGTATTGCTAAACCGTTGACTGATTTGACCAAGAAAGGTGCTGATGTGGTCAATTGGCCCTCTGCAGCTGTAGAGGCTTTTCAGGAGTTGAAGCGTCGTTTTGCTTCTGCCCCTGTGTTGTGCCAGCCAGATGTTTCGCTCCCTTTTCAGGTTGAGGTTGATGCTTCTGAAATTGGAGCAGGGGCTGTTTTGTCACAAAGAAGTTCTGATGGCTCGGTGATGAAACCCTGTGCCTTCTTTTCTAGAAAATTCTCGCCTGCTGAGCGCAATTATGATGTGGGCAACCGGGAGTTGTTGGCCATGAAGTGGGCATTCGAGGAGTGGCGACATTGGCTTGAAGGAGCTAAACATCGCGTGGTGGTCTTGACGGATCACAAGAATTTGACTTATCTCGAGTCTGCCAAACGGTTGAATCCTAGACAGGCTCGATGGTCGCTCTTTTTCTCTCATTTTGATTTTGTGGTTTCATACCTTCCGGGATCTAAGAATGTGAAGGCTGACGCCCTGTCAAGGAGTTTTGTGCCTGACTCTCCGGGTGTTCCGGAGCCGGCGGGTATTCTTAAAGAAGGGGTAATTTTGTCTGCCATCTCCCCTGATTTGCGGCGTGTGCTGCAAAAGTTTCAGGCTGATAGACCTGACCGTTGTCCTACGGAGAAACTGTTTGTCCCTGATAGATGGACTAGTAGAGTTATCTCTGAGATTCATTATTCAGTGTTGGCTGGTCATCCTGGAATCTTTGGTACCAGAGATTTGGTGGCTAGATCCTTTTGGTGGCCTTCTTTGTCACGAGATGTGCGTTCTTTTGTGCAGTCCTGTGGGACTTGTGCTCGGGCTAAGCCCTGCTGTTCTCGTGCCAGTGGGTTGCTTTTGCCCTTGCCGATCCCGAAGAGGCCCTGGACGCATATTTCCATGGATTTTATTTCTGATCTCCCTGTTTCTCAAAAGATGTCGGTCATTTGGGTGGTTTGTGATCGCTTCTCTAAGATGGTCCATTTGGTACCCTTATCTAAATTGCCTTCCTCCTCTGATTTGGTGCCATTGTTTTTCCAGCATGTGGTTCGTTTGCATGGCATTCCAGAGAACATCGTCTCGGGCAGAGGTTCCCAGTTTGTTTCGAGGTTTTGGCGGTCCTTTTGCGCTAAGATGGGCATTGATTTGTCTTTTTCTTCGGCTTTCCATCCTCAGACTAATGGCCAAACCGAATGAACTAATCAGACTTTGGAGACATATCTGAGATGCTTTGTTTCTGCTGATCAGGATGATTGGGTGTCCTTCTTGCCTTTGGCTGAGTTCGCCCTTAATAATCGGGCCAGCTCGGCTACTTTAGTTTCTCCTTTTTTCTGTAATTCTGGTTTCCATCCTCGTTTCTCTTCAGGGCAGGTTGAGCCTTCGGACTGTCCTGGTGTGGATGCGGTGGTGGACAGGTTGCAGCAGATTTGGACTCATGTGGTGGACAATTTGACATTGTCTCAGGAGAGGGCTCAACGTTTCGCTAACCACCGGCGTTGTGTTGGTCCCCGACTTCGTGTTGGGGATTTGGTTTGGTTGTCATCTCGTCATGTTCCTATGAAGGTTTCCTCTCCTAAGTTTAAGCCTCGTTTCATTGGGCCATATAAGATTTCTGAAGTTCTTAATCCTGTGTCATTTCGTTTGGACCTTCCAGCTTCTTTTGCCATCCATAATGTGTTCCATAGGTCGTTGTTGCGGAGATACGTGGCGCCTATGGTTCCCTCCGTTGATCCTCCTGCCCCGGTGTTGGTCGAGGGGGAGTTGGAGTATGTGGTGGAGAAGATTTTGGATTCTCGTGTTTCGAGACGGAAACTCCAGTACCTGATCAAGTGGAAGGGTTATGGTCAGGAAGATAATTCCTGGGTTTTTGCCTCTGATGTTCATGCTGCCGATCTTGTTCGTGCCTTTCATTTGGCTCATCCTGATCGGCCTGGGGGCTCTGGTGAGGGTTCGGTGACCCCTCCTCAAGGGGGGGTACTGTTGTGAATTCTGTTGTCGAACTCCCTCCTGTGGTCGTGAATGGTACTTCGGCGGGTTCTGTCTATGGGCTCCCTCTGGTGGCTATGAGTGAAGCTGCTGCTTCTGAGGTTCCTTACACAGGTGACGTGGTTTATCCTTTGGTTGGCTGCTCTATTTAACTCCTCTCAGATCATTACTCCATGCCAGCTGTCTATGTTTTTGCATTGGTTCAGTTCGCTCCTGGATCTCTCTGGTGACCTGCCTTCTTCTGCAGAAGCTAAGTTCCTGATAGTCATTATTTGTTCACTGCTTTCTTGTCCAGCTGGTTTTCATGATTTTGTCTTGCTAGCTGGAAGCTCTGGGATGCAGAGTGGCCCCTCCGCACCGACTCACGGTTTTTGTGCTGATCGCAAAGTTACCTTTCCTATCCTCTGTCTATTTAGTAAGTCTGGCCTCCCTTTGCTGAAACCTGTTTCATTTCTGCGTTTGTGACTTCATCTTTACTCACAGTCAATATATGTGGGGGGCTTCCTTTACCTTTGGGGAATTTCTCTGAGGCAAGGTAGGCTTTATTTTCTATCTCTAGGGCTAGATAGTTCTTAGGCTGTGACGAGGCGCCTAGGTCTGGTCAGGAGCGCTCCACGGCTATTTCTAGTGTGTGTGATAGGATTAGGGCTTGCGGTCAGCAGAGCTCCCACATCCCAGAGCTCGTCCTGTATGAGGTTTAACTATCAGGTCATTCCGGGTGCTCCTAACCACCAGGTCATAACACAAAGCCCTTTATCTCCCCACTAGTTCGGAGTTTAATAGCCAGGAGTTCTATCTCCAATGCGAACAGCAGAGGGGACAGGGGACAGTCCTGCCTAGTTCCCCTACACAGCTCAAAAGCCTCTGATGTGCAACCATTTATTTTAATTTATGGAATGCAGGATAAAAGCTTGACCCAAGAAAATGGGACCGAAACCCATACCCCTCATGACAGACCACAAACTTTTCAACATTGAGCGAGAGCACTGCACCCCCCCCCCCCCCCTACATTCTGCGACTGTGCCAGTAGATTAATAAAGAGACGTTGCAAATTTATGGCAGTCGATTTGGCAGGCATGAAGCCAGTCTGGACACCATGAACAAAGTGAGTAATGACCTTTTAGGAGTCTCATGACAAGCACTTTGGCCAAAATCTTGACATCAACCCTGCAAAAGGGAAATGGGTCTATAGGAATCCATAAGGGTCAGATCTTTCCCTTGCTTAGGCAGCAAGACTATAACCGCTTCAGACATAGATTTAGGAAGACCACCCACACTAAGGGATTCCCGGAAGACATCCAGCAAGTTAGGCAACAACACTGAACCCACCTCTTTATACAATTCAGTTGACAGCCAGTCTGTCCCCGAAGCCTTATTAGCTCGAAATGAGGTTAGAGCTTCCTCCAGTTCCTCCACTGTAAGAGGCACATCCAATGCCAACCTTTGTTCCTCCGATAACTGTGCAGAGGCAATGAGCTAAGATGGCTATCAATCGCCTCTGTTGTCATAGAGAGTTTGGAAGAATATAATTGTTGATAGAAAAGGAGAAACTGATTAAGAATTTCCTCTAACCCGGTAACTGTGGACCCATCCATTGTCTTAATTGCCGGAATAATAGGAGATCCCTGCTGAGCTCTAGCGACTGTGGCCAACAGATGCCCCGCATTCCCCCTCCGTATAGAAATTGTCTGATAAAAAATCTTTTATGTTCTGCCTGTTCCAAAAGGTGATTATTTAGTAATTTTTGTGCTCCCACCCATTTATCTCTATGAAACTGAGTTCAGGAATTTACAAACCGCTGTTCTGCCTCATCCACACATCGCTTAACATAAATAGTATGGGCTCTACTCTTAGTTTTAATTCTAGAGATCTCTTTAATCAGAACCCCCCCTTAGTTTGGGATGCATGAAATGCTTTCTATCAGGGGCGATGCCGAGCCAATATTATCTTGAAAAAAGGCCTTCAACTTCCCAGCTAATCCTTCTCTGTCCTTCAATATTGCCAGCCAGTACTGGTTGAGCTTCCATAGTTCTCTCGATGCAGTAGATAGGGGAAGAATATTAAGAACAACCCGTAATGGTGAGTGATCTGACAACTTTCTCGTGAGATATTCCAAGAACTTCCATTATTAAAAAATATCGGAACCCAGACAGATTCCATAATACATGGGACCACTCTGCTTCTGATTGCATTAGTTGTACAACACATCAATTTTGAACATGAATCGGCTGTCAGTCAAAAAATGGAGACGTCTGTTTTTCATTTGATTTATAGAGGAAACGTTCCCGTTCAAGTGAATGTGTCCGTGAGAAAACTGGTAACACTCCGATGTCATCTGTGTTGTCATCTGAGTGCTGTCTATTCTTCACCGAGCAGTTGATATTAGAGGCTTTGACAAACAAAAAAAATGGATATCACACAGATTGTAAAAACGGACACCGAGACCAAAAATAGAACCAACATATTGTAGCAAAAATTGTACTTTAACTTGTTTAAAACAAAAAACTGATATCGTCTGATTGAGGCCCAACTCTATATTCACAATGTGAAGAGCGCACTGTCAGGGGGTTACATCTTTGTATACAAAATTAGAGTGCAAATGTGTCCATCAACCCCTTAAGGATGTGCCCATTTTCAGTCCTTAAGACAATGTTTTTTTTTTTTTTTTTTTACTTGTTCCGCTTCACGAGCCATGGTATTTTTATGAATCTTGGGATACTTCTAACGTTTTAAGTAACTTTTTTTAACTCCTTATAGGGGAATTATAGAAAAAAACACTTCTTTTGGTTTTTGATGTATTCGTGTGCTGCACATATATGGCGTTACCTTTATTTTGTGGGTCCATCCGATTATGGCGATATTGAGTTTATATATTTATATTAGTGTTTTGCTACTTTTGTATAATAAATACTGTAAGAAAAAAAATTTGTTTTTATATTGTCATATTCTGAGAGTCAGACACTTTACAATTTTACATCAGCGGAGATATATCACAGCTTATATTTTGCGTGAGAAGCTGTAGTTTTCAGTGGTGCCATTTCTGGGTGCAAACAACTTTTTGGTAACTTTTTAATTCATTTTGAGACTGTTTGAGCAAAATCTAACAATTCTGTTGATTTTTTTTATTCTTTTGATGTTCTTCATGGAGAGTTAATAATGGTATAATTTTAGAGTACAAGTCAATTGCATCACTTGTTCAACAGATGGATGTGGGAAATATATTCTGTGTGCCGTCCATTGTTTGCAACATTTTTCTCGTGGACCATCAGCATTGTGTTTCTGGCAGTGTGTGGGTGAGGTTATGATAAACAGCTTCAGAAAGTTGAGAAAGGAGGAGCTGAGCTTGTGCTGTGCTAGTTCATGAGAAATCAAAACACACAATGTGACCAGTGCTGGGGAAACACCCCCCTTCCCAAAGGATAATGTATGAACATCAAAGCAATGAACAAACAGCCATGAGGGTTTCTGATAGAGGAAAGTTCAATGCTAAAAACACCCTAAAGACCACTTTAGGCTGGTTTCACACATCCTGATATTTCCGGTACCGGAAAAAACAGTATCGGAGATATCAGTGTCTGTGTGTAATACTTGCAGCACATTTGGCAACTGTGTGCCTCCTGTGTGCCACATCAGTACCACATATACGGGCACCTGAGAAGCAGCTGAACAGTTAGTGTTGTTCCCTGGCGCCGGGTGCTGAAGACCGCTACGCATCATTCTCCCCAGCTCATCTGGCAATCAGCGCGAGCTGTGGAGAATGATGAGTTATATTCAATTGATAACAGCGACAGCTGATGGGACTATTACTCCCGTCAGCCTACAGCAGCTGCCGCTAATAACAGTGAGAGCATGCAGTGGCTGATGGGAATGTTTTCCACCCGCTGCCCATTTGACACCCATTCCATTGAATCAGCGGTGAACTCACTGGGCTGAAATGCAGTGAACTCAGTGACTTTTTCTCACGGTGCTGAGGTCACTGCAATTCAGCCCACTGCTCACTGATGCTGTGCTCGCAGCAGCTCATTCGCTAATGGTTCTCAGCCTGGACGGTCGCATCTTGGCACGGTCCAGGTTGAAAACTATTAATCCCCATTCCCAGACATAGATTACGGTGTGGGACAGAATGATGGACAGGTGAAGGATATGGTTGTTTTTTTTTTGGTTTATTACAGGAGATAAGGAATTCAATGGGATGGGCGTAAGGTGAGTATAACTGTGTTTATTTTTAGCATAAAATGGAAAAGTGTGTTTTGTTTCATTTTTCATAAAAGGCTTTATTCTGCCTGTGTGTTTATTGACCATATAACTATAGGATTAGTAATGGGTTTGATGTCACCTGACAATGCAAAGGTGACATCAACCCCACAAATATGCACCCCACTTGCCACTGCAACAGGGCAAATGGAAAGAGCCGGGCAAAGCGCCACAATTGGCGGATCTAAAAGATATGCCTTTTCTGGGCAGCTGCGGGCTGCTATTTTTAGGCTGGGGGTGGGTCAATATCCATAGGCCATTAACAGCCTAAGAATAACATCCCTCATCTGTCTGCTTCAGCAAGGCTGGTTGTCAAAATGGGGAGGACCCTACACTGTTTATTTAAATGATTTATTTATATAATTAAAACAATGGGAGTGGGGACCCCTCTGTTCTTGATAACCAGCCTTGATAACGCTGACAGGTGAGTGTTGCAGCCCCCAGTTGTCAGTTTTGCCTGGCTGGTTATCAAAAATACAGGGTGACTCACACCATTTTTAAAAATGTATTTATAGCTCAGGCAGCGGGTGATGAATACTCCCATCAGCCGCTGCCTGCTCTCATTATTAGCTGCAACAGGTGTAGACTAATAGGAGTAATAGTCCCATCAGCCACCGCCTGCTGTCGCTGTTATCAGTTGAATATAATTCTCATCATTCTTCCCTGCTCGCACTGATGGCTAGCAGAGCAGGGGAGAATGATGTGAGCGGTCTTCAGCACCCGGCGCCGGGGAACAGTGCTAACTGTACCGCTGCTTCTCAGGCGCTGATACACGGATGACATCCCTGTGTGTTATCCGTGTGCACTTGTGTGGGATGTTTTGCGACCGGTGCTGCTGGTAAAAAATGGACATGTCAACGTATTTTGCCTACGGACACGCAGTCCATGGAAACACACTGACATGTGCACAGACCCATTTACTTGAATGGGTCTGCGTCTGTCAGTGTCTCCGATACATGTGAAAACTGTTACCACTCGTACCAGACACACTGACGTCTGAAAGAGGCCTTAATCTGGAAATACATGGACATTGTATATGAATGTGAGAAAGTGGCCTTAGGGAGATTATTTTACAATTACAGCAAGTCATATATTACAAATACAGAATAATATTTACATCCAGTGCTCTCGTCTCATCTGATTAGAGCCGTTTTCTGTTGTTTCTTCTCCATCTCGTCAGACCTTCATGTCGACATCTTCCAGCCACCACTTGTTTTGTCACACTGATCACCGCAGACCTAAAAATAACAGTGTCATATCATATATATTGTATATATACATTTATCTCTTAAATAAAGAATTCTCCACTGTGCTCCTGAATACATATATGTACTCCACCATTAATATGCTATTAGCTACACACCATTAAAAATGTTCATTGGTAAAATCTGCAGCATGTCTATTCTTGTATAATTTTTGGAGATGGAGATCTCGGCACCGAGATCTCGGGAGATGAGATCTCAGCGCTGAAATCTCATCTCCCGAGATCTTGGTGCCAAGATCTCCATCTGCGCATGCGCTGCCCCCGGCCGGCAGCCATTTTCCCGGAGTCAAGTCCACCGCATAGGAAACCATGTCACTGCGGGGGCCCTGGGCTTTCTCAAGATGTCAACAGAGCAACCGCATCATCAGACACCCGCAGAGGCACGCCGCACCGCACATCCGAACGCCCCTCATCTCAGCCTGCGGCTGGTAAGGTATATCTGCATTATAAGACATCCCCCAAAAAAAAATTTGGGGGAAAAAAGTGCGTCTTATAATCCGTAAAATACGATATATATTCATTAGTCTCATTATCTCCTATATATAGCAAAGCTCCTTTTCTAATGGAGGAGGCTGATGGACTGGTCTTCTGGTCAGATGTAGCTCCATGAGCAGTCTTTTTATTTGATATCTAAAAAGAGAGGATTTTATGTAATAAGGAGAAGGCACTGTGAATAACAAAAATAATGTGAATTCACTATGTAAGAGATGTGCTATGCAAAACAAGAGATCATACTATGTAATAATGGACAGCGCTCTACATACAGGGCGCTGTATAGTAAAGGAGTAAAGGACGGCATCATGCATAACTCGTCAGAATGGTACGTAATATGGGATAGCGTTATACATAAGAGGAAACTATGTAATTAAGGATAGCACTGTATATAACAAGAACATAGACTGTATTATAAGTGACTGTGCTATACATAATAATGCTACATTCCTGTTTCCTTGTGAAGTGTTGGTGTGCTGCCAGGTTTTTTTTTTTTTGAACAGCACACAGACCTATTGAGTATGTCTACCAAATCAAATCAGAAATAGATATGCTTTGGGTTGCTCAAATCTCATTATCAGTTCTATGATCTTCACGGATATGTGAATGGATCTACATGTGCTGTCTGATGAAAAAATCAGGGAGCAAACGGGCAATTCACAAAAATGTGAGCATGTGGCCTAATGGAGGTTCTGCAAATAGCCTTAGTCCCTGTCCTGTGCCCTCGCTCCCCACATACATTCATTATAAGTCTTACCAACACAAACCTGGAAAAGTAGTTGCGAGTAGCAATATCACTAATACCACCTAACATCACTCGCCTCACCAAAGAGAAGCAGCTCCAGCCATCACATGGGTGGTGAGTTAATTAAATGTTTAACCAAATAAAGCAGTATAATTTTCAAGTTGATAGTTTTGCACTGTCTCCAAATGATGGTATGAATATCCCAATGAAATTTGCCGAAAAAATGTTCTGCACCCCTGATATAACTGACTGGTGACAGGTGAAGTGAAGCATGAACCTATGGGGAACATGAATCCTACAAGTGAAAAATTGGAATGGCAGAACCTGGAGGCCTAAAGTAATAATTCAATAGTCATTGCTTTATGCTCTACTTTCTTAGTCAATTGGTAATTTATTCGTATTACAATTTTCATAAAAAATGTACAAAATATATAATATTGATATGATTTTGGTGTAGTAGTATTATTGGAAAATAATAAAATAATTATTATTCTTGACAGATAACTGTACTAGGAGCTCAGTGGGACATCTAATACTTTCAGATTTTGCAACAGATGATCATGGTCTTTCACCAGCTACATATGAAGAACATGCTATTATCCCAGATGCACCTCAATCCCTTCCGAGAATAAGTCTTTCATCTGATCATTTTCAACAGGTCATGTCTTCTGCTTCATCAATGACTGATATGCAAAACAAAAGTCATAGGAGGGCTAATGAACATGAAACAGCTCTTAAAAAGAAGAAACCATTTTCATGCTCAGAATGTGGGAAATGTTTTAATAGGAAAATGAATCTCATTACACATCAGAGAATTCACACAGGGGAGAAGCCATTTTTATGTTCAGAATGTGGGAAATGTTTTAATAGAAAAATTAATCTCGTTACACATCAGAGAATTCACACAGGGGAGAAGTCACTTTCATGTTCAGAATGTGGGAAATATTTTGTACGGAAATCACATCTTGTTATACATCAGAGAATTCACACAGGAGAGAAGCCATATTCATGTTCAGAATGTGGGAAATGTTTTATAGAGAAAGCACATCTTATTAGACATAAGAGAACTCACACAGGGGAAAAATTATTTTTATGTAAGGAATGTGGGAAATGTTTTACAGTGAAAGCACATCTTGTTAGACATCAGAGAACTCATACACGGCAGAAGCCATATTCATGTTCAGAATGTAGGAAATGTTTTAATGAGAAATCACATGTCATTGAACATCAGAGAATTCACACAGGGGAGAAGCCATTTTCATGTTCAGAATGTGGGAAATGTTTTACAAAGAAATCAACTCTTGTTGCACATCAGAGAATTCACACAGGGGAGAAGCCATTTTTATGTTCAGTATGTGGGAAACATTTTACAGTGAAAGCAACTCTTGTTGGTCATCTAAGGACACACACAAGAAAGTAGTGACTTTCTTTTATCATTTTATTGAAAACATTTAAGAGAAAAATACAAGTTATACAAAAATCACACATCTACAAGAAAGATGGAAAACAATTTGGAGCATTAAATGATTACTAGAAAATGTGTACAATTACCAATAATTGTGAAAAGCAATTAGTATTTATATAATACAGCTATGTATGAATCATATGCAGTGCTGGTCACCATTATTGGCACCCCTTCATTTTTCATAGACTGTACAATATCTTCAGAAATAAATGTACCAAAGTTACCGTATATCCTCAGGATTATGTAATTAGTAATCCAAAATAATACAACAATAAAACATTGTTTTTCAACTTACATGTTGCAATTTTATAGAAGAAACAAAAAAAAACATGTTCAGTAATAAAAGCACCCCTAATTAATACTAGGTTGCACACTCTTTGGAATTGATGACAGCCTCCAAACATTTTTGTAGCTATCTATAAGCTTCTTCCGCTTCTCAGCTGGTATTTTCTCCCAATCTTCCTTTGCAGTTTGTTCAAGCTGAATGTTCACAGCTTTATTTTTTCTCAAACACAGATTTTAACTCACCCCAAAGATTTTCAATGGGATAGAGGTCAGGACTCAATGATGGCCATTTTAAAACGTTCCTTTTTTTTTTTTTGGATGTGTACTTTTTGGTTTGTCAAAAATCATTTGTTCCTTTTAATGTCTATTCATCAATGGTTTCCTCCTTGGCCTTCGCCCATAAAGCTCTGCTTGGTTTAGTGTGCTACGTATGGTACTTGTTGAATCCATAATCCCAGACTGTTCTTGCTTGTTTTCAGATCATTAGTTGTTTGACGTGGTGTTTTTTCCTCCATTCGCACCAACCTTCGAAGACCTCTCTTGTCAATTTTTCTCTTTCCAACACGTCCAAGGAGGTTCTTGACTGTTCCAAGCTTGGCAAACTTCTTAATAACATTGTGCACTGTTGAAACTTGGATACCAAGGTCTTTGGAGATGGCCTCATGCCCTTTGGAAGTCTCTTGTTTGCTAATAGTAGCAGTTCTGATGTCCTTAGACAGCTCCTTTGTCTTCACCATGTGGCTTTTTAAAACATTGAATTCATCATTTATTGACTAATTCATGTCAGATGGGCATCGACAATTAATCACAGGTGATTATCATTTTTGATTTACCACAGGTGAGTCAAAATGTGTTTCCATACTTATTTAATGTGAAGGGTGCCAATACCAGTGTCACAGCAGCTTTAGGTTTTTCTATTTTTCCCTCCCATTGTTTATTGTTTTAAATTATTGTTTATCAATTGCTCTTTTGTATTTAACATGAGTGCGCTATACAAAAAAACTGTTTACCTTGATTCCTTTGTTTCAGGAAATTTTCCACATTATGCACTTAAACTTCACATAAATTTACATAAATAAGTTATCTGATACAGTACCTCTCTCTTCTGTTTGATGTGGCATTGGAGAAATGCTGCTATAGATCAGAACAGTTGCCACTCAACAACTAGCCTGTCAATTAACAATTTAACGACCCCTGATATAATAATCTTTATTTTTATATAGCGCTAACATATTCCGCAGCGCTTTACAGGTTGCACACATTATCATCACTGTCCCCGATTGGGCTCACAATCTAGAATTCCTATCAGTATGTCTTTGGAATGTGGGAGGAAACCGGAGTGCCCGGAGGAAACCCACGCAAACACGGAGAGAACATACAAACTCTTTGCAGATGTTGTCCTGGGTGGGATTAGAACCCAGGACCCCAGCGCTGCAAGGCTGTTGTGCTAACCACTGCGCCACCGTGCATGAATCAAATGGCAGCCATTTAGAGTCCTTATTTCTCATATTAAAACAGCAGTGAAAAATAAGTAAATAGCGCACCCAGTGGGTGAAAATCCCATGCGAGTGACAACTGTATTTGACATCTGTATCTGAAATCCGGTTAACCCGTTAATGCCGCTGTCAATCACGACAGCGGCATCTAAGTGTTTAAAACACATATCATATGATAAGAAGTAGAAAGAAAAAACACACACAAATGCACACAGAAATCCCGAAAACCCAATAAGCCACTAAAAATGCAGCCTTTGTGATACAACTAAAATACCATCACATAATTGGTGTCACCAGATCTGAAATACCGGACAATTAAACTGTCTCCTTATTTATTCCGTATGGCGAACACCATAAAAAATGTAATAAAAAATACGTAAAAAATGTAGGGTTTTTTCATCATACTGACAAACAAAAAATGTTATAAACAGTGATCAAAAAGTGTAATGTAAAAAATATATATATGATAGCGTCAACTTGTCCTGCAAAAACAAGCCATAATATTGTTCATTCAGCAACTAAATAAAAGCTTTACAGCTGTCAGAATATGAGATGCAAAAACAAATTAATGTAAAATATTGTTTTTAGTGTGTAAAAGTAACAAAGCATAAAAAAAAGTAAATCTGGTATAATACTGACCCAAAGAATGAATTGTTCTTTTACTGCACCGCAAACCAACCAAAAAGATATATTAAAAACAATAACTGAATTTTGCATTTTAGTCCATTCTTTGTTTGAAAAATTGTAACAAAAAGTGTTAAAACAAAAAAAGTTATGTACCTCAAAATGGTACAAAACAAAAAATCAAATTGTTGGGCAGAAAATTAGCCCTCAGTTTTGTTTGCCAGAAAAATAAAAAAGTTACAGCTTCCAGAATACGTCAACAGAAAAAAAAATTATATATATATATATGTATATATATATATATATATATATATATAAAATTAGATGGTGGTCCGATTCTAACGCATTGGGTATTCTAGAATGTGTATGTAGTTTATTTATGAAGATTTAAGAATAATGCAATGAATACACTGGATTTTCCGGGTAAAATATATACATTATCATTAAATTTTATTGCTCACATAACTTAGTACAACTGAACGAAATTATTAAACAGATCATCAAAATATATAAACCATTTGTTAGGACTGGCGGAACGCACCAAGTATAAGATGAAATATTAATAGGTGCGTTCGCAGTCCGGGGTCCACCGTGCAGGTGAAAACCTGCTGCTAGTAAATGGCAGCGCTATATGGCGGTGGAAGCGAACCCTGTAAAGCCACAGGACCGCAATACCGCACTAAAGAGTACAAGCAAGGAGTCAGTGAACTCAATCCCAAGACTCAGGGTTGAAGTCCGTTCAGACTACTTGCGCACAACACCGCAACTGGGTGTGTTAGGTAACTGATAGTTAGAGCACCAAAGTGTGAACTGTGCCGTGCTGGCTGACACCACTAAGCACCCAGACGTGGGTCAGGAAGCGCACTACTGGCGCGTGGCGCCGCACTGGCGGTCACAGCAATAGACGCTGATTCGTGTGTGACACGTTGAGTGGTTAGTTGGGCGCTAGATAGCAGCCATACACCTTACGCGAACAGTCATACAATAGGGTAGGGGTATTTAATGAACGACTTGCACTCACAACAAACACACGTATACAATTGTACACTACCGCATGGCCGAGCGGTCATGTGAAGCTTATATAGCTGCACTATGTTCAGGACCTTCCAATAAAGGACCAATGGGCAGCTGCCACAGAAGTTAGCCCTTTCAGGACCCTCCAGGAGGACCAATGGGAACCGCTGCAGCATCTGAGCATGTGACCCTCGATCTCCAACGGGAGATCTCACCCTCGCTGCTGCCCAGCACTAGCTTTAATGGCAATAGCTGGAGAAGCAACAGCAAGCCTAAGCACAGAGGGAGACTGAGCCAGACGCAAGGACCGACGTCTCTGCTGAGCAGGTTTCACTGCGACAGGAGAAGAATGGGAGACCACAGCAGAAACGGCCCGAGATTCCCCCTGTGCAGAAGGGAACTCGACCCCTAACACCATTACATGAATAGCTAACTGTGTTTAAATAAATCATCGGACGAAAGAAGTACATCGACACTATAATATATTTGTTAACAATATAAACCCAAAGAACCATCGGCAAGAATACGAGCAAATGGACTGTTATCTGAACCCTTCAATCTGTATAGGGGTAGAGGCAGGGTTGCCCTCTGTCTCCGCTGCTTTGCGCCCTGGCGGTGGAGCCTTTGGCTTCGAGGATAAGACTTAGCCCAGAAATTGAGGGGTTTAGGTAAGGGACATTAGAGGAGAAAGTGGCTCTCGACGCCGATGACATTCTCCTGTTTTTGGCTGACTCTGACGGATCGCTCAATGGAGTAATGTCACTTTTTGCTGCATTTGGGGCTATATCGGGTTTGGTCATAAATTGGGAAAAGTCTGCTATTTTACCATTAGACCCAACTGTGGTTAGAGCTCCACAGGTGCCAGTAGTGTCATGTTTTAAATACCTGGGTATCAATGTATTAAATAACATATTAGATTATGAACGCTTAAATCTTTCCCCACTTGTGGCTGGGATTAAACAGAAGATTAAGGCCTGGACTAAGTTACATTTGTCAATAGTTGGGAGAGTGAACCTGTTGAAAATGGTGATTATGCCTCAGCTTTTATATGTTCCTCATAACTCCCCAATTTGGCTTCCCCAAAATAGGTTCTTTAAAATTAATGCACTGTTTAGGGAACTTATATGGTTGAAAAAGGGTGCGAGAATTAAGTTAGAGCACTTACAAAGGAGGAGGGAGGGTTGGCATTGCCTAACACTTGGCTATATTTTTTTTCTTCCCAGTGTCAACATCTGGCAAGTAGAATGGAGGACACATCTGAGGAAATAGGGGGAGGTCGAGGGATTCTTCAGTTTCTGGGGGGTCGGGGTCCCCTATTGTCTAAGTTAGAGGCGAATAAATTTAAACCGTAGGTGTCTAAATTTCCGACAGTAATGCTTATGGTCAGTGTGGGGTAAAATTAAAAGTTTAAGAGGAATTACTGGGTTCACAAGGCACTGTGACTGACAGAACTTCTTCAGTAAACGTGAGTGAACTATGTGGCGACCAATCAGTGACGTGGGATTTTCATTACAGACAAACAGACAGAATTAGACGATCATATAGTAGATTTTTAAAACAGCAAAACTTAAATAAATTGTATAAATTTGGTATCAATATAATCTTGAAGAATAAATCCAAATCCATCTTCTAACTTGCACCGCACAAAAAATGGCATAAAAATAAGAACTATTGTTGTACTGCTGTATATTTATTTATCCTACCTCTCAAAAATCGAAATAAAGCTTTGTTCACAGTTATCCTGTGCTCTCCACTGAGCCCTTACGTTGTGGTCTCTGTGTAAATCCCCAAAACCGCTGTTGAGAAAAAACCCCAACGAAACCACACAATATAATCAGGCACATGGAGTCACTTTAGACTCCGTATGGTTCCTGTTCTGGAGGTGTCCCATCATTTTAGGTATCTTT
The DNA here is from genome assembly GCF_032444005.1 of Ranitomeya imitator. NCBI lineage: Eukaryota > Metazoa > Chordata > Amphibia > Anura > Dendrobatidae > Ranitomeya > Ranitomeya imitator. The sequence goes on from NC_091283.1 coordinate 393,923,037, forward strand.
TACGCACACAAGTGTGAGCGACCACAGTTCTGTGCCTAAGAAGATGAATACCACTGGAGCACACCAAACAAAGTCCTAATGGTAATGGTTGAGACTGTGGTCCCAGCTGTCTTCAGGTCATTGACCAGGTCCTCCTGTGTAGTTCTGGGCTGATCCCTGACCTTTCTCAGAATCATCCTTACCGCAACGAGGTGAGATCTTGCATGGAGCCCCAGACTGAGGAAGATTGACAGTCATCTTGTGTTTCTTCCATTTTCTAATAATTGTGCCAACAGTTGTTACCTTCTCACCAAGCTGCTTGCCTATTCTCCTGTAGCCCATCCCAGCCGCCTTGTGCAGGTCTACAATTCTGTCCCTGGTGTCCTTAGACAGCTCTTTGGTCTTGGCCATGGTGGAAAGGTCGGAGTGTAATTGATTGTGTGGACAGATGTCTTTTATACAAGTAACGAGTTCAAACAGGTGCAATTAATGCAGGTAATGAGAGCAGAGTAGGAGGGCTTCTTAAACAAAAATTAACAGGTCTGTGACAGCTAGAATTCTTGCTGGTTGGTAGATGATTAAATACTTATTTCATGCAATAAAATGCAAATTAATTATTTAAAAATCATACAATGTGATTTTCTGGATTTTATTTTTAGATTCTGTCTCTCACAGTTGAAGAGTACATGCAGTAAAAATTACAGCCCTCTCCATTCTTTGTAGGTGGGAAAACTTTCGAAATTGTCAGTGTATCAAATACTGGTTTTCCCCTCTGTATATTGCATGATGTATAACAGCAGAATAAAAGTAATGGAGACACACAGCTCTGCTACATACACATTATATACACACAGCTCTGCTACATACACATTATATACACACAGCTCTGCTACATACACATTATATACACAGCTCTGCTACATACACATTGTACACACACAGCTCTGCTTCATATAGACACAGCCCTGCTATACATACATCATAGTTACATAGTTATTAAGGTTGAAGGAAGACTATAAGTCCATCTAGTTCAACCCATAGCCTAACCTAACATGCCCTAACATGTTGATCCAGAGGAAGGCAAAAAAAAAACCCATGTGGCAAAGAGTAAGCTCCACCTTGGGGAAAAAAATTCCTTCCCGACTCCACATACGACAATCAGACTAGTTCCCTGGATCAATGCCTTATCAAGGAATCTAGTGTATATACCCTGTAACATTATACTTTTCAAGAAATGTATCCAGTCCCCTCTTAAATTTAAGTAATGAGTCACTCATTACAACATCATATGGCAGAGAGTTCCATAGTCTCACTGCTCTTACAGTAAAGAATCCGCGTCTGTTATTATGCTTAAACCTTCTTTCCTCCAGATGTAGAGGATGCCCCCTTGTCCCTGTCTAAGGTCTATGATTAAAAAGATCATCAGAAAGGTCTTTGTACTGTCCCCTCATATATTTATACATTAAAATAAGATCACCCCTTAGTCTTTGTTTTTCCAAACTAAATACCCCCAAGTGTAATAACCTATCTTGGTATTGCAGACCCCCCAGTCCTCTAATAACCTTGGTCGCCCTTCTCTGCACCCACTCCAGTTCAGCAATGTCTTTCTTATACACCGGAGACCAGAACTGTGCACAGTATTCTAAGTGTGGTCGAACTAGTGACTTGTATAGAGGTAAAATTATATTCTCCTCATGAGCATCTATGCCTCTTTTAATGCATCCCATTATTTTATTTGCCTTTGTAGCAGCTGCCTGACACTGGCCACTGAATATGAGTTTGTCATCCACCCAGGTCTTTTTCATTGACGGTTTTGCCCAGAGTTTTAGAATTAAGCACATAATTATACATCTTATTACTTCTACCCAAGTGCATGACCTTATATTTATCCCCATTAAAGCTCATTTGCCATTTATCAGCCCAAGCTTCTAGTTTACATAAATCATCCTGTAATATAAAATTGTCCTCCTCTGTATTGATTACCCTGCAGAGTTTAGTGTCATCTGCAAATATTGAAATTCTACTCTGAATGCCCCCTACAAGGTCATTAATAAACATGTTAAAAAGCAGAGGGCCCAATACTGACCCCTGTGGTACCCCACTGCTAACCGCGACCCAGTCCGAGTGTGTTCCATTAATAACCACCCTTTGTTTCTTATCCCTGAGCCAGCTCTCAACCCACTTGCACATATTTTCCCCTATCCCCATTATTCTCATTTTATGTATCAACCTTTTGTGTGGCACCGTAACAAAATCTTTTGAAAAGTCCATATATACTACATCCACTGGGTTCCCTTGGTCCAGTCCGGAACTTACCTCTTCATAGAAACTGATCAAATTAGTCTGACATGAACGGTCCCTAGTAAACCCGTGCTGATACTGGGTCATGAGGTTATTCCTCTTCAGATACTCCAGTATAGCGTCCCTTAGAATGCCCTCCAGGATTTTACCCACAGTAGAGGTTAAGCTTACTGGCCTATAGTTTCCGAGTTCAGTTTTTGTCCCCTTTTTGAATATTGGCACCACATTTGCTATACGCCAGTCCTGCGGCACAGACCCTGTTATTATGGAGTCTTTAAAGATTAAAAATAATGGTCTATCAATGACTGTACTTAATTCCTGCAGTACTCGAGGGTGTATCTCATCCGGGCCCGGAGATTTGTCAATTTTAGTGATTTTTAGACGCCGACGTACTTCCTGCTGGGTTAAGCAGGTGACATTTAATTGGGAATTTTTATCACTAGTCATTTTGTCTGCCATGGGATTTTCTTGTGTAAATACTGATGAAAAAAAGTCATTTAGCATATTGGCTTTTTCCTCATCCTCATCCACCATCTCACCCAGACTATTTTTAAGGGGGCCAACACACAGCATTGCTACATACACATTGTACATACATGGCTCAGCTACATACACCTCATACACGCACTACTTCGCTCCGTACACCTCGTACACACGGCACTGCTCCATACACACTGTAAACACCTCCGGACCCCACACATAAATTTCCCCTCATCCACCAGCACCATGACAACCAGCAGAGTCCTGCAGACACTGAGAGGCCCCTGATCATGTGATCCCTGACTCCTCCCCTCCAGTGACCTCATCACAGGTCCTGTGCGCACAGAACAGCCATATATGTGGAGTGCGGCTCTGCAGGTGGAGGTAGGTGCTGAAGATTCCCCATTACTGGGCGCAGGGGACATTAACCCCCTCAGTGCTGAGCCTGTGATAAATCTCTGTATGTGACTATAATGGGACTATGTGTTATACCGGGGGCAGGACGGGGCCATGACTGGATGTAGTGATCATGTGACGCCGGTAACAGCTCCGGAGATTTCTTACATGGGATCTTTATGATGTTCCATCATCATCTTCTCCCCATTCAGGTCCCTACAATATCGGATCCTCTCAGTGGAGATCTTCTATATAAGAGAATTCTCCTGAGTGACGCTACAAGGATGGATAGGGACAGGGACAAGATGGCGGAGAGGATATTACACCTCACCCTAGAGATCCTCTTCCGGCTTACTGGAGAGGTGAGAGATTCTGATGACGTCACATTACATCATTCTTATCTATGGGAATAACAGATGGACAGAACTGGAGAGGTGAGGACTCTGGAAATGTCTGTAGTGAGGTTTATTAATGTGTCTCTCCATAACCAGGATTACACAGTAGTGAAGAAGACCTCTAGTGAGCGCTGTCAGGCCCCTGTGTATGAGAGACAGGGAAGACCCCTGAGCCCAATCACGGTGCCTCCACCTCACCCCCTGACACATGAGGACATCAATGACCAGAAGATCCTAGAACTCACCTACAAGATGATTGAGCTGCTGACTGGAGAGGTGACACTGCTGGGAATACTGGGACATTATACAGTAACGCTATGGAGGGATCTGGGGATGACGGTATCATTGTATGTGTCAGGTTCCTATAAGGTGTCAGGATGTCACCGTCTATTTCTCCATGGAGGAGTGGGAGTATTTAGAAGGACACAAAGATCTGTACAAGGACGTCATGATGGAGGTTCCCCAGCCCCTCACATCACCAGGTAATAGACAGCACTAAATACACACGGCCTATAATTATCTGTATGTAAAGAATGAATTCAGTCCTGTATGTGTTTCCTCCAGTTCAATCCAGTGAGAGGACAACACCAGAGAGATGTCCCCGTCCTCTTCTTCTACAGGACCGTAAACAAGAAGATCCCGATGTTCCTCAGGATCATCAGGTAGATGGAGAGAAGGTGTCATGAGATCTTTCCTATGATGTGTAGAAGGCTGCTGTGAAGGTCTTGTGTTCAGTTTTGTTTTATCCAACAGTATTTTACACTGAATGGACAATGTATTAGAGACACCGGCACTTTCCAGATTTGATCTTCATTGTGTGGAATGAGACCTGTGATCCCGCAGTGTAGTATGAATTAAAGTGATGAATTTCTATTAAAACTGGAAGACAGAGTGATCTGAGCGACTTCCAACACGGGCATTGGTGCTGTATTAGCCAGGACCAGTATTTAAAAAACTACCAACCTTGTGGTTATTCTCCTTGCAATGTTATCAAGGCTATACTATGAATATTGTGATTATATATAAACATTCAGCATCAAAATTTAAGGTTGGTGTAGGATACATTAATAATGTGTGAATGATATTTAAAGAAGTTGTCCACTAATTGGACAACCTCTCCTCATACCCCTCGCTTCACCCCCATTACATAGTAAAGCCTATACTCCCGTCACATGGCATCGCCATTCCCGTAGTGTCGGCACCCGCTCTCTCCGGGGCTCTCATGCAGTTTTGCAACACATGACGATAGCGCCCAATCAGTGGTGGCGTCACTGTCCTCACCTTTGTGCGTTTTCAGCCGGAACAGGAAATCGGTGGGGTCTCAGGACCCAGACCGGCACCTATCTGCTCAATATTAAAAGGCTCAAAAAGCATATTAGATGTCCCCAAACGTTAAAAAGTACTCCTAGTATGCATTTCATTTATTAAATGTTTGTGTATATAATAATAATAATTTTTATCTTTATAGCACCAACATATTCCTCAGCACTTTACAATTTTAGGAGAGACTTGTACAGACAATAAAGACCTTACAGAATAAGCATAACTCGGATATCAAAAGGAGTGGGGGCCCTGCTCGCAAAGCTTACAATCTATGAGGAAATAGGGGAGACATGAAAGGTCACTGGTAAAATGCGCTTATACTGTACAATAGAGCCATAGTATACTAAATAGCGTATGCACATAATGCTGCATGAACTGTTCGCCAGCCAATATATGTACAGTACAGACACACAGGGCTATTAAGTGCATTAATTGCAGGGTATAAATATACTCACCACCTGCTGCTCTCTCTGGTGTCCATCGCCGTTCTTCTCTGATTTCCAGTGATGTTAACGTTCTCCAGACTGTCCAAGTCACACTGTGCTCTGCAGGATCCGGAAGTAACCTTTCTCAACAGAAACCTTTGGAGCATCAAAACAAAGCTTCATTAGCTTTCATTGTAAAAGATGCTTTAGGCTCACACATAGAATATATAGTAGTTGCAAGTGCGGTCACTGAGAAGCAGATAATATCGTCATTAGAGTTAGACACCGGAGAAATCAGTAGGTGACTATATTAGTACACTCACACTACATTGCATGCACATATACACACAATTCATGAATAAGAAATGTAGTAGAAGTGCTTCATAGTCTGATGTTGAATGGTAACTACAACTCTCATCATCGCCTTATCATTGTTAAAGGGAACCTGTCACCCCGTTTTTTCGATATGAGATAAAAATATGGTTCAATAGGGCCTGAGCTCAGCTTTGCTGCCAAAATACCTTAGTAATCTCTCTGTTTTCATATGTCAATCACGCCAGTCCGGTCCGATGGGTGGGGCCTAATCGCTGTCTCTTCCCACCGCTCCTCATCGTGTCAGACGTAACTAGATCTGTGAATACCACAGATCCCGGTCAGTTTCTGCAGTTGCGCATTCAATTAGCCTCAGCGCCTGCGCAGTATACTTTGACCAACTGTGGGCAAAGCATGAAATTATTATTGCGCATGCGCCGGCTTCTGACCCTATGCTCTGTGCCCCAGAAGCACAGAAAGACTTCCGGGGCACAGAACGTCAAGGAAAATGAGTTGAATGCTTTGCCCACTGTTGGGCAAAACATACTGCGCACTCGCGAAGAAGATTCGTAGAGCAAAGCCGGAGGTGGGGAGAATTGGCGATTAGACACCGCCCATCGGACTGGAGCGGGGTGATTGACATATGAAAACGGAGAGATTACTAAGGTATTTTGGCAGCAAAGGTGGGGAATCCGGGGATATGAAAGGTACTGATGTAAAGCTGAGCTCTGTCCCTATTGAACCTTATTTTTATTTCATATCGAAAAAACGGGGGTGACAGGTTCCCGTTAAGGACATAATGCGAGTTGCAAGTTCATGCTATGCAATTGTATATGCCGGAGGCTAAGCTGACATTGAATTTGGTTTATGTACTAAGATTGGTGCTATATTCCTGTACTGATCATGATTCCGATGCTGTATTTATGTTCTGACAATGGAAGTGGAGATGCATTAAAATATTGCTCTGTTAATCTAGACATGTACTGATGATGGATCTGGTGATCTATACATGTGCTGCTTGTTGTTCTGATGCTGTATTCATGTACTGATGACTCTCCTGGTTCTGTATTTATATTGTGCTGGTGGTTCTGGTGATGAATGCATGTCCTGATGTTGGTTCTCATCCTGTATTAGTGTTGATTTAGTAATCTTTAAATTACTGATACAAGATCATTATAGGGTCAGTGTGCTGTTCACCGCACACATGAACAATACAAAGACTAAAAATACAACTGTCTGTATGAGGCCAGATATATCAACAGGATCTGTATTCTGCCATCAGATATTATCTACACTGACGTCATCAGTCAGAGGCATCAATACACATTAAACTGTCAGTGATACCCCTTGGAATCAGCAGGTTAGGCCGACATTACTCTAATGTGTATAGGGGACTTTACTACCTAATAAAGGGTATGTGCAGCCTTAGGGTATGTGCTCACGATGTCTTTTAGCCGTCTGCAGACCCGTTTTGCAGATGGGTTCCAGACAGAATTCCCCTTAAAAATACAGTGTATGCACATACCCTTATTCTGACTACCCAGTTGGGAACATGACCATTTAAATTGCTAAAAGGCACTATGATGTCATTTTTGGTTGCCATTTTCATTTACTTTTTTTTAACTCAATTTATGCAACTTCTCTATCTTTCAGGGACTTGTCCAATATTATTTTCAGGGTGAAGATCTGGCCCATATTAATACTACAGAGACATATGTGAGGGGTGATGAGCGGGGTAAGGAGATTCCTACAGATAACCGCACAGGTGAGTAGTGACCATTAAATGCAGAGAAGTCGCTGGATGGTATAATTATCTGTAAAATTTTTCAGGGTCTGTTATAGGTAGGTTTTTTTTATGTGGATTTTACACCTAATGATTTATCACTAGAGATGGGCAGACACCTGGATGTTCGGGTCTGGCGGGTTTGGCCAAACAGTTACAAAAAGTTCATGTTCGGGTGCCAGAACAGTACCCGAACCCAGATCCCATTAACTTGAATGGGGGGCCCGAACATCCAGTGTTTGCGGCTCTGTAATGTGCAAGACAGCGCGCAAACACCACTTCTGATTGGCTTTGAAATCATCCCCGCCGGTCAGAGAGCTGCGGTTCCCACGCTGTCAGAAGACAGCGTGAACGCTCACCTGTGATCGGAGGTATAAAGATTACCTCCTGTCACTGGTGTCAACTGGTGGGACAACTGCTCCCATTATCCTACACCCGCTGCCGCTAATTTCAGCGAGAGCAGGAGCAGCGGATAGGAGTATTCATCAGCCGCTCCTGCGCTGTAAAAAATAATTAAAAAAAAACAGCATGGGTTCCCCTCTGTTTTTGTTAACCAGACAGGCAAAACTCACAGCTGGGGGCTGCAATCCTCAGTTGTCAGCTTCAGCAAAAGGCTAGTTATCAAGAATAGAGGGGTCCCCATGCTGTATTTTTTGATTATTTAAATAAATATTTAAAAATATGGCGTCAGGTCCCCCCCATTAATGACAACCAACCGTGCTAAAGCAGACAACTGGGGTTGGTATTCTCAGGCTGGTAAGGGGCCATGGATATTGACCCCCCCCAGCCTAAAAATAGCAGCCCGCGGCTGCCCAGAAAAGGCACATCTATTAGATGCGCCCATTCTGGCACTTTGCCCGGCTCTTCCCACTTGCCCTGTAGCGGTGGCAAGTGGGGTGATAGTTTGGGGGGTTGATGTCACCTTTGTATTGTCCGGTGACATCAAGCTCCGAGGTTAGTAATGGAGAGGCGTCTATAAGACGCCCCCATTACTAACCCCATAGTCACATTGTAAAAAAACACAGACACCCAATAATTGAAAATATCAAACAGATTCCTTTAATAATCTTAATTAAACCATACTTGCAACCTCGCAAAATTCAACCAAAGCCCTCGTTCTCCTGTAATAGACCAAAACTAATAAAACAACAATATACCATACCTGTCTGTCGTTCTCTCCCACGCCGTAATCTATGTCTGGGGGAAAAACAGTTTTCAACCTGGACGGTGCCAAGATGAGACTGTCCAGGCTGAAAACCACTGGGAAATGAACTGCTGCGAATGCAGCATCAGTGACTAGCGGAACTGCGGTGACCTCTGTGAGATTCCTGTTAGCACTGTGGGGGAAAACTCTCACGGTGTTGGCGTGATGTCAGCAAGGTCACCGCAGTTCAGCCCAGCTGGGAACGGAGCCTCGGTGACTGTAGGTACCCGTGATGGCGTCACTTCCAGTCACTGAGGCTTCGCTCGCAGCAGTTAATTCGGTGGAAGCAGGCAAGGTCGTAAGTATGGTTTAATTGAGATTATTAAAGGAGTCTATGTCATTTTTTCAATTAAAGGATTTTATTCTGGCTGTGTCTTTATTTGCCATATAACTATAGGATTAGTAATGGATAGGTGTCTTATAGATGCTTCTCCATTACTAAGCCGTGAGCTTGAGGTGACATCAATCCCACAAATTTGAACCCCACTTGCCACCGCTAAAGGGCAAGTGGGAAGAGTCGGGCAAAGCGCCAGAATTGGCGCATCTAATAGATGTGCCTTTTCTAGGCAGCTGCAGGCTGCTATTTTAGGCTGGGTGGGGCAATATCTGTGGCCCCTTACCAGTCTGGGAATACCAGCCCTCAGTTGTCTGCTTTAGCAAGCTTGCTTGTCAAAAATGAGGGGGACCCCACACGGTATTTTTAATTATTTATTTAAATAATTAAAAAATACGGTGTGGTGACCCGTCTATTCTTGATAACTAACCTTGCTGATGCTGACAGCTTATGGTTGCAGCCCCCAGCTGTGAGTTTTGCCTGGCTTGTTATCAAAAATAGGGGGAAACCCGCACCATTTTTTTTTTTAAATTTATTTACAGCGCAGGAGCAGCTGATCAATACTCCCATCCGCTGCTCCTGCTCTCGCCGTTATTAGCAGCAGGTTTTGGATGATGGAAGCAGTTGTCCCATCAGCTGATACCTGTGACTGGAGGTAAACTTTATACCTCTGATCACAGCTGAGCGCTCCCGCTGTCTTTTGACAGCGTGGGAACAGTGGCTCTCTGATCGGTGGGGATGATTTCACCGCCGATCAGAAGCGGTGTTTGCCGAGCTGTCATGTACATAACAGCACGACAAACACCCAGTGTTCGGGCAGACGAACTCGAACATTAACACGGACTTCCAGGTGAAGTTCAGTGTCCGTGCCCAAACAGTAGGTGTTTTTTATGGACGATGAACTTTACTGTTCGAGTTCGCCCATCTCTATTTACAGTGGCGTAACTACAAAGTGAGGGGCCTCGATGCGAACTTTCAAATGGGCCCCCCCCCCCCCCCCGCGCCAAAATACTTCCCACCGAAATTCACATTTTCCCTATTCATTTCGCACACTATAGTTGTGTTGCAATGTTGTATAGTCTGCCCTGTAATCGCTGAGAAAAATGATTTTATAACTAACCTGTCCCTATAGTAATATGTCCTCCCTCGCTCTAATTCCAAGCGCACTCCCGGCGTTTGAAATCTGTGTGCTGTTTCTTTCTGGTATGACGCTGTAGTGCATCATTTCCGGACCTGTGCAGTGTGGGGGTGTATTGGGTGTACTGGTTGGCTCCGGAGCATGCGCACTGCACATTCTGACGCTGGCGAGTACACGCAATACTCCCCCACATTGCACATGCTGGGCTCTGCCCACAGCCGTGTACCATTCTTCCCAACTCGGAAATTTACAGCCTGTACACACACGGCTTCGCTCCGAGAACCCGTACACACACGGCTATGCTCCCTACACCTTGCACACACGGCTTCGCTCTGAGAACCCTGTACACACGCGGCTCTGCTCCGTACACCTTGTACACACGCCGCTCTGCTCCGTACACCTTGTACACACGCGGCTCTGCTCCGTACACCTTGTACACACGCGGCTCTGCTCCGTACACCTTGTACACACGCGGCTCTGCTCCGTACACCTTGTACACACGCGGCTCTGCTCCGTACACCTTGTACACACGCGGCTCTGCTCCTTACACCTTGTACACACGTGGCTCTGCACCTTACACCTTGTACACACACGGCTCTGCTCCTTACACCTTGTACACACGCGGCTCGCTCCTTACACCTTGTATACACACGGCTCCGCTCCGTACACACGGTTCTCCGCTCCGTCCACCCCGTACACACGCGGCTCCGCTCCATACACCTCTAAAACACGCAGCACCACTCCATACATACACGAATCCGCTCACCTCTTTCACCCTCGGCTCAGCTTTGTAGACCTCGTACACACCTGACTCCGCTCCGTACACCTCGTACACATTGCTCCACTACACACATACACGGCTCCGCTCTGTACACCTTGTACACACACGGCTCTGTTACATAAACATCCCCTCATTCAGCACCATGACAATCAAGCACAGCAGAGTCCTGCATACACTGAGGCCACTGATCATGTGACCCCTGACTCCTCCCCTCCTGTGACCTCATCACAGGTCCTCTGCGCACAGAACAGGTAGGTGTGTGTGTGGGTGTGTCAGGTGTAAGCAGCACATCAGCACTTTACAGCTGCAACTGCACTTCACTCACCAGCTGCTACCTTCCATCTCTCAAGCTTCAGTCAGTGACACGCCCTTCTGCTAGGTCACATGTCCTTCACGGACATGCCCACTCGCCGCACACTGCTGAAAGTCTGGGGAAGCTGTGGGCGTGGCCAGCAGGATGCGTGCCTGACTTGTCTCCTTTGTTTCCCCTGCTACTTGTTTGCTGGACTGGGCGGGCCCTGAACCGCAGTTATTACGCCCCTGTCTATTGATCACTAAAGCAGAAAAAAGCCTTTTTGCACTAGTTAATATAATTGTCTCTCTTCTTTAGAAAGGAATCTTCTGTGTTCAGAGTCCTGATGTCATGCATCTGGGTTCAAACCCCTGAGCTAGTGTTCAGGGCTGCCACTAGAAATTTCGGGGCCCCATACTGGCAAAATTTTCGGGGCCCCCTTGAGACTCCGCCCAGGCTCCACCCCAGCCCCGCCTCCACACTCCACCCCTCGAACTGTCCACAGACCCACCGCTCTCTCTTGGAAAATCTCCACTTCTCACCTATCACACATTAACAGTTCCCATCACCAGATCACACATATAGCTGCAGCTTTTGTTTTGGTCAAAAGATTTTTTTAAGCCGCCACCATAACACGGTAGACACTTTTGGCCGGGCCCTACTCTGCTGTAACCTATTAAATATTTGTTAAAATATGCAATACAATTTAGGTATATTTTTATTTATTTTTCAATTTTTAAAATGACCAATAATATCACATACAAAGAACAAATACCACTACACCATGACCAGATGACATATTACCACCACAGTGATCGAATAATATCACATACAAGGAACAAATACCACAACACCATGGCCAGACCACATATTACCACCACATAGTGACTGAATACTACAATTCTGATCAGTAATTAAAAAAAAAGCACCATACTATCACCATAAGTGCCATTATACACAGGAGATCTGTACTTGGTATGCAGTGTATGTGTACAGATAATACAGTGATCACTAGTGAAATTATACACAGGAGCTCTGTATATAGTATACAGTGTATAGTGTCAGTGTATAGGAAACACACTGACTCACCAGTGACGTCTCTAGGTGAAGTCCTTCATCCAGCACAGACCGCCATCATTTCATCCAGCCAGGGCTCGTCTCTGCAGGAAATAACACAGTTATCTCGAGCTCCGCTTGTAGAATACATTACTTACTTTTTCACAACTTCTACATTACACCACATGAAGAAAAAGAGGCGACATAGTGTCACTCTATACACTAACAGGACCGCCCCCTCATTTAAAACAGTATACTCAAAAAATAAAATAAATACATCACTGCAGTAATAATATCCCTAAATTAGCCCCTATGGTAATAATATTCCCCATCCTGGCCACCGTGTGTCTCATTCCTGGCGTCAGCCATATGTTCTCCCATCCTGCCCTCATGAGTATCCATTCTACCCCATGTGATCTCTCCATCCGGCCCCATCTGTCTCCATCATATCCATCCTGCCCCATGATCCTGCACGATCTGTCTCGAATCATGCCCCATGTCTCCATTCTGCCCCCTATGTCTCCAACCATGCCCCCGTGTCTGCAATCCTGCCACTTGTCTCCATTCTGCCCCATCTGTCTCCAATCCTCCCCCATCTGTCTCCAGTCATGCCCCCATGTCTTTCATCCTGCCCCGTGTCTCCAATCATGCCCCGTATCTCCATTCTGCTCCATGTCCAGCATTCTGCCCCCGGGTCTCACAGTCTGCCCCTGTGTCCAGCATTCTGCCCCTGTCACTGTGTCCAGCATTCTGCCCCTGTCACTGTGTCCAGCATTCTGCCCCTGCCACTGTGTCCAGCATTCTGCCCCTGCCACTGTGTCCAGCATTCTGCCACTGTGTCCAGCATTCTGCCCCTGCCACTGTGTCCAGCATTCTGCCCCTGCCACTGTGTCCAGCATTCTGCCCCTGCCACTGTGTCCAGTATTCTGCCCCTGCCACTGTGTCCAGCATTCTGCCCCTGCCACTGTGTCCAGCACTCTGCCCCTGCCACTGTGTCCAGCACTCTGCCCCTGCCACTGTGTCCAGCACTCTGCCCCTGCCACTGTGTCCAGCACTCTGCCCCATCTGTGTCCAGCACTCTGCCCCATCTGTGTCCAGCACTCTGCCCCATCTGTGTCCAGCACTCTGCCCCATCTGTGTCCAGCACTCTGCCCCATCTGTGTCCAGCACTCTGCCCCATCTGTGTCCAGCACTCTGCCCCATCTGTGTCCAGCACTCTGCCCCATCTGTGTCCAATCCTGCCTCATCTGTGTCCAGCACTCTGCCCCCCCCCTGTGTCCAGCTTTACTGCCCCCCCCTGTGTCCAGCTTTACTGCCCCCCCGTGTCCAGCTTTACCCCCCCGTGTCCAGCTTTACCCCCCCGTGTCCAGCTTTACCCCCCCGTGTCCAGCTTTACCCCCCCGTGTCCAGCTTTACCCCCCCGTGTCCAGCTTTACCCCCCCGAGGTCCAGCTTTACCCCCCGTGTCCAGCTTTACCCCTCTGTGTCCAGCTTTACTGCCCCCCCGTGTCCAGCTTTACCGCCCCCCCGTGTCCAGCTTTACCCCCCCTGTGTCCAGCTTTACCCCCCGGGTCCAGCTTTAACCCCCCGTGTCCAGCTTTACCCCCCCGTGTCCAGCTTTACTGCCCCCCCGTGTTCAGCTTTACCCCCCCCCCCCCGTGTTCAGCCGTGTCCAGCTTTACCTCCAGCCGTGTCCAGGTTTACCCCCCCACCTGTGTCCAGCCGTGTCCAGCTTTACCCCCCACCTGTGTCCAGCCGTGTCCAGCTTTACCCCCCCACCTGTGTCCAGCCGTGTCCAGCTTTACCCCCCACCTGTGTCCAGCCGTGTCCAGCTTTACCTCCAGCCGTGTCCAGCTTTACCCCCCCACCTGTGTCCAGCCGTGTCCAGCTTTACCCCCCCACCTGTGTCCAGCCGTGTCCAGCTTTACCTCCAGCCGTGTCCAGCTTTACCCCCCACCTGTGTCCAGCCGTGTCCAGCTTTACCCCCCACCTGTGTCCAGCCGTGTCCAGCTTTACCCCCCCACCTGTGTCCAGCCGTGTCCAGCTTTACCCCCCCACCTGTGTCCAGCTTTACCTCCAGCCGTGTCCAGCTTTACCCCCCCGCCTGTGTCCAGCTTTCTGCCCCGGATCGCCGCTCTCGATAAAAAAAAAAAAGGTCTACTTACCTGCCGCGCTCCTGCTCTCTCCAGTCCACGCAGCTGCACGTGCAGTCGCCGGCGACTGACAATGACGTCAGACGCCGGCGACCTGCACGCTGCGGCTGGCGGCTGTTAACTATTGACGTGCGGGCGCGGGCCCGCACGTCAATAGCGTTATACAGCTGTAGCGCCGGCCGCCGCTAAGGGCCCGGTTCAGCCTGCGGCTGCCGGTAGGGGCCCGGTGAGCAGGTAAGAGGGGGCCCGATGCGGGCCCCCTCTGCTCACCGGGCCCCATACGCCAGTCACGGCTGTAGTGCCCTGATGGCGGCCCTGCTAGTGTTCTTGTGATCAAGTTCTCTGGTCACCGAGCCACAGCAGACACACCTGTTCTCTGGGTGTTTTAGTTTCTGTTGTCCTTGTTGCAGTCTTTTTAGGGTAACAGGTGTTTTTGTTTTTTTTTTCTCACTTGTCTGTCCTATCATGTTTTGGGTGCGGCTTTATATATCTTCCCCTTGCTTGTATTTCCTGCTGGTGATAGTCTCATTTGGATATCCAGTCATACTGCTGTAGTTTAGACGATCTCTGCAACTGCAGAACATGAATCCTGTTTGCTTATTCCTAAAATGGAACAGAAAAGAAAACTCGCAAACACAAGTGTGAACACGGCCTGAGGCTGTTAGCTAAAAATGGAGAGGTCTGATTTTCTTTTGATTTGTAGAGTAAACTTTCCCATTTTAGTGAATGTGTCTGTGAGAAAGCTGATAACACTCAGATGTCATCAGTGTTGTCATCTGAGTGCTGTCCGTTTGTCAGGATTCCCCTGACCGCTGCCACCAATTTGTCACGATTCACACCGTGACCGTCACCCCTACGTCACGGGTCGGGGTGACTTTGGGCCAACAGACGGCTATCACATGTGCAGGGGGGCTTATCTTAGTTATCCCTCCACTCCACAATGTGATGAAACAACACACCCAAGGCTATTGACCTCTTAGTTTACAGCAGGGGCTTATTTTAGGTATCCCACTGCTTTTCCATATCCCACGAACTGCAGGGATTTATGTATATCCCGCTTACAGTTCCACTTAACACTTGCAGATCTCTGGCGCCCCCTTACTCTCAGGTCAGATTAGGTACTGCACCCTGGGTAATTAGTCGCCAGAAAGGCTGCCTGCTATGTACTGGCTATTGGGCACGCTGCAGCGACGCGATAAACTACTCCCACTCAGGCAGGAACAATAATTATCAACGCCGTAGTCGCTACAACATAATCCCAAAAGTCAGCACACTATCGCTGCCACCAGCTTCGATTAAACGGGTCCGAAGCTAACCCAACACAACAGTAGCGTATTTCCCTTCAGAAGACTTAGGGTACGTTTAGAGCATGGAGAATGAACTAATATAAATATTATATCCCATAAAAATTAGGCAGTGCTTTATCAAAAATATTTTATAAAGATGTTACAAATGAGACAATTGCAAATATGTACAAGGGTAATTATGAAATAAACAGGGATTAAATGAGAAAAGGTAACACTCACATGTTCAAAGCATGGCAGGCAACCATACGTCCCAGCTCATTGGACGTGCTGCTGGCTTCAGGAGGAGACAAGAAATCAAGCAGAAGTGACTCCTCAGAGCCTGCCAGACACTTAAAACCTTAAGGCTGTGACATCACAGAAAGGCTGGTTTATCCAGACCCTCCTCTCTCTACATTCTGACTAAACTTTAAACTATTCTCTCTAATTTCTATAACTTCGCTACAAAACATGTCGTAGTCATAACAAACCCATCATTCATCTCGGATTCACGTGGGCATTCTAATGAGATCAAATATGTCCTATCTGTGATACATATTTACAGAGAAATCCCTACTTCTTTACCAGATGGAGTTAGAAGCCCGTGTTTCGCGGGATGGGTAGGTCCACCGAGTGCGACCAAGGATATATATTTTCGTGTTCGTAACGTAAACATTGTGCATAATATCTTACAAAAACCAAACAAAGAATCTTTCATGGATCCTAGAAGTTTCTAGTTCACTTATAGCTGGACAAGAGCTTACACGACAGGAAATGCCGGTCGTAAATACCTTTCGGCCATAAAACTCCCCCCAGTACATTGGCAAAGCAGCTCTTGGCTGAGTGAAAGGGAAGGGGGGCTTGTTAGCCCACAGCCTTGAGCAAGAGAGCTACTTATATGATATTTCATACCATATCGTGACACCTCCCCCTTTTGGTGTGCGCTAGGGAGGCAGAACTCCCCGGTATGCCTCCATGGGCACCTCAGTAGGTTCACCCTGGCGGGAGAGTCCATCTGCATTCCCATGCTCTTTGCCCATTTTGTGTTCAATGGTGAAGTCAAACTGCTGAAGGGCAAGGCTCCAGCGTAGCAACCTGCCGTTGGTTCCACACATGGCGTTTAGCCAGCGCAGAGGGTTGTGGTCGGTCACCACAGTGAAGGGGCAACCGTACAAGTAGGGCTGCAAGCGCTGCAGGGCCCAGACTATGGCCAGGCACTCCTTCTCGATGGTGGAGTAGGCCACTTACCTCGGCAAAAGCTTCTGGCTCAGGTATAACACGGGGTGCTCTTGGTCCTCCAAGTCAACCTGGCTGAGCACAGCACCAAGGACAAACTCGCTGGCGTCGGTCTGCACCAAGAACGGTCGACTGCTGTCGACTGCTTTCAACACAGGGGCGTTGCACAGTGCGGTTTTCAACGCCTGGAAGGCCCCCTCACAGCCATCTGTCCAGTTGACGATGTGGGGTAGCTTCTTCCTGGTGAGGTCTGTCAAAGGTTTTGCCAGGCTACTATAGTGCTGTACAAAGCGCCTATAGTACCCTGCAGTGCCCAGGAAGGACATCACCTGTTTCTTGGTCACGGGAGTGGGCCAGTTCACGATCGCGCCCACTTTCTCCGCCTCTGGCTTCAGGGTGTTCCCGCCTACCCGGTGCCCCAGGTAGTGAACCTCCCTCATGCCCATCTGGCACTTTCCCGGCTTGATAGTCAGTCCTGCTTTGTGAATTCGCCTGAGCACCTCCTCGAGATGCTGCAGGTGTTCCTTCCAGGAGGGACTGAAGATGGCAATGTCATCCAAGTACGTCACGGCGCACTTCTCCAGTCCCTGAAGCAGGAGGTTGACCATCCGCTGGAAAGTGGCAGGGGCATTCTTCATGCCGAAGGGCATGACCGTGGACTCGTACAGTCCGAAGGGCGTGATAAAGGCGGACTTCTCCTGCGCCTCGGGGCTCAGGGGAATCTGCCAGTATCCTCTACTCAAATCCATTATTGTCAGGTATTTTGCGCCAGCTAACCTATCCAGCAGCTCCTCGATGCGCGGCATTGGGTGCGCGTCAGAGGCTGTGATGGCATTGAGCCCCCTGTAGTTCACGCAGAACCGGGTGGTCCGGTCCTTCTTTGGCACGAGAACTACAGGTGATGCCCACGCGCTCTTCGACCGTCAACTCACCCCCAGCTGTAACATCTCATCGATCTCTTGGCGCATAATCTGCTGCACCTGGTCAGAGATTCAATAGGGTGTTCGCCGTAGTGGGGCGTGATTCCCGGTGTCCACCTTGTGGACGGCTAACTCAGTCCTCCCAGGTCGGTTGGAGAACACGACCCGGAAGGGTTCCAGTGTGGTTTGCAACTGCAACCGCTGGGGTTCCGTTAAGGAGGCGCTTACCTCCACGTCCTCGATGGACCCATTGGCCTTGGCTTGGGCTAGCATGTCCAGGAGGGTGTCTTCCTCCCCGTCTTCGGGCACGCTGCAGACCGTTAGGACGAAAGGTTCACGTTCGTGATGAGCCTTCATCATGTTGACGTGAAAGGCCTTTCGCCTACCCCGAGCGTGGTCAAGCGTGACCACGTAAGTGACCGGGTTGAGCTGTTGGTGGACGACGTACGGGCCCTCCCAGGCTGCCTGAAGCTTATCCGTTGGTACGGGGACCAGCACCCACACCGTTTGACCCACGTGGTAGGTCCGCTCCCGGGCGTTCTGGTCGTACCAGTGCTTCTGATCAGCCTGAGCCTGCGTCATGTTGTCATGCACCAACTGCGTCAAGGTCTGCATCTTGTCACGGAAGCGCATGACATACTCCACTATGGACACTTCAGAAGGGTTCGGCTCCTCTTCCCAGGATTCTCTTACCAAACCAAGGGGTCCCCGGACTCGCCTGCCATACAGGAGCTCGAAGGGGGAGAATCCAGTCGAGGCCTGCGGAACCTCTCGGTAAGCGAACAGCAGGTGTGGGAGGTACTGCTCCCAGTCACGCCCTTGCGTCTCAACCAGCATGCGTAGCATCTGTTTGAGGGTACCATTGAAGCGTTCACACAAGCCATTGGTCTGTGGGTGATACGCACTCGATACCAGGTGCTTCACCTGCATTCTCTTACAGAGAGCCTCCATTAGGCGAGACATAAATTGGGTCCCTTGATCAGTAAGCATTTCCCTGGGAAATCCTACACGTGAAAAGATGGCCAACAGGGCATCCGCCACCTTATCTGCCCTAGTTGAGGACAGAGCTACTGCCTCTGGGTACCGGGTAGCGTAGTCTACCACAGTAAGGATGTATTGCTTTCCAGAGCTGCTGGGGACGGCCAGCGGGCCCACAATGTCCACCGTGATCCTCTGGAAAGGCTCCTCTATCACTGGCAAAGGGATCAGGGGAGCCTTAATAGCAGGCCCCGCCTTCCCCACTCTTTGACAGGTGACACAGGAGCGGCAGTAGTTTGACACATCTGTCCCCATCTTAGGCCAATAGAAGTGTTGAGACAGCCGGGCCTTAGTTTTGCTGATCCCCAAGTGTCCAGCTAGCGGGATCTCATGGGCAATCCGCAACAACTCACCCCGGAATTGCTGCGGGACGACCAGCTGTCTTTCCCTCAACCACCCCTTTTGTGATTCTCCGGGTACTGTCTCCCGGTACAACCTTCCTCGTTCCCAGAACGCCTTCTCCTCATCAGTCTCGGAGAAGAGCGTCCCAGCAAGTTGTCTCAAACTCTCTAGGCTCGCATCTGTGTGCAGAGCGGCCTGTAACTCCTGGCTAGGGGAAGCCAGCAGTGATGTCAGGGTCCCTTCCCCACGGGAACCCTCTTGGACCTGCTCTGGGTCCAGGTTCAGTCACAGTGATGACTGAGGAGGGTCCGGAAGGCAGACAGTTATCTGCGCTCCGGGCACTCTGACTGCGGGTGACAGCAGCTACGTAGGCTGTCTCCCTGGGGGTTTCTACAGACCCATCAGCCGGCGCTGCTATGGGCTCTACCTCCCCATCCACCCCCAACACTCCAGGGGCAGTGCTACTTATGGGCCAGTTACCTTCCTCGGTGGCACTGGTCACTCTCATGGCGTCACCTTTCTCACGGTTCCCATGCTGCTCCCCACTTCCTGTAGCACCAACACTTGCCCCTGTTAGGGGTTCCTCAGCCGTCTCACTCCGCAGAGCGACGTGGCTGGGCACGCCTGTACCTATGGACACATTAACCTTCACAGAAAAATCATTATCAGGTTCAGCTGGCACAGGTACAACATTTTCACCATCAATCCTAGGAAAAAAATGGTTATTAGATGCATCATTACAAGATAAAGCATGGTCAGGTAACCCATGCGATTTCCCGTCATCATCATCATCATCATCATCAGGGTTAACTTTACCCTCATTAGTAGATTGGGGAGGGGTGTCAGGGACGTAGTATGCAACCATCCTCCCCAAATCAGTCCCCAACAAAACATCAGTGGGCAAATTATCAGACAGCCCCACTTCCTTCACCCCGCTCCCGGCACCCCAATCAATAAAAGCCCAGGCCATCGGTAAGGGACAGCTGATGCCCCCAATCCCAGTGACAGTTAGGGTTTTCCCCGGAATGATTTCTTCAGGGGCCGCCAGTTCGGGTCGGATGAGGGTTCGTTCAGCCCCGGTGTCCTTGAGGCTTGTAGCAACATGGCCTCCCACAGTGACGTGCTGTACGTTGTCACACACCCTCCCAACCACACCACCCACCAAAAGAACTGCTGCATTAGGCCCTGGGGCCTTGGCTGGGGGGTTCTTCGGCCTGTCTGGACAGAAGGTACTGATATGCCCAGGCCGCTTGCAGTAGTAACACTGGCGAGGTTCGGTGGTAGGTCTGGTGTTGTTGGCCACAGGGCCAGGACCTCTGGTGTGTTGGCTGGCAGGGGTACTGGCGTTAGGTGCAGGCTTACCCCCTCTCCAGCTGGTGGTGACTGGCTTCCGCACTTCCGATCTACGGTTGGCCTCATAGGCATCGGCAATCTGCACTGCTTTCGTCACGTCTTTGGGTTCTCTGTCCATCACGAACTGTCGCACCTCAGCTGGGCAAAGATGAAAGAACTGGTCTTTGATCATCAGGTCTCGCAGCTGTGCAAAGGTGGTCACTGACAGTCCTTGGGTCCACTGGTCAAAGTGGGTCCCCAGTCCATGCACCACATCACTGTAACTGTAGTGTGGGCCACGTTGGAGGGTCTGGAACTTTCTACGGTACACCTCGGGTGTAAGCTGGTACTTGGCTATCAGAGCCTGCTTGATGGCCTCATAGTCACCATCTTGTTCTTGAGGGAGGGCAGCAAACGCCTCCAGAGCTTTGCCTTTCAGCCCTGGTGTCAGGTATCGGGCCCATTCTTCTGTAGGCAGCCGGTACTGTCTGCAGGCTTTCTCAAAGGCCCGCAGAAAAGTGTCCAAGTCTCCGTCCTTCTCCATAACAGGGAAGGGATCGGGCCGGGGCTTAGGTATCTGAGCGCTGCTGGGCTCACGGCTGGACTGGGACGACCCCTGCATTTGCAGTCGGGCCATCTGCAGCTGGTACTCCCGCTCCGCTTGGGCCTCTCTCTCGGCTTGCTGGGCCTGGGCCTCTCGCTCGGCTCGGGACTCGGCCTCCTGCTGGTATTGCTGAATCAGCTGCCGACATCCCTCATGGTCGTCAGTGGGGAATTCTTTCAAGGCCGCCTGCAGGTGGGGGTCCAATTCACCCGGATTGCTAACAGGGCCAGCATTCAGTGGTTGGACCTCTGCTGCAGCACCTCTGCTCGTGCTGGCTTCTGCGGCCTCTGAGCTCTGAGAGCGGTCTAGAGCGGCTTCTTATTGCACCAGATATGCGACCAGTTGGGCTTTGTTTTTGCTTGCAAAGTCAATGTGCTGTGTCTTGCATAAGGCAGTAAGGGTGTCTCTGGTCTGCTGCTCATAAAAGGTTTCTCCCAGCACAACCATGGTTGCCAAATAAAAGATAGGACAGAAAAACGAAGAGAAAGGGAGGGGATAATTACCAGTACGCAATTGTCTCAAGACTAATAAAACACTGAGTTCGTTCTCCAAACTTATTTGCGCAGAGTCCTCGCAAGAACTTTCTGCAAGTTTTTAGTGAGAGGAATGATTACTCAAACCAAATCACTAATGCTCTAATATCCCACCGCCTTGCCACCAATTTGTCAGGAATCCCCTGACCGCTGCCATCAATTTGTCACGATTCACACCGTGACCGTCACCCCTACGTCACGAGTCGGGGTGACTTTGGGCCAACAGACGGCTATCACATGTGCAGGGGGGCTTATCTTAGTTATCCCTCCACTCCACAATGTGATGAAACAACACACCCAAGGCTATTGACCTCTTAGTTTACAGCAGGGGCTTATTTTAGGTATCCCACTGCTTTTCCATATCCCACGAACTGCAGGGATTTATGTATATCCCGCTTACAGTTCCACTTAACACTTGCAGATCTCTGGCGCCCCCTTACTCTCAGGTCAGATTAGGTACTGCACCCTGGGTAATTAGTCGCCAGAAAGGCTGCCTGCTATGTACTGGCTATTGGGCACGCTGCAGCGACGCGATAAACTACTCCCACTCAGGCAGGAACAATAATTATCAACGCCGCAGTCGCTACAACATAATCCCAAAAGTCAGCACACTATCGCTGCCACCAGCTTCGATTAAACGGGTCCGAAGCTAACCCAACACAATAGTAGCGTATTTCCCTTCAGAAGACTTAGGGTACGTTTAGAGCATGGAGAATGAACTAATATAAATATTATATCCCATAAAAATTAGGCAGTGCTTTATCAAAAATATTTTATAAAGATGTTACAAATGAGACAATTGCAAATATGTACAAGGGTAATTATGAAATAAACAGGGATTAAATGAGAAAAGGTAACACTCACATGTTCAAAGCATGGCAGGCAACCATACGTCCCAGCTCATTGGACGTGCTGCTGGCTTCAGGAGGAGACAAGAAATCAAGCAGAAGTGACTCCTCAGAGCCTGCCAGACACTTAAAACCTTAAGGCTGTGACATCACAGAAAGGCTGGTTTATCCAGACCCTCCTCTCTCTACATTCTGACTAAACTTTAAACTATTCTCTCTAATTTCTATAACTTCGCTACAAAACATGTCGTAGTCATAACAAACCCATCATTCATCTCGGATTCACGTGGGCATTCTAATGAGATCAAATATGTCCTATCTGTGATACATATTTACAGAGAAATCCCTACTTCTTTACCAGATGGAGTTAGAAGCCCGTGTTTCGCGGGATGGGTAGGTCCACCGAGTGTGACCAAGGATATATATTTTCGTGTTCGTAACGTAAACATTGTGCATAATATCTTACAAAAACCAAACAAAGAATCTTTCATGGATCCTAGAAGTTTCTAGTTCACTTATAGCTGGACAAGAGCTTACACGACAGGAAATGCCGGTCGTAAATACCTTTCGGCCATAAAACTCCCCCCAGTACATTGGCAAAGCAGCTCTTGGCTGAGTGAAAGGGAAGGGGGGCTTGTTAGCCCACAGCCTTGAGCAAGAGAGCTACTTATATGATATTTCATACCATATCGTGACACCTCCCCCTTTTGGTGTGCGCTAGGGAGGCAGAACCCCACGGTATGCCTCCATGGGCACCTCAGTAGGTTCACCCTGGCGGGAGAGTCCATCTGCATTCCCATGCTCTTTGCCCATTTTGTGTTCAATGGTGAAGTCAAACTGCTGAAGGGCAAGGCTCCAGCGTAGCAACCTGCCGTTGGTTCCACACATGGCGTTTAGCCAGCGCAGAGGGTTGTGGTCGGTCACCACAGTGAAGGGGCAACCGTACAAGTAGGGCTGCAAGCGCTGCAGGGCCCAGACTATGGCCAGGCACTCCTTCTCGATGGTGGAGTAGGCCACTTACCTCGGCAAAAGCTTCTGGCTCAGGTATAACACGGGGTGCTCTTTTTCCTCCAAGTCAACCTGGCTGAGCACAGCACCAAGGACAAACTCGCTGGCGTCGGTCTGCACCAAGAACGGTCGACTGCTGTCGACTGCTTTCAACACAGGGGCGTTGCACAGTGCGGTTTTCAACGCCTGGAAGGCCCCCTCACAGCCATCTGTCCAGTTGACGATGTGGGGTAGCTTCTTCCTGGTGAGGTGCGTCAAAGGTTTTGCCAGGCTACTATAGTGCTGTACAAAGCGCCTATAGTACCCTGCAGTGCCCAGGAAGGACATCACCTGTTTCTTGGTCACGGGAGTGGGCCAGTTCACGATCGCGCCCACTTTCTCCGCCTCTGGCTTCAGGGTGTTCCCGCCTACCCGGTGCCCCAGGTAGTGAACCTCCCTCATGCCCATCTGGCACTTTCCCGGCTTGATAGTCAGTCCTGCTTTGTGAATTCGCCTGAGCACCTCCTCGAGATGCTGCAGGTGTTCCTTCCAGGAGGGACTGAAGATGGCAATGTCATCCAAGTACGTCACGGCGCACTTCTCCAGTCCCTGAAGCAGGAGGTTGACCATCCGCTGGAAAGTGGCAGGGGCATTCTTCATGCCGAAGGGCATGACCGTGGACTCGTACAGTCCGAAGGGCGTGATAAAGGCGGACTTCTCCTGCGCCTCGGGGCTCAGGGGAATCTGCCAGTATCCTCTACTCAAATCCATTATTGTCAGGTATTTTGCGCCAGCTAACCTATCCAGCAGCTCCTCGATGCGCGGCATTGGGTGCGCGTCAGAGGCTGTGATGGCATTGAGCCCCCTGTAGTTCACGCAGAACCGGGTGGTCCGGTCCTTCTTTGGCACGAGAACTACAGGTGATGCCCACGCGCTCTTCGACCGTCAACTCACCCCCAGCTGTAACATCTCATCGATCTCTTGGCGCATAATCTGCTGCACCTGGTCAGAGATTCAATAGGGTGTTCGCCGTAGTGGGGCGTGATTCCCGGTGTCCACCTTGTGGACGGCTAACTCAGTCCTCCCAGGTCGGTTGGAGAACACGACCCGGAAGGGTTCCAGTGTGGTTTGCAACTGCAACCGCTGGGGTTCCGTTAAGGAGGCGCTTACCTCCACGTCCTCGATGGACCCATTGGCCTTGGCTTGGGCCAGCATGTCCAGGAGGGTGTCTTCCTCCCCGTCTTCGGGCACGCTGCAGACCGTTAGGACGAAAGGTTCACGTTCGTGATGAGCCTTCATCATGTTGACGTGAAAGGCCTTTCGCCTACCCCGAGCGTGGTCAAGCGTGACCACGTAAGTGACCGGGTTGAGCTGTTGGTGGACGACGTACGGGCCCTCCCAGGCTGCCTGAAGCTTATCCGTTGGTACGGGGACCAGCACCCACACCGTTTGACCCACGTGGTAGGTCCGCTCCCGGGCGTTCTGGTCGTACCAGTGCTTCTGATCAGCCTGAGCCTGCGTCATGTTGTCATGCACCAACTGCGTCAAGGTCTGCATCTTGTCACGGAAGCGCATGACATACTCCACTATGGACACTTCAGAAGGGTTCGGCTCCTCTTCCCAGGATTCTCTTACCAAACCAAGGGGTCCCCGGACTCGCCTGCCATACAGGAGCTCGAAGGGGGAGAATCCAGTCGAGGCCTGCGGAACCTCTCGGTAAGCGAACAGCAGGTGTGGGAGGTACTGCTCCCAGTCACGCCCTTGCGTCTCAACCAGCATGCGTAGCATCTGTTTGAGGGTACCATTGAAGCGTTCACACAAGCCATTGGTCTGTGGGTGATACGCACTCGATACCAGGTGCTTCACCTGCATTCTCTTACAGAGAGCCTCCATTAGGCGAGACATAAATTGGGTCCCTTGATCAGTAAGCATTTCCCTGGGAAATCCTACACGTGAAAAGATGGCCAACAGGGCATCCGCCACCTTATCTGCCCTAGTTGAGGACAGAGCTACTGCCTCTGGGTACCGGGTAGCGTAGTCTACCACAGTAAGGATGTATTGCTTTCCAGAGCTGCTGGGGACGGCCAGCGGGCCCACAATGTCCACCGTGATCCTCTGGAAAGGCTCCTCTATCACTGGCAAAGGGATCAGGGGAGCCTTAATAGCAGGCCCCGCCTTCCCCACTCTTTGACAGGTGACACAGGAGCGGCAGTAGTTTGACACATCTGTCCCCATCTTAGGCCAATAGAAGTGTTGAGACAGCCGGGCCTTAGTTTTGCTGATCCCCAAGTGTCCAGCTAGCGGGATCTCATGGGCAATCCGCAACAACTCACCCCGGAATTGCTGCGGGACGACCAGCTGTCTTTCCCTCAACCACCCCTTTTGTGATTCTCCGGGTACTGTCTCCCGGTACAACCTTCCTCGTTCCCAGAACGCCTTCTCCTCATCAGTCTCGGAGAAGAGCGTCCCAGCAAGTTGTCTCAAACTCTCTAGGCTCGCATCTGTGTGCAGAGCGGCTTGTAACTCCTGGCTAGGGGAAGCCAGCAGTGATGTCAGGGTCCCTTCCCCACGGGAACCCTCTTGGACCTGCTCTGGGTCCAGGTTCAGTCACAGTGATGACTGAGGAGGGTCCGGAAGGCAGACAGTTATCTGCGCTCCGGGCACTCTGACTGCGGGTGACAGCAGCTACGTAGGCTGTCTCCCTGGGGGTTTCTACAGACCCATCAGCCGGCGCTGCTATGGGCTCTACCTCCCCATCCACCCCCAACACTCCAGGGGCAGTGCTACTTATGGGCCAGTTACCTTCCTCGGTGGCACTGGTCACTCTCATGGCGTCACCTTTCTCACGGTTCCCATGCTGCTCCCCACTTCCTGTAG
Source organism: Ranitomeya imitator (assembly GCF_032444005.1). Lineage (NCBI taxonomy): Eukaryota > Metazoa > Chordata > Amphibia > Anura > Dendrobatidae > Ranitomeya > Ranitomeya imitator. The sequence continues at coordinate 393,949,388 of NC_091283.1, forward strand.
CACCAACACTTGCCCCTGTTAGGGGTTCCTCAGCCGTCTCACTCCGCAGAGCGACGTGGCTGGGCACGCCTTTACCTATGGACACATTAACCTTCACAGAAAAATCATTATCAGGTTCAGCTGGCACAGGTACAACATTTTCACCATCAATCCTAGGAAAAAAATGGTTATTAGATGCATCATTACAAGATAAAGCATGGTCAGGTAACCCATGCGATTTCCCGTCATCATCATCATCATCATCATCAGGGTTAACTTTACCCTCATTAGTAGATTGGGGAGGGGTGTCAGGGACGTAGTATGCAACCATCCTCCCCAAATCAGTCCCCAACAAAACATCAGTGGGCAAATTATCAGACAGCCCCACTTCCTTCACCCCGCTCCCGGCACCCCAATCAATAAAAGCCCAGGCCATCGGTAAGGGACAGCTGATGCCCCCAATCCCAGTGACAGTTAGGGTTTTCCCCGGAATGATTTCTTCAGGGGCCGCCAGTTCGGGTCGGATGAGGGTTCGTTCAGCCCCGGTGTCCTTGAGGCTTGTAGCAACATGGCCTCCCACAGTGACGTGCTGTACGTTGTCACACACCCTCCCAACCACACCACCCACCAAAAGAACTGCTGCATTAGGCCCTGGGGCCTTGGCTGGGGGGTTCTTCGGCCTGTCTGGACAGAAGGTACTGATATGCCCAGGCCGCTTGCAGTAGTAACACTGGCGAGGTTCGGTGGTAGGTCTGGTGTTGTTGGCCACAGGGCCAGGACCTCTGGTGTGTTGGCTGGCAGGGGTACTGGCGTTAGGTGCAGGCTTACCCCCTCTCCAGCTGGTGGTGACTGGCTTCCGCACTTCCGATCTACGGTTGGCCTCATAGGCATCGGCAATCTGCACTGCTTTCGTCACGTCTTTGGGTTCTCTGTCCATCACGAACTGTCGCACCTCAGCTGGGCAAAGATGAAAGAACTGGTCTTTGATCATCAGGTCTCGCAGCTGTGCAAAGGTGGTCACTGACAGTCCTTGGGTCCACTGGTCAAAGTGGGTCCCCAGTCCATGCACCACATCACTGTAACTGTAGTGTGGGCCACGTTGGAGGGTCTGGAACTTTCTACGGTACACCTCGGGTGTAAGCTGGTACTTGGCTATCAGAGCCTGCTTGATGGCCTCATAGTCACCATCTTGTTCTTGAGGGAGGGCAGCAAACGCCTCCAGAGCTTTGCCTTTCAGCCCTGGTGTCAGGTATCGGGCCCATTCTTCTGTAGGCAGCCGGTACTGTCTGCAGGCTTTCTCAAAGACCCGCAGAAAAGTGTCCAAGTCTCCGTCCTTCTCCATAACAGGGAAGGGATCGGGCCGGGGCTTAGGTATCTGAGCGCTGCTGGGCTCACGGCTGGACTGGGACGACCCCTGCATTTGCAGTCGGGCCATCTGCAGCTGGTACTCCCGCTCCGCTTGGGCCTCTCTCTCGGCTTGCTGGGCCTGGGCCTCTCGCTCGGCTCGGGACTCGGCCTCCTGCTGGTATTGCTGAATCAGCTGCCGACATCCCTCATGGTCGTCAGTGGGGAATTCTTTCAAGGCCGCCTGCAGGTGGGGGTCCAATTCACCCGGATTGCTAACAGGGCCAGCATTCAGTGGTTGGACCTCTGCTGCAGCACCTCTGCTCGTGCTGGCTTCTGCGGCCTCTGAGCTCTGAGAGCGGTCAAGAGCGGCTTCTTATTGCACCAGATATGCGACCAGTTGGGCTTTGTTTTTGCTTGCAAAGTCAATGTGCTGTGTCTTGCATAAGGCAGTAAGGGTGTCTCTGGTCTGCTGCTCATAAAAGGTTTCTCCCAGCACAACCATGGTTGCCAAATAAAAGATAGGACAGAAAAACGAAGAGAAAGGGAGGGGATAATTACCAGTACGCAATTGTCTCAAGACTAATAAAACACTGAGTTCGTTCTCCAAACTTATTTGCGCAGAGTCCTCGCAAGAACTTTCTGCAAGTTTTTAGTGAGAGGAATGATTACTCAAACCAAATCACTAATGCTCTAATATCCCACCGCCTTGCCACCAATTTGTCAGGAATCCCCTGACCGCTGCCACCAATTTGTCACGATTCACACCGTGACCGTCACCCCTACGTCACGGGTCGGGGTGACTTTGGGCCAACAGACGGCTATCACATGTGCAGGGGGGCTTATCTTAGTTATCCCTCCACTCCACAATGTGATGAAACAACACACCCAAGGCTATTGACCTCTTAGTTTACAGCAGGGGCTTATTTTAGGTATCCCACTGCTTTTCCATATCCCACGAACTGCAGGGATTTATGTATATCCCGCTTACAGTTCCACTTAACACTTGCAGATCTCTGGCGCCCCCTTACTCTCAGGTCAGATTAGGTACTGCACCCTGGGTAATTAGTCGCCAGAAAGGCTGCCTGCTATGTACTGGCTATTGGGCACGCTGCAGCGACGTGATAAACTACTCCCACTCAGGCAGGAACAATAATTATCAACGCCGCAGTCGCTACAACATAATCCCAAAAGTCAGCACACTATCGCTGCCACCAGCTTCGATTAAACGGGTCCGAAGCTAACCCAACACAACAGTAGCGTATTTCCCTTCAGAAGACTTAGGGTATGTTTAGAGCATGGAGAATGAACTAATATAAATATTATATCCCATAAAAATTAGGCAGTGCTTTATCAAAAATATTTTAGAAAGATGTTACAAATGAGACAATTGCAAATATGTACAAGGGTAATTATGAAATAAACAGGGATTAAATGAGAAAAGGTAACACTCACATGTTCAAAGCATGGCAGGCAACCATACGTCCCAGCTCATTGGACGTGCTGCTGGCTTCAGGAGGAGACAAGAAATCAAGCAGAAGTGACTCCTCAGAGCCTGCCAGACACTTAAAACCTTAAGGCTGTGACATCACAGAAAGGCTGGTTTATCCAGACCCTCCTCTCTCTACATTCTGACTAAACTTTAAACTATTCTCTCTAATTTCTATAACTTCGCTACAAAACATGTCGTAGTCATAACAAACCCATCATTCATCTCGGATTCACGTGGGCATTCTAATGAGATCAAATATGTCCTATCTGTGATACATATTTACAGAGAAATCCCTACTTCTTTACCAGATGGAGTTAGAAGCCCGTGTTTCGCGGGATGGGTAGGTCCACCGAGTGTGACCAAGGATATATATTTTCGTGTTCGTAACGTAAACATTGTGCATAATATCTTACAAAAACCAAACAAAGAATATTTCATGGATCCTAGAAGTTTCTAGTTCACTTATAGCTGGACAAGAGCTTACACGACAGGAAATGCCGGTCGTAAATACCTTTCGGCCATAAAACTCCCCCCAGTACATTGGCAAAGCAGCTCTTGGCTGAGTGAAAGGGAAGGGGGGCTTGTTAGCCCACAGCCTTGAGCAAGAGAGCTACTTATATGATATTTCATACCTTATCGTGACACCTCCCCCTTTTGGTGTGCGCTAGGGAGGCAGAACCCCACGGTATGCCTCCATGGGCACCTCAGTAGGTTCACCCTGGCGGGAGAGTCCATCTGCATTCCCATGCTCTTTGCCCATTTTGTGTTCAATGGTGAAGTCAAACTGCTGAAGGGCAAGGCTCCAGCGTAGCAACCTGCCGTTGGTTCCACACATGGCGTTTAGCCAGCGCAGAGGGTTGTGGTCGGTCACCACAGTGAAGGGGCAACCGTACAAGTAGGGCTGCAAGCGCTGCAGGGCCCAGACTATGGCCAGGCACTCCTTCTCGATGGTGGAGTAGGCCACTTACCTCGGCAAAAGCTTCTGGCTCAGGTATAACACGGGGTGCTCTTGGTCCTCCAAGTCAACCTGGCTGAGCACAGCACCAAGGACAAACTCGCTGGCGTCGGTCTGCACCAAGAACGGTCGACTGCTGTCGACTGCTTTCAACACAGGGGCGTTGCACAGTGCGGTTTTCTACGCCTGGAATGCCCCCTCACAGCCATCTGTCCAGTTGACGATGTGGGGTAGCTTCTTCCTGGTGAGGTCCGTCAAAGGTTTTGCCAGGCTACTATAGTGCTGTACAAAGCGCCTATAGTACCCTGCAGTGCCCAGGAAGGACATCACCTGTTTCTTGGTCACGGGAGTGGGCCAGTTCACGATCGCGCCCACTTTCTCCGCCTCTGGCTTCAGGGTGTTCCCGCCTACCCGGTGCCCCAGGTAGTGAACCTCCCTCATGCCCATCTGGCACTTTCCCGGCTTGATAGTCAGTCCTGCTTTGTGAATTCGCCTGAGCACCTCCTCGAGATGCTGCAGGTGTTCCTTCCAGGAGGGACTGAAGATGGCAATGTCATCCAAGTACGTCACGGCGCACTTCTCCAGTCCCTGAAGCAGGAGGTTGACCATCCGCTGGAAAGTGGCAGGGGCATTCTTCATGCCGAAGGGCATGACCGTGGACTCGTACAGTCCGAAGGGCGTGATAAAGGCGGACTTCTCCTGCGCCTCGGGGCTCAGGGGAATCTGCCAGTATCCTCTACTCAAATCCATTATTGTCAGGTATTTTGCGCCAGCTAACCTATCCAGCAGCTCCTCGATGCGCGGCATTGGGTGCGCGTCAGAGGCTGTGATGGCATTGAGCCCCCTGTAGTTCACGCAGAACCGGGTGGTCCGGTCCTTCTTTGGCACGAGAACTACAGGTGATGCCCACGCGCTCTTCGACCGTCAACTCACCCCCAGCTGTAACATCTCATCGATCTCTTGGCGCATAATCTGCTGCACCTGGTCAGAGATTCAATAGGGTGTTCGCCGTAGTGGGGCGTGATTCCCGGTGTCCACCTTGTGGACGGCTAACTCAGTCCTCCCAGGTCGGTTGGAGAACACGACCCGGAAGGGTTCCAGTGTGGTTTGCAACTGCAACCGCTGGGGTTCCGTTAAGGAGGCGCTTACCTCCACGTCCTCGATGGACCCATTGGCCTTGGCTTGGGCTAGCATGTCCAGGAGGGTGTCTTCCTCCCCGTCTTCGGGCACGCTGCAGACCGTTAGGACGAAAGGTTCACGTTCGTGATGAGCCTTCATCATGTTGACGTGAAAGGCCTTTCGCCTACCCCGAGCGTGGTCAAGCGTGACCACGTAAGTGACCGGGTTGAGCTGTTGGTGGACGACGTACGGGCCCTCCCAGGCTGCCTGAAGCTTATCCGTTGGTACGGGGACCAGCACCCACACCGTTTGACCCACGTGGTAGGTCCGCTCCCGGGCGTTCTGGTCGTACCAGTGCTTCTGATCAGCCTGAGCCTGCGTCATGTTGTCATGCACCAACTGCGTCAAGGTCTGCATCTTGTCACGGAAGCGCATGACATACTCCACTATGGACACTTCAGAAGGGTTCGGCTCCTCTTCCCAGGATTCTCTTACCAAACCAAGGGGTCCCCGGACTCGCCTGCCATACAGGAGCTCGAAGGGGGAGAATCCAGTCGAGGCCTGCGGAACCTCTCGGTAAGCGAACAGCAGGTGTGGGAGGTACCGCTCCCAGTCACGCCCTTGCGTCTCAACCAGCATGCGTAGCATCTGTTTGAGGGTACCATTGAAGCGTTCACACAAGCCATTGGTCTGTGGGTGATACGCACTCGATACCAGGTGCTTCACCTGCATTCTCTTACAGAGAGCCTCCATTAGGCGAGACATAAATTGGGTCCCTTGATCAGTAAGCATTTCCCTGGGAAATCCTACACGTGAAAAGATGGCCAACAGGGCATCCGCCACCTTATCTGCCCTAGTTGAGGACAGAGCTACTGCCTCTGGGTACCGGGTAGCGTAGTCTACCACAGTAAGGATGTATTGCTTTCCAGAGCTGCTGGGGACGGCCAGCGGGCCCACAATGTCCACCGTGATCCTCTGGAAAGGCTCCTCTATCACTGGCAAAGGGATCAGGGGAGCCTTAATAGCAGGCCCCGCCTTCCCCACTCTTTGACAGGTGACACAGGAGCGGCAGTAGTTTGACACATCTGTCCCCATCTTAGGCCAATAGAAGTGTTGAGACAGCCGGGCCTTAGTTTTGCTGATCCCCAAGTGTCCAGCTAGCGGGATCTCATGGGCAATCCGCAACAACTCACCCCGGAATTGCTGCGGGACGACCAGCTGTCTTTCCCTCAACCACCCCTTTTGTGATTCTCCGGGTACTGTCTCCCGGTACAACCTTCCTCGTTCCCAGAACGCCTTCTCCTTATCAGTCTCGGAGAAGAGCGTCCCAGCAAGTTGTCTCAAACTCTCTAGGCTCGCATCTGTGTGCAGAGCGGCCTGTAACTCCTGGCTAGGGGAAGCCAGCAGTGATGTCAGGGTCCCTTCCCCACGGGAACCCTCTTGGACCTGCTCTGGGTCCACCTCTGGTTCAGTCACAGTGATGACTGAGGAGGGTCCGGAAGGCAGACAGTTATCTGCGCTCCGGGCACTCTGACTGCGGGTGACAGCAGCTACGTAGGCTGTCTCCCCGGGGGTTTCTACAGACCCATCAGCCGGCGCTGCTATGGGCTCTACCTCCCCATCCACCCCCAACACTCCAGGGGCAGTGCTACTTATGGGCCAGTTACCTTCCTCGGTGGCACTGGTCACTCTCATGGCGTCACCTTTCTCACGGTTCCCATGCTGCTCCCCACTTCCTGTAGCACCAACACTTGCCCCTGTTAGGGGTTCCTCAGCCGTCTCACTCCGCAGAGCGACGTGGCTGGGCACGCCTGTACCTATGGACACATTAACCTTCACAGAAAAATCATTATCAGGTTCAGCTGGCACAGGTACAACATTTTCACCATCAATCCTAGGAAAAAAATGGTTATTAGATGCATCATTACAAGATAAAGCATGGTCAGGTAACCCATGCGATTTCCCGTCATCATCATCATCATCATCATCAGGGTTAACTTTACCCTCATTAGTAGATTGGGGAGGGGTGTCAGGGACGTAGTATGCAACCATCCTCCCCAAATCAGTCCCCAACAAAACATCAGTGGGCAAATTATCAGACAGCCCCACTTCCTTCACCCCGCTCCCGGCACCCCAATCAATAAAAGCCCAGGCCATCGGTAAGGGACAGCTGATGCCCCCAATCCCAGTGACAGTTAGGGTTTTCCCCGGAATGATTTCTTCAGGGGCCGCCAGTTCGGGTCGGATGAGGGTTCGTTCAGCCCCGGTGTCCTTGAGGCTTGTAGCAACATGGCCTCCCACAGTGACGTGCTGTACGTTGTCACACACCCTCCCAACCACACCACCCACCAAAAGAACTGCTGCATTAGGCCCTGGGGCCTTGGCTGGGGGGTTCTTCGGCCTGTCTGGACAGAAGGTACTGATATGCCCAGGCCGCTTGCAGTAGTAACACTGGCGAGGTTCGGTGGTAGGTCTGGTGTTGTTGGCCACAGGGCCAGGACCTCTGGTGTGTTGGCTGGCAGGGGTACTGGCGTTAGGTGCAGGCTTACCCCCTCTCCAGCTGGTGGTGACTGGCTTCCGCACTTCCGATCTACGGTTGGCCTCATAGGCATCGGCAATCTGCACTGCTTTCGTCACGTCTTTGGGTTCTCTGTCCATCACGAACTGTCGCACCTCAGCTGGGCAAAGATGAAAGAACTGGTCTTTGATCATCAGGTCTCGCAGCTGTGCAAAGGTGGTCACTGACAGTCCTTGGGTCCACTGGTCAAAGTGGGTCCCCAGTCCATGCACCACATCACTGTAACTGTAGTGTGGGCCACGTTGGAGGGTCTGGAACTTTCTACGGTACACCTCGGGTGTAAGCTGGTACTTGGCTATCAGAGCCTGCTTGATGGCCTCATAGTCACCATCTTGTTCTTGAGGGAGGGCAGCAAACGCCTCCAGAGCTTTGCCTTTCAGCCCTGGTGTCAGGTATCGGGCCCATTCTTCTGTAGGCAGCCGGTACTGTCTGCAGGCTTTCTCAAAGGCCCGCAGAAAAGTGTCCAAGTCTCCGTCCTTCTCCATAACAGGGAAGGGATCGGGCCGGGGCTTAGGTATCTGAGCGCTGCTGGGCTCACGGCTGGACTGGGACGACCCCTGCATTTGCAGTCGGGCCATCTGCAGCTGGTACTCCCGCTCCGCTTGGGCCTCTCTCTCGGCTTGCTGGGCCTGGGCCTCTCGCTCGGCTCGGGACTCGGCCTCCTGCTGGTATTGCTGAATCAGCTGCCGACATCCCTCATGGTCGTCAGTGGGGAATTCTTTCAAGGCCGCCTGCAGGTGGGGGTCCAATTCACCCGGATTGCTAACAGGGCCAGCATTCAGTGGTTGGACCTCTGCTGCAGCACCTCTGCTCGTGCTGGCTTCTGCGGCCTCTGAGCTCTGAGAGCGGTCTAGAGCGGCTTCTTATTGCACCAGATCTGCGACCAGTTGGGCTTTGTTTTTGCTTGCAAAGTCAATGTGCTGTGTCTTGCATAAGGCAGTAAGGGTGTCTCTGGTCTGCTGCTCATAAAAGGTTTCTCCCAGCACAACCATGGTTGCCAAATAAAAGATAGGACAGAAAAACGAAGAGAAAGGGAGGGGATAATTACCAGTACGCAATTGTCTCAAGACTAATAAAACACTGAGTTCGTTCTCCAAACTTATTTGCGCAGAGTCCTCGCAAGAACTTTCTGCAAGTTTTTAGTGAGAGGAATGATTACTCAAACCAAATCACTAATGCTCTAATATCCCACCGCCTTGCCACCAATTTGTCAGGAATCCCCTGACCGCTGCCACCAATTTGTCACGATTCACACCGTGACCGTCACCCCTACGTCACGGGTCGGGGTGACTTTGGGCCAACAGACGGCTATCACATGTGCAGGGGGGCTTATCTTAGTTATCCCTCCACTCCACAATGTGATGAAACAACACACCCAAGGCTATTGACCTCTTAGTTTACAGCAGGGGCTTATTTTAGGTATCCCACGAACTGCAGGGATTTATGTATATCCCGCTTACAGTTCCACTTAACACTTGCAGCTCTCTGGCGCCCCTTACTCTCAGGTCAGATTAGGTACTGCACCCTGGGTAATTAGTCGCCAGAAAGGCTGCCTGCTATGTACTGGCTATTGGGCACGCTGCAGCGACGTGATAAACTACTCCCACTCAGGCAGGAACAATAATTATCAACGCCGCAGTCGCTACAACATAATCCCAAAAGTCAGCACACTATCGCTGCCACCAGCTTCGATTAAACGGGTCCGAAGCTAACCCAACACAACAGTAGCGTATTTCCCTTCAGAAGACTTAGGGTACGTTTAGAGCATGGAGAATGAACTAATATAAATATTATATCCCATAAAAATTAGGCAGTGCTTTATCAAAAATATTTTAGAAAGATGTTACAAATGAGACAATTGCAAATATGTACAAGGGTAATTATGAAATAAACAGGGATTAAATGAGAAAAGGTAACACTCACATGTTCAAAGCATGGCAGGCAACCATACGTCCCAGCTCATTGGACGTGCTGCTGGCTTCAGGAGGAGACAAGAAATCAAGCAGAAGTGACTCCTCAGAGCCTGCCAGACACTTAAAACCTTAAGGCTGTGACATCACAGAAAGGCTGGTTTATCCAGACCCTCCTCTCTCTACATTCTGACTAAACTTTAAACTATTCTCTCTAATTTCTATAACTTCGCTACAAAACATGTCGTAGTCATAACAAACCCATCATTCATCTCGGATTCACGTGGGCATTCTAATGAGATCAAATATGTCCTATCTGTGATACATATTTACAGAGAAATCCCTACTTCTTTACCAGATGGAGTTAGAAGCCCGTGTTTCGCGGGATGGGTAGGTCCACCGAGTGCGACCAAGGATATATATTTTCGTGTTCGTAACGTAAACATTGTGCATAATATCTTACAAAAACCAAGCAAAGAATCTTTCATGGATCCTAGAAGTTTCTAGTTCACTTATAGCTGGACAAGAGCTTACACAGCAGGAAATGCCGGTCGTAAATACCTTTCGGCCATAAAACTCCCCCAAGTACATTGGCAAATCAGCTCTTGGCTGAGTGAAAGGGAAGGGGGGCTTGTTAGCCCACAGCCTTGAGCAAAAGAGCTACTTATATGATATTTCATACCATATCGTGACACCGTTCTTCACTGAGAAGTTGATAATAGATGCTTTGACAAACAAAATTACTGGATGACACAGATTGTAAAAAAAGTTTGCAGGGACCAAAAATAGATCCAACACATTGAAATAAAAATTGTATTTTAACTTGTAAACAAATATACAAGCAAAATGAGGTTGCATAATTGAGACCAAAGCCTATATTCACATTCTGAAGTGCACTCTGTCTGGGGGCTACACCTTTATACACAAAAATAGTGTGAAAACGTTCCCTTGAGTTGTCCATCAACCCCTTAAGCAGGGGTGTCAAACTGCATTCCTCGAGGGCTGCAAACAGGTCATGTTTTCAGGATTTCCTTGTACTGCACAGGTGATAATTTAATCACCTACACAAATGATGAGTTGGTGATTAAATTATCACCTGTGCAGTACAAGGAAATCCTGAAAAACATGACCTGCTTGCAGCCCTCGAGGAATGCAGTTTGACACCCCTGCCCTTAAGGACATACCCATTTTTTTAATTAATTTTTTGTATTACTCTTTTATTTATTTTATTACTTATTCCTTTTCAAGAGCCATGTTATTTTCTCCTTCGCCTCATTGGGGGACACAGGACCATGGGTGTTATGCTGCTGCCACTAGGAAGCTGACACTAAGAAAACACAAAAAGATTAGCTCCTCCTCTGCAGTATACACCACACACTGGCTCCAGCCGAACCAGTTCTTGCTTAGTGTCTGTAGGAGGCACATGGGTCTGGTCTTCAAACCACAATTTTTTATTTTCAATTTTTAATTTTTATTCTTAATCTTTTTCAAGGATTACAGGGGGGGACTGATCCCTTTAGGGTTCTGATCTCCCCAAACCTACAACAGGCGGGAATGTGTTGCTTCCATGTACCCTCTCCTGCACCTCTTTTTGTTATAGATAAGTCCTTGAAGCATCAACGTGTTTCTGGTGCGTGACACCCTTAATCTGGAAGCACTCGGACATTTCATACGAATGTGAAAATGTGCCCTAAGGGAGGTTATTTTTACAAATAACAGAATTACAACAAGTCATATATTACAGATACAGAATTATATTTACATCCAGTGACTTAGCGCTCCTGTCTCATCTGATTACAGACATTTTCTGTTGTTTCTTCTCCATCTGGTCAGACCTTCATGTCAACATCTTCCAGCCACCACTTGTCACGATGATCACCCAGCCCTGAACATAACAAGGTCACGTAACTTGTATATATACAAGTGCTTCTCAAAAAATTAGAATATCATGAAAAAGTTAATTTCCAGTTCACCAATCCTGACAGTACCATGGAGAACGTCCTTCTTATCCTCATTGGGACAGGAAACAACGAGAGGTTAAAATGACCCTCCCATCTCCACCCCTCAGTGTTTTTTATGTCCCACTGAGGATAGGAATGACGAGAGAGAAGCTCATATCCCTGGCCGTACTGGGCAGATCGGCGTGGACCAGGGGCCCAGCCTTTCCCTTCCTGCTACCAAGAGATCTGTGGCCGACACCCTCCGGTGGGGGGGTCCCTCAGCCTACCTCAGTGCAGCGCTGCCCCTGAGTTGCGAGCTGCTTCCTCCTGCCTGGGGACTCTCGGCTCGGACGTCTGCTTCCTGCGCTGCAAGCCCTGAGGGCGCACTTCCGGCCTCATCATCTCTGCAGGCCAGGCAGAGCACTTCCGGGTTGCGTCCGGCATGTGTTCCAGCGTGCGTTCCACGGCAACGTCATCTCTGCAGGAAGGGCAGAGCACTTCCGGGTCACGGCCGGCGTGCATTCCAGCGTGCATTCCATGGCAACGTCATCTCTGCAGGCCGGGAAGAGCACTTCTGGGTCACAGTCGGGGTGCGTTCCAGCGTGCTTTTCACGATAGAATGCAGGAAGAGGGTCAGGCGACTTTCAGCCAAACATGGGTATGGTATAAATAGGATCACTGTGTGTGTGTGTGGGCTGCCCTACTGTAAGCTAGGACTGCATACCAGTAAAATCTACATGGAGAATCCCACTAAGACAGACATTGGCTTGGAACAACGCCAGGGGCATGTGAGTAAGCTTGGAGAAGCAACAACCACTTTTAGCCCTTACCCTACACTTAGAAACACAAGGCATATACTCTCTGTATTCTAGGGGGGAACACCTGCCTCTGCAACTTCAAAGAAAGATAACAAGAAGTCAGGGAGAATTAAAAAATGTGCTATTTGTAGCACCAAACTACCAGAGACCTGGCAGAAACACCTATGTGAACCCTGCATTTGAAGGATCATCAGAGAGGAACAGACTTCTTTGCTGGCTGACATGAGGTCCATAATAAGAGAGGAGGTCCAGGCATCCATCTCTGGGATAGTATACTCTCATACCTCACAATCCGAATCCCAGGGAGGGTTCCGTAAATGACCAAGGGAGACAGAAGTGTCCTCTGAAGAAGAGATGTTGGATGAATCTGACCAGGAGTAAGGGGAAGTATTTACTGACCCACCAGAGGGAGGGAAGAGGAACCTCTTTTCCTCCAAGGACACAGATGAACTCCTCCTTACGGTACGAGATACCATGCAGGTGGAGGAAACCCCAAAAACCCACTCTCCATACAAGACGAGATGTTTGGGGGGTTACGATCCCAGAGAAGTAGAGTGTTCCCGGTCAACGTCCACATTCGTTCAATGATCATGGAGGAATGGGAGGATGCGGAAAAAAAGGCTAGTCATTCCAGGAGACTTTAAGCTCTGCATACCCTTTGAGCCAGAAGACGTCAAAGCCTGGGAAGATATCCCCAAGATAGGCGTTCCGCTAGGCAAAGTGGCGAAGAGAACTACCATCCCATTTGAAGCTTCCTCCAGCTTGAAAGAACCCATGGACGGCAGATGGTCTCCTAAAAAGGACCTGGGAAACTTCGGCAGCCATAATCCGAGCCAACACCGCGGCAACCTCGGTGGCTCGGTCCATGCACTTATGGGCTGGTGACTTAAAGGAACATTTAGAGATCTCAGAATCCCAGGGAGACCATCCTAAAATCCCTTCCCTTCCCCTTCTAAAACTGGCAACCGGTTTCATGGCTGACACATCTGCAGAATCTGTACGATTCGCAGCCAGGAATGGGTCTTTGTCCAATACTGCCCAAAGGGCTATCTGGCTAAAGCCTTGGTCGGGGGACACTCAGTCCAAAAATAAGCTCTGTTCCATTCCATTTTCAGGTAGTAAGGTGTTTGTCATCATGCCCCAACCTAGCCTGAAGTCAGGCTATAAGGGGAGAGGGAAAACGGGCAGATGGAGCTACCCCAAGGGAGGTAGGGGTAAGAACTAAATTTTTGGTTCAGGCTCAGGTAAGAAGTGATGCCATGAGAGTAGGGGGACAGCTAGGGCGATTCTTGGGGGGCTGGCAGGAGATCTGAAAAAATGTATGGATCTTAGAGATAGTCTCCCGCAGCTACAAAATAGCGTTCACCCCCGAAAGGTTCATAATAACAAACTCTCGCCTTCAGTCACCCGCTTCCCCCATGTGGACAGATGTCCAGGACCTACTAAAAGTCGGAACTGTAGTCCCGGTCCTCGAGCAGGAAAAGTGCAAGGGCCATTACTCCAGCCTCTTCTCAGTAAAGAAACCCTCAGGAAATAGCAGGACAATAATAAACCTCAAGCCCTTAAACCAATGAATCAGATACAAGCAGTTCAAGATGGAATCCATCAGTTCTGCAATTCCTCTTATAAACAAAAATATGGTGATGTGTACCTTAGATTTGAAGAACGTGTACTATACTACCAATCCATGCTTCTTAGCTGAAATTACTAAGGTTTGCTCTGAGGGTCCAAGGGAGGATCCATCACTACCAGTTCCGATGTATTCTACTTGGCCTAGCCTCGGCACTCAGAATATTCACCAAGCTGGTGGTGGAGGTAGTCGCCTACCTATGGAAACGGGACATCATCATAGTCCCTTTATCTAGACGACTTCCTGATAATGGCCAGTTCTGAGGAACAGCTCAGGGACCATTGCCAGATCTCGATCTCCACGCTTCAGAAGCTGGGATGGGTCATAAATTGGGAGAAGTTGGACCTGGTTCCAGAAACAGGAAAAAAATTTCTAGGGGTCCTACGAGATCCCATTTGAGAACATCTTACTTGCCAGAAGAAAAGCAGCCCGCCATGGTAGAAAGAATCCACTGTATTGTACAACAGTTTTAAACAATATAATTTCATTGTGGATAACTTGAAGTGGTTTAGAACTGTTGGAAGCTGTAGTGCACATAGAACTCATTTCATATGACTTTAAGATTTTAGCACAGAGCGATGGTCAGTTTTGTAAACAAAGATGGCCTTGCTGAGTTATAGCGTGTTTTATGGGAGGAAGAAAGGTATGGCTGTATTTATGTTATACTACCAGTTGCTGAGCTGTACTCTGCAGTTTTAGTTAGTACTATAAATGCTGATTGATAGTACCAGGATCACATGCCGATTGGCGTAGGTTGCCTGCAAAGTATGGGTACACTGTAGTGCACAGTGGATCTAAATGCAGTACAAGTTACTAGTGATGAGCAAGTATAATCGTTGTTCGTTTTTTTCCGAGCATGCTCAGGTGATCTTCGAGTATTTTGGCATGCTCGGAGATTCAGTTTTGTCGACGCAGCTGCATGATTTGCAGCTGCTGCACAGCCTGAATACACATGAGGATTCCCTAACAAACAGGCAACCCCCACATGTATTCAGGCTGTCCAGCAGCCGCAAATCATGCAGCTGTGTCGACAAAAATTAAATCTCCGAGCATGCCAAAATATGCTGAGGACACCCGAGCATGCTCGGGAAAACCCACAGCCTGCAAAGTACATGTATACTGTAGTGCACAGTGGTTTTACTTATGGTTAAATCGATAAGATATCACTGTTGATACGCATGAACAATGTAATTGTTTTTTAATTTTGTTTATTTAAATACACTAAATTATTTATTTCATAAAAATTAATTTTGACATTTAACTTTTACGGATTTATTTATTTTTAATTGTTTCAGCATATCAGCAGTTGGTAGAAAGGACGCTTAAGGCTATTGCGAAGTATTCAGATTTAGACCTAAGTGATGATGACTTTGATGTTGATGCCGATGGTATTCAAGATGAAAGCAGTACAGATGATGACATACAAGATTATGACAAGGATCAGAGGCCATCTACATCAAAGTCTTCAGCAAAACATAATGTATGGAAGAAGAAAAGCTTCGATGCTGTTATTCCTGAAGATGTCGTGGATGATGCAGTTCATGAACGGTCGGCCTGGTCACACATGCAGTATTTCTCGCAGTACATCAGCGATGATTTAATAAAAAGTTCTGTTGTAAGCACAAATCAGATGTCGGTATCTAGAGCTGGAAAAAGTTTGCAAACAACTTTCGAAGAAATAAAGAAATTCTTTGGTGTGTCTATTACAACAGGATGTGTTGGATAGCCACGTTTGAGATTTTACTGGGCGGCCGGATTTCGATTTCCGCTAGTTGCTGACGCAATAAGTCGGGATCGGTATTTTGAGCTGTGCAACAATATCAAATGTGTGTTCGATGATGATATTTCGCACCAAATGAGGAATGAAGCTCTGTTCTGGAAACTTCGTTCACTACTAGATTCGGTACACGATGGATGTCTGAAGCAGCACAGAGGCACTCACCTCTCAATTGATGAACAAATGATCCCCTTTATTGGGGTGTGTAATTTTAAGCAGTATGTACGCAGAAAACCTAAAAATTTTGTGTTGGCATCGCCTTCTGGGGTGATGCTCGACTTCCGAATCTATTCTGGAGGGGAGACATTTAAAGATGTTGATGTTGGAATTGGATTTGCAGGCAAAGCTATCATTTGCCTTTCTCAGTCAGCACCACCCGTCAGTGTAATCTACGCTGATCGATTGTTTTCATCAGTCACTTTAGTAGCTGCTTTGCGAGAAAAGCAGTTATACTATACAGGAACTATTGTAGGAACTATTTTAGCCTGTCGAGCAAAGCATCAATTGACAAAACTTCCATCTGACAACCAGCTGGGAGACAGAGGCAGGGGAAGTGCTGATGAAGTAGTCTCAGCTGATAAAAAAGTGACTATTGTTAAATGGTTTGATACCAAGTCTGTTACGTTGATTTCTTCCAGTAGCTGCATTCAGCCAGAAACCACTTGCAACAGATGGTCAAAGAAAGACAAAACTTACATTGATATCAAATGCCCTGCTGTTGTACAGTCATACAACAACAGCATGGGTGGTGTCGATTTGCATGACAGAATGATTAGTTACTATCACACCAAAAGCTGTTCTAAGAAGTGGACTGTTAGATGTGGCATGCATTTCCTTGATGTTGCAGTGGTAAATTCTTGGCAGCAGTACCGCCAAGACAGAATCTCTTTGGGTGACAACAGGAAAGACAACAAAGATCTATATGACTTCAAATTTGGAATTGGACAGGCCTTGATAGAGTCCAGTGCACCATCAGATGATAGCTCGGAATCTGATCAAGAACAAGACCATCAACCACCAGTCAAGCGTCTGATTCATCCACTCCCATCTGAGCACAAGTGCTACAAAAATGCCCTGCATATTTCAGAAATGATTGCAAGAGACAAGTTCAGTCCTAGGTGTAGAAACCAGGATCTGATAAAAGAACCACAGTGCGATGCATGACTTGTGACACGAAATTATTTTGCTAAATGTCATGAGAAGTAGTGTGTTTAAACTGATGATGATGATGATAATAATAATCACAGTGTATGATTTAATCCTTGCATTCAAGTAATTTTGGTAACTGTTTAAGTTTTTAAGCTGTAAACTTTAGAATAAGTGAATGTTATTATGCTATACATTCAAAAATTGTATCCAAGTAGGACCCACTGTGCACTGTGGTGCACGGTCAAGGTCATGTAAACATTTTATTAAAATTTCAAGACTGTAGATAATGTTACTTGCCCTTGTTCTGTTATATTTTTACATTGTAAGAGAGTAATGGTGTGCACTCAGGTCAGAGGCAAGGAGGTGCTGGCAAAACGGACCGTGCAGTTCAATAAATTTTATAGAGAAAAAATTACCGCACACTCAAAACTGGTACGATGCAAGAAGGTATATGCCAAATTTATTTAAAGTAACAAAAAAAGTTGCCACATAGAGAATAGAAACCCAACGTTTCGACCCTCCTGTGTCTTATTCATGGGGTTACTTGTTTTTTTTAATATATACGCATAAGTGGCAAGAGTAGAGGATGGGCGAGCTGTCTCTTTAGTGTATATCCTTGCTGTATAGCCAGTGAGGGCCTAAATAGAGTGGTCGTCATTTCTGTGGTCAACCTTACATGTCCTGTGTCCCGTGTTGCTGGATCAGCGGCGCTCCCGCGCCCTGCTAGTGACAGGTTCCCTTTAAGAAGAAAACATTCAAAAATTTGGGGGATATTCACAAGGAGTGGACTGCTGCTGGAGTCATTGCTTAAAGAGCCACCACACACACCACAGACGTATCCAGGACATGAGCTACAAATGTTGCATTCCTTATGTCAAGCCACTCATGACCAATAGACAACGCCAGAAGCGTCTTACCTGGGTCAAGGAGAAAAAGAACTGGATTGTTGCTCAGTGGTCCATGGTGTTGTTTTCAGATGAAAGTAAATTTTGCATTTCATTTAGATATCATGGTCCCAGAGTCTGGAGGAAGAGTGGAGAGGCACATAATCTAAGATGCATGAGGTCTAGTGTGAAGTTTCCACAATCAGTGATGGGTTTGAGAGCCATGTCATCTGCTGGTGTAGGTCCACTCTGTTTTATCAAGACCAAACTCAGCACAGCCATCTACCAGGAAATTTTAAAGCACTTCATGCTTCCCTCTGCCGACAAGCTTTTTGGCGAAGGAAATTTAATTCTCCAGCAGGTCTTGGCACCTATCTACACTGCCAAAATTACCAATACCTGGTTGAAAGACAACATTATCACTGTGCTTGATTGACCAGCAAACTCGCCTGACCTTAAGCCCATAGAGAATCTGTTGTATTGTGAAGAGGAAGATGAAAGACACCAGACCCAACAATGCAGCCAAGCTGAAGGCTGCTATGAAAGCAACCTGGGCTTCCTTAACACTTCAGCAGTGCCACAGACTGATTGCCTCCATAACACGCCACATTGATTCAGTAATTGATGCAAAAGGAGCCCTGACCAAGTATTGAGTGCATTCACTGAATATACATTACAGTCGACCAACATTTCAGATTTTAAATTCATTTTTTTCAAGCAGGTGTTATAAAGTATACTAATTTACTGAGATAATGACTTTTGGGTTTTCATTGGCTGTAAGCCATAATCATCCACATTAACAGAAATAAACATTTGAAATAGATCACTGTTTGTAATGACTATATAATATGAGCTTTACTGTTTGTATTGAAGAACTGAAATAAATTAACTTTTTGATGATATTCTAATTTTGTGAGAAGCACTTGTACATTTGTCTCCTAAATAAAAAATCCCCCACACTACTCTCCTGAATACAAATACAGTTGAAACCAGACGTTTACATACACTATATAAAAAGACACATGTGCATGTTTTTCTCATCTGACATGAAATCAGAATAAACCTTTCCCGTTTTAGGTCAATGAAGATTACCATAATTATTAATGTTTGCCAAATGCCAGAATAATGAGAGCTAGAGAGAGAATGGTTTAAGGCATTTTTATTACTTACTGCAAAGTCAAAAGTTTACATACATTTCATTAGTATTTGTTACCGTTACCCTTAAACTGAATGACTCAAACATTTGGGATATCCTTCCACAAGCTTCTCACAATAGTCGGAATTTGGGCCCATTCCTCCTGACATAACTGGTGTAACTGATCCAGGTTTGTAAGTTGCCTTGCTCACACCTTTTCAGCTTTGCCCATACATTTTCAATAGGACTGAATCATGGCTTAGTGATGGCCACTGCAAAACATTGACTTTGTTATCCTTAACCCCTTAGCGACCGCCGATACGCCTTTTAACGGCGGCCGCTAAGGGTACTTAAGCCACAGCGCCGTTAATTAACGGCGCTGTGGAAAAAGTACATAGCGCCCCCCAGAGGCCGATTTTCTCCGGGGTCTCGGCTGCCGGGGGTAGCCGAGACCCCAGAGAACATGATTCGGGGGGTTTTTTACCCACCCCGCTTTTGCGATCGCCGGTAATTAACCGTTTACCGGCGATCGCAAAAAAAAAAAAAAAAAACGCATTAGTATTGTGTTTCTCTCCCCTCTAATGTGATCGGACATTAGAGGGGAGAGAAATAGGGTCCCCTGAGCCCCCCACGGTACCTTATGTACCGGAGAAGGTGCCCCCCCGGTCCCCGACCCTCCTCCTTCATGTCCCGGCTCCAAAATGGCGGGCGCATGTGCAGATGCGCCCGCCAAAACCTTACGTCCCCCGGTGTATTGGGGTCGGTTTTTACCGACCCCCTGGAGTGATCGCAATCCCGGGGGTCTTTACAGACCCCCGGGGTTGCGATCGCTGCAAATAGTTTGTTAAAAAAAAAAAAATGCTTTGCATTTCTCTCCCCTCTGATGTGATCGCACATCAGAAGGGAGAGAAATAGAGCCCCCGAGCCCCCCACCATACCGCTCGTAGTCCTGCTCATGTGCCCCTGTACCCGGGCCATGGTCCCCAGTCCTCAGCCCACGGCTCCTGTCCCCCCTTCTTCTTCTCTGCTGGAAGAAAATGGCGGGCGCATGCGCAGTGCGCCTGCCATGATCTGCCAGCAGAGACCCAGCAACCTATGAGAATTTTCTCATTGGCTGCTGGGTTTTGATTACTGTAATATGTCCAATTACAGTGATCAAAACCCCAAATGTTTGATAAACATGGCACTTGGGCTGTACCTCTCTCTTCTCTCCTTGTAGTTGTTCTAGGAGAGAAGAGAGAGAGACTACAGTTCAAGTGCTGCCCTGTCAGTTATTCACAAAACATAATATCTGCCTCCGCCAGCATCCCATTTACCCACCCCCGTTCTCCGTAATCCCTGCATCATCAGCAGAGGATTATAAAAAAAATTATAATTTTTTATTTTTTTATTTTTTAGGGTTAGGGTTAGGGTAGGAATTAGATAAAATGGCCCACAGAACTTTTAGCGCGGAGCAAGCTTACAGCCTGCTTTGCTCCGGCAGCGAAACAGATTCTGCCCCTGAAGCTGAGCAGCTTTCAGACAGTGATGACTAGGGTTGAGCGAAACGGGTCGTTCATTTTCAAAAGTCGCCGACTTTTGGCAAAGTCGGGTTTCATGAAACCCGATCCGACCCCTGTGCGGGGTCGGCCATGCGGTACGCGACTTTCGTGCCAAAGTCGCGTTTCAATGACGCGAAAAGCGCCATTTCTCAGCCAATGAAGGTAAACGCAGAGTGTGGGCAGCGTGATGACATAGGTCCTGGTCCCCACCATCTTAGAGAAGGGCATTGCAGTGATTGGCTTGCTGTCTGCGGCGTCACAGGGGCTATAAAGGGGCGTTCCCGCCGACCGCCATGTTACTGCTGCTGATCTGAGCCTAGGGAGAGGTTGCTGCCGCTTCGTCAGAAGCAGGGATAGCGTTAGGCAGGGTCATTAACCACCAAACCGCTTGTGCTGTAGCGATTTCCACTGCCCAACACCACCTTCGGTGTGCAGGGACAGTGGAAGCTACATTTTTTTTTTTTCCCTCAGCGCTGTAGCTCATTGGGCTGCCCTAGAAGGCTCCCTGATAGCTGCATTGTGGTGTACGCCGCTGTGCAAACCAACTGCTTTTTTCAAAGCACAAATCCTCTTGTTCCTTCCTTTCTGCACAGCTATCTTTTTTGTTTGTCCACACTTTTTATTTAATTTGTGCATCAGTCCACTCCTTATTGCTGCCTTCCATACCTGGCTGAGATTACTGCAGGGAGATAGTAATTGAAGGACACTCCCTGTTGTTTTTTTTTTTTTTTTTTTTTTGTGGGAGATTAAGATTGACATTTCTGCTAGAGTGCCATCCCTGTGTGTGCCATCTCTCACTCAGTGGGCCATAGAAAGCCTATTTATTTTTTTGCTTGATTTGGGTTATAAAATCTACCTGAAAAAATCACTACATCAATCAGTGGGAGAAAAATATTGGCCTCAGGGCTTGTGTGCCACTCTTGACTCCTGTGTGTGCCATCTCTCAGTCAGTGGGCCATAGAAAGCCTATTTATTTTTTTGCTTGATTTGGGTTCTAAAATCTACCTGAAAAAATCACTGCATCAGTCAGTGGGAGAAAAATATTGGCCTCAGGGCTTGTGTGCCACTCCTGACTCCTGTGTGTGCCATCTCTCAGTCAGTGGGCCATAGAAAGCCTATTTATTTTTTTGCTTGATTTGGGTTCCAAAATCTACCTGAAAAAATCACTACATCAATCAGTGGGAGAAAAATTTTGGCCTCAGGGCTTGTGTGCCACTCTTGACTCCTGTGTGTGCCATCTCTCAGTCAGTGGGCCATAGAAAGCCTATTTATTTTTTTGCTTGATTTGGGTTCTAAAATCTACCTGAAAAAATCACTACATCAATCAGTGGGAGAAAAATATTGGCCTCAGGGCTTGTGTGCCACTCCTGACTCCTGTGTGCATCATCACTCACTCAGTGGGCCATAGAAAGCCCATTTTTTTTTTTTTTGCTTTATTTGGGTTCTAAATTCTACCTGAAAAAATCAATAAATCAATCAGTGGGAGATTAATATTGGCCTTTGGGCTTGTGTGCCAGTCCTAAGCGTGCCATCTCTCTCTCTCAGATAGTGGGCCATAGAAAGCCTATTTATTATTTTTTTTATTGGGTTTATAAATTTTCCCTGGAACAAAAAAAAAAAAGTGGGAGATTAATATTGGCCTCTGGGCTTGTGTGCCAGTCCTGAGCGTGCCATCTCTCTCACAAATAGTGGGCCATAGAAAGCCTATTTATTTTTTTGCTTGATTTGGGTTCTAAAATCTACCTGAAAAAATCACTACATCAATCAGTGGGAGAAAAATATTGGCCTCAGGGCTTGTGTGCCACTCCTGACTCCTGTGTGCATCATCACTCACTCAGTGGGCCATAGAAAGCCTATTTATTATTTTTTTTATTGGGTTTATAAATTTTCCCTGGAACAAAAAAAAAAAAGTGGGAGATTAATATTGGCCTCTGGGCTTGTGTGCCAGTCCTGAGCGTGCCATCTCTCTCACAAATAGTGGGCCATAGAAAGCCTATTTATTTATTTTTTTTTGGTTTTATAAATTCTCCCTGAAAAAAAAAAGGGAGATTAATATTGGCCTTTGGGCTTGTGTGCCAGTCCTAAGCGTGCCATCTCTCTCTCTCTCTCAGATAGTGGGCCATAGAAAGCCTATTTATTATTTTTTTTATTGGGTTTATAAATTTTCCCTGGAACAAAAAAAAAAAGTGGGAGATAAATATTGGCCTCTGGGCTTGTGTGCCACTCCTGACTCCTGTGTGCGTCATCTCTCACTCAGTGGGCCATAGAAAGCCTTTTTTTGTTTTATTTGTTTTCTAAATTCTCCCTGAAAAAATCATTTTATTTTATTTGGTTTCTAAATTCTTCCTGAAAAAATCATTTTATTCTATTATTTTTTTTCCTAAAGTCTCCCTGAAAAAAAAAAACAAAACAAATCAGTGGGAGATTAATATTGCCCTTTCTGCTTGTGTGCCAGTCTTGACTCCTGGGTGTGCCATCTCTCTCTCTCTATCTCCAATTGTGGGCCATAGAAAGCCTATTATTTTTTTAGCTTGATTTGGGTTCCAAAATCTACCTGAAAAAATCACTGCATCAATCAGTGGGAGATAAATATTGGCCTCTGGGCTTATGTGCCACTCCTGACTCCTGTGTGCGTCATCTCTCACTCAGTGGGCCATAGAAAGCCTTTTTTTGTTTTATTTGTTTTCTAAATTCTCCCTGAAAAAATCATTTTATTTTATTTGGTTTCTAAATTCTTCCTGAAAAAATCATTTTATTCTATTTTTTTTTTCCTAAAGTCTCCCTGAAAAAAAAAAAAAAACAAATCAGTGGGAGATTAATATTGCCCTTTCTGCTTGTGTGCCAGTCTTGACTCCTGGGTGTGCCATCTCTCTCTCTCTCTCCAATTGTGGGCCATAGAAAGCCTATTATTTTTTTAGCTTGATTTGGGTTCCAAAATCTACCTGAAAAAATCACTACATCAATCAGTGGGAGATAAATATTGGCCTCTGGGCTTGTGTGCCACTCCTGACTCCTGTGTGCGTCATCTCTCACTCAGTGGGCCATAGAAAGCCTTTTTTTGTTTTATTTGTTTTCTAAATTCTCCCTGAAAAAATCATTTTATTTTATTTGGTTTCTAAATTCTTCCTGAAAAAATCATTTTATTCTATTATTTTTTTTTCCTAAAGTCTCGCTGAGAAAAAAAAAAAAAAAAAATCAGTGGGAGATTAATATTGCCCTTTCTGCTTGTGTGCCAGTCTTGACTCCTGGGTGTGCCATCTCTCTCTCTCTCTCTCCAATTGTGGGCCATAGAAAGCCTATTATTTTTTTAGCTTGATTTGGGTTCCAAAATCCACCTGAAAAAATCACTACATCAATCAGTGGGAGATAAATATTGGCCTCTGGGCTTGTGTGCCAGTCCTGACTCCTGTGTGCGTCATCTCTCACTCAGTGGGCCATAGAAAGCCTTTTTTTGTTTTATTTGTTTTCTAAATTCTCCCTGAAAAAATCATTTTATTTTATTTGGTTTCTAAATTCTTCCTGAAAAAATCATTTTATTCTATTATTTTATTTTCCTAAAGTCTCCCTGAAAAAAAAAAAAAAAAAAATCAGTGGGAGATTAATATTGCCCTTTCTGCTTGTGTGCCAGTCTTGACTCCTGGGTGTGCCATCTCTCTCTCTCTCTCCAATTGTGGGCCATAGAAAGCCTATTATTTTTTTAGCTTGATTTGGGTTCCAAAATCTACCTGAAAAAATCACTACATCAATCAGTGGGAGATAAATATTGGCCTCTGGGCTTGTGTGCCACTCCTGACTCCTGTGTGCGTCATCTCTCACTCAGTGGGCCATAGAAAGCCTTTTTTTGTTTTATTTGTTTTCTAAATTCTCCCTGAAAAGATCATTTTATTTTATTTGGTTTCTAAATTCTTCCTGAAAAAATCTTTTTATTCTATTATTTTTTTTCCTAAAGTCTCCCTGAAAAAAAAAAAAAAATCAAATCAGTGGGAGATTAATATTTACGTTTGTGCTTCAGTGACAGTCCTGCGTGTGTGGCATCTCTCTCATTTGTTGCCACCAACAACAGAGTGTGTAACATTGTGCCTGATTTTCGTTGTGGTCTCACTCACCTGTAAAGGGGTAGCTAAATCATACTGAAGTTATAGCTCACCGTGTAATTTGTGTGACAGCAACAAATACCGTTAGTTTGTTTACGTTTTTAAAACAATGAGGAAGTCTGGTGGAAGAGGTCGTGGCCGGGGGCGTTCATTGTCAGCTGGTAATGAGGGTAGTGGTAGTGGTGGAGCATCAGGTGGTCGTGGGAAAAAAAATATTGCACCTAAGTCTGGAGCTGTGGAGCCAGGTTCGTCGTCTGGCTACACAAGGCCTCGAACGCTCCCTTTTCTGGGAGTAGGAAAACCGCTTTTAAAGCCGGAGCAGCAAGAGCAAGTTTTGGCTTATCTTGCTGACTCAGCCTCTAGCTCTTTTGCCTCCTCTCGTGAAACTGGTAAATGTCAAAGCAGCGCGTCGTTAGTGGATGTTCACGGTCAGGGACAAGTCGCTTCCTTGTCCTCTTCAGCAAAAAAAAACAACAGAGAAGAATGCAGCAGGCGACACAACGGGTTACTCCATGGAGCTCTTTACACATACCATCCCTGGCTTAGAAAGTGAAGCAGTTAACAGTCCATGCCCATTACAAGTTGAATCTGACATGGAGTGCACTGATGCACAGCCACAGCCAGACTACTATGCTGGTCCTTTGACTCAGACCACAACATTGCCCTCGCAGGGTAATGATCAAGAATCAGACCCTGATGAGACTATGTTGCCCCATCACGAACGCTATACCACCGACCGACACGGTGACACAGACAAAGTTGCACACGAGCTACAAGAAGAGGTAATAGATGACCCAGTTCTTGACCCCGATTGGCAGCCATTGGGGGAACAGGGTGCAGGCGGCAGCAGTTCTGAAGCAGAGGAGGAGGGGCCGCAGCAGGCATCAACATCGCAACAGGTTCCATCTGCCGGGCCCGTATCTTGCCCAAAACGCGTGGCAAAGCCAAAACCTGTTGGAGGACAGCGTGGCCATCCGGTTAAAGCTCAGTCTGCAATGCCTGAAAAGGTATCCAATGCTAGAAAGAGTGCAGTCTGGCATTTTTTTAAACAACATCCAATTGATCAGCGCAAAGTCATCTGTCAAAAATGTTCAACTACCTTAAGCAGAGGACAGAATCTGAAAAGTCTCAATACAAGTTGCATGCATAGACATTTAACCACCATGCATTTGCAAGCCTGGACTAACTACCAAACGTCCCTTAAGGTTGTAGCACCCTCGGCCAATGAAGCTAGTCAGCAACGCAACATCCCTTCCGGCAGTGTAGGGCCACCATTTTCCGCACCACCTGCAGTATCTGTGCAGGTTTCTTTGCCAGGCCAAAGCAGTCAGGGTCAGGGAATCACCAGTTTCGTAGTAGGAAACACTGCATCTAGGGCACCGGCAGCAACAATACCATCTCCCACCGTCTCTCAGTCTGCCATGTCCACCGGCACCCCCGCTAGTTCCACGATCTCCAGCTCTCCAGTCCAGCTCACCCTACATGAGACTATGGTTAGAAAAAGGAAGTACTTAGCCTCGCATCCGCGTACACAGGGTTTGAACGCCCACATAGCTAGACTAATCTCGTTAGAGATGATGCCCTACCGGTTAGTTGAAAGCGAAGCTTTCAAAGCCCTGATGGAGTACGCTGAACCACGCTACGAGCTACCCAGTCGACACTTCTTTTCGAGAAAAGCCATCCCAGCCCTGCACCAGCATGTTAAACAGCGCATCGTCCATGCACTCAGGCAATCTGTGAGTACAAAGGTGCACCTGACTACAGATGCATGGACCAGTAGGCATGGCCAGGGACGTTACGTGTCCATCACGGCACACTGGGTGAATGTGGTGGATGCAGGGTCCACAGGGGACATCAATTTCGGGACAGTTGTGCCTAGCCCACGGTCTAGGAAACAGTTGGCTGTAGGCGTTCGCACCCCCTCCTCCTCCTCGTCCTCCTGCAGAAGCGAGAGCTCTTCCACAGACCGCAGTCGCCCAACCACTCCATCGGCAGCTGTCACTGTTGCACACCAGTTGTCCCATTATGGCCCAGCTACTGGCAAGCGTCAGCAGGCTGTATTGGCTATGAAGTGTTTGGGCGACAACAGACACACCGCGGAAGTTCTGTCCGAGTTCTTGCAGCAAGAAACGCAGTCGTGGCTGGGCACAGTAGATCTTGAGGCAGGCAAGGTAGTGAGTGATAACGGAAGGAATTTCATGGCTGCCATCTCCCTTTCCCAACTGAAACACATTCCTTGCCTGGCTCACACCTTAAACCTGGTGGTGCAGTGCTTATTGAAAACTTATCCTGGGTTCTCCGACCTGCTCCTCAAAGTGCGTGGACTTTGCTCACATATCCGCCGTTCGCCTGTACACTCCAGCCGTATGCAGACCTATCAGCGGTCTTTGAACCTTCCCCAGGATCGCCTAATCATAGACGTTGCAACAAGGTGGAACTCAACACTGCACATGCTTCAGAGACTGTGCGAACAGAGGCGGGCTGTTATGTTTTTGTGGGAGGATACACATACGCGGGCAGGCAGTAGGATGGCAGACATGGAGTTGTCAGGTGTGCAGTGGTCGAAGATTTAAGACATGTGTCAAGTCCTTCAGTGTTTTGAGGAATGCACACGGCTGGTTAGTGCAGACAACGCCATAATAAGCATGAGCATCCCCCTAATGCGTCTGCTGATGCAAAGTTTGACGCACATAAAGGATCAGGCGTCTGCAGCTGAGGAAGAGGAAAGCCTTGATGACAGTCAGCCATTGTCTGGCCAGGGCAGTGTACAGGACGAGTTAGCGGGCGAAGAGGAGGAGGAGGACGAGGAGGATGATGGGGATGATTATATTTTTAATGAGGAAGCTTTTCCGGGGCCACTGGAAATTGGTGGCGCGGCAAGGCCGGGTTCTGGTTTTTGGAGGGACACAAGTGACGTGGATTTGCCTGAAACTGCCCCTCAACCAAGCACAACCGGAGATTTGAGAACTGGAACTTTGGCCCACATGGCGGATTATGCCTTACGTATCCTCAAAAGGGACACACGCATTACTAAAATGATGAACGATGACGATTACTGGTTGGCCTGCCTCCTTGATCCTCGCTATAAAGGCAAATTGCAAAATATAATGCCACATGAGAACTTGGAACTAATATTAGCAACCAAACAATCAACTCTTGTTGACCGTTTGCTTCTGGCATTCCCTGCACACAGCGCCCGTGATCGTTCTCAAACGAGCTGCAGGGGCCAGCAGACCAAAGGAGTTAGAGGGGCAGAAATCAGAAGTGGCGTTGGCCAGAGGGGTTTTCTGACCAGGTTGTGGAGTGATTTTGCTATGACCGCAGACAGGACAGGTACTGCAGCATCAATTCAAAGTGACAGGAGACAACATTTGTCCAGTATGGTTACAAACTATTTTTCATCCCTTATCGATGTTCTCCCTCAACCGTCGTTCCCATTTGATTACTGGGCATCAAAATTAGACACCTGGCCAGAATTGGCAGAATATGCATTGCAGGAGCTTGCTTGCCCGGCAGCTAGTGTCCTATCAGAAAGAGTATTCAGTGCTGCAGGTTCAATACTAACAGAAAAAAGGACTCGTCTGGCTACCCAAAATGTAGATGATCTAACCTTCATTAAAATGAACCACAACTGGATTTCGAAATCTTTTGCCCCACCTTGCCCGGCTGACACCTAGCTTTCCTATGTAAAGGTCTTGCCTGTGGACTATTCTGAACGACTTTTCCAATCTCGTAATTTGCAGCACCTGATTGTCCAGCATCCGACATGTTAACACCTCCCTAAATGGCCAAAGTCCCCACACGGGGCCGTGGTATCGCCACTTGGCGCCAGCACCCGTGAGAGTACTGTTTGTCTGAAGAGGTGGGTGTGCCCGCTTTTGGTCGACGGCACTTCCACTAGGTCCCTCATAGTACAATAAAGTGTCTGGCGGTGGTGGTGCGCACCCAACGTCAGACACACCTTTGTAATATGAGGGGCCCTGGGCCTGTACCGCCGGCCACAAGACAGTCCCCCCCCCAGGTCAAACAGTGCTCTACGACTTGCAAAATTTTCTCTCACAGCTCCACCAATGTTTAGTCTATGCGCTGACATCCATCAATGCCTGGCACTGTCAATACCATTGTATTGACATTTTTCTTATGTTAGGCCTTCGAAGCCTGTCTGCGGTCACTCCTTTCACTAGGCCTCCACTGACCTGTCTACTGCTGCCCATGTTCCCCTGGAACCAATTTTAAATTGCCTACAGCCAGCCCAATTTATTATGTTAGGGCTTCGAAGCCTGTCTGCGGTCCCTCCTTCCACTAGGCCTCCACTGACCTGTCTACTGCCGCCCGTGTTCCCCTGGAACCAATTTTAAATTGCCTACAGCCAGCCCAATTTATTATGTTAGGGCTTCGAAGCCTGTCTGCGGTCCCTCCTTCCACTAGGCCTCCACTGACCTGTCTACTGCTGCCCGTGTTCCCCTGGAACCAATTTTAAATTGCCTACAGCCAGCCCAATTTATTATGTTAGGGCTTCGAAGCCTGTCTGCGGTCCCTCCTTCCACTAGGCCTCCACTGACCTGTCTACTGCCGCCCGTGTTCCCCTGGAACCAATTTTAAATTGCCTACAGCCAGCCCAATTTATTATGTTAGGGCTTCGAAGCCTGTCTGCGGTCCCTCCTTCCACTAGACCTCCACTGACCTGTCTACTGCCGCCCGTGTTCCCCTGGAACCAATTTTAAATTGCCTACAGCCAGCCCAATTTATTATGTTAGGGCTTCGAAGCCTGTCTGCGGTCCCTCCTTCCACTAGGCCTCCACTGACCTGTCTACTGCTGCCCGTGTTCCCGTGGAACCAATTTTAAATTGCCTACAGCCAGCCCAATTTATTATGTTAGGGCTTTGAAGCCTGTCTGCGGTTCCTCCTTCCACTAGGCCTCCACTGACCTGTCTACTGCCGCCCGTGTTCTCTGGAACCAATTTTAAATTGCCTACAGCCAGCCCAATTTATTATGTTAGGGCTTCGAAGCCTGTCTGCGGTCCCTCCTTCCACTAGGCCTCCACTGACCTGTCTACTGCTGCCCGTGTTCCCCTGGAACCAATTTTAAATTGCCTACAGCCAGCCCAATTTATTATGTTAGGGCTTCGAAGCCTGTCTGCGGTCCCTCCTTCCACTAGGCCTCCACTGACCTGTCTACTGCTGCCCGTGTTCCCCTGGAAACAATTTTAAATTGCCTACAGCCAGCCCAATTTATTATGTTAGGGCTTCGAAGCCTGTCTGCGGTCCCTCCTTCCACTAGGCCTCCACTGACCTGTCTACTGCTGCCCGTGTTCCCCTGGAACCAATTTTAAATTGCCTACAGCCAGCCCAATTTATTATGTTAGGGCTTCGAAGCCTGTCTGCGGTCCCTCCTTCCACTAGGCCTCCACTGACCTGTCTACTGCCGCCCGTGTTCCCCTGGAACCAATTTTAAATTGCCTACAGCCCAATTTTTGTTATGTTAGGCCTTCGAAGCCTGTCTGCGGCCCATTCTTTCCACTACTACTACACTGACCTGGCTACTGCCGCCCGTGTTCCCCTGGAACCAATTTTAAATTGCCTACAGCCAGCCCAATTTATTATGTTAGGGCTTCGAAGCCTGTCTGCGGTCCCTCCTTCCACTAGGCCTCCACTGACCTGGCTACTGCCACCCGTGTTCCCCTGGAACCAATTTTAAATTGCCTACAGCCAGCCCAATTTATTATGTTAGGGCTTCGAAGCCTGTCTGCGGTCCCTCCTTCCACTAGGCCTCCACTGACCTGTCTACTGCCGCCCGTGTTCCCCTGGAACCAATTTTAAATTGCCTACAGCCAGCCCAATTTATTATGTTAGGGCTTCGAAGCCTGTCTGCGGTCCCTCCTTCCACTAGGCCTCCACTGACCTGTCTACTGCTGCCCGTGTTCCCCTGGAAACAATTTTAAATTGCCTACAGCCAGCCCAATTTATTATGTTAGGGCTTCTAAGCCTGTCTGCGGTCCCTCCTTCCACTAGGCCTCCACTGACCTGTCTACTGCTGCCCGTGTTCCCCTGGAACCAATTTTAAATTGCCTACAGCCAGCCCAATTTATTATGTTAGGGCTTCTAAGCCTGTCTGCGGTCCCTCCTTCCACTAGGCCTCCACTGACCTGTCTACTGCCGCCCGTGTTCCCCTGGAACCAATTTTAAATTGCCTACAGCCCAATTTTTGTTATGTTAGGCCTTCGAAACCTGTCTGCGGCCCATTCTTTCCACTACTACTACACTGACCTGGCTACTGCCGCCCGTGTTCCCCTGGAACCAATTTTAAATTGCCTACAGCCAGCCCAATTTATTATGTTAGGGCTTCGAAGCCTGTCTGCGGTCCCTCCTTCCACTAGGCCTCCACTGACCTGTCTACTGCCGCCCGTGTTCCCCTGGAACCAATTTTAAATTGCCTACAGCCAGCCCAATTTATTATGTTAGGGCTTCGAAGCCTGTCTGCGGTCCCTTCTTCCACTAGGCCTCCACTGACCTGTCTACTGCTGCCCGTGTTCCCGTGGAACCAATTTTAAATTGCCTACAGCCAGCCCAATTTATTATGTTAGGGCTTTGAAGCCTGTCTGCGGTTCCTCCTTCCACTAGGCCTCCACTGACCTGTCTACTGCCGCCCGTGTTCTCTGGAACCAATTTTAAATTGCCTACAGCCAGCCCAATTTATTATGTTAGGGCTTCGAAGCCTGTCTGCGGTCCCTCCTTCCACTAGGCCTCCACTGACCTGTCTACTGCTGCCCGTGTTCCCCTGGAACCAATTTTAAATTGCCTACAGCCAGCCCAATTTATTATGTTAGGGCTTCGAAGCCTGTCTGCGGTCCCTCCTTCCACTAGGCCTCCACTGACCTGTCTACTGCTGCCCGTGTTCCCCTGGAAACAATTTTAAATTGCCTACAGCCAGCCCAATTTATTATGTTAGGGCTTCGAAGCCTGTCTGCGGTCCCTCCTTCCACTAGGCCTCCACTGACCTGTCTACTGCTGCCCGTGTTCCCCTGGAACCAATTTTAAATTGCCTACAGCCAGCCCAATTTATTATGTTAGGGCTTCGAAGCCTGTCTGCGGTCCCTCCTTCCACTAGGCCTCCACTGACCTGTCTACTGCCGCCCGTGTTCCCCTGGAACCAATTTTAAATTGCCTACAGCCCAATTTTTGTTATGTTAGGCCTTCGAAGCCTGTCTGCGGCCCATTCTTTCCACTACTACTACACTGACCTGGCTACTGCCGCCCGTGTTCCCCTGGAACCAATTTTAAATTGCCTACAGCCAGCCCAATTTATTATGTTAGGGCTTCGAAGCCTGTCTGCGGTCCCTCCTTCCACTAGGCCTCCACTGACCTGGCTACTGCCGCCCGTGTTCCCCTGGAACCAATTTTAAATTGCCTACAGCCAGCCCAATTTATTATGTTAGGGCTTCGAAGCCTGTCTGCGGTCCCTCCTTCCACTAGGCCTCCACTGACCTGTCTACTGCCGCCCGTGTTCCCCTGGAACCAATTTTAAATTGCCTACAGCCAGCCCAATTTATTATGTTAGAGCTTCGAAGCCTGTCTGCGGTCCCTCCTTCCACTAGGCCTCCACTGACCTGTCTACTGCTGCCCGTGTTCCCCTGGAAACAATTTTAAATTGCCTACAGCCAGCCCAATTTATTATGTTAGGGCTTCTAAGCCTGTCTGCGGTCCCTCCTTCCACTAGGCCTCCACTGACCTGTCTACTGCTGCCCGTGTACCCCTTGAACCAACATCAGAAAATATAAAAATAAGTATTTTGCTTATAAAAAATAAAATACTGGAGAGATATCAAATGCAGACATTTTAACATTAAAAACAAACACATACAACAAAAATCTGGTACAGTACTAAAACTGGCCACCAGCTACAATAACTTTCTCCTGCAAGTAGTTAACTGAAAGTTTTTTTCAATTTAAAACACAGATATGGCATCCACCGAGTGTTGTCCTGTCGCGTCTTCTTTATATTATTGCCAAGAAGATGCAAAACAATGAAAATAATAAAATCATTATTTACCAAAAAAATAGAGTAAGTCAAAACCACATTGCAAATAAACATTCATTACAAATAAAGAAGCAGGGCGCGTCCGAGGGTGAGTATATACCTAATAAGAATATAATCACCCTCGGACGCGCCATGCTTCTTTCCGACAGCCTTCCTTCCTAAGAATCAGCCCTTCCGTGGTGTAGAGAGAGGGTTTGTTACACTCCAAGGTGTTCCCCAGGTTGCCTTTCCTGAGCTTCGATCTTCATGCTCTCGTTTAGTAGTTGTCGGAAAGTAGGCTGCATTAGGCCTACAAATTGGGTATGGGGTGGAGAGAGATGGTGTGTTACACTCCAAGGTGTTCCCCAGGTTTCCTTGCCATTGCTTCGGTCTTCCGACTCTCGTTTAGTAGTTGTAGAAAACTACACTGCATTAGGCCTACAAATTGGGTATGGGGTGTAGAGAGATGGTGTGTTCCACTCCAAGGTGTTCTCCAGGTTGCCTTTCCTGAGCTTCGATCTTCCGGCTCTCGTTTAGTAGTTCTTGGAAACTACACTGCATTAGGCCTACAAATTGGGTATGGGGTGTAGAGAGATGGTGTGTTCCACTCCAAGGTGTTCTCCAGGTTGCCTTTCCTGAGCTTCGATCTTCCGGCTCTCGTTTAG
Organism: Ranitomeya imitator; assembly: GCF_032444005.1. Lineage (NCBI taxonomy): Eukaryota > Metazoa > Chordata > Amphibia > Anura > Dendrobatidae > Ranitomeya > Ranitomeya imitator. The sequence continues at coordinate 393,982,414 of NC_091283.1, forward strand.
TAGTTGTTGGAAACTACGCTGCATTAGGCCTACAAATTGGGTATGGGGTGTAGAGAGATGGTGTGTTCCACTCCAAGGTGTTCTCCAGGTTGCCTTTCCTGAGCTTCGATCTTCCGGCTCTCGTTTAGTAGTTCTTGGAAACTACACTGCATTAGGCCTACAAATTGGGTATGGGGTGTAGAGAGATGGTGTGTTCCACTCCAAGGTGTTCTCCAGGTTGCCTTTCCTGAGCTTCGATCTTCCGGCTCTCGTTTAGTAGTTGTTGGAAACTACGCTGCATTAGGCCTACAAATTGGGTATGGGGTGTAAAGAGATGGTGTGTTCCACTCCAAGGTGTTCTCCAGGTTGCCTTTTCTGAGCTTCGATCTTCCGGCTCTCGTTTAGTAGTTCTTGGAAACTACACTGCATTAGGCCTACAAATTGGGTATGGGGTGTAGAGAGATGGTGTGTTCAACTCCAAGGTGTTCTCCAGGTTGCCTTTCCTGAGCTTCGATCTTCCGGCTCTCGTTTAGTAGTTCTTGGAAACTACACTGCATTAGGCCTACAAATTGGGTATGGGGTGTAGAGAGATGGTGTGTTCCACTCCAAGGTGTTCTCCAGGTTGCCTTTCCTGAGCTTCGATCTTCCGGCTCTCGTTTAGTAGTTCTTGGAAACTACACTGCATTAGGCCTACAAATTGGGTATGGGGTGTAGAGAGATGGTGTGTTCAACTCCAAGGTGTTCTCCAGGTTGCCTTTCCTGAGCTTCGATCTTCCGGCTCTCGTTTAGTAGTTCTTGGAAACTACACTGCATTAGGCCTACAAATTGGGTATGGGGTGTAGAGAGATGGTGTGTTCAACTCCAAGGTGTTCTCCAGGTTGCCTTTCCTGAGCTTCGATCTTCCGGCTCTCGTTTAGTAGTTCTTGGAAACTACACTGCATTAGGCCTACAAATTGGGTATGGGGTGTAGAGAGATGGTGTGTTCCACTCCAAGGTGTTCTCCAGGTTGCCTTTCCTGAGCTTCGATCTTCCGGCTCTCGTTTAGTAGTTCTTGGAAACTACACTGCATTAGGCCTACAAATTGGGTATGGGGTGTAGAGAGATGGTGTGTTCCACTCCAAGGTGTTCTCCAGGTTGCCTTTCCTGAGCTTCGATCTTCCGGCTCTCGTTTAGTAGTTGTTGGAAACTACGCTGCATTAGGCCTACAAATTGGGTATGGGGTGTAGAGAGATGGTGTGTTCCACTCCAAGGTGTTCCCCAGGTTTCCTCGCCAATGCTTCGATCTTCATGCTCTCGTTTAGTAGTTGTGGAAACTACGCTGCATTAGGCCTACAAATTGGGTATGGGATGTAGAGAGATGGTGTGTTCCACTCCAAGGTGTTCTCCAGGTTGCCTTTCCTGAGCTTCGATCTTCCGGCTCTCGTTTAGTAGTTCTTGGAAACTACACTGCATTAGGCCTACAAATTGGGTATGGGGTGTAGAGAGATGGTGTGTTCCACTCCAAGGTGTTCTCCAGGTTGCCTTTCCTGAGCTTTGATCTTCCGGCTCTCGTTTAGTAGTTCTTGGAAACTACACTGCATTAGGCCTACAAATTGGGTATGGGGTGTAGAGAGATGGTGTGTTCAACTCCAAGGTATTCTCCAGGTTGCCTTTCCTGAGCTTCGATCTTCCGGCTCTCGTTTAGTAGTTCTTGGAAACTACACTGCATTAGGCCTACAAATTGGGTATGGGGTGTAGAGAGATGGTGTGTTCAACTCCAAGGTGTTCTCCAGGTTGCCTTTCCTGAGCTTCGATCTTCCGGCTCTCGTTTAGTAGTTCTTGGAAACTACACTGCATTAGGCCTACAAATTGGGTATGGGGTGTAGAGAGATGGTGTGTTCCACTCCAAGGTGTTCTCCAGGTTGCCTTTCCTGAGCTTCGATCTTCCGGCTCTCGTTTAGTAGTTGTTGGAAACTACACTGCATTAGGCCTACAAATTGGGTATGGGGTGTAGAGAGATGGTGTGTTCCACTCCAAGGTGTTCTCCAGGTTGCCTTTCCTGAGCTTCGATCTTCCGGCTCTCGTTTAGTAGTTGTTGGAAACTACACTGCATTAGGCCTACAAATTGGGTATGGGGTGTAGAGAGATGGTGTGTTCCACTCCAAGGTGTTCTCCAGGTTGCCTTTCCTGAGCTTCGATCTTCCGGCTCTCGTTTAGTAGTTGTTGGAAACTACACTGCATTAGGCCTACAAATTGGGTATGGGGTGTAGAGAGATGGTGTGTTCCACTCCAAGGTGTTCTCCAGGTTGCCTTTCCTGAGCTTCGATCTTCCGGCTCTCGTTTAGTAGTTCTTGGAAACTACACTGCATTAGGCCTACAAATTGGGTATGGGGTGTAGAGAGATGGTGTGTTCCACTCCAAGGTGTTCCCCAGGTTTCCTCGCCAATGCTTCGATCTTCATGCTCTCGTTTAGTAGTTGTTGGAAACTACACTGCATTAGGCCTACAAATTGGGTATGGGGTGTAGAGAGATGGTGTGTTCCACTCCAAGGTGTTCTCCAGGTTGCCTTTCCTGAGCTTCGATCTTCCGGCTCTCGTTTAGTAGTTCTTGGAAACTACACTGCATTAGGCCTACAAATTGGGTATGGGGTGTAGAGAGATGGTGTGTTCCACTCCAAGGTGTTCTCCAGGTTGCCTTTCCTGAGCTTCGATCTTCCGGCTCTCGTTTAGTAGTTGTTGGAAACTACGCTGCATTAGGCCTACAAATTGGGTATGGGGTGTAGAGAGATGGTGTGTTCCACTCCAAGGTGTTCCCCAGGTTTCCTCGCCAATGCTTCGATCTTCATGCTCTCGTTTAGTAGTTGTTGGAAACTACGCTGCATTAGGCCTACAAATTGGGTATGGGGTGTAGAGAGATGGTGTGTTCCACTCCAAGGTGTTCTCCAGGTTGCCTTTCCTGAGCTTCGATCTTCCGGCTCTCGTTTAGTAGTTCTTGGAAACTACACTGCATTAGGCCTACAAATTGGGTATGGGGTGTAGAGAGATGGTGTGTTCCACTCCAAGGTGTTCTCCAGGTTGCCTTTCCTGAGCTTCGATCTTCCGGCTCTCGTTTAGTAGTTCTTGGAAACTACACTGCATTAGGCCTACAAATTGGGTATGGGGTGTAGAGAGATGGTGTGTTCAACTCCAAGGTGTTCTCCAGGTTGCCTTTCCTGAGCTTCGATCTTCCGGCTCTCGTTTAGTAGTTCTTGGAAACTACACTGCATTAGGCCTATAAATTGGGTATGGGGTGTAGAGAGATGGTGTGTTCAACTCCAAGGTGTTCTCCAGGTTGCCTTTCCTGAGCTTCGATCTTCCGGCTCTCGTTTAGTAGTTCTTGGAAACTACACTGCATTAGGCCTACAAATTGGGTATGGGGTGTAGAGAGATGGTGTGTTCAACTCCAAGGTGTTCTCCAGGTTGCCTTTCCTGAGCTTCGATCTTCCGGCTCTCGTTTAGTAGTTCTTGGAAACTACACTGCATTAGGCCTACAAATTGGGTATGGGGTGTAGAGAGATGGTGTGTTCAACTCCAAGGTGTTCTCCAGGTTGCCTTTCCTGAGCTTCGATCTTCCGGCTCTCGTTTAGTAGTTCTTGGAAACTACACTGCATTAGGCCTACAAATTGGGTATGGGGTGTAGAGAGATGGTGTGTTCAACTCCAAGGTGCTCTCCAGGTTGCCTTTCCTGAGCTTCGATCTTCCGGCTCTCGTTTAGTAGTTCTTGGAAACTACACTGCATTAGGCCTACAAATTGGGTATGGGGTGTAGAGAGATGGTGTGTTCAACTCCAAGGTGTTCTCCAGGTTGCCTTTCCTGAGCTTCGATCTTCCGGCTCTCGTTTAGTAGTTCTTGGAAACTACACTGCATTAGGCCTACAAATTGGGTATGGGGTGTAGAGAGATGGTGTGTTCAACTCCAAGGTGTTCTCCAGGTTGCCTTTCCTGAGCTTCGATCTTCCGGCTCTCGTTTAGTAGTTCTTGGAAACTACACTGCATTAGGCCTACAAATTGGGTATGGGGTGTAGAGAGATGGTGTGTTCAACTCCAAGGTGTTCTCCAGGTTGCCTTTCCTGAGCTTCGATCTTCCGGCTCTCGTTTAGTAGTTCTTGGAAACTACACTGCATTAGGCCTACAAATTGGGTATGGGGTGTAGAGAGATGGTGTGTTCAACTCCAAGGTGTTCTCCAGGTTGCCTTTCCTGAGCTTCGATCTTCCGGCTCTCGTATAGTAGTTCTTGGAAACTACACTGCATTAGGCCTACAAATTGGGTATGGGGTGTAGAGAGATGGTGTGTTCAACTCCAAGGTGTTCTCCAGGTTGCCTTTCCTGAGCTTCGATCTTCCGGCTCTCGTTTAGTAGTTCTTGGAAACTACACTGCATTAGGCCTACAAATTGGGTATGGGGTGTAGAGAGATGGTGTGTTCAACTCCAAGGTGCTCTCCAGGTTGCCTTTCCTGAGCTTCGATCTTCCGGCTCTCGTTTAGTAGTTCTTGGAAACTACACTGCATTAGGCCTACAAATTGGGTATGGGGTGTAGAGAGATGGTGTGTTCAACTCCAAGGTGTTCTCCAGGTTGCCTTTCCTGAGCTTCGATTTTCCGGCTCTCGTTTAGTAGTTCTTGGAAACTACACTGCATTAGGCCTACAAATTGGGTATGGGGTGTAGAGAGATGGTGTGTTCAACTCCAAGGTGTTCTCCAGGTTGCCTTTCCTGAACTTCTATCTTCAGGCTCTCATTAAATTGTGGTTAAACGGAACAACTGCATTTGGCGTACTAGTTGGTTTGGGGCCTACTATCGGTGTCTGCCACTCCTTGCTGTTCTCCTGGTTTCCTGTCCTGAAATTCCATTTTCAGGCGCTCGTTAAGTAGTTGTTAATGTTAGACTGCATTTGGCCTACTAGTTGGGTTGGGGCCTACTATCGGTGTCTGCCACTCCTTGCTGTTCTCCTCCACTGAACAAAGCTGTGCCGCCTGTTTACTACGGTTGCCAATTTTGAACTGCATTTCGACTACTTACTGATTTGGGCCTACTCTCTGTGTCAGCCTCTCATTCCAGTTGTCCTCCACTGCAATGCCCCCTGGTTATTCCTGTGTTACCAATTTTGAACTGCATTTAGCCAACTTTATTCTTTGGGCCTATATCTGTGTTTCCTCCTCATCCTGCCCATTGCCCAGCCAGTGATAGATGAGTCTGCTGGTACATTGACCCATAACGTAACATTCCCCGTGCACGCTACACAACAACATTGTGACCCTGCTGAAAGTCAGGTTGCTCTTCCCGCATACCATACCACCTTACACGGGGACAAAGAGGAAGGTGCAGATGAAAGTGCAGGTTCCTTCATCAGGTGGGGGGAGGAATACTAGTTGGCGACGTCACTGGCACAGGGCCTCTCATAGTACGCAAATGTGTTGCTGCCGGTGGGAGGTGCCCCCGCCGTGCAAACACACCGCTGTACTTTGAGGGGCCCTGTGCCAGTGCCAATGCCAACGAGTGGGCCCCCCCTGCTTGCTCAGGTTCACAGCACTTGCAAAGTTGAAATACTTACCTCTCCCTGCTCCACTGCCGTGACGTGGTCCAGATTTCCTGGGCCCACTAATTACTTGAACCAGCCCTACCCACCACAACTTTAGCCAAATGACCCCCAATTTCAAATGCCTTCCAATTATTATAAGGTAAATTACGCTTGACAAGCTTCATTAAGAAGAATGGATGGTTTTGACATTAAAAATGGGCACTCTAGGTGTTTTCCTGGCCCCCACTCACTGCCGACTATGCTGCCCCATTGACTTGCATTGGGTTTCGTGTTTCGGTCGATCCCGACTTTACGTCATAATCGGCCGATTTCACTCGACCCGACTTTTGAGATAGTCGGGTTTCGCGAAACCCGGCTCGACTCTAAAAAGGTCAAGGTCGCTCAACTCTAGTGATGACGACTCTTCCTCCACTGGATCCCCCAGCCCGGTGGTAGCGGAGTCGGTCGTCACTGCTGAAGCTTCAGAGGCAGGACCAAGTACCGCAGTCCCCCCCCCGCTGTGGTATAATGACACCTCATTTTCCCCCCAAATTCCCCCTTTTTCTGCAGTCCCTGGAATAAAAGTAGATGTCGCCAATTTTACCCCCATTGATTTTTTTGAAATTTTCATTAGCCCCGAAGTCCTGCAATTAATCGTCCACCAAACAAATCTATATGCCCGGCAATATATTTCCCAAAAACCCACTGCCTTTCATTCCCGTTCCTGGATCCCCACAAATGTCCCCGAAATTAAAAAATTCTTAGGCCTCACCCTGAATATGGGTATAGTAAAAAAAACACTCTCCGCTCTTACTGGGCAACAAAAGCTGTCCACTGCACCCCTGTATTTGCAGCCATCATGTCCCGAGCCCGTTACGAAGCCCTGATGAGATTCCTCCACTTCAGTGACAATTCCCAAGCTCTCCCAAGAACTGACCCCAACTACGATCGGCTAAATAAATTAAGACCCCTAATTTCCCTCCTAAAAACTTCCTTTCTAAATTCCTATACCCCAGAGCAAAATGTGGCAGTCGACGAGTCCTGTTGTGAGTTCTGTTTTTGGGCTCCCTCTGGTGGTTACTGATGGTACTGGGTGACTTGGGTTCTCTGCGGTCTCTGGTGTCCACCTGTTCCATCAGGTTATGGGAGTTTCCTATTTAACCTGGCTTTTTTGTCATTTCCTCGCCGGCTATCAATGTAATCAGCGTGTCTTTTTACCTCTGCTCCCTGCGTCTGTTATCTTCAGGACAAGCTAAGTTTTGATTTTCCTGTTCCACGTTTTGCTTAATTTTTGTCTTAGTCCAGCTTGCAGATATGTGATTCCTTGCTGCTGGTTGCTCTAGTGGGCTGAAATTACTCCTCATGTTCCATGAGTTGGCACATGAGTTCAAGTAATTTCAGGATGGTTTTTTGAAGGGTTTTTCGCTGACCGCGCAGTTCACTTTTGTATCCTCTGCTATCTAGCTTTAGCGGGCCTCATTTTTGCTGATTCTATTTTCATAACTACATATGTGCTTTCCTCTCATTTCACCGTTATTACATGTGGGGGGCTGCTATTTCTGTGGGGTGTTTCTCTGGAGGCAAGTGAGGTCTGTGTTTCTTCTAATAGGGGAAGTTAATCCTTCGGCTGGCGCGAGACGTCTAGGAATCATCGTAGGCACGTTCCCCGGCTACTGCTAGTTGTGTGTTTAGGTTCAGGATCGCGGTCAGCTCAGGTTCCATCACCCTAGAGCTTGTTTTGTTTTTGTGCTTGTCCTTTTGTGATCCCCTGCCATTGGGATCATGACAGTATAGCCGGCCAAAAAAAAAAATTGGTCATCGTTTTGGCTGAAGTAGGAGGAAAAGTAGTCTGAGGAAGTTTTTTTTTTTTTTTTTTTTTCCCCTCCTCAGTGTTTGCTGCCTAGCCTTAATTGCAGCTTGGCTGCTTCTTTCCTCCTCTTAATCCATGACTATGGCTATTCAGATTGATCGGCGTAAACGGGAGCGCAAACCTGTGCACCATTTGGCGGTGTCTTCTGAACAGGCACCTGAGATAATGCAATGTGATAGAATTCAGTCCAGAAGTGAACGGCAAAATTATAGGCGGAAAAATGGATTGTGTTTTTATTGTGGTGATTCAGCTCATGTTATATCAGCATGCTCTAAACGCACAAAAAAAGTTGATAAGTCTGTTGCCATTGGTACTTTACAGTCTAAGTTCATTCTGTCTGTGACGCTGATTTGTTCATTATCATCCATTTCCGTCGATGCCTATGTGGATTCAGGCGCTGCCCTGAGTCTTATGGATTGGTCATTTGCCAATCGCTGTGGGTTTAGTCTGGAACCTCTGGAAGTTCCTATTCCTTTGAAAGGAATTGACTCTACACCTTTGGCTATGAATAAACCTCAGTACTGGACACAAGTGACCATGCGTATGACTCCCGTTCATCAGGAGGTGATTCGCTTCCTGGTACTGTATAATTTACATGATGTCTTAGTGCTTGGTCTGCCATGGTTACAAACTCATAACCCAGTCCTGGACTGGAAAACAATGTCTGTGTTAAGCTGGGGATGTCAGGGAGTTCATGATGATGCATCTCCGATTTCTATCGCTTCATCTACTCCTTCTGAGGTTCCGGTATTTTTGTCTGATTATCGGGAGGTTTTTGAGGAGCCTAAGCTTAGTTCGCTTCCTCCTCACAGGGATTGCGATTGTGCTATAGATTTGATTCCTGGCAGTAAATTCCCTAAAGGTCGTTTGTTCAATCTGTCAGTGCCAGAGCATACTGCTATGCGGAATTATGTTAAGGAGTCCTTGGAAAAGGGACATATCCGTCCATCTTCGTCCCCTTTGGGAGCAGGTTTTTTTTTTGTGGCCAAAAAAGATGGTTCCTTGAGGCCTTGCATAGATTATCGTCTTTTGAATAAGATTACAGTCAAATATCAGTATCCTTTGCCATTGTTGACTGATTTGTTCGCTCGCATAAAGGGGGCTAAATGGTTCACTAAGATTGATCTTCGGGGTGCGTATAATCTTGTGCGGATAAGGCAGGGTGGTGAGTGGAAAACCGCATTTTATTCGCCTGAGGGCCATTTCGAGTATTTGGTGATGCCTTTTGGACTTTCTAATGCTCCTTCTGTCTTCCAGTCTTTTATGCACGATATTTTCCGTGAATATCTGGATAAATTTATTATCGTGTATTTGGATGATGTTTTGGTTTTTTCTGATGACTGGGAGTCTCATGTTCAGCAGGTCAGGAAGGTGTTTCAGGTCCTGCGGGCCAATTCTTTGTTTGTAAAAGGTTTTAAATGTCTCTTTGGAGTCCAGAAGATTTCTTTTTTGGGGTATATTTTTTCCCCTTCTACTATTGAGATGGATCCCGTCAAGGTTCAGGCTATTTGTGACTGGACGCAGCCTACATCTCTTAAGAGTCTACAGAAGTTCTTAGGCTTTGCTAATTTTTATCGTCGCTTCATAACTAATTTTTCTAGTGTTGTTAAGCCTTTGACGGATTTGACTAAAAAGGGTGCTGATGTTACTGATTGGTCTCCTGCGGCTGTGGAGGCCTTTCAGGAACTTAAGCGCCGGTTTTCTTCTGCTCCTGTGTTGCGTCAGCCAGATACGTCGATTCCTTGTCAGGTTGAGGTTGATGCTTCCGAGATCGGAGCGGGGGCGGTTTTGTCACAGAGAAGCTCCGATGGCTCAGTGATGAAGCCATGTGCATTCTTTTCTAGAAAATTTTCGCCCGCTGAACGGAATTATGATGTTGGTAATCGGGAGCTTTTGGCCATGAAGTGGGCATTTGAGGAGTGGCGTCATTGGCTTGAGGGTGCTAGACATCGTGTGTTGGTCTTGACTGATCACAAAAATCTGATGTACCTTGAGTCTGCCAAGCGTTTGAATCCTAGACAGGCTCGTTGGTCACTGTTTTTCTCCCGTTTCAATTTTGTGGTTTCATACCTGCCAGGTTCAAAGAATGTGAAGGCGGATGCTCTTTCTAGGAGTTTTGTGCCTGACTCCCCTGGAAATTCTGAGCCCACTGGTATTCTTAGGGATGGGGTGATTTTGTCGGCTGTCTCCCCAGACTTGCGACGTGCTTTGCAGCAGTTTCAGGCGGATAAACCTGATCGTTGTCCGCCGGAAAGACTGTTTGTTCCGGATAATTGGACCAGTAGAGTCATCTCCGAGGTCCATTCTTCTGTGTTGGCAGGTCATCCTGGAATATTTGGTACTAGAGACTTGGTGGCCAGGTCTTTTTGGTGGCCTTCCTTGTCGAGGGATGTGCGTTCTTTCGTGCAGTCTTGTGGAGTTTGCGCTCGGGCTAAGCCTTGCTGTTCTCGGGCCAGTGGATTGTTGTCACCTTTGCCTATCCCGAAGAGGCCTTGGACGCACATTTCCATGGACTTTATTTCGGATCTCCCTGTCTCTCAAAAAATGTCCGTCATATGGGTTGTGTGTGACCGCTTTTCTAAGATGGTTCATCTGGTACCCTTGCCTAAGTTACCTTCCTCCTCTGAGTTGGTCCCTCTGTTTTTTCAAAACGTGGTCCGTTTGCATGATATTCCGGAGAACATCGTTTCTGACAGGGGATCCCAGTTTGTGTCTAGATTTTGGCGGACGTTCTGTGCCAAGATGGGCATTGATTTGTCCTTTTCGTCTGCATTCCATCCCCAGACGAATGGCCAGACGGAACGAACTAATCAGACTTTAGAAACTTATTTAAGGTGTTTTGTTTCTGCTGATCAAGATGACTGGGTTTCCTTTTTGCCGCTTGCCGAGTTTGCCCTTAATAATCGGGCTAGTTCTGCTACCTTGGTTTCTCCTTTCTTTTGTAATTCGGGTTTCATCCTCGTTTTTCCTCTGGTCAGGTGGAGCCTTCTGATTGTCCTGGAGTGGACATGGTGGTGGATAGGTTGCATCGGATTTGGAGTCATGTGGTGGACAATTTGAAGTTGTCCCAGGAGAGGGCTCAGCAGTTTGCTAATCGCCGTCGCCGCGTGGGTCCTCGACTTCTTGTTGGGGACTTGGTGTGGTTGTCTTCTCGTTTTGTTCCTATGAAGGTCTCTTCTCCTAAGTTCAAGCCTCGGTTCATCGGTCCCTATAGGATCTTGGAAATTCTTAACCCTGTGTCGTTTCGTTTGGATCTCCCGGCATTGTTTGCTATTCATAATGTGTTCCATCGGTCGTTGTTGCGGAAGTATGAGGTACCTGTTGTTCCTTCGCTTGAGCCTCCTGCTCCGGTGCTGGTGGAGGGTGAATTGGAGTATGTTGTGGAGAAGATCTTGGATTCTCGTGTTTCCAGACGGAAACTCCAGTATTTGGTCAAGTGGAAGGGTTATGGTCAGGAGGATAATTCTTGGGTGATTGCCTCTGATGTTCATGCTGCCGATTTGGTCCGTGCTTTTCATAGGGCTCATCCTGGTCGCCCTGGTGGTTCTCGTGAGGGTTCAGTGACCCCTCCTCAAGGGGGGGGTACTGTTGTGAGTTCTGTTTTTAGGCTCCCTCTGGTGGTTACTGATGGTACTGGGTGACTTGTGTTCTCTGCGGTCTCTGGTGTCCACCTGTTCCATCAGGTTATGGGAGTTTCCTATTTAACCTGGCTTTTTTGTCATTTCCTCGCCGGCTATCAATGTAATCAGCGTGTCTTTTTACCTCTGCTCCCTGCGTCTGTTATCTTCAGGACAAGCTAAGTTTTGATTTTCCTGTTCCACGTTTTGCTTAATTTTTGTCTTAGTCCAGCTTGCAGATATGTGATTCCTTGCTGCTGGTTGCTCTAGTGGGCTGAAATTACTCCTCATGTTCCATGAGTTGGCACATGAGTTCAAGTAATTTCAGGATGGTTTTTTGAAGGGTTTTTCGCTGACCGCGCAGTTCACTTTTATATCCTCTGCTATCTAGCTTTAGCGGGCCTCATTTTTGCTGATTCTATTTTCATAACTACGTATGTGCTTTCCTCTCATTTCACCGTCATTACATGTGGGGGGCTGCTATTTCTGTGGGGTGTTTCTCTGGAGGCAAGTGAGGTCTGTGTTTCTTCTAATAGGGGAAGTTAATCCTTCGGCTGGCGCGAGACGTCTAGGAATCATCGTAGGCACGTTCCCCGGCTACTGCTAGTTGTGTGTTTAGGTTCAGGATCGCGGTCAGCTCAGGTTCCATCACCCTAGAGCTTGTTTTGTTTTTGTGCTTGTCCTTTTGTGATCCCCTGCCATTGGGATCATGACAGAGTCCTTGATGAGCTACAAGGGCCGTCTGTTATTCCGCCAATTTATTCCCTCCAAGAGAGCCAAATATGGCGTAAAATTATATAAAACTTGCTAGAGCTCATCAGGGTACACGTCCACCTTCCTAATTTATGAAGGTAGGGACCGCCAAATAAACCCCCCAAACTGCCCCCAGACAATTGGTATCCCAGGCAAAATTGTCTGGGAGCTAATGACGCCCTTTCTCAATCAAGGGTACCACGTGTATACCGACAACTATTACACGAGCATCCCCCTATACAAATCCCTCCATGCTGCAAATACAGGGGCCTGTGGGACAGTGAAGAAAAACAGAGTGGGGTTTCCGTCACAGTTGGTGTCCAGACGTTTGGAGAGGGGGGCGCCATTTTCACTTGCAAGCGACCAACTACTTGCAGTGAAGTGGAAAGACAGGAAGGACGTCTATATGCTTTCCACACTGCATATGGACACAACTGTGACGGTCAGAGAGAGGGGTGCCACCAGGGACAAAAAAAAACCTGTCTGCGTCACAGACTATAACAGACATATGGGTGGAGTAGACCTGTCAGACCAGGTTCTGCAACCATACCTGGTGAAGAGGAAGACCAGGGCGTGGTATAAAAAAGTGGCAATCTATCTAATTCAGACTGCCACATATAACAGTTTTGTCCTATATAAAAATTCTCAAGGACCGCTAACTTTCCTGCACTTTCAGGAAAAAGTAGTAGAGAGCCTCATATTTGAGTCCATGGCACCGGGGGAAGCCTTCGACTGAGGATTCCCGGAGACTTTCAGAACGCCATTTTCCTCACCCTGTCCCTGTCACTCCCACCCAAAGGTATCCTCAAAAAAGGTGCCGAGTTTGCAGAAAGCATGGCAGACGGAGTGATTCCCGATTCTATTGCCCCACATGCCCATCCCAACCAGGCCTTTGTATCTCCCCCTGTTTTGAGACCTACCACACCACCTACAATTATTAGTTTGTTTTTTTTCAATAATTTTTATTTTCTGCTTAGTGGCCCCAGTAGTACAATTTGGAACAATTGATAAATAATATTTTAATTAGTAGATCCCATTTTACCCCATTTCACAATTAATTCCAGAACTTGATCAATCCCATACCAAACTACTATCCCAGCAAATTCTCATCCACGTACCCACGTCTGTACGCTCTAGAGTGTGGACCCCACAAATGTTCTTGCAAAGTCAGGTCATCTGAAAATTCTACGACTCGATCAATCCCATACCAAACTACTATTCCAACAAATTCTCATCCACGTACCCACGTCTGTACGCTCTAGAGTGTGGACCCCACAAATGTTCTTGCAAAGTCAGGTCATCTGAAAATTCTACGACTCGATCAATCCCATACCAAACTACTATCCCAACAAATTCTCATCCACGTACCCACGTCTGTACGCTCTAGAGTGTGGACCCCACAAATGTTCTTGCAAAGTCAGGTCATCTGAAAATTCTACGACTCGATCAATCCCATACCAAACTACTATTCCAACAAATTCTCGTCCACGTACCTATGTCAATAAGCGTTAGAATGTGGACCCCAGAAATGATCTTGAAAAGTGAGATTATCTGAAAATGAATTCTAGGACTTGATTACTCACAAACATTTTTAACCATTTATCTAACTTTGACTGTTTTTATAACTGTCTTGCTACACAAAACTTTGGCTTCCATTTATATTACTTATATTTATGTTGATGATACGGGCATGATCATTTTATTGTAGGATTTCTAAAAAATGAGGAAGTTCCGTACTTATACACTATGGGCTTTACTTTATGGTTCTTGCCGAACCTCTGGTACCAGACAATGCTTTCTATAGAGAACTGGTTGTTTTGTGCATATAGCGGTTCTGACCTTGGCGGGTGGGAGCTTGCTATGGTGTACCACGTCTATTGGCACATTCGTCTCTCATATAGGGATTGATGGAGCTAAAAGGACGTTGTACGACCAGTCTCTGAAAGTGTCTGCCATTCTAGCCCTGATGGTGTTCTTTCATCTTTGGAACAAACTCCGCTTTGCCACATAGTTGGCTGCATTTTCCTACACATTTTGCCCTTCATTCCAGTACAGTTTATTCTTCCTGCTACAATATACGCAAATGCGGGACAACTGTTTTGTTAGCAAGACCAATTTTATAGTCAGCCATTGTGTTTTAGGAGCATGCCTCCCTCTGTGAGTAATAATTCCTGGAAGGATTTTCTTTTTTGCTCAATGTCTCTAGAAGCTTTGAATGGGTCCTGGATCTTCAATTTCAAATAAAGCCAAATTTGTCACATTGTGCCCCTTTCTGTCCAAGCCCTGCCATTTGTCCAAACAGAACTTTTTTACTACATATGGGATATCGCTGCACTCATAATAAAGTGGGTAACGAATTGTGGGGTCCACTTTTTTATGTTATTTCTGAAAAAGTGAGACATTCAGGTCTAAAACAAGATTCTCGTGGAAAAAAATGAATTTTTTCAATATGACGACCTAATGTTATCAAACTCTGTGTCATACATGTGGGTTCAAATTGCTCAATATACCCCTGATTAAAATCTTTGAGGGGTGTAGTTTCCAAAACGGGGTCAGTTGTGGGGGGTTTCTGCTGTTAGGCACATCTACAAACCCCAAATGGCGTCCGCTCTCACAATTAAGAGATTAAAAAGTCAAATGGCGCTCCTTCCCTTCTGAGCTCTACTGTGCACCCAAACAGAGGTTTACCCCCACATACGGGGTATCGACATACTCAGGACAAATTGCACAACAACTTTTGGGGTCCATTTTGTCTTGCTACCCTTGGGAAAATAAAAAATTGGGGGTGAAAAGATCATTTTTGTGAAAAAAAATGATTTTTAATTTTTTCGGCTCTACGTTATAAACTTGTGTGAAGCACTTGGGGGTTCAAAGTGTTGACCACACACCTAGATAAGTTCCTTAGGGGGTCTAGTTTCCAAAATGGTGTCACTTGTGGGGGGTTTCCACTGTTTAGGCACATCAGCGGCTCTCCAAACGCGACATGGTGTCCGATCTCAATTCCAGGGAATTCTATGTTGAAAAAGCCAAATGGCGCTCCTTCCCTTCTGAGCTCTACTGTGCACCCAAACAGTGGTCCCTCCCCACATATGGGGTATCGGCATTCTCCGGACAAATTGCACAACAAATTATGTGGTTCATTTTCTTTTTTTACACTTGTGAAAATAAAAAAAATTGGTTCTGAAGTAAAATGTTTGTGAAAAAAAGTAAAATGTTCATTTTTTCCTTCCACATTGCTTCAGTTCCTGTGCAGCAACTGAAGGGTTAATAAACTTCTTTAATGTGGTTTTGCGCACCTTGAGGGGTGCAGTTTTTATAATGGTGTAAATTTTGGGCATTTTCTGCTACATAGACCCCTCAAACTCACTTCAAATGTGAGGTGGTCCCTAAAAAAAATGGTTTTGTAAATTTTGCTGTAAAAATAAGAAATTGCTGGTCAAATTTTAACCCTTATAACTCCCTAATAAAAATTTTTTTTTTTTCCAAAATTGTGCTGATGTAAAGTAGACATATGGGAAATGTTATTTATTGACCATTTTGTGTGACATATCTCTTTGATGTAAGGGAATAAAAATTCAAATTTTACCAGCATTCTTCTCGAAATGGGAAGGTGATCTGGGAAAGCCTTTACTGCCTGAGGATAGAGAAAAAATTCTTCTCTTCACGTTTAGATCGTCATTATACGCGGTATCACAGGAGAGGAGCTACAAGATCTTGGCAAGATGGTATAGATGTCCCTCTATGGTACATGCCGTGTTCCCCACTACTCCTGACACTTGTTGGAGATGCTTAAAGGAGACTGGCTCTTATATGCACATTTGGTGGGATTGCCCCCCCATAAAAGCCTTATGGTTGGCTGTCTTTGAGCTTTATAACAAGATGTCTATCATTCAGATTCAACCTTCTCCATGCATAGCATTACTATCCTTATGTGATTTGTCGATTTCCCGATATAAAAAGAGCATCCTCAGACACTTCCTCACCGCGGTTAGGAACTTGATTCCACGCTTTTGGAAACAGGAAAAATTTCCCTCACGTGCGGAGTTTGTGGCGGAACTCAATGACATCTATAGGATGGAGCAGTTAATAAATCAATCTCTAGGCAATGTAAATAAAACCTATATCACATGGGCCCCCTGGATAGCTTTCAGGGAAACCCCTGACCTGGATCTCTGGATTTCTGAAGCCCGATGTAATACATGACTCGCTCTCGCTTATCATTAGATCATTCATCAGTTTACGTCCTGACAACTGGGACGGGATGATGGCCGCGCCTTTCCCCACCCTGCCCCATTACCCTACCCAATCCTCTCTTCTTCTTTCTACCCCTCTATCTCTTCTCTACTCTAATCTCTTTGTTTGCTTTCCACCCCTTCTTTAGTTTGAATATGCATTGTGATTACTGAATAGTCATAATGAGAATTAATATAGGTTATTATTCACTTCAATTGTTCTTTACTGTCAACATATTATAATATCAATCAGTAGTATTACTTTTTAGAATGTTAAGTGCAAGATACATGATGTTGCTGTAATGCATTTCTTGTCTAACGTGTAATTTTACCTGGTATTTTGCTGATATACTAGAGTGCATCGTTTACTTTTATTCTTCTTGCTTCACTCAATAAACATGATTTAAACAAAAATTCAAATTTTGAAAATTGCGAAATTTTCAAAATTTTCGCCATATTTCCGTTTTTTTAATAAATAAAAGCAAGTAATATCAAATAAATGTTACCACTAACATGAAGTACAATATGTCACGAAAAAACAATCTCAGAATCAGCAGGATCCGTTGAAGCGTT
This sequence comes from Ranitomeya imitator, assembly GCF_032444005.1. NCBI lineage: Eukaryota > Metazoa > Chordata > Amphibia > Anura > Dendrobatidae > Ranitomeya > Ranitomeya imitator. Next base: position 393,998,970 of record NC_091283.1, read on the forward strand.
CCAGAGTTATAACCTCATAAAGTGACAGTGGTCAGAATTGTAAAAATTTGCCTGGTCATTAAGTACCAAATTGGCTCTGTCACTAAGGGGTTAAGCCACTTTGTTACCATTTTGGCAGTATGCTTCGGGTCATTGTCCATTTGAAGACCCATTTCCATCCAAGCTTTAACTTCCTAGCTGATGTCTTCAGATGTTGCTTCAGTATTGCCACATCTTATTTTCATGATGCCATCTATTTTGTGAAGTTCACCAGTCCCTCCTGCAGCAAAACAACCCCACAACATGCTGCTGCTACCCCCATGTTTCACACTTGGGATGGTGTGTTTAGGCTTCCAAGCTTCTTCCTTTTTCCTTCAAATGTAACGATGGTCATTATGCCCAAAATGTTCAATTTTTGTTTAATCAAACCACAGGGCATGTCTGCAAAAATTAAGGTCTTTGTTCCTGTGTGCATTTGCAAACATTAATCTGGCTTTTTTGTGTTCCTTTTGGAGTAGTGGCTTCTTCCTGGCAGAGTGGTCTTTCAGCCCATGTTGATTATGTACTCGTTTCACTGTAGGTATTAACACAGTCTTAAAAGCTTCTGCCATCATCTTCACAAGGTCTTTTGCTTTTGTCCTTGGGTTGATGTGCACATGTCGGAACAAATCACGTTCATCTCTGGAACACAGAACCTGTCTCCTTCCTGAGCAGTATGATGGCTGGACATTCCCATCTTTTTTGTACTTGCGTATAATTGTTTGAACAGATGAACGAGGTACCTTCAGGTATCTTGAAATTGTACTCAAGGATGAGTCAGACTTGTGCAAGTCCACAATTCACTTACTGATATCGTGGCTGATTTCTTTAGACTTTCCCATCAAGCTACACAAAGAAGCAGTGTGTTTCAGGTGTGCATTAAAATACATCCACAGGTGTATCTCTGACTCAAATGTTGCCAAAAAAGAAGCTTTCAAACACATGACATCATCATATGGCCAGTCCAGAATTGTTTAAAGGCATATGAATCTTAGTGTATGTAAATTTTTGACTTTGCAGTAAGTAATATAAATGCCCTAAAACATTCTCTCTCTCACTCGATATTGAGAAAAACATGCATATGTTTTTATATGAAATAATGGACAGCGCTATACATAGTAGAGGATGCTATACACTAAGTAACGGCGCCATAAATGACTCAACAGGATGGTACATAATAAGGTATAGTGTGATATATAATAAAAAAGGAAACTGTAGTTAAGGATAGCACTGTATATAACAAGAACCTACACAGTATTATAAGTGACTGTGCTATACATAGTAAGACTACATTCCTGTTTCCATGTGAAGTATCGGTGTGCTGCTTGATTTTTTTTTTCTTGGACAGCACACAGACCTATTGAGTATGTCCTCAAGATTGAATCAAAAACAGACATGCTCAGAGTCTCTCAGATCTCATTCTCGGATCTTTGATCTTCACGGATATGTGAATGGATCTATAAAATTCTATATGCCATCCGATAAAAAAAAATCTGGTAGCAAATGGACAATTTACAAGAATGTGAGAATGTTGCCTAAGGGAGGTTGTGCAAATAGCCTTAGTCCCCTTCTTATGTCCTCTCCTCCCATACTCATTCATTATAAGCTCCAGACCGCTGCAAACCTGGAAAAGCAGTTGTGAGTAGCAATATCACTAATAGCACCTAACATCACTCGCCTCACCAAAGAGATGCAGCTTCAGCCATCACATAGGGGGTGAGTTAGTTAAACGTTTAACTAAATAAAGCAGCGTAATTTTCAATTTGATAGTTTTGCACGGTCCCCAAATGATGGTATAAATATCTAAATGGCCTTGGCAGAAAAAAGGTTCCGCACCCCTGATATAACTGGTAATAATTGATGACAGACAAAGTGAAACATGAACTTATGGTGAAGATTAGGGTTGAGCGAAACGGGTCGTTCATTTTCAAAAGTCGCCGACTTTTGGCAAAGTCGGGTTTCATGAAACCTGACCCGACCCCTGTGTGGGGTCGGCCATGCGGTACGCGACTTTCGCGCCAAAGTCGCGTTTCAATGACGCGAAAAGCGCCATTTCTCAGCCAATGAAGGTGAACGCAGAGTGTGGGCAGCGTGATGACATAGGTCCTGGTCCCCACCATCTTAGAGAAGGGCATTGCAGTGATTGGCTTGCTGTCTGCGGCGTCACAGGGGCTATAAAGAGGCGTTCCCGCCGACCGCCATCTTACTGCTGATCTGAGCTTAGGGAGAGGTTGCTGCCGCTTCGTCAGAAGCAGGGATAGCGTTAGGCAGGGTGCATTAACCCCCAAACCGCTTGTGCTGTAGCGATTTCCACTGTCCAACACCACCTTCGGTTTGCAGGGACAGTGGAAGCTACATTTTTTTTTTCCTCAGCGCTGTAGCTCATTGGGCTGCCCTAGAAGGCTCCCTGATAGGTGCATTGCTGTGTGTACGCCACTGTGCAAACCAACTGCTTTTTTCAAAGCACAAATCCTCTTGTTCCTTCCTTTCTGCACAGCTATCTTTTTTGTTTGTCCACACTTTTTATTTAATTTGTGCATCAGTCCACTCCTTATTGCTGCCTGCCATACCTGGCTGAGATTACTGCAGGGGATAGTAATTGTAGGACAGTCCCTTTTATTTATTTATTTTTTTTTAATTCTCCCTACAAAAAATAAGTTGTGGGAGATTAAGATTGCCATTTCTGCTAGAGTGCCATCCCTGTGTGTGCCATCTCTCTCACATAGTGGGCCATAGAAAGCCTATTTTTTTTTGTTGATTTGGTTTCTAAATTCTACCTGAAAAAATCAATAAATCAATCAATCAGTGGGAGATAAATATTGGCCTCTGGGCTTGTGTGCCACTCCTGACTCCTGTGTGTGCCATCTCTCACTCAGTGGGCCATAGAAAGCCTATATATTTTTTTTGTTGATTTGGTTTCTAAATTCTACCTGAAAAAATCAATAAATCAATCAGTGGGAGATAAATATTGGCCTCTGGGCTTGTGTGCCACTCCTGACTCATGTGTGTGCCATCTCTCACTCAGTGGGCTATAGAAAGCCTATTAATTTTTTTTGTTGATTTGGTTTCTAAATTCTACCTGGAAAAATCAATAAATCAATCAGTGGGAGATAAATATTGGCCTCTGGGCTTGTGTGCCACTCCTGACTCCTGTGTGTGCCATCTCTCACTCAGTGGGCCATAGAAAGCCTATATATTTTTTTTTTGTTTCTAAATTCTCCCGGTAAAAATCCTTTTATTTTATTTTGTTTCTAAAGTCTCCCTGAAAAAAAAAAATCAGTGGGAGATTAATATTGCCCTTTCTGCTTGTGTGCCAGTCTTGACTCCTGGGTGTGCCATCTCTCTCTCTCAAATAGTGGGCACTGGGCCATAGAAAGGCAATTTTTTTTTTTATTTGGTTTCTAAATTCTTCCGGAAAAAATCATTTTATTTTATTTGGTTTCTAAATTCTTCCTTAAAAAATCATTTTATTTTATTTTGTTTCTAAAGTCTCCCTGAAAAAAAAAAATAAAAAATCAGTGGGAGATTAATATTGCCCTTTCTGCTTGTGTGCCAGTCTTGACTCCTGGGTGTGCCATCTCTCTCTCTCAAATAGTGGGCACTGGGCCATAGAAAGGCAATTTTTTTTTTTTTGCTTTCTAAATTCTCCCTGAAATAAAAAAAAAATACAGTGGGAGATTAATATTGACATTTGTGCTTGAGTGACAGTCCTGCGTGTGTGGCATCTCTCTGATTTGGTGCCACAGAAAACAGAGTGTGTAACATTGTGCCTGATTTTCCTTGCGGTCTCACCAACCTGTAAAGGGATATCGATATCATACTGAAGTTATAGCTCACCATGTAAGTTGTTTGACAGCAACAAATACCGTTACTTTGGTTACGTTTTTAAAACAATGAGGAAGTCTGGTGGAAGAGGTCGTGGCCGTGGGCGTTCATTGTCAGCTGGTAATGATGGTAGTGGTAGTGGAGCATCAGGTGGTCGTGGGAAAAGAAATATTGCACCTAAGTCTGGAGCTGTGGAGCCAGGTTCGTCGTCTGGCTACAGAAGGCCTCGAACGCTCCCTTTTCTGGGAGTAGGAAAACCGCTTTTAAAGCCGGAGCAGCAAGAGCAAGTTTTGGCTTACCTTGCAGACTCAGCCTCTAGCTCTTTTGCCTCCTCTTTTGAAACTGGTAAATGTAAAAGCAGCGCGTCGTTAGTGGATGTTCACGGTCAGGGACAAGTCGCTTCCTTGTCCTCTTCAGCAAAAACAACAACAGAGAAGGATGCAGCAGGCGACACAACGGGTTACTCCATGGAGCTTTTTACACATACCGTCCCTGGCTTAGAAAGTGAAGCAGTTAACAGGCCATGCCCATTACAAGTTGAATCTGACATGGAGTGCACTGATGCCAAGCCACAGCCAGACTACTATGCTGGTCCTTTGACTCAGACCACAACATTGCCCTCGCAGGGTACTGATCCAGAATCAGACCCTGATGAGACTATGTTGCCCCATCACGAGCGCTCTACCACCGACTTACACGGTGACACAGACGAAGTTGCGCACGAGCTAGAAGAGGAGGTTATAGATGACCCAGTTGTTGACCCCGATTGGCAGCCATTGGGGGAACAGGGTGCAGGCAGCAGTAGTTCTGAAGCGGAGGAGGAGGGGCCGCAGCAGGCATCAACATCGCAACAGGTTCCATCTGCCGGGCCCGTATCTGGCCCAAAACGCGTGGCAAAGCCAAAACCTGTTGGAGGACAGCGTGTCCATCCGGTTAAAGCTCAGTCTGCAATGGCTGAAAAGGGATCCGAGGCTCGAAAGAGTGCAGTCTGGCATTTTTTTAAACAACATCCAATTGATCCGCACAAAGTCATCTGTCAAAAATGTTCAACTAGCTTAAGCAGAGGTCAGAATCTGAAAAGTCTCAATACAAGTTGTATGCATAGACATTTAACCACCATGCATTTGCAAGCCTGGACTAACTAACAAACGTCCCTTAAGGTTGCAGCACCCTCGGCCAATGAAGCTAGTCAGCAACGCTACATCCCTTCCGTCACTGTAAGGCCACCATTTTCTGCACCACCAGCAGTATCTGTGCAGGTTTCTTTGCCAGCCCAAAGCAGTCAGGGTCAGAGAATCACCAGTTTCGTAGGAGGAAATACTGCATCTAGGGCACCGGCGGAAACAATACCGTCTCTAACCGTCTCTCAGTCTGCCATGTCCACCGGCACACCCGCTAGTTCCACGATCTCCACCTCTCCAGTCCAGCTCACCCTACATGAGACTCTGGTTAGAAAAAGGAAGTACTTATCCTCGCATCCACGTACACAGGGTTTTAACGCCCACATAGCTAGACTAATCTCGTTAGAGATGATGCCCTACCGGTTAGTTGAAAGCGAAGCTTTCAAAGCCCTGATGGAGTACGCTGAACCACGCTACGAGCTACCCAGTCGACACTTCTTTTCGAGAAAAGCCATCCCAGCCCTGCACCAGCATGTTAAACAGCGCATCGTCCATGCACTCAGGCAATCTGTGAGTACAAAGGTGCACCTGACTACAGATGCATGGACCAGTAGGCATGGCCAGGGACGTTACGTGTCCATCACGGCACACTGGGTGAATGTGGTGGATGCAGGGTCCACAGGGGACATCAATTTCGGGACAGTTGTGCCTAGCCCACGGTCTAGGAAACAGTTGGCTGTAGGCGTTCGCACCCCCTCCTCCTCCTCGTCCTCCTGCCGAAGCGAGAGCTCTTCCACAGACCGCAGTCGCCCAACCACTCCATCGGCAGCTGTCACTGTTGCACACCAGTTGTCCCATTATGGCCCAGCTACTGGCAAGCGTCAGCAGGCTGTATTGGCTATGAAGTGTTTGGGCGACAACAGACACACCGCGGAAGTTCTGTCCGAGTTCTTGCAGCAAGAAACGCAGTCGTGGCTGGGCACAGTAGATCTTGAGGCAGGCAAGGTAGTGAGTGATAACGGAAGGAATTTCATGGCTGCCATCTCTCTTTCCCAACTGAAACACATTCCTTGCCTGGCTCACACCTTAAACCTGGTGGTGCAGTGCTTATTGAAAACTTATCCTGGGTTCTCCGACCTGCTCCTCAAAGTGCGTGGACTTTGCTCACATATCCGCCGTTCGCCTGTACACTCCAGCCGTATGCAGACCTATCAGCGGTCTTTGAACCTTCCCCAGCATCGCCTAATCATAGACGTTGCAACAAGGTGGAACTCAACACTGCACATGCTTCAGAGACTGTGCGAACAGAGGCGGGCTGTTATGTTTTTGTGGGAGGATACACATACATGGGCAGGCAGTAGGATGGTAGACATGGAGTTGTCAGGTGTGCAGTGGTCGAAGATACAAGACGTGTCAAGTCCTTCAGTGTTTTGAGGAATGCACACGGCTGGTTCGTGCAGACAACGCCATAATAAGCATGAGCATCCCCCTAATGTGTCTGCTGATGCAAAGTTTGACGCACATAAAGGATCAGGCGTCTGCACCAGAGGAAGAGGAAAGCCTTGTTGACAGTCAGCCATTGTCTGGTCAGGGCAGTGTACAGGACGAGGTAGCGGGCGAAGAGGAGGTGGAGGACGAAGAGGATGATGGGGATGAGTATATTTTTAATGAGGAAGCTTTCCCGGGGGCACTGGAAATTGGTGGCGTGGCAAGGCCGGGTTCTGGTTTTTTGAGGGACACAAGTGACGTAGATTTGCCTGAAACTGCCCCTCAACCAATCACAACCGCAGATTTGACAACTGGAACTTTGGCCCACATGGCGGATTATGCCTTACGTATCCTCAAAAGGGACACACGCATTACTAAAATGATGAACGATGACGATTACTGGTTGGCCTGCCTCCTTGATCCTCGCTATAAAGGCAAATTGCAAAATATTATGCCACATGAGAACTTGGAACTAATATTAGCAACCAAACAATCAACTCTTGTTGACCGTTTGCTTCAGGCATTCCCAGCACACAGCGCCCGTGATCGTTCTCACACGAGCTGCAGGGGGCAGCAGACCAGGAGTGTTAGGGGTGCACACATCAGAAGTGGCGTTGGACCAGTGGCGTATCTAGGGGGGGGCAGCCGGGGCATGTGCCCCGGGCGCAGCTGGCAGGGGGGCGCAGTTGGGCCGCCAAATGTCTCCCCTGGCAGCTGCATTCTGCCGCCCCTGCACTCGGAGTCAGCTGTTCTCTGTGTCGGACTGTCAAGCTGACATCCGGCACAGAGACGCTGCAGCGCGCGGCTCCCAGTGTTCAATTGTACTCGTATCTTACGGACATGAGTACAATTGAACATCTGACTGCAGGGCCTGTCTAGAATGGAGCTGAGGTAAGATGTCACCGGAAGGGGCGGGGCCTCCTTCAGTCCAGTGAAGACAGATAGCAGGAACCAGGAAGCTGCTGGAGTCGTGAGGAGGACTGAGGGTCTGCAGCATGCAGCCATGTGAGGAGATTACCGAGGTGTGTGGGGATAATGGAGGGATAATGATGAGGGGCTGTGTAGTGGATGATGAGAAGCTGTGGGGATTGGAGGGATAATGATGAGGGGCTGTGTAGTGGATGATGAGAAGCTGTGGGGATTGGAGGGATAATGATGAGGGGCTGTGTAGTGGAGGATGAGAAGCTGTGGGGATTGGAGGGATAATGATGAGGGGCTGTGTAGTGGATGATGAGACGCTGTGGGGATTGGAGGGATAATGATGAGGGGCTGTGTAGTGGATGATGAGACTCTGTGGGGATTGGAGGGATAATGATGAGGGGCTGTGTAGTGGATGATGAGAAGCTGTGGGGATTGGAGGGATAATGATGAGGGGCTGTGTAGTGGATGATGAGACGCTGTGGGGATTGGAGGGATAATGATGAGGGGCTGTGTAGTGGATGATGAGAGGCTGTGGGGATTGGAGGGATAATGATGAGGGGCTGTGTAGTGGATGATGAGACGCTGTGGGGATTGGAGGGATAATGATGAGGGGCTGTGTAGTGGATGATGAGAAGCTGTGGGGATTGGAGGGATAATGATGAGGGGCTGTGTAGTGGATGATGAGACGCTGTGGGGATTGGAGGGATAATGATGAGGGGCTGTGTAGTGGATGATGAGACGCTGTGGGGAATGGAGGGATAATGATGAGGGGCTGTGTAGTGGATGATGAGACGCTGTGGGGAATGGAGGGATAATGATGAGGGGCTGTGTAGTGGATGATGAGACGCTGTGGGGAATGGAGGGATAATGATGAGGGGCTGTGTAGTGGATGATGAGAGGCTGTGGGGAATGGAGGGATAATGATGAGGGGCTGTGTAGTGGATGATGAGACGCTGTGGGGAATGGAGGGATAATGATGAGGGGCTGTGTAGTGGATGATGAGACGCTGTGGGGAATGGAGGGATAATGATGAGGGGCTGTGTAGTGGATGATGAGACGCTGTGGGGAATGGAGGGATAATGATGAGGGGCTGTGTAGTGGATGATGAGACGCTGTGGGGAATGGAGGGATAATGATGAGGGGCTGTGTAGTGGATGATGAGAGGCTGTGGGGAATGGAGGGATAATGATGAGGGGCTGTGTAGTGGATGATGAGAAGCTGTGTGGGGAATGATGATGGGCTGTGAAGTGGATGATGAGGGGCTGTGTGGGGAATGGAGCATGATGAGGGGCAGTGTGGAAAAAGAAGGAATGATGAGGGGCTGTGTGGGAGAAGGGGGGTGATGAGGGGCTTTGGGGGAGAAGGGGGGTGATGAGGGGCTGTATGGGGGTGATGGGCTGTGTGTGGAATGGGGGATGAGAGGCTGTGTGGGTGATAATGAGGGCCTGTGGGGAATGGGGGGATGATGAGGGGCTCTGTGGAGAAGCGGGGTGATGAGGGCCTTTTTGGGGAATGATGAGGGCCTGTGGGGAATGGGAGGATGATGAGGGACTGTGTAGGGGTGATGAGGGGGAGATGGGGTTGATGAGGGGCTGTGTGGGGGATCAGGAGATGGGGGTGATGAGGGGCTGTGTGGGTAATGGGGGGATTTATTGTGTGGGGTTGAATTGGAGTGGAGATGGGAGATTTGAGGACACAAAATGAACAGCAAAGGGGGTGATGGGGCACAGAATAGAAACTGAGTAGTGGGTTCGTAGCATGGGGGCAGTGTAAGGGCACAGCCAGGAGGGGACAGTATACCAAGGAGGGGGAGTGTGATGAGAGAGTACAGTATAAATACTGGGCCCTATATGGGGGACACAGTGTGAGAGGACAGTGTGAAGAGGGGACCGGTATGGAAAGGAGAGGTCAGTGTGAAGAGCATGTACCATAAGAGGGACAGTGTGGGGGTCATATTTTGTGAAGACAATATAGTGAGGGGCAATTTTTCATTCAGGAGCATTATAATGACACTTGTATCTTTAAGGGCATCGTGAAGATGAAGAAAAGAAGAACGACTCCAGAGACGACATCATCTATAAGGTACCTGGATGTAAATGTTAATTGTGATACTGACTAACTCTCATGTTTTTATTTATGTTAGGAGCATTTAAGGGGATGTCCAGGTTTGTAATGAGTCTGCAGTCATTCTTCGTGACTGCAGACTTCTGAGTTCTCACAGTGCTCATTGCACGCTGTCAGGATTCTCTCGTGCTGGCAATTTACATACATGTGGTCACGTGCTGACTAGACATGTGTGGCCTCCGTCTATGAAAATGAACTGAGCGAGGCCGGGCACGTCTAGTCGGAATGTGTTCAGAATTATACAAATCACATGCTTGTACTGACATGACCGTCCACCAGCAAGGGAGAATCCTAAAAGTGTCCAGTGCATTCGTTGTGAGAATTCAGAAGTCTGCGATGTCAGGATTCAGGTCAGCAGGTTCCAGTAGTCGTCACATGGACACCTCACTCATATGTGACTTTCACACTTATGGTCTGGTGACAACGAGCTTTTCTTCTGCTTCTCAGTTTTTCACTGAACATTGAGAGCATTAGGGAGAGGAGCTTGTGGGTACATGACTAAGTGCGCAAATCGCATATGTGCTGGGGGGGGGGGCGCGCCAAAATGAATTCTTGCCCCGGGTGCCAGAAACCCTAGATACGCCTCTGCGTTGGACAGAGGGGTTTTCTGACCAGGTTGTGGAGTGATTTTGCTATGACCGCAGACAGGACAGGTACTGCTGCATCAATTCAAAGTGGCAGGAGACAACATTTGTCCAGTATGGTTACAAACTATTTTTCATCCCTTATCGATGTTCTCCCTCAACCGTCATTCCCATTTGATTACTGGGCATCCAAATTAGACACCTGGCCAGAATTGGCAGAATATGCATTGCAGGAGCTTGCTTGCCCGGCAGCTAGTGTCCTATCAGAAAGAGTATTCAGTGCTGCAGGTTCAATATTAACCGAAAAAAGGACTCGTCTGGCTACCCAAAATGTTGATGATCTAACATTCATTAAAATGAACCACAACTGGATTTCGAATTCTTTTGCCCCACCTTGCCCAGCCGACACCTAGCTTTCCTATGAAAAGCTCTTGCCTGTGGACTACTGTGAATTACTTTTCTAATGTCTTAATTTGCTGCAGCTGATTGTCCAGCATACGACATGTTTAGACCTCCCTAAATGGCCAAACTCCCCACACGGGGGCGTGGTATTGCGACTTGGCGCAAGCACCCGTGAGAGTGCTGTTTGTCTGAAGAGTTGGGTGTGCCCGCTTTTGGTCGACAGCACTGCCACAGGGTCCCTCATAGTACAATAAAATGTCTCTGGCGGTGGTGGTGCGCACCCAACGTCAGACACACTGTTGTAACATGAGGGGCCCTGGGCCTGTACCGCCGGCCACAAGAGAGTTCACCCAACCCCAGGTCAAACATTGCTCTACCACTTCCACAATTATCTCTCACACTTCCACCAATGTTTAGTCTATGCGCTGACATCCTTCCATTCCTGCCACTGACAATACCATTGTGTTGACATGTATGATGGTACTTAACATAGGGGCAGTGTCCTCTCTTTACCCAAGTAAATACTTTGCGCCAAATTAGTAGGTCTGAAACTACGCAGAGGATCCCACCCCTGTACCTAATGATTGCACCCTTTAGTGTTTTCGTTTTGTTTTAATGCGAGACATTCACATTTATGTATTGTTTTGGACTACTAACTGGCAGACACTCATTACAATCGGCCTCCGCTGACCAGACCACTGCTGCCCGTGTACCCCTGGAACCAATTGTAAAGTGCCTACAGCCAGCCCAATTTTATTATGTTAGGCCTTCGAAGCCTGTCTGCGGCCCGTTCTTTCTACTACTCCTACACTGACCAGACCACTGCTGCCCGTGTACCCCTGGAACCTATTAAAAAGTGCCTACAGCCCAATATTTTTTTATGTTAGGCCTTCGAAGCCTGTCTGCGGCCCATTCTTTCTACTACTCCTACACTGACCAGACCACTGCTGCCCGTGTACCCCTGGAACCTATTTAAAAGTGCCTACAGCCCAATTTTATCATGTTAGGCCTTCGAAGCCTATCTGCGGCCCGTTCTTTCTACTACTCCTACACTGACCAGACCACTGCTGCCCGTGTACCCCTGGAACCTATTTAAAAGTGCCTACAGCCCAATATTTTATTATGTTAGACCTTCGAAGCCTGTCTGCGGCCCGTTCTTTCTTCTACTCCTCCACTGACCAGACCACTGCTGCCCGTGTACCCCTGGAACCTATTTAAAAGTGCCTACAGCCCAATTTTATTATGTTAGGCCTTCGAAGCCTGTCTGCGGCCCGTTCTTTCTACTACTCCTACACTGACCACACCACTGCTGCCCGTGTACCCCTGGAACCTATTTAAAAGTGCCTACAGCCCAATTTTATTATGTTAGGCCTTCGAAAGCCTGTCTGCGGCCCGTTCTTTCTACTACTCCTCCACTGACCAGACCACTGCTGCCCGTGTACCCCTGGAACCTATTTAAAAGTGCCTACAGCCCAATTTTATTATGTTAGGCCTTCGAAGCCTGTCTGCGGCCCGTTCTTTCTACTACTCCTACACTGATCAGACCACTGCTGCCCGTGTACCCCTGGAACCTATTTAAAAGTGCCTACAGCCCAATATTTTTTTATGTTAGGCCTTCGAAGCCTGTCTGCGGCCCGTTCTTTCTACTACCCCTCCACTGACCAGACCACTGCTGCCCGTGTACCCCTGGAACCTATTTAAAAGTGCCTACAGCCCAATTTTATTATGTTAGGCCTTCGAAGCCTGTCTGCGGCCCGTTCTTTCTACTACTCCTACACTGACCAGACTACTGCTACCCGTGTACCCCTGGAACCTATTTAAAAGTGCCTACAGCCCAATATTTTATTATGTTAGGCCTTCGAAGCCTGTCTGCGGCCCGTTCTTTCTACTACTCCTCCACTGACCAGACCACTGCTGCCCGTGTACCCCTGGAACCTATTTAAAAGTGCCTACAGCCCAAATTTATTATGTTAGGCCTTCGAAGCCTGTCTGCGGCCCGTTCTTTCTACTACTCCTACACTGACCACACCACTGCTGCCCGTGGACCCCTGGAACCTATTTTTAATTGCATAGAGCATCCTTTTTTTAATAGTAGGCGTACAAAGTCTGTATGCGGTCCACTATTGAAATTGTCCTCCACTGCCCAGAGCAATGCTGCCTGTGTACCCCTGTAACCTTTTTTAAACTGCAGTGAGCCACATTTTTGGTTTAAGGCCTACTACCTGTGTCTGTCTGCGCCACTCAATACAGCTGTGTTCCTATGAAAAAAGCTGAGCGTCAATAGTCTTGTTTTCAGCCTCTAGGAATTTTAAAACTGCATTGGGGCTACAACTTTGGTAGGGCCTACTAACGGTGTCTGCCGCCCCAAGGTGTGCCCCAGGTTTCGTCCACATTGCTTCGATCTTCCTACTCTCGTTTAGTAGTTGTTGCAAACTACACTGCATTAGGCCTACAAATTTGGTATGGGGTGTAGAGAGATGGTGTGTTACACTCCAAGGTGTTCCCCAGGTTTCGTCCACATTGCTTCGATCTTCCTACTCTCGTTTAGTAGTTGTTGCAAACTACACTGCATTAGGCCTACAAATTTGGTATGGGGTGTAGAGAGACGGTGTGTTACACTCCAAGGTGTTCCCCAGGTTTCGTCCACATTGCTTCGATCTTCCTACTCTCGTTTAGTAGTTGGTGAAAACTACACTGCATTAGGCCTACAAATTGGGTATGGGGTGTAGAGACGGTGTGTTCCACTCCAAGGTGTTCCCCAGGTTTCCTCGCCATTGCTTCGGTCTTCCGACTCTCGTTTAGTAGTTGTTGGAAACTACACTGCATTAGGCCTACAAATTGGGTATGGGGTGTAGAGACGGTGTCTTCCGCTCCAAGGTGTTCTCCAGGTTGCCTTTCCTGAGCTTCTATCTTCAGGCTCTTGTTAAATAGTGGTTAAATGGAACAACTGCATTTGGCGTACTAGTTGGTTTGGGGCCTACTAACAGTGTCTGCCGCTCCTTGCTGTTCTCCTGGTTTCCTGTCCTGAAATTCCATTTTCAGGCTCTCGTTAAGTAGTTGTTAATGTTAGACTGCATTTGGCCTACTAGTTGGGTTGGGGCCTACTATCGGTGTCTGCCACTCCTTGCTGTTCTCCTCCACTGAACAAAGCTGTGCCGCCTGTTTACTACTGTGTTACCAATTTTCCAGTTGTCCTCCACTGCAATGCCCCCTGGTTACTCCTGTGTTACCAATTTTGAACTGCATTTAGCCCACTTTATTCTTTGGGCCTATATCTGTGTTTCCTCCTCATCCTGCCCATTGCCCAGCCAGTGATAGATGAGTCTGCTGGTACATTGACCCATAACGCAACATTTCCCGTGCACGCTACACTGCAAGATTGTGACCCTGCTGAAAGTCAGGTCCCCCTTCCCGCATACCATACCACCTTACACGGGGACAAAGAGGAAGGTGCAGATGAAAGTGTAGGTTCCTTCATCAGGTGGGGGGAGGAATACTAGTTGGCGACGTCACTGGCACAGGGCCTCTCATAGTACGCAAAAGTGTTGCTGCCGGTGGGAGGCGCCCCCGCCGTGCAAACACACCGCTGTACTTTGAGGGGCCCTGTGCCAGTGCCAATGCCAACGAGTGGGCCCCCCCTGCTTGCTCAGGATCACAGCACTTGCAAAGTTGAAATACTTACCTCTCCCTGCTCCACTGCCGTGACATGGTCCAGATTTCCTGGGCCCACTAATTACTTGAACCAGCCCTACCCCCCACAACTTTAGCCAAATGACCCCCAATTTCAAATACCTTCCAATTATTATAAGCTAAATTACGATTGACAAGCTTCTGTAACAAGAATTGATGTTTTTGCCATTAAAATGGGCAGTGTAGGTGTTTTCCTGGCCTCCACTCACTGCCGACTATGCTCCCCCATTGACTTGCATTGGGTTTCGTGTTTCGGTCGATACCCGACTTTTCGCGATAATCGGCCGATTCCACTCGACTCGACTTCTAAGATAGTCGGGTTTCGCGAAACACGGCTCGACTCTAAAAAGGTCAAGGTCGCTCAACCCTAGTGAAGATGAATCGAACAGAGAAGTGAAAAACTGAAATAGCACAATCTGGAAACCTAATGTCAAAATCCAATAATCACTGCTTTGTGCTCTGCTCTATTATGCATTAGTAATTTATTTATATTACAATTTGTATTAATTTTGTTTTATAAAATATATAATATTCGTATGATTTTAGCATAATATTATTGGAAAATAAAATCATTTTTATTCTTAACAGATGACTGTACCAGGAGCTCAGTGGGACATCTGCTGCTTTCAGATTTCGTAACAGATGATCATAATATTACACCAGATAAACATGAAGAACATGCCATTATCCCAGATACACCTCAATCCCTTCTCAGAAAAAGTCTTTCAGCCATTCATTTTCAACAAGTCCTTTCTTCTGCTTCATCAATGACTGATATTCAAAACAAAAGTCATAGGAGGACCAATGAACATGAAATAGCTCTTAAAGAGGCAAAACCATTTTCGTGCTCTGAATGTGGGAAATGTTTTAATAGGAAAATGAATCTTGTTACACATCAGAGAATTCACACAGGGGAAAAGTCACTTTCATGTTCAGAATGTGGGAAATGTTTTATGTGGAAATCACAGCTCATTATACATCAGAGAATTCACACTGGGGAGAAGCCATATTCATGTTTAGAATGTGGGAAATGTTTTATAGAGAAATCACATCTAGTTAGACATAATAGAACTCACACAGCAGAGAATGTATTTTTTTGTAAGGAATGTGGGAAATGTTTTAATAGGAAAATGAATCTCATTACACATCAGAGAATTCACACAGGGGAAAAGTCACTTTCATGTGCAGAATGTGGGAAATGTTTTATATGGGAATCACATCTTGTTATACATCAGAGAATTCACACAGGGGAGAAGCCATATTCATGTTTAGAATGTGGGAAATGTTTTATAGAGAAAGCACATCTTGTTAGACATCAGAGAACTCACACACAGGAGAAGCGATATTCGTGTTCAGAATGTGGGAAATGTTTTAATGAAAAATCACATCTCATTGAACATCAGAGAATTCACACAGGAGAGAAGCCATTTTCATGTTCAGAATGTGGGAAATGTTTTTCAAAGAAATCACATCTTGTTTTACATCAGAGAATTCACACAGGGGAGAAGCCATTTTCTTGTTCAGAATGTGGGAAACGTTTTACAGTGAAAGCATCTCTTGTTGGTCATCAAAGGACACACACAGGAAAGTAGTGATTGTCTTTTTTAATAATTTTATTCATAACATGATTGTTATTGAAAAGCAATTAGTATTCATATACGCCTATGTATGAATCACATATACATGTATAAAATATTTTAAATTTACATAAACAAGTTGTCTAATGCTGTTCTCTTCTGTTTGATGTGACATTAGCATTGGATAGATTCTGCTATAGATCAGAACAGTTGCCAACCAACAGCTAGCCTGTCCGTTAACAATTTAACGACCACTGATACATATTAAAATGGCAGCCATATAGCGGTGAGAGGAAAGTAAATAGTGCCCCAGTTGGCAAATATCTCACAACGGTGACAGCTGTATATGACCTCTGTATCTGACATCTGATTAACCCGTCAAATGCCACTGTCAATCATGACTGCGGCATCTTAAGTGTTTAAAAGGTGGTTAAAAAGATATAGAGTGCTCTCAGTGCAGGTACGGACTGGGGCTGAAATTCGGCCCTGGCATTTGAAATCACACAGGCCCATGCTGTCCCCATCCCCAAGAACCAGATGGGATATATTACTAATATTACCCTGGATGGAGGAAAGGGAGATTTACTAAAAGACCAATATTTTTAATGATACCCATGGCAACCTGGGGTAAGTGACCGAGTCTTGAGAACACCGATTCTGTTGCTAATGTAGAAGACAAGGCAGCCTATGACCAGACAGGCCCTTCTGGCATTTGCCAGAATTGCCAGATGGCCAGTCCGGCCCTGTCTCAGTGGGAGAAAGAAAATAGGAATCTTGTGGGTGTGATACCTTTTAATGGCTAACAAAATATAGTGAATGATGTTACAAAGCAAGCTTTCGAGACTGCTTACGTCTCTTCATCAGGCTGATATGACAAGATATTTGAGGAAACCCAATAATATACAGTAAAGAGCACAGGCATGGTGTGATACATGGGCATTTAAATAAACAAACACTGATCTTAAAGAGAGAATCCTTAATTAGGTAAGATTAGATAAGTGGTGTGAAAGTTTCATGGACCCCATATGCATGTAGGATCAAAGGGCTGGTGGTACCTTCATTGTTTTTGGAGGAAATTGCTCAGATTTGGTAGTGGGCCATAAATCCTCCTGACAAATCGAGTCCTGTGTGAACAGACTCAAAGATGGTAATGAATTTGTATTCCCAGACCCTGCGATGTTTCTGTGATTTGAAATTGCCTTTCAAAATCACAACTTTCATATTGTCTATGTTGTGTCCTTGACCACAGAAGTGTTTGGCCACAGGTAAATGGTTTTTTTTTGTCTGTAATTGTATGACGCTGAGACCTCATCCTTGCTCTCAGTCTCTGTCCTGTTTCTCCAACATAGAGGCCCCCACAGGACATACAGTATATTGCATAGAATTAAATACACCACCTTTGAATAGAAACATGTGAATGTCCCGGTGAATGTCATGTAAAGACATGTGAATGGCTAAGGCTAGGTTCACATTACGTTATTGGCGTCCGTTAGACGGACCACGTTACACCGCAGCATAACGCGGTGTAACGCAGTCCATTAACGCTGCCATTATATCCTATGTCGGACGCATCGCTAGCGCGTGCCCACAATGGGCGTGCGCTAGTGATGTGCCTTCATTGAGTGATGGACCCTGGGACGCGGCCTGCAGCGTTTCCGGGTCCGTCACTGCTAGCGCAGATAGAGCATCTGCTAGCTCTATCTGCGCTAGCGCAATGACATATCGGCACTTGCGTTAACAGAAGCCCTTTAACGCATGTGTTGAACGGGCTGCTGTTAATGCAATGTGAACCTAGCCTAACACGGTACCAAACCACTTTTTTTTGTTTAACTAAAAGGTGGTTAAAACGCATATTATATGTAAAGAAGTAGAAAGAAAAAACACACAAACGCACACAGAAATCATGAAAACCCATTTTGCCACTGAAAATGCAGCCTTTGCATTACAACTAAAAAAACTTCACATAATTGGTATCGCCAGATTGGGAACGACCTGCACTATAAAACGGTCTCCTTATTTATACCGTACGGCGAGCAAGGTAAAAAGTGTAATAAAAAGCACTTCAAGAATGTATTTTTTTTGCCATACTGACAAACAAAAAATGTCATGTAAAAAAAAAAATATAGAAAATTGTTCTGCAAAAAACAACATTCGATAAATAAATAAAAGCTTTACATGTCTCAGAATATGCTACACAAAACAAATTAATGTAAAATATTTTTTCTGGTGTGTAAAAGTAGCAAATCATAAAAAAATGTATATAAATCAGGTATCGCTATAATCGTACTGACCCAAAGAATTAAAATATTTAATTGTTCTTATCTCTTTTACTGCACGTTAAATCACACACACACACACACACACACACAAAAAAACAATAGCTGAGTTTTTCGTGTTTGTCCATTCTCCATCTGAAAAATTGTAAGAAAAAGTGATAACAAATGTTATATGGCCCAAAATGGTACCAAAAAATCAAATTGCTGCACAGAAAATAAGCTGTCATACAGCTTTGTTTGCTAAAAAAAAGTCAAAATTTACTACCGTATATACTCGAGTATAAGCCGACCCGAGTATAAGCCGAGACCCCTAATTTTGCCACAAAAAACTGGGAAAACTTAATGACTCGAGTATAAGCCTAGGGTGGGAAATGCAGCAGCTACTGGTAAATTTCAAAAATAAAAAGAGATACCAATAAAAGTTAAAATCAATTGAGACATCAGTAGGTTGTGTTTTTGAATATCCATATTGAATCAGGAGCCCCATATAATGCTACATACAGTTCATGATGGCTCCATAAGAAGCTCCACATTAAAACATGCTCCATATAATGCTGCACAAAGGTTAATAATGGCCCCATAAGATGCTCCATAGAAACATTTGCCCCATAAAATGCTGTATAAAGGTTGATTATGGCCCCATAAAATGCTCCATAGATTATGCCCCATACAATGCTGTATAAAGGTGGATGGCCCCTTAAGATGCTCCATAGATTATGCCCCATACAATTTGGCATAAAAGTTGATGGCCCCATAAAGTGCTCCATAGATTATGCCCCATACAATTCGGCATAAAGGTTGATGGCCCCATAAGATGCTCCATAGATTATGCCCCATAAAATGCTCCATAGATTATGTCCCATAAGATGCTCCATAGATTATGCCCCATAAAATGCTCCATAGATTATGTTCCATAAGATGCTCCATAGATTATGCCCCATAAAATGCTCCATAGATTATGCCCCATAAAATGCTCCATAGCTTATGCCCTATAACATGCTCCATAGATTATGCCCCATATTACTGCTCCCATGTGCTTCAAAACTCCTTGAGCAGCATCTCAATTTTCCTCCCACCTCTCATCTAACTCTCTCCTTAACAGCCTCCAATCTGGTTTCCGCCCCCACCACTCCACCGAAACTGCCCTGACAAAAATTACTAATGATTTACAGCCAAAGCGAGGTAATTCATCCTTATGTTTATAGTCCTTTCACTAGGCACTGCTCCTAATAGCCAGTTTCCTACTCCACACTGATGAGGGGCAAATACCCCGAAACAGCTGTCTGTGGAAGGATACCATGTTTTGGCATAGGTGGTCTTCCTTTCTTGGATGCTGCCCTTCCTGTGGTTGTTCCTTCCCGGTGAAAGACCTGGCTATTCATTGCTTGCGTTGAGAAACACGTGATGGTGTCTCCGTGGCTTTTTTACATGCATTTACAGCCAAAGCTAACAGACCGTTCTCCATCCTCCTCCTACTCGACCTGTCTGCCTTCGACACAGTCGACCACTGCCTACTGCTACAGATTCTTTCTTCCCTTGGCATCAAAGACCTTGCCCTGTCCTGGATTGCCTCATACCTTTCCGACCGCACATTTAGCGTTTCCTACTTCCACACTACCTCCTCATCCCGCCCTCTCTCTGTTGGAGTCCCTCAAGGCTCTGTCCTGGGGCCCCTACTTTTTTCCATCTATACCCTTGGCCTAGGGCAACTCATAAAGTCTCATGGCTTCCAGTACCACCTGTATGCGGACGACACTCAGATCTACCTCTCTGGCCCAGATGTCACCTCTCTGCTGTCCAGAATGCTGGAGTGTTTTTCAACCATATCCTCCTTCACCTCTCACTACCTAAAACTCCATGTAGACAAAAAACGAACTCATCTTCTTTCCCCCATCTCGCGTATCCCCCCTACCTGATCTATCTAGTATGGTAAACGGCATCACACTCTCTTGCACCTGAAATCCGCTGCCTCGGGGTAACTCTCAACTCTGCCCTGTCTTTAAACCGCACATCCAGAGTCTTGCCACCCCCTGTCGCCTCCAACTCAAATATTGCCAGAATCCATTCCTTCCTCAGCCCACAGTCTACCAAAACTCTTGTGCATGCCCTCATCATCTCCCGCCTTGATTACTGCAACACCTTCCTCTGCTGCCTCCCCGCTAACTCTCTTGCACCGCTACAGTCTGTCCTCAGCGCTGCTGCCCGGCTAATCCACCTCTCCCTCGCTACTCCCCTGCTTCTCCCCTCTGCAAATCCCTCGACTGGCTCCCAATTCCCCAAGGAATCCAGTTCAAACTACTAACACTGATCTACAAAGCCATCCACAACCTGTCCCCTCCCTATATCTCTGAACTAATCTCCCAATATCTTCCCTCACATAATCTCTGATCCTCCCAAGACCTCCTACTCTCCTCCACACTTATTCGTTCCTGACACAACCGCCTCCAAGATTTCTCCCGAATATCCCCCATCCTCTGGAATTCCACGCCTCAACACGTTCGATTATCCACCACCCTCGGATCCTTCAGACCGAACCTGAAAACCCATCTCTTCAAGAAAGCCTACAGCCTGGAATAATTATTCTGCCACCTCACCACCACCCGAGCTGCTGCCTCACCACCACCCGAGCTGCCGCACCCCGACCTTCTGTCTATTCCCCATTATCATACATAGAATGTAAGTCCGCAAGGACAGGGTCCTCTCTCCTCTGTACCAGTCTGTCATTGTAAATTTGTTTACTGTAAACAATATCTATAACTCTGTATGTAACCCCTTTCTCATGTACAGCACCATGGAATTAATGGTGCTATATAAATAAATAATAATACTGTGAGACTTTGAGAGACTAGTTTGAATTCCAGGAATGCCTACTGCCTTTCATCAGACTGATGTGACTCACCCTTTTCTCTGATGCATTTCTTTTCTTTACTGACTATGCTCTGCATTGGTTTGCTCCTGCCTGCATTATGTATGGTTTCCATTGGATTGTAGTAACCTCATAATTGCAAGCACCAAATGCAAGCACCACACCTCAAATCAACTCCAGGCCTTTTATCTGCTAAATTGAGAATGACATAACGAAGGGATTGCCCACACCTGTCCATGAAATAGTCTTGTAGTCAATTGTCCAATTACATTTGGTCCCTTTAAAAAACAGAGTGGCACATGTTAAGGAGCTGAAACTCCTAAACCCTTCATCCAATTTTAATGTGGATGCCCTCAAATGAAAGCTGAAAGTCTGAACTTCACCTGTATCTGAATTGTTTTGTTTAAAATTCATTGTGGTAATGTCTATAACCAAAATTAGAAAAATGTTGGCTCTGTCCAAATATATATGGACTTAACTGTATATACAATATACACACACTTCCTTTTTCTTAACTATGTATCTACAGACATTGCATCTACTGCCTCCACATCTACAGATATCCCACCTACAACCTTCACACCTACAGACATCACACCTACTACCTCCACACCTACAGACATCACACCTACTACTTCTGCACCTACACACATTGCACCTACCACCTCCACACCTACAGACATACAGTACCTCCTACTACCTCCACACCTACAGACATCACACCTACTACCTCAACACCTACAGACCACATCTACTACCTTGACACCTACCGACATCACACCTACTACCTCTACACCCACAGACATTGCATCCACTACCTCCACACCTAGACATCGCACCTACTACCTCCACACCTACAGATATCCCACCTACTACCTCCACACCTACAGGCATCACACATACTACCTTCTCACCTACAAACATCCCACCCACAACCTTCACACCTACAGACATCACACCTACTACCATCACACCTAAAGACATCCCACCTACTACCTCCACACCTACAGACATTGCACATACTACCTCCACATCTACAGACATCACATTACCTCCACACCTACAAACATTGCACCAACAACCTTCACACCTACAGACATCACACCTACTACCACACCTACAGACATTCCACCTACAGACATCACACCTACTACCTCCACACCTACAGACATCCCTCCTTCTACCTCCACAACTACAGACATCCCTCCTACTACCTCCACTCCTACAGACATCACACTTACTACCTCCACACCTACAGACATCGCACTTACTACCTCCACACCTACCAACATCGCACCTACTACCTCCACACCTACAGACATCTCATCTACTACCTCCACATCTACAGACATCACACCTACTACCTCCACACTTTTATACATCACACCTACTACCTCCCACACCTACTACCTCCACACCTACAGACATCACATCTACTACCTCCACATCTACGGACATCACACCTACAGACATCGCACCTAATATCTCCACGCCTATAACATACTTTTTGATTGAACCATGTTTTTTCAGAGACAAAGTGACAGCCTGTGTGAACTATTTCTTTGAAGATGTCATTTTGGTGTAAAACTGGTAAATATTTGGATACAATGTTGCTTACTGTATTAATCATGGTGAATATCTTACTTTTTTTAATGGAAGTGTCATAAAGATGATTTGACATGTTAAGTAATGTGGATGTGCTGTTCTCCCTTACTAAATATACAAATTTATTACAGGCTTCTTGCCAGTTATGCTATACCAGAGGGCATGGCACAATAATTCTTATAAAAAATATAGCGGTTTATTAAATTCTCTTTGTAAAGTAGTTATTTTAGAAAAATACAAAATATGTGTAGAAGTTACAACAAAATAGTTCATTTATCCTTAGTAAGTCCATTAAATTGGTAGAAGGTTGTATCTCATCCATCTTTTCTCCATATCCTGAATGGAAGGGTTGTTTCAGCAGTTTGTACCTGTGGAAGTCAGAGTCCAAGTGCCACAGAGGCCTAGTGGCAGCCCCCGAGTCTAGAGAAGAGTGAACCCGAACTGTTAAGTTCGGAGTTTGTACCGAACACCAAACACAGACTTTTTGCGGGATGTCCAGTTTAGTGTTTGGAATCAGATGCCCAATAAAGTTTGTTTAAAGGCTGTAGAGCAGCCAATAAACAAACTTTTAGGCTGACAATAATTGGCATGGCTCTGATTATCCAGCGCACCACATGACCCAGCCTGTATAAATGCAGGATCACAAGTGCCGCCACTATTCTGCTCTGATTTGTGTAGGGAAAGGACGCAGTTGGAGTGAGGGACAGAATTAGACTGTCTGCAATAAAGCCTCTTTGTGTACTCTGCCCATGTCTCAGTGAGACTAATATGCCAAAAAGCCGATTTATGTACTGCACCGATATATGTGGGAGTACTATGCCAAAAATCTGATGCGTGAACTCTGCACCCTCGCCTGTGGGAGTACTGTGCCTTTAAGCCTCTGTGTGTACTCTCCAACCCTATATGTGGGAGTACTGTGCCTTTAAGCCTCTGTGTTTACTCTGCAACCCCGCCTGTGGGAGTACTGTGCCTATAAGCCTCTGTGTGTATCCTGCACCTTTTCTTGTGGGAGTACTGTTTCAAAGAGCCCTTGTTTAATCTGCTGCTCTGTCTATATGAGTAGTGTGCCTAAAACATAATTCTACTGTGCTGCCATCTCTTTTGTTATGATAATGTAATTCAGTACCACAATGGACATAGAGGTCAGAGCACATACCTGACAATAACCCAAAAACATAGAACGAGCTCTGAGACGTGGGAACTCTGCTGACCGCAATCCCTAATCCTCTCCAACCACACTAGAGGCAGCCGTGGATTGCGCCTAACGCTCCCTATGCAACTCGGCACAGCCTGAGAAACTAGCTAGCCTGAAGATAGAAAATAAGCCTACCTTGCCTCAGAGAAATACCCCAAAGGAAAAGGCAGCCCCCACATATAATGACTGTGAGTTAAGATGAAAAGAAACGTAGAGATGAAATAGATTTAGCAAAGTGAGGCCCGACTTTCTGAACAGAGCGAGGATAGGAAAGGTAACTTTGCGGTCAACACAAAACCCTACAAAAACCACGCAAAGGGGGCAAAAAGACCCTCCGTACCGAACTAACGGCACGGAGGTAGATCCTCTGCGTCCCAGAGCTTCCAGCAAGCAGGAAAAAACAAATAGACAAGCTGGACAGAAAAAAACAGCAAACAAAATAGCAAAGCGGAACTTAGCTATGCAGAGCAGCAGGCCACAGGAACGATCCAGGAGGAAACAGGTCCAATACTAGAACATTGACTGAAGGCCAGGATCAAAGCACTAGGTGGAGTTAAATAGAGCAGCACCTAACGACTTCACCACATCACCTGAGGAAGGAAACTCAGAAGCCGCAGTACCACTTTCCTCCACCAACGGA
This sequence comes from Ranitomeya imitator, assembly GCF_032444005.1. Lineage (NCBI taxonomy): Eukaryota > Metazoa > Chordata > Amphibia > Anura > Dendrobatidae > Ranitomeya > Ranitomeya imitator. Next base: position 394,023,302 of record NC_091283.1, read on the forward strand.
AGCTCACAGAGAGAATCAGGCGAAGTACCACTTGTGACCACAGGAGGGAGCTCTGCCACAGAATTCACAACAGTACCCCCCTCTTGAGGAGGGGTCACCGAACCCTCACCAGAGCCCCCAGGACGACCAGGATGAGCCATATGAAAGGCACGAACAAGATCGGGAGCATGGACATCAGAGGCAAAGACCCAGGAATTATCTTCCTGAGCATAACCCTTCCACTTAACCATATACTGGAGTTTCCGTCTTGAAACACGAGAATCCAAAATCTTCTCCATAATATACTCCAACTCCCCCTCCACCAAAACCGGGGCAGGAGGGTCAACAGATGGAACCATAGGTGCCACGTATCTCCGCAACAATGACCTATGGAATACGTTATGTATGGAAAAAGAATCTGGGAGGGTCAGACGAAAAGACACAGGATTAAGAACCTCAGAAATCCTATACAGACCAATGAAACGAGGTTTAAACTTAGGAGAGGAAACCTTCATAGGAATATGACGAGAAGATAACCAAACCAAATCCCCAACACGAAGTCGGGGACCCACACAGCGTCTGCGATTAGCGAAACGTTGAGCCTTCGCCTGGGACCAGGTCAAATTGTCCACTACATGAGTCCAAATCTGCTGCAACCTGTCCACCACAGTATCCACACCAGGACAGTCCGAAGACTCAACCTGCCCTGAAGAGAAACGAGGATGGAACCCAGAGTTGCAGAATAACGGCGAAACCAAGGTAGCCGAGCTGGCCCGATTATTAAGGGCGAACTCAGCCAAAGGCAAAAAGGACACCCAGTCATCCTGATCAGCAGAAACAAAGCATCTCAGATATGTTTCCAAGGTCTGATTGGTTCGTTCGGTCTGGCCATTAGTCTGAGGATGGAAAGCCGAGGAAAAAGACAAGTCAATGCCCATCCTACCACAAAAGGCTCGCCAAAACCTCGAAACAAACTGGGAACCTCTGTCAGAAACGATATTCTCTGGAATGCCATGTAAACGAACCACATGCTGGAAGAACAATGGCACCAAATCAGAGGAGGAAGGTAATTTAGACAAGGGTACCAAATGGACCATCTTAGAGAAGCGATCACAGACCACCCAAATGACTGACATCTTTTGAGAGACGGGAAGATCTGAAATAAAATCCATAGAGATATGTGTCCAAGGCCTCTTCGGGACCGGCAAGGGCAAAAGCAACCCACTGGCACGAGAACAGCAGGGCTTAGCCCGAGCACAAATCCCACAGGACTGCACAAAAGTACGCACATCCCGCGACAGAGATGGCCACCAAAAGGATCTAGCCACTAACTTTCTGGTACCAAAGATTCCAGGATGACCAGCCAAAACCGAACAATGAACCTCAGAGATAACTTTATTCGTCCACCTATCAGGGACAAACAGTTTCTCCGCTGGGCAACGATCAGGTTTATTAGCCTGAAATTTTTGCAGCACCCGCCGCAAATCAGGGGAGATGGCAGACACAATTACTCCCTCTTTGAGGATACCCGCCGGCTCAGATAAACCCGGAGAGTCGGGTACAAAACTCCTAGACAGAGCATCCGCCTTCACATTTTTAGAGCCCGGAAGGTACGAAATCACAAAGTCAAAACGGGCAAAAAACAACGACCAACGAGCCTGTCTAGGATTCAACCGCTTGGCGGACTCGAGATAAGTCAAGTTCTTATGATCAGTCAAGACCACCACGCGATGCTTAGCTCCTTCAAGCCAATGACGCCACTCCTCGAATGCCCACTTCATGGCCAGCAACTCTCGATTGCCCACATCATAATTTCGCTCAGCAGGCGAAAACTTCCTGGAAAAGAAGGCGCATGGTTTCATCACCGAGCAATCAGAACTTCTCTGCGACAAAACAGCCCCTGCTCCAATCTCAGAAGCATCAACCTCGACCTGGAATGGAAGCGAAACATCTGGTTGACACAACACAGGGGCAGAAGAAAAACGACGCTTCAACTCTTGAAAAGCTTCCACAGCAGCAGAAGACCAATTGACCACATCAGCACCCTTCTTGGTCAAATCGGTCAATGGTTTAGCAATACTAGAAAAATTGCAGATGAAGCGACGATAAAAATTAGCAAAGCCCAGGAACTTTTGCAGACTTTTCAGAGATGTCGGCTGAGTCCAATCATGGATGGCTTGGACCTTAACAGGGTCCATCTCGATAGTAGAAGGGGAAAAGATGAACCCCAAAAATGAAACCTTCTGAACACCAAAGAGACACTTTGATCCCTTCACAAACAAAGAATTAGCACGCAGGACCTGAAACACCGTTCTGACCTGCTTCACATGAGACTCCCAATCATCCAAGAAGATCAAAATGTCATCCAAGTACACAATCAGGAATTTATCCAGGTACTCTCGGAAGATGTCATGCATAAAGGACTGAAACACTGATGGAGCATTGGCAAGTCCGAATGGCATTACTAGATACTCAAAATGGCCCTCGGGCGTATTAAATGCAGTTTTCCATTCATCGCCTCGCTTAATACGCACAAGATTATACGCACCACGAAGATCTATCTTGGTGAACCAACTAGCCCCCTTAATCCGAGCAAACAAATCAGATAACAACGGCAAGGGGTACTGAAATTTAACCGTGATCTTATTTAGAAGGAGGTAATCTATACAAGGTCTCAGTGAACCATCCTTCTTGGCCACAAAAAAGAACCCTGCTCCTAATGGCGACGATGACGGGCGAATATGCCCCTTCTCCAAGGTCTCCTTCACATAACTCCGCATAGCGGCGTGCTCAGGCACAGATAAATTAAACAGTCCGCTCCGGGGACTCCTATCTTCTTACGATGACGTCCTCTTCTTGTCTTTAGGCTGCAGATCCGGCGCAGGCGTACTTTGTCTGCCCTGTTGAGGACAGAGCAAAGTACTGCAAAGTACTTCAGTGCGCAGGTGCCGTGAAAGGTCAGAGAGGCCCGACACCTGCGCACTGCAGTACTTTGCTCTGCCCTCAACAGGGCAGACAAATTAGCCTGTGCCAGAGCCGCAGCGTGAAGACAAGAAGAGGATGTCATTGTAAGAAGATGGGAGGCCCTGGACCGGACCGCAACGCCCATCGGACCAGAACAGAACCGGGACCGCCCCTGGGTGAGTATAATCTAACCTCTTTTTCTCATCTTTCAGGATACATCAGAGGCTTATCTACAGCATTACAGAATGCTGTAGATAAGCCCCTGATGCTGGTGGGCTTAGCTCACCTTCGATTTTGGGGGTGACAGCTTCCCTTTAAGGAAGCTCTGCATCACCAAATTCAGCAGATGCGAGAGGCAAAGGATGTGTGTAAAACCGGCTAGGCCCAGAGCTGTTACGAGATTTTGCCCATTATTGCACACTACCAGGCCAGGCTTGAGGTTTAGCAGCGCCAACAACACATTTGTTTGTTCTTTGATCCTGATCCACAGATCTAGATTTTTTTCCACAAATAGATGAGTTTCAGAATAGCCTACTGTAGTTTATAGAATCATAGAATGTTAGAGTTGTAAGGAACCTAAAGGGTCCTTGTGTCCAACACACTGCTCAATGCAGCACAGGATTCACTAAACCACCTAGTCTGTCCAGCCTGTGTTTGAAGACTTCCATTGAAGAAGAACTCACCACCTCTTGTGGTAGCCTGTTCCACTGACTGATCACCCTCACTGTCAAAGTTTTTTCTAATATCTAATCTGTATCTTCTCCCTTTCAGTTTCATTCCATTGCTTCTCATTTTTCCATGTGCAAATAAGAATAAAGATGATCCCTCTACATTGTGACATCACTTCAGATCTTTGAAGACCGCTATTAAGTCTGCTCTCAACCTTCTTTTTTGCAAGCTAAATATTCCCAGATCTTTTAACTGGTCCTCGTAGGACATATTTTGCCATCTGCTCACCATCCTGGTAGCTCTTCTCTAAGCTTGCTTAAGGTTTTCAATGCCTTTTTTAAAATGTGGAGCCCCTGTATTCCAGATGAGGCCTGACCAAGGAGGAGTAGAGTAGGAAAATTATTTCACGTGATCTAGGCTCTATGCTTCTCTTAATAGATGCTAGAACTGTTTGCCTTTTTTGCTGCTGCATCACACTGTTGACTCATGTGCAGTCTGTGATCTATTAGTATATGCATGTCTTTTTCACACGTGCTGTTGCTTATTCTTTTTCCTCCCATTCTGTAAATGTAATTTTTGTTTTTCTTGCCCAGATGTAGAAACTTGCATTTCTCCCTGTTAAATAACATTCCATTAGTCACTACCCATTGTTCAAGCTTATCTAGATCCTTCTGAATTCTTTCTCTGTCTTCTCTAGTGTTAGCTATCCCTCCTTGCTTTGCATCATCTGTAAATTTGATGAGTTTACCTTTAGTTTGTTTATCTAGATCATTTATAAAAATGTTGAACAACACTGGGGCCAGGACTTAGCCTTGTGGTACCCCACTTGAAACACTCATCCAATTGAATGTGCAACCATTCATTACCACTCTTTGAGCACGACGATCACTAAGCCAGTTATGAATCCACATAACTTTACCCTTGTCAATCCCATACTTGGTCATTTTTTCAATAAGGATAGTATGAGATACTTTATCAAATGCTTTGCTGAAGTCGAGATATACTATATCTAACGCATTTCCTTGATCCTTGATGTATTCTTATCCAAGCATTTACAAATGTGCTGTTTAATAATTTGTTCAAGGATCTTTCCTGTTATAGAAGTTAGTCTCACTTTGTTTTTTTTTAAGATAGGGGCAACATTTGACCTTTTCCAATCTTCTGGTACATCTCCTGTTCTCCAGGATTTTTCAAACAATCTCGCTAGGGGTTCTGCAATTTCCTCTGCTAATTCTTTCAGTATCCTAAGATGTACTTTATCTGGACCAGGAGATTTAAATTAGCTAAGTGTTCTCTCACCATCTCTCTGTTTATAGATAGTGTGGATTATTTTATACCATTGATGACACTGTGAAGATCAGTGGATGTTACAATTGCTTTCGCAGAGACCACAGATGCATTGCAGACATCTGACATGCAGGGAGGAGGCGTGTCAGCTTGTGCTCTGGTCTCGTGGTCATCTTTGGGCCCGGGGTCACTATGGAGACCGTTAATGCGATTGCATAGCTTTGTGCCGATGGGCTCACAGAGGGAGCTTCTTCCCTCTGCTTTGACTCGCGACGTCGTTGTCACTTTTTTACAGCGATACCACAGGGGTAAAACACCCGTGATAAGTGCTAGCACTGATTATGGGCGTCGCTGCAGGGTATCAGCTCTCACATTTCCTTTGGTGGTTTGGAATCGAGGTATCGCTACTTAAATAATAATCAACAGCCATTAACCCCATTTTGGGCTCTATATTAGAGTAAAGCGAATTTACATCTAAAGTAAAGAACAGGGATTCAGTTGGAATGTGGAGTTCACTAAGTTCCGTAACCAGTTGGGATGAATCCCTAATAAAACATGGCAACTCAATCACATACTTTTGAAGAAAGAGGTCTATGTAGTGAGATAAATTCACTGTGATAGACAGAGTCCCCATCAATGTCCACCAATGTATTTTGGCCTCTTACTCTATATAGTGATTATCCTTATTGTTGTTTATTAGTATGGTTATAACTTAATAACCTGGGGGTTCCTTCCAACAAGATGACATAGAGATGAGTGACATACAGTATATACCTGGAAGGGGACCAGGATTGGGGACATTTCTACATAATGGGGGACGGAGGCAATTCGCATGTCCTTATAGTAATTGTAGTTATGATACCTTTTAATGGCTAACAAAAATAAAATAAATGATGCTACAAAGCAAGTTTTTGAGACTTCTTATAGGTCTCTTTCTCAAGCATGGTATAACAAAGTTTCTAAAGAAACACAAATATATGCTCACAAAAAAAACACAACAGAGGCATGAAATAATAAATGGACATTTAAATAAACAAACTGAGCTCAAATAATAAATCCTTAATTTGAATAGATTAGTGGTGTGAAAGTTTTATAGTCTCAATATCCAAGTAAGATCAGAAGCTTGGTGTCCTCACTGTCTCTGGAGCAGATTCCTCATTTTCTGTAGTGAGTCAAAATCCTCATGACAGATTTAGTTCTGTGTGGAGTAAATCAAACACTGTAATAAGTTTATATTTTCAAACCCCATAGTGACTGAGCCAATTTTGACCTTAATCACCAAGCCAATTTTTACAATTCTGACCACTGTCACTTTATGAGGTTATAGCTCTGGAACGCTTCAACGGATTACACTGATTCTGACATTGTTTTTCATGACATATTGTACTTCATGTTAGTGGTAAAATTTATTCGATATGATTTGCGTTTATTTATGAAAAAAATAAAAATTTGGCAAATATTTTGAAAATTTTGCAATTTTCAAACTTTTAATTTTTGTGCCCTTAAATCAGAGAGTAGTGTCACACAAAATATTTAATAAATAACATTTCCCACATGTCTACTTTACATCAGCCAATTTTGGAAACTTTTTTTTGTTAGGACGTTATATGGGTTAAAAGTTGACCAGCGATTTCTCATTTTTCAAACAAAACCATCACAAAACCATTTTTTAAGGACCACCTCACATTTGAAGTGAGTTTTGGGGGTCAATATGACAGAAAATTCCCAAAAGTGACACCATTCTAAAAACTGCACCCCTCAAATTGCTTAAAACCACATTCAAGCAATGTCGAAAGAAAAAAAACGAACATTTTTACTTTTTTCACAAAAAATTTACTTTAGACCCGAACTTTTTTATTTCCACAAGGAACTTTTTTATTTCCACAAGGGTAACGGAAGAAAATGGACTGCAAAATTTGCTGTGCAATTTCTCTAGAGTACGCCGATACCTTGTATATGGGGGAAAGCCACTGTTTGAACGCATGGCAGGGCTCAGTAGGGAGGGAGCAACGTTTGACATTTTGAATGCAAAATTGTCTGGAATCAATGGGGGGGGTGCCATTTTGCGTTTGGAGACCCCCTGATGTACCTAAACAGTGGAAACCCCCCAATTCTAACTCCAACACTAACACAGCCCTACCCCTAATCCAACCCTAACCCTAATCCTAACCCTAAGCATACCCCTAACCACAACCCTAACGTTAACACCACCCTAACTCCAACACGCCAACCGTAACCCCAACACAACCATAACCCAAACACTACAACTGTAACCCCAACACAATCCTAACCCTAGCCGAAACCCTAAAATCCTAGCCCCATCCCTAACCCTAACTGCAAAAAATGAAGAAAAAAAAATTATTTTACCTAACTAAGAGGTTGACAAAGGGAGGTTTGATTTACTATTTTCTTTTATTTTTATCACTGTGATAGGGTATATCACAGTGATCAAAATGAATCAATAGGAAAAATCTCCTATTGTTGCCGGGTACTGGCCAGCAGATCTTGGCGGGTGCACTGCGCATGCGCTGCCATTTTCTTCTATAAAGAAGATGCAGGGTGACAGAGAAGGAGGGTCCAGGGATGGCAGAGGTACCAGAGGTGGCTCGGGGTACCCCATTTCTCTCTCCTCTGGTACGCTAGATCATATCAGAGGAGAGAGAAATTAATGGGAAATCAAACTTTTTTTGCGATCACCGTTATTCGGTGAATAACGGCAATCACAAAACTGGGGACGGTAAAAACCGACCTGAATCATGTTCTCCGAGGTCTCAGCTACCCCTGGTAGCCGAGAACCTGGAGATTTTCCAACGTTGGGGAGCGCTATACCCTTATTTATTTTTTCAGCACCATTAAAAAGAGGTGCTGAGGAATAAACCCTTTAACTGCCACCATTAGTGTTGAGCATTCCTATACCGCAAGTATCGGGTATCGGCCGATACTTGCGGTATCGGAATTCCGATACCGAGTTCCGATATTTTTGTGATATCGGGAATCGGTATCGGATCCATATTAAGGTGTAAAATAAAGAATTAAAATAAAAAATATTGATATACTTACCTCTCCGGAGACCCCTGGACATCACCGCTGGTAACTGGCAGCCTTCTTTGTTTAAAATGAGCGCGTTTAGGGACTTCCATGACGTCACGGCTTCTGATTGGTCGCGTGCCGCTCATGTGACCACCACGCGACCAATCAGAAGCCGCGACGTCATTCTCAGGCCCTAAACTCATTCTAGGAATTTAGGACCTGAGAATGACGTCGCGGCTTCTGATTGGTCGCGTGGCGGTCACATGAGCGGCACGCGACCAATCAGAAGCCGCGACGTCATTCTCAGGTCCTAAACGCGCTCATTTTAAGCAAAGAAGGCTGCCAGTTACCAGCGGTGATGTCCAGGGGCCTCCGGAGAGGTGAGCATATCAATATTTTTTATTTTAATTCTTTATTGTACACATTAATATAGATCCCAGGGCCTGAAGGAGAGTTTCCTCTCCTTCAGACCCTGGGAACCATCAGGATACCTTCCTATACTTGGTGTCCCATTGACTTGTATTGGTATCGGATATCGGTATCGGCGATATCCGATACTTTTCGGGTATCGGCCGATACTATCCGATACCGATACTTTCAAGTATCGGACGGTATCGCTCAACACTAGCCACCATTAAAGGCCTATCGATGGTTGTTAAGGGGTTAAACTTGCATTTTAATATGACAACTTTCATATTGTTAATGTTGTGTCCTGGAGCACAGAAATGTTTGGGCACTGGTAAATGGTGCTTTTTATCTGTAGACCTCATCCTTGCTCTCAGTTTTTATCCTGTTTCCCCCACATCGAGATCCTCAATAGGACATAATAGTGCACAGAATTAAGTACACCACATTGGAAGAAGAACCTGTGAATGCCCCGGAAATCTTATTGTGTTTTGGGGATCTGTATCTTGTTTTTGGTCTCTACATGAGTGTAGGTTTTGCAGCTCTTCACATTGAGTTCCTCTTGGAGCATCCAAGGGCATTGAACTTCGGATCAAGATGTTTCTTAAATTTTGAGGGTGCCTGTAGCATGAGGGTCTTTAAATATTGTCTTCAGCTGGTCATTCTGGATGTGGGGAAGATTTGTATCAGTTTTTCCCAGTACCTCAAGCTGTAGGTTGTAGGTCACCACAAGAGGTACACGATTGTTTTCCTTTTTCTCTGTATTGAGGTAATTGACTTCTAGGGATCCTTGTGGCTCTAATGATCTGATCATCAATGGAGGTGGGGTGGTATATTTAGTTTAAATATGTATTTTTAACATGGGTTATATGTCCTTCGGTCTGGATCAGATACGATTATATCTAAGGGCCTAGCTGTGGACGATGGACTTTTTAATGTTTTTCATGTGGAAGATGTCCCATCTGAGGTATGTAGGACGGTCAATCGGTCTTATACACCGATGTCTGGGTTCAACCATTTAGAATTTTTATGGTGGTATCCAGAAAGTAGATATCCGTTTTTGAGCGGTCCAATGTTAAATTTATGGTGGAATAAAATGTATTGAATTTGTCATGGAATTGTATAAGTTCTTGTTCATCCCAGGTTATTAAGATGTCATCAATGCAACAGAAACAGACCAATGGTTTGTAAGATGTCATCGATGTAACAGAAATAGGGTTTGTATAGTTTTGAGACCTATAAGAAGTCTTGAAAATTTGCTTTGTAACATCATTTATTTTATTTTTGTTAGCCATTAAAAGGTATCATAACTTCAAGATTATTATTGTGTTTTCCCACGGAGAGCAATGTTTTTTCAACTGGATAACACAGTACCAAACCCTTTTTTCTTTTGACTTATAATATCAATTAAAACACTACAGGGGTCCATACATCTGATCAACTTGCAGGTGGAAGGCCCAGGCCCAAACTTTGCACCAGAACCCATCAGTCTCTAGTTTTTTTTTATTCAAATAAATTTTTATTAAGAATAACAAGATAAATGACATGTTACATTCTTATTTTCAATGCAAAGCTTTTTCCCCCCCTTCAAACATTCCCCTTCAATCCCACCACCCCCAACCCCACCCAACAAAGCAGCTCGCCTTGCTTAGCATTTCCATCATTAGACAAATATACTATCTAATCCCTCGGCCAATAATATAAGCCACATTTAACATTACCATTAATTAGGAACCTTAATTAACTCTCCCTCTATAATACCCCTATCCCATAGCAATCCACGGAGACCACATTTTATTGAACATTTCGATTTTCCCTCTTTTTTTATAAAAACCCCTTTTCCAGTGTCAGGCCCTGCTTCACATACTGGAGGAACTCTCCTCTTGACGGCGGTTCTTCCCTAATCCAATTTCGAGCTATTACCTTCCTAGCCATGTATAACAATCTGGCAATAGCTATCTTTAGGTTGTTATCCACTCCAATCTCATCCACACATCCCAACAAGCACACTATAGGATCCCTTGGCACCTTACATCCATACGCACCTTCCATACGACTCAAAACTACCACCCAAAAAGCAGCCAATCTCGGACACGTCCACATCATATGGAGTATATCAGCATCTGCAGTTTTACACCTCGGGCATTCAGAATCATCACGCAAACCAGCCTTATATCCATCAGTCTCTAGTTACGCCAGAGTGCACAGCCCTATTGAATAACATGAGTTGGTGTGCTGTCTGTGTGCTATTTGATTAATACCACGTTCAGTTTTTGGTCAGTATTTTACTTCAGTATTTATAAGCCAAAACCAGGAGTGGAACAATCAGAGGAAAAGTATAATAGAGACATGTCACCACTTCTGTATTTATCACCCACTCCTGATTTTGGCTTACAAATACTGATGTAAAATACTGAACGTGAGAACATGGCCTTAAAATCTGATAGAACACGTCCAATTTAAGAGCTTGTATGTATGAGCCTTAAAGGGACACTGTCACCTGGATTTGGAGGGAACAATCTTCAGCCATGGAGGCGGGGTTTTGGGGTTTTTGATTCACCCTTTCCTTACCCGCTGGCTGCATGCTGGCTGCAATAATGGATTGAAGTTCATTCTCTGTCCTCCGTAGTACATGCCTGCACAAGGTGCAATCTTGCCTTGCGCAGGCGTGTACTATGGAGGACAGAGAATGAACTTCAATTCAATATTGCAGCCAGCATGCAGCCAGCGGGTAAGGAAAGGGTGGATCAAAAACCCCAAAACCCCGCCTCCATGGATGAAGATTGTTCCCTCCAAATCCAGGTGACAGTGTCCCTTTAAAGATGTGCAATATATTGTATAGAAAATAATCACTATCACATAAGACAAAGCTTATATTACACCATGTATAATGGCAGGATATAACATAGTAACATAGTAACATAGTTAGTAACATAGTTAGTAAGGCCGAAAAAAGACATTTGTCCATCCAGTTCAGCCTATATTCCATTATAATAAATCCCCAGATCTACGTCCTTCTACAGAACCTAATAATTGTATGTTACAATATTGTTCTGCTCCAGGAAGACATCCAGGCCTCTCTTGAACCCCTCGACTGAGTTCGCCATCACCACCTCCTCAGGCAAGCAATTCCAGATTCTCACTGCCCTAACAGTAAAGAATCCTCTTCTTCTATGTTGGTGGAAAAACCTTCTCTCCTCCAGACGCAAAGAATGCCCCCTTGTGCCCGTCACCTTCCTTGGTATACACAGATCCTCAGCGAGATATTTGTATTGTCCCCTTAGATACTTATACATGGTTATTAGATCACCCCTCAGTCGTCTTTTTTCTAGACTAAATAATCCTAATTTCGCTAATCTATCTGGGTATTGTAGTTCTCCCATCCCCTTTATTAATTTTGTTGCCCTCCTTTGTACTCTCTCTAGTTCCATTATATCCTTCCTGAGCACCGGTGCCCAAAACTGGACACAGTACTCCATGTGCGGTCTAACTAGGGATTTGTACAGAGGCAGTATAATGCTCTCATCATGTGTATCCAGACCTCTTTTAATGCACCCCATGATCCTGTTTGCCTTGGCAGCTGCTGCCTGGCACTGGCTGCTCCAGGTAAGTTTATCATTAACTAGGATCCCCAAGTCCTTCTCCCTGTCAGATTTACCCAGTGGTTTCCCGTTCAGTGTGTAATGGTGATATTGATTCCTTCTTCCCATGTGTATAACCTTACATTTATCATTGTTAAACCTCATCTGCCACCTTTCAGCCCAAGTTTCCAACTTATCCAGATCCATCTGTAGCAGAATACTATCTTCTCTTGTATTAACCGCTTTACATAGTTTTGTATCATCTGCAAATATCGATATTTTACTGTGTAAACCTTCTACCAGATCATTAATGAATATGTTGAAGAGAACAGGTCCCAATACCGACCCCTGTGGTACCCCACTGGTCACAGCGACCCAGTTAGAGACTATACCAATTGTAACCACCCTCTGCTTTCTATCACTAAGCCAGTTACTAACCCATTTACACACATTTTTCCCCAGACCAAGCATTCTCATTTTGTGTACCAACCTCTTGTGCGGCACGGTATCAAACGCTTTGGAAAAATCGAGATATACCACGTCCAATGACTCACCATGGTCCAGCCTATAGTTTACCTCTTCATAAAAACTGATTAGATTGGTTTGACAGGAGCGATTTCTCATAAACCCATGCTGATATGGAGTTAAACAGTTATTCTCATTGAGATAATCCAGAATAACATCCCTCAGAAACCCTTCAAATATTTTACCAACAATAGAGGTTAGACTTACTGGCCTATAATTTCCAGGTTCACTTTTAGAGCCCTTTTTGAATATTGGCACCACATTTGCTATGCGCCAGTCATGCGGAACAGACCCCGTCGCTATAGAGTCCCTAAAAATAAGAAATAATGGTTTATCTATTACATTACTTAGTTCTCTTAGTACTCATGGGTGAATGCCATCCGGACCCGGAGATTTATCTATTTTAATCTTATTTAGCCGGTTTCGCACCTCTTCTTGGGTTAGATTGGTGACCCTTAATATAGGGTTTTCATTGTTTCTTGGGATTTCACCTAGCATTTCATTTTCCACCGTGAATACCGTGGAGAAGAAGGTGTTTAATATGTTAGCTTTTTCCTCGTCATCTACAACCATTCTTTCCTCACTATTTTTTAAGGGGCCTACATTTTCAGGTTTTTATTCTTTTACTATTGATATAGTTGAAGAACAGTTTGGGATTAGTTTTACTCTCCTTAGCAATGTGCTTCTCTGTTTCCTTTTTGGCAGCTTTAATTAGTTTTTTAGATAAAGTATTTTTCTCCCTCTAGTTTTTTAGAGCTTCAATGGTGCCATCCTGCTTTAGTAGTGCAAATGCTTTCTTTTTACTATTAATTGCCTATCTTACTTCTTTGTTTAGCCACATTGGGTTTTTCCTCTTTCTAGTCCTTTTATTCCCACAAGGTATAAACCTCTTACAGTGCCTATTTAGGATGTTCTTAAACATTTTCCATTTATTATCTGTATTCTTATTTATGAGGATATTGTCCCAGTCTACCAGATTAAGGGCATCTCTAAGCTGGTCAAACTTTGCCTTCCTAAAGTTCAGTGTTTTTGTGACTCCATGACAAGTCCCCCTAGTGAAAGACAGGTGAAACTGTACAATATTGTGGTCGCTATTTCCTAGATGCCCAACCACCTGCAGATTTGTTATTCTGTCAGGTCTATTAGATAGTATTAGGTCTAAAAGTGCTGCTCCTCTGGTTGGATTCTGCACCAATTGTGAAAGATAATTTTTCTTGGTTATTAGCAGAAATCTGTTGCCTTTATGGGTTTCACAGGTTTCTGTTTCCCAGTTAATATCCGGGTAGTTAAAGTCCCCCATAACCAGGACCTCATTATGGGTTGCAGCTTCATCTATCTGCTTTAGAATTAGACTTTCCATGGTTTCTGTTATATTTGGGGGTTTGTAACAGACCCCAATGAGAATTTTGTTACCATTTTTCCCTCCATGAATTTCGACCCATATGGACTCGACATCCTCATTCCCTTCGCTAATATCCTCCCTTAAAGTGGACTTTAGACAAGACTTTACATAGAGACAAACCCCTCCTCCTCTCCGATTTTTACGATCCTTTCTAAACAGACTGTAACCCTGTAAGTTAACTGCCCAGTCATAGCTTTCATCTAACCATTAGGGTTGAGCAACCTTGACTTTTTTAGGGTCGAGCCGGGTTTCGTGAAACCCGACTATCTCAAAAGTCGAGTCGAGTGAAATCGGCCGATTATGGCGAAAAGTCGAGGATCGACCGAAACACGAAACCCAATGCAAATCCAATGGGAATTTTTTTTTTCCTCCTCCTCCTCCTCCTCTCTCTCTCGTCCCTGAACTGAAAAGCTGGTGTTACACAGTGCAAATCGCTACAGCGCACAAGCGACAACATGGCGATAGGCGTCCACGCCCCTAAGACCTATGTCATCACTCTGCCCACGCCCCTTCATTGGCTGAAAAAAATGGCGCCAAGCACGTCATACGAAACGCGACTTTGGCACGAAAGTCGCGTACCGCATGGCCGACCCCACACAGGGATCGGGTCGGGTTTCATGAAACCCGACTTTGCCAAAAGTCGGCGACTTTTGAAAATGAACGATCCGTTTCGCTCAACCCTACTAACCATGTCTCGGTTATTCCCACTATGTCAAAGTTACCTGTAGATATTTCTGCTTCTAGTTCTTCCATCTTGTTTGTCAGGCTTCTGGCGTTTGCGAGCATGCAGTTTAGAGGATTTTGTTTTGTTCCAATCTCCTCGCTGTGGATTGTTTTAGAAATGTTCTTACCTCCCTTCTGAGTATGTTTTCCTGGGTCTTCTTTGTTTGAGTCTAATGTTTTTCTTCCCGTCCCCTCTTCTTCTCGTTTAACGCCCTCCTGATGAGTGTAGCGAGTCTTCTGGCGAATGTGTGTTTCCCAGGTTTGTTGAGGTGTAGTCCGTCTCTGGCGAGGAGTCCATCGTACAAGTAATTCACACCGTGGTCCAGGAATCCGAATCCTTGTTGTCTGCACCATCGTCTTAGCCAGTTGTTCGCATCAAGGATCCTGTTCCATCTCCTGGTGCCATGCCCGTCTACTGGAAGGATAGAAGAAAAAACTACCTGTGCATCCAGTTCCTTTACTTTCTTCCCCAACTCTTCAAAGTCCTTGCAGATTGTCGGTAGGTCCTTCCTTGCCGCGTCATTGGTGCCAACATGTATCAAAAGAAATGGGTGGATGTCCTTGGAGCTGAAGAGCTTTGGTATCCTATCGGTCACATCCTTCATCATCGCACCTGGAAGGCAGCATACTTCTCTTGCGGTTATGTCCGGTCTGCAGATGGCTGCTTCTGTGCCTCTCAGTAGTGAGTCTCCCACCACCACCACTCTTCGTTGCTTCTTGGCTGTACTTTTTGCTGTCACTTGTTGCTGTGTGCCCTTTTCTTTTTTGCTTGCTGGTATTGCTTCATCCTTAGGTGTGCCATCTTCATCCTCTACAAAGATTTGATATCGGTTCTTCAGTTGTGTGGTTGGTGATTTCTCCATGGTCTTCTTGCTTCTTTTGGTCACATGCTTCCACTCATCTGCTTTTAGAGGTTCTCTGACACTTTTTTCACCTTCTGTGACCAGTAGAGATGCTTCTGTTCTGTCTAGGAAGTCTTCATTCTCTTTGATGAGTTTCAAAGTTGCTATTCTTTCTTCGAGACCCCGCACCTTTTCTTCTAAAAGGGCCACTAGTCTACACTTCTGACAGGTGAAATTGGATTCTTCTACTGGTCGATCTGTGAACATGTAGCACATGCTGCAGCTCACCATGTAGGTTGTCACATCTGCCATGTTGCTCCTAGATCCTGCTGACTTGCTGTGTGTTTTCCTTCTTGTGTAATCTACTCAGCCAAGCTTTCTTGCAATAATGTCCTACGGCGCTCGGTTTGGTGATGCTTTCCAAGCAGCTGGTCCCGGCTGTACCCAACGATCTTCTTGCTGAGGGAGACTCTTCGCTTTTCCCAGAAGGCACCTGGAATATGCAAATTATCCTCCTCAAGCTTGAATCCCAGGTTTGGTGATGCTTTCCAAGCAGCTGGTCCCGGCTGTACCCAACGATCTTCTTGCTGAGGGAGACTCTTCGCTTTTCCCAGAAGGCACCTGGAATATGCAAATTATCCTCCTCAAGCTTGAATCCCTGGTTTGGTGATGCTTTCCAAGCAGCTGGTCCCGGCTGTACCCAAGTGATATAAATACACCGTTCTGCTACATACACATCGTTCACACACAGGACTGCTACATAAACGTCTTACACTCTGCTTGCAGCATTTCCTGATTCCCGGCTCCTGCTCCACACTGGTTCTCCTTGACATGAAAGAGAGTTTCCAATTTACGTTATTGCTCTACTGGGTTTCTGCCTACCTGCACCCGCAAAAAATGTCCTTGACAATGACCGTACCAGGTCGAAACGTTAGACAAAATCTTTGACTCCTTACCGTAGGGGTGAGGAACCTCAGGCCCCAGGGCCATTTACGGCCCTCGATGACCTTTTATCAGGCCCCTGAGCAGATTCTCAGGGACCGCATTCTTGGGCAGGAAGGTATATTTTGATAACAACCAGCTCATTAATTTCTTCTTTCTCTGTTAGCACACACATGCAGTGTTCGCTACTGAACACTGAAGGGCATGCAATGAAAGATTACGTCCTGACACCAGTGCCAGAGTCAGGATGCACTTTGTGGGCGGAGTTTGTACGACCCCCAAAGGATGGTATAAATATCCAAATGGCCCTTGGCAGAAAAAAGATTCCCCACCCCTGCCATACCGGATCAAAATTAATTTACACTTCTGTAAGACCTACAGTCTCATTTCATTTTCTTTTGTGCTGCTGAGGTTCCAACTTCAATTAGTCTGGACTACGAGTCCCTTCCTCAAGCACACAATTCTTTCAAAACGACAGTGTGTCTCCTTCTAATCTGCTACATACACATCATACACACATGGCTCTGCATCATACACATCATACACACACAGCTCTGCCACATACACATTATAAACACACGGCTCTGCTACATACACATCATACACACACATAGCTCTGCTACATACACACATGGCTCTGCTACATACACATCATACAAACATGGCTCTGCTACATACATATCATACACACACAGCTCTGCTACATACAAATCATATGCAGACGGCTTTACTACATACACATCATACACACAAAGCTCTGCCACATACACATCATACACACACACAGCTCTGCTACATACATATCATACGCAGACGGCTCTGCTACATACACACATGGCTCTGCTACATACACATCATACACACACAGCTCTGCCACATACATATACACACATGGCTCTACTATATACACTTCGTACAAACACAACTGTGCTTTATACTTATCATATACACACAGCTCTGCTACATACACATTATACACACACAGCTCCACTCCGTACACCTCGTACACACACGGCTCTGCTACATCCACCCTGTAGACCCCTCCTGACCCCACACATAAACTTCCCCTCATCCAGCACCATGACAACCAGCACAGCAGAGTCCTGCAGACACTGAGGCCCCTGATCATGTGACCCCTGACTCCTCCCCTCCTGTGACCTCATCACAGGTCCTGTGCGCACAGAACAGCCATATATGTGGTGTGCGGCTCTGCAGGTGGAGGTAGGTGCTGGAGATTCCCCATTACTGGGCGCAGGGGACATTAACCCCCTCAGTGTTGAGCCTGTGATAAACCTCTGTATGTGGCTATAATGGGACTGTGTGTTATACCGGGGGCAGGACGGGGCCATGACTGGATGTAGTGATCATGTGACGCCGGTAACAGCTCCGGAGATTTCTTACATGGGATCTTTATTCTGTTACAGCGTCATCTTCTCCCCATTCAGGTCCCTACAATATCGGATCCTCTCAGTGGAGATCTTCTATATAAGAGAATTCTCCTGAGTGACCCTACAAGGATGGATAGGGACAGGGACAAGATGGCGGAGAGGATATTACACCTCACCCTAGAGATCATCTTCCGGCTTACTGGAGAGGTGAGAGATTCTGATGACGTCACATTACATCATTCTTATCTATGGGAATAACAGATGGACAGAACTGGAGAGGTGAAGACTCTGGAAATGTCTGTAGTGAGATTTATTAATGTGTCTCTCCATAACCAGGATTACACAGTAGTGAAGAAGACCTCTAGTGAGCGCTGTCAGGCCCCTGTGTCTGAGGGATGGGAAAGACCCCTGAGCCCAATCACGAGGCCTCCACCTCACCCCCTGATACATGAGGACATCAATGACCAGAAGATCCTAGAACTCATCTACAAGATGATTGAGCTGCTGACTGGAGAGGTGACACTGCTGGGAATGCTGGGACATTATACAGTAACGCTATGGAGGGATCGGGGGATGACGGTATCATTGTATGTGTCAGGTTCCTATAAGGTGTCAGGATGTCGCCGTCTATTTCTCCATGGAGGAGTGGGAGTATTTAGAAGGACACAAAGACCTGTACAAGGACGTCATGATGGAGGTTCCCCAGCCCCTCACATCACCAGGTAATAGACAGGACTAAATACACACGGCCTATAATTATCTGTATATAAAGAATGAATTCAGTCCCTGTATGTGTTTCCTCCAGTTCTATCCAGTGAGAGGACAACACCAGAGAGATGTCCCCGTCCTCTTCTTCCACAGGACTGTAAACAAGAAGATCCCAATGTTCCTCAGGATCATCAGGTAGATGGAGAGAAGGTGTCATGAGATCTCCCCTATGATGTAAATATGGTCTTGTGTTCAGTCTTGTTTTATCCACCAGTATTATACACTGAGTTGACAATGTGTTAGAGACACCGGCCCTTTCCAGATTTGATTCATAGTGTGGAGTGAGAGCTGTGACCCTGGAATGTAATACAAAATGAAGTGATGAGTTATCAGCCAGAATTCACTTTGAAATAGGAAGAGTGAGTGATCTGAGCAACTTCAAACACGGGCATTGATGCTACATTAGTCAGAACCAGTATTTAAAAACTACCGACCTTGTGGGGATTTTCCTTAGTATCAAGGCTATATGGAGATTATTGTGATCAAGGAAAAACATCCAACATCAACATTTAAGGCTGGTGGAGGTGGATTAATAATATGGGAATATTTTCTTGGCGTATCCTCGTATCTCTGATATCTGTAGATGGAGGTTTGGACACTAGAGATTACATAAGTATTGTGACTAACCAAATTCATCTCTTCATGGCAGCTGTTTATCTTATGGTAGAAGAATCTACAAGGTTCAAATAGTTAGGGGGCAGCGTGAGGGGGACACTTTGAAAAGGGGGCAGCATGAGGCATGAAATGTGTGGAGATCATGGTCAGGTCGATATTACTCTAATGTGTATGAGGCTATTACTACCTAATAAAGGGTACATGCACATGATGTCTTTTAGACATTGGCAAACCTGTTTTTCAGATGAGTTCCAGGCAGGATCCACGTGGAAATGACGTTGTGTGCACACACCCTTAGTCTGACTTACCAGTAGGGGGCGTGACCATTTAAATTGCCTAATGCACTATGAACGCCAAATACGGTGTCATTTTTGGTCGACATGTTCATTTACTATTTCTGTTTTTTAAATCTGTTTATACAACGTCCCCATCTGTCTGTGACTTTTACCTTATTTCTTCCAGGGTAAAGATCTGACCCATATTGATACTCCAGGGACATATGTGATGGGTGATGAGCGGTGTAAGGAGGAGATTCCTACAGAAAACCGCACAGGTGAGTAGTGACCACTGAAGTCACAGGTTCTAATCAGTCACTGAATGGTATAATTACCGTATGTTTGCATTATGTTAGGTTTTAGGGGTTGTTGCACTGATTTTTTTATGTGGATTTTACACATAAGAATTTCTCGCAAAAACAAAACAAAAAAACCTTTTCACACTATTTTATATAGTTATCTCTCTGCTTTAGGAGGGAGTCTTCTGTGTTCAGAGTCCTGTCTAACACCGGACACTGTTCTCGGTGGATGTCTGTAAATTTACTTTTGACACTTGTCAGTGTTGGGGATTTGAACTCGGGACCCCAATATGGAAGGCAGAAATATAACTAGTGAGCCACAAGCTGACTTTATGTACAAGATAAATTTCTTTACAAGCATAATATTCCAGTATATAAATGGCGCAAGTGTTGTTGGAACGGTAAAAACAATCTCATGATGCAGAACTTTCCATTCTTAAAAAATATCGTAACCCAGACAGATTCCATAATAAATGAGACCACTCTGCTCCTGATTGCATTGGTTGTACAACACATCCGTTTTGAACATAAAACCTGTTTGCTTATTCTTAAAATGGAACAGAAACAAGAAAACTCCCAAACAAAAGTGTAAACTCAGCCCGAGGCTGTCATCCTAAGAATGGAGACGTCTGATTTTCATTTGATTTGTAGAGGAAACTTTCCCGTTCAAGTGATTGTGTCTGTGAGAAAACTGGTAACACTCCGATGTCATCTGTGTTGTCATCTGAGTGCTGTGTATTCTTCACTGAGCAGTTGCTATTAGAGGCTTTGACAAACAAAAAAACTGGATATCACACAGATTGTAAAAACGGACACCGGGACCAAAAATAGAACCAACATATTGTAACAAAAATTGTATTTTAACTTGTTAAAAAACAAACAAAAAACTGATTGTGGCTGATTGAGGCCCAACTCTATATTCACAATGTGAAGAGCGCACTGTCAGGGGGTTACGTCTTTATATACTACAGTAAATTAGTGTGGAACTGTGCCCCTGCCGTGTCCATCAACCCCTTAAGGACGTACCCATTTTCGGTATTGAAGACAAAGTTTTTCATTTTTTTTACTTGTTCCGTTTCATGGTATTTTTATTTTTATGAATTTTGGGGTACATGTAACTTTATTAACTCTTTATAGGGAGAAATTGAGAAAAAACCCCCACTTCTGTTGGTTTTTAACTTTTTCATTTTTTCGCTATTCGTGTGCTGCGAGGTTAACTTTATTTTGTGCATGACACCCTTAATCTGGAAGCACAGAACATTTCATATGAATGTGAGGAGGTGGCCTTAGGGAGATTATTTTACAAATAACGGAATTACAACAAGTTGTATATTACAGATACAGAATTATATTTACATCCAGTGACTTAGCGCTCCTGTCTCATCTGATTAGAGACATGTTCTGTTGTTTCTTCTCCATCTGGTCAGACCTTCATGTCGACATCTCCCAGCCAACACTTGACTTGTCACTCTGATCACCGCAGCCCTGAAAATAACAAGGTCACATCAATTTTATATATACATTTATCTCCTAAATAAAAAATCTCCCACTGCGCTCCTGAATACAAATATGTACCCCACCATTAATATAATATTAGCCGCACACCATTAAATATGTACATTGGTAATTGGAAGCAGGAATCTCCTCCCATACATCAGGACTTATTACATAGAATTAATGATATTCGATGGATGGAACATATGACGGCTCTTCTGAATGCTAGAGTGGAGAATTTTGATTCCGTATAGGCCCCTTGGGATTACTATTGAGCTCAGAGGAACGTTTAGGTCACCTCTTCTCCCCCTTCCTTCCCTTCCTTCTTGTGGGTGTCCTGTCCTCTTTCCGTATATATGAGGATTTTCTCATGATAATCCCCTTTTGTTTTGTTTTTTTATTTTTCTATGTATGCTTTTTGTTGTAACTTTCTAATTAAGGTATAATGGGGAATTCTTGGTATCGGGACTCACTCGAGATTATGGGTATGATTGACCCATTTTATGTTCATTATATAAGCGTCTTATTGTACTAGGGAGTTTCTACATCTATGGTGTCCCACACTGCATTGTCAATGTAACCTTTCTACTTCATATACCTTTGATTGTAATTGTGTGTTTGGACTTATGTCCATTTGTTAAAATTTGTAAAATTCTAATAAAAATGTACAGTTAAAAAAAAAAGTACATTGGTAAGCTAGCATTGTGCCCCCATTAGCTATTGCTTCCGCCACCCAATAAATATAAACTAATCAGTCTCTATGCCTAAGGCCGGGATCACACATGCGAGAAACACGTCCTTTTCTCGCATGTGAAATCCCTCCTCTGGTGCCGGCACTCCAGAGCGGAGCGTGCGGCCGCATAGCAACACATGGAGCCGCACGCTCCGCTCTGGAGTGCCGGCGCCAGAGCTTGGATTTCACATGCGAGACACGGACGTGTTTCTCGCATGTGTGATCCTGGCCTAACACCCCAACTCATTTTAGGGCTATGGGCACACATTGCATTTTTGAGGCTTTTTTTTTATGTATTGCAGAAAAAGCGCAAAGTTTTATAGTATAAGCAAAGTGAATGAGACTCCTGAAGTCTCATGCACACACTGCTTATTTATTCCTTGCACATATGCAGAAGATTAAAATCTGGAGCATGTCTATTCTTGTATCATTTTTGCAGTGTATTTCACCCATTCTAAGAAGTGGGGAAAATTCCGCCAAAACCTCCAAAGTGTTTTTCCAGCCTTTTGAATTTTCTGCTGCAAATACTGAACGTGAGCATCTAAACTTAGTCCCCATCCTGTTTCCACCCCATCCTGCATTCATTATACAGGTGCTTCTCACACAATTAGAATATCATCAAAAAATTAATTCATTTCAGTTCTTCAATACAAAAAATGAAACTCATATATAGCGTGAGAGACACCAGACCCTACAATGCAGACAAGCTGAAGGCTGCTATCAAAACAACCTGGAAACTGTAGGAGAAATCGGCGCAAATAGGGTCTTATCCGAGAAATATAGTTAGTTTAGCACTCAGATTAAACTCACCTGTTCAATTTGCTAAAGACGCATATGATGTAGAAAATCAGCCGCAGCGGATCCACGGGTCAGCAAGTGACCATCAGATTGTAGAGGAAGTTAGTGGACATTATTCCGCGCCACTGACAGAATGGAGACGTATATCCCAGTGTGGGTCAGTAAAGTGGTGGTTTATTTCAACGCGTTTCGAAGTCTATAACTTCTTCTTCAGGAAAAACCACATGCACGACGAGACAGAAGGAGTATCATTTAAATAGGTTAACACTTTGAATGTGGGCGCCAAAAAAACTGAACTCACATGACTATATGTCAGGGTTCAGTTCGGTACCACATGGTTGGACACATGATATATATAAAAATTAACCTATATAGAAATCTGTTTTTATGGAACCGCAAATGGAAGCTTGAGATAAAATACCCAAAAAATGATTTTACAATGTATTCACCTGGAAAATAAAATTCAAGAAATGCCCATGTGTGACGGACCCTGAGGACAACTGCATAACTAAAAGAGCGTCACTGGAGGCACATTGATTAGGGACACTCTTTTAGTTATACAGTTTATAGTCAGGTTAGCAGGAGTTAAATCTTAGATGGACTCAGCTTGTTTATTGCTTGTCATCCCATGCAGGGAAAACCAGCCATGTCTGCTCTTTCCCAATTTAAACTGGCTTCACTGTTCAGATAATGATTCAAAACAAAGTCCTAATTAGGGGGAGGCACTTCATACAATGTATAACAACAAAAAACCCATATGAACATAAATATGGGGAAATGAAGAGATCCACTAATAATATTAAGATATTCAAATTTTATTAAAGATAACTAAAAACACAATGTAAAAAAGCACACAATATAAAGCAGTAATACCGTAGGGGACGCTGGGTAGAACAAGAGGCAGAAAAATATATTATATATATGAGGAAAGTATAGGAAGGATACTGATGTATCAAAAAGAATACACAGCAGTATGGCAATTCCCATCCTTACAAATTAACCTCAATGCCCAAATTGCCACTTTATGGTGACTGGGAGGCAGACCAGGAAAAAATAACAAAGGTAATATCTACCATCTGTTGACATGTTAATGGTTAAATGCGGCAATAACCGCTAAACTAATCCTATTAGTCAGACATAAAACAGAGTAAGTAACAATAATCATTGCCTGAGTGGTGCAGATAGATGTCTAGGCGTCCACTCACCCCGACACACGTTTTGCCACCAGCTTCCTACGGGGGTGCCCAGCATCCCCTACGGTATTACTGCTTTAGATTGTGTGATTTTTTTACATTGTTTTTATTTAACTTTCATAAAATTTAAATATTTTAATAGTATTAGTGGATCTCTTCCTCTCTCCAAATTTATGTTCATATGGGTTTTTGCTGTTGTTCAGATGCCAGCAATAGTTCTGTATCCTGGTCTGAAGATGTGGACACGTTCTGGTAATTAGTGGGTTTTTCTAAAGTTGTTTTGAGTGGTGTTTGGTTAAGCGCTTCCATTTTCCCTTGATATCTTTATATTACTTTGTTGCCTCTTGGGCTGTACACTTTATATTTCTCTGTGTATTTTCTGAGAGAGTGTTGTGTGATTGTGTTTCTCTTTCTGACCTGTCTGTTTTAGTATGCATTTCCCCATGCACAATACAGACTAGTGCTACTTAGGAGCATAGGCAGAAATGAGGCTCCGGTATCTCCACCTTCAGGGGAAATCCTGGGATAGAGATTGGCTGAGACCCGTAGCATGAGGGTCAGTATGGGAGTATGGGTGCACATCAATTATCTCACAGTCACACTGGGACACATTGTCTCCTATGGGATGTGCATTAACCACTCCCGGTGTCTCCTATGTGATGTATATGCATCACTCTCGGTGTCTCCTGTGTGATAAAGTATACATTCAGAAGCCATTATCTCTTATTTGAATATGTGTGTGTGTGTGTATATATATATATATATATATATATATATATATATATATATATATATATATATATATACATACAGTACAGACCAAAAGTTTGGACACACCTTCAGATTTTTCTGTATTTTCATGACCATGAAAATTGTACATTCGCACTGGAGGCATCAAAACTATGAATTAACACATGTGGAATTATATACTTAACAAAAAAGTGTGAAACAACTGAAAATATGCCTTATGTTCTAGGTTCTTCAAAGTAGCCACCTTTTGCTTTGATGACTGCTTTGCACACTCTTGGCATTCTCTTGATGAGCTTCAAGAGGTAGTCACCGGGAATGGTCTTCCAACAATCTTGAATTAGTTCCCAAAGATGCTTAGCACTTGTTGGCCCTTTTGCCTTCACTCTGCGGTCTGGCTCACCCCAAACCATCTCAATTGGGTTCAGGTCTGGTGACTGTGGAGGCCAGGTCATTTGGTGTAGCACCCCATCACTCTCCCTCTTGGTCAAATAGCCCTTACACAGCCTGGAGGTGTGTTTGGCGTCATTGTCCTGTTGAAAAATACATGATGGTCCAACTAAACGCAGACCGGATGGAATAGCATGCCACTGCAAGATGCTGTTGTAGCCATGCTGGTTCAGTATGCCTTCAATTTTAAATAAATCTCCAATAGTGTCACCAGCAAAGCACCCCTACACCATCACACCTCCTCCTCCATGCTTAATGGTGCGAACCAGGCATGTAGAGTCCATTTGTTCACCTTTTCTGCATCGCACAAAGACACGGTGGTTGGAACAAAAGATCTCAAATTTGGACTCATCAGACCAAAGCACAGATTTCCACTGGTCTAATGTCCATTTCTTGTGTTCTTTAGCCCAAACAGGTCTCTTCTGCTTGTTGCCTGTCCTTAGCAGAGGTTTCCTAGCAGCTATTTTACCATGAAGGCCTACTGCACAAAGTCTCCTCTTAACAGTTGTTGTAGAGATGTGTCTGCTGCTAGAACTCTGTGTGGCATTGACCTGGTCTCTAATCTGAGCTGCTGTTAACCTGCGATTTCTGAGGCTGGTGACTCGGATAAACTTATCCTCAGAAGCAGAGGTGACTCTTGGTCTTCCTTTCCTGGGGTGGTCCTCATGTGAGCCAGTTTCTTTGTAGCGCTTGATGGTTTTTGAAACTGCACTTGGGGACACTTTCAAAGTTTTCCCAATTTTTCGGACTGACTGACCTTCATTTCTTAAAGTAATGATGGCCACTTGTTTTTCTTTACTTAGCTGCTTTTTTCTTGCCATAATACATATTCTAACAGTCTATTCAGTAGGACTATCAGCTGTGTATCCACCAGACTTCTGCACAAGTTGTTTCACACTTTTTTGTTAATT
Source organism: Ranitomeya imitator (assembly GCF_032444005.1). Classification (NCBI taxonomy): domain Eukaryota; kingdom Metazoa; phylum Chordata; class Amphibia; order Anura; family Dendrobatidae; genus Ranitomeya; species Ranitomeya imitator. The sequence goes on from NC_091283.1 coordinate 394,049,322, forward strand.
ATATAATTCCATATGTGTTAATTCATAGTTTTGATGCCTTCAGTGTGAATGTACAATTTTCATAGTCATGAAAATACAGAAGAATCTTTAAATGAGAAGGTGTGTCCAAACTTTTGGTCTGTACTGTGTATATATATATATATATAGCAAAGCTTCTTTTCTAATGGAGGAGGCTAATGGACTGGTCTTCTGGTTAGATGCAGCTCCAACAGCAGTCATTGAACATCAAAAATAATGTGAATTCGCTGTGTAAGAGATGTGCTATACAAGACAAGAGATCATACTATGTAATAATGGTCAGCGCTGTACATACAGGACGCTATATAATAACTCGCCAGAATGGAATATGGAACTGTGCTATAAATAATAAAAATAGAAACTATGTAATTAAAAACAGCGCTGTATATAACAAGAATGTACACTGAATTATACGTGACTGCGTTATACATAATAAGGCTACATTCCGGTATCCATGTGAAGTTTCAGTGTGCTGCCAGATTTCTTTTTCTTGGGCACCACACAAACCTATTGAGAATGTCCTTGAAATCGAATCAGAAATTGACATGCTTTGAGCATGTGGCCTAAGGGAGGTTGTGAAAATAGCCTTAGTCCCGGTCTTGTGTCCTATCCCCCCACACACATTTATTGTAAGTCTGTGCTCCAGACTGACGCAAACCTGCAAAAGCAGTTGCGAGTAGCAATATCACTAATACCACTGAACATCACTCGCCTCACCAAAGACAAGCCGCTCCAGCCATCACATAAGGGGTGAGTTAATGGAATGTTTGGCTAAATAAAGCAGTGTAATTTTCAGCTTTGCACGGTCCCCAAATGATGGTATAAATATTCCAATGGAATTGGCAAGAAAAAGATTCCCACTCCTAATATAACTGATAAAGATTGGTGACAGGCGAAGTGAAACTTGAACCTAAGGAGAACATGAATCCTACAGAGAAGTGAAAAATTGGAACAGCACAACCTGCAGGCCTAACATCATAATCCAATAGTCACTGCTTTGTTCTCTACTTTCTTAGTCAATTGGTAAATTACCGTATATACTCGAGTATAAGCCGACCCCCCTAATTTTGCCACAAAAAACTGGGAAAACTTATTGACTCGAGTATAAGCCTAGGGTAGGAAATGCAGCAGCTACCGGTGAATTTCAAAAATAAAAATAGATGCTCCATACCGTTCATTATTGCCCCATAAGATGCTCCATATAAAGCTGTGCCACATATAATGCTCCATACTGTTCATTATTGCCCCATAGATGTGCCATATAAAGCTGTGCCATATAGTGCTCTGCACCGTTCATTATTGCCCCATAGATGTGCCATATAGTGCTCTGCACCATTCATTACTGCCCCATAGTTGTGCCATATAGTGCTCTGCGCCGTTCATTATTGCCCCATAGATGTGCCATATAGTGCTCTGCACCGTTCATTATTGCCCCATAGCTGTGCCATATAGTGCTCTGCACCATTCATTATTGCCCCATAGCTGTGCCATATAGTGCTCTGCGCCGTTCATTATTGCCCCATAGCTGTGCCATATAGTGCTCTGCGCCGTTCATTATTGCCCCATAGCTGCCATATAGTGCTCTGCGCCGTTCAGTATTGCCCCATAGCTGTGCCATATAGTGCTCTGTGCCGTTCATTATTGCCCCATAGCTGTGCCATATAGTGCTCTGCGTCGTTCAGTATTGCCCCATAGCTGCCATATAGTGCTCTGCGCCGTTCAGTATTGCCCCATAGCTGCCATATAGTGCTCTGCGCCGTTCATTATTGCCCCATAGCTGCCATATAGTGCTCTGCGCCGTTCAGTATTGCCCCATAGCTGTGCCATATAGTGCTCTGCGCCGTTCAGTATTGCCCCATAGCTATGCCATAGAAAGCTCTGCCATTGCTGCTGCTGCTGATAAAATAAAAAAACGCCATACTCACCTCTCTTGCTTGCAGCTCCCAGCGTCCGGTCCCGGCATCTCTCCGCTCTGACTGATCAGGCAGAGGGCGCCGCGCACACTATATGCGTCATCGCGCCCTCTGACCTGCACAGTCAGAGCGGAGAGACGCCTGAAAGATGGAGCGGCGCCCGGCGTGTGGAACGGGGACAGGTGAATATGACATACTTACCTGCTCCCGGCGTCCCGCTCCCTCTGCCTGTCACACGATCTTCGGTGCCGCAGCCTCTTCCTCTATCAGCGGTCACCGTTACCGCTGATTAGAGAAATGAATATGCGGCTCCACCCCTATGGGAGGTGGAGCCGTGTATTCATTTCTCTAATGAGCGGTCGCACGTGACCGCTGAAGAGGAGAAGAGCTGCAGCACCGAAGACCGTGGGACGGCAGGGGGAGCGTCAGGACCGCCGGGACTAGGTGAGTATGCCTCAGTGCCCTCTCCCCCTCACCCGCCGACCCTGCCGCCCACCGTGACTCGAGTGTAAGCCGAGAGGGGCACTTTCAGCCCAAAATTTTGGGCTGAAAATCTCAGCTTATACTCGAGTATATACGGTATTTGTATTACAATTTGCATTAAAAATGTATAAAATATATACTATTTATATGATTTTGGTGTCATAGTATTATTGGAAAATAATAAAATAATTGTTATTCTTGACAGATGACTGTACCAGGAGCTCAGTGGGTCATGTGATGCTTTCAGATTTCGCAACAGATGATCATGGTCTTACAACAGCTACATATGAAGAACATACTATTATCCCCGATACACCTCAATCCCTTCTCAGAAAAGGTCTTTCATCTGGTCGTTTTCAACAGGTCATGTCTTCTGCTTCATCAATGACCGATATGCCAAACAAAATTCATAGGAGGACTAATGAACATGAAATAGCTCTTAAAGAGAAGAAACCGTTTTCATGTTCAGAATGTGGGAAATGTTTTAATAGGAAAATGAATCTCATTACACATCAGAGAATTCACACAGGGGAGAAGTCACTTTCATGTTCAGAATGTGGGAAATGTTTTGTACGGAAATCACATCTTGTTAGACATCAGAGAATTCACAAAAGGGAGAATTTATTTTTATGTAAGGAATGTGGGAAATGTTTTACAGTGAAAGCACATCTTGTTAGACATCACAGAACTCACACAGGGGAGAAGCCATATTCATGTTCAGAATGTGGGAAATGTTTTTATGAGAAATCACATGTCATTGAACATCAGAGAATTCATACAGGGGAGAAGCCATTTTTATGTTCAGAATGTGGGAAACGTTTTAATAGAAAAATGACTCTTGTTACACATCAGAGAATTCACACAGGGGAGAAGTCGTCACTTTCATGTTCAGAATGTGGGAAATGTTTTGTACGGAAATCACATCTTGTTAGACATCAGAGAATTCACACAGGGGAGAATTTATTTTTATGCAAAGAATGTGGGAAATGTTTTACAGTGAAAGCACATCTTGTTAGACATCAGAGAACTCACACACGGGAGAAGCCATATTCATGTTCAGAATGTGGGAAATGTTTTAATGAGAAATCACATGTCATTGAACATCAGAGAATTCACACAGGAGAGAAGCCATTTTCATGTTCAGAATGTGGGAAATGTTTTACAAAAAAATCAACTCTTGTTGCACATCAGAGAATTCACACAGGGGAGAAACCATTTTCATGTTCAGAATGTGGGAAATATTTTACAGTGAAATCAACTCTTGTTGGTCATCTATGGACACACACAAGAAAGTAGCAAATATATTTTCTTATTTTATTGAAAATATAAAAAAAAATACAAGTTACAAAAATCACACATCTACAAGAAAGAAGGAAAACAATTTGGAGCATTAAATGATTACTAGAAAATGTATCCAGTTATCAATGATTGTTAGTAAAAAGCAATTAGTATTCATATAATACACCTATGTATGAATCATATCCAGTGCTGCTCACCATTATTGGCACCCCTTTTCAGAGACTGTACAATATCTTCAGAAATAAATGTACCAAAGTTACTGTATATCCTCAGGATTATTTAATTAGTGGTCCAAAGTAATACAACAATAAAACATTGTTTTTCAACTTACATGCTGCAATTTCATAGAAAAAACAGAATAAACAGCATGTGTAGCAATAAAGGCACCCCTAATTAATACTTGGTTGCACACCCTCTGGAATCAATGACCGCCTCTAAACATTTCTTGTAGCCATCTACAAGCTTCTTGCACTTGTCAGCTGGTATTTTCTCCCACTCTTCCTTTGCAGTTTATTCAAGCTGAATGTTTGCAGCTTTCTTTTTTCCCAGTGGCAGATTTTAGCTCACTCCAAAGATTTTCAATGGGATAGTGGTCAGGACTCCTTGATGGCCATTTTAAAACTGTCCATTTTTTGTTTTGGATGTGTACTTTTTGGTTTGTCAAGGCACTCTTTGGCAAAGATTAGTTGTTCCTTTTAATTTCTTTTCTTCAGCAATGGTTTCTTCCTTGGCCTTCGTCCATAAAGCTCTGCTTGGTTTAGTGTGCAACATATGGTACTGTGAAGGAGAGAATGGCTAATGAAATCAATTATTAAACCTTATATAAGTCAGTTCAGATATGGTAAAAAACATACCAGGAACACAATAAATGAACTATTGTGATCCGCAAAAGTGCAGCAACAATATATTAAAAACATATTCTTTTATTAACAATAAATACAATACATAACATACATAAAATATTAAGGTGCCTCTATACAACCTAAACCACAAGAGGCGGACAGCTAGAGTAAGACACTAAAAATAAAGAGCAAAACAAATGGGCACACGGGCATATGTAGATCTTACAAAACAAATATCACAATTCACAGGAGCAAAAAATAATAATGATTTAGTAATATATCCAAATGACTACGTAATTTGCATATCATGCGCACCGCTTACAATAGAACCGCGGCTTAAATTAGCCCGCATTTGCCAAAGTGCAATGTCCGCTGTAGCTGGCTGCTACTATATGTATCTAACAAACCAGCGCAATAAACTTGTGATCTAATACATATTACCTGTACAAGCTGCCATGCGCCTTCACAAATGAAGCCATAAAAAGCCCCCTGTCCCACACATATTACCTGCTCCGTGTCTCCTCGTGGAATCCCTAGCCAGAGTGGCGTGCTGCCTCTGCCTGCCCCGACGCGCGTTTCGCGTGATGCTTCTTCCTGGGGGTGTGTCTAAGGCGGTGAGTCTCACAGGTCTTATACCGGCAACATCCAATCAGATGGTAATAGGCAGGACTATCTCATACTCGCTACACTACACCTGGCCTCCGGTCTCAAAATATCGGCCGTATAATGAATCCTAATGATTAATTTAATTACTATCGTGAACATTCCCGATATCCCTCCAAGAAATCACTGCTATTACAATACTAAAAAATCCTTCCAGAAAGCTAAGATAAATCTATGTAACTGCATACATCATCTCTAATCCAAATACCTCCAGCCAAAGACTATATTTTTCAAAGAGGAACGCTGGCTGCGATAATGCCTAAATAAAATAATTAGTGAAGTTAAAAAGTGACTAAAAATAAATTATAAAGTGAGAGATAATGAAAGGAAAAATTCTGTAGATAAAAATGCACCAAATAAGTATATGCCGTGCAACAATAAAGGATGTCGATATAAGAACCCACAGCCTTGAGTGTCTATAAAAGATTAATTTGTGACCTATATAACCATATAGGACCATGTGCTTGTTTATAAAGTGATACGGTTCACATATTGATGCAATATACATATCTATTATACTGGTTACAATGTTCCAGGTGCGATATAGGGCAAACCCCGCCCCTCCTGCAGATAGGGGACGGGCCATGCCACCACCAGCCACCATTGGAACACAGCCAGAAAAGTGCACCCAGTTATATTAAAGTGCAAACCTATCTGTTACCCGTGAGAGTGACAAAATCCTAAAACATCTAAATAAGACGCTATATAAGCAGTTAATATCCCGAAAGGTGACCAACCCCTCCATATATTTGATATATCTGATATTCACATTATCTACAATCTAATTAAAACGTAAAACATACAAAAAAAAAAAAAAAAAGGCATAATATAGAATGCAGTCACTACTCCGCACAAAATCTTCTATCATGACATTATACCTCTCCAATCTATAGAGTGGGAGATATATACATCTCTTCAAAATATGAAGTCCAAAATAGTCCATAGATGTCACTCTTCTTCGTACATAGTCCTGTCCCCATATTTTCCATAGATAGATCTATTGTAAGCGGTGCGCATGATATGCAAGCGCACTGCTGTATCAGGGGCACATAGTAATTTTTTATCTATATCGATTAGTATAGGAGGATATATGTCATAAATTTATTGCGCTGGTTTGTCAGACATATACAGTAGCATTCAGCTACAGCGGACATTGCACTTTGGCAAATTGCGGGCTAATTCAAGCCGCGGTTCTATTGTAAGCGGTGCGTATGTTATGTAAGCGCACTGCCCTGTCAGAGGCATATAGCAACTGTTATCTATATCGATTATTACAAGAGGATAAAAGTCGGTGATTTAGAGTGATCCAGCTGAAATACAGGGGATATTATCCTGCCAGCTATGCATATGGAATTAAGTGTATATTACGGTGACATCTACACTGAATATGGAATTATCGGCATGGCTGGGTAGTTTTTTCAACTGGACATTACGTAGTCATTTGGATATATTACTAAATCATTATTATTTTTTGCTCCTGTGAATTGTGATATTTGTTTTGTAAGATCTACATATGCCCGTGTGCCCATTTGTTTTGCTCTTTATTTTTAGTGTCTTACTCTAGCTGTCCGCCTCTTGTGGTTTAGGTTGTATAGAGGCACCTTAATATTTTATGTATGTTATGTATTGTATTTATTGTTAATAAAAGAATATGTTTTTAATATATTGTTGCTGCACTTTTGCGGATCACAATAGTTCATTTATTGTGTTCCTGGTATGTTTTTGATCTATATAAAGTGTTGCCTACTCCCCTTGTTTAGGGGTTATAGGATTGGGCGTTATGCTTACAGTTTGTGTTTCTGTCTTCAGACAGTTGGCCCACGTTACTAGAATGGACTTTTCCGCCAGAGAATCCTCATGGCGACAAAAAGCGTCGGATATGTTTCGTGCAGGTGCCTCACAACCTTCAATGGATGCTACACACACAGAGAGAGATCTAATGAAACAATATAAGAACTTTGTACATAAGAAAACAAAGATTTGGTGGACTAAAACTGCATTGGAAAATTATGTTAGCCAAAAGATTATTCCTAGGGGTTTGAGGGTGCAATTATTTCCAACCTTTGATCTTGGGGAACAAGGATTGATAGATCGCTGGACTAGGGCTGCCACCGTGTGTTCGCTTGAATTTCTCCAAATAATTATTGATAGCAATACCACATCTATCAAAAATATTGAGGAGGAGCTAAAAAAATTGGAAGATACGTTCAAGAAGGATATGAAAAAAGAGAATGTTGATGCTTTCCTCAAAGATGTTGGTAATGATTTGGAAAAATGGGAAAAAGATATATGCTCTATTAAAAGTAAAAAATATCAAAGAGATGTCTCAGATTATGAGAATAATAGAGTATATAAATGGCAAGGACTTAAAATAGGTGATGCAGACAAACTATCTAGAAGTGCCTCTTTCAGCTCAGTATCGTCTATGTCAGACGTTGGGCCATCAAAACATACAGGGGAAATGACATCTTGGAATGGACGTACCAGACATGGAGGCAATCCCAAAGCCAATGACTTCTTTAAAAAGAAAACATCTAAAAGAAATGATCAATATAAGGTGATTAATTTGTCATCACATATATTATCGGAACAACAGATTGGTATTCTTGAAAAGGGTCTTACTTTTTGTCCTTCATATTCCCCAGACAAATTTACATTGATTAAGGACTTACACCTCTTTTCACGAAAATTAATCTTGAAGAAACTTCATTACAAAGGTCAAGGTGATGATGAGTTTACTACTGTTGAGGAGAAGGAAGCCTTGGCCGATTTGGAGGCTTTGATTTTAGAAAATAATCTTGGCAAGGTAAGCAATTTCCCTAACCATTTAATAGGTAAAATCAAAAAAATTTCCATCTTTAAATATCTGCCCAGCGGTAGATATTTTCACAAAACTAGTGTCTAGGGATATTGAACAAATTTCTCAGAAAGGGTTTGGTCATTCTAACATGACCAAATCAGATAGAGAAGTTTTGGAAACGTTAAAAAGTTGGGATGATGTGGTTTTCAAACCCGCCGATAAGGGTGGTAACCTTGTCGTGTGGCCACATCATTTATATGAGAAACAAGCATATATATTGTTGGACAATAAGGAGTGCTACAAAAAGATGAGTACTAATCCCATCAAAACATTCCAGGATGAATTGTGTGGTATCTTGGAAGAAGCTTTTGCTGATGGGATTATTCCCAAACGATTGGTTGATTTAATTGAAAAAATGCACCCGCGTATGCCAACACTATATTTAATTCCCAAGATTCACAATAATCCAAGTGACCCACCTGGGAGACCCATAGTTTCTGGTAATGGGGGCCTATGTGAGGTCATTACACAGATCTTGGATCATTATCTCAAACCCTTAGTGAGCGAACTCCCATCATATATAAAGGATACCACCGCAGCATTGCGTAGGTTGGACAATTTACATCTGGGCCCCAAAAGTGTCATGGTAACGGCCGATGTGGAGGCCTTGTACACATCCATTAGACACGCGGATGGTATTAAGGCGGTGGCATCATTTCTGGAGTCGAGCAATTTAGCCAGAGATCTTATTCAACTGCTTCTGAAGCTTCTGGAGTTTGTGTTGACCCATAATGTGTTTGTTTTTGGGCGGGGCACGTATCTGCAGATGCAGGGAACCGCCATGGGTGCCTGCTGTGCCCCCTCCTATGCGAACCTGTTTCTGGGGGCATGGGAAAGGGATATTTTCCTCTGTAATCCCATCCCCCAGATGTGTCTCATCCAAGAGTGGATGAGGTATATTGATGACATCTGGTTCGTGTGGGAGGGGGGCGCAGAGGACCTTAATATTATGATGAATAGTCTCAATCAGAACTGTCTTAATATCAAGCTCACATTTGTGAGTGGCAGGATGGTGGATTTCTTGGATTTGCGGATACGTGCCTTGCCCAACGGGGACATCACTACTGATGTCTTCCGTAAAAAGACGGCCACGAATTCTGTATTACACGCACACTCAGCCCATTTACAATTTACTATACAGGGCATCCCTATCGGTCAGTTTCTGCGTGTTAAACGAATTTGTTCAGATACAAATGATTTTGAAAAACAATCCAGGGAACTGACCGATAGATTCAAGGAGCGGGGTTACAGTCACAGAATGATACGGAAAGGGTATATTAGGGCCAAGAATACGCCTAGGAATGTGCTTTTGTATAAAAATCAGATTAAAACTAAGAAGGATAATGACAATCAGATTCGGTATATCACGGGACATCATAATAAATGGTTTGAATTTAGACGTATAATTCAAAAACATTGGTCAGTTTTACATACGGATCCTACTCTGAGACTATGTTTACCTGCTGCCCCATCTATAGTGGCCAAGAGATCTAGAAACCTTGGCGATATTTTGGTGCACAGCCATTATATGGCCAATGGAAAAATGACAAAAAGACAGGACCAAAATATCAGGGGTTTCTTTCCGTGCGGCCTTTGTAAGGCGTGTGCCAATTGTACCAAAGCTAAGACATTTACCAATTTTGATGGGTCTAGAAGCTATGACATTAGAAAGCTTATCACTTGTACAACTAAAGGGGTCATCTACCATCTAACTTGCCCATGTGGCAAGATATATATAGGCCTCACAACCAGGGAACTGAGAATTCGAGTTCGGGAACATCACCTTGATATAGCTAAGGCAAAAACGATAGATGACATTTCCACCCTGAAGACCATTCCTCGACACTATAAGAGGTTTCATGATTCTAATCCCTATCTCATGAAAATAAAGGGTATTGATGTAGTTACATTGGGACCGAGAGGAGGTGACCTGGGCAAAGTCCTTGCCCAGGTCGAAAGTAGATGGATCTACAGATTAGGTACATTGACTCCACAAGGCCTGAACGAGAATCTGGGTTTCAGTGCATTCTTGTGAGGTAGTTCATATACTACTGTGATTTTGTAGGTGTAGTGGATCTCTCTTTGTGTTTGTGTAGCATCGGTTTTACTTGGTACGGTGGGTTTTCCCATAGTAGTTTTATTTTCTTGTTATATGGTGCAATTTTTAATTCTAATTTGTTTATTTAAGGTATGTTTCGGTCATATATACGGTCAACACCGGGTCTGGGCTACACTCCTTGCTTTATTGAGCTGTTGGATGAATCTGGAGAAAAAATAAAGAAAGAAAGAACTAATGACAATAACATCTGACCTATTAAATCCACTATGGCTGAGATGTTGAGGATAAATGTGGAAATTGATGGACATGTTCCTTCAAAAAGCTGACTCCAAGTACTGATCTATCTATGGAAAATATGGGGACAGGACTATGTACGAAGAAGAGTGACATCTATGGACTATTTTGGACTTCATATTTTGAAGAGATGTATATATCTCCCACTCTATAGATTGGAGAGGTATAATGTCATGATAGAAGATTTTGTGCGGAGTAGTGACTGCATTCTATATTATGCCTTTTTTTTTTTTTTTTTTTGTATGTTTTACGTTTTAATTAGATTGTAGATAATGTGAATATCAGATATATCAAATATATGGAGGGGTTGGTCACCTTTCGGGATATTAACTGCTTATATAGCGTCTTATTTAGATGTTTTAGGATTTTGTCACTCTCACGGGTAACAGATAGGTTTGCACTTTAATATAACTGGGTGCACTTTTCTGGCTGTGTTCCAATGGTGGCTGGTGGTGGCATGGCCCGTCCCCTATCTGCAGGAGGGGCGGGGTTTGCCCTATATCGCACCTGGAACATTGTAACCAGTATAATAGATATGTATATTGCATCAATATGTGAACCGTATCACTTTATAAACAAGCACATGGTCCTATATGGTTATATAGGTCACAAATTAATCTTTTATAGACACTCAAGGCTGTGGGTTCTTATATCGACATCCTTTATTGTTGCACGGCATATACTTATTTGGTGCATTTTTATCTACAGAATTTTTCCTTTCATTATCTCTCACTTTATAATTTATTTTTAGTCACTTTTTAACTTCACTAATTATTTTATTTAGGCATTATCGCAGCCAGCGTTCCTCTTTGAAAAATATAGTCTTTGGCTGGAGGTATTTGGATTAGAGATGATGTATGCAGTTACATAGATTTATCTTAGCTTTCTGGAAGGATTTTTTAGTATTGTAATAGCAGTGATTTCTTGGAGGGATATCGGGAATGTTCACGATAGTAATTAAATTAATCATTAGGATTCATTATACGGCCGATATTTTGAGACCGGAGGCCAGGTGTAGTGTAGCGAGTATGAGATAGTCCTGCCTATTACCATCTGATTGGATGTTGCCGGTATAAGACCTGTGAGACTCACCGCCTTAGACACACCCCCAGGAAGAAGCATCACGCGAAACGCGCGTCGGGGCAGGCAGAGGCAGCACGCCACTCTGGCTAGGGATTCCACGAGGAGACACGGAGCAGGTAATATGTGTGGGACAGGGGGCTTTTTATGGCTTCATTTGTGAAGGCGCATGGCAGCTTGTACAGGTAATATGTATTAGATCACAAGTTTATTGCGCTGGTTTGTTAGATACATATAGTAGCAGCCAGCTACAGCGGACATTGCACTTTGGCAAATGCGGGCTAATTTAAGCCGCGGTTCTATTGTAAGCGGTGCGCATGATATGCAAGCGCACTGCTGTATCAGGGGCACATAGTAATTTTTTATCTATATCGATTAGTATAGGAGGATATATGTCATAAATTTATTGCGCTGGTTTGTCAGACATATACAGTAGCATTCAGCTACAGCGGACATTGCACTTTGGCAAATTGCGGGCTAATTCAAGCCGCGGTTCTATTGTAAGCGGTGCGTATGTTATGTAAGCGCACTGCCCTGTCAGAGGCATATAGCAACTGTTATCTATATCGATTATTACAAGAGGATAAAAGTCGGTGATTTAGAGTGATCCAGCTGAAATACAGGGGATATTATCCTGCCAGCTATGCATATGGAATTAAGTGTATATTACGGTGACATCTACACTGAATATGGAATTATCGGCATGGCTGGGTAGTTTTTTCAACTGGACATTACGTAGTCATTTGGATATATTACTAAATCATTATTATTTTTTGCTCCTGTGAATTGTGATATTTGTTTTGTAAGATCTACATATGCCCGTGTGCCCATTTGTTTTGCTCTTTATTTTTAGTGTCTTACTCTAGCTGTCCGCCTCTTGTGGTTTAGGTTGTATAGAGGCACCTTAATATTTTATGTATGTTATGTATTGTATTTATTGTTAATAAAAGAATATGTTTTTAATATATTGTTGCTGCACTTTTGCGGATCACAATAGTTATTGTGTTCCTGGTATGTTTTTGATCTATATAAAGTGTTGCCTACTCCCCTTGTTTAGGGGTTATAGGATTGGGCGTTATGCTTACAGTTCAGATATGGTGTAGCAAGATGGAGTCTATTTCCTGATCAGCAGCACACTGGAAGGAATTTTTGGAATGTGAAGAAGTCACTGGACATTGGACGCTGGACATTGGACTGAATACCATATATAGAAATGAAGTTGGAATGAACCAATCAGAGTGACACTAACTATTCAGAAGTTGTTCAACCCCCCATTTCAGGCTTCTAGTATCTTCCTTTGTTCAGAGAATAAAGCAGTTGTGTGTAAACCTTTGCTGAGAGAGGAAGTGTGTATCTGTCTCTGTGTATCTGATACATTCTTAGCCTCTAAGCGCGCACTCAGCTTATATTTGGTCAGGTTCAAGCAATCATAAAGATCTCACTTTAAGGGATCACCCTCACAGTAATTGTTGAAACCATAACGCCAGACTGTTCTTGGTTGGCCATCAGGTCTGTGGGTGTTTGACGTGGTGTTTTTTTCTATCATTCGCACCAACCTTTGAAGACATCTATTGTCAATTTTTCTCTTTCCATCACGTCCAGGGAGGTTCTTGACAGTTCCACGCTTGGCAAATTTCTTAATAACATTGCGCACTGTTGAAACATGGATACCAAGGTCTTTGGAGGTGGCCTTTGTAGGGATCTGTACTCGGCTGCTGTTGAGGTAGGCACAGGAAGTGATATTGTGGAAATGTTCAAGCCAGTTTATTAAAATTGCATAAATCGCTCTGGATATAAAAAAAAAAAGGTACAGCCTTTTCCGGCACAAGGTGAAAAGCAAACCGGGACAAATAAACAGTCTGGATAACAATGCGGGTCCGCCAGCTCTGACCAGTGTCTTTAGCACACACACACATGGGAGGTCTCCACACCTCCAGCCACAGACACTGAATGAGGCAATAGGCCTCCATTTTATAGGCTGTAACCACACCCAGAGGTGAGGTATGTGTGTAGCTAGACCCTCCCATCTCTCATAGCTACCCGCAACCCGGGCCTAGGTGACCAAACACCACAGTGCTTATGTGCACTAAAGAAATACTCCAGGTTACATCACAGAGATCAGCTATCTCTGTGACACATACCTCCCATTAATTACGCTGCCATTAGTATTCACCTGGAAAATAAAATTCAAGAAATGCCCATGTGTGACGGACCCTGAGGACAACTGCATAACTAAAAGAGTGTCACTGGAGGCACATTGATAAGGGACACTCTTTTAGTTATACAGTTTATATTCAGGTTAGCAGGAGTTAAATCTTGAATGGGCTCAGCTTGGTTATTGCTTGTCATCACATGCAGGGAAAACCAGCCATGTCTGCTCTTTCCCAATTTAAACTGGCTTCACTGTTCAGATAATGATTCAAAACAAAGTCCTAAGTAGGGCGAGGCACTTCATACAATGTATAACAACAAAAAACCCATATGAACATAAATATGGGGAAAGGAAGAGATCCACTAATAATTTGAAGATATTCAAATTTTATTAAAGATAAATAAAAACACAATGTAAAAAAGCACAAAATATAAAGCAGTAATACCGTAGGGGATGTTGGGCAGAATAAGAGGCAGAAAAATATATTATATATATAAGGAGAGTATAGGAAGGATACTGATGTATCAAAAAGAATACACAGCAGAATGGCAATTCCCATCCTTACAAATTAACCTCAATGCCCTAATTGCCACTTTATGGTGACTGGGAGGCAGAACAGTAAAAAATAACAAAGGTAATATCTACCATCTGCTGACATGTTAATGGGTAAATGCGGCAATAACCGCTAAACTAATCCTATTAGTCAGACATAAGACGGAGTAAGTAACAAGCATGCCCAGCATCCCCTACGGTATTACTGCTTTAGATTGTGTGATTTTTTACATTGTTTTTATTTAACATTCATAAAATTTAAATATTTTATTAGTATTAGTGGATCTCTTCCTCTCTCCAAATTTATGTTCATATGGGTTTTTGCTGTTGTTCAGATGCCAGCAATAGTTCTCTATCCTGGTCTGAAGATTTGGACACGTTCTGGTTATTCATGGGTTTTTCTAAAGTTGTTTTGAGTGGTGTTTGGTTAAGCGCTTCCATTTTCCCTAGATATCTTTATATTACTTTGTTGCCTCTTGGGCTGTACACTTTATATTCCTCTTTGTATTTTCTGAGAGAGTGTTGTGTGATTGTGTTTCTCTTTCTGACCTGTCTGTTTTAGTATGCATTTCCCCATGCACAATACAGACTAGTGCTACTTAGGAGCATAGGTAGAAATGAGGCTCCTGTATCTCCACCTTCAGGGGAAATCCTGGGATAGAGATTCGCTGAGACCCGTAGCATGAGGGTCAGTATGGGTGCACATCAATTATCTCACAGTCACACTGGGACACATTGTCTCCTATGGGATATGCATTAACCATTCCCGGTGTCTCCTATGTGATGTATATGCACCAGTCTCGGTGTCTCCTGTGTGATAAAGTATATATTCAGAAGTCATTATCTCTTATTTGAATATGTGTGTGTATATATATATATATATATACATATATATATATATATATATATTTATACAGTACAGACCAAAAGTTTGGACACAACTTCAGATGACTATTAAAATTGTACATTCACACTGGAGGCATCAAAACTATGAATTAACACATGTGGAATTATATACTTAACAAAAAAGTGTGAAACAACTGAAAATATGCCTTATATTCTAGGTTCTTCAAAGTAGCCACCTTTTGCTTTGATGACTGCTTTGCACACTCTTGGCATTCTCTTTATGAGCTTCAAGAGGTAGTCACCGGGAATGGTCTTCCGACAATCTTGAATTAGTTCCCAGAGATGCTTAGCACTTGTTGGCCCTTTTGCCTTCACTCTGCAGTCCAGCTCACCCCAAACCATCTCAATTGGGTTCAGGTCTGGTGACTGTGGAGGCCAGGTCATTTGGTGTAGCACCCCATCGCTCTCCCTCTTGGTCAAATAGCCCTTACACAGCCTGGAGGTGTGTTTGGCGTCATTGTCCTGTTGAAAAATAAATGATGGTCCAACTAAACGCAGACCGGATGGAATAGCATGCCAATGCAAGATGCTGTTGTAGCCATGCTGGTTCAGTATGCCTTCAATTTTCAATAAATCCCCAATAGTGTCACCAGCAAAGCACCCCCACACCATTACACCTCCTCCTCCATGCTTCATGGTGGGAACAGGCATGTAGAGTCCATTTGTTCACCTTTTCTGCATCGCACAAAGACACGGTGGTTGGAATGGTTGGAACAAAAGATCTCAAATTTGGACTCATCAGACCAAAGCACAGATTTCCACTGGTCTAATGTCCATTCCTTGTGTTCTTGAGCCCAATCATGTCTCTTCTGCTTGTTGCCTGTCCTTAGCAGAGGTTTCCTAGCAGCTATTTTACCATGAAGGCCTGCTGCACAAAGTCTCCTCTTAACAGTTGTTGTAGAGATGTGTCTGCTTCTAGAACTCTGTGTGGCATTGACCTGGTCTCTAATCTGAGCTGCTGTTAACCTGCGATTTCTGAGGCTGGTGACTCGGATAAACTTATCCTCAGAAGCAGAGGTGACTCTTGGTCTTCCTTTCCTGGGGCGGTCCTCATGTGAGCCAGTTTCTTTGTAGCTCTTGATGGTTTTTGCAACTGCACTTGGAGACGCTTTCAAAGTTTTCCCAATTTTTCGGACTGACTGACCTTCATTTCTTAAAGTAATGATGGCCACTTGTTTTTCTTAACTTAGCTGCTTTTTTCTTGCCATAATACAAATTCTAACAGTCTATTCAGTAGGACTATCAGCTGTGTATCCACCAGACTTCTGCACAACACAACTGATGGTCCCAACACCATTTATAAGGCAAGAAATCCCACTTATTAAACCTGACAGGGCACACCTGTGAAGTGAAAACCATTTCCGGTGACTACCTTTCGAAGCTCATCAAGAGAATGCCAAGAGTGTGCAAAGCAGTCATCAAAGCAAAAGGTGGCTGCTTTGAAGAACCTAGAATATAAGACATAATTTAAGTTGTTTCACACTTTTTTGTTAAGTATATAATTCCACATGTGTTAATTCATAGTTTTGATGCCTTCAGTGTGAATGTACAATTTTCATAGTCATGAAAATATAGAAGAATCTTTAAATGAGATGGTGTGTCCAAACTTTTGGTCTGTACTGTGTGTGTATATATATATATAATGGACTGGTCTTCTGGTTAGATGCAGCTCCAACAGCAGTCATTGAATATCAAAAATAATGTGAATTCGCTGTGTAAAAGATGTGCTATACAAGACAAAAGATCATACTATATAATAATGGACAGCGCTATGAGTGACAAAAATAATGCGAATTCGCTGTGTAAGAGATGTGCTATACAAGACAACAGATCATACTATGTAATAATGGTCAGCGCTGTACATACAGGACGCTATATAATAACTCGCCAGAATGGAATATGGAACTGTGCTATAAATAATAAAAATAGAAACTATGTAATTAAAAACAGTGCTGTATATAACAAGAATGTACACTGAATTATACGTGACTGCGTTATACATAATAAGGCTACATTCCGGTATCCATGTGAAGTTTCAGTGTGCTGCCAGATTTTTTTTTCTTGGGCACCACACAAACCTATTGAGAATGTCCTTGAAATCGAATCAGAAATAGACATGCTGTGAGCATGTGGCCTAAGGGAGGTTGTGAAAATAGCCTTAGTCCCGGTCTTGTGTCCTATCCCAACACACATTTATTATAAGTCTGTGCTCCAGACCGACGCAAACCTGGAAAAGCAGTTGCGAGTAGCAATATCACTAATACCACTGAACATCACTCACCTCACCAAAGACAAGCGGCTCCAGCCATCACATATAAAGTATCAAAGTACCATCAAGTATAAAAAAATGTAAATCTGGTATCGCTATAATCGTACTGACCCGAAGAATGAATTGTTCTCTTTTACTGAACCGTAAAACAACTAAAAAGATATAATAAAAACAATAACTGAATTTTGCATTTTTGCCGATTCTCTGTCTGAAAAATTGTAAGAAAAGTGATAAAAAAATGTTATGTACCTCAAACTGGTACAAAAAAAAGTCAAATTGTTGGGCAGAAAATAAGCCCTCATACAGAATTGTTTGCAAGAAATATTAAAACGTTACAGGTTTCAGAATATGGCAACGAAAAAAAAAAAAAAAATATATATATATATACTAGATTGTGGCCCGATTCTAACGCATCGGGTATTCTAGAATATGCATGTCCCCGTAGTATATGGACAATGATGATTCCAGAATTCACGGCAGACTGTGCCCGTCGCTGATTGGTCGAGGCAACCTTTATGACATCATCGTCGCCATGGCAACCATTATGACATCATCGTCGCTGTGCCCGTTGCTGATTGGTCGAGGCCTGGCGGCCTCGACCAATCAGACGCGGGATGTCTACGTCCTTTATGACATCATCGTCGCTGTGCCCGTTGCTGATTGGTCGAGGCCTGGCGGCCTCGACCAATCAGAGACGCGGGATTTCCAGGACAGACAGACAGACAGACAGAAAAACCCTTAGACAATTATATATATAGATATATATATATATATTTTTTTTTTAAAGCAAAACTTAAAGAAATTGTATAAATCTGGTATCGCTGTAAGCTCAAAATAATCCAAATCCGTCTTATAACTTGCACCGCATAAAAAAGTGGCATAAAAATAAGAACTATTGTTGTACTGCTGTATATTTGTTTATCCTACCGCTTAAAAAAAGGAATTAGGCTTGGATCACATTTATCCTCTGCTCTCCGCTGAGCGCTTACATCATCGTCTCTGTATAGACCGCTGTTCAGAAAACCCCCCAAAGAAACCACACAATATAATCAGGCAGATGGAGTCACTTTGGTCTCCGTCTGGTCCTTGTTCTGGAGGTGTCCCATCATTTTAGGTGTCTTTTACGCACACAAGTGTGGGCGACCACAGTTCTGTGCCTAAGAAGATGGATACCACTGGAACAGACACCAAAGTCCTAACTCTAAGGCCGGGGTCAGACCTAACGTATAAAAATATGGTCCGTTTTTTACAGCCGAGATCCACAGAAAAGTTCCTGAACAGTGATCAGTATTAAATGCGAGGATGCGATTTTTTTTCTCCAAAAAGTATCCGTGTGTCATCCGTATAGCATCCGTACAGCGAGATTTTCTCACCGGCTTGCAAAATGGACATAAAATGGATCCATGGACTCAAATATTTGTGAAAACATACTGTATATAATGTCTATATATGTGTCAGTGAGACACATATAAATATATATTTATATTTAATACAGAGCTAGATAGCATAAAATCCGGTAATTCAATTGCCTGCTTTTGCTAACTCCTTACCAAACCCGACAGGATATGACACATGGTTTACATACAGTAAACCATTTCATATCCGTTATATTTTTACATATTCCTCACTAATAATGTCAATAATAATTAGTTAGTAGTGTGTGTGCATAATTTGGGAGCTCTAGGTGTTAAAATAAAGAGTTAAATCACTAAAAAAAGCTGGCGTGGGCTCCCGCGCAATTTTCTCCACCAGAGTGGGAAAGCCAGTGTCTGAGGGCACATATTAATAGCCTAGAATACCATGGTTATTTGCCCCCCCTGGCTAAAAACATCTGCCCCCAGCCACCCCAGAAAAGGGACATCTGGAAGATGCGCCTATTCTGGCACTTAACCACTCTCTTCCCACTCTCGTGTAGTGGTGGGATATGGGGTAATAAGCGGTTAATGCCACCTTGCTAATGTATTGTGACATTAAGACTGGTTAATAATGGGGAGATGTCAATAAGACACCTATCCATTATTAATCCAATAGTAGTAAAGGGTTAAAAATACACACACATTATGAATAAAGTATTTTAATGAAATAAACACATGGGGTTTTAATATCTTTATTGTATGCTCAATCCACCTGAAGACCCTCGTTCTTCTGAAAAAAAAGAAAAATAAAAAAGCAACAAGATCCCACACCTGTCCGCTGTACAGTCATGTCCCACTATGTAATTCCATCTGAAGGGGTTAAATACAGTTACAACATGGAGCGGTGCTAATGCGACTGCTCCTGGCTGTAAGAGACTGGGGAATGAATTAAATGAAGGTAACGTTGCTTCGGGTACTAGTGGTGCTGTCACCGAAGCTGCGCCCCCTGGTGGCATAAACTAATTTGAACTGTAGCGTGGGAATTTTTCTGAATATTTTCTCACGCTACACTTCATATGAGTTTATGCCACAAGGGGGAGCAGGGGAATGAATGGAATGCAGGGAAGCTTCGGTGACTTGCAGTGCTGTCACCGAAGCTTCCCTGCATTCCATTCATTCCCCAGTCTTTTACAGCCATGAGAGGCTGCATTTGCAGGCTCCTGGTTGTAAATGTATTACCCCATATCCCACCGCTACAGGGGAGTGGGAAGAGAGTGGCTAAGTGCCAGAATAGTTGCATCTTACAGATGTGCCTTTTCTGGGGTGGCTGGAGGCAGATGTTGTTAGTCAGGGGGGCAATAACCATGCTCCCTCTCTAGGCTATTAATATCTGCCATCAGTCACTGACTTTCCCAGTCTTGCGGAAAAAATTGCGCAGGAGCCTGCGCCAGTTTTTTTTTGTGATTTAACCCTTTATTTTAACACCTACAGCTCCCAAATTTTGCACACACAAATTACTAACATTATTATTGAGGAACTAGATGGTGGCCCGATTCTAATGCATCGGGTATTCTAGAATATGCATGTCCACGTAGTATATTTCCCAGCCACGTAGTATATTGCCCAGTGACGTAGTATATTGCCCAGCCACGTAGTATATTGCCCAGCTACGTAGTATATTGCCCAGTGATGTAGTATATTGCACAGTGACGTAGTATACAGCACAGAGCCACATAGTATATTGCCCAGCTATGTAGTATATTGCCCAGCCACGTAGTATATTGCCCAGCCACGTAGTATATTGCCCAGTGACGTAGTATATTACACAGCCACGTACTATACAGCACAGAGCCATGTAGTATATTGCCCAGCCACGAAGTATATTGCCCAGCCACGAAGTATATTGCCCAGCCACGTAGTATATTGCCCAGCCACGTAGTATATTGCCCAGTCACGTAGTATATTGCACAGCGACGTAGTATATTGCCCAGCCACGTAGTATATTGCCCAGCTACGTAGTATATTACACGGCGGCGTAGTATACAGCACAGAGCCACGTAGTATATTGCCCAGTGACGTAGTATATTGCACAGCCGTGTAGTATATTGCCCAGCCACGTAGTATATTGCCCAGTCACGTAGAATATTGCCCAGCCATGTAGCATATTGCCCAGTCACGTAGTATATTGCCCAGTGACGTAGTATACAGCACAGAGCCACATAGTATATTGCCCAGTCACGTAGTATATTGCACAGCGACGTAGTATATTGCGCAGTGACGTAGTATATTGCACAGCGACGTAGTATATTGCCCAGCCACGTAGTATATTGCCCAGCTACGTAGTATATTACACAGCGGCGTAGTATACAGCACAGAGCCACGTAGTATATTGCCCAGTGACGTAGTATATTGCACAGCCGTGTAGTATATTGCCCAGCCACGTAGTATATTGCCCAGTCACGTAGAATATTGCCCAGCCATGTAGTATATTGCCCAGTCACGTAGTATATTGCCCAGTGACGTAGTATACAGCACAGAGCCACATAGTATATTGCCCAGCCACGTAGTATATTGCACAGCGACGTAGTATATTGCCCAGTGACGTAGTATATTGCACAGCGATGTAGTATATTGCCCAGTCAAGTAGTATATTGCCCTGTCACATAGTATGTTGCCCAGCTACGTAGTATATTGCCCAGTCACGTAGTATGTTGCCCAGCTACGTAGTATATTGCCCAGCCACGTAGTATATTGCCCAGCCACGTAGTATATTGCCCAGCCACGTATGTCACAGGTTAAAAAATAAACATACTCACCTTCGGATCTGAGGGCCCCTTGTAGCGCGCAGCTGCCGCCATCTTCCGTTCCCAGGATGCATTGCAAAATTACCCAGATGACTTAGCGGTCTCGCGAGGCCGCTAAGTCTTCTGGGTAATTTCGCAATGCATCGCCGGGAACGGAAGATGGCGGCCGGCTCTGCGGACAACGGAGGGTGAGTATAGCAGGTTTTTTGTTTTTTTATTATTTTTAACATTACATTTTTTACTATTGATGCCACATAGGCAGCATCAATAGTAAAAAGTTGGGGACACACAGGGTTAATAGCGGCAGTAACGGAGTGCGTTACCCGCGGCATAACGTGGTCCGTTACCGCCGTCATTAACCCTGTGTTAGCGTTGGCTGGAGGGGAGTATGCGGGCGCCGGGCAGTGACTGCGGGGAGTAAGGAGCGGCCATTTTCTTCCAGACTGTGCCCATCGCTGATTGGTCGTGGCTGTTTTGCCGCGACCAATCAGCGACTTGGATTTCCTTGACAGCCAGAGGCCACGACCAATGAATATCCGTGACAGAAAGAAGGAAAGACAGAAAGACGGAAGTGACCCTTAGACAATTATATAGTAGATATATAAAAATATAACGGATATGAAATAGTTTACTGTCGGTTTGATAAGGAGACAGCAAAAGCCGGCAATTAAATTACTGGCTTTTATGCTATCTAGCTCTGTATTAAATAAATATATATTTTTATTTATATGTGTGTCTCACTAACCTGTCAGTGTGATTTTACTGTACACCGCCCTGAATTACGGACTTTTCTACACGACACTGGTGCGTGTTTCTCACAAGGCAGACGTGTGGTCCGTGTGTAATCCGTATTTTTCTCGCCCCCATAGACATTCACTGGTGTATTTTTGGAGGAATATGTTGACAATCACAGCATGCTGCTATTTTCTCAGCCCGTAAAATACGGCTGAGAAATATATGGCTGATGGAAGCTGCCCCATAAAAAACATTGGTCCGTGTGCAATGCGTTGTTTTTTCGACCCTCTCCCTCGTCCGCATTTCTAATGTGACGCCGGCCTAAGGGTATGTGCACACGTAATGGATTCCATTTCGGATTTTTCCACGCAGATTCTGCAGATTTTGTGCGGATTTCATCTGTTTTTACACATGCGGATTCCTATAATGGAATAGGTGTAAAACGCTGTGGTGTGAGGCTGTGACCCCTGTTACAGTTAGGGGACGCTGTTTTTGCTCCCCAGAATGGGCACGGAGGCGTATGAAGGCCATAGGTGTGCATGACAGTCGCAGGTGTAGCTGTGATTGCAATGTGTGGCAGTGACTCATGTCACAGGTAGGGGGTCTGTTGTGAATTCAGGGGCTAAGCTCCCTCCTGTGGTCGAGAGTGGTACTTCGGCTGGTTCTGTCTATGAGCTTCCTTTGGTGGATGAGAGTGGTACTGCGGCTTCTGAGTTTCCTTCCTCAGGTGATGAGGTTAGGTCGTTAGGTGCTGCTCTATTTAACTCCACCTGGTGCTTTGATCCTGGCCTCCAGTCAATGTTCTAGTATTGGTCTTGCTTCCTCCTGGATCGTTCCTGTGGCCTGTCTATCCTGCATAATCTAAGTTTTGCTTGTGTTATTTTTGCTATTTTTTCTGTCCAGCTTGCTATATTGGTTTTTCTTGCTTGCTGGAAGCTCTGAGACGCAGAGGGAGCACCTCCGTACCGTTAGTCGGTGCGGAGGGTCTTTTTGCCCCTCTGCGTGGTTGTTTGTAGGTTTTTGTGTTGACCGCAAAGCTATCTTTCCTATCCTCGGTCTATTCAGTAAGTCGGGCCTCACTTTGCTAAATCTATTTCATCTCTGTGTTTGTATTTCATCTTACTCACAGTCATTATATGTGGGGGGCTGCCTTTTCCTTTGGGGAATTTCTCTGAGGCAAGGTAGGCTTATTTTTCTATCTTCAGGGCTAGTTAGTTTCTCAGGCTGTGCCGAGTTGCATAGGGAGCGTTAGGCGCAATCCACGGCTACCTCTAGTGTGGTGTGTTAGGATTAGGGATTGCGGTCAGCAGAGTTCCCACGTCTCAGAGCTCGTCCTTTGTTTTTGTTAATTGTCAGGTCACTTTGTGTGCTCTGAACTTCAATGTCCATTGTGGTTCTGAATTACCTGTTCATAACAGGGGTCGCTGTGTGTTCTCCCCAGGTTGTGCATGCAGATGGATGAAGTCCATAGGTGTGCATGAGAGTCACGGATTTCCAGTCCGGGTTTTCCATGTGGTTGAAGGCCACAGGTTTGTGTGTGTTTAAAAGTCCTGCAGTAAGGGGTATGGGTGTGTCAGGTGCACATCAGTGTCAGTCTGGTGTGTGCTGGTGTGCAGAGCAGAGGCCTGCAGAGCGCTGGCTGAGTGCATGGAGGCACAGGCCAGTGTAGCCAGCGCCCATGGCAGCTGAATAGCCTGGCACCCGCAGTGTATACAGCGATACAAGTCATCCATGGTACTGGTCTCGGATGTGGACAGTCCTGTGCCTGGAGGTGGATGTTCTGTGCCCGAAGCAGTCGGATGTGGACAGTCCTGTGCCCAGAGGTGGATGTCCTGTGCCCAAAAGAGACGGATGTGGACAGTCCTGTGCCCGGAGGTGGATGTCCTGTGCCCGAAAGAGGACTAGCATGTGTAACTATTGCAAACAGGTGGATATTGCGCCCGGCTGCCATCCGGAGGATATCCTGGGCTGTGTACGGCTGCGTGAGTAAAGAGACTGTGATACAGCGATGCAGGACACCCACGGGAACTAGTCAGAGGAGGGCTGGCATGTGTAGTGTCTGCAACATATGAGGCTGTGTATATGGAGACTGTAATATGGCGTGCGGTCACCCAGGGAAACTGGACAAGGGAAGTCTGGCCTGTTTAGGGACCGCAAATCTAACCCTAATGGTTGAGACTGTGGTCCCAGCTGTCTTCAGGTCATTGACCAGGTCCTCCTGTGTAGTTCTGGGCTGATTCCTAACCTTTCCCAGAATCATCCTTACCTCATGAGGTGAGATCTTGTATGGAGCCCCAGACTGAGGAAGATTGACAGTCATCTTGTGTTTCTTCCATTTTCTAATAATTGTGTGAACAGTTGTTGCCTTCTCACCAAGCTGCTTGCCTATTCTCCTATAAGAAGAGGTGTGGAAACCACATAAAACGACCAAAACTGGTAATTCAATTGTATAAATAGTTTTATTGAACATATAGGACTAGGGTTTATTATTGTTCTATGCCCCATACCCTTGTGATTGATATCTGTACTCTGGAGTCCTCTCCTCTATATGGCCATTCTTTATTATTAGGAGTCTGTGTCTTTCCATCCGCTGACACAATTACACCTTTGTGCGGTGTCTCGCACCATGGTCCCACTTTGTACCATTTATGTCCTGATTTTTTCTATGTGTAATACTCTATATGTTCAATAAAACTATTTATAGAATTGAATTACCAGTTTTGGTCGTTTTATGTGGTTTCCACACCTCTTCTTATATGCTGCTTTACGGCTTGGTTTGAATTTAATCCCCTATAGAAGCAACAGATTTATATAGACTTTGTTTCAGTGATGTTGCTATTGAATACCCGTATTCTTGTATTGCCTATTCTCCTGTAGCCCATCCCAGCCGCTTTGTGCAGGTCTACAATTTTGTACCTGGTGTCCTTAGACAGCTCTATGGTCTTGGCCATGGTGGAGATGTTGGAGTGTGATTGATTATGTGGACAGGTGTCTTTTATACAAGTAATGAGTTCAAACAGGTGCAATAACTACAGGTAATGAGTGCAGAGTAGGAGGTGGGAAAACTTGCAAAAATGTCAGTGTATCAAATACTGGTTTTCCCCACTGTATATTACACCATGTATAACTGCAGAATATATGTGATAGAGACACACAGCTCTGCCACATACACATTATATACACAGCTCTGCTACATACACATCGCACACACACACAGCTCTGCTTCATACAGACACAGCCCTGCTATATGCACAATATACAAACACAGCTCTGCTACTTACACATCGTACACACACACACACAGCTCTGCTATGTAAACATTGTACACACAGCTGTGCTACATTATAATAATAATAATTTTTATTTATATAGCGACAACATATTCCGCAGCATTTTACAATTAAGCGGGTACATGTACAGACAATAAATTCAGTATAAGTTAAGACAATTTAAACAGTGACATTAGGGGTGAGGTCCCTGCTCGCAAGCTTACCATCTACAAGGAAATGGGGGGACACAATGGGTGAAAAGTGCTTATTTCAGGTCTGACAATTATAATAAATAGGGATTTTCATATAAAGCTGCTTGATCGGTCATCAGCCCGTGTGTTTAAGTGCAATAGTCGAGTATCAAGTGCAGTTATGTGCATGGATGGTGTGGAGGCAGATGAATAGTAGGGTGCAGATTCACATGCAGATAATATTTGGAAGGAGGGAACAGGGCAAAGTTAGTTTACCGAGTAGTTGATGTGGTAGGCTTGTTTGAAGAGATGGGTTTTTAAAGCGTGCTTGAATAGGTCGGGGCTAGGTACTGTTGTAAGTTCTGTTGTCGGGCTCCCTCCTGTGGTCATGAATGGTACTTCGGCTGGTTCTGTCTATGGACTTTCTCTGGTGGCTGTGGGTGTTTCTGAGTTTCCTTCCTCAGGTGACGAGGTTAATTCGTTAGCTGGCTGCTCTATTTAACTCCACTTAGATCTTTGCTCCAGGCCACCTGTCAATTTTCCAGTATTGGTCTAGTTCACTCCTGGATCGTTCTTGTGACCTGTCTTCCCAGCTGAAGCTAAGTAACTGCTTGTTTTTCTCTGGTTTGCTATTTTTCTGTCCAGCTTGCTATTTCGATTGTTCTTGCTTGCTGGAAGCTCTGGGACGCAGAGGGAGCGCCTCCGCATCGTGAGTCGGTGGGGAGGGTCTTTTTGCGCCCTCTGCGTGGTCTTTTTGTAGGTTTTTGTGCTGACCGCAAAGTAACCTTTCCTATCCTCGGTCTGTTCAGTAAGTCGGACCTCACTTTGCTTAATCTATTTCATCTCTGTGTTTGTATTTTCATCTTTACTCACAGTCATTATATGTGGGGGGCTGCCTTTTCCTTTGGGGAATTTTTCTGAGGCAAGGTAGGCTTTATTTTTCTATCTTCAGGGCTAGCTAGTTTCTTAGGCTGTGCCGAGTTGCATAGGGAGCGTTAGGCGCAATCCACGGCTATTTCTAGTGTGGTTGATAGGATTAGGGATTGCGGTCAGCAGAGTTCCCACGTCCCAGAGCTCATCCTATATTATCAGTAACTATCAGGTCATTCCGTGTGCTCTTATCCACCAGGTCCATTATTGTCCTGACCACCAGGTCATAACAGTACAGGTGGCCCAAAGTACTAATGCATCTCAATAGAGGGATAAGAGAAGTTCTGAGACCATTTTTTTTTCTTTGTAGTGTGTTTTGTCTCTCTTTTCCCCTTTACATCTGGGTGGTTCAGAACACAGGTGTAGACATGGACATTCAAGGTCTGTCCTCTTTGATGGATAATCTCACTATAAGTGTACAAAACATTCAAGATTTAGTGGTTCAGAATCCGATGTCAGAGCCTAGGATTCCAATTCCTGATTTGTTTTTTGGTGATAGATCTAAGTTCTTGAATTTCAAAAATAATTGTAAATTGTTTCTTGCCTTGAAACCTCGCTCCTCAGGTGACCCTGTTCAACAAGTAAAGATCATTATTTCTTTGTTACGCGGTGACCCTCAAGACTGGGCATTTTCCCTTGCGCCAGGAGATCCGGCATTGCGTGATGTTGATGCGTTTTTCCTGGCGCTTGGATTGCTTTATGACGAACTTAATTCAGTGGATCAGGCAGAGAAAATCTTGCTGGCTCTGTGTCAGGGTCAGGATGAAGCGGAGATATATTGTCAGAAGTTTAGAAAGTGGTCTGTGCTCACTCAGTGGAATGAATGTGCCCTGGCAGCAATCTTCAGAAAGGGTCTCTCTGAAGCCCTTAAGGATGTCATGGTGGGATTTCCCATGCCTGCTGGTCTGAATGAGTCTATGTCTTTGGCCATTCAGATTGATCGACGCTTGCGTGAGCGTAAAGCTGTGCACCATTTGGCGGTACTATCTGAGCATGGACCTGAGCCTTTGCAATGTGATAGGACTTTGACCAGAGCTGAACGGCAAGAACACAGACGTTGGAATGGGCTATGTTTTTACTGTGGTGATGCCACTCATGCTATCTCCAATTGTCCTAAGCGCACTAAGCGGTTCGCTAGGTCTGACACCATTGGTACTGTACAGTCTAAATTTCTATTGTCCGTTACTCTGATTTGTTCTTTGTCATCCTATTCTGTTATGGCATTTGTGGATTCAGGTGCTGCCCTGAATTTGATGGACTTGGAGTATGCTAGGCGCTGTGGTTTTTTCTTGGAGCCCTTGCAGTATCCCATTCCATTGAGAGGAATTGATGCTACGCCTTTGGCCAAGAATAAGCCTCAGTACTGGACCCAATTGACCATGTGCATGGCTCCTGCACATCAGGAGGATATCCGCTTTCTGGTGTTGCATAATCTGCATGATGTGGTCGTTTTGGGGTTGCAATGGCTACAGGTTCATAATCCAGTATTGGACTGGAAATCTATGTCTGTGTCCAGCTGGGGTTGCCAGGGAGTACATGGTGATGTTCCATTTTTGTCTATTTCGTCTTCCACTCCTTCTGAAGTTCCAGAGTTTTTGTCGGATTATCGGGATGTATTTGATGAGCCCAAAGCCAGTGCCCTACCTCCTCATAGGGATTGCGATTGTGCAATTAATTTGATTCCTGGTAGTAAGTTTCCTAAGGGCCGATTGTTCAATTTATCTGTGCCAGAACATGCCGCTATGCGGAGTTATATAAAGGAATCCTTGGAGAAGGGTCATATTCGCCCGTCGTCGTCACCATTGGGAGCAGGGTTCTTTTTTTGTGGCCAAGAAGGATGGTTCTTTGAGACCTTGTATTGATTGCCGCCTTCTCAATAAAATTACAGTCAAATTTCAGTATCCTTTGCCGTTGCTGTCTGATTTGTTTGCTCGTATTAAAGGGGCTAGTTGGTTCACCAAGATAGATTTTCGAGGGGCGTATAATCTTGTGCGTATTAAACAAGGCGATGAATGGAAAACAGCATTTAATACGCCCGAGGGCCATTTTGAGTACCTGGTTATGCCATTCGGGCTTTCCAATGCTCCATCAGTATTTCAGTCCTTTATGTATGACATCTTCCGAGAGTACCTGGATAAATTCCTGATTGTATATTTGGATGACATTTTGGTCTTTTCGGATGATTGGGAGTCTCATGTGAAGCAGGTCAGAATGGTGTTCCAGGTCCTTCGTGCGAATTCCTTGTTTGTGAAGGGGTCAAAGTGTCTCTTTGGAGTTCAGAAGGTTTCATTTTTGGGGTTCATTTTTTCCCCTTCTACTATCGAGATGGACCCTGTTAAAGTCCAAGCCATTTACGATTGGACTCAGCCGACATCTGTGAAGAGCCTGCAAAAGTTCCTGGGCTTTGCTAATTTTTATTGGCGCTTCATCACTAATTTTTCTACTGTTGCTAAACCGTTGACTGATTTGACCAAGAAGGGTGCTGATGTGGTCAATTGGTCTTCTGCAGCTGTAGAGGGTTTTCAGGAGTTGAAGCGTCGTTTTTCTTCTGCCCCTGTGCTGTGCCAGCCAGATGTTTCGCTCCCGTTTCAGGTTGAGGTTGATGCTTCTGAGATTGGAGCTGGGGTTGTTTTGTCGCAAAGAAGTTCTGATGGCTCGGTGATGAAACCATGTGCTTTCTTTTCTAGAAAGTTTTCGCCTGCTGAGCGCAATTATGATGTTGGTAATCGAGAGTTGTTGGCCATGAAGTAGGCATTCGAGGAGTGGCGTCATTGGCTTGAAGGAGCCAAGCATCGCGTGGTGGTCTTGACAGATCACAAGAATTTGACTTATCTTGAGTCTGCCAAACGGTTGAATCCGAGACAGGCTCGATGGTCGTTATTTTTCTCCCGTTTTGATTTTGTGGTTTCGTACCTTCCGGGCTCTAAGAATGTGAAGGCTGATGCCCTGTCAAGGAGTTTTGTGCCTGACTCTCCGGGTGTTCCTGAGCCGGCGGGTATTCTCAAAGAGGGGGTAATTTTGTCTGCCATCTCCCCTGATTTGCGGCGGGTGCTGCAAAAATTTCAGGCTGATAGACCTGACCGTTGCCCAGCAGAGAAACTGTTTGTCCCTGATAGATGGACTAGTAGAGTTATCTCTGAGATTCATTGTTCAGTGTTGGCTGGGCATGCTGGAATCTTTGGTACCAGAGATTTGGTGGCTAGATCCTTTTGGTGGCCGTCTTTGTCACGGGATGTGCGTTCTTTTGTGCAGTCCTGTGGGACTTGTGCTCGGGCTAAGCCCTGCTGTTCTCGTGCCAGTGGGTTGCTTTTGCCCTTGCCGGTCCCGAAGAGGCCCTGGACGCATATTTCTATGGATTTTATTTCGGATCTCCCCGTCTCTCAAAAGATGTCGGTCATTTGGGTGGTTTGTGATCGCTTTTCTAAGATGGTCCATTTGGTACCCTTGTCTAAATTGCCTTCCTCCTCTGATTTGGTGCCACTATTTTTCC
Source organism: Ranitomeya imitator (assembly GCF_032444005.1). NCBI lineage: Eukaryota > Metazoa > Chordata > Amphibia > Anura > Dendrobatidae > Ranitomeya > Ranitomeya imitator. Next base: position 394,079,486 of record NC_091283.1, read on the forward strand.
AGCATGTGGTTCGTTTACATGGTATCCCGGAGAACATCGTTTCTGACAGAGGTTCCCAGTTTGTTTCGAGGTTTTGGCGATCTTTTTGTGCTAGGATGGGCATTGATTTGTCTTTTTCCTCGGCTTTCCATCCTCAGACAAATGGCCAAACCGAACGAACTAATCAGACTTTGGAAACATATCTGAGATGCTTTGTTTCTGCTGATCAGGATGATTGGGTGTCCTTTTTGCCGTTGGCTGAGTTCAACCTTAATAATCGGGCCAGCTCGGCTACTTTGGTTTCGACGTTTTTCTGCAATTCTGGTTTCCATCCGCGTTTCTCTTCAGGGCAGGTTGAGTCTTCGGACTGTCCTGGTGTAGATACTGTGGTGGATAGGTTGCAGCAGATTTGGACTCATGTGGTGGACAATTTGACATTGTCCCAGGAGAAGGCTCAACATTTCGCTAACCGCCGGCGTTGTGTGGGTCCCCGACTTCGTGTTGGGGATTTGGTTTGGTTGTCGTCTCGTTATGTTCCTATGAAGGTTTCCTCTCCTAAGTTTAAGCTTCGTTTCATTGGTCCGTATAAGATTTCTGAGGTTATCAATCCTGTGCCATTTCGTTTGGCCCTTCCTGCTTCTTTTGCCATCCATAATGTGTTCCATAGGTCATTGTTGCGGAGATACGTGGCGCCTGTGGTTCCATTCGTTGATCCTCCTGCCCCGGTGTTGGTTGAGGGGGAGTTGGAGTATGTGGTGGAGAAGATTTTGGATTCTCGTATTTCGAGACGGAAACTCCAGTACCTGGTCAAGTGGAAGGGTTATGGTCAGGAAGATAATTCCTGGGTTTTTGCCTCTGATGTTCATGCTGCCGATCTGGTTCGTGCCTTTTATTTGGCTCGTCCTGGTCGGCCTGGGGGCTCTGGTGAGGGTTCGGTGACCCCTCCTTAAGGGGGGGGTACTGTTGTGAGTTCTGTTGTCGGGCTCCCTCCTGTGGTCATGAATGGTACTTCGGCTGGTTCTGTCCATGGACTTTCTCTGGTGGCTGTGGGTGTTTCTGAGTTTCCTTCCTCAGGTGACGAGGTTAATTCGTTAGCTGGCTGCTCTATTTAACTCCACTTAGATCTTTGCTCCAGGCCACCTGTCAATGTTCCAGTATTGGTCTAGTTCACTCCTGGATCGTTCTTGTGACCTGTCTTTCCAGCTGAAGCTAAGTAACTGCTTGTTTTTCTCTGGTTTGCTATTTTTCTGTCCAGCTTGCTATTTCGATTGTTCTTGCTTGCTGGAAGCTCTGGGACGCAGAGGGAGCGCCTCCGCACCGTGAGTCGGTGCGGAGGGTCTTTTTGCGCCCTCTGCGTGGTCTTTTTGTAGGTTTTTGTGCTGACCGCAAAGTAACCTTTCCTATCCTCGGTCTGTTCATTAAGTCGGGCCTCACTTTGCTTAATCGATTTCATCTCTGTGTTTGTATTTTCATCTTTACTCACAGTCATTATATGTGGGGGGCTGCCTTTTCCTTTGGGGAATTTCTCTGAGGCAAGGTAGGCTTTATTTTTCTATCTTCAGGGCTAGCTAGTTTCTTAGGCTGTGCCGAGTTGCATAGGGAGCGTTAGGCGCAATCCACGGCTATTTCTAGTGTGGTTGATAGGATTAGGGATTGCGGTCAGCAGAGTTCCCACGTCCCAGAGCTCGTCCTATATTATCAGTAACTATCAGGTCATTCCGTGTGCTCTTATCCACCAGGTCCATTATTGTCCTGACCACCAGGTCATAACAAGGTACATTCACATTATATACACACAGCTCTGCTACATACACATCATTGCTCTGCTATATACACATCATACACATACGGCTCTACTACATCCATATCATACACACACGAATCTGCTATATACACATTACTCACACACACGGCTCCGCTCCGTACACCTCGTACACACACACACACACGGCTCTGCTACATAGATACTATAAACCTCTCCTGACCCCACACAGAAACTTCCCCTCATCCAGCACCATGACAACCAGCACAGCAGAGTCCTGCATACACTGAGGCCCCTGATCATGTGACCCCTGACTCCTCCCCTCCTGTGACCTCATCACAGGTCCTGTGCGCATAGAACAGCCATATATGTGGTGTGCGGCTCTGCAGGTGGAGGTAGGTGCTGGAGATTCCCCATTACTGGGCGGGGGCAGGGGACATTAACCCCCTCAGTGCTGAGCCTATGGTAAATCTCTGTATGTGGCTATAATGGGACTGTGCCCAGACGTCACCACTCTGCTGTCCAGAATCCCAGAGTGCCTATCAGCCATTTCCTCCTTCTTCTCCTCTCGCTTCCTCAAACTCAATGTGGACAAATCTGAACTCATCATCTTTCCTCCATCCCATAGATCTTTCATACCTGATCTATCTATCACAATCAATGGCATCATGCTTTCCCCCGTACCAGAAGTCCGCTGCCTCGGAGTAACCTTCGACTCTGCCCTGTCCTTCAAACCACACATCCAAGCTCTTTCCACCTCCTGTCTCCTCCAGCTTAAAAATATCTCCAGAATCCGTCCTTTCCTCAACCGTCAATCTACTAAAATGCTTGTGCATGCCCTCATCATCTCCCGCCTTGACTACTGCAACATCCTTTTCTGTGGCCTCCCAGCTAACACCCTTGCACCTCTCCAGTCCATCTTTAACTCTGCTGCCCGACTAATTTATCTCTCTCCTCGCTACTCCTCTGCTTCCCCCCTCTGCAAATCTCTTCACTGGCTCCCATTTCCTCAGCGCATCCAGTTCAAATGACTAATACTAACCTACAAAGCCATCCACAACCTGTCTCCTCCATATATCTCTGAACTAATCTCCCGATATCTTCCCTCATGTGATCTCCGGTCCTCCCAAGACCTCCTTCTCTCCTCCACACTTATTCGCTCCTCATCCAACCGCCTCCAAGACTTCTCCAGAATATCCCCCATCCTCTGGAATTCTTTGCCCCAACACGTCCGACTATCAACCTCATCACTACCGAAGCTACCGCATCACCAACACCGGAGCTGCCGCAACCCCCAACCTACTGTCTCCTTCCCCATAATCCTGTAGAATGTAAGCCCGCAAGGGCAGGGTCCTCGCTCCTCTGTATCAGTCTGTAATTGTTAGTTTGTTTACTGTAAGTGAAATCTGTAATTTGTATGTAACCCCTTCTCATGTACAGCACCATGGAATGAATAGTGCTATATAAATAAATAATAATATTACCCCATATCCCACTGCTACAGGGGAGTGGGAAGAGAGGGGTTAAGTGCCGGAATTGGCGCATCTTACAGATGCGCCATTTCTGGGGCGGCTGGGGGCTGATATTTGTAGTCAGCGGTCATCACCCATCTGTATCAGTCTGTAGTTGTTAGTTTGCTTACTGTAAGTGATATCTGTAATTTGTATGTAACCCCGTCTCATGTACAGCACCATGGAATTAATGGTTCTATATAAATAAATAATACTAATAATAATAATACCGGGGGCAGGACGGGGCCATGACTGGATGCAGTGATCATGTGATTGTGATGTCGGTAACAACTCCGGAGATTTCTTACATGGGATCCTTATGATGTTACATCGTCATCTTCTCCCATTCAGGTCCCTACAATATCGGATCCTCTCAGTGGAGATCTTCTATATAAGAGAATTCTCCTGAGTGACCCTACAAGGATGGATAGGGACAGGGACAAGATGGCGGAGAGGATATTACACCTCACACTAGAGATCCTCTTCCGGCTTACTGGAGAGGTGAGAGATTCTGATGACGTCACATTACATCATTCTTAGCTATGGGAATAACAGTTGGACAGAACTGGAGAGGTGAGGACTCTGGAAATGTCTGTAGTGAGATTTATTAATGTGTCTCTCCATAACCAGGATTACACAGTAGTGAAGAAGACCTCTAGTGAGCGCTGTCAGGCCCCTGTGTCTGAGGGATGGGAAAGACCCCGGAGCCCAATCATGGGGCTTCCACCTCACCCCCTGATACATGAGGACATCAATGACCAGAAGATCCTAGAACTCACCTACAAGATGATTGAGCTGCTGACTGGAGAGGTGACGCTGCTGGGAATGCTGGGACATTATACAGTAACGCTATGGAGGGATCGGGGGGATGACGGTATCATTGTATGTGTCAGGTTCCTATAAGGTGTCAGGATGTCACCGTCTATTTCTCCATGGAGGAGTGGGAGTATTTAGAAGGACACAAAGATCTGTACAAGGACGTCATGATGGAGGTTCCCCAGCCCCTCACATCACCAGGTAATAGACAGGACTAAATACACACGGCCTATAATTATCTGTATGTAAAGAATGAATTCAGTCCCTGTATGTATTTCCTCCAGTTCTATCCAGTGAGATGACAACACCAGAGAGATGTCCTCATCCTCTTCTTCCACAGGACTGTAAACAAGAAGATCCCAATGTTCCTCAGGATCATCAGGTAGATGGAGAGAAGGTGTCATGAGATCTCCCCTAAGATGTGTAGAAGGCTGTGACGTTCTTGTGTTTAGTCTTATCCCCCAATTTTATACACTGAATGGTCAATTTTTCAGAGACACCGGTCTTTTACCAGTTGTAGCCTTACAGGATGGCATTAGACCAGTGACCCCTTAATCCAGTATAATTGAAGTGATGAGTTATCAACTGGAATCCACATTTAAATTGGAAGTGTGCGTGACTTCAAACACAGGCATTAGTGCTAGATTAAACAGAACCAGTATTTCATAAACTACCAACCTTGTGGGGATTTTCCTTGCAATGGTATCAAGGCTATACTGAGAATGTTGTGATCAAGGAAAAATATTCAACATTTCAGGTTGGTGGAGGTGGATTAATGTGGTAATGTTTTCTTGGCACATCCTGGTACCTGTACACTAGAGCTTACATACAGCTTTTTATACTATAGTAGAAGAACTCGCAATGGTCAAATAGTCAGGGTGCAGCGTAGGGGGGGCAATTTTGAAAGGTGGTTCAATATGGATTAGGGGCTGCTTGAGGTGGCACTTTGAAGAGGGGTCAGCATAAGGCATGGATAATGTGGTCATCATAGTTCATACGTGAGGAAGGAGTGATAGACATAATTCATAAGGGAGGACAGTGTTGCGATTGCAGAGACGAGCTGTGGATGTGAAAAGTCATTGTGGTGTCAGAACGAGATGACTAAGAAAGGAATACGAACAACTCCAATCAGAGTAGATGTCACCTAGAAGTTACCTGGGTGTTAGGATGTATTGACAATGGATGATCACAACCATTATACGACCACCGACCCGTTATATGATGCCGATCAGCAGTCAGATAATAACCTGTAGATTGGCCGACCTCACTTATGTGTGCACAGAACAATTGTTAACATAATCGCTCTGTGGGCATAGACTCACCCTTTGCTTCAAAGCTGTGATATTTAATGCAAGACTAAAAATTAATTCACCCAACGAACAAACGTTTTGCTTGTGCATCTGATGATTTACAGTTTGTTTTAAATAGAATATTATTTGGTTGTTGATTATCGACCAGTGTAAATGCGCATTAGAGAGTTACTAAACTTTTTGGAGCTTTTTATACATTTTTAGTCCCTTTAGTTCTTAAGAATGCTTAAAACAACTCTTAGAGATGCTCCTATATGGAGCGCACACACAGCGCAGAGCGGAAGCAGGAGAGAATCATAAGCTCCTGTATCCAGAATTGTGCACTTCTTAAGGCTGTGTGCACACGTTGCGGATTTGATTGTGGATCCGCAGCATTTTTTGCCGTGCAGAATTGCATCAAATCCGCAGTGTAGTGCACAACCAGTGTAAGTCTATGGGAACCGCAGACTTGATGTGCACATGCTGCGGAAAAATCTGCACCGAAACGCAGCTTTTATTTTCCACAAGTCACTTCTTTTTGGGCGGAACTGCCGCGTTTCTGCACCCATTGACTTCCATTGTATCAGGCACATCGGCAGCAAAACCGCAGATGTAAAAAAGATCTGCAGTTTTGCTGCGCATGTGAGTGCGAGAAACGCTGCGGTTCCGGAGGAGGGAAGTGGGTGGATGGTGACTGTGTGCGTGTATGTGTGCGCGGGGTCTGTGGGCTGTCCAAGGGTCTGCCGGGGCATCTGCGGGGCTGTCTGGGGGGTCTACGGGCTGTGCAGTGGTGTGCGGGGCTGTCTGGGTGTGTGCGGCTGTCCGGTGTATGCGGGGGGTTTTGTGTGTGTGTGTGTGTGTGTGCAGGCATCGTCCGATAGGACTACAAGTCCCATTGGGCTATGCCTGCTACAATGACAGTGACTGACAATTAGCCAATGATGGGACAGTAATAGTCCCATCATCCGGCTAATGTGTTGAATGTAAAAAAAACAAAAACACAAATACAGTGCATACATATAGACATATAGTACATACAACATACGGAACATACAGTACATACAACATATAGTACATATAACATGCAACATACAGTACATACAACATATAGAACATGCAACATACTGTATAACATACAGTACATACAACATATAACATACAGAACATACAACATGCAACATACAGTACATAGAACATGCAACATACAGCATGGAACATACAGTACATACAACATGCAACATACAGTACATGCAACATATAACATACAGTACATACAACATGCAACATACACCATGCAACATATAACATACAGTACATACAACATGCAACATACACCATGCAACATATAACATACAGTACATGCAACTTGCAGTACATACAACATGCAACATGCAGTTCATACAACATATAATATACAGTGCATGCAACATACAACCTGCAACATGCAACATACAGTACTTACAACATGCAGCATACAACATGCAACATACAGTACATGCAACATACAGTACATGCAATATACAGTACATACAACATACAGTACATACATACAGTACATACAACACATACATATAGACATACAGAACATATACACAACACATACAGTACATACAACATAGAGTACATACTCACCAATCACCTTGATCCCCGAAGCCATTGATCACCTGTAATAAATTTTAAAATAATAAACAAACAATATACTCCCTGATCCGCAGATATCCATTTAAAACGAGTGTCCCACGTCGAACTCCCATAGAGAGCTGCAACATCAGCTGATGTGCCCGCTCTCCAGGGGCTCCGGCAATACAATGATGGAAGGTATCCTTCCGCACTGTATCCCTCGGCCGCTGTGAGAAATACTTCCTACTCTCACTTGTGGCATTGCTGTGTGGGAAAATTCCCACCCAGCTTTGCTATAAAGTGAGACGCTGAACTCAGGTAACCTCTTCAGTGATGCACTGCAGGAGCCATTGTCTTCTGTCAGTGTGTCACTGGAGGCCCTATAGAGCAGTGACATCTCCTGATGTCACTGTTCTATAGGGGAGATTGTTGTGGGACACTCGTTATTAATTTGACTATGGCGGAAAGGGAGTTTATGGTTGGTTTATTATTTTAAATTTTTTGCAGGCGATCGAGAGCGTCGCAGGAATTAGGCGTGCTTGTAAGTATGGTGAAATTAAGAATATTAAAATACTTTTTTTCTGGCCGTGTCTTTATTTTTTTAGGTCAGGGCTCTTAGAAGACCACTTCAGAATAGTCCAATGTTTTCCTCTTAGCCATTCTTGGGTGTTTTTAGCTGTGTTTTTTGGGTCATTACCCTATTGCAAGACCCATGACCTGCACTTGTGACCAAGCTTTCTGACACTGGGCAGCACATTCCTCTCTAGAATCTCTTGATAGTCTTGAGATTTCATTGTACCCTGCACAGATTCTAGACACCCTGTGCCAGATGCAGCAAAGCAGCCCCAGAACATAACAGAGCTTCATCCATGTTTCACAGTAGGAACAGTGGTTTTTTTTTTATTTGCTTCATTTTTCCGTCTGTGAACATAGAGCTGATGTGCCTTGCCAAAAAGCTCCATTTTTATTTCATCTGTCCATAGGACATTCTCCCAGAAGCTTTGTGGCTTGTCAACATGTAATTTGGCAAATTCCAGTCTGGCTTTTTTATGACTTTTTTTCAACAATGGTGTTCTTCTTGGTCGTCTCACATGAAGTTCACTTTGGCTCACACAACAACGGATAGTGCGATATGACACTGATATTGCATGAGCTTGAAGTACACCTTTAATCTGTTTCGTATCATCCGTCTCTTTGATTTGTCATCAATTTTCCTCCTGCAGCCACATCCAGGGAGGTTGGCTACAGTCCCATGGATCTTACATTTCTGAATAATATTTGCAACTGTAGTGAGAGGAACACCAAGCTGCTTGGAGATGGTCTTATAACTTTTACCTTTAACATGTTTGTCTATAATTTTCTTTCTAATCTCCCGAGACAACTCTTTCCTTCGCCTCCTCCGGTCCATAAATATAGTGTTTGGGGTTGTGATTCCTATGCATCCTCTGGTTTGTGTCTTGGGTTTTGTGGACGGGGTTGCTGAAGATTCAAACGTAAGGTTGGCACTTAAAAGAATGTTATATCAAACCAGCACACTGGTTGGACAGGGTGCCACCTACGTTTAGGGAATTTATGGAAAAAATGAATCTTCTGCAACGTCTGAAAGAAGGCGTATATCAAAAGAGGAGAGCCCTGCATAAATTCTGTAAAATATATGAGGACTGGAAAATTCACCAAGGCTTGGATATTCTGTCCTTACTTGGGGATGCAGGGTAATATTATTACTGGTGTCGAGCGAGATATGTCTGATTAAGGTCCTTGGAGTGATGCATATAAAATCTGTTTTCATAATGTCCTTCCTATTTCAAGTGAACGCTAAAGATCTTGGAGACTTGGGACTTATTTTTCATAATGTTTGTTTGCACATGAGTGTACAGATTGCCGTATTCAGCTTATATACGGTATGTTGATTAATATAATAAGATAATTGCTAATTGCTACATGGTCCGGAACAAGGCGGGGGTTTGGATTGGTGCTGTCTTTTGTTGTATGTTGAAAAATTCAGCAAAAATGTATCTGATTAAAAAAAAATGTGTGTATGTGATGCAGTGTGAGTGTATTAATATACTTAATGATATATAGCAGACATCTCAATGATATTTCATTCTGTATGGTTTCATTGATTAGACCATGGATTAGAGGGGGGATTTGGATAAGAGAAAGGAATCTGAATGGACCTTTAGGATCCAATCATTAAGCCTCAAGGGGCTCAATAAACAAATTCTATATAGCGTATTTTTCAGATTATAAGATGCCCTTTTTCCCCCCAAATTTGGGGGGAAAATGGGGGTGCGTCTTATAATGGAGATATACCTTACCGGAACCGTTGCTGCATGCCGCAGGCTGGGATGAGGAGGGGTGTCCGGTGGTGCTGCGGGGGTGTCCGGCGCTGCGGGGTGCCCGGCGGTGATGCAGGGGTCTCCGGTGCTGCTGCCGGTGTCTCTGGAGCTGGGAGGGTCTCTGCCAACATTTTGGGGAAGGCCAGAGACCCCTGCAGTTCCATGGTTTCCTGTGCGGTGGACTGGGAAAATCGCCGCCAGGGCGGCGAATGCGCAGATGAAGATCTTGGCACCAAGATCTCGGGAGATGAGATCTCAGCACTGAAATCTTCCCCACCGCACAGGAAACCATGGAACTTCGAGGGGCTCTGGCCTTTCACAAAATGTCGGCAGAGCCCCCCGCAGCAATGGAGACCCCGGCAGCAGCGCCGGACACCCCTGGAGCACCGCCGGGCATCCCTCAGCGCCGGACACACCAGCAGCATAACTTGACAACCACAGCAGCGCGCCGCATATCGAAACACCCCCTAATCTCATCCTGCGGCCTGCAGCATCACCCCACTCTTGTCTCCTCCAGCAGCGACCCTGGGACCCCGCTTCACCGCAGCCACCACCCCCGGTAAGCAATAAGACGCATGGATTTTAAGAAGCACCACCATTTTATTAAAAACATTTTTTTATATTTTTCTCCTCCAAATTTGGGGTGCGTCTTATAATCCAAAAAATATGATGCGTGTTTTCTGTTATATTTCACCTCTGTTGTGCCAACTACATGTTGTATCTGGTCCATCTCTTATGAAGTTGGTATGCATCACTTATCTGTTATCTTCATCTAAATAACTTACACTAATCAGTGGTATCACTAGGAGTCATTATTATGGTTACTCTCTATCTCCAAATGTCCTCACACTGATAATAATATGTAGTTGGTCTGCCAATATAGATGCATCTATTGAGATACCCCACCTGTATGCATATTTATGAAGACACAAAAGAGAATAGTAAAACCAAAAACACTCAGTTTGAAAAAATGTTGCAGTAATCCGCAAGTGCTAGTAAAAGATGTAAAAAACAGGGTATTTGGTTGATACGTTTTTTGCAAAAAATGTATACTAAGCTGCTCTACCAATCTTCACGGTATACCCTTATCAGAGCAGTCCTAACTAATGTATGCAATTCCTATCTGATGTATTTAAAAACCTGATCATCTGTATATAACCTGAGTGAACAGGGTTCAGAGAGGAAAAATCCATGTGTGCATACAGGGCAGAACAGCTTTTGTGCAGATAGCCCAAGAGGAGTGGTGGAACTCCCCAGTCTTGTAGACACAAGAGAACAATTATGGAAACAGGAACACATGGGCTACTTGCACAGTGAACAAGTCTGTATGATCATGTTCACACACCACCAAGAAACCTGAAGACACAAAAGAGAATAGTAAAACCAAAAACACTCAGTTTGAAAAAATGTTGCAGTAATCCGCAAGTGCTAGTAAAAGATGTAAAAAACAGGGTATTTGGTTGATACGTTTTTTGCAAAAAATGTATACTAAGCTGCTCTACCAATCTTCACGGTATACCCTTATCAGAGCAGTCCTAACTAATGTATGCAATTCCTATCTGATGTATTTAAAAACCTGATCATCTGTATATAACCTGTGTGAACAGGGTTCAGAGAGGAAAAATCCATGTGTGCATACAGGGCAGAACAGCTTTTGTGCAGATAGCCCAAGAGGAGTGGTGGAACTCCCCAGTCTTGTAGACACAAGAGAACAATTATGGAAACAGGAACACATGGGCTACTTGCACAGTGAACAAGTCTGTATGATCATGTTCACACACCACCAAGAAACCTGAAGACACAAAAGAGAATAGTAAAACCAAAAACACTCAGTTTGAAAAAATGTTGCAGTAATCCGCAAGTGCTAGTAAAAGATGTAAAAAACAGGGTATTTGGTTGATACGTTTTTTGCAAAAAATGTATACTAAGCTGCTCTACCAATCTTCACGGTATACCCTTATCAGAGCAGTCCTAACTAATGTATGCAATTCCTATCTGATGTATTTAAAAACCTGATCATCTGTATATAACCTGTGTGAACAGGGTTCAGAGAGGAAAAATCCATGTGTGCATACAGGGCAGAACAGCTTTTGTGCAGATAGCCCAAGAGGAGTGGTGGAACTCCCCAGTCTTGTAGACACAAGAGAACAATTATGGAAACAGGAACACATGGGCTACTTGCACAGTGAACAAGTCTGTATGATCATGTTCACACACCACCAAGAAACCTGAAGACACAAAAGAGAATAGTAAAACCAAAAACACTCAGTTTGAAAAAATGTTGCAGTAATCCGCAAGTGCTAGTAAAAGATGTAAAAAACAGGGTATTTGGTTGATACGTTTTTTGCAAAAAATGTATACTAAGCTGCTCTACCAATCTTCACGGTATACCCTTATCAGAGCAGTCCTAACTAATGTATGCAATTCCTATCTGATGTATTTAAAAACCTGATCATCTGTATATAACCTGTGTGAACAGGGTTCAGAGAGGAAAAATCCATGTGTGCATACAGGGCAGAACAGCTTTTGTGCAGATAGCCCAAGAGGAGTGGTGGAACTCCCCAGTCTTGTAGACACAAGAGAACAATTATGGAAACAGGAACACATGGGCTACTTGCACAGTGAACAAGTCTGTATGATCATGTTCACACACCACCAAGAAACCTGAAGACACAAAAGAGAATAGTAAAACCAAAAACACTCAGTTTGAAAAAATGTTGCAGTAATCCGCAAGTGCTAGTAAAAGATGTAAAAAACAGGGTATTTGGTTGATACGTTTTTTGCAAAAAATGTATACTAAGCTGCTCTACCAATCTTCACGGTATACCCTTATCAGAGCAGTCCTAACTAATGTATGCAATTCCTATCTGATGTATTTAAAAACCTGATCATCTGTATATAACCTGTGTGAACAGGGTTCAGAGAGGAAAAATCCATGTGTGCATACAGGGCAGAACAGCTTTTGTGCAGATAGCCCAAGAGGAGTGGTGGAACTCCCCAGTCTTGTAGACACAAGAGAACAATTATGGAAACAGGAACACATGGGCTACTTGCACAGTGAACAAGTCTGTATGATCATGTTCACACACCACCAAGAAACCTGAAGACACAAAAGAGAATAGTAAAACCAAAAACACTCAGTTTGAAAAAATGTTGCAGTAATCCGCAAGTGCTAGTAAAAGATGTAAAAAACAGGGTATTTGGTTGATACGTTTTTTGCAAAAAATGTATACTAAGCTGCTCTACCAATCTTCACGGTATACCCTTATCAGAGCAGTCCTAACTAATGTATGCAATTCCTATCTGATGTATTTAAAAACCTGATCATCTGTATATAACCTGTGTGAACAGGGTTCAGAGAGGAAAAATCCATGTGTGCATACAGGGCAGAACAGCTTTTGTGCAGATAGCCCAAGAGGAGTGGTGGAACTCCCCAGTCTTGTAGACACAAGAGAACAATTATGGAAACAGGAACACATGGGTTACTTGCACAGTGAACAAGTCTGTATGATCATGTTCACACACCACCAAGAAACCTGAAGACACAAAAGACTTGTTCACTGTGTAAGTAGCCCATGTGTTCCTGTTCCTGTATGCATATTTATGTATGAAGTGCTTCCTATTTTGGATTCTGAACATCATTGCAAAAATGGCCATTCTGACAGCGCTCCGGTGTAACATCCAATTCTTGTTGAACGTAGCCAGGGATACAATGTCATTTGGGCCTCTTCTGTTCGGCATCTCCATGAGGCGCCTGTGCACTTGGTAGGCGTGCGCTCCAGGGAGTAGCACATGTACTTCTGGTGTCCTTTTAACACTTATGGCATCTGTATGATCTGCATGTGCAGTTGGTATGCATGCGTTCCAATGTGGAACGCAAGCACTTCCTATGCCCAGCAGACTTATCGTGCTATTGCATACCCGGGACGGGGGTTTTGCAACAGCGAGCGCATACAGTAAGCATGAGTGATTTTTATATTGGCAGGTAGGATCAGCTTGACAACAGGAGAGATTGTGACTATCGGGGATTCTGGGGTCATCTGATGATATGCTGTCATTTTACCTTACACTCACCCTCCCCTACCTCTGTGTCCTATGAATGTGGATTTTTTTCGGTTTTGATTGGGAGCCTATCAGGCTGCACAGTGGGTGTACACATTGCTGTGGAGACATATTTAAAAGCTCAGCATGCTTTGCCCAGGCACACCACAATGGGCTTTGATCATCTGACAGCATCTGTACCTCTTATGAACACCTTTTGGTCTCCTGATGAGCCATCTAAGGAGAAATGCATCGCGGCACAGGCAAAGAAGGAATGACTATTGAAAAACATCATAGTGATAAGTAATCGTTGCCATATTATACATCATTTGTGTCCGGTATTCCTACACCTCCTTTAGTATGGTTGTTGACTGTTTAGTCTAAGTTCCCTATATATATATCTGCTATTATAGGGCATGTGAGGAGGAGCCGCCACGGAGCGGGGGGGGTGAAACATCATATCTAGGGCGCCAACCATCGCTGGTAGGCAGGGATGATTTAACGGACACCTTAGGGCTTCTTAGGCCAGGATAAACGCCAAGGAGGGAGGTGCCATTTTTAGTCGCCATGTTCATTTACTAGTGTTTCTTTTTTTTTAAATCATTTAACACGACCTCTCCATCTGTCTGTGACTTTTACACAATTTTTTTTCAGGGTGAAGATCTACCCCATATTAATACTATAGAGACATATGTGAGGGCCGATGAGCGGTGTAAGAAGGAGATTCCTACAGATAACCGCACAGGTGAGTAGTGACCCCTAAATGCAGAGAAGTCACAGGTTATAATCAGACACTGGCTTGCAGAGTAACTTTTTTTATTTTTACATCCACATAGCCGTACGAGGGCTTGCTTTTTGCAGTCCACCTTAAACTTTTGAATGTCATTATTCATTGTATCATGTGATGCACTGGAAATTTCGAAAAAAATCCAAGTGCGTTAAATTTTCAGAAAAAGTGCAATTCTACAATTGTTTTTTAAATTTACGATATTCACTATATGGTAAAACTGACACTTGCCTTGCGCAGGCTTGTACTACGGAGAACAGAGAATGAACTTTAATCCAATATTGCAGCCAGCATGCAGCCAGCGGGTAAGGAAAGGGTGAATCAAACACCCAAAAACCCCGCCTCCATGGCTGAAGATTGTTCCCTCCAAATTCAGGTGACAGTGTCCCTTTAATGGCACTTGAAGCCATCATGAGCGGGGAAAGACATGGGTTCGATGTTCGAGCCCGCATCAAAGAGAAGCAGCTCCAGCTGTTACATTAGGGTTAAGTTAATTAAATGTTTGACCAAAGGATAAGTTTCAAGTTGATAATTTTGTGCAACCCCCAAATGATGGTATAAATATCCACTTCGCTTTCGCAGAAAAGAGGATCCGCACCCCTGATATAACTGGTAATTATTAATGACCGGCATAGTGAGACATGAACCTATGTAGGAGACGATTAATCCAACAGAGAAGTGAAAAATTGAAACAGATCAACCTGGAGGCCTAACATAATCTAATAGTCCCTGATTTGTGCTCTACTCTCTAAGTTAGTTGATAATTACCTTAATTTGTATTACAAGTTTGCATTAAAATGTACAAAATATATAATATTGATAGGATTTAAATGTAGTGTTATTGAAAAATAATAAAATCAGTTTTATTCTTGGCAGATGACTCTACCAGAAGCTCCGAGGGGCATCTGATATTTTCAGATTTTGCAGCAAATGATCATGGTATTACAACAGACACATATGAAGAACATGTCATTATCCCAGTTACACCTCAAGCCCTTCTCAGAAAAAATCTTTCATCCAATCATTTTCAACAGGTCCTTTCTTCTGCTTCGCCAATAATTGATATGGAAAACAAAAGTCATAGAAAGACTAATGAACATGAACTAGCTCTTAAAGAGAAGAAACTATTTCCATGCTCTGAATGTGGGAAATGCTTTAAACAGAAATCATATCTTCTTAAACATCAGAGAATTCACACAGGGAAGAAGCCATTTTCATGTTCAGAATGTGGGAAGTGTTTTATAAAGAAGTCATATCTTGTTGTACATCAGAGAGTTCACTCAGGAGAAAAGCCTTTTTCATGTCCAGAATGTGGGAAATGTTTTACAGATAGATCAAATTTTGTCAGACATCAAAGAATTCATACAGGGGAGAAGCCGTTTTTATGTACAGAATGTGGGAAATATTTTACTAGCAAATCAGATTTTCTTCAGCATCAGAGAATTCACACAGGGGAGAAGCCATTTTCATGTTCAGAATGTGGGAAATGTTTTACAGATCAATCAAATTTTGTCAGACATCAAAGAATTCATACAGAGGATAAACCATTTTTATGTACAGTATGTGGGAAATATTTTACAAACAAATCAGATTTTCTTAAACATCAGAGAATTCACACAGGGGAGAAGCCATTTTCATGTCCAGATTGTGGGAAATGTTTTACAGATAGATCAAATTTTGTCAGACATCTAAGAATTCATACAGGGGAGAAGCCGTTTTTATGTACAGAGTGTGGAAAATATTTTACTAACAAATCAGATTGTCTTAAGCATCAGAGAATTCACACAGGGGAGAAACCATTTTCTTGTCCAGATTGTGATAAATGTTTTACAGATAGATCAAATTTTGTCAGACATCTAAGAATTCATACAGGGGAGAAGCCGTTTTTATGTACAGAATGTGGGAAATATTTTACTAACAAATCAGATTGTCTTAAGCATCAGAGATTTCACACAGGGGAGAAACCATTTTTGTGCTCAGAATGTGGGAAATGTTTTAGCCTTAAATCATATCTTGTTATACATCAGAGAACTCACACAGGGGTAAAGCCATATTCATGTTCAGAATGTGGGAAATGTTTTACAGGGAAAGCATGTTCTGTTAAACATGTAAGGACACATACAGGGAATTAGCTATTTTCTTTTTTTATCAATTTATTGAAAACGTAAGCAAAAATAGAAGTTATGGTAAAGCAACACATATACAAGAAAAAGGAAAACAATTTGGTGCATTAGATGATTATTAGAAAATGTATACAGTTACCAATGATTATTTGTTATTGACAAACAGTATCTGTATAATACACCTTTGTATGAGCCACATATAAAGTAATGATAATCAATACTAAACACAATGAATATAGTAAAAAAAAAATTATTTTTCTACGTAGTCTCCTAACAAGTCTATACATTTAGTCCATCTCTTTTCTATACTTAGAATACCCTTCGAAAAAAATTATTGATCTTGACCCTCAAAAAAATCCCCAACAGCGGTTATCACGTCGCTATTGTTGTCAAATTTCTTGCCCCGGAGGTGTTCCTTGAGTCAAGGAAAGAGAAAGAAGTCACTGGGGGCTAGATCTGGTGAATAGGGGGGTGTCCCACCAGTTCAAAGCCCGCTTCTTGAATGGTAGCCATGGCAACTGCAGCTTTGTGAGCCGGCGCGTTATCTTGGTGAAACAGCACTCCAGCCCGCAGTTTGCCACGTCTTTTCTCCTTGATAGCCTCCCGCAATCTTCTTATTTGTTCTGCGTAGTAGGAGCCCGTACTAGTGGCTCCCTTTTCCAAATAGTCCATCATAATAATTCCTTCAGCATCCCAAAAAATGGACGCCATAACCTTCCCTGCTGAGCTTGACACTTTGAATTTCTTCGGCATCGGTTCGTCGGCTCGTTTCCATGTCATCGATTGTCGTTTAGTTTCGGGATCAAAGTGGTGGATCCAGGTCTCGTCCATGGTCAAAAAACGTGACAAAAAATTTTCCTTGTCTGCTTGGAACTTTTCGAGATTTGCTATTGAAATGTCAACTCGTTTCTTCTTTTGCTCGTCGGTTGACATTTTTGGCACCCAACGCGCGGAGACAATGCAATTCTTTTGCAAGGATTCTTTGAATACTGCCATATGAGATCCCTGTGACCTCAGCTACATGCCTGATAGTCACTCTTCGATCTGCCAATACAACTTCTTCAACTTTTTTCACATTTTCTTCATTGAGGGATGTGGATGGGCGTCCTTCACGATGTTCATCTTCCTTCGATGTTCTTCCCAGCTTAAATTCCTTGGCCCAGCGTGCAACTGTGGAATATGGAGGAGAAGAGTCCCCCAATGTTTCCACCAAGTCGCTGTGTATGTCTTTGGTAGTGATTTTTTTCAAGCAGAGGTATTTTATGATAGCTCTGAGCTCGTTTTTTTCCATTTTGATGTTCACTCCTCGGCAGTTCATATTCAAATGAATGTAGCTCCCGGGAATCATGGTCTATTTAAGTGATTTTGTTTTCCTGGACTAGTGGGTACATAAGAGAGAAGAAAACATTTTATTTTAATTTCTGTGTGCAATAGAAATAACCGATTATCATTACTTTTGGATCGCCCCTCGTATATACAAAATACTTAACATTTACATAAACAAGTTGTTTGATGCCGCTCTCGTCTGTTCAATGTGTCATCGGCAATGGAGAGTTACTGCCATACATGATCAGGACAGCTGCCATCAAACATCCAGCCTGTCTGTTAACCCCTTAGTGACTGAGCCAATTTTGACCTTAATCACCTGGTCAAATGTTTTAAATGTGGTAATAACTCTCAAATACTTAAATATCTCCCAGTGATAGAGATTTTTTTTGTGACACATTATACTTCATATTAGTGGTAAATTTAGGTTAATATGCTTTGCGTTTATTTGTGAAAATATTGGAATTTTGTTGAAAATTTTGAAAAATTCACAATTTTCAAACTTTTCAATTTTTATATTTTTCAATGTCTACTTTACTACTGCATAATTTTTCAAATACCATTTTACTTTGGTAGAATGTTAGAAGGGTTAAAAGTTTAGCAGCAATTTTTCATTTTTTCAATACATTTACAAAACCTGATTCTTTAGGGACCTATACAGATTTAAATAGACTTTGAAGGGCCTATATATTGAAAACTCCTCAAATTGATACCATCTTAACCCCTTTCTGCCATTAGACGTACTATTGCGTCCATGTGGGGTGGGCTTTACTTCCCAAGGATGCAATAGTACGTCATATGCGATCGGCAGCGCTCACGGGGGGAGCGCCGCCGATCGCGGCCGGGTGTCAGCTGTTTATCGCAGCTGACATCCGGCACTATGTGCCAGGAGCGGTCACGGACCGCCCCCGGCACATTAACCCCCGGCACACCGTGATCAAAGATGATCGCGATGTGCCGGCGGTACAGGGAAGCACCGCGCAGGGAGGGGGCTCCCTGCGGGCTTCCCTGAGCCCCCCGCAGCAACGCGATGTGATCGCGTTGCTGCGAGGGTCTCACCTCCCTCCCTGCTCCCTCCAGCCCCGGATCCAAGATGGCCGCGGATCCGGGTCCTGCAGGGAGGGAGGTGGCTTCACAGAGCCTGCTCAGAGCAGGCACTGTGAAGGCTGCAGCGCTGCATGTCAGATCAGTGATCTGACAGAGTGCTGTGCAAACTGTCAGATCACTGATCTGTGATGTCCCCCCCTGGGACAAAGTAAAAAAGTAAAAAAAAAAAATTTCAAATGTGTAAAAAAAAATAAAAAAAAATATTCCAAAATAATGAAAAAAAAAAAATATTATTCCCATAAATACATTTCTTTATCTAAATAAAAAAAAAAAAACAATAAAAGTACACATATTTAGTATCGCCGCGTCCGTAACGGCCCGACCTATAAAACTGGCCCACTAGTTAACCCCTTCAGTAAACACCGTAAGAAAAAAAAAAAAAAAACGAGGCAAAAAACAACGCTTTATTATCATACCGCCGAACAAAAAGTGGAATAACACGCGATCAAAAAGACAGATATAACTAACCATGGTACCGCTGAAAGCGTCATATTGTCCCGCAAAAAACTAGCCGCCATACAGCATCATCAGCAAAAAAATAAAAAAGTTATAGTCCTGAGAATAAAGCGATGCAAAAATAATTATTTTTTCTATAAAATAGTTTTTATCGTATAAAAGCGCCAAAACATAAAAAAATGATATAAATGAGGTGTTGCTGTAATCGTACTGACCCGAAGAATAAAACTGCTTTATCAATTTTACCAAACGCGGAACGGTATAAACGCCTCCCCCAAAAGAAATTCATGAATAGCTGGTTTTTGGTCATTCTGCCTCACAAAAATCGGAATAAAAAGCGATCAAAAAATGTCACGTGCCCGAAAATGTTACCAATAAAAACATCAACTCGTCCCGCAAAAAACAAGACCTCACATGACTCTGTGGACCAAAATATAGAAAAATTATAGCTCTCAAAATGTGGTAACGCAAAAAATATTTTTTGCAATAAAAAGCGTCTTTCAGTGTGTGACGGCTGCCAATCATAAAAATCCGCTAAAAAACCCGCTATAAAAGTAAATCAAACCCCCCTTCATCACCCCCTTAGTTAGGGAAAAATTAAAAAAATGTATTTATTTCCATTTTCCCATTAGGGCTAGGGTTAGAGTTAGGGCTAGGGTTAGGGCTAGGGTTAGGGCTAGGGCTAGGGCTAGGTTTAGGGCTAGGGTTAGGGCTAGGGTTAGGGCTAGGGTTAGGGTTAGGGCTAGGGTTAGGGCTAGGGTTAGGGCTAGGGTTAGGGTTAGGGCTAGGGTTAGGGCTAGGGTTAGGGCTAGGGATAGGGTTAGGGCTAGGGTTAGGGTTAGGATTAGGGTTAGGGCTAGGGTTAGGGCTAGGGCTACAGTTTGGGTTGGGGCTAAAGTTACAGTTAGGGTTTAGATTACATTTACGGTTGGGAATAGGGTTGGGATTAGGGTTAGGGGTGTGTCAGGGTTAGAGGTGTGGTTAGGGTTACTGTTGGGATTAGGGTTAGGGATGTGTTTGGATTAGGGTTTCAGTTATAATTGGGGGGTTTCCACTGTTTAGGCACATCAGGGGCTCTCCAAATGCGACATGGAGTCCGATCTCAATTCCAGCCAATTCTGCGTTGAAAAAGTAAAACAGTGCTTCTTCCCTTCCGAGCTCTCCCGTGTGCCCAAACAGGGGTTTACCCCAACATATGGGGTATCAGCGTACTCAGGACAAATAGGACAACAACTTTTGGGGTCCAATTTCTCCTGCTACCCTTGGGAAAATACAAAACTCGGGGCTAAAACATATTTTTTGTGGGAAAAAAAAAGATTTTTTATTTTCACGGCTCTGCGTTATAAACTGTAGTGAAACACTTGGGGGTTCAAAGTTCTCACAACACATCTAGATTAGTTCCCTGGGGGGTCTAGTTTCCAATATGCGGTCACTTGTGGGGGGTTTCTACTGTTTAGGTACATTAGGGGTTCTGCAAACGCAATGTGACGTCTGCAGACCATTCCATCTAAGTCTGCATTCCAAATGGCGCTCCTTCCCTTCCGAGCTCTGCCATGCGCTCAAACGGTGGTTTCCCCCAACATACGGGGTTTCAGCGTACTCAGGACAAATTGGACAACAACTTTTGGGGTCGAATTTCTCCTCTTACCCTCGGGAAAATACAAAACTGGGGGCTAAAAAATAATTTTGGGGGGAAAGATTTTTTTTTTTAATTTTCACGGCTCTGCGTTACAAACTGTAGTGAAACACTTGGGGGTTCAAAGCTATCACAACACATCTAGATGAGTTCCTTAGGGGGTCTAGTTTCCAAAATGGTGTCACTTGTGGGAGGTTTCTACTGTTTAGGTACATTAGGGGCTCTGCAAATGCAATGTGACACCTGCAGACCATTCCATCTAAGTCCTCATTCCAAATGGAGCTCCTTCCCTTCCGAGCCCTCCCATGCGCCCAAACAGTGGTTCCCCCCCACATATGGGGTATCAGCGCACTCAGGACAAATTGGACAACAAATTGTGGGGTCGAATTTCTCCTGTTACCCTCGGGAAAATACAAAACTGGGGGCTAAAAAATAATTTTTGTGGGAAAAAATTTTTGTTTTATTTTTACGGCTCTCCATTATAAACTTCGGTGAAGCCCTTGGTGGGTCAAAGCGCTCAGCACACATCTAGATAAGTTCCTAAGGGGGTCTACTTTCCAAAATGGTGTCACTTGTGGGGGGTTTCTACTGTTTAGGTACATTAGGGGCTCTGCAAACGCAATGTGACACCTGCAGACCATTCCATCTAAGTCTGCATTCAAATGGCACTCCTTCCCTTCTGAGCCCTCCCATGTGCCCAAACAGTGGTTCCCCCCACATATGGTGTATCATCGCACTCAGGACAAATTGGGCAACAAATTTTGGGGTCCAATTTCTCCTGTTACCCTCAGGAAAATACAAAACTGGGGGCTAAAAAAATAATTTTTGTGGGAAAAAAATTTTGTTTTATTTTTACGGCTCTGCATTATAAACTTCTGTGAAGCACTTGGTGGGTCAAAGTGCTCACCACACCTCTAGATAAGTTCCTTAGGGGGTCTACTTTCCAAAATGGTGTCACTTGTGGGGGGTTTCAATGTTTAGGCACATCAGTGGCTCTTCAAACGCAACATGACGTCCCATCTCAATTCCTGTCAATTTTGCATTGAAAAGTCAAACGGCGCTCCTTCCCTTCTGAGCTCTCCCATCCGCCCAAACAGTGGTTTACCCCCACATATGGGCTATCAGCGTACTCAGGACAAATTGTACAACAACTTTTGAGGTCCAATTTCTTCTCTTACCCTTGGGAAAATAAAAAATTGGGGGCAAAAAGATAATTTTTGTGAAAAAATATGATTTTTTATTTTTACGGTTCTACATTATAAACTTCTGTGAAGCACTTGGTGGGTCAAAGTGCTCACCACACCTCTAGATAAGTTCCTTAGGGGGTCTACTTTCCAAAATGGTGTCACTTGTGGGGGGTTTCAATGTTTAGGCACATCAGTGGCTCTTCAAACGCAACATGACGTCCCATCTCAATTCCTGTCAATTTTGCATTGAAAAGTCAAACGGCGCTCCTTCCCTTCCGAGCTCTCCCATCCGCCCAAACAGTGGTTTACCCCCACATATGGGCTATCAGCGTACTCAGGACAAATTGTACAACAACTTTTGTGGTCCAATTTCTTCTCTTACCCTTGGGAAAATAAAAAATTGGGGGCGAAAAGATAATTTTTGTGAAAAAATATGATTTTTTATTTTTACGGTTCTACATTATAAACTTCTGTGAAGCACTTGTTGGGTCAAAGTGCTCACCACACCTCTAGATAAGCTCCTTAGGGGGTCTACTTTCCAAAATGGTGTCACTTGTGGGGGGTTTCAATGTTTAGCCACATCAGGGGCTCTCCAAACGAAACATGGCGTCCCATCTCAATTCCAGTCAATTTTGCATTGAAAAGTCAAATGGCACTCCTTCGCTTCCGAGCTCTGCCATGCGCCCAAACAGTGGTTTACCCCCACATGTGGGGTATTGGCATAATCAGGACAAATTGTACAACAATGTTTGGGGTCCATTTTCTCCTGTTACCCTTGGTAAAATAAAACAAATTGGAGCTGAATTAAATTTTTTGTGAAAAAAAGTTAAATGTTCATTTTTATTTAAACATTCAAAAAATTCCTGTGAAGCACCAGAAGGGTTAATAAACTTCTTGAATATGGTTTTGAGCACCTTGAGGGGTGTAGTTTTTAGAATGGTGTCACACTTGGGTATTTTCTATCATATAGACCCCTCAAAATGACTTCAAATGAGATGTGGTCCCTAAAATAAAATGGTGTTGTAGAAATGAGAAATTGCTGGTCAACTTTTAACCCTTATAACTCCCTAACAAAAAAAAATTTTGGTTCCAAAATTGTGCTGATGTAAAGTAGACATGTGGGAAATGTTACTTATTAAGTATTTTGTGTGACATATCTCTGTGATTTAATTGCATAAAAATTCAAAGTTGGAAAATTGCAAAATTTTCATAATTTTCGCCAAATTTCCGTTTTTTTCACAAATAAACGCAGGTACTATCAAATAATTTTTACCATTGTCATGAAGTACAATATGTCATGAGAAAACAATGTCAGAATCACCAGGATCCATTGAAGCGTTCCAGAGTTATAACCTCATAAAGGGACAGTGGTCAGAATTGTAAAAATTGGCCCGGTCATTAACGTGCAAACCACCCTTGGGGGTAAAGGGGTTAAAAAACACATCCTTCAAATACTTCAAAACTGTCAGGATTTAAAAAAAAAAAAACCTTTAGGTTCTGCACAAGAATTAATGCAAAGTGGAATGAAAAAAAATATTGCTCTAATGTCCTCTAAAATGTTGCTTTAGCCTCAATTTGTTTAACTTTTTCAAATAATAGAAGAAGATAGTTGACCCCAAACCTTGTGGTCAGAAACCTCTAATAGGACAAACGGCAGGGCTCGGAAGGGAAGGAGCACCATTTTAATTTTGGGACCCAAATTTGGCTAAAATAGACTATGTCGCATTTGCAGGGCCCCTAAAGTGCCTAACCAACAGAAACTTACAACATGTGGCCCCATTTTGGAATCTACATCCCTCAAAGATTTTATCCAGGGGTATAGTGAGCATTTTGAATCTATAGGGGTATACACAGAATTTGATACTGGGTCGTCATATTGAAAATATTCTTTTTTTTTTTTTCTCAAAAATGTTGCTTTAGCAACAAATGTTTCATTTTTGCAAGAGGAAATGAAAAAGTGAACCTTACACTTTGTTAACCACTTTCTTCTGAGCATGGCTATACCCCACATATAGTCAAAAAGTTCTGTTTTTACACATGGCAGGGCTTGGAAAAGAAATAACATTTGGTATTTAGAATGTAGATTTGGCTGTAATGGATTGCAGACACCATGTCTCATTTACAGAGCTCCGAAGGTATTAAACCAGCAGAAACCCCCACAAGTGACCCCATTTTGGAAACTAGAGACATCAAGGCATTCATGTGGAGATGTGTTTAGCATGTTGAACACACAGTTGCTTCACAGAATTTTTTAACATGAAAATGAAATTTTTGACGCTGAAATGTTGGTTTTTGCTCCAAATTTGTAATTTTCACAATGGATAGTAGGAGAAACAGACTCCATAATTTGTTATGCAATTTATGTGGTAAATAACTGTGGGCACATGTCAGGGCTCGGAAAGAGCGTTATTTGATTTTTGGAGCTTAAATTTGTCTGGAATAGATTTTGAATGCCATATCGCAGTTGCAGAGCACCTAGTATGCCAAAAAGGCATAAGCCCCTCCACCACCCTTCCCTCGAAACTGCCCCAATTTTAGAAACTATACCCCTCATGGAATTCATCAAGTGGTCTACTGAGCACTTTTAACCTACATGAAATTTTAGAACATTTAGATGTGAAACAAAAAATTACCTTTTTTCCACTAAAATACAGTATGGCACCTAATTTATAATTTCTGGGAGGGGTAATAGGATAAAATGGACCCAAAAATTTGTTTTGCAATTCTCATCTAACGTAGCAGTACCCCATATGTGTTTGTACACAATTGTTTGCGCACAGAGCAAGGATCGGATGGAAAGGAGCGCTACTTGACTTTTAAAACACAGATTCTGTTTGAATAGGTTGTGAGTGCCAGAGCAGAGTCCCTGAGGTGCCAGATCAGGAGAAATCCCCACAAGTGATACACCAAAAAAGAGCATGAACCGCGCCTCCAAAAATCATATGTTGCTCGAAAGCCACTAGGCAAAAATTTATATATAACTGAGGTTATTAGTTTAACATTATGATCAGACTGTATTAAGCCCACTGCCACTTCACGGCGAACCTCTTAGTGAGTACCTATCGCCTTAACAGAGTGGAGCTGTGCGCCGACCACCGCCACAGCGGCAATGCATCGGCTGTGCAGATGGCCCGTTGTCTCCAGACCGCACCGCTCCACCAGCACAAAATGACAGCAACAATGGTCACCACACAGCACCAACACCAAATGAAAGGCGTCTGTATTGCCCTAACAGTGGAGCCGTGCACCGACCTCCACCACAGCGGCACTGCAAAGGCAGGGCAAATGGCCTGGTGCCTCACGGCACTCATGATGCAAGACTGAGTCCCCATGACTCCAGACCACGCTGCTCCACCAGCACAAAACCTCTGTTAAGGGAACAGGACTGTGGCCTTCCATTTCCATCATATTGAATGTGAAATGTTCTTCTAGCTGCTGTTCACCTACATTATTCTCTTTCATCAGTTTAATTGTACTTATTATGTTTGAAGAATTATCAGTTACAAAGCAAGAACCTGCTCTTTTTTGAGTTCATAATCTAGCAGAACTTTTTCCACTAAGGCCTGGAGAAACTGGCTGCTGTGATGAGCTTTATTATCTTTTACTGCCTGCGTCTTAGTAACAATTTTTTGTTGTCACAAACATATTGAATGTTGATAGCAAAATAGTTCACTCTGTGATGTGTGCAGGCATCCAAGAAGAAACACAAAGCATCTCTTGAGAGACTTTTTAAGATCTTCCTTTTGATTGAGCTTTTTCAATCACTAATTTTCTAATAGTTTCTCTTTCCAGAGAAACACCAAGTTTGTGGGCCGTTTCTCCATTAAGAGTTGTAAAAGCTAGTCACACAAATAATGATAATGGTACACTGTACTTCACAACAAGCTCGATGAACTGTCTTTTAAACACATTTGCTGTCATTGTTACAGTAACTTTGTCACTTACAAAATTTCTTGTAACTGATGTTTGAGACTCTCTTTCCTCCTCCTTTGCCTGGCAGGTAGTACTGGTCTCTGGTTTCTTGGTGCTGCTGTGATCTTTTTCAATCACAGCTTTGTTAACCTCTTGGTGGCAGTGTTGTAGATGTCTTTTTAGATTGGAAGCTCGTGAAGGAGCATTTTTACGACTGCCTGAGTATGCACTGATTTTGACATCACAGCATTTGTTTTAATCTGGATCACTTACAGTATACACTGACACACAAAGTGTTTTTTATCTTGAGTCACTGTGAAATGCTCAAATACAGCTGACTTCACAAGATGCTACTTAGACATTTTGCAATTATGTAAATTCTGCGAATGCGACTGACTATCTTCAACTTATTGACTTGGATCCTATCCAGTTCAGCCAGCACCCCCCACCAATAGCTGAGTGCGCATCCTTACTATTGTCTACTCTAGATATCCTCTTCAGTGAATATCATAAAAAAGTGGCAAAAAACCTATGCTTTTTCATCATACAGCCAAACAAAATGTGAAACAAAACACGATCAAAAAGTCGAATGTAAATAAAAATGGTATCACTGAGAACATCATCTTGTCCCATAAAAAAAGATGCCAAACAGCTCCATCAGCAGAGAAATAGAAAACCTATAGCTCTCAGAATAAAGCGATGCAAAACTAATTATTTTTTTCTGTAAAATAGTTTTTATTGTGTAAAAGCAGCAAAACAAAGAAAAATTCTATGAATGTGGTATCACTGTAATTGTACTGACCCAAAGAATAAAGCTGTTCTATCATTTTTGCCACACATAAAAGCATAAAAAACAATTCCTGAATTTCTGTTTTTGTTCATTCTGCCTCCAAAGATTTGGAATAGAAAGTGATCAAAATGTTATGTGCCCAAAAATTGTATGAATAAAAACATCAATGCATCCCACAAAAACAATATCTCACATGATTCTTTTTGTCAGAAATATATAAGAATTACAGTTTTCAAAATATGGCGATGCAAAAAAAAAAGCGTCTTTTAGTGTGTGACAGCAGCCAAACATAAAAACACTTTATAAATCTAGTATTGCTGTAATAGCACCAACTCAAAGAATAAAGTTGTCTAATCACTTACACTCCATAAAGAACCGCATCAAAAATAGAGAGCAATTTCTTGAATAATTCGTTACCAAATAAGTTGGTTTTGTTCATAACAAGTGGGAGGTACTCCAGCTGTTGTCCACTCCAACCAGCTTAACTTGAGTTGTCTGGTAGGAGGCGAGAAAACATTTTGGTCCGATGAATCTGCTACCACTGCTGCTTCACGCTCGGACGCCTCCCAGGGACCGGTGGACAGTAAACCATTCAAGTCTGGGGCTGGGGCGAATGTCTCTTCCTTATCACAGTCAAGAACCGTTGGAGTGGGCGCTTTTGTGGTGTCTGGCACTCTTTCGCTTTCCTCAGCATCTGACAGACAGGGCCGCAACATGCTGCTATGAACTATTCGAGTAGGTGCTTCTTCTTGCTCGAGTTGGACTTCATACACCGGTCCTTCAGGGTTGACTCGGCGCTTCACTTGATTCAGGGTCTTGTCCCATGGATGGTCCAGCTTTTCCCTGGTCGCTTGTCCCGACTCAATACCCGATCTTCGGCTTTCAGATCTGTCCCACAAGATGTGGGCGTTCCACGGTGCTCAAGTTCTCGGAACTTCATTTGTACCAGTCAGTGAAGAGTCTGTAGCCGATGTTGATGTTCCCAAACCCAGGAGGAAACCCCCATCCGCGGGTAGTCCTCTTCTGGGTCCAACTCCAGCTTAGTGATCTCTCGTCCCTTCCAGCCAAATAGCAAGGTATACAGAGTGTATCCAGTTGTACTGTGTACCCAGTTGTGGTATACACACACCAACTCAACCATTAACTCAGGCCACCATACTTTCCGATCTTCCTCCAATGTTCGGAGCATCTGCATCAACGTCCAATTGAAGCACTCACAAGAGCTATTCCCCTGAGGATCATAAGGTGTAGTCCTTGACTTCTCAATCTGCTACAACCGATGTAACTCCTCCATTACTCGAGCTTGGAAGCAAGCACCTTGATCAGAATGGATCTGCTTCGGGCAGCCTTACACCCGGATGAAGTCTCAGCAAATGGCCTGCACAGCAGATTCAGCAGTCTGATCTCGAGTCAAGGTCACTACAGCAAACTTGGTGAAGTGATCAGACAATGTTCATATCCGAAATGTGCTGGACTTATGGCTAAGTAGTCAATCATCAATAATTCTATAGGGGCAGAAGTCACGATGGTCTGCTTTGGGGTTCGCTGCTCTGGAGGTTTGGCTAGTTCACAGTTCTGGCATTTTTGACAGGTCTCTATGGCAGTTCTCAGTCGAGGGTGATGTAGCAGCTTCTGCAAACACTGAAACATCTCTGAGCCAAAGTGGGCCCCCATTTCATGGGCCTCCATAGCCACCACGCAGGTCATCTTTTTGGGGAGCTCTACTTGCCAAGTGACCTCCAATTCCCGTACTAGCTGCACTCATCTGTATAGCAATCCATCTTCCAACTGAAGTTTCTCCTGCTACCTCAGGATCTGCAGAGCTCCCAGGGACAGAGTGTCTCTCGTCGGCTGGGAAGTTGCTGTAGGGCCACCCACTGTCTCAGCTGGTCAAGTTCTTCATCTGCTTGCTGAAGTTGCACCCAGTCATCCCGAGGTCGTCCCATCACCTGTTCTCCAGACGCCCCTTTGATCTGTCTCTGCATTGCCACCAATGACGTAGCCAGGTCCCGGAATCTCTTCTGCCTCCAACTGTTCATCCCGGTCGCATTCAGGCCACTCATGAGTCACCCGTGAGAGAGCATTGGCATGTGTGTTCTCAGCCTCAGCCCGATAATCGATCTTGTAGTGATAATTCGCCATGTGGGCCACCCATCATTTTTCCAGGGCCCCCAATTTTGCATTTTCCAGATGAGTGAGGGGGTTATTATTTGTGCCCACCAATACTTCAGACCCTGACAAATACTCTGTGAACCTTTTGGTCATTGCCCACACCAACACCAGCAGTTTCAGCTTGAAAGAGCTGTAGTTGTCCAGGTTTCGTTCCGAGTCGTGAAGAGACTGTCTGGCATAGGCTATCACTCGCTCTTTTCCTTCCTGCATTTGTGAGAGGACGGCTCCTATACCATGTAGACTCCCATCAGTGTGAAGGATGAAGGGCTGTGAGAAATCTGCATAGGTGAGTATTGGGGCCTCTGTCAAGACCATTTTCAAGGCTCTGAAAGCTTCTTCCTGGTCATTTCCCCCAATGAATAGTTTGATTCTTTGAACCAGAAGGCAATCCCTTTAGTAGCTCCAGCAGCGGGTTAGCTATACGGGTAAAATTTTTACAAACCTTTGGTAGTACCCGGTGAGTCCCAAGTAGGCCCAAACATCTTTCACGGTTGTCGAGGTGGGTCAGTCTTGTACAGCCTCTATCTTTTCACGTGTTGGTCTCACTCCTTCAGTGGATACGAGATGCCCCAAATACTCAATTTGTTTGCAAAAAAGGTGACCTTTCTGTGGCATTCTATTAAACACGAACAATCCCATGGGCAGTATGAACGCCATCTTTGGCCGGTCATGTTCAGCCATGGACACCTGCCAGTACCCACTGGCCAGATCCAATAAAGAAAAATACTTCGCCTTTCCCAAGACAGACAGCGATTCTCACTCCTGGGCTATGGGTAGGAGTCCCACACTGTACAAGCATTCAATTATCTGTAATCAACACAGAAGCACAGAGTTCCAACCATTTTCCGAACAAAAACAGTGGGAGCCGCCCATAGGCTCTGACTCGCGTATGACTCCACTTTGCAGCATGTAAGCCAGCATCTCCTTTACCTTCTTGTACATCTGACGCAGTATCTGTCGATATCTCTCCTGAACTGGGGCAGCATTCCCCATAGGAATTTCATGGGTAATAGCATTGGTGAACCCAAAGTCATCTTCATGGCGAGCAAAGACCTCTTGGAAGCGCTTCAGTACAGCTTCGACCTGTTGTACCTGTTGTGGGGAGAGTCCCATCAATTTAGCCTGCATCTGCTCCTGGATTCGATGACCCTCTTTCATGCTACATGCGGATGCTCCTGTGTCAATGTAACAGCTGCGGTCCATGGGTCTCCTTCTTTAATTGCCAACTGTACTCCCTCTGGTTGCATCAACTAATCCAGCATTCCCAGTACCTGAGCCACTTCACTCTTGGGCAGGAGAGTTAGACTGTCTTCCCTCAGGTTGACGCACTGCACCAAAACATTACCGTCATGGACTACGGCTAATGTCCGAGCAGCGAGGAGTCCTGAGGGTACCTGTTCCACCGATGTTGGCTCGATCTGCACTTCCATCCCTTCGAGAGGTGTACAGGCGCATACCAGCAATGTGAGCACAGTCTGACCAGGCAGTAGAATGAGTTTAGCAGCTGCGGGAACCATCACCTTCCCCAGAGCCTTCGCCTCACTTGAAGTTTCTTGGGCATGGGTAGCCCGTATCAGTTGCTGGAATAACTTTTTCTGTGGTGTGCGTGGAGACAAACGATCCAAAAAGGCCTCTTGCGGCTTACTGATCAGAGGAGTTCCGATTTCTTTCAGTACATTCATCTCAAGAGTCACCGCAGGCCCGCAGCCGACATCTCCAGTGACCAACAAAACCCCTTTTCGGCCCAAATTTTTTTCCACACACTTTAATCTCCATCCATACCACCCCTATGAAAGGCATGAGCAACTGATTGGCCGCCGTCAGTCTGATCACGGGTCCTAATTCTGGCTGCGACACTTCTGGGAAATGACGCTTAAAAAAAGCTTCCGGAATGGTGGTCACTTGTGATCCAGTATTACTCAAACAATGGACAGCTCACCTATTCACTTCAGCCCATATGGGTGGGCTTGTGGAAATTAAACTTTTGGGACTACCTTCTCGCCTCCTTGGTCTTTCAGGCTCCGGGCTGCATCCCCCAGCTATGGAGCCCACTAATTTAATGGCTGCCATGATAAGGACCGCCCCATCTCACGCATCCTCGGGCATAGTGTCCAGCATTTCTGCATCTAAAGCAAGTCGGACGCCATTATGTACGGGGTGGTTCCACTCCCTGGCGAGGTTCGATGGACAAGTGGGACTCAGAATCACTCCTGCTTCTGGGCACATCTATGCTGTGATGTTGGCCGGACCACTCTTCCCACATTTCTCGTATTTTCTTCTGGATCTCCCAGGCCCTCTCTGGCTCAGCTGCAGGTGAGGCGGGTGCCTCATTGCTCTGGACCATCCCTACCAAGGCTGCTGTCCCCTGTGACTGCTCTCTCACGCGCGCTTCCACCTAATCGCTAGTAAAGTAATGCACAGATTGGTATGCAGGCGCTCCTGCAAAGCTTGCTTAAGCAATGCGGGCCTGAGGCCCACGACAAATTGGTCCCTCAATATCACATCAGGAGGCCCCACTCTTATTGCCCAAACATCTTGTTTGGTGATAGACGCGTGCACTTACTGTAACGCATTCATGTATTGGGTCTCCCTCTCCCCCTGGACGCGGCAAAAAATATTGCATCTGCCATTCCCCGACATCGGTGGGATCCCCATGCATCTCTTCCAAAATTCGCAACACCTTATTATTATTTATTTATTTATTTAGCACCATTAATTCCATGGTGCTGTACATGAGAAGGGGTTACATCAAAATATAAATATCACTTACAGTAAACAAAACTAACAATGACAGACTGATACAAAGGGAAGAGGACCCTGCCCTTGCGGACTTACATTCTACAGGATTATGGGGAAGGAGACAGTAGGTCGAGGGTTGTAGTAGCACCGTTGGTGTTGAGGTGGCCTTGTGGTCATTACAGGCTGTAAGCTTCTTTGAAGAGATGGGTTTTCAGGTTTCTTTTGAAGGATCCAAATGTGCTGGATAGCCGGGCACAGAATGCCAGAGGATGGGAGATATTCAGGAGAAGTTTTGGAGGTGATAGGGTGAGGAGCGAATAAATGTGGAGGAGAGGAGGTCTTGGGAGGACCAGAGATTACGTGAGGGAAGATATTGAGAGGTTTGGAAATATACGGAGGAGAAAGGTTTTGGATGGCTTTGGTGTTAGTAGTTTAAACTGAATACGCTGGGAAATTGGGAGCCAGTGAAGGGATTTGCAAAGAGGGGAAGCAGGAGTGTAGCGAGGAGAGAGATTAATTAGTCGGGCAGCAGAGTTAAGGATGGACTGGAGGGGTGCGAGAGTGTTAGAAGCGAGGCCACAGAGGAGGATGTTGCAGTAGTAGAGGCGGGAGATGATTAGGGCATGCTCAAGCATTTTGGTAGAGTGAGGGATGAGGAAAGGACAGATTCTGGAAATATTTTTGAGCTGGAGGCGACAGGTGCATCCGGACTGACATCTTTAGAAAGTCCATCTCTGTGAACGCTTTAATTCGCGCTGATTTAGCCCACAATCCGACTACCATTAGATCTGTCCCGGTCGGACAGTTCCTGAGAATGAGGTGGATCTGTTCAACCGATCAAAAGTTCTTTGCTCAGTCTGTAGATTTACAATCTCGATTTGAATCACGTGGCTATAGCCGCAGGAGCATCAAGAGTGACTTTGACAGGGCTAGGAAGACTCCGCGTAGGGACCTTTTATACACAACAAAAAATTGTAGTAAGAGGGGTAATAATGATACCATCAGATTTATTAGTGTCTACAACCACGAGTGGCAAAGTATTAGAAATATATTGAACAAACATTGGTCTATATTGAAGACCGAGCCCGCACTGGGGGCCACTTTGGGGGATTATCCTGCCATGACATCCAGAAGAACACCTAACATTGGTAATCTCTTAGTTAGGAGTCATTACATTCCACCGATTAAAAACATATTTGGCACTCGGGGTCCTCTCCTGGGTTGCTTTCAGTGTGGCCACTGCCTGGCCTGCGCAAATGTCCAGCGCAGCTCTATTTTTGAATCATCTGATGGCCTTAAACAATTCAGGATCAAACAACACATTACTTGTGGTACAAGTAATGTTATCTACTATGCTGTTTGCTTGTCTTCAGATCTATATAGGCCTTACTTCTAGAGAGATTAGAGTCAGAGTGCGTGAACATGTGAGGGACATTTGCGCAGCCAGGACGGTGGTCGATCCCTCCGTTCTGAAGACTATCCCGCGCCACTTTAGTGTCACATCACAATTGTGATGCAGGGAATTGAGAGCCTACACATGGGGTTTAGGGGAGCAAATAGCAAGAAATTGCTAGCACAATGGGAGGTCAATTGGATAGTGGATTAGACACTATGGCACCAAAGGGGCTAAATGAAACATTGTTTCACCTCATTTCTGTTAAGTATAATAGGAATTTTTCTCCTGAATATAATTGTTCATCCCAATTACCATCTTATTGTACTCCCTTTGGATCTATGTATCTGTTTTGTCTTGTATGTTTTTTAATCTATTATCTTTACAGGTTTAAATTTATCTGTGACAAGGACCGCATTGTATACATATATACTTATATATATCTTCAGCCATGTCGGATTTCATGGTGGAATCCATGACACTGACTTCTAATTCAACTTCTGGCAAGGACTGGAATACTCCGACATATACCATCTGCTTAATTGCATGTTGCTTTTTTATTTATTATGTAAAGCAATCCATCTTAAGATGAATATTGATATGTAACTTATTGTAATTGCATCCCACCAACTGGTGGATATATGCTGGGTGGGAATGAGTACCTTTTATAATGGTTTTGCATGGCAGTGCACGTGCACGCTGTTGCCCCGGTGGCTCCTCTCCTGTCGCGGCGTCTCTATGGCGTCCCGCGCATGGTCGGTGAATCCAGGTTCCCGCGCATGCGCGGTAACGCTTGATGGCAGCGGATATGAAGTTAAACAGTTATTCTTATTGAGATAATCCAGAATAACATCCCTCAGAAACCTTTCAAATATGTTACCAACAAGAAAGGTTAGACTTACTAGCCTATAATTTCCAGGTTCACTTTTAGAGCCATTTTTGAATATTGGTACCACATTTGCTATGCGCCTGTCCCGTGTAACAGACTCTTTCACTATAGAGTCCCGAAATATAAGAAATAATGGTTTATCTATTACATTACTTAGTTCTCTTAGGGTGTATGCCATCCGGACCCGGAGATTTATTTATTTTAATCTTATTTAGCCAGTTTCGCACCTCTTCTTTGGTTAGTATATTCAATTTTTTCACCACTGCAAAAAAAGCTGCAGTGGGCTTCTCAGTTTTAGGTGAGACATGCTCTTTTTTTGTATCCATTCTTAGGTCCACCAGGCCGGGTATACATTACGGTTAGATGCTTTACAGTACTGATGGTCCGTTGTATATACACACTCCCATAGGTCACTACATGAGATGGCCTGTGCCACAATGACCTTTACTCATTATGATGAGGGTTGTGTCTGTTTGGGATACTTTAAGGAGGGTTTTGCCTTCACTGGATTTATCTAATGATTGCACTGATGCAATGATACATGTACTACTATACTGAGTGCCACCTATATCTGGTGTCTTTGCTCTTAGCACTTTCAGCACTTTGTTTGTGTTTTTAATTGTTTGTATTTGTCTCTAACAAAGTTTTTGTTACTTTTTAGACAAAAACACTTATTTTTTCTCTGGTGTTTCCAATAGCTATATATTTACCAACGGACTGCGCAACCCTAATCTCTGTCTACAGACTGGCTCCCGTCAATCTCCCTGCTCCTGCGACTCTGTCATCTTTATTAGACTAAATACAGATTATATGTGATACAAACAGCAAGGCAAACAATTAGTTCTTAGAAGAGCTATTAGTATGATGGCTCAGCTTTAGCACCAGTATCAATCCCAGTAATGCCACAGCCAAGATGGCTATGGCATTACAGTGACACGCAGGCAATCCCTGCATGCTTATTGGATTTGTAACAGGTGCCAAAAATGAGGGTGGGGGATCGAGTTTTACATAGAGCACCACCCATTACTCGCAGAGTAATGAGTACATCCATGCACCATGATACTCGAGTGATAACCGAGTGTCACCAAGCACGTTCGCTCAACTCTAATCTCCCTGGATTACTAATCTACGACAGGATTGTGTATAATCAACCACGGAAGATCCAGTACAATAGGAGTTTAAAGGCCTTCAAGCTCATAGCAAGAAATGCATTCTTTATAAAGGGCCTCTACTATATATGAAGATTTAAGTTATGCAGTATTTGTGTGAAACACCCCTGACCAAGAGGCGCAGAATCATTTTCAAATATGGGGATAAGTTTTGCCAAAATACTGCAAGATAGTCCATCTACCATATTGGCCCTCACCCCACTATTCAAAAGAATAGACACTTTCAGTTTTAGCACCAACAACCACCTCTGCAGGTACGGCAAACTGAGACTTACACATGGAGGAAATATATACGCACAGGTTGTAGTCCTTCACAAACATGGGGTCAGAAGTTTTCCCCTTTTTTTTCAGTTTAAGTGTGCAGGGACAGACCCCAATGATGTGACACCTCTAACTGCAAAAGAAACAAACCCCCGGAGGAGGCTCAGACCGAACAGAGGCCCTCCCCAGCTGCATAGATTCATCTGGGCACACAGGAGGGCTTTCACCCCTAGGGAAAACTACAGGGGGGAGGAGTTAACACAGGTCTATCTCTGAGACGTCTGTCAATCCAGATGGCTAAGGCTATAGTGACCTCTAAGGACTCATGATTTTCATACAGGACCAGAGAGCCTATCTGACAGACCCTGACAAAAATGGTTTATAATGGCCGAATCATTCTACCTAGTGTCAATGCCCCATATCTGGAACTCCAAAAAGAACTCTGCTGATGATTCCTCTGCTGGAGCTTACATAACTTAGACTTAATTAGGGAGACCCGGTCAGGATCATTGTATATGAGGCCTAGGGCCACAAAAACACATATATCGACTAGACAGACTGAGAGTCTGTTGAAAGTGAAAAGGCCCAGGATATGGCATCCCCTTGAAGTAGAGAAACAACAAACCTGTACACTACTGTATGTACAGTAGGCTACAGTTAATACAGTAATCACCAGTGAGATTATACACAGGAGCTCTGTATACAGAAATGTCCAGGTAATACAGTGATCACCGGTGAGATAATGAACAGGAGCTCTGTATATAGTGAATAGTGTACAGATAATACAGTGATCTCCAGTGACATTATACACAGGAGCTCTGTATATAGACTATAATGTACAGGTAATATAGTGATCACCAGTGGCATTATACACAAGAACTTTGTATATACATTAATGTACAGGTAATACAGTAATCACCGGTGGCATTAAACACAGCAGCTCTGTATATATCTGTATATATATCGATCTGGCCAATTACTTCAAAGAAAAAATTGACCACATTCGACAGGAAATCATCTCCCAATCTCTTCATACCATGCACTGTCCTCCCTCCCCCACTGCATCTAGTTCACTCTCTGACTTTGAAGCAGTTACAGAAGAAGAAGTAAGCAGGCTCCTTGCATCTTCTCGCCCGACCACTTGCACCAGTGACCCCATTCCGTCACATCTCCAGTCCCTTTCCCCGGCTGTCACCTCTCACCTAACAAAAATATTCAACCTTTCCCTCGCTTCCGGTATTTTTCTCTCCTCATTTAAGCATGCCATCATACATCCATTACTTAAAAAACCATCCCTTGATCAAAACTGTGCCGCTAATTATAGACCTGTCTCTAATCTTCCCTTCATCTCTAAACTCCTCGAATGCCTGGTCCACTCCCGTCTTACCCGCTATCTCTCAGATAACTCTCTTCTCGACCCTCTTCAATCTGGCTTCCGCTCTTTACACTCTACTGAAACTGCCCTCACTAAAGTCTCTAATGACCTACTAACAGCTAAATCTAATGGTCACTACTCCATGCTAATTCTCTTGGATCTCTCTGCAGCATTCGATACTGTGGATCATCAGCTCCTCCTCACTATGCTCCGCTCCATCGGCCTCAAGGACACCGTTCTCTCCTGGTTCTCCTCCTATCTCTCTGACCGATCCTTCACTGTATGTTTTGCTGGTTCCTCCTCCTCTCACCTTCCCCTTACTGTTGGGGTTCCTCAAGGATCAGTCCTAGGCCCCCTCCTCTTCTCATTGTATACTGCCCCTATTGAACAAACGATCAGTAGATTTGGTTTCCAGTACCATCTCTATGCTGACGACACCCAATTATACACCTCTTCTCCTGTTGTCACGCCGAGCTTTTTAGAAAACACCAGTGATTGTCTTACCGCTGTCTCTAACATCATGTCCTCCCTCTATCTGAAACTAAACCTGTCAAAAACTGAACTCCTCGTGTTCTCTCCCTCTACTAACCTACCTTTGCCTGACATTGCCATCTCCGTGTGCAGTTCCACCATTACTCCAAAGCAACATGCCCGCTGCTTTGGGGTCATCCTTGATTCTGACCTTTCATTCACCCCCCACATTCGATCACTGGCTCGCTCTTCTTACCTGCATCTCAAAAACATTTCTAGAATTCGCCCTTTTCTTACTTTCAACTCTGCAAAAACTCTTACTGTTTCACTTATTCATTCTCATCTGGACTATTGTAACTCTCTACTAATCGGCCTCCCTCTTACCAAACTTTCCCCGCTCCAATCTGTCCTGAATGCTGCTGCCAGGATCATATTCCTCACCAACCGCTACACCAATGCCTCTACCCTGTGCCAAGTCCAAATGTAAAAAAGAGGGACAGCACCACAGCAGTTGTGAAAAAAGAACCACTTGTTTATTCCACCTCTTTTTTCACAACTGCTGTGGTGCTGTCCCTCTTTTTTACATTTGGACTTGGATTTGGATACCGGGATGGATCCCCTGGTAAGGACGTGCACCATATTATCCATAAAGATAGCACATGTTTAGGGTGCGGCTGGACTACTATTCTGTGGAGTCTACCCTGTGCCAGTCATTACACTGGTTACCCATCCACTCCAGAATCCAGTACAAAACTACTACCCTCATCCACAAAGCTCTCCATGGCTCTGCACCACCCTACATCTCCTCTCTGGTCTCAGTCTACCACCCTTCCCGTGCCCTCCGCTCCGCTAATGACCTCAGGTTAGCATCCTCAATAATCAGAACCTCCCACTCCCGTCTCCAAGACTTTACACGTGCTGCGCCGATTCTTTGGAATGCACTACCTAGGTTAATACGATTAATCCCCACAGTTTTAAGCGTACCCTAAAAACTCACTTGTTCAGACTGGCCTACCGCATCAATGCATTAACCTAACGATCCCTGGGTGGCCTATTTATATATAAAAAAAAAATAAAAAAAAACAGGTTCCTCGCATCATGTTCTCATACACTTTATGCAGTTAATAGCCTCTGTGTCTGTGCTGCTACATACTTAGGCAGTTAACTGGTTCATGCAGCTTTACATGAACACCCGAGCCTTACACTATGGCTGGTCCGAATAACTAAAGCAATTGTTACCATCCACCTCTCGTGTCTCCCCTTTTCCTCATAGTCTGTAAGCTTGCGAGCAGGGCCCTCATTCCTCCTGGTATCTGTTTTGAACTGTATTTCTGTTATGCTGTAATGTCTATTGTCTGTACAAGTCCCCTCTATAATTTGTAAAGCGCTGCGGAATATGTTGGCGCTATATAAATAAAAATTATTATTATTATTATATAGTGTCAGTGTAGAGGTAATAGTGTCATCACCAGTTAAATTATACACAGGAAATCTGCATATACAATTGTGCTCAAAAGTTTACATACACAGGCAGAATTTTTGCTTTCTTGGCCTTTTTTCAGAGAATATGAATGATAAAACCAATACTTTTTTTGCACTCATGGTTAGTGGTTGGATGAAGCCATTTATTGTCAAACTACTGTGTTTTCTCTTTTTAAATCATAATGACAACCCAAAACATCCAAATGACCCTGATCAAAACAAAAATTTTCATACCTCATTTCTTAATACCGTGTATTGCCCCCTGTAACATCAATGACAGCTTAAAGTCTTTTGTGGTAGTTTTGGATGAGGTTCTTCTTGGCAAAAAGCCTCCAGTTCCTGTAAATTCCTGGGCTGTCTAGCATGAACTGTGCACTTGAGATCTCCCCAGAGTGGCTCAATAATATTGAGGTCAGGAGACTGAGATGGCCACTCCAGAACCTTCACTTTGTTCTGCTGTAGCCAATGACATGTCGACTTGGCCTTGTGTTTTGTATTGTTGTCATGTTGGAACATCCAAGTACATCCCATGTGCAGCTTCCGGGCTCATGAGTGCAAATTTATATTTGCTGATAACGAGCTGCAATCATCTTTCCTTCAACTTTGACCAAGTTTGTAGCTCACACATCCCCAAAGCATCAGCTATCCACCTCCGTACTTTACAGTAGGAATGGTGTTCCTTTCATCATAGGCCTTGTTGACCTCTCTCCAAATGTAACGTTTATGGTTGAGGCCAAAAAGCAGGGCCGGCGTCAGCACCCGGGCAAGTGTCGGGGCCCTGAGCAGGCAGGGAACCCACTTGCTGTCGGGGACACTGGCGCGCTATAGTGCCGGCCCCGAGTGGACCCCCGCCTGCTCCAGGCCTCGGCACTTGCGATCCTTCCCCCCCGGTTCCAGCGCTGCAGCATCTTCCATCCTCTGACTGTGACGTTCAGGTCAGAGGGCGCGATGACATTACCAGTGCGTGCCCTCTGTCTGAGCAGTCACAGCACAGAGAGCAGGAAGACACCGACGGTGAGGAGTCCAGAGCAGAGCAGCGTCAAGCAATGAGAGGTGAGTATTTCATTTTTTTTTATATTTGGAGCAATATATGTAGCATTATATGGGGCTAATTCTATTTGGAGCATCTTATGGGGCCAGTAATATAGGGAGCATCTTATGAAGCCAATTCTATAGGGAGCATCTTATGGGGCCAATTCAATATGGAGCAGTATATGGGGCCAATTACATATGGAGCAGTATATGGGGCCAATAATATATGAAGCATCTTATGGGACTAATTATATATGGAGCATTTTATATGGCCAATTATATATGGAGCATTATATGGGGCCCATTATACATGGAGCACCTTATGGGGCCAATTATTTTTGGAGCATTATATGGGACCCATTCTGTAAGGAGTATTATAATGGCCCATTCTGTATGGAGCATCATATGGTTCCCATTCTGTATGGAGCAATAAATGGGACTCAGTATACTGTATGGGGCCAATCATATACTGTATGGAGCATTATATGAGGCCAATTATATATGGAGCAATAGATGGGGCCCATCATATACTGTATGGAAAATTATATGTGGTTCACTATACTGTATGGAGCATTATATGGGGTCAATTCCGTATGGAGCAATATATGCGGCTCATTCTGTATGGAGCACTCTGTGGTGCCCATTATACTGTATGGAGCATTATATGAGGCTGATTATTCTGTATAGAGCATAATATTGGGCTCATTATTCTGTTTGGAGCAATATATGAGGCTCATTATTCTGTATAGAGGACTATGTGGTGCCAATTATACTGTATGGAGCACTATATGGGGCCATTATACTGTATGGGGCAATATATTGGGCTAATTATTCTGTTTGGAGCAATATATGGGGCTCATTATTCTGTATAGAGGACTATACTGTCTGGTTTCTGAGCTAATGTAGAATGCGCAATAGATATCACTCATGTAATGTAAGAAGTAAGTGAAATCTTTGGCATTGTACTATACCTATATTTCTCTGCCGTATCTGTGCATTATGAATTGTGGTATATGTTAAAGGGGCCCACCGGGACTCTTTCGCCCAGGGCCCATGAAAACCTGGAGCCGGTCCTGCCAAAAAGTTCAATTTTGGTTTGATAACTCCAAATTACCTTGTTCCAAAAGTTTTGAGGCTTGTCTCTGTGCTGTTTTGTGTATTGTAGGTGAGATACTTTGTGGCATTTGTGCAGTAATTGTTTTTTTCTGATGACTCAACCATGCAGCTCATTTTTCTTCAAGTGCCTCCTTATTTTGCATCTTGAAACAGCCACACCACTAGTTTTCAGAAAGTCCTATATTTCAGCTGATGTTATTGGTGGGTTTTTGTTTGCATCCCTAACAATTTTCCTGGCAGTTGTGGACGATATTTATGTTGGTCTACCTGACCGTGGTTTTATTTTTACAGAGCCCCTGATTTTCTATTTGTTAATCACAGTTTGAACGCTGCTGACTGGCATTATCAATTTCTTAGATATCTTTTTGTATCCCTTTCTTGTTTTATACAGTTCAACTACCTTTTCCCATAGATCCATTGACAATTCTTTTGCTTTCTGTGACTCACAATCCAGAAACGTCAGTGGCTGGATGAGAGATGCAAGAGTCTGTCTAGATCCAAGAAACTCACTCAGCTTTTATGCACACACACTGATTACAAGTAAACAGATCACAGGTGAGGATATTACCTTTAGTAGCCATTCAAACCCATTTGTGTCAGCTTCTGTGCATGTTATAGTGTGTGTGTACACGTGATGCACTAACTCACCAGTAACATCTCTAGGGGAAGTCACTTCTTCTTGCTGAGACTTGTCTCTGCAGAGGATAACACAGTCATTTATGGCTAATGCCAGATGAAGAAAAAAAGCAATATAGCACCGCCCTGCACAGTAACAAGGCCTCCCTTTTTGTTCCCTTGCATTGAAAAGTCTTCTAAAAAGTAAATTATATTACAGCAATAATAATGTCCCCTAATTGCCCCTACAGTAATTATGTCCCCCACTTGCTACCATAAGCTAATAATGTATGTTCCTCATTCTGACCCCCATATAGTAAATAAGTCCCTTATCCTTGCCCCCTTTATTTAATAACTTTCACCATATTGGGCCCTAAAGTTCCTTGTCCTTGCTGCCACCCCTTATGTCCCTTGGCCTGGCTGGTATTCCATATGTCCCTTGGCCTGGCTGGCCCCCCATATGTCCCTTGGCCTGGCTACCCCCCCCCCATATGTCTCTTGTCCTGGCTGCCCCGTATGTCATTTGGCCTTGTTGGCTCCCCATATATCCCTTGGCCTGGCTGCCCCCCCATGTCCTTTGGCCTGGTTGACCCATGTCCCTTAGCTTGGCTGGCCCCCATTAGTCCCTTGGCTTGGCTGGCCCCCCATATGTCCGTTAGTCTTGCTGGGCCCCCATATGTCCCTTGGCCTGGCTGTCCCCCCATATGTCCCTTGGTCTGGCTGTCCCCCCATGTTCCTTGGTCTGGCTGTCCCCCCATGTCCCTTGGCCTGACATCAGCATCATGCCGCATTCACAGAAGAAATAAAGATTCCTCTTACCTGCATGTGCTCCCATGCCGCGTGGTATTGTATGCTTGCAGATAGGGCACACTTATGGCAAAATGGCCACTGACCTAGCAGAGGCCGGCGGTTGACTTGAGTGAGCCCATTGCAGGTAATGTCACTGTCATGCACCATCTGCCACAGGCACACTCAAATCAACTACTGGCCTTGTTAATTATTGTGGTGAGGCAATACATTTCAACTGATTGTGTGTCCTCGGATGCACATTACGTTGAAACCAGAGGACCCCCTCTACGTCCTGCTTGGGGGCCTGCCAAGGACTACAATGGTATCCAGCTGGGCCAGTCCAATCATGGTTCTGCTACATCCTCCTGACCCCACACATAAACTTCACCTCATCGAGCACCATGACAACCAGCACAGCAGAGTCCTGCATACACTGAGGCCCCTGATCATGTGACCCCTGACTCCTCCCCTCATGTGACCTCATCACAGGTCCTGTGCGCACAGAACAGCCATATATGTGGTGTGCGGCTCTGCAGGTGGAGGTAGGTGCTGGAGATTCCCCATTCCTGGTCGCAGGGGACATTAACCCCCTCAGTGCTGAGCCTGTGATAAATCTCTGTATGTGACTATAATGAGACTGTGTGTTATACAGGGGGCAGGACGGGGCCATGACTGGATGTAGTGATCATGTGACGCCGGTAACAGCTCCGGAGATTTCTTACATGGGATCTTTATGATGTTACATCGTCATCTTCTCCCCATTCAGGTCCCTACAATATCGGATCCTCTCAGTGGAGATCTTCTATATAAGAGAATTCTCCTGAGTGACCCTACAAGGATGGATAGGGACCGGGACAAGATGGCGGAGAGGATATTACACCTCACCCTAGAGATCCTCTTCCGGCTTACTGGAGAGGTGAGAGATTCTGATGACGTCACATTACATCATTCTTATCTATGGGAATAACAGATGGACAGAACTGGAGAGGTGAGGACTCTGGGAATGTCTGTAGTGAGATTTATTAATGTGTCTCTCCATAACCAGGATTACACAGTAGTGAAGAAGACCTCTAGTGAGCGCTGTCAGGCCCCTGTG
This sequence comes from Ranitomeya imitator, assembly GCF_032444005.1. Lineage (NCBI taxonomy): Eukaryota > Metazoa > Chordata > Amphibia > Anura > Dendrobatidae > Ranitomeya > Ranitomeya imitator. The sequence goes on from NC_091283.1 coordinate 394,122,766, forward strand.
TCTGAGGGATGGGGAAGACCCCTGAGCCCAATCACGGGGCCTCCACCTCACCCCCTGACACATGAGGACATCAATGAGCAGAAGATCCTAGAACTCACCTACAAGATGATTGAGCTGCTGACTGGAGAGGTGACACTGCTGGGAATGCTGGGACATTATACAGTAACACTATGGAGGGATCGGGGGATGACGGTATCATTGTATGTGTCAGGTTCCTATAAGGTGTCAGGATGTCACCGTCCATTTCTCCATGGAGGAGTGGGAGTATTTAGAAGGACACAAAGATCTGTACAAGGAAGTCATGATGGAGGTTCCCCAGCCCCTCACATCACCAGGTAATAGGACTAAATACACACGGCCTATAATTACCTGGATCTATAGAATGAATTCAGTCCCTGTATGTGTTTCCTCCAGTTTTATCCAGTAAAAGGACAACACCAGAGAGATGTCCCCGTCCTCTTCTTCCTCAAGACTGGAAGCAAGAAAATCCTAATGTTTCACAGGATCATCAGGTAGATGGAGAGAAGATGTCATGAATTCCCCCTATGATGTGTTGAAGGCTGTGTAGGTCTTGTGTTCATCCTGGTTTTATCCACCAGCATTGCAAACTGAATGGCCAATGTACAATGTATTAGAAACACTGGCACTTTTATGGTTGAAGTTTTAGGCTATGTGCACACGTTCAGGATTTTTAGCGTTTTTTCGGCCGTTTTCCGCCCCAAAAACGCTAAAAAAACGCTTACATAAGCATCCCATCATTTTAAATGCATTCCGTATTTTTTGTGCACATGCTGCTTTTTTCCCACGGCGGAATTGCATTCCGGAAAAAAATGCAGCATGTTCATTCATTGTGCGGAATCGCGGGGATTCCGCACACATTGGAATGCATTGATCCGCTTACTTCCCGCATGGGGCTATGCCCACCATGCGGGAAGTAAGCGGATCATGTGCGGTTGGTACACAGGGTGGAGGAGAGGAGACTCTCCTCCAGGCCCTGGGAGCCATATACCTGTTAAAAAAAAAGAATTCTCACCTTCCGGCGTCCCCCGCAGCCTTCCCGTTCCTCACGATGCTCCCATTCCCAGTAATACCTTGCGACAATGACCTGTGATGACGTAGCGGACTCGCGAAACCGCTATGTCATCTGGGGTCATTGCCGCGAGGCATTACTGGGAATGGGAGCTGCCGGGAGCATCGCGAGGAGCGGGAAGGCTGTGGGGGACGCCAGAAGGTGAGAATATCATCACAATTTTTTTTTTTTTTTTAATTATTTTTAGCATTTTATCTATTTACTATTAATGCTGCATAGGCAGCATCAATATTAAAAAGTTGGTCACACTTGTCAAACACTATGTTTGACAAGTGTGACCAACCTGTCAATCAGTTTTCCAAGCGATGCTACAGATCGCTTGGAAAACGCTGGCATTCTGCAAGCTAATTACGCTTGCAAAATGCTAGAGTTTAGCGGGAATACGCATGCCAATTCTACATGCATATTTCACGCGGCAATGAGTTGCAGAATTCTCGCGGCAATTCTGCAACGTGTGCACATAGCCTTAATGTAGGGGGTAAGTTCCTTGACCACAAAGTGCAGTAGAAAATGAAGTGATGAGCTATAAGTCAGAATCCACATTAAAATTTGACGATTGAGTGTTCTCAGTGACTTCAAACACGGGCGTCTGTGCTACATTAACATGGACCAGTATTTAACCTCTTCCCGACCTTTGACGCATACGCTGCGTCATGAAAGTCGGTGCCATTCCGACCCATGACGCAGCGTATGCGTCATGGCGGAATCGCGTTCCTGCAGGCCGGGTGAAAGGGTTAACTGTAATTTCACCCGGCGTGCAGGGACAGGAGGAGTTGTACTTTAGCCCAGGGGGGTGGCTTCACCCCCCGTGGCTACGATCGCTCTGATTGGCTGTTGAAAGTGAAACTGCCAATCAGAGCGATTTGTAATATTTCACCTAAAAAACTGGTGAAATATTACAATCCAGCCATGGCCGATGCTGTAATATCATCGGCCATGGCTGGAAACACTTTTGTGCCCCCACCCCACCGATCGCCCCCCCAGCCCTCCGATCTGTGGTCCGCTCCCCTCCGTCCTCCTGTCCGCTCCCCCGTCCTCCTGTCCGCTCCCCCCGTGCTCCAATCCCACCCCCCTGCACTCCGATCCACCCACCCTGCACTGCAATCCACCCCCCCGCACACCGATCCACCCGCCCGCACACCGATCCACCCGCCTGCACACCGATCCACCCCCCCCATGCTCCGATCCCTCCCCTCCGTGCTCCGACGCCCCCCCCATGCCCTGATGTCCCCCCCCTTATACTTACCTAGCCTCCCGGGGTCCGTCCGTCTTCTTTCCTGGGCGCCGCCATCTTCCGAAATGGCGGGCGCATGCGCAGTGCGCCCGCCGAATCTGCCGGCCGGCAGATTCGTTCCAGAGTGAATTTTGATCATTGTGATAAAACCTCACAGTGATCAAAATAAAAAAAAACAGTAAATGACCCCCTCCCCCTTTGTCACCCCCATAGGTAGGGACAATAATAAAATAAAGAATTTTTTTTTTCCCCCACTAAGGTTGGAGTTAGAACTAGGGTTAGGGTTTATGTGGATTTATCGCTGTGGATTTATCGCGGATTTACCGCAGTTTTTCTGCGCATTTCACTGCGGTTTTACAACTGCGATTTTCTATTGGAGCAGTTGTAAAACCGCTGCGGAATCCGCAGAAAGAAGTGACATGCTGCGGAATGTAAACCCCTGCGTTTCCGTGCAGTTTTTCTGCAGCATGTGTACAGCGATTTTTGTTTCCCATAGGTTTACATTGAACTGTAAACTCATGGGAAACTGCTGCGGATCCGCAGCGTTTTCCGCAGCGTGTGCACATACCTTTAGAATTAGGCTATGTGCACACGGTGCGGATTTGGCTGCGGATCCGCAGCGGATTGGCCGCTGCGGATCCGCAGCAGAGTTCCATCAGGCTTACAGTACCATGTAAACATATGGAAAACCAAATCCGCTGTGCCCATGGTGCGGAAAATACCACGCGGAAACGCTGCGTTGTATTTTCCGCAGCATGTCAATTCTTTGTGCAGATTCCGCAGCGTTTTACACCTGTTCCTCAATAGTAATCCGCAGGTGAAATCCGCACAAAAAACACTGGCAGTGCCTTTTACCCGCGGATTTTTCAAAAATGGTGCTGAAAAATCTCACACGAATCCGCAACGTGGGCACATAGCCTTAGGGTTAGAATTAGGGTTGTGGTTAGGGTTAGGGGTGCGTTGGGGTTAGGGTTGTGGTTAGGGGTGTGTTGGGGTTAGGGTTGTGATTAAGGTTACGGCTACAGTTGGGATAAGGGTTAGGGGTGTGTTGGAGTTAGAATTGAGGGGTTTCCACTGTTTAGGCATATCAGGGGGTCTCCAAACACAACATGGCGCCACCATTGATTCCAGCCAATCTTGTATTCAAAAAGTCAAATGGTGCTCCCTCACTTCCGAGCCCCGACGTGTGCCCAAACAGTGGTTTACCCCCACATATGGGGTACCAGCATACTCAGGACAAACTGCGCAACAATTACTGGGGTCCAATTTCTCCTGTTACCCTTGAGAAAATAAAAAATTGCTTGCTAAAACATCATTTTTGAGGAAAGTAAAATGATATTTTATTTTCACGGCTCTGCGTTGTAAACGTTTGTGAAGCATTTGGGGGTTCAAAGTGCTTACCACATATCTAGATAAGTTCCATGGGGGGTCTAGTTTACAAAATAGGGTCACTTGTGGGTGGTTTCTACTGTTTAGGCACACCAGGGGCTCTGCAAACGCAACGTGATGTCCGCAGACCATTCCATCAAAGTTGCATTTCAAAAGTCACTACTTCCCTTCTGAGCCCCGACGTGTGCCCAAACAGTGGTTTACCCCCACATATGGGGTATCAGCGTACTCAGAAGAAACTGGACAACAACTTTTGGGGTCAAATTTCTCCTGTTACCCTTGGGAAAATAAAAAATTTCCGGCTAAAAAAATCATTTTTGAGAAAAGAAATTTTTTTTTTTTCATGGCTCTGCGTTATAAACTTCTGTGAAGCACTTGAGGGTTCAAAGTGCTCACCTCACGTCTAGATTAGTTCCTTTGGGGGTCTAGTTTCCAAAATGGGGTAATTTGTGAGGGATCTCCAATGTTTAGGCACACAGGGGCTCTCCAAACGCGACATGGTGTCCGCTAATGATTGGAACTAATTTTACATTTAAAAAGCCAAATGGCGTGCCTTCCATTCTGAGCCCTGCCGTGCGCCGAAAAAGTGGTTTACCCCCACATATGAGGTATCCGCGTACTCGGGAGAAATTGCCCAACAAATTTTAGGATCTATTTAATCCTATTGCCCATGTGAAAATGAAAAAATTGAGGCGAAAATAAATTTTTTGTGAAAAAAAAAAAGTACTTTTTCATTTTTACGGATCCATTTGTGAAGCACCTGAGGGTTTAAAGTGCTCACTAGGCATCTAGATAAGTTCCTTGGGGGGTCCAGTTTCCAAAATGGGGTCACTTGTGGGGGAGCTCCAATGTTTAGGCACACAGGGTCTCTCCAAACGAGACATGGTGTCCGCTAACGATGGAGATAATTTTTCATTCAAAAAGTCAAATGGCGCTCCTTCGCTCCCGAGCCTTACCATGTGCCCAAACAGTGGTTTACCCCCACATGTGAGGTATCGGTGTACTCAGGAGAAATTGCCCAACAAATTTTAGGATCCATTTTATCCTGTTGCCCATGTGAAAATGAAAAAATTTAGGCTAAAAGAATTTTTTTGTGAAAAAAAAGTACTTTTTCATTTTTACGGATCAATTTGTGAAGCACCTGGGGCTTTAAAGTGCTCACTATGCATCTAGATAAGTTCCTTGGGGCGTCTAGTTTCCAAAATGGGGTAACTTGTGGGGGAGCTCCAATTTTTAGGCACACGGGGGCTCTCCAAATGTGACATGGTGTCCGCTAAAGAGTGCAGCCAATTTTTCATTAAAAAAGTCAAATGGCGCTCCTTCCCTTCCAAGCCCTGCCGTGCGCCCAAACAGTGGTTTACCCCCACATATGAGGTATCAGCGTACTCAGGACAAATTGGACAACTTTCGTGGTTCAGTTTCTCCTTTTAGCATTGGGAAAATAAAAAAATTGTTGCTGAAAGATCATTTTTGTGACTAAAAAGTTAAATGTTCATTTTTTCCTTCCATGTTGCTTCTGCTGCTGTGAAGCACCTGAAGGGTTAATAAACTTCTGGAATGTGGTTTTGTGCACCTTGAGGGGTGCAGTTTTTAGAATGGTGTCACTTTTGGGTATTTTCAGCCATATAGACCCCTCAAACTGACTTCAAATGTGAGGTGGTCCCTAAAAAAATGGTTTTGTAAATTTCGTTGTAAAAATGAGAAATCGCTGGTCAAATTTTAACCCTTATAACTTCCTAGCAAAAAAAAATTTTGTTTCCAAAATTGTGCTGATGTAAATTAGACGTGTGGGAAATGTTATTTATTAACTATTTTGTGTCACATAACTCTCTGGTTTAACAGAATAAAAATTCAAAATGTGAAAATTGCAAAATTTTCAAAATTTTCGCCAAATTTCCGTTTTTATCACAAATAAACACAGAATTTATTGACCTAAATTTACCACTAACATGAAGCCCAATATGTCACGAGAAAACGTTCTCAGAATCGCAAGGATCCATTGAAACGTTCCCGAGTTATTACCTCATAAAGGGACACTGGTCAGAATTGCAAAAAATGGCAAGGTCTTTAAGGTCAAAATAGGCTGGGTCATGAAGGGGTTAAAAAACTACCAGACTTGTGGGGATTTTCCTTTCAATGGTATCAAGCCTATACTAAGAATGTTTGTGATCAAGGAAAAACATCCAACATCAACAGTTCAGGCTGTTGGAGGTGAATTAATAATATGGGAATGTTTTTTGGCATCCTGGTACATCTGATATCTGTAGATGGAGGTTTGAACACTAGAGCTTACATGAGTATTAAGGCCAACCAAGTTCATCTCTTCATGGTAGCTGTTTATTCTATGATAAAAGGACCCACAAGTGTTGACTAGTCGGGGCAGTGCAAAGAGGTTCGTCAATTTGAAGAAGGGGTAGCGTGAGGGTAAAAAGTTGAAGAGGGGACAACATGGATAGTGTGGAGATCATAGCTCATAAGTAAGGAAGGTGTGGTAGGTGTAATCCATGAGAGAGGACAGTGTAACGGTTACAGTTTATAAAAAGGCAGTGTTGTAGTCATTGGGGGAGGTGTGGTGTGAATTTTTTTTCTTTTTATAGGAGAGTCTAGTGTGGAGTCCATTAACTATAAGAGGGACATAATGGGGGTAATTATTTGTGCAAAGAGCAAAGTGAGGGTCAATTATTTATTCAGGGGCACAGCTCACGGACAAGAGAAGAGGAAAGTCTGCACTGACAAGATATGGATTTGAAAAGTCATTATGGTTTCAGGACCAGATGACTATGAAAGTAATGAAAACATCTTCAGAGTAGATGTCACCTATAAGGTACCTGGTGTAAGGCCGGTTTCACACGTCAGTGGCTCCAGTACGTGAGGTGACAGTTTCCTCACGTACCGGAGACACTGACTCACGTAGACACATTAAAATCAATGTGTCTCTGCACATGTCAGCGTGTTTTCACGGACCGTGTGTCCGTTTGGAAAACACGGAGACATGTCAGTGTTCGTGGGAGCGCACGGATCACATGGACCCATTAAAGTTAATGGGTCCGTGTAAAACACGTACCGCAAATGAATGTTGTTCGTGTGCCGTGCAGGAGGCAGCGCTACTGTAAGCCCCCCCGTGGTGCTGAAGCCGGAATTCATCCCTTCTTCCCAGCAGCGTTCGCTGGAAAGAAGGAATGAATAATCTTTTTTTTTTGTTTTTAAAATAAAGTTGCCGGTAATCTGCCCCCTCCCACCCCCTGTGCGCCCGCCCGCTGGCATTAAAATACTTACCCAGCTCCCTCGGCGCCTCCATCCTCTCAGCGTCGCTGCTTGTCCTGTATGAGCGGTCACGTGGTGCCGCACATTACAGTGATGAATATGCGGCTCCACCTCCCATAGGGGTGGAGCCGCATATTCATTACTGTAATAAGCGGCACCACGTGACCGCTCATACAGGAAAAGCTGCGACGCTGAGAGGATGGAGGCGCCGAGGGAGCTGGGTATTTTAATGCAAGCAGATCTATGCGGTCAAACGCTGCGCACACATACGCAAATGTGAATCTGGCCTAACCACTTAGTGTCTAGGGCAGGATGAAAGCCAAATACAGAGGTGTCATTTTTGGTAACCATGTTCATTTATTATCCTTTCGGTTTCATGAATGAAATCAGTTAACCCCTTTACCCCCAAGGGTGGTTTGCATGATAATGACCAGGCTAATTTTTACAATTCTGACCACTGTCCCTTTATGAGGTAATAACTCTGGAACGCTTCCATGGATCCCGGTGACTCTGACTTTGTTTTCTCATGACATATTGTACTTCATGATAGTGGTAAAATTTCTTTGATATGACTTGCATTTATTTGTGAAAAAAAAATGAAATTTCGGGAAAATTTTGAAAATTTCGCAATTTACCAAATTTGAATTTTCATGCACTTAAATCACAGAGATATGTCACACAAAATACTTTGTAAAGGAACATTTCACACATGTCTACTTTACATCAGCACAATTTTGGAACCAAAATTTTTTGTTTGTTAGGGAGTTATAAGGGTTAAAAGGTGACCAGCAATTTCTCATTTTTACAACGCCATTTTTTTGTAGGGACCACATCACATTTGAAGTTTGAGGGGTCTATATGATAGAAAATACCCAAAAGTGACACCATTCTAAATACTTCACCCCTCAAAGTTCTCAAAACCACATTCAAGAAGTTTATTAACCCTTCTGGTGCTTCACAGGAATTTTTGAAATGTTTTAAAAAAATTTAACTTTTTTCACACAAAAAATATTTCAGATCCAATTTTTTTTATTTTCCCAAGGATAACAGGAGAAATTGGACCCCAAAAGTTAAATTAGTCTTGAGTACGCTGATACCCCGTATGTGGGGGTAAACCACTGTTTGGGCGCATGGCAGAGCTCGGAAGGGAAGGAGCGCCGTTTGACTTTTCAATGCAAAATTGGCTAGAATTAGGATCAGACGCCATGTCACGTTTTGAGAGCCCCTGATGTGCCTAAACAGTGGAAACCCACCACAATTGACACAATTTTGGAAACTAAGCCCTCCAAGGAACTTATCTCAATGTGTGGTGAGCACTTTGAACCCCCGAGGGCTCACAGACATTTATAACGTAGAGCCGTAAAATAAAAAAAAATCATATTTTTTCCACAAAAATGATCTTTTCACCCCATTTTTAATTTTCCCAAGGGTAACAGAACCCCAAAGGTTATTGTGTATTGTGCAATTTGTCCTGAGTATGCTGATACCCCATATGTGAAGGGAAGGAGCGCCGTTTGACTTTTTCAATGCAAAATTGGCTGGAATTGAGATCTGATGCCATGTCACGTTTGGAGAGCCCCTGATGTGCCTAAACAGTGGAAACCCCCCACAAATGACCCCATTGTGGAAACTAGACCCCCCAAGAAACTTATCTAGGTGTGTGGTGAGCACTTTGAACCCTCAAGTGCTTCACAGATGTTTATAATATAGAGCCGTAAAAAATCTGATTTTTTTCACAAAAATGATCTTTTCTCCCCCAGTTTTTTATTTTCCCAAGGGTAACAGAAGAAAATGGACACCAAGAGTTATTGCGCAATTTGTCCTGAGTACGCTGATACCCCCTATGTGGGGGTAAACCAGTTTGGGAACATGGCAGAGCTCAGAAGGGAAGGCACGCCAGATTTTACTGTTATGGTCTGCAGGTGCCATGACCCACTGGGAGAGTCCATGAGGTGCCAGAACAGCAGAACCCCCCATAAGTGACCCCATTTTATGAATTACACCTCTCAATGAATTAATCTAAGGGTGCAGTGATCATATTGACACCATGGATGTTTCACAAAATGTTATACCATTGGGCAGCCATACAGAGACACCGGGGAGGAACGGAGCGCTATTGGCCTATTCAAGTGAATGGGTCTGTGCACGTCAATGTGTTTCCACAGACTGTCTGTCCGCGGGCAAAAAAGCTGACATTTCCGTTTTTTAATGTCAGCACGGGCCAAAAAACATCCAGCACATGTGCATACGCATAAGACACATGGATATCATTATAATAAATAATAATAATAATAATCGCTATTTATATAGCGCCAACATATTCCGCAACGCTTTACAGTTTAACAGTTTCAAACACAAGTCATAAGTAACAACGTTAACAATACAATAATTAAAGCACAATAAGACGACCCTGCTTGTGAGAGCGTACAATCTACAATGAGGTGGGGGAGATCATTCATGTGACACGCATCGGCGCCGGGGAAGAAGCTTTACAGTAAGCGCTGTTCCCCGGCGTCGGGTGCTGAACCCTGTTGTCATCATTCTCCCCTGCTCTGCCCGTGATCGGCATGTCATAATCTTTCAATATTTTTGCCCACAGAGTCATGTGAGGTCTTAGGCTGGGTTCCCATTGCATTATGGGACCGCGTTAAACGGACAGCGTTGCACGGCGAAATTAACGCCGTGCAACGCGGCCGTTAACGCGCCCATTCACGCTAATGGGAACGCGCTACACTAGCGCGTGCCATGTTCGGCACGTGCTAGCGACGCGCCGGAGATTCCTGGCGCGCCGCGGACGCTGCTTGCAGCGTCCGAGGCGCGCCCGCGGTCCGTTCCCCGCTCTCGCAGATCGGGGATCTGCGAGAGCGGGGACGTTACCGCGACCCCGAACGCGGCCCCATAAAAAACATTGCGTTAGCGCAATCCGCTAGCGCTAGCGCTAAACGGATTGCACTAACGCAATGTGACCCTAGCCTTATTCTTTGACGGATGAGTTGACGTTTTTATTGGACCATTTTCTGGCACAAGATTTTTTTAAATCTCTTTTTATTCTGATTTTTGTGAGGCAGAATAAACAAAAACCAGCAAATCATGAATTTCTTTGGGGGGGCGTTTATACCATTCCGTGTGTGGTAAAATTGATAAAGCATGTTTATTCTTCGGGTCAGTACGATTACAGCGATACCTCATTTATATTTTTTTTATGTTTTAGCGCTTTTATACAATAAAAACTATTTTATAGAGAAAAAATTATTTTGCAGCGCTTCATTCTGGAGGCTATAACTTTTTTATTTTTCCCCTGATGGATCTGTATGGGGGCATGTTTTTCGCGGGACAAAATGACGTTTTCAGCAGTACCATGTTTATTTACATCCGTCTTTTTGATCGCGTGTTATTCCACTTTTTGTTCGGCGGTATGATGATAAAGCGTTTTTTGCCTTGTTTTTTTAATTTTTTTATGGTGTTCACTAAAGGGGTTAACTAGGGGGACAGTTTTATAGGTAGGGTCATTACAGACGCAGGGATGCCAAATATGTGTACTTTTATTGTTTTGATTTTTTTTTCATTCAAATATTTATTTATTGATAGAATAAATATTGATTTTTTTATTTTTTTATATTTAATTTTTTTTTGTTTTTCATTCTAAGTTTTACAGTTTGTCCCACTATGGGACAATCATTTTGTGCAGGCTGATCGCTTCTTTAGCATGCAGATGAAACAGCATCTGCATTCTATAGAAACTGTCATCACTGCAGGAAATCTCTCAGCTCTGGAGACCCGGATGTTGTCATGAAGACATCGGGTCTCCATGGCAGCGATCGGGACCCCGCGGTGTGCTGCGGGGTCTACAATCCAAAGGCAGAGTGTGCCGGCTCTGGAACACTGCGATCATGTTTGATCGCAGTGTTCCGGGAGTTAAAATGTCGGGAGTAGTCTGTGACTGCTCTTGGCACTTAGTGCCGGGTGTCAGCTCTGAGAATCAGCTGACACCCGGCCGCACACTACTTGTGTGCGCAGCCAATCGGCGATGATGTACTATCCCGTCCATGGCCAGATGGGCCCAGGGCACATGGACGGGATAGTACGACTAATGCCAGAAAAGGGTTAATGTGACTTTTCCATCTCTCTGTGACTACTACAATATTTATTTCAGGGTAAAGATCTGCCCCATATTAATACTACAGAAACATATGTGAGGGCTGAAGACCGGTGTAAGGAGGAGATTCCTACAGATAACTGCACAGGTGAGTAGTGACCACTAAATGCAGAGAAGCCACAGGTTCTTCTCAGTCACTGCATGGTATAATTATGTGGTGTATATTTTAGGGCTTGTTACAGAGTTTTTGTCACTGATTTTACAATTATGTGGATATTTTAATTTTTAATCTCGGGACCCCTGATATGGAAGGCAGAAACATTACTATTGAGACACAGGCTGCACTGTTATGTACAAAATACATTTCTCATCCATCTCTACAAGCGTAATATTTTGTATATTAATTTGTATTTTTAGAAGGGTAAAAAAGCTCATGCAGAACTTTGTTTTCCATTCTTAAAATGATACATAACAGAATCCAAAGTGACCCCATAATAAATGGGACCTCTCCGCTTCTGTTTGCATTGGTTGTACAGCAGATCAGTTTTTAACATGAATCCAGTTTGTCCTAAAATGAAACAGACAAACACAAGTGTAAATACAACCTAAGACTGTCCGCCAAAAAAAGAGAACAGTTCACTTTCTGTAGATGAAACTTCCCATTCTAATGATTGGGTCTGTGAAGAAACCTGGTAACACTAAGATGTCATCAGTGTAGTCATCTGAGTGCTGTCCATTCTTCACTGAGAAGTTGATATGAGAGGCTCGGGCACACAAAAAACCTGGGTGACACACAAATTTTAAAAACTGACCCAGGGACCAAAAATGAACCCAATGCAATGAAAAAATAAAGTGTTTTTAAATGTATAAATAAAAAACACACGAACTTGTCGTCCAATTGAGATTCACATTCTGAAGTGCACTCTGTCTGGGGGTTACATCTTTAAACATTAAAATAGTATAGAAATGATCCCCTGAAGTATTATTTTTTGCATGACAAGTTGTAGTTGTCAGTGGTGCCATTTTCTGGTACATATGATATTTTGATCACGTATGACAATTTTTTTGGAAGCGGAATGTACAAATTAAGTAGAAATTCTAAAAATGTTACTTCAACAGGATAAGCTGTAGTTTTCACTGGTGCCATTTCTGGGTATAGACAACTTTTTGGTAACTTTTTATTTCAGTTTTGTGAAACTACATGAGCAAAATCTACCGATTATGGTATTCTTTCCATTGGCCACCATCGTATATAAAAGAATATAAAGGACTTGCATCCACTACTTACTTACATGAAAAAAACAACAACACCATTCACCTGCTGCCAAAACCATGACTTCTTTTAAATCCTCCCCTCTGCTCTGCTCCAGGCTGGACTACATATAGCTGTCAGGAAGGGCATAAGACGGACACCACCTAATAGCACAGATGCACTGACTTACAAGCCCATTTTTGAGTCTCCATTGAACATGTAACTGGTAATGATTGATGAATGGCAAAGTGAAATATCAACTTACAGAGAAGACAACTTCAACAGAGAAGTGAAAAATTGAAACAGCGCAACCTAGTAGGCCTTAAGTCATAATCTAATAGTCCCAGCTTTGTGGTCAGCTTTCTTAGTCAACTGATAATTGATTAGTATTACAATTTGTATGAAAATGTTTTTAAGTATATAATATTGATAGGATTTAAATGCAGTGTTATTGAAAAATAATAAAATCAGTTTTATTCTTGGCAGATGACTGTACCAGGAGCGCCGAAAGACATCTGATATTTTCAGATTTTGCAGCAGATGATCTTGTTATTGCACCAGATATATGTGAAGAATATGGTGATATTTCAGATACACCTCAATACCTTCTCAGAAAAAATCTGTCATCTGATAATTTTCATCAGGTCCTTTCTTCTTCTTCATCAAAGACCAATATGCAAAACATATGTCACAGAAGGACTGTTGTACATGAAATGGCTTTTAATGGGGAGAAACCATTTTCATGCTCAGACTGTGGGAAATGTTTTACAGAGAAAAACTATGTTGTTACACATCAGAGAAGTCACACAGGGGAGAAGCCTTTTTCATGTTCAGAATGTGGGAAATGTTTTAGTCAGAAATCACATCTAGTTACACATCAGAGAACTCACACAGGGGAGAAGCCATATTCATGTTTAGAATGTGGGAAATGTTTTAATCAGAAATCACATCTTGTTACACATCAGAGAAGTCACACAGGGGAGAAGGGATTTCCATGTTCAGAATGTGGGAAATGCTATAGCGAGAAGTCCAAACTTGTTATACATCAAAGAATTCACACAGGGGAAAAGCCATTTTTATGTTCAGAATGTGGGAAATGTTTTATAGAGAAATCACATCTTGTTGTACATCAGAGAATTCACACAGAGGAGAAACCATATTCTTGTTCAGAATGTGGGAAATGTTTTAATGGGAAATCAGATCTTGGTCGACATAAGAAAATTCACACAGGGGAAAAGCCATTTTCATGTTCAGAATGTGGGAAATGTTTTACAGAGAAAACAAATCTTCTTAGACATAAAAAAACACACACAGGGAAATCGTGATTTTTTTTTTCCATTTTGTTGACAAAAAATGCAAATTATAATGAAGTCACACATGTACAAGAAAAAGGGAAAACAATTTAGAGCTTTAGATGATTATTAGAAAATGTATACAATTACCAATGATTATCTGTTATTGAAAAATAATTTGTATCCATAAAATACACCTATGCATGAACCATATACATATAAATTATTTAACATTTACATAAACAAAACTAGCCCACCTGTAAAATATATACATGATAAACCAAGCAAGGAGGATGTTATGATAATTCTTATAAAAAAAATTTTGGATTCTCTTCGTAAACTAAAATTAAAGAAAAATATAGAACATGTGTAGATGCTACAAGAAAATAGTACATTTATCCATAGTAAGTAGTGTTGAGCGATACCGTCCGATATTTGAAAGTATCGGATTGTATCAGCCGATATCCGAAAAATATCGGATATCGCCGATACCCGATACCAATACAAGTCAATGGGACACAAATATCGGAATGTATCCTTGATGGATCCCAGGGTCTGAAGGAGAGGAAACTCTCCTTCAGACCCTGGGATCCATATTTATGTGTAAAATAAAGAATAAAAAAAAAAAATAGGGATATACTCACCCTCGGACGTGCCCTGGTTCTAACCGCTGCAACCGGCAGCCCCCGTTCCTAAGAATGAGCGGGTGAAGGACCTTCAATGACGTCACGGCTTGTGATTGGTCGCGTGAGCGGTCACATGAGCGGTCACGCGACCAATCACAAGCCGCGACGTCATCGAAGGTCCTTCTCCCGCTCATTCTTAGGAACGGGGGCTGCCGGTTACACCGCTAAGTTCCAGGGTCCGCCGGAGGGGTGAGTATACCCATATTTTTTATTTTTATTCTTTATTTTACACATGAATATTCATCCCGATCCCGATATCGCAAAAATATCGGAACTCGGGATCGGAATTCCGATACCGCAAATATCGGCCGATACCCGATACTTGCGGTATCAGAATGCTCAACACTAATAGTAAGTCAATGAAATTAGTTGAAGACGGTATCTCATCCATCTTTTCTCCATATCCTTAGTCCAAGTGTCAAAGAGGCCCTGTGGCAGCCCCCAAGTCTAGTGATAGATAGATATAGATATATATGTACATTCCACTCAGCCTTTGATGAGTCTATCTATGGAATTCTGAGCTTACAGTATGACGTTATCCAAGCTAAGTATACAGAAATATTACATGTATGTCAGCAGAATCTTCTACTATGAGTCAAGCAATGTACTGGTATTAAAAACTAATAATTTGATATGACTTAATATTTAACATGGGGCCCATAAAATACTAGGTGTTTGTAAATGTTTTGACTGATCTGTGCATGTATTTTGTCCCTCTTGCATAAGACCATTTTTTGGATGGTTCTCAAAATGAGATTTCAATGTGGCTCAAGCCTCATTCAGACAGGTGTAATTGAGTCTTATTTCATTATTCGTTTTAAAAGGGATTCTCTCAGCAGAGCATGACTGTGCATAGTAAGTCCCGCTGCTGGGTGCTTCATAGCGGGTATTTCAATACACCTTCCCACTTGCTTGTTTTCCCTCAATCTCCACCACTTCTTCTTTGGTTTCCTAGAGGCAGAGAAGGGTGGAGACAGATGGAAACCAAGCAGGTCGGAAGGTGTAGTTAAATGATTGGCCACATGAAGCACTGAGCGCCTGTGCTTGATTTGAAAAGTTAGTTATTCTGTGCAGACAGTCCTTTTAAGGCCGCAGTTTCTGGCCCGACTGTTCTAGATATCCTTACTTATACAGGAATTGCGTTAATAAAAACTATGAGTGCAATTCATTCTTGCATATATGATTTTTTTTCTTTTAGTTATTAGTATTTTTTGGTTGTTTTTCAATTGCGTCTTATTCTTTTAACATGTTCCATTTTTAACCCCTTTCCGACATTGGAAGTAATAATACGTTCACATGCCTTGGGCCTTATTGACGCGGGACAAATTATTACGGGCTGTGCGTGTATAATTGCCCCTGGGTGTCCGCTGAGTCTGACACCCGGCACTATGTGCCAGGAGCAGTCCTGCACCGATCCCGGCATTTTAATCCCCTAAATGCAGTGATCGCAGCATTCCTGGAGCTGGCTGGAGAGGGATGACACCCCCTATGCCTTTGGATTGGAGACCAAGCAGTGTGAAGTGGGCTTTCGATCGTTTCCATGGTAGCCAGATGTCGCCTTGATGACATCCAGGTCACTAGAGCTAGGAAAGTTGCTTGATCATGCGCAGTGCATGTGTAAGCAGGTTGCAGGATGCAGTGACAGACAGGAGGCAGAGCAAGGATCAACCAAATGTAACAATTTAATATAACAGGGTATTCAGTCCTCACAGGAAGGTAAATAGTTAAAGTATAGTTATTAAGAATAATGAAGAAAAAACAATAGCAGTCCAGTTAAGAAACTTATCGTGTTCTTTAGGCTTCTCCTCAGCAGGTGATCACGCAAGGGTTGTAGCACCGGGAGCGTCAGGGAAGATGTCCTCAGATAGGGTCCTTTAAATGATGGTCAGTCTCCGGTACCTTCAGCTGAGCCCCTAGTCCAGAAACACGTGCAGCTGAAGCAAGGCCGCGGCACTTCCAATGTCAACCAGGAACTGGCGCAAAGTCACTTGCGGGGAAGACCGCACGATTCTGTCCGGTGGTCGGCCTTCTCCCCTCTGCTCGTGTGCGGTACTCTTAGTCACTGAGTGCACGGTATCTCTTTCCTCAGCAGCCCTGCTGGAGACGGTGGAGAATAACCAAAGCAGCCTGTCACGGTGTCGGTACTCAGGGGATGGAGAGCACTGCTCACCTGACTGTGCTTCTGCTGGTTTGCGCCAAACTGCCAGCTGCTGCTCACGCTTTTCCTTTGATCTTGCCCATCCTACCCGGGTCATGAGGTTGGTCCCGCTCCTCAGTCATTCCCCCCAGGCTTTTTTTTTCTCTTCTTTCTTTCTGTGTAGAAATAATTCTTTTTAAAAAGCTGCCGGAACACAATGGTAAATGAGATGTTGTAACCTTTTGCAAGCCATGTCTGAAGTCGAGTATGCAATCATGTAACTTTTTGAGAACGACGTGAATAATTTCTAAACTGTGTTTTAAAGAGCAGTATTAAATGTATGTCATGTTACATTTGTGTAATTTAACAATACTGAAAATCATAGTGTCAACTCTGTATGTTTCAATAACATATAATGTAGATATGATATATTTATTGCATAAGGTATTTCAGCAAGTTTTTTTGTCTTGTTTTTTTTTTTTTGCGGTTAGTGCATTAAAAGTTCCTTGATCATGTTTATAAATGCTTGTACCGTGTTTTCACTTTGTTTTTCTTAATAATGTTGAAATAAGGAATTAGAAAAATTGCAATAATAATTGAAACACCAAAATTACAAATTTTTTATGTATACAATAAAACACATTTTTTTTTATAAAACTTTTAAAAATTGTATTTGGTAGAATTCATATTCACCTTCATAACATGATATAATTCTATCATCTCATTATTAACCCCTTAGTGACGGAGCCAAGTTTTTGAAATCTGACCATTGTCACTTTATGTGGTAATAACTCTGCAACGCTTCAACAAATCCCAGTGATTTTGAGACTGTTTTTTCGTGACACATTATACTTTATGAAAATGGTAAATTTAGGTCAATATGTTTTGTGTTTATTTTTAAAAAATATCAAAAATGTGAGAAAAATGTTAAAAAATTAGCAATTTTCAAAATTTGAATGATTATCCCTTTAATCCAGATAGTCATACCACAGCAAAACATTAATAAATAACATTTCCCACATGTCGGCTTTACATCAGCACCATTTGTAAAATGATATTTTATTTTTTTAGCATTTTAGGAGGTTTAAAATTGTAGCAGCAATTTTTCATTTTTTCAAGGAAATTTACTAAATTTATTTTTTAGGGACTCATCCATGTTTGAAGTGACTTTAGGGGTCTCATATATTGGGAAACCCCCAAACGTGATACCATTTTAAAAACAGCACCCCCTGACATATAAAAAACTGCTGTCAGGTAGTTTATTAACCCTTCAGGTGCTTTACAGGAATGAATGCAAAGTGGTATGACAGAAATGAAAATGTGTATTTTTACCACCTAAATGCCTCTAACTTCTGAACAGATTACTACACCCGGCAGACTCGAAGGCCGCTATTTGGTCATGAATTGCCATGGCAAACATCAGGACCACAAAATCATGATCTGAGGGCACCAATTTGGATAAAGAGGAAGCCCCCACACTCTGTTAACCATATATAATGATGTAGTCACTATTTACAGCAGCATCTAAGGGGTTAAACAGATTTGGACAGTGCAAACACTGATCGTGGCTGATGCAGAAAGTTGTCAGCTATAGTGCACAACCAACAGATGCCGGATTGATACCTATATGGGGACGATATTTTCTTATATGTAAGGTCAGTTAAAAGGCGTATTGGCGGTCATTAAGGGGTTAAATACACTTTTGGGGGTTTTATTCTGGTGTATGATTTAATTTTTTTTATTTCAACATCACACGATTGCATGTGTTTTTTATAATTTTGGTGTGTGATTTTATTTATATAAAATGTTTTCATCTGCACTGTGGAAAAATTCATGGACAATAATTTGCAGTTTTGTAATGTCATTCTAGTATTTGCCACATTGCTTGCTATATGTAACACCCATTTGTGAATTAAGTAATTGTAAAAATAATAAAAAAATGAAAAGATATTGTATCCATAAATAATTGTATGATAACAAACAATAATATATTTGGTATTGACACGTCTGGAATGACCCGACCTATAAAACTGTCCCACTAGTTAACCCCTTTAGTGAACACTATAAAAAAATAAAAAAACAAGGCAGAAATCAATGCTTTATCATCATACTGCCGAACAATAAGTGGAATAAAACGTGATAAAAAAGATGGATATAATAAATAAACATGGTACCGCTGAAGACGTCATCTTGTCCCGCAAAAAACAAGCGCCATACAGCTCCATCAGCAGAAAAATAAAAAAGTTATAGCTCTCAGAATAAAGCGATGCAAAATTAGTTTTTATTGTATAAAAGCACCAAAACAGAAAAAAATATATAAATGGTGTATCGCTGTAATCATACTGACCCGAAGGATAAAACTGGCTTATCAATTTTACCACATGCAGAACGACATAACCCCCTCATCAAAAAAACAAAACCTAAATTGCTGCTTTTTGTTCATTCTGCCTTTAAAAAATCAGAATAGAAAGCAACCAAAAATGTCATCTGCCTGAAAATAATACCAATGAAAACTCATCCCGCAAAAAATAAGCCCTCACATGACTCTGTCGGCCAAAATATGGAAAAATTATTGCTCTCAAAATATGGTGATTTAAAAACTATTTTTTGCAACAAAAAGTGTCTTTTAGTGTGTGACAGCAGCCAAACATAAAACCCTGATATAAATCTGGTATCGCTGTAATCGCACCGACCCGAAAAATAAAGTCGCCAAAGCACTTATATTGCACGAGGAACGGCATAAAAAATAAATAAAACCAATTCTCCACCTGCTGTTGATTTTTTCATTCTGCCTCCCAATGATTGCAGTAAGGCTCAGTGCACATTTATTCTACGCTGAGGGCTTGCACAGGGGTTTATGTGTAAATCTCTGAAATATGTGATTCAGACGGAACCCGTGGCGGAAGATTCCCTATAATGAGGCAGATGGAGGCAATGTGGATGCCATCTGACCTGCGATCCGGCAGTGTCCGTCTTTTTAGGATTGCATAAAAGCCAGCTTTCTGCACTTCTGAAAACAAGGACACCGCTGAACAGAGGCCAGACAGTCTAGAGGAACTCTGCTACCTCATTATAGTGAATGGATCCCTCTGGGGTTTCATCTGAATCACGTCACTCAGCGATTTAGATGGAAACCCCAAAGTAAATGATCAGCATAGAGCGCCGGATAGACGTGATCCCAAACGTTATGCAAAATGTTCCTAATTCTAATTCTTTTTAACATATTTATTAATGACCTTGTAGGGGGCATTCAGAGTAGAATTTCAATATTTGCAGATGACACTAAACTCTGCAGGGTAATGAATACAGAAGAGGACAATTTTATATTACAGAATGATTCATGTAAACTAGAAGCTTGGGCTGATAAATGGCAAATGAGCTTTAATGGGGATAAATGTAAGGTCATGCACTTGGGTAGAAGTAATAAGATGTATAATTATGTGCTTAATTCTAAAACTCTGGGCAAAACCGTCAATGAAAAAGACCTGGGTGTATGGGTGGATTACAAACTCATATTCAGTGGCCAGTGTCAGGCAGCTGCTACAAAGGCAAATAAAATAATGGGATGCATTAAAAGAGGCATAGATGCTCATGAGGAGAACATAATTTTACCTCTATACAAGTCACTAGTTCGACCATACTTAGAATACTGTGCACAGTTCTGGTCTCCGGTGTATAAGAAAGACATAGCTGAACTGGATCGGGTGCAGAGACGAGCGACCAAGGTTATTAGAGGACTGGGGGGTCTGCAATACCAAGATAGGTTATTACACTTGGGGCTATTTAGTTTGGAAAAACGAAGACTAAGGGGTGATCTTATGTTAATGTATAAATATATGAGGGGACAGTACAAAGACCTTTCTGATGATCTTTTTAATCATAGACCTGAAACAGGGACAAGAGGATATCCTCTACGTTTGGAGGAAAAAAGGTTTAAGCATAATAACAGACGCGGATTCTTTCCTATAAGAGCAGTGAGACTATGGAACTCTCTGCCGTATGATGTTGTAATGAGTGATTCGTTACTTAAATTTAAGAGGGGACTGGATACATTTCTGGAAAAGTATAATGTTACAGGGTATATACACTAGATTCCTTGATAGGGCGGTGATCCAGGGAACTAGTCTGATTGCCGTATGTGGAGTCGGGAAGGATTTTTTTTCCCCAAGGTGGAGCTTACTCTTTGCCACATGGGTTTTTTTTGCCTTCCTCTGGATCAACATGTTAGGGCATGTTAGGTTAGGCTATGGGTTGAACTAGATGGACTTATAGTCTTCCTTCAACCTTAATAACTATGTAACTATGTAATAAAAGCTTCAACTCAATCCATAAAAAAAGCAAGTCCTCACTCAAGTCTATCATCTGTTAACAGAAATATAGGGGGCTTCCACATTACTGGTAGCCAAAGGCTCTGGAAAAACGAAATGCCTCCTCACCCCCAAAATAAATTCAGCAAATTTTGTGCTCCCAAATCCAAATGCCCTCTCCCTTCTGAGTCCCACAGTGTACCTCAACCACATATAACATCCACATGTTTGACATTTCCAAAATGGGGTCATTTGAGGGAGCATTCTGTTCTTCTAGCAATTAGGGGCGCTATATATAGAGAGTATGCAAACTGTTATAGGAAAACCTGCGCTCCAGGAGGCAAATAGCACCCCATTCCTCCCGAGTCTCTCTGTATGGCTAAGGCTGGTTTCACATTTGCGTTTTTTGCCTCAGCGTTTGTACCGCATATAAACGCATACGTCATGTTTTTCTATATTTAACATTAAAAACGCATGCGTTTTTTTTTGTTTGCGTTTTGCCGCGTTTGACGACGCATGCGTTTTTTTGTCGCTTGCGGCTTGGCGCGGAAATGCAACATGTAGTAATTTTAGAGGCGTCTTTTTGCCGCCAGGAAACGCATGCGTTCGATTGCGCACGGTTTGCGTAAAGAAAAGCATTGCTGTCTATGTAAACGCATGCGTTTTTAAGCACATGCGTTTGGTTGCGTTTTTGAACGCATGCGTTTCAATAGAGAAAAACAAGTCTAGACACTGATAAGCCACCCCCCACCATCAAGGTGGTAAAGGGATCCAAACCTTAGCCCTAACCCTAAGCCACCATCAAGGTGATAAGGGGATCCAAACCCTAACTCTAAACCTAGCCCTAACCCTAGCCCTTACCCTAGCCCTAATGGGAAAATGGAAATAAATATTTTTTTAATTTTTTAATTTTTCCCTAACTAAGGAGGTGATGAAGGGGGTTTGATTTCTATTTATAAGGGGTTTTCTAGTGGATTTTTATGATTGGCAGCGGTCACACACTGAAAGACGCTTTTTATTCCCAAAAATATTTTTTGCGTTACCACATTTTGAGAGCTACAATTTTTCCATATTTTGGTCCACAGAGTCATGTGAGGTCTTGTTTTTTGCGGGGCGAGTTGACATTTTTATTGGTAACATTTTCGGGCACGTGACATTTGATTGCTTTTCCGATTTTTGTGAAGCAGAATGAACAAAAACCAGCTTGTGAAATTTCTCATCATGCGTACCAAAAGCGCAAACGCAGGAAAAAATGCATGTAAACGCGTACAAACGCGGTGTTTTTTTAACCGCATGCTACAACGTATGCGTCTAAAAAACGCAGCGTTTGTACGTGTTTACATGCGTTTTTTCACCAATTGCGGATGCGTTTTAAACGCTGTGGATTTAAACGCAAATGTGAAACCAGCCTAAGTAGTACTGTACAGCCACATATGGGGTATTGCCATGTTCTGTAAAAAATGTGGGACAAATTATGTCCCCCCAAAAAGAAATTCATGAATAGCTGGTTTTTGGTCATTCTGCCTCACAAAAATCGGAATAAAAAGCAATCAAAAAATGTCACATGCCCGAAAATGGTACCAATAAAAACGTCAACTCGTCCCACAAAATACAAGACCTCACATGACTCTGTGGACCAAAATATGGAAAAATTATAGCTCTCAAAATGTGGAAACTATTTTTTGCAATAAAAAGCGTCTTTTCGTGCCAATCACAAAAATTCGCTAAAAAACCCGCTATAAATAGTAAATGAAACCAGCCTTCGTCACCCCCTTAGTTAGGGAAAAATAATAAAATGCAAAAAATGTATTTATTTCCATTTTCCCATTAGGGTTAGGGTTGGGGCTAGGTTTAGGGTTGGGGCTAGGGATACTGTTGGGGCTAGGGTTAGGGTTGGGGATAGGGTTACGGTTGAGGCTAGGGTTGGAGCTATGGTTGTGGTTAGGGCTACAGTTAGGGTCGTCGCTAAAGTTAGGGTTGGGGCTAGGGTTAGGATTGAGGCTAAAGTTAGGGTTGGGGCTAAAGTTAGGGTTAGGGTTTGGATTACATTTACGGTTCGGATTAAGGTTAGGGGTGTGTCAGGGTTAGGGGCGTGGTTAGAGTTATGGTTGGGATTAGGGCTAGGGGTGTATTGGAGTTAGGGGTGTGGTTAGGGTTGGGATTAGGGGTCTGTTGGGGTTAGGGGTGTGTTGGGGTTAGGGGTGTGGTTAGGGTTAGGGCCATGTTCGGGTTAGGGGTGTGGTTAGGGTTATTGGTAGAGTTGGGATTAGGGTTAGGGGGGTGTTTGGGTTAGGGTTTCAGGTAGAATTAGGGGCTTCCACTGTTTAGGCACATCAAGGGCTCTCCAAACGTGACATGGCGTCCGATCTCAATTCCAGCCAATTCCAAGCTCTCCCGTGCACCCAAACAGGGGTTTACCATAACAAATGGGATATCAGCATACTCAGGACAAATTGAACAACAACTCTTGGGGTCCAATTTCTCTTGTTACCCTTGGAAAAATAAAAATTTGGGGGGCTAAAAAACCATTTTTGTGGGAAAAAAATATTTTTTATTTTCATGGCTCTGCGTTATAAACTGTAGTGAAACACTTGGGGGTTCAAAGTTCTCACCACACATCTAGATAAGTTCCTTAGGGGGTCTACTTTCCAAAATGGTGTCACTTGTGGGGGGTTTTAATGTTTAGGCACATCAGGGGCTCTCCAAATGCAACATGGCGTCCCATCTCAATTCCAGTCAATTTTGCATTGAAAAGTCAAACGGCGCTCCTTCCCATGTGGCCACATTGGCTATTAAAAAGCACTTTATAACTTTGGATTTGGTTTGCTGCCTCAACTTTTTTGGAAAAGTATTTACTAGGACTGGTATGCACCTGTGAGGCGTCTGCACCCTACCTCCTAACTGTGCTGTTTTTTTCTATTATCCTCTATCTATCTATCTATCTATCTATCTATCTATCTATCTATCTATCCCATATCTATCTATCGATAGATAGATAGATCAATAGATATGAGATAGATAGATAGATAGATGTGAGACAGATAGATAGAAGGAATGAGATAGATAGGTGATAGATAAATCTATAGATAGAAGGAAAGAGAGATATATCTATAGATAGATAATATCTATTGATCTATGTATAGATCTATCTATAGATCTATCTATCTCATTCCTTCTCTCTATATTTATATCTATCTGTCTATCTGTGTGTAATGGAGTGTGGGTTGGACAAATGTAAAAGAGGAGGTTGGACAAGAAATGGCATCACAAATCTTTTTTTTGTTCAATAATAGATCTTTATTTAGCTTTCAAAAGCGCAGCAAAAAAAAAAAAAAATCCGCACAAAAATTGCACTAAAAACGCACCTGCGTATTCTGCCAAGAGATGCAGATTCAGTGCAGAAAAATCTGCAGGCAAATCTGCAACATGTGCACATAGAGATGTTGCCCATGTGATTACTGCTTTGCCACCAACCCAAGTTAGTGTAGAGACGTTGTTCTCTAGCCTTAACCCCTTAACGACCGCCAATACGCCTTTTAACGGCGGCAGTTAAGGGTACTTAAACCACATCGCCGTTAATTAACGGCGCTGTGGAAAAAGTGAATAGCGCCCCCCAGAGTCGGATTTTCTCTGGGGTCTCGGTTGCCGGGGGTAATTAACCGTTTACCGGCGATCGCAAAAAAAACCCAAAAACGCGATTTCCCTTTTAATTTTTCTGTCCTCCGATGTGATCGCACATCAGAGGACAGAGAAATAGGGTCCCAGATAGCCCCCCGATACTCACCTGTGTCCCCCGGTGCTCCTCGTGGCTCCCGCCATCTTTTTCCGGCTAAAAAATGGCATGCGCAGTGCGCTCGCCGGCCGGCTGTTGTGAATTCTGTTGTCGAGCTCCCTCCTGTGGTCGTGAATGGTACTTCGGTGAGTTCTGTCCGTGGGCTCCCTCTGGTGGCTGTGAGTGGAGCTGCTGCTTCTGAGGTTCCTTACACAGGTGACGTGCTTTATCCTTTCGTTGGCTGCTCTATTTAACTCCACTTAGATCGTTACTCCTTGCCAGCTGTCAATGTTTCTGCATTTGTTCAGTTCGCTCTTGGATCTTTCTAGTGACCTGTCTACTCCAGCAGAAGCTAAGTTCCTGATAGTATCTAATTCGTTCATTGTTTTCTTGTCCAGCTGGATATCATGATTTTGTCTTGCTAGCTGGAAGCTCTGGGATGCAGAGTGGCATCTCCGCACCGTTAGTCGGTGCGGAGGTCTTTTGCACACTCTGCGTGGCTTTTCGTAGTTTTTTGTGCTGATCGCAAAGCTACCTTTCCTATCCTCTGTCTATTTAGTAAGTCTGGCCTCCCTTTGCTGATACCTGTTTCATTTCTGCTTTTGTGACTTTCATCTTACTCACAGTCAATATATGTGGGGGGCTGCCTTTTCCTTTGGGGAATTTCTCTGAGGCAAGGTAGGCTTTATTTTCTATCTCTAGGGCTAGCTAGCTCTTAGGCTGTGACGGGGCGCCTAGGGAGTGTCAGGAGCGCTCCACGGCTATTTCTAGTGTGTGTGATAGGATTAGGGATTGCGGTCAGCAGAGCTCCCACATTCCAGAGCTTGTCCTGTGTGAGTTTTAACTATCAGGTCATTCCGGGTGCTCCTAACCACCAGGTCATAACAGCCGGCACCGGGAGGATCTTTGGGGTCTCGGCTGCCGGGGGTAGCCGAGACCCCAAAGAACATGATCGGGGTCGGTTTTACCGACCCCTGTTTTGCGATCGCCGGTAATTAACTGTTCACCGGCGGTCGCAAAAAAAAAGCGATGTGTAATTCTCTGTCCTCTTATGTGATCGCACATCAGAGGACAGAGAAATAGGGGGATTCGGGGACCCTATTATACTTACCGGTGTCCCTGGGTCCTCCTGCGTCCTCTCCTGCCCGCCGGCGTCTTCATCTGGAAAGAAAATAGCGTGCACATGCGCAGTGCGCCCGCCATCTGTCGCCATCTGCCGGCCGGCAGGAAAAGAGCAGTTGGGGCTAAAATTAGGGTTAGGGTTGGGGCTAAATTTAGGGTTAGGGCTAAATTTAGGGTTAGGGTTGGGGCTAAATTTAGGGTAAGGGTTGGGGCTAAATATAGGGTTAGGGTTGGGGCTAAATTTAGGGTAAGGGTTGGGGCTAAATATAGGGTTAGGGTTGGGGCTAAATTTAGGGTTAGGCTTCTTTCACACTTGCGTCGGTCCGACATACCAACGCACGTTGTGAAAATTGTGCACAACGTGGGCAGCGGATGCAGTTTTTCAACGCATCCGCTGCCCAGTCTATGTCCTGGGGAGGAGGGGGCAGAGTTACGGCCACGCATGCACTGTCGGAAATGGCAGACATGACGTACAAAAAAAGTTACATTGAACTTTTTTTGTGCCGACGGTCTGCCAAAACACAACTGATCCAGTGCACGACGGACGCGACGTGTGGCCACCGTCGCAATCCGTCGGCAATACAAGTCTATGGGCAAAAAACGCATCCTGCGGGCACATTTGCAGGATCCGTTTTTTGTCCAAAACGACGGATTACAACGGATGCCAAACGACGCAAGTGTGAAAGTAGCCTTAGGGTTAGGGTTGGGTCTAAAGTTAGGGCTAGGGTTAGGGTTGGAGCTAAAGTTAGGGCTAGGGTTAGGGTTGGGGCTAAAATTAGGGTTAGGGCTAGGGTTGGGGCTAAAGTTAGGGCTAGGGTTGCGGCTAAAGTTAGGGTTAGAGTTGGGATTAGGGTTAGGATTAGGGTTGGTATTAGGGTTAGGGTTGGCATTAGGGTTACGCTTGGGATTAGGGTTAGGTTTGGGATTAGGATTAAGGTTGGAATAAGGGGTGTATTGGGATTAGGGTTAGGTTTGAGGTTAGGGTTGAGATTAGGATTAGGGGTGTGTTGGATTTAGGGTTTTGATTAGGGTTATGGTTAGGATTGACATTAGGGTTGTTTTGGGGTTAGGGTTGTGATTATCGTTAGGGTTGTGATTAGGATTATGGATCTGGTTGGGATTATGGTTAGCGGTGTGTTGGGGTTAGGGTTGAAGTTAGAATTGGGGGGTTTCCACTGTTTAGGTACATCAGGGGGTCTCCAAACACGACAGCCAACTTTGCGCTCAAAAAGTCAAATGGTGCTCCCTCCCTTTTGAGCTCTGCCGTGCGCAAACCCAAACAGTGGGTTACCCCCACATATGGGGCATCAGCGTACTCTGGATAAATTGGACAACAACTTTTACCGTCCAATTTCTCCTGTTACCCTTATGAAAATAAAAACTTGGGGGCTAAAAAATCTTTTTTTGTGGAAAAAAAATATTTTTTATTTTCACGACTCTGCATTATAAACTTCTCTGAAGCACTTGGGCATTCAAAGTCCTCACCACACATCTAAATAAGTTCCTTGGGGGGTCTAGTTTCCAAAATGGTGTCACTTGTGGGGGGTTTCTACTGTTTAGGCACATCAGGGGCTCTCCAAACGCGACATGGCGTCCAATCTCAATTCCAACCAATTCTACATTGAAAAAGTAAAACGGCACTCCTTCTCTTCCAAGCTCTGCGGTGCGCCCAAACAGTGGTTTACCCCCACATATGGGGTATTGACATACTCAGGAGAAATTGCACAACAACTTTTGTGGTCTAATTTCTCCTGTTGCCCTTGTGAAAATAAAAATTTGGGGGCAAAAAAATCATTTTTGTAGAAAAAATGCGATTTTTTTATTTTCACGGCTCTACGTTATAAACTTCTGTGAAGCACTTGGGCAATCAAAGTTCTCACCACACATCTATATACAGTTAGGTCCATATATATTTGGACAGAGACAACATTTTTCTAATTTTGGTTATAGACATTACCACAATGAATTTTTAACAAAACAATTCAGATGAAGTTGAAGTTCAGACTTTCAGCTTTCATTTGAGGGTATCCACATTAAAATTGGATGAAGGGTTTAGGAGTTTCAGCTCCTTAACATGTGAAACCCTGTTGGTAACGGGACCAAAAGTAATTGGACAGATTAAATAATTTTAAATAAAATGTTCATTTCTAGTACTTGGTTGAAAACCCTTTGTTGGCAATGACTCTGAAGTCTTGAACTCATGGACATCACCAGACGCTGTGTTTCCTCCTTTTTGGCGCTGTGCCAGGCCTTCACTGCGGTGGTTTTCAGTTGCTGTTTGTTTGTGGGCCTTGCTGTCTGCAGTTTAGTCTTTAACAAGTGAAATGCATGCTCATTTGGGTTGAGATCAGGTGACTGACTTGGCAATTCAAAAACATTCCACTTCTTTGCCTTAATAAACTCCTGGGTTGCTTTGGCTTTATGTTTTCGGTCATTGTCCATCTGTAGTATGAAACGACGACCAATCAGTTTTGCTGCATTTGGCTGGATCTGAGTACACAGTATGGTTCTGAATAGCTCAGAATTCATTTGGCTACTTCTGTCCTGTGTCACATCATCAATAAAGACTAGTGACCCAGTGCCACTGGCAGCCATGCATGCCCAAGCCATCACATTGCCTCCGCCGTGTTTTACAGATGATGTGGTATGCTTTGGATCATGAGCTGTACCATGCCTTCGCCATACTTTTCTCTTTCCTTCATTCTGGTAGAGGATGATCTTGGTTTTATCTGTCCAAAGAATGTTCTTCCAGAACTGTGCTGGCTTTTTTAGATGTTTTTTAGCAAAGTCCAGTCTAGCCTTTTTATTCTTGATGCTTATGAGTGACTTGCACCATGCAGTGAACCCTCTGTATTTACCATCATGCAGTCTTCTCTTTATATTAGATTTGGATATTGATACGCCGACCTCCTGGAGAGTGTTGTTCACATGGTTGGCTGTTGTGAAGGGGTTTCTCTTCACCATGGAGATTATTCTGCGATCATCCACCACTGTTGTCTTCCGTGTGCGCCCAGGTCTTTTTGCATTGAGTTCACCGGTGCTTTCTTTCTTTCTCAGGATGTAATAAACGGTAGATTTTGCTACTCCTAATATTGTAGCAATTTCTCGGATGGGTTTTTTCTGTTTTCGCAGCTTAAGGATGGCTTCTTTCACCTGCATGGAGAGCTCCTTTGACCGCATGTTTACTTCACAGCAAAACCTTCCAAATGCAAGCACCACACCTCAGTTCAACTCCAGGCCTTTTATCTGCTTAATTGAGAATGACAAAAGGAAGGGATTGCTCACACCTGTCCATGAAATAGCCTTGGAGTCAATTGTCCAATTACTTTTGGTCCCTTTAAAAACAGGGTGGCACATGTTAAGGCGCTGAAACTCCTAAACCCTTCATCCAATTTTAATGTGGATGCCCTCAAATGAAAGCTGAAAATCTGAACTTCAACTGCATCTGAATTGTTTTGTTTAAAATTCATTGTGGTAATTTCTATAACCAAAATTAGAAAAGTGTTGTCTCTGTCCATATATATATGGACCTAACTGTAAGTTCCTTGGGGAGTCTAGTTTCCAAAATGGGGTCACTTGTGGGGGGTTTCTACTGTTTAGGTACATCAGGGGCTCTGCAAACGCAACATAACGCCCACAGACCATTCTATCAAAGTCTGCATTCCAAAACGGCGCTCCTTCCCTTCCGAGCTCTGCCGTGCGCCCAAACAGTGGTTTACCCCCACATATGGGGCATCAGCGTACTCAGGAGAAATTGCACAACAACTTTTGTGGTCTAATTTCTCCTGTTACCCTTGTGAAAATAAAAATTTGGGGGCAAAAATATAATTTTTGTAGAAAAAATGCGATTTTTTTATTTTCACGGCTCTAAGTTATAAACTTCTGTGAAGCACCTGGGGGTTTAAAGCGCTCACCACACATCTAGATAAGTTCCTTAAGGGGTCTAGTTTCCAAAATGGTGTCACTTGTGGGGGGTTTCCACTGTTTAGGCATATCAGGGGCTCTCCCAACGCACCATGGCGTCCGATCTCAATTCCAGCCAATTCTGCATTGAAAAAGTCAAACGGCGCTCCTTCACTTCCAAGCTCTTTGGTGCGCCGAAACAGTGTTTACCCCCACATATGTGGTATCAGCGTATTCAGGAGAAATTGCACAACAAAATTTATGGTTTAATTTCTGTTTTTACACTTGTGAAAATAAACAAAAAATGGTTCTGAAGTAAAATGTTTGCAAAAAAAAGTTGAATGTTCATGTTTTCCTTCCACATTGTTTCAGTTCCTGTGAAGCACGTAAAGGGTTAATAAACTTCTTGAATGTGGTTTTGAGAACCTTGAGGGGTGCCGTTTTTAGAATTGTGTCACACTTGGTTATTTTCTATCATATTGACCCCTCAAAATGACTTCAAATGTAACGTGGTCCCAAAAAAAAATGGTGTTGTAAAAATGAGAAATTGCTGGTCAACTTTTAACCCTTATAACTCCCTAACAAAAAAAAATTTTGTTTCCAAAATTGTGCTGATGTAAAGTAGACATGTGGGAAATGTTACTTATTAACTATTTTTCATGACATATCTCTCTGATGTAAGGGCATAAAAATACAAAGTTTGAAAATTGCTAAATTTTAAAAATTTTCACCATATTTCCGTTTTTTTCATAAATTATCGCAAGTAGTATCGAAGAAATGTTACCACTAACATGAAGTACAATATGTCACGAAAAAACTCTCTCAGAATCAGCAGGATCCGTTAATGCTTTCCAGAGTTATAACCTCATAAAGTGACAGTAGTCAGAATTGTAAAAATTGGCTCGGTCATTAAGTACCAAATTGGCTCTGTCACTAAGGGGTTCAAATAATTAGGTCAGATGTGAGGTCATCTATAAAAGAGGATCTGATGGAGGTGATACTATTTCTCAGAACAAATTCATAGACTGCACAAATGTTATTCAGTATGTTTTTGTTGAAAACAGTTTTTTTCCACTAAATGCAGAGTGTATAATAAATTGTAAATAATATTCAAAGTTTTTTGTTCTAAAGTTGCATTCCAATAAATATATTTTATGTTCTATCTAAATGGCTTGATAATTGTATCATAATAAAGATTAAAAGCCTGATATTACCATTTTACTACAGTAAATTTATCACTTAAACTTAAACATGAGCCATGTATGAGGGAGTCGGAGTTGGAGGTTTGGCTTTGGCTGGTTTCACATTTGCGGATGGAGGTGCTGCAGAGGGCTGCATATGTCCTCCATGAAGCTCTACCCACCGCCACACTTCCGGTCAGCTACACCTACGTCGGCATGCGTACTCTATCTTTACCAATACGTACGCAGGCCATGCCGATGTATGCGGATGCCTCCGCATGCATCGTTTTGATGGTGTGGCAACAGCACCAAAATGCAACTTGTTGCGTTCGGTGCAGGTCGCCGCACCGTCAAAACTACGCATGTAGAGGCATCCGTATACATCGGCATGGCCTGTATACCTAATAGTAAAGATAGGGTACGCACACCGCATGCCGAAGTAGGCGGAGCTGACCGGAGAAGGTGCGGTGGTGGGCGGAGCTTCATGGAGGACATACGCAGCCCTCCGCAGCACCTCCATCCGCAAATGTGAAACCAATCTTACCGACTCCACAGCCCTGGCTGCAGCTGCATGATTTGCAACTGCTAGACAGGCTGAATATATGTAGGAATTCCCTAACAAACAGGCAACCCCAACATGTGTTCAGGCTGTCAAGCAGTCGCAAATAATGCAGCTGCGGTGACGTAAACTAAATCTCCGAGTACACCGAAATACTCGGAGACCACCCGAGTGTGCTCGGGAAAACCCAATCAACGAGTATACTCGCTCATCACTACAAGTGAACAGCAAGAGTCTGGGCTGAGACCGACGTCTTTGCTGAGCAGCTCCCACTGCGGCCAAAGCAGAATGGGAGACCGCAGAGGCAGACAAGGCTTGGAATCTACCCCATGCAGTGGGAGAATTCTGGAGCCTATGTAATAGGGTGCAGGGTTGAGTATGTCACCACGGAACAGACAGACCAACTGTTGAGGGGAATTTATTAACAGGAGTAAGATTCTCCTTGCAGGGAGTTAATAGAGATAAAGCAAACAGTAATCTTTATTTTTATATAGCGCTAACATATTCCGCAGCGCTTTACATTTTGCACACATTATCATCACTGTCCCCGATGGGGCTCACAATCTAAATTCCCTATCAGTATGTCTTTGGAATGTGGGAGGAAACCAGAGTGCCCGGAGGAAACCCACGCAAACACGGAGAGAACATACAAACTCTTTGCAGATGTTGTCCTTGGTGGGGTTTGAACCCAGGACTCCAGCGCTGCAAGGCTGCTGTGCTAACCACTGCGCCACCTTGCTGCCCCAGTAAACAGTTAAGCAGAATTGAAATGGTTAACAAGTGTTCTTGTAACTTATCAGTCCAGGGATGTCCTGATTGGAGGGTCCTTATTCCAATGTGGGTACAGTCACCAGCAGTGCTTGAGATCCTAAAGTCTCTCCTCTGTCTCCTGGGAACTTGAGACTCCGGGGTTAAATCTTTGCAGTCTTTTCTCCCAGTGAAGCTGGAAGCAGGAAGTAACACAGCCACTCTGCTGCACGAATCTCTATATTAGCCTGGCAGTCTCTCTCTCTGCAATGCTACACACACACTGAGCAGTTTACTTTGTCACACTCAGGGGTCATGGCTTGTCACTGCGGTCACCGGGGCTGCGCGCTCAGGTCACTGTCAGGGGATACATCTTCTCTGATTACGGAGGCTTCCAAGTCCACGCTCTCACATCCAGCCTTCACTACGGCTGGTATCTCAGCTTCAGTGCCCTCACGAGGAGCACTCTCTCTCGGGGAGCGTGGCGCTGCTGCCTGCTTTCTCTCTTTCTATATAGAACAGTCTCTAAGCTTCTCTTCATCTCTATAATCCCGAAACAGCTCTTCGACTCACATTTAATCCGATATTTTTCAGATCACTCTCTTCTTTACCCTCTACAACAGGGGTGTCAAACTGCATTCCTCGAGGGCCACAAACTGTGCATGTCTTCAAGATTTCCTTAGCTTTGCACAAGGTGCTCGAATCATTCTCTGTGCAGGTGATTAAATTATCACCTGTGCAATACAAGGAAATCCGGAAAACATGACCTGTTTGCGGCCCTTAAGGAATGCAGTTTGACACCCCTGCTCTACAATATGGTTTCAGTTCTTTACCTTACTAAAGTCTTTAGTGATCTACTAACAAAAAACCACAAAAATGTGGCAAAAACACACGAAAAATGGGGTAAAAATGCAGCGCATTTCTTGCCAAGTGAAGAAATGGAGCAAAAATTTTACTCAACACGTGCACATACCCTACATCCCTCCCTGTGCCATTAGCAAATTTCTAATGTGGGCCAATTGGTGCCACTTTTTATAATGCCTGCCCCTAATTTTAGCTTTTTGGCACCCATTAAGGTCTTTTGTATACGTTTGGTGTAACCTATGTGGTGCAGTGACCCACGTTACAGCCAGGGGGCGCTGTATGTGCTCTTCAAGATGCGCTTGGAGGCATAAATGTGATGAGACAAAGTCCGGCGTCACATGATCACTACATCCAGTCATGGCCCCGTCCTGCCCCCGGTATAACACACAGTCCTAATATAGTCACATACAGAGATTTATCACAGAATATCTCCAATCCAGCACCAAAAACACAGAACAAATCTAAAAGAAGAATCGTAAAAATATAAATACGTCTCTTTGAATTCCGGTCTAAGGGTGAGGCTGTGTGCACACGTAGCAGATTTTTCGCGGTTTTTCACTATAAAACCGCAAAAAAAACGCTCACATTAAGCATCCTATTTAATAGAATGCAATCCGCATTTTTTGTGCACATGCATGTTTTTCCTGAGCGGATTCGCATTCCAGGAAAAAACGCAGCAAGTTCATTAAATTTGCGGAATTGCGGGGATTCCGCACACGTAGGAATGCATTGATCTGCTTACTTCCCGTATGGGGCTATGAGAGGAGACTCCCCTCCACGGACTGGGCACCATATAATTGTTAAAAAAAAAAAGAATTAAAATAAAAAAATCGTGATCTACTCACCTTCGATGGCCCCCGGAGTCTTCCTGCCTCAGCGCTGCATGCGGCCGCTTCCGTTCCTGTAGATGGTGTGTGAAGGACCTGCGATGACGTCGCGGTCACATGACCGCGATGACGTCGCGGTCACGTGACCGCGACATCATCGAAGGTCCTGCACACACACCATCTATAGGAACGGAAGCCGCTGAGGAGATCGGCTGTTTGCGGTAGGTGAGTATAACCATTTTTTAAATTTTTTTTAATTATTTTTAACATTCTATCTTTTACTATTGATGCTGCATAGGCGGCATCAATAGTAAAAAGTTGGTCACACTTGTCAAACACTGTTTGACAAGTGTGACCAACCTGTCAATCAGTTTTCCAAGCGATGCTACAGATCGCTTGGAAAACGCTAGCATTCTGCGGGAATATGCATGCCAATTCCGCATGCGATATACCCGCGGCAGGAGGCGCAGAATTGCCGCAGAAATTTCTGCGGAAATTCTGCAACGTGTGCACTTAGCCTGAATGTTTCTCCTTGTGATGAGTGCCATATAAGCGAAATAAGTATAATTCCTTTGGGAATTTAAATATTCAGATATCCTGTTTAGCGAGAAAGAGGACTTGAACTCTAGTGTCACCCATGGGGGTTGCAATCCTAAAAGTCAGTATTAACCCTTTAATAGGCATTGCTAAGGATAAGAAGCCACACCAGAAACTGCATCTTGGAATGCAGCAAAACAAAACACCTAGTCTCAGCACTGAGGGGGTTAATGTCCCCTGCACCCAGTAATGGGGAATCTCCAGCACCTACCTCCACCTGCAGAGCCGCACACTAGTGATGGGTAGTTCGTGAGTGAGTAGTTCAAAATGAACTAATCTTCAGAGTGAACTAGTTCATCTAGTTCACCATCCTGGCAGAGATTAGTTCATTATGAACTAAACAGCAAGTGGGAGGAGACAGAGAGTGATCCCTCATACAGCTCCTCACACTGAAGATCCCTGCTCTCACACTTGCTCTTTATAGCTCCTGATGCTGGAAAAGAAGGTAGTAAAACACTATACCACACATCAAATAGTAAATAAAAATATAATAGTAACAATACAAACTGAAATTGTACAGTAGACAGACACAGCTCATGTGTGTATGAGAGAGAGTGTTTCTGTGGTGGTTCATGCCCCTCACCAGTCTTTGTGATAAGATCGGCCTCCTGTAGAGGATCAGCCTCAACAGAACATCCAGTTCAGCAGTTCGCATAGTTCATTTAGTTCACAGGTCACATGACATGATGCATTCCCTATCAGCTCCTCCCAGGATAGGGTGGAGAATTATCAGGCTGTCTAATAGAAAGATTTTCTTTGCCCCATAGCAACCAATCACAGGTCAGCTTTCTGATAGTGCAGTAGTGCAGTGCTCTGCCAAGTGAAATCTGAGCTGTGATTGGTTGCTATGGGCATTTACTGTGCGGCAGCTTGGTAAATCTGTAGTTCTGTGTAGTTTCACCACATCCTTTTGTCACCTATTGCAGTGGTGTGAAATGAATACTGCCTGACTGCTCAGTGCTCAATACCAGAGACTGCAAGTGACCATAATGTGTGCAGATAATACACTGAAGAGAAAGAGAAGCCAGGTATGGAATCATTTCACACTTAGGCTACGTTCACATTTGCGTTGTGCGCCGCTGCGTCGGCGACGCAACGCACCTAAAAACGCACCAAAACGCACGCAGAAACGCTGCATTTTACGACGCATGCGTCCTTTTTTGCCGAAATTTGGACGCAAGAAAATTGCAACTTGTTGCATTTTCTGCGCCCGACGCTTGCGGAAAAAAACGCATGCGTCGCACAACGCATGTCCATGCATCCCCCGTGTTAAATATAGGGGCGCATGACGCATGTGTCGCCGCTGCGTCGCCCGACGCAAACACGCAAAACACTAATGTGAACGTAGCCTTAGTGGAGATCAGAAGAAAGCAAAATGTTCCTACTGCTCAAATGTGATAAGTGTAGCTTGCGGTTCTGTGGGTAATCTGTCACGCCATTTAAATAATATTAATAATAATAAATATTTCACAAAGAAAAAAAAAATGACTAACTTGAATAAATAACTTTTGAATTTTTTTTTTCTCCAGACTGAGTACCCCTTTAATAAGAGTTTGTTATGTAATGATCAGATGTATTAACTATTTCTGATCATTTTAACAAAACTATAACTCATCCTAGGAGCCACAGCGTCTGTGTAGCGAACTAGAACTGATCCATCTCTTCTCAATCCAGAGAAATACTGAACTAAATGAATTAATCTTTTGAACTAATCTTTTCAGTGAACTAGTTCATGGTGAACTAATCACCAAAATGAACTAGATTTCCCATCACTACCGCACACCACTTATATGGCTGATCTGTGCGCACAGGACCTGTGATGAGGTCACTGGAGGGGAGGAGTCAGGGGTCACATGATCAGGGGCCTCAGTGTATGCAGGACTCTGCTGTGCTGGTTGTCATGGTGCTGGATGAGGGGAAGTTTATGTGAGTGGTCAGGAATAGAGATGAGGGAACCTTTCAAGGTTTGGTTCAGTTTGACAAACGTACCAGTACCCCATTAAATTCAATGGGAGGTGTGGTGCAGTGACCCACGTTACAGCCAGGGGGCTGAGTAGGGTTGAGCGACCTTGACTTTTTTAGGGTCGAGCCGGGTTTCGCGAAACCCGACTATCTCAAAAGTCGAGTCGAGTGAAATCGGCCGATTATGGCGAAAAGTCGAGGATCGACCGAAACCCAATGCAAAGCCAATGGGAATCTCTCTCTCTCTCGTGTTACACAGTGCAAATCGCTACAGCGCACAAGCAACAACATGGCGATAGGCGTCCACGCCCCTAAGACCTATGTCATCACTCTGCCCATGCCCATTCATTGGCTGAAAAAAATGGCGCCAAGCGCGTCATACGAAACGCGACTTTGGCGCGAAAGTCGCGTACCGCATGGCCGACCCCACACAGGGATCGGGTCGGGTTTCATGAAACCCGACTTTGCCAAAAGTCGGCGACTTTTGAAAATGAACGATCTGTTTCGCTCAACCCTAGTGATGAGACAAAGTCCGGCAGGAGTGTAAATGGCCGGTGTGTGTGTTGCAGAGGAAGACACTCTGCGCTGTCAGTCTGAAGTTAAGTTGGTGTGCTGGGACCTGTAGTCCCACAAGTAATTGTGTAATGCTAATGGGAGATTGGCAGGGCTAGTTATGAGAGATGGGGGGAGGGTCAAACTAGCCACACACACCCACACTCCCACCCAGAGGTGTGGTTACAGGTATGTAATGTGACCAGGGTGTGGGTCACATGTTCCTGTGTATGGATCTGTTTGTTCCATGTACAAGGTCCTGGCCGGTCAGTGTTGGAGTCTCCTGGCGTTGGAGTGAAGTCCTGAAAGCACTGTAGACTGAGTCCTGGAATGGTCAGAGAGTTGGATTGTCCTGAAGTGGGCTGGATTCCTGGAAGCACTGCTGAGGCTATGGACCGAATGCTCGAGGGTGTTGGATTGTCCTGGGATGGACTGGAATCCTGCAAGCACCTGGTAAGAGTGTGAGTCCTGGAATGGTCAGAGTGTTGGATTGTCCGCGGATGGACCTGGTTAGATCATGGACTGATGGCCTGTGTGTTGGAAGTGCCTGTGATTGGACTTCCTGGAAGCGCATGGAAAGGCTGCATCTACAGAGCCTGAGACGGTTTCTGTGTTGGGGAAGCTACAGTTCCTACTGTGGGTCTGGACTATATGAGGGCTCTGGTCACAAGGACGGTGATCCCAGTGAGGCAGTTTCCCTGTGAACCAGCACTGGCAGGAGTCAGTGTGTAGAGCCGAAGCTCCTGAGGTAATCCCTGGTATGGGATAAAACCTGTAATATACGGCAGAGACGTATCTGCCATTGGAACAGACTGTCGGGGTTTAATATGTTCCATTGATGCATGTAATGGAGAGAAAAGACGTGACTACCGAATGTTTTGTAAAGCCACACGTGTTAAAGTAACAGACTGTGTGTAACCTGGCTTACGGTGCAGTTTATGATGCTTTAATAAACCGGAATGGACTTAATTT
Source organism: Ranitomeya imitator (assembly GCF_032444005.1). Lineage (NCBI taxonomy): Eukaryota > Metazoa > Chordata > Amphibia > Anura > Dendrobatidae > Ranitomeya > Ranitomeya imitator. Next base: position 394,160,571 of record NC_091283.1, read on the forward strand.
GTGTGAGAAATCGTGCCTGTATGTGTTATTCCCGTGCAAAGCGAGTGTCCCCCAAGACCCGAAGTAAGGGAAACGCTACAATCGGTGTTAGAACGCGGCCAACACCCCAAGAAGCATGTGTGAAGTTTTTTTTTCTCAAGTCAGCTTGCTGTGACTCGGCGGGGTTACGAAGGTGACAAGCGTCTTGCTGTAACTCGGCGGGGTTACGAAGGTGGCAAGCGTCTTGCTGTGGATCGGCGGGTCCACGAAGTCTGCGGTGGAGTCGTACAGAGCATTGTGGAGTACAGCTGCAGTTGCAGCAAGAGGTTCAGCAGCAGCGGCTTGTGGTTGCCAGCAGGAGCTGGTGAAGTGTTGGACAAAAAAAAATTTTTGTGTTCCAGGTTGTGCAGACTCTTTAAGGACCAGTGCGACCCAAAGAGACATTTTATCTGTACTGTGTGAACTGGTGCTGGAGAGTACTGTGGGGAGTCCACGAGGTGTACCCCGGGGAAGAGGTGGTGTCCCAAAAAGGGTAGTGTCCCAAAAATGGTGCAGAAAACCCAAAAAGGATGGTTGCCAAAAAGGGGGCGGTATCTCAAAAGGTAGTAGATGCCCAAAAAGGGGTGGTGACCATAAAGGGGGTGGGATCCCAAAAAAGGGTGGAGCCTCCTGAAGTTAAAGGGGTGGTGCAGACCAGTGGGCCACAGGCGCAGTTGTGCTATGCAGGTCCATACTGTACTATGAATTGCTCAGCTAATGTTTTGTCACAACAGTGCTCCTTTTCTTTGGATGGAGAAAGTGTGGTGGGACTGATAGACCCAGGGTATGAAGCGACTTTACTGAGAACCCCTTCTGTGAATGCACTGTGTCACCTGGGTTAGGGACAAGAGTGAATGATACAGGTGGGGACGTTAAACGACATTTGACAGCCTGCCTTTACATTGACATGACAGAGTGGTCCACGTACCACGAAGTAAGAGTAGTCCCGGAATTACGGTACACTATGGTAATAGGGCGAGACTGGGAAACCCTGTGGGACTGGTGGATAAAAGGGAAAGTGTCTGTGGGGTTAATGTGTATGAAAACTGTTGCAGAGAATGCACCTCTTATAGTTCACAGTCCTAAGTTAGGCGTGACCAAGGAAAATGGTGGACGGTCCCAACTTATGGACATGATATCACCTGACGTGTTCCACAATATGACTGTTTGTGATGTGGTAGATAAAATGTGTGGAGCTGACGCCCAGAAAGAGTGTGACTTGGGGGTTCACCATACTGTGGGATATGACACAGACTATGCGGGTAACTGTGACTCTGAGGAAGTTAGGGTGTACAGTAAAGAAGAGCCCCACCAAAAGAAAAAGTCTTCCGGTCGCTGGAGACGTAAAGGGTGCAAAGAAATGGTACCAGTTGCACCTTGTGGAGGAGGCCACCAAAGGAGTGAGACCTGAAGTAGAAACCCGGTTAAAGCAAGAGGAGCTTTGGAGACAGGCTGCTGAGTGCCGTGTGAGTGCCTTAGAGAAAGAGGTGGCGGAGCTCAGAGGTCGCCTGGAAAAAAGCCAGTCAATGCATAAAGCAGCCTGGGAGAAGGTGGAGTGGCAGGTGTCTATCCTGGCCAAACATCTGGAAACTGGTGATATTCAGAGGAAGTTGGCTCAGAAAGCTGAACAAGACGGGTGTCTAATGACAGCAGAAGAGAAGGAGAGTTCCTTGTTCAAGTGCATGATGGACGTCCCTGAAGACCTGTGAGAGGCATGTGCCAGAGAGTCTATGCATGAAGGGATCAAGAAGGCTGTGGGGGCATGTAACGTGAGCTGGACCACGGAAATACAGGTCCTTCTCAAAAAATTAGCATATAGTGTTAAATTTCATTATTTACCATAATGTAATGATTACAATTAAACTTTCATATATTATAGATTCATTATCCACCAACTGAAATTTGTCAGGTCTTTTATTGTTTTAATACTGATGATTTTGGCATACAACTCCTGATAACCCAAAAAACCTGTCTCAATAAATTAGCATATCAAGAAAAGGTTCTCTAAACGACCTATTACCCTAATCTTCTGAATCAACTAATTAACTCTAAACACATGCAAAAGATACCTGAGGCTTTTATAAACTCCCTGCCTGGTTCATTACTCAAAACCCCCATCATGGGTAAGACTAGCGACCTGACAGATGTCAAGAAGGCCATCATTGACACCCTCAAGCAAGAGGGTAAGACCCAGAAAGAAATTTCTCAACAAATAGGCTGTTCCCAGAGTGCTGTATCAAGGCACCTCAATGGTAAGTCTGTTGGAAGGAAACAATGTGGCAGAAAACGCTGTACAACGAGAAGAGGAGACCGGACCCTGAGGAAGATTGTGGAGAAGGACCGATTCCAGACCTTGGGGAACCTGAGGAAGCAGTGGACTGAGTCTGGTGTGGAAACATCCAGAGCCACCGTGCACAGGCGTGTGCAGGAAATGGGCTACAGGTGCCGCATTCCCCAGGTAAAGCCACTTTTGAGCTACAGAGAATCAGCACTGGACTGTTGCTAAGTGGTCCCAAGTACTTTTTTCTGATGAAAGCAAATTTTGCATGTCATTTGGAAATCAAGGTGCCAGAGTCTGGAGGAAGACTGGGGAGAAGGAAATGCCAAAATGCCTGAAGTCCAGTGTCAAGTACCCACAGTCAGTGATGGTGTGGGGTGCCATGTCAGCTGCTGGTGTTGGTCCACTGTGTTTCATCAAGGGCAGGGTCAATGCAGCTAGCTATCAGGAGATTTTGGAGCACTTCATGCTTCCATCGGCTGAAATGCTTTATGGAGATGAAGATTTCATTTTTCAGCACGACCTGGCACCTGCTCACAGTGCCAAAACCACTGGTAAATGGTTTACTGACCATGGTATTACTGTGCTCAATTGGCCTGCCAACTCTCCTGACCTGAACCCCATAGAGAATCTGTGGGATATTGTGAAGAGAAAGTTGAGAGACGCAAGACCCAACACTCTGGATGAGCTTAAGGCCGCTATTGAAGCATCCTGGGCCTCCATAACATCTCAGCAGTGTCACAGGCTGATTGCCTCCATGCCACGCCGCATTGAAGCAGTCATTTCTGCCAAAGGATTCCCGACCAAGTATTTAGTGCATAACTGAACATTATTATTTGTTGTTTTTTTTGTTTGATATTAAAAAACACTTTTATTTGATTGGATGGGTGAAATATGCTAATTTATTGAGACAGGTTTTTTGGGTTATCAGGAGTTGTATGCCAAAATCATCAGTATTAAAACAATAAAAGACCTGACAAATTTCAGTTGGTGGATAATGAATCTATAATATATGAAAGTTTAATTGTAATCATTACATTATGGTAAATAATGAAATTTAACACTATATGCTAATTTTTTGAGAAGGACCTGTAAATCAGTTAGTGATACTGTCCACAACTGATGTCACAGCGAAGAAAGTAGCTACCTTGAGTGACATGCACTGGAGATATGTGCGCACAAAGTGGATGATCCAATTGCGGAATGAAGATGCTGTTAGACGACTGGAGCATGTGAGAAAAGCTCGGAGTTTTCAGGAAACTGTAATACAGGTACCCGTATCTATGGTAAAAAGAGTCATTGGAAGAAATGGTCAAGCCATGCAACAAATGGTAGATAAATCTGGAGTGGTGAGGTTGAGAATAGCTGGTGTCCACGAAGTACAGTTGCCTCGGATAAAGGGTATGGTTCCCTTCTTTGTTGTGGGAACAGAGGAGAGCGAAATACGGACTCTGATGGAATATCGTATGGTATATTTGAAGGAAATGGAGCAGCTAAGAGTTGAAGGACGGTGCCTTACAGGACTGCGGCGTTCAATTGATGGAAGAAGGCTGCCACTTTTGACACGAAATGTGGACAAAAATAGGGGTGGAAGTACCCAGCCTAATGAAAGAAGTAGTGTCACCTCAGTTTACTCAGGGATGAGTGACATACTTGCAGGACCTTGTAGCAAAAGTGTGATGACTAAAGATCTGTTGACATCGACAGATGGTGACTTGAGGGCTAATGCTCAAAGCCTATGTGTTGACCGCTGGGGGCGGGGAAAACCTAACAAGGGTCTGATAAGGGATCCTCAAGTCCGACTGAGATGGTCCTCTCGACTGGTAGGGCAAGGTGACTTGCGTACCCGGTATTGGGACCCCGGGTTTATGTCATGTGTCCATCCCAATAGCGTTGAACAAAGGGGGGAGGTATGTGGTGCAGTGACCCACGATACAGCCAGGGGGCGCTGTGTGTGCGCTTCAAGATGTGCTTGGAGGCATAAATGTGATGAGACAAAGTCCGGCAGGAGTGTAAATGGCCGGTGTGTGTGTTGCAGAGGAAGACACTCTGCGCTGTCAGTCTGAAGTCAAGTTGGTGTGCTGGGACCTGTAGTCCCACAAGTAATTGTGTAATGCTAATGGGAGATTGGCAGGGCTAGTTATGAGAGATGGGAGGGTCAGACTAGCCACACTCCCACCCAGGGGAGTGGTCACAGGTATGTAATGTCACCAGGGTGCGGGTCACATGGCTCCTGGGGGGTTCCTGTGTATGGATCTGTTTGTTCCATGTGCAAGGTCCTGGCCAGTCGGTGTTGGAGTCTCCTGACATTGGAGAAGTCCTGCAAGTCACTGCACCACACCTCCCATTGAATTTAATGGGGTACTGGTACGTTTGTCGAACTGAACCAAACCTTGAAAGGTTCCCTCATCTCTATTCCTGACCTCTCACATAAACTTCCCCTCATCCAGCACCATGACAACCACCAGAGAGTCCTGCATACACTGAGAGGTCCCTGATCATGTGACCCCTGACTCCTCCCCTCCTGTGACCTCATCACAGGTCCTGTGTGCACAGAACAGCCATATATGTGGTGTGCAGCTCTGCAGGTGGAGGCAGGTGCTGGAGATTCCCCATTACTGGGCACAGGGCACATTGACCCCCTCAGTGCTGAGACTAGGTGTTTTGTTTTGCTGCATTCCAAGATGCAGTTTCTGGTTTGGCTTCTTATCCTTAGCAATGCCTATTAAAGGGTTAATACTGACTTTTAGGATTGCAACCCCCATGGGTGACACTAGAGTTCAAGTCCTCTTTCTCGCTAAACAGGATATCTGAATATTTAAATTCCCAAAGGAATTATACTTATTACGCTTATATGGCACTCATCACAAGGAGAAACATTCACTCTTAGACCGGAATTCAAAGAGACTTATTTATATTTTTAAGATTCTTCTTTTAGATTTGTTCTGTGTTTTTGGTGCTGGATTGGAGATATTCTGTGATAAACCTCTGTATGTGACTATAATCAGGATTGTGTGTTATACCGGGGGCAGGATGGGCCATGACTGGATGTAGTGATCATGTGACGCCGGTAACAGCTCCGTGGATTTCTTACATAGGATCTTTATTCTGTTACATCGTCATCTTCTCCCTATTCAGGTCCCTACAATATCAGATCCTCTCATTGGAGATCTTCTATATAAGAGAATTCTCCTGAGTGACCCTACAAGGATGGATAGGGACAGGGACAAGATGGCGGAAAGGATATTACACCTCACCCTAGAGATCCTCTTCCGGCTTACTGGAGAGGTGAGAGATTCTGATGACGTCACATTACATCATTCATATCTATGGGAATAACGCTACGATGGTCTTTGGTAAGAAAGGGGGGCCTCAAACTGTTCCTGGAACTGGGATCTTAACTATCCCTGTCCCAGGGGTACTCTTGAAGGTAGAGAGGCCTGAGTCTCCGATCTTACTGTGCTCCTGTTATTCCCTGATCTGTCCCTACCCCCTCCATGAGGCTTAAATATAAGGCAAACAAGACACAAAGAGAATCAGGGATCACTTAAAGCAACAAATATGTAAACATTCATCAAAGGCAGAGAGGTATATAGGGAAGGATAAAAATGTACCAACCAAATTGTAACAGACACCAGGAGATAAACACACACATATCACAGCAAACTAATGATCACTACTACAACAACTCCACTCCAGTCACTTATCTTTAGCACTCAGCACAGGAAGACGAATCTCCATTAGCAACAATGAACTCATATTCAGCACAGCATCTCCAGGGAGCTAGGAAGCAAAGCTTTCACTGGCCAGACAGAGAGTCGGGCCAAGTTTTATAGGTAGAGGTAAGACAGAAGCAGCTAAAAATGGAGTTGCAAGTTTATTACCAGCATAGAAAGGAACCTCTTCAGGACCAAAAAAAACAGGATTTTTGTGTACTCACCGTAAAATCCTTTTCTCCGAGCCACTCATTGGGGGACACAGACCATGGGTGTTATGCTGCTGCCATTAGGAGGCTGACACTAAGTGAATACAAAGAAAGTTAGCTCCTCCTCTGCAGTATAAACCCTCATGCTGGCTCCCAGAGAAACAGTTCAGTACAAAAGCAGTAGGAGATCATAAACATCATATCAGAGTACAACACATCAAACTAAAGAGAACAAGAACAAGCCAAAAAAACTAACAGGGTGGGTGCTGTGTCCCCCAGTGAGTGGCTCGGAGAAAAGGATTTTATGGTGAGTACACAAAAATCCCTGTTTCTCCTTTGCTTCATTGGGGGAAACAGACCATGGGATGTCCCAAAGCAGTCCTTGGGTGGGGAACAACATAACAGATCACACTCCATGAACCGACAGACTAAGGATGCGCTACCGCCCTTGCAGAATACGTCTGCCAAGGGCCGCATGTGCAGAAGTCTGAATGTGAATATTGAAGTGCTTCCAAAATGTGTGCAGCTGGACCAAGTCACAGCTTTACAGACCTGTTCTGTAACACCTGATGCCGAATGACCCAAGAAACGCCCACTGCCCGATTAGAGCGTGCCTTAATTCCTGCTGGGAGAGGCTTGCCTCTGATGCGGTAAGACTCATGAATAGTCAAGCAAATTAATTTGGCTATTGTGGCCCTGAAGCAGCTAAACCCATCCTGTGACCCTCAGGAAGCACGAATTGGGCGTCCGACTACGGAAGGGCGCCATCCTCAAAATGTACCTTCTAAGAGCCCTCACTACCTCCAGGGTGTGAAGAGCTCTTTCCACTCGATGCACTAGTGCTGGACAAAATGAGAGAAGGACAATGTCCTTGTTAAGGTGGAAAGACAAGACCATCTTGGTCATAAAGGACGAAGACGGTCTGGGGACCACCTTGTCCCAATGGAAAATCAGGAAAGGAGCTCGACAGGACAAGGCAGCTAGTTCGGAGACTAGCCTGATAGATGTCCCTGCGACAAGAAAGTTGACTTTTCAAGACAGAACTGTCAGCAAGACGTCCTGCAACAGTTCGAAAGGCATCAACTGAAGTGCACTCAGAACCAAGCTAAGATCCCAGGCCTCTAAAGGCATCCTGTAGGGGGAACCACATGGGAGACCCCCTGAATGAAAGTCCTCACTTGCAGTTTGGAACCAATCATGCACTGAAGTAAAACGAATAAGGCTGAGATCTTGCCTTTGTGAGGGATCTGAGTGCCAAACCTGATTCCAGGCCAGTCAGGAGAAATTCCAAAATGGATGGAGCAGAGAAGACACGAGGAGGACGTCCATGGTCCCTGCACGATGCGTAAAAAGGTTTTCAGGTGTGGTGATAGATGCGAGCTGATGCATGCAAACCGAACCTTGGCAGAGCAGTTCTGGACCATCCGGCAGTCGCCAGGGCCATTGGCGACGATCTGCACTAACTCTGCATACCACATCTGGCTTGGTCAATCCGGGGCGACTAGGATTACTGGAATCCCCCCCCCCCCGCCTTGATCTTCGTGACAACTCTCAGAAGTGAAGGAAGCGGGGGAAACAAATATGGAAGACTAAACTGATGCCACGGAGAAAACCTCGATGGCCTTTATATCCCGAGACCGAACTAAGAAGTTGATTACCTTGGCGTTCAATCTTGAAGCCATCAGATCCACGTCCACAGTTCCCTAACAAATACAGGTCTGTCGAAGACCTCCAGGTGAAATTCCAACTGTTCCGAGGCGAGAACTTGATGGCTGAGAAAAACCTGCAGCCCAGTTTTTTTTTTTTTTACGCCTGGGATGTGCACTGCTGAAAATGTGTGGCTCCTCTCTGCCTATTGGGAATATGGGCCATCTCCCGCATGGCTATCCTGTTGCGGGTACCCCTCTGATGATTGATATATGCCACAGCCGTGGCTTTGTCTGTTAGAATTCGGATGGGGTGACCCGCCAGGAGATAATGGAACTGCTGCAGGGGTACCCGGATTGCTCAGATTTCCAGAACATTGATAGGGAGGCTTGACTCCCGAGTTGACCAGCGCCCCTGAGCAGTGTGGTGACAAGAGACTGCTCCACAGCCAAGGAGACTTGGGTCGGTAGACACCACTAGCAATTGAACCGGGAGAAAGGGTTCCCCCTGGATGATAGAAGACCACAATGACCACCCCGAGAGGCTGTCTGACCCATAGGGCAAGCGGTACCGGCGGTCGAGAGAGAACAGACTCCTGTCCCAAGCTGCCAGAAGAGCATGCTGGAGGGGACGGAGATGCAGTTGAGTGAAGGTGACCGCTTCCATTGCTTCCACCATTTTACCCAGTATGGCTTTCGACCTGTGAGGCGTTTATCCAATCGCTCCCTGCGTCGGTTAGCTATAAACCGAACTCCCGGGTGAATGACGAATGCCGCATGAGGGCGTTTAGACCTCTTGAAGGACACTGCGTGATCTGGGACAGAACCGGAATTCTCACCAACCTTCATAATCTGGTTGACGGCCTCAATAAGCGAATCCACCCTTTTCTGGAACTCTGAGTCCAAATCCAAGGAAACATCTGCTTCATACTCAGTCTTGTTCATTGCAAATCTCTGGTGAGGGAGATCGAGAAACAGAGCTCACAGACGCCAAGGCACATGATTGCTTGGGTAACATACTAAGGATATGTTTTCTAGACGCCTGTGCGTTTCTAGGATACTTGTGCCTCCTGATAGCCGACGGCTCCCGTGTAGTAGAGGATTCATCTATATCGGTCCTGCGAACACTCCGATCCACAGAGGGATCATGGAGGGATTCAATATCTTTGGCCAGAGAAGCCACGGATTGTGATGAAGCCCACTCAGGGGAACTAGGTACACTGGGATAAGCTGTGATCGACAGCGGCGGAGGGCTCCTGAGCGCAATTGGGGTGACAGGCTTTGCAGAGGGAAGAAGACTTAAAGTCTTAATAGACATTTGGGGAGCTTTAGATTGGTCATGTGCCTTTAAGACCAGGGAATACTGCAGGAGGTACTGCGGGGAGGGGTGCGTGGGGAGGGTGCAGCGCCTCCTTACCCGGATCCCGAGACCCCGGAGTCCGCGTTGGATTAGCGCTGTCCTCAGCGCTGAATACCGCTGGGTCCTATGCAGCAGCTGCTTCCGGATGCCAGGTCATGTCTGAAAGGGGCAGGAGAATGAAGATGGCCACCGAGAATATGCTGTGAGTGTTTTCGTCCTGGACGAGAAGCGCCAGAGTAGGGGGGAAGAGCTGCCAAAGCACATCCGGCTTAAACTCTGGGTTGCGGCCTACACAAGGACGAAGCCTGAGGCTAAATTTTTGGCGCCGGCAGGCGCTGAACAAGGAGAAGAAAGAAGAACCCCGCTGAAAAAACGCAGATCTGCCAGTACCAGTGCCGCCCGGACCGCTGCGCAGAGCCCTCCAATCGCTCTAGACCCGACACCAAAGATGCTGCCGGATGGCAGAGAGCACAGCTCTATCCAGCAGGTCAGCAATATAGAAAACTCCCTCTGCTTTTTGGATGGTGCAGGGATAAAGAGGAACCCTCAATCCACCATCCCTTTAATAGGGAGATGGAGAGGAACCGTCCGCCTCCTTGCATCATCCGCTAAACAGTGGTGATGCAGTGGGGGCTGCTCGGACTCCAAAAGGGGGTGGCTCTGTACAGCCACGGAGTTCAAGACCCCGGGTGGACAGGGCTGGTTGTCCGGCATTAGGCCTTGCTGCAGAAAACTGTACATGGTGGTGACGCTCCATGTGCTCATCTGTTGATGGTGCGGCGAGATCGGTGCCCTTTATGGGACCTGTCGCCCCTAAAAATCAGCCCAGGCATGGTGTCGCAGGAGGGGGTATGTGGAGGCGACACTCCTGCTCCGTGCTCGCCTGCTCTTGGTTCGGGAAGATCGGAGCCTTGAAAAAATCCGTCGACCCTTCATCCGAGGAAAAAAGTTAAAAATAGGATTTTTTTTTTCTGAAGACCAGAACCATGTGCCTTCTACGGACACTAAGCAAGAACTGGTACTCTGGGAGCCAGTATGAGGGTGTATACTGCAGAGGATGAGCTAACTTTCTTTGTAGTCACTTATTGTCAGCCTCCTAGTAGCAGCAGCATAACACCCATGGTCTGTGTCCCTCAATGAGGCGAAGGAGAAAAACCAAATCCATTTAATATGGGACACAAATACACAGGCTAAATTGAAGACCTGCCCCATATCTCCCTCAAGAGGACGTGACACACTTGTGACAATAACAGATGTATATAACTGGAAAGTTGAGGACTCTGAAAATGTCTGTAGTGAGATTTATTAATGTGTCTCTCCATAACAAGGATTACACAGTAGTTAAGAAGACCTCTAATGAACGCTGTCAGGACCCTGTGTCTGAGGGATGGGGAAGACCCATGAGCCCAATCACGGGGCCTCCAACTCACCCTTTGATACATGAGGACATCACTGACCAGAAGATCCTAGAACTCACCTACAAGATGATTGAGCTGCTGACTGGAGAGGTGACACTACTGGGAATGCTGGGACATTATACAGTAATGCTATGGAGGGATCGGGGGATGACGGTATCGTTGTATATGTCAGGTTCCTATAAGGTGTCAGGATGTCACAGTCTATTTTTCCATGGAGGAGTGGGAGTATTTAGAAGGACACAAAGATCTGTACAAGGACGTCATGATGGAGGTTCCCAATCCCCTCACATCACCAGGTAATAGACAGTACTAAATACACATGGCCTACAATTATCTGTATGTAAATAATTAATTCAGTCCCTGTGTTTCCTCCAGTTCTGTCCAGTAAGAGAACAACACCAGAGAGATGTCCCCGTCCTCTTCTTCCACAGGACTGTAAACAAGAAACTTATGTTCCTCAAGATGATCAGGTAGATAGAGAGAGAGAGAGAGAGAGAGAGAGAAGGTGTCATGAAATCTTCCCTATGATGTGTCGAAGGATGTGAAGGTCTTGTGTTAAGTCTTGTTTTATCCACCAGGGTTTAGAGATGAGAGTATCGGCTTTAGGTGAATTGAATTCACTTCACATTTTACAAAATATTTGGATTCTTCTAAATCTGATTTTTTTATTTGTGTGACTATGAGTCACTATATATGGACAAGCCATGAGACAGGGTCATCAGTACGTCCAAGGTCAGGTACCAGGAAGGTTTTTAGTACAGAAATCCAAGACAAAGGCATGGTCAAGTAACAGTCCAGAGTCAAATGCCTGGAGGGTATGTCAAGAGAAAGGAAGTAAGAGAAACAGTCAGAGGCAAAGGTGCCTAAGGTCAGAGAGAGTCAAGAGCCATGGGAGGTCCCATGCACTACTATATTGGTAAGGTGGCCATTCATAATTGGTGGAGATGACATGGTGAAGCTGATCATAGACATCAGATGTTGTTTGGATCTTCTCACAATTTTCTGGTTATGGAGACTGCTGGTTAGAATTAGGAGCCGACAAATTTTACCCCTTTCTGACATCTGATGTACTATCCCGTCGAGGTGGGGTGGGCCCGTATGCCCACCGACGGGATAGTACGTCATATGCGATCGGCCGCGCTCACGGGGGAGCGCGGCCGGGTGTCAGGTGTCAGCTGCCTATCGCAGCTGACATCCGCCACTATGTGCCAGGAGCGGTCACGGACCGCCCCCGGCACATTAACCCCTGCACACCGCGATCAAATATGATCGCGGTGTGCCGGCGGTACAGGGAAGCATCGCGCAGGGATGGGGCTCCCTGCGTGCTTCCCTGAGACCCCCGGAGCAACGCGATGTGATCGCGTTGCTCCGAGGGTCTCCTACCTCCCTCCCTGCAGCAGGCCCAGATCCAATATGGCGCGGCATCCGGGTCCTGCAGGGAGGGAGGTGGCTTACCAAGTGCCTGCTCAGAGCAGGCGCTTGGTAAGCCTGCAGTTCTGTAAGGCAGATCGTTGACCTGACAGAGTACTGTGCAATCTGTCAGATCAACGATCTGTGATGTCCCCCCCCTGGGACAAAGTTAAAAAAAAAAAATAAATCCTAACTAATGAGAAAAAAAAAATATATTATTCCCATAAATACATTTCTTTATTTAAATAAAAAAAGCAATAAAAGTACACATATTTAGTATCGCCGCGTCCGTAACGCCCCGACCTATAAAACGGGCCGCCATACAGCGAGAATAAAGCGATGCAAAAATAATTTTTTTCTATAAAATAGTTTTTATCGTATAAAAGCGCCAAAACATAAAAAAATGATATAAATGAGGTATCGCTGTAATCGTACTGACCCGAAGAATAAAACTGCTTTATCAATTTTACCAAACGTGGAACGGTATAAACGCCTCCCCCCAAAAGAAATTCATGAATAGCTGGTTTTTGGTCATTCTGCCTCACAATAATCGGAATAAAAAACGATCAAAAAATGTCATGTGCCCGAAAATGTTACCAATAAAAACGTCAACTCGTCCCGCAAAAAACAAGACCTCACATGACTCTGTGGACTCAAATATGGAAAAAGTATAGCTCTCAAAATGTGGTAACGCAAAAAATATTTTTTGCAATAAAAAGCGTCTTTCAGTGTGTGACGGCTGCCAATCATAAAAATCCACTAAAAAACCCGCTATAAAAGTAAATCAAACCCACCTTCATCACCCCCTTAGTTAGGGAAAAATTAAAAAAATGTATTTATTTCCATTTTCCCGTTAGGGTTAAGGCTACAGTTAGGGTTGGGGCTAGGGTTAAGGCTACAGTTGGGGTTAAGGCTAAAGTTAGGGTTGGGGCTAAAGTTACAGTTAGGGTTTAGATTACATTTACGGTTGGGAATAGGGTTGGGATTAGGGTTAGGGGTGTGTCAGGGTTAGAGGTGTGGTTAGGGTTACTGTTGGGATTAGGGTTAGGGGTGTGTTTGGGTTAGGGTTTCAGTTATATTTGGGGGGTTTCCACTGTTTAGGCACATCAGGGGCTCTCCAAACGCGACATGGCGTCCGATCTCAATTCCAGCCAATTCTGTGTTGAAAAAGTAAAAGTGCTCCTTCCCTTCCGAGCTCTCCCGTGTGCCCAAACAGGGGTTTACATCAACATATGGGGTATCAGCGTACTCAGGACAAATAGGACAACAACTTTTGCGGTCCATTTTCTCCTGTTACCCTTGGTAAAATAAACAAGTTGGAGCTGAAATAAATTTTTTGTGAAAAAAGTTAAATGTTAATTTTTATTTAAACATTCCAAAAATTCCTGTGAAGCACCAGAAGGGTTAATAAACTTCTTGAATATGGTTTTGAGCACCTTGAGGGGTGCAGTTTTTAGAATGGTGTCACACTTGGGTATTTTCTATTATATAGACCCCTCAAAATGACTTCAAATGTGATGTGGTCTCTAAAAAAAAAAAAAAAAAAAAAAAGTGTTCTAAAAATGAGAAATTGCTGGTCAACTTTTAACCCTTAACTCCCTAACAAAAAAAAATTTGGTTCCAAAATTGTGCTGATATAAAGTAGACATGTGGGAAATGTTACTTATTAAGTATTTTGTGTGACATATCTCTGTGATTTAATTGCATAAAAATTCAAAGTTGGAAAATTGCGAAATGTTTAAAATTTTCGCCAAATTTCGTTTTTTTTCACAAACGCAGGTAATATCAAACAAATTTTACCACTATCATGAAGTAACATATGTCATGAGAAAACAATGTCAGAATCACTGGGATCCGTTGAAGCGTTCCAGAGTTATAACCTCATAAAGGGACAGTGGTCAGAATTGTAAAAATTGGCCCTGTCATTAACGTGCAAACCACCCTTGGGGGTAAAGGGGTTAATTTCTACATGAGACATGAAGCTTTGTGATAAGTACTGCTGTCATGTCTTTTTAAGTCTTCATGCTAATTACTCTTTTCTGGTCTTCAAAAATATTGTACACAACGTCTACAGTTTCTGTCTGTGACTTTTGAAATATTTGTTTCAGAGTGAAGATCTGCCCGATATTAATACTACAGGGACATATGTGAGGGATGATGAGCAGTGTAAAGATAACTACAGAGGTGAGTAGTGACCACTAAATATTGAGAAGACAGATTCTACTCACTCACTGACTGGTGCGATATGTGGTGTATATTTTAGGATCATTACACAGTGTTTGTCACTAATATTACTGGAACAAAAATTGAAAAATATGCAAAAAATATAATCCACACAAAAATGTAGATATGTTGTGGATTTCCCTGTGCAAAAAAAATCTAGTACATATTTAACCTGCCCAGCCCATTTCTTTTCATTTGTAGATTGGGGAAGGTGGATAAGGTACAAACAAAACAGTACGCAGCACTCTGTAAGCGCTAAGATGTAGACATTCAATATATATAATTTGAACTGCATTACTGCTATATAGTACGGTTTATATTTTTAAAAAATGAAGGCTAAGAGCTCATCAGAGGTGGCCGTATCTCCTACTAGCCCTTTATTATGTAGACTTGCAGCCCGGGAGAGGCACGTTTGATAAATATTAGGTTAGGTTCCATAAAAGAATGGTATGCCTTTTTGCGGCTGATGGGCTCTCAAGTATTGGCCAATTTATGCTTTAAAGGGAACCTGTCTGCAGGATTGTGCTGAGTAACCTACAGACAGTTTCAGGTTGGCACTATTATACTGATTAAAATGATACCTTGGTTCATGAAATCTGTCCTGTGGTTGTTGTTTAATCTTTATTTTCAATAATGACATGCTAGTGCTTCAGGGTGGCCTGTGGGGGGGCCTTCATGTGGTGCTCTGCTTACATATTCATCTGTATGGCTTTTGACAGGCCACTGATCCCTCAGTCAAGTAAATAAGGCAGCACACTGCAGCGCTGAAACATGCAAACATGAAACACGAAAATTGAACTGCATTACTGCACTAGAAATATGAAAAATGAGAGCATTTAGCGCAGTTCAATTTTCGTGTTTCATGTTTGCATGTTCTAGCGCTGCAGTGTGCTGCCTTATTTACTTGACTGTATACGAGTTGGCAACTTTAGGTTCAGCACCTGTTCACACTTAGTCTATGTTTGGATGTGACGGTCAGTTTTTTGAAATGTATTCTTCAGCCTTCTGACCGAGCATTCCGCCTCCTAGCCACAGCTGTTTTAATCGTAGCAGATCCATTACCCCTCCACAGAGAGAGAGAATTTTAGTCTAAGAAGAGGTCTCACATGTACCCATTCAGATGGAGACGTTTATTCTCAGCGAGGAAAGGAAAGTGTAGGACCTGGTATAAGAGAGATGCCCTAATGTTGCTACCAGGTACACATAAAATTGGCCATTTTTATGCGCTAAACGCTCTCATTTTTCATATTTTTAGTGCAGTAATGCAGTTCAATTTTCGTGTTTCATGTTTGCATGTTTCAGCGCTGCAGTGTGCTGCCATATTTACTTGACTGTATACAAGTTGGCGACTCTAGGTTCAGCACCTGTTCACACTTATTCTATTTTTTTGAACTGATCCCTCAGTGACCTGCCCCCTAGTTTACATAATGAATATTATATACATATTGAAAAAAAAACCTTACTGCAGGCAGGCGCCAGTGGTGGCACCTTGCGCTGCAGCATAATCACATATGTAATCTGTGCAGAATTAATGTGTTTCAGGTTATCCTGATATATAAAAAAAGAAACATTTGAAAATGGTGCCCACCACGCCTGCGCAGTAGCAGTTATCGGTGGTCTGATAGCTGCTACTGCACATGCGCCGGCAGCGCCATCTTGCTAGAGAAAAAAAATTCTCCAAGATAGCGCCTCCGGCGCATGAGCAGTAGCAGCTATTGGCAATCGCGTCAGTGACGTCAGATGCTGAGAGTGGGAGCGATGGGAGAGGGAACGTAATGCTCCCACTCTCATCAATGCGGTCAACTGTATCGGCATCTAGCCAATACAGTTGAGCTTGCGATGATGTGGGACCCTCCTGCTCAGAGACCAAATAATGGCTGGGTTACAGTGCAGGAAGATCGAGACTCCCTGCTCTGCCGCAGAGTCTAACTGTATGATCGCACCGTGCACGTCTATACAGTTACAGTAGCGTAGCTCTGGTTGGGTCCCCTTAGAGTATGGGGTCCTGGGGCGACTGCCCCTTTGACTCTCCAGTAGCAACGTTACTGACTGGAGGTGATAGTTTATTAAGGGTCAAAAGAACAAGATATTTTGGCATCCTTCATTTTTACAAGGAAAAATGATAGAAATCAAACAAGGAGAAAAAAAGGACCAGCAAGCCTGTTAATCCCTTAATCCTATATGACGTACTATCCCGTCAAGGTGCCCTGGGACTTAATTCCCAGCGACGGGATAGTACGTCATATGCGATCGGCCGCGCTCACGGCCGGGTGTCAGCTGCCTATCGCAGCTGACATCCGGCACTATGTGCCAGGAGCAGTCACGGACCGCCCCCAGCACATTAACCCCCGGCACACCGCGATCAAACATGATCGCGATGTGCCGGCGGTATAAGGAAGCATCCCGCAGGGAGGGGGCTCCCTGCGGGCTTCCCTGAGACCCCCGCAGCAACGCAATGTGATCGTGTTTCTGCGAGGGTCTCATTACCTCCCTCCCTGCTGCAGGCCCGGATCCAAAATGGCCACAGCATCCAGGTCCTGCAGGGAGGGAGGTGGATTACCAAGTGCCTGCTCAGAGCAGGGGCTTGGTAAGCCTCCAGCGCTGTAAGTCAGATCACTGATCTGACAGAGTGCTGTGCAAACTGTCAGATCAGTGATCTGTGATGTCCCCCCCTGGGGCAAAGTCAAAAAAAAAAAAAAAAAAAAAAAAAAAAATATATATATATATATATATATATATATATATATATATATATATATATAATTATTCCCATAAATACATTTCTTTATCTAAATAAAAAAAACAATAAAAGTACACATATTTAGTATCGCTGTGTCCGTAACGACCCAATCTATAAAACTGTCCCACTAGTTAACCCCTTCAGTGTACACCGTAAGAAGAAAAAAGAGGTAAAAAACAACACTTTATTCTCATACCGCCGAACAAAAAGTGGAATAAGACGCGATCAAAAAGACAGATATAAATAACCATGGTACCGCTGAAAATGTCATCTTGTTCCGCAAAAAAACAAGTGTGTGACAGCTGCCAATCATAAAAATCCGGTATAAAAAACGCTATAAAAGTAAATCAAACCCCCCTTCATCACCCCCTTAGTTAGGGGAAAAATAATAAAATTTAAAAAAAGTATTTATTTCCATTTTCCGGCTAGGGTTGGGGCTAAAGTTAGGGTTAGGGTTGGGGCTAAAGTTAGGGTTAGGATTACATTTACGGTTGGGATTAGGGTTTGGATAAGAGTTAGGGGTGTGTCAGGGTTAGGAGTGTGGTTAGGGTTACTGTTGGGATTAGGGTTGGGGGTATGTTTGGATTAGGGTTTCAGTTAGAATTGGGGGTTTCCACTGTTTAGGCATATCAGGGGCTCTCCAAACGCAGCATGGCGTCCGATCTCATTTCCAGCCAATTCTGCGTTGAAAAAGTAAAACAGTGCTCCTTCCCTTCCGAGCTCTCCCGTGCGCCCAAACAGGGGTTTACCCCCACATATGGGGTATCGGCGTACTCAGGACAAATTGGACAACAACTTTTGGGGTCCAAGTTCTCTTTTTACCATTGAGAAAATAAAAATTTGGGGGGCTAAAAATCATTTTTGTGGGAAAAAAAAGATTTATTTTCACGGCTCTGCGTTATAAACTGTAGTGAAACACTTGGGGGTTCAAAGTTCTCACAACACATCTAGATAAGTTCCTTGGGAGGTCTAGTTTCCAATATGGGGTCACTTGTGGGGGTTTTCTACTGTTTGGGTACATCAGGGGCTCTGCAAATGCAACATGACGCCTGCAGACCAATCCATCTAAGTCTGCATTCCAAATGGCGCTCCTTCCCTTCCGAGCTCTGCCATGCGCCCAAACAGTGGCCCCCCCCCACATGTGAGGTATCAGCGTACTCAGGACAAATTGTACAACCACTAATGGGGTCCAATTTATCCTGTTACCCTTGTTAAAATACAAAACTGGGGGCTAAAATATCATTTTTGTGAAAAAAAAAAAATAATTTTTATTTTCACGGCTCTGCGTTATAAATTGTGGTGAAACACTTGGGGGTTCAAAGCTCTCAAAACACATATAGATAAGTTCCTTAGGGGGTCTACTTTCTAAAATGGTGTCACTTGTGGGGGGTTTTAATGTTTAGGCACATCAGGGGCTCTCCAAACGCGACATGGTGTCCCATCTCAATTCCAGTCAATTTTGCATTGAAAAGTAAAACGGCGCTCCTTCCCTTCTGAGCTCTGCCATGCGCCCAAACAGTCGTTTACCCACACATATCGGGTATCAGCGTACTCAGGACAAATTTCACAACAACTTTTGGGGTCCAATTTCTTCTCTTACCCTTGGGAAAATAAAAAATTGGGGGCAAAAAGATCATTTTTGTGAAAAAATATGATTTTTTATTTTTATGGCTCTGCATTATAAACTTCTGTGACGCACTTGTTGGGTCAAAGTGCACACCACACATCTAGATAAGTTCCTAAAGGGGTCTACTTTCCAAAATGGTGTCACTTGTGGGGGGTTTCAATGTTTAGGCACATCAGGGGCTCTCCAAACGCAACATGGCGTCCCATCTCAATTCCAGTCAATATTGCATTGAAAAGTCAAATGGCGTTCCTTCCCTTCCGAGCTCTGTCATGCGCCCAAACAGTGGTTTACTCCCACATATGGGGTATCAGCGTACTCAGGACAAATTGTACAACAACTTTTGGGGTCTATTTTCTCCTGTTACCCTTGGTAAAATAAAACAAATTGGAGCTGAATAAATTGTTTATGAAAAAAGTTAAATGTTCATTTTTATTTAAACATTCCAAAAATTCCTGTAAAACACCTGAAGAGTTAATAAACTTCTTGAATGTGGTTTTGAGCACCTTGAGGGGTGCAGTTTTTAGAATGGTGTCACACTTGGGTATTTTCTATCATATAGACCCCTCAAAATGACTTCAAATGTCATGTAGTCCCTAAAAAATATTTGTGTTGTAAAAATGAGAAATTGCTGGTCAACTTTTAACCCTTATAACTCCCTAACAAAAAAAAAATTTCGGTTCCAAAATTATGCTGATGTAAAGTAGACATGTGGGAAATGTTACTTATTAATTATTTTTGTGTGACATATCTCTGTGATTTAAGGGCATAAAAATTCAAAGTTGGAAAATTTCAAAATTTTCGCCAAATTTCCATTTTTTTCACAAATAAACGCACGTTATATCGAAGAAATTTTACAACTATTATGAAGTACAATATCTCATGAGAAAACAATGTCAGAATCGCCAAGATCCGTTGAAGCGTTCCAGAGTTCTAACCTCATAAAGGGACAGTGGTCAGAATTGTAAAAATTGGCCCGGTCATTAACGTGCAAACCACCCTCAGGGCTTAAGGGGTTAAAGATTTAAGCGGTGAGCAGAAGTGTTCGGTATAGATAGCCAACAGCTGACAGGTTAGTATTGGACCAAGCCGGTCACAGTCACCAATCCTGGAAATCTTCTCAGTGGAGGAAAAGACTTTGGAGAAGAATCCACAGATTTTTCTACATACTTCATACAGACATAACAGCCCGACTATTAGTAATACCGTCCGTGAAATTGTGGATGCAATTGTCCTCCTCCAGTT
This sequence comes from Ranitomeya imitator, assembly GCF_032444005.1. NCBI lineage: Eukaryota > Metazoa > Chordata > Amphibia > Anura > Dendrobatidae > Ranitomeya > Ranitomeya imitator. The sequence continues at coordinate 394,180,458 of NC_091283.1, forward strand.
TCCAGACTACTCCGTCGCTCTGTCTGCGCTGGGGTCGGAGCTACTGCGCACTTTGGTGGTGTGACTACACACAGTGATAGTATAGAAGTGGTTAGCAATGTGGGAACATGGGAAGCCATGCTTTCCACTTGTTTTGCGGCCCGGGAGAAATGGAACGCTGTGTCTCCTGGTTGCCTGATGCGCGCCATTGGTGGGAATTTGTGCACCCTGCTGTTCAGGTGAGCAGAGAGTGAGTCCCTGGATATGACTGGGAGGAATGCATCATTTGATTTTTATCTTTGGGCTGGATATTTAAGGCCTGCTTCTAATCCAGTTCAGTGCTGTTTAGTCAGTTTTTTTTGGGTAGTGGTATGGTGAGTGCTTCCTGGTTGGGTTTTGGTAGTTTCTCAGTAGCTGCTAATAGTCATTATTGTTTTTTATTTATTCGCTATTGTCCCAGGATTTCCCTTTGGTTCTCATTTTGGTTTTATGCTGCTAGCTTTGGGTTTACTCTTGTACCTGACTCCATATTGTCCGCGTCATCAGACGCTAGCTACCCTGCAACAGCAGTCTGGGAAGGGCTTTGTAAAGCCCCTCCACCCCTTCGGAATGGGTGAAGAATATCCCGGCCCTTAAGGACTTGCCTAGCAGTGGTGGCTTGCTCAAATTGCATCTTTGACTGTGCAATTGCTAGTCCAATGCAGATTGCTATATAGTAGTTATTCCTGCTCATAACACTGACACCAACAGAAGTGTTCACTTCCAAGTATAAAAACATAAACGGATCAGGCAAATGGAAAACTGAGGCAGAAAATAAGGCCCATTGTAACTCCAGAAAAGCTGCTTCTGTCTAGCTCTTTGAGTTGACCCTTTTTAATTGCTGCAGTGATGGAAACCACAAGAGACAATATTGAAAACCAAATATAGCAAACCCAAGAATCAGTAGATTGCCCATGGACCCTTCTGTGGACCAGGGTCTGAAGATATTTACAATGAAATCTTTTTTAAATGGTCAGCATTGAAAGGACTCAGGGTCTTTCCCCTGGTCTACAAGCTTTTCAGTGAATACAATTCTGCTGGAAACCTCTGATCCTTCCAGGATCAGTAATCTGTTAAATATCAATATTCTGATTAGAATCATGAAAATGAGTGGTCTCATTACAACTGTAACAAAATAAGGATATGTTCATGGAAGAAAAAAAAAGTTATGACTCTTTGTAAAAGAGGAAGAATTGACAGCAAAATATAAAACAAAATACCCATAAGGAAGGGGTTAAACTGTTGAATGAATCTTACTATGATTTGTATATACCGTATTTTTCGGATTATAAGACGCTCCGGATTATAAAACACACTCCAAATTTTGAGGAGAAAAATAGGAAAAAAAATTGTTTTTTTAATAAAATGGTGGTGCTTCTTATAATCCATGCGTCTTACTGCTTACCAGGGCTGTTGACTGCGGTGTAGTGGGGTCCCAGGGTTGCTGCTGGAGGAGGCAGGAGTGGGGTGATGCTGCATGCCACAGGCTGGGCTGAGGAAGTTTTCCAATGTGCGGTGCTGCTGCAGGTGTCCGGCGGTGCTGCTGCCCGACACTACGGGGGGTGTCCGATGCTGGTGTCTCCAGTGCTGCGGGGGGCTCTGCAGCATTGCCAGGCACCCCCACAACACCGCCAGACACCCTGTTAGAGTTGGCGGATTGCGCTAAATAAAATAAATAATAAAGCGCAATTGCAACCCAGGGTCCACCGTGCTGAGATGGAAAACTGCTGCTAGTAAGCAATGATGGAACACTAGTCGAGCGATTGCTTGCACAAACCGAGTTAAACGCCACTCAGTGTGAACAGCACATGGACTGAACTTGCACACAGAAAAAAAACAGATGCACTGCAACTGAGCTCTGTCACTCGCACACAGAAACAGAATAGATGCTTTGCAACTGAGCTGTGTCACTCGCACACAGAAACGGAATAGATGCCCTGTAATGGCACTAGGTATGACCCCTGTTAACCTCAAGGACATGTTGGAATTCTAATGGCTAGGCGCCAGCCCTGAATTCACACAATCCCCTCTCCAGAGAACCGGAATTCTAATGGCTTACCGCTGACCCTGAGCACATGCTGAAAAAGACCACATTGGTGCAATGTCCCATACACACATGTAAGGATAATGATACTAGCGCGCCCATATACGCCTCTGAGACCCTTTTATATGTTCAGATTATGTCCAGTCGGACAGGACCTTGCTTGCGGACCAATCCAGAGCTGCCACATCACCAGAGCAACTGACAACCGACCACCAATGAGACGCCGCCACATCACAAGCATGCTCAGTAGGGTGATTTCTGGACTTAGCCTCCAGAGCGTCTGTTCGTCCCTGCCTACCGCTGGTTACCATAGACTTGGCTGAAGAGCCAGCAGTAACCAGATGAACAGCACGAGCCAAGTTGCTGGGACTGATGTCTATGCTCAGCAGCAGCAGCTGAAACTGAATGAGAGACTGCAGACAAGGCTTGGGATCTACCCTGTGCAGAGGGAGAACCCTGGAGCCTAACACTCCCACATACCATCCCGCGGCCTGCAGCAACGGTATAGGTAAGGTATATCCGCATTATAAGACGCACCCCCATTTTCCCCCCAAATTTCGAGGGGAAAGTGCGTCTTATAATCCGAAAAATACGTATGTTTATATAGAAACATTCTAAAATGTATGTTGTATATCATCATTAATCGCATAATTTGAATGCACTATTATTGAAAAATAATAAAATCCGTTTTGCTCTTTGCAGATGACTGTACCAGGAACTCAGAGGGACATCTGATATTTTCCAATTATAAATCAGATGATCATGGTATCACACCAGATACATATGAGGAGTATGCCATTATCTCAGATATATCTCCGGCCTTTCAGAGCAAAAATCTATCGTATGATGCTTTTCAGCAGGTTTTATCTTCTGATTCTTCAAAGATTGCTGAACAAAATACAAATTACAGACTATTTCTTCAACATCAAAGAGCTCACACAACGGAGAAGCCATATTCATGTTCAGAATGTGGGAAATGTTTTAATAAGAAATCTAATCTTGTTACACATGAAAAAATTCATACAGGGGAGAAGCCATATTCATGTTTAGAATGTGGGAAATGTTTTAATAAGAAATCAAATCTTGCTGCACATCAGAGAAGTCACACAGGGGAGAAAGCATTTCTATGTTTAGAATGTTGGAAATACTTTAAAGAGAAATCATCTCTTGCTAGACATCAAAGAATTCACACAGGGGAGAAGCCATATTCATGTTCAGAATGTGGGAAATGTTTTAACCAAAAAACGCATCTTATTAGACATCAAAGAAGTCACACAGGGGAGAGGCCATATTCATGTTTAGAATGTGAGAAATGTTTTATAGAGAAAGCACACCTTGTTGTACATCAGAGAAATCACACAGGGAAGTAGGCATTTTATTTTTATTTTAATCCCTTTTTTTTAAGGGCTTAATAGTACGTCATGTGTTTAGTGCCAAAATCTTTAAAAAGAGTGACTGGTGCTAGCTCCAGTGCCAAAACCACTGGTAAATGGTTTACTGACCATGGTATTACTGTGCTCAATTGGCCTGCCAACTCTCCTGACCTGAACTCCATAGAGAATCTGTGGGATATTGTGAAGAGAAAGTTGAGAGACGCAAGACCCAACACTCTGGATGAGCTTAAGGCCGCTATTGAAGCATCCTGGGCCTCCATAACATCTCAGCAGTGTCACAGGCTGATTGCCTCCATGCCACGCCGCATTGAAGCAGTCATTTCTGCCAAAGGATTCCCGACCAAGTATTGAGTGCATAACTGAACATTATTATTTGATGGTTTTTTTGTTTGTTATTAAAAAACACTATTATTTGATTGGATGGGTGAAATATGCTAATTTATTGAGACAGGTTTTTTGGGTTATCAGGAGTTGTATGCCAAAATCATCAGTATTAAAACAATAAAAGACCTGACAAATTTCAGTTGGTGGATAATGAATCTATAATATATGAAAGTTTAATTGTAATCATTACATTATGGTAAATAATGAAATTTAACACTATATGCTAATTTTTTGAGAAGGACATGTAATGCAATAAAAAGGAATGAAAACATTGTAAGTGCTCCAAATTGGTATCAATCTCAGCAAATGGTAACAGCAAAGGTATACACAAGCTTCATATACCGTATAAGCCGACCCACGTATAAGCTGAGACCCCTAACATTGCCACAAAAAACTTGGAAAACTTAATGACTCGAGTATAAGCCTAGGTTGGAAAATGCAGCAGCTACCGGTAAATTTCAAAAATAAAAATGGGTACCAATAAAAGTAAAATTAATGGAGATAGCAGTAGTTTAAGTGTTTTTGAATATCCATATTGAATCAGGAGCCCCATGTAATGCTCCATACAGTTCATGATGGGCCCCATAACATGCTCCATACAAAATACGCCCCACATAATGCTCCATAAAATTTATAATGGGCACCATAAGATGCTCCATATTAAAATATGCCCCATATAATGCTGCACAAACGTTAATAAGGGCCCCATAAGATGCTCCGTAGAGACATTTACCCCATATAATGCTGCGCAAATGTTGATTATGGCCCCATAAGATGCTCCATAGAGATATTTGCCCCATATAATGCTGCACAAATGTTGATTATGGCCCCATAAGATGCTCCATAGAGATATTTGCCCCATATAAGGCTGCACAAATGCTGATTATGGCCCCATAAGATGCTCCATAGAGATATTTGCCCCATATAATGCTGCACAAATGGTGATTATGGCCCCATAAGATGCCCCATAGAGATATTTACCCCATATAATGCTGCACAAATGGTGATTATAGCCCCATAAGATGTTCCATAGAGATATTTGCCCCAAATGCTGTTGCTGCAATTAAAACAAAATGGCATACTAACCACACGTTGCTCAGGCACACGGCACTTGCAGTATTCACCTGTCCTTGTTCCACCGCCGGGCGCCGCTGTGTCTTCCCCGTCCTCTGCACTGACGTTCAGGCAGGAAGCGCGCACTAACCACGTCATTGCACACTCTGACCTGAGCGTCACAGCAGAGGATGCGGAAGACGGAGCCCGGCGGTGGAACTGAGAGAGGTGAATATTGCATTATGCTGCTCACCCTCCCCATTATACTCACCTGCTCCCTGCGCGGTCCCTGGCAGCTTCCCTGATGGTCTTCTCCGGGCGCTCACATCTTCTTCTAGCGTTGAGCGGTCACCAGTGCCACTCATTACAGTAACGAATATGAGGCTCCACCCCTATGGGAGTGAAGTCGCACCCATATTCATTACTGTAATGAGCGGTACCATGTGACCGCTCAACGCTGGAAGAAGCTGTCAGCGCCCGGAGACCATCGGAGATGCAGGGACCACGCCAGGAGCAGGTGAGTATGTGACAGCCTTTGCTCCCCCTCCGCCGCCAGCCCCCGGGACAATAAGTCGAGTATAAGCCGAGAGGGGCACTTTCAGCCTAAAAAAATGGGCTTAAAATCTCGGCTTATACTCGAGTATATACGGTAGCTGAAATCGTACAGACAAGGAAAATTATGTTACTGGGTCATTTTTACCCTATCATGAGCATAAACAAAACACCCCCCCCCCCCCCCCCCCCCGAAAAAAAAAAATATGCATCTTGCAACACATGGAGTTTCTTTTCCTGTTTCCCAGAAAATTTTTTGTAATGAATTAAAAACTACAGCTTGACCACAAAAAAACTAACAAACTGAGTTATGACTCTTACAAGAAAAAGAGAAAAAAATGAAATTTTAAAAATTTGAATATTCCAGAAAAAAAATTTTCACTGTAAATATTTGGAAAGTGTAGTCTCCTATACTCACAAACGCTGTGCAGAAAGTGCAAAGCCAGGAAAAAATTATAAGCAGGGTAATACAGTAATCCACTTTAGGTGTCTGCTTCTTCTCATTCCTCGGGAGGCTGGGGGGACTGCCTCCACCTGCTTTCTTGAGCCCCAATACCCAGATGCCCCCTCATCTCCCCAAGTTGCCATCTGTCGGTACCTTGTAGCTAGGGGGTCTGCTAGCATTTCTCCAGCCCTGATCCTGGCTCAGCTCCTTCTCTCTTCCGACCTGCCTAGGCCCCGCAGTCCACTCACTAGTTGCTGAATCCTGGCTCTCCCGTCTGCAGTCCACAAGAACCCCAGCAGCGAAGGCTGTGGCCTGGGTTCGAGACTTGGTGGTTCTGGAAAGCAGCCAGTTCTGGACCAGAGACTACAGCTACCTCAGCTGTTGAGCAGCATGATCTGGCTCCAATATTCGTCTGGTTGCTTCCTTGGGAGTCTCGCAGGATTCTGCCATCTTTGTTGCCTTGTCAGCCACTAAGCATGTTACAGTGTATGAATTACTAATTCCAGAAAAATTTTCAACACTTTTTGTTTAGTATTATATACCACTGAAATGTAATAGAAAGTACGTAAAATTCTATGGATGAGTAATGGAATATCAAAAAAATTTAAATGCTATTTTAGAGTCTTATATACCACAAAAATGTACCCCAGAGCACATAATACTGTATGGATGACTAATTGTATACAGACCAATTTTTCAACGCTTTTGCTGAATCTTATATCCACAGAAATGTCACAGAAAGCACCAAATACTATATGGATGACTAACTGAATACAGACACATTTTTGCACACCTTTTTGGAGTCTTATATACCCCCCAAAATTATCAGAAAGCACCTAATACTGTATGAAGGACTAATTTTATCAAGACAACTTTTTCAACTCTTATTTGGAGTCTTATAAACCACAGAAATTTAACATAAATCACGTGATACTCTACGGGTGAGTAACTGAATCCAGAAAAAAATGTAACGCTCTTTTTGCAGTGTTGTATTCCATAGACATGTACCACAAAGCATGTAATACTCTATGGGTGAATAATTGAATCATGAAAAAAAATTCAATGCTGTTTTGTAGTTTTATATACCATTGTAATGTAACAATAACCACGTTAAACTGTATCGATGACTAATTGAATCCAGAAAAAAAAATTGAACATAAATATTTTGAATGTGTAGTTGATATACTTCTACACTCGAAGGCTTTGCAGAAAGTGTGAAGCCAGGAATTTTTTTTAAGGAGGGTCATCCAGTCATTTACAGACCCTACAAGGCAACAACTAGCGGGCCTCATTCAAATATTTTTAAAGTGTAGTTCATAGAATGGTAGAGTTGGAAGGTACCTCCTGGGTCATCTGGTCCAACCCCCTGCTCAAAGCAGGTTTCACTAAATCATCCCAGACAGATGTCTGTCCAGCCTCTGTTTGAAGACTTCCATGGAAGTTGCTGTACTCCTACACTCATAAAGGCTTTGCACAAAGTGCAAAGCCAGGAAAAAATTATAAGGGTCGTGCCCTTGCCATCCACATCCATCGCCCCACCCCCCCTCCATCACCATTCATCCACATCAGCCCCTCTCTACTTGCCTCTCCCATGTACAGCTCCCAAGCTCTTTTCGCCTTCCTGAAAAATCTCACTCCATCTTGCCCAAACAGATCGAACATAAAACCATGTCACAAATCCAAGAACTACTTGCTCTTTCTCTTCCTACTGCTACTTATTTCAGGGGATATCTCCCCCAACTCTGGTCCACCATCCCCCAACTTCAACCCCTCCCCTACCTCACACTGAATCCTTACTAACCTTATCAACATTAGCTGTACTCCTTCATCTCCCTTTTTTAATTGTGCACTCTGGAATCCACGGTCTGTATGCGATGTGCAGGAAAGGAAGCTTAACTACTTTCTGAACAACTCGCTTAATCTGTTGGCCCTCACTGAAACCTGCATTCAGGATTCTAACACAGTCTCCACTGCAGCTATTTCTCATGGCAGCTTATTTTTCTTCCATTCCCATAGACTGGCAAACAGACTTAGTGGTGGAGTAGGCATACTCCTGTCCCCACTGTGCACTTTCCTGGTCATCCCTTCAGTTCCATCACTCTCATTCCCTTCTTTTGAAGTCAGTCCACACCATCAGGCTCTTCCATCCCCTCTCTCTGAGTAGTGGTCGTATACCATCTCCCAGGCTAACCCACCTAGCTCCTTGACCATTTTTCTGCCTGGCTGCCGCACTTCATGTACTCAGAATTGCCAACCCTTATCTTGTGAGACATCAACAACTCCATAAACAGCCCCACTTCCCCATCTGCATTCCAGCTTCTATCTTTAACTACTTCTCTTGGCCTCACACAGATCTCAAACTCTGAAGGTACCTTCACACATAACGATATCGTTAACGATATCGTTGCTTTTTGTGATGTAGCAATGATATCGTTAAGGAAATCGTTATGTGTGACAGCGACCAACGATCAGGCCCCTGCTGGGAGATCGTTGGTCGCTGAACAAAGTCCAGAACTTTATTTCGTCGCTGGATCTCACGTGGACATCGCTGGATCGGCGTGTGTGACAACGATCCAGCGATGTCTTCACTGGTAACCAGGGTAAACATCGGGTTACTAAGCGCAGGGCCGCGCTTAGTAACCCGATGTTTACCCTGGTTACCAGCGTAAAAGTAAAAAAAAACAAACACTACATACATACTTACCTACCGCTGTCTGTCCCCGGCGCTGTGCTCTGCACTCCTCCTGTACTGGCTGTGAGCGTCGGTCAGCCGGAAAGCAGAGCGGTGACGTCACCGCTCTGCTTTCCGGCCGCTGTGCTCACAGCCAGTACAGGAGGAGTGCAGAGAAGCTGAGCGCCGGGGACAGACAGCGGTAGGTAAGTATGTACTGTTTGTTTGTTTTTTACTTTTAGGATGGTAACCAGGGTAAACATCGGGTTACTAAGCGCGGCCCTGCGCTTAGTAACCCGATGTTTACCCTGGTTACCGGCATCGTTGGTCGCTGGAGAGCTGTCTGTGTGACAGCTCTCCAGTGACCAAACAGCGACGCTGCAGCGATCCGGATCGTTGTCGGTATCGCTGCAGCGTCGCTTAATGTGAAGGGGCCTTGAGACACAAAAAGATAGCAACACCCTTGATCTGGTTATTGTCCGGCTCTGTACAATCTCCTACCTAGATAACTCATCTCTTCACCTCTCTGACCACAATGTTTTCTCCTTCACGCTCACAAATCCTCATCCACCCCAGCACACTCCTACCTACCACACATTCAGAAATCTACAAGCCGTTAACCCTCATACACTTACAGACTCCCTACACTCATCACTGTCCCCAATCTCCTCTTTCTCCTGTCCCGATTTGGCTTTACACCACTACAATGATACACTCAGAAGTATCCTGGACCAAGTAGCCCCCCTCAGTATCTCTAAACACAGTAAAACAGCCCTGGCTTACATCGCAAACTAGATTTCTCCAGCGATGCTCTAGGCGTGCTGAAAACCTATGGAGGAATACTCGCAAACCAGAAAACTTCATCCACTACAACCCAAAAAAACTTCTCAACACTTTTCACTCCCTCCTCAGTCCAAAAACGCAAGCCCCTATCACAGACATCTGTGCTGATGACCTGGCCTCCCACTTTACAGAGAAAATAGAGAATATCTGTCAGGAAATCGTCTCCCAGCCACCAGGTGCCTTGACTCCCATCCCTCCCCACATCTCCTCTGGCTAACTCTCCACATTTGATCCCATCACAGAAGAAGACGTCTACAAGTCCTCCTACTACATGCATTACTGACCCCATTCCCGTCCCAACTCTTACAGCCTCTCTCTTCAGTCATCACTACTCACCTAACTAAAATCTTTAATCTCTCCTTTTCTTCTGGTATTTTCTCCTTCTCCTTCAAACACTCGATCATTACTCCATTATTTAAAAAACCCTCTCTCGACCCATCCTGCACAAATAACTACAGACCAGTCTCCAATCTCCCCTTCATCTTTAAACTTTTGGAGTGCCTGGTCTATTCCCACTTACCTGTTACCTCTCCACTCACTGTCTCCTAGATCCATCTCAGTCTGGCTTCGGCCCACTACATTCCACAGAAATTGCATTCATCAAAGTGACCAATGACCTTCTGACAGCAAAACATAATGGTGACCACTCTCTGCTCATTCTTCCTGACCTCTCTGCAGCTTTTGATACTGTTGACCACCATCTTCTACTCTCTATGCCAAAATCACTAGGCATTAAGGGCACAGCTTTATCCTGGCTACACTTCTTTTCCTCTTCCTCTCACTGTTGGGGTCCCTCAGGACTCAGTCCTTGGCTGAGTCCTCTTCTCTCTGTACCCGGCCCCAATTGGACAGCCCATCAGCAGATTTGTCTTTCAGTACCATCTTTATGCGGATAACACACAACTATACACGTCATCCCATGACCTTACCCCCGATGTACTGCAGAACACCAGTGTCTGTCAGTCTGCAGTATCCAACATCATGTCCACTCTATATCTCAAACTGAACGTATCCAAAACTGAATTTCTTCTACTCCCGCCGCCTACTGACCTCCCTAAATCTGACAACTCCCTCTCTGTGGCGTGGCACCATAGTAAAGCCTAGGCAGCAGGTGTGCTGTCTGGGTGTTATGTGTGACACCAATCTCTCCTTCACCTCCCCATATATGATCTCTTGTCGCTTGCACCTAAAGATCATCTCTAGAATCCGCCACTTTCTCACCATGGAAACAACAAAAACCCTGACTGTTGCACTGATCCACTCCTGCCTTGACTACTGTAATGCTCTATTAGTTGGTATTCCCCTCACTCGACTTTCTCCTCTCCAGTCCATCTTTAATGCAGCATCCAGGCTCGTCTATCTGACTAATGGGTACATGGACGCCTCCGCTCTGTGCCAGTCATTGCACTGGCTACCCATTAATTATAGGATCCTATTTAAACTGCTTGTTCTAACCCACAAAGCTCCACAGTGGGGCACCCCCCTACATCTCCTTCATTTCTATTTATCAGCCTACCTACTCGTTACGCTTCGCAAGCGACTTTTGACTAACCTATGCACTAATCCATACCTCCGACTCCCTACTCTTAAGACTTCTCCCGAGATATGCCAATACTCTGGAATGCTCTACTCCAGCGGTTCTCAACCTGGGGGTCGCGACCCCGAGGGGGGTCGAACGACCAAAACACAGGGGTCGCCACCAGTGGCGTAGGAAGGGGGGAGAAGAAGAAAAAAAAAAAAAAAAAAAGACGCCCCTTTAAATCTTCGGGCGGCGCCGTCCGCCGCCACGACCAGGGCCAGCTCCCCCCACCCCCGGGCCCCGCCCCCGCTCTAATGCTCACCTCTATTGGTTCCTGCGGCGCCGGCAGCTGCAGCGTCCTCTGACTCTGCGACGTCTCAGAGCAGAGGGCGCAATGACGTCACTACTGTGCGCGCCGCTCTGCCTCTCTGTCCTGAGCGTCGCAGAGCCGGAGAGACGCTGACTGGCTGCACCGGACCTGCGCTAGGAACGGGAGAGGTGAGGATTTAACTTTTTTTTTTTTTTTTTTCTTTATGTCTGACTGTCTGGGGGCAATGCTGGACACACTGGGGCAATACTGGAGACCATGGGGCAGATTGCTGGACACACTGGGGCAATACAGGAGACCATGTGGCAGAATGCTGGACACACTGGGGCAATTTATTATTATTATTATACAGGAGACCATGGGGCAGATTGCTGGACACACTGGGGCAATACAGGAGACTATGGGGCAGATTGCTGGACACACTGGGGCAATACTGGAGACCATGGGGCAGAATGCTGGACACACTGGGGCAATACAGGAGACCATGGGGGAGATTGCTGGACACACTGGGGCAATACAGGAGACTACTATGGGGCAGATTGCTGGACACACTGGGGCAATACTGGAGACCATGGGGCAGAATGCTGGACACATTGGGGCAATACTGGAGACCATGGGGCAGATTGCTGGACACACTGGGGCAATACAGGAGACCATGTGGCAGAATGCTGGACACACTGGGGCAATACAGGAGACCATGGGGCAGATTGCTGGACACACTGGGGCAATACTGGAGACCATGGGGCAGAATGCTGGACACACTGGGGCAATACTGGAGACCACGGGGCAGATTGCTGGACACACTGGGGCAATACAGGAGACCATGTGGCAGAATGCTGGACACACTGGGGCAATACAGGAGACCATGGGGCAGATTGCTGGACACACTGGGGCAATACTGGAGACCATGGGGCAGATTGCTGGACACACTGGGGCAATACAGGAGACCATGTGGCAGAATGCTGGACACACTGGGGCAATACAGGAGACCATGGGGCAGATTGCTGGACACACTGGGGCAATACTGGAGACCATGGGGCAGAATGCTGGACACACTGGGGCAATACTGGAGACCATGGGGCAGATTGCTGGACACACTGGGGCAATACAGGAGACCATGTGGCAGAATGCTGGACACACTGGGGCAATACAGGAGACCATGGGGCAGATTGCTGGACACACTGGGGCAATACTGGAGACCATGGGGCAGATTGCTGGACACACTGGGGCAATACAGGAGACCATGTGGCAGAATGCTGGACACACTGGGGCAATACAGGAGACCATGGGGCAGATTGCTGGACACACTGGGGCAATACTGGAGACCATGGGGCAGAATGCTGGACACACTGGGGCAATACTGGAGACCATGGGGCAGAATGCTGGACACACTGGGGCAATACTGGAGACCATGGGGCAGATTGCTGGACACACTGGGGCAATACAGGAGACTATGGGGCAGATTGCTGTACACACTGGGGCAATACTGGAGACCCTTTGGCAGATTTCTGGACACATTGAGGCAATGCTGGAGACCCTGGGGCAGACTTCTGGACACACTGGGGCAATGCTGGACACTGGGGCAGATTGCTGGACACACTGGGGGTAATATGCTGGACACACTGGGGCAATGCTGGACACTGGGGGTAATATGCTGGACACACTGGGGCAGATTGCTGGACAACATGGGGGTAATATGCTGGACACACTGGGGGCAGGACTTGAGGCATGGGCAGAATGTAGATACGGGGCATGATTGGAGACACGGGGCAGGATTGGATCATGGGGCAGGACGGATACGATGGAGGCTGGTGGGGCAGGATGGGGAGATCATATGGAGTAGAATGGATAATCATGAGGGCAGGATGCGAGAACATATGGCTGGAGCCAGGAATGAGATAAACGGGGCCAGGGTGGGGAATAGTGTTACCATAGGCATAATAGGGGATAATTAAGGGATATTATTACTGCAGTGATGTATTTATTTTATTTTTTGAGTATACTGTTTTAAATGGGGGGGCGGTCCTGTTACTGTGCAGAGTGACACTATATCGCCTTTTTATCTTCATGTGGTATAATGTAGAAGTTGTGAAAAATTAAGTAATGTGTTCTGCAAGCGGAGCTCTAGATAACTGTGTTATTTCCTGCAGAAACGAGTCCTGGCTGGAAGGAATGATGGCGGTCTGTGCTGGATGAAAGATGAAGGACTTCACCTAGAGACGTCACTGGTGAGTCAGTGTTACCTATACACTGACACTATACACTGTATACTATATAGAGGTCCTGTGTATAATGTCACCAGTGATCTCTGTATTACCTCTATACATAATGCATATCAGATATTTACATTCCGAATCATAACTAATAAAATTACAGTTTTAAAGTAGCCACCAAAATTATTTTTTGGGTTGGGGGTCACCGCAACATGAGAAACTGTATTGCGGGGTCACGGCATTAGAAAGGTTGAGAACCACTGCTCTACTCCAAGAAATTAGGACTAACCACAATTTATACAGTTTTAGACGCTCCCTCAAAACACATCTGTTTAGATGGACTATCACGTTCCCTAATCGAAGTATGTGTGTGTGATTCATTAGTTATCTGAAAATAACTCTCCATCAAACTCCATTGCACCTCAGACTACCTCAGCCTTTATCTATCCCCCACTCCCTCAAGATGGCTGGACCATCATTATAAATACACACCTGTACTGTGTCTCTCTCCTCCTCATTATAGATTTCAAGCTTTCACGAGCAGAGTCGTCATTATTTTGCTCTATTTATTGTATTATATTTAACATTGTTACTTATGACTTGTATATGAACTGTTGAATTGTAAAGCACTGCGGAATATTTTGGTGTAATATAAATAAAGATTATTATTATTATTATTCATACACCTTTTAAGGCAACAACCAGAGGGCCTCATTCAAATATTGAATACTAAAAGAGAGAGTGAGCCTGTCAGCATTCTTTGTTGACAGGCAAAACCGACTGTCTGTTGAGACCCTACGGAGGACCTAAAAACCGGCTCAGACAAGAAGATATCGGCAGGGCAGCACAACACCTCAAAGGCATAGAGGGAGAGCTCATGCCAGGTGTCCAGCTTTGACATCCAATAGTTGAAAGTTGCAGATGAATTTGGGAGTATACTGCTTTGGTCGGCCAGGTATTGCTTGACCATCTTTAAACGCTTCATGACCCAGCCTATTTTGACCTTAATGACCTGGCCATTTTTTGCAATTCTGACCAGTGTCCCTTTATGAGGTAATAACTCAGGAGCACCTCAACGGATTCTAAGGTTGTTTTTTTTCGTGACATATTGGGCTTCATGTTAGTTGTAAACTTAGGTCGATAATTTTTGCGTTTTTTTTTTGTGAAAAAAATAGGAAATTTGGCAAAAATTTTGAAAATTTCACAATTTTCAAATTTTTTATTCTGTTAAACCACAGATAATTGTGACACAAAATCTAATATATAATTGCCTAGAATACTACTTCCTGCAATTTGTGCCAACTTCCGTGGCTTTGTCCGGAGCTAATGTCCGGAGCTAATGTCCGGAGATAAGTGACGTCAACAGTGTCCAGTGTCTGATTGGTTGCCGCCTGCTGCGAGCGACCAATCAGAAACGTGCCGTACTGTGACACACTCTGCCCGCCATTTTGGTGTGATTTTTGAATTTTTACCTCACAGCAAGTTTCTACTGCGTGGAGGCGGGCCCAGTGACGTTGCTCTTCAAGCTCCTGCCGAATTTCGTCAAAAAAATGATAATACCATTTACCAAAACTATATATATTTAGTTGTGAAGTGGTTCAGTGACATTTTCACACCAATTTTGAACTTTTGTTTGGTGTTTTCTCCATATACTGCCTATTATTTTTGTTCTTTCTTACTATTATTTATTAATTGTATTATTCTTACATTTGAATAAATAAAGTATATATGGATTCTAGACTCCCGATTCTTTAGAATCGGGCTGCCATCTAGTAGTTAATAAATAACATTTCCTACATGTCTACTTTACATCAGCACAATTTTGGAAACAATTTTTTTTTTTTTAGGAAGTTATAAGGGTTAAAAGTTGACCAGCGATTTCTCATTTTTACAACAAAATTTACAAAACCATTTTTTTTAGGGACCACCTCACATTTGAAGTCGGTTTGAGGGGTCTATATTGCTGAAAATACCCAAAAAGTGACACCATTCTAAAAACTGCACCCCTCATGGTGCTCAAAACCACATTCAAGTTTATTAACCCTTCAGGTGTTTCACAGCAGCAGAAGCAACATGGAAGGAAAGTCACAAAAATGATATTTTAGCAACATTTTTTTTTATTTTCCCAAGGGTAAAAGGAGAAAGTGGACCCCAAAAGTTATTGTCCAATTTGTCCTGAGTATGCTGAAACCCCATATGTGGGGGGCGGACCACTGTTTGGGCGCACGGCAGGGCTCGGAGGGGAAGGAGCGCCATTTGCCTTTTTGAATGAAAAATTAGCTCCAATCGTTAGCGGACACCATGTCGCGTTTGGAGAGCCCCTGTGTGCCTAAACATTGAAGCTCCCCCACAAGTGACCCCATGTTGGAAAATAGACAACCCAAGGTACTTATCTAGATGCATAGTGAGCACTTTGAACCCCCAGGTGCTTCACAAATTGATCTTTAAAAATGAAAAAGTACTTTTTTTTCACAAACGTTTTCTTTTAGCCTCAGTTTTTTTAATTTTCACATGGGCAACAGGATAAAATAGATCCTAAAATGTGTTGGGCAATTTTTCCTGCGTACACCTATACCTCATATGTGGGGGTAAACCACTGTTTGGGAGCACAGCAGAGCTCGGAAGGGAAGGAGTGCCATTTGACTTTTTGAATGGAAAATTAGCTCCAATCGTTAGCCGAGACCATGTCGCGTTTGCAGAGCCCCTGTGTGCCTAAACTTTGGAGCTCCCCAACAAGTGACCCCATTTTGGAAACAAGACCCCAAAGAAATTTATCTAGATGTGTGGTGAGTACTTTTTACCCCCAAGTGCTTCACAGAAGTTTATAATGCAGAGCCATGAAAAATGATTTTTTAGCCCGTAATTTTTTATTTTCACAAGGGTAACAGGAGAAATTGGACCCCAAAAGTTGTTGTGCATTTTGTCCTGAGCACGCTGGTACCCCATATGTGGGGGCAACCACTGTTTGGGCACACATCGGCGCTCGGAAGGGAAGTAATGACGTTTTGGAATGCAGACTTTGAGAGAATGGTCCACGGGCATCATGTCAGGTTTGGAGAGCCCTTGATGTGCCTAAACAGTGGAAATCCCCCAATTCTAACTCCAACCCTAACCCCAACACACCCCTAACCCTATTCCCAGCCCTAACCACAAACCTAACCCTAACACACCCCTAACCCTAATCCCAACCCTAACTATCCCTAACCCTACCCCTAATCCCAACCCTAACTTAAGCCCCAACCCGAACCCTAAGTTTAGCCCCAATCCTAACTTTAACCCAACTCACTTTAGCCCAACTCTAACCCTAATGGCAAAACTGGGGCTGGAGGGGGTGATCACCGGGGCAGAGGGGAGATCAGCGGGGCGGGGGATGATCACCGGGGCAGGAAGCAGATCAGCAGGGCAGGGGGCAGATCAGCGGGGCAGGGGGCAGATCAACAGGGCGTAGGGTGATCAGTGGGGCAGTGGGCAGATCCGCGAGGCAGAGGGGAGATCATTGTAGCAGGGAGGAGATCAGCGGGGCAGGGGGCAGATCAGCGGGGCAGGGGGATCAGTGGGGCAGGGGACAGATCAGCAGGGCAAGGGGGAGATCAGCGGGGCAGGGGGGAAATCATAGGGGCAGGAAGAAGATCAGTGGGGCAGAGAGTGATCAGGGGGGCAGGAGGTGATCAGGGGGGCAGGAGGTGATCGGGGTGATCACTGGGGCGAGGGGTGATCACCGGGGGCAGGATGGGGCTGTCAGGCATGGGGGAGCTGAGAAGATGTAGCAGCATATAGAGCCGGCAGCAGCAGTAGGGGGGTGATTACAGGGGCAGGGGGAAGGGAGCAGATGGCGGGGGGAGTGGAGGGCAGCAGAGGGGAGTACCTGGCGGCGAGGATTGTGGCAGCGGCGATCACGGTGAGTATGTAGCAGGGCATCATGCAGGCACCTCGCTGTTCAGCTTCCACAGGCAGAATGAAGCTGGACAGCGAGGCAGCCATGGTTTACTCCGCCCCTCCACATCTGAATGGAGAGATAGCGTCACATAGACGCTAGCTCCAATCAGATCTGGGGGGTGGTGACTAAAATGGTCACCAGAGGGATCGTAGTCACGGGGGGAGGGGGCAAAGCCACCCCCCCTGGGCTCAAGTACAAGTTCCCCTGTTCCTGCGGGTCAGGTGAAATTTCAGTTAAACATTTCACCCGACCCGGAGGAACGCGATCCCACCATGACGCATACGCTGCGTCACAGGTCGGATTGGCACCGACTTTCATGATGCATACACTGCGTCATAGGTTGGGAAGGGGTTAAAAACCTATCCCTCCTTGTTAAAAATACCCAGTCATCAGGGGCAGTCTGCTGGGAGGGTGTCATTAAATTGTTCTAGGCCTTTGACAGTGTACCCCTGCCTCTGCTGTACCTGCTGTGTATCTTCCTCACCTCTCCTCCGTGGTTGGGCAAAGAAGCTTGTCCCCTGCTGCTAGCATTGTCCGATGGAAATTTTCTCAATATATTTTCTACATTCTGGTGTAGCACTATTTTGGAAGACCTCTCCGCCTTAGGAAGAAGAGATGCAAAGTTCTCCTTGTAGCATGGATCTAGCAGGGCGAACAACCAGTAATCTTTTTTTTGGCCAAGATGAATGTAACGCAAGGCTCACAGGAAAGGCATTGGTACATAAAGTCGGCCATATGTGCCTTCAAGGTCCCTGCAGCCAGCACTTCCCTGTCTCCAACACGATGACAAATCTCTATCTCTTCCTCTTCATTCCCATCCTCAGCCCCTCCACGTAGGAGAGACGGGACAAAACTTGTGTGGGTACTAGCCTCTGTTGCTCTAGACAACAGCTCCTGTTCCTCTTCAGCCTCTACATCCTCAATGTTACACAATCTGCACTGAGCAGATGAGATGACCATTTTTTTTGCCTCAGAACTGTCACGGGTCCAGCCCTCAGGGTGTCTGGAATGCAGTTACTGACAGCTCGGCCTTCCAATCTGGTACACGGACATGCTGAAGCTGTCAGTACTTTGATTGACAGCATGACCATCCAGTCTGGTGACTGGGAGGTGTCGGCTGTCTCAGGTATTCACTATCCAGGCTAATGGCCGTGCCTACTTAACTGAGAAGCTTCTCCCAGACCACTGCCAGACGTACATTCATCTTGTGAGATTGTGCTTTCTGCTCCCTATGCCTTGAGTTCTGTATGCTTGATCTGTTGCCTGACCTTGGACTTCGTTGTGACCATCCGCCTGTTTAACCCCTTCAGCTCTGATCCATTATCCTCCCGTTACTCTTATCTTGGACCATTACCTAACTACTCTTTTGTCTCTTCTGTCATGCTGCTGCAGTACAGTATAGCGCAACCTCCACCGGGGGAGCTGGTAAGGGAAGTGAGGCTGCAAACACAGAGTAGCACCACAGAGCAGCAGCACAGGCGCCACCAACTGGCAAGAGAGTGGTCAGACAAGCCAAGTCAAAAAACTGTCTGGAGCAGAAGTACCAGAGGTCATAGCAGTACGCGTAGTCAGAAACAAGCCAGGGGGTTCAGCAACAGTCGGAAGCGGATAAGACAATAACAAAAAGCAGAAGCAAGTCAGAATGCAAGCCAAGTCAAAACCAGGGAATCAAGCAAACTTACAGGGTAACACTGGAAAAGGACAGACAGAGGGAGTCAACAGACATGGGGCAAGTCAGGGATCACAGCAGGTCAAATAAAGATCTACCAGAGTTATGTACACACGCCAAAGGCAGAACTAGAGCTGACACCGCCAGCAGGATGCATCGGAGCTAAATAGCAAACCTGAACCCAGAATGAGGCAAAGCAAAGTTAACCCTTGACATAATCCACCCGTGAAAAGGGCAGACAGGACTAAACCCCGAAACGGATCATGACATCTTCCTTCTGTTTATGACGTAACCTCCTGGCTTCAGACATTGGACTCCCTGACCACTCTGACTCACGGCTTAGCCGTGAGAAGTGACTAGCGTCACAAGAACTTTATTTTAAAAAGTCCCAGACTGGGGAATACCTAACTCTTTGATGGAGAAATGCAGGAGGTCGTTGCACTGCGGAACAGTTGCCAACCTTCAACCTCTAGTCACCCCACTGCCTCTTCCTGCCTGTTTCTTTGCTGCCAGTCCACCCCCTCAGCGCTGCTGGCCTCGCTCTGCATGCCTAGATTCCCAGGTTAGGCCAGTGGTGTCATCGACCACCTCATCTTTCACTGTCCCACCCTGGTCCTTCTAAGTTGGTTACTTAACAAACTGACTTATCAGCAACTGTGTTTCATCATCATCTTCCTCCTTAGAGAAAATTTGCCCCTCCCCACCATCATTTCCTTGTGGCCATGGCTGCTTTAAGTTTTGTGCATCACTAAACAGCATCTCCTCTTGTCCCTCTTGGAACATGCAGGGTGAGAGGCCACAATCAAGAAGTGATGTGGTAAAGGGCTCCTCAGAGTGTCCGTCCTAGTGTGGGATCCCTAGTCTCCTGGGACTCAACAGTTTGGGATGAAGGAGGAACAGGGTTATGATTAAGTGATCCAGATTGTTGGCTGGTGAGACTGGAATACTGGGTGGTGCTGCCAAGCATGCTGTAAGCATTATCTGATATCCAACCGACCACCTGTTGGCAGTGCTCTGATTTTAGATATATAGTGCACTGTGCCTCCCTACAAAGTGGGACCGGAGCCTATGTGTTGTGGATGGGCGTGTTTCTTGTGCTTCAGCAACCGGCGTAGTCGTATCGGCCCCACGTTCTCGGTGTCTGTGTGCACCATCATCAACACTTCCACTTCCCCGGCCCTTACCGCACACCCTTATGCATTTTCTAAAGTATATTTTTAATTTTAAGAGAATTGGTCACCTGCAGCAGTCAGTGTTTTTTTGGGAGGTTAATACCACTGTTACGTACCACTAATCACGTAATACTCTAAGGTTGAGTAATTGAAGCCAGAAAGAATTTAACACTTTTTTGATTGATATGCAACACCAAAATGTTAATAGAATAAGAAAAGATACATGCACACAACAGGGGTCACCCAAACAATCCGTATTTAATTACAAAAAAGCTTTATTAGAGAACCAGAATGCACACATAAAAACAATTAAAAATCCCTTACAGATAGTTCACGTAGATACAGATCCATAATAAAGGGTAAAATACCCAAAAGGAGTAACCCCTAGGCTGGAGATAACAATATATGAAAACAATCAAGGCAGCAAGAAACCCACATATCAACTAAGAGTATCCTCTGTGAGCAGAGTCCCAGCAATAATATGAGCAACTGGACAACAAAAAATATAAATACTGTATTGTCCCTACTGAGCCTGTATAATTGGACAATCTGTCCTGTACAATAGTCCTAATGAAGACCATGTGTTATCGATGCGATAGGGTACGAATCATCCCGTCTGTAATCCCAAAACGGTAGATTCAATTAGTAAAACAGTAGTCAATACTTAGCCCTGGCACAGTCAGAAGGTCGCCCCAACATAAAGTCCAGCCTCCGGGATACCCGGACCCACGCGTTCCGACACTCACGGTGTCTTTCTCAAGGTGGATATACCCTGGTGCCCCGTACTTTGCTTTAAATAGAGATCAAATTATAGTAACGCATACCAGCTGTGTCCTGACTGTACATGAGGCGGCATCTTGGTGAATGAGCGGCGGTGCACGAGGTGCGCGGTGAGCAGTGACCCGGAAGTGAGTGAGAGTTCACGTATGCAGAGCGCTTGCACCAGCCCTGTGAGGGGCAGAAGTCACATGTACATCTCTATCAGGAGACGTACTTCAGCTTCGGCGCCTGCGTACAATTCCTCAACAATTAAGACCCTTACTGCACATGCGGCTGGTGGTCACTTTCAATCTAATAACCACTACCTGATGGAACCAGCATTAAAGAAGCATTGGCTGCAATGGGATATTAACGCAGATCAAGTACAGAGCATTAGTTCATATTGCAAATAGGTACGGTATGTAAAAAATATAATAACAAGAGAAACAGAAAATAATGAACAATATATTTTACAGAAGAATATAAAAGACAATGAAAAATATGAAAAAAATAAAATAAAATAAATGAAAAATAATAAGAAGTAATGAAAAGAAATAAATAAATGAAATGAAAAAAATGAAAAATTAGGAAAACCATAAGAAATATATATAGAGAGAGAGAGAGAAACCCAAAAGAAAAGAATACATATATAAATACTGTAAGTAAAGATACCAAATAGCAACAAAATATATATATATATATATATATATATATATATATATATATATATATATATATATATATACTAGCTATTGAACCCGTTCTACGCCCGGGTGGCGAGCATTTATATTGGTATATGGTCTCCATCCTGGTATGTGCTGCTCCATCCTGCATCCCCATCCTGTCATGTGCTGCTCCATCCTGTGTCCCCATTCTGTCATGTGCTGCTCCATCCTGCGTCCCCATCCTGTCATGTGCTGCTCCATCCTGCGCCCCCATTCTGTCATGTGCTGCTCCATCCTGTGTCCCCATTCTGTCATGTGCTGCTCCATCCTGCGTCCCCATCCTGTCATGTGCTGCTCCATCCTGCGCCCCCATTCTGTCATGTGCTGCTCCATCCTGCATCCCCATCCTGTCATGTGCTGCTCCCATCCTGCGCCCCCGTTCTGTCATGTGCTGCTCCCATCCTGCGCCCCCGTTCTGTCATGTGCTGCACCCATCCTGCGCCCCCGTTCTGTCATGTGCTGCTCCCATCCTGCGCCTCCATTCTGTCATTTGCTGCTCCCATCCTGTCATGTGCTGCTCCCATCCTGCACCCCCGTTCTGTCATGTGCTGCTCCCATCCTGCACCCCCGTTCTGTCATGTGCTGCTCCCATCCTGCGCCCATTCTGTCATGTGCTGCTGCCATCCTGCGCCCGTTCTGTCATGTGCTGCTCCCATCCTGCGCCCGTTCTGTCATGTGCTGCTCCCATCCTGCGCCCGTTCTGTCATGTGCTGCTGCTATCCTGCGCCCGTTGTCATGTGCTGCTCCCATCCTGCGCCCGTTCTGTCATGTGCTGCTGCCATCCTGCGCCCGTTCTGTCATGTGCTGCTGCCATCCTGCGCCCGTTCTGTCATGTGCTGCTGCCATCCTGCGCCCGTTGTCATGTGCTGCTCCCATCCTGCGCCCGTTCTGTCATGTGCTGCTGCCATCCTGCGCCCGTTCTGTCATGTGCTGCTGCCATCCTGCGCCCGTTCTGTCATGTGCTGCTGCCATCCTGCCCCCGTTCTGTCATGTGCTGCTCTCATCCTGCGCCACCATTGTATGATATACCCCCCCATAAGATGCTCCAGTGTGTATGCCCCCGTATGCTGCTGCCATATAAAAAAAAAAAAAAATACCATACTCACCTATCGTCCGGCTCCACTGCAGGTGTGTCTTCAAGAAAATGGCGCCGGAAAGCGCGGACTGCGCAGGCGCCGATTCCGGCAGCAGGAATCGGCGCCTGCGCAGTCCGCGCGTTCCGGCGCCATTTTCTTGAAGACACACCTGCAGTGGAGCCGGAGTGTGTCTTCAAGAAAATGGCGCCAGAAAGCGCGGACTGCGCAGGCGCCGATTCCGGCAGCAGGAATCGGCGCCTGCGCAGTCCGCGCTTTCCGGCGCCATTTTCTTGAAAACACACTCCGGCTCCTCTGCCTGTGACTGGTAAGTCAGAGGGCGGTGCCGGCGCGCATTAAGCGCGTCATCGCGCCCTCTGAAATGTCACAGCAGAGGAGCCGGGAGACGGAGCCGCACGCAGAGCTGGAACGGGGAAAGGTGAATATACTCACCCTCCTGGCGGTCCCTGACTCTCCGGTGGAGATCGCGGTATGCGTTCAGTGTTTACGCATACCGCGATCTCCTGGGAGCGTCACTCTGTGGGGGCCAGACTGCGCCGGCGCTTGCGCCTGCGCAGTCTATAAAGGCTTTGGACAGAGTGACGCTCCCAGCGTTATATTATAGATATATATATATATATATATATACAGTCATGGCCAAAAGTATTCACACCCCTGCAATTCTGTCAGATAATACTAATTTTCTTCCTGAAAATGATTGCAAACTCAAACTATTTGGTATTATTATCTTCATTTAATTTGTCTTAAATGAAAAAACACAAAAGAGAATGAAGTAAAAAGCAAAACATTGATCATTTCACACAAAACTCCAAAAATGGGCCAGACAAAAGTATTGGCACCCTCAGCCTAATACTTGGTTGCACAACCTTTAGCCAAAATAACTGCGACCAACCACTTCCGGTAACCATCAATGAGTTTCTTACAATGCTCTGCTGGAATTTTAGACCATTCTTCTTTGGCAAACTGCTCCAGGTACCTGATATTTGAAGGGTGCCTTCTCCAAACTGCCATTTTTAGATCTCTCCACAGGTGTTCTATGGGATTCAGGTCTGGACTCATTGCTGGCCACCTTAGAAGTCTCCAGTGCTTTCTCTCAAACCATTTTCTAGTGCTTTTTGAAGTGTGTTTTGGGTCATTGTCCTGCTGGAAGACCCATGACCTCTGAGGGAGACCCAGCTTTCTCACCCTGGGCCCTACATTATGCTGCAAAATTTGTTGGTAGTCTTCAGACTTCATAATGCCATGCACACGGTCAAGCAGTCCAGTGCCAGAGGCAGCACAGCAACCCCAAAACATCAGGGAACCTCCGCCATGTTTGACTGTAGGGACTGTGTTCTTTTCTTTGAATGCCTCTTTTTTTCTCCTGTAAACTCTATGTTGATTCCTTTGCCCAAAAAGCTCTACTTTTGTCTCATCTGACCAGAGAACATTCTTTCAAAAGGTTTTAGGCCTTTTCAGGTAAGTTTTGGCAAACTCCAGCTTTTTTATGTCTTGGGGTAAGAAGTGGGGTCTTCCTGGGTCTCCTACCACAGAGTCCCTTTTCATTCAGACGCAGACGGATAGTACGGGTTGACAGCTTGAACTTGTTTGGATGTTAGTCGAGGTTCTTTATCCAACATCCGCACAATCTTGCGTTGAAATCTTTTGTCAATTTTTCTTTTCCGTCCACATCTAGGGAGGTTAGCCACAGTGCCATGGGCTTTAAACTTCTTGATGACACTGCGCACGGTAGACATAGGAACATTCAGGTCTTTGGAGATGGACTTGTAGCCTTGAGATTGCTCATGCTTCCTCACAATTTGGTTTCTCAAGTCCTCAGACAGTTCTTTGGTCTTCTTTCTTTTCTCCATGCTCAATGTGGTTCACACAAGGACACAGGACAGAGGTTGAGCAACTTTAATCCATGTCAACTGGCTGCAAGTGTGATTTAGTTATTGCCAACACCTGTTTGGTGCCACAGGTAAGTTACAGGTGCTGTTAATTGCACAAATTAGAGAAGCATCACATGATTTTTCGAACAGTGTCAATACTTTTGTCCACCCCCTTTTTTATGTTTGGTGTGGAATTATATCCAATTTGGCTTTAGGACAATTCTTTTTGTGTTTTTTCCTTTAAGACAAATTAAATGAAGATAATAATACCAAATAATTTGTGTTTGCAATCATTTTCAGGAAGAAACTGAGTATTATCTGACAGAATTGCAGGGGTGTGAATACTTTTGGCCATGACTGTATATATATATATATATATATATATATATATATAATCTACTATATAATTGTCTAAGGGTCACTTCCGTCTTTCTGTCCTTCTGTCTTTCTGCCTGTCACGGATATTCATTGGTCGCGGCCTCTGTCTGTCATGGAATCCAAGTCGCTGATTGGTCTCGCCAGCTACCTGTCATGGCTGCCGCGACCAATCAGCGACGGCCACAGTCCGATTAGTCCCTCCCTACACCCCTGCAGTCAGTGCCCGCTCCATACTCCCCGCAGTCACCACTCACACAGGGTTAATGCCAGCGGTAACGGACCGCGTTATGCCGCGGGTAACTCACTCCGTTACTGCTGCTATTAACCCTGTGTGACCAAGTTTTTACTATTGATGCTGCCTATGCAGCGTCAATAGTAAAAACATCTAATACCTGCCAAGAAGGACCTGCCATGATGTCACGGTCATGTGACTGCGACGTCATCACAGGGCCTGCGCGAGAATGACCTGCCGTGACGTCATGGTCATGTGACCGCGACGTCATCACAGGTCCTGCGCGCATGCGCGAGAAGGACCTCCCACGACGTCACGGTCATGTGACCGCGACGTCATCACAGTGCCTGCACGCCTGTGCGAGAACGACCTGCCGTCACGTCACGGTCATGTGACCGCGACATCATCACAGGTCCTGCGCGAGAATGACCTGCCATGACGTCACGGTCATGTGACCGAACTACAAGGGGCCCTCGGAAGGTGAGTATATATTTATTTTTTATTTTTTAACCTGTGACATACGTGGCTGGGCAATATACTACATAGCTGGGCAATATACTACGTGACTGGCCAATATACTACGTGGCTGGGCAATATACTACGTGGCTCTGTGCTGTATACTACGTCGCTGTGCAATATACTACGTGGCTCTGTGCTGTATACTACGTCACTGGGCAATATACTACATCACTGGGCAATATACTACATGGCTGGGCAATATACTACGTGGCTGGGCAATATACTACCTGGCTGGGCAATATACTACGTGGCTGGGCAATGTACTACGTGACTGGGCAATATACTATGTGGCTGGGCAATATACTACATGTCTGGGCAATATACTACGCGGCTGGGCAATATACTACGCAGCTGGGCAATATACTACGCGGCTGGGCAATATACTACATGGCTGGGCAATATACTACGTGGCTGGGCAATATACTACCTGGCTGGGCAATATACTACGTGGCTGGGCAATATACTACGCGGCTGGGCAATATACTACGCGGCTGGGCAATATACTACGCGGCTGGGCAATATACTACGCGGCTGGGCAATATACTACGTGGCTGGGCAATATACTACATGACTGGGCAATAAACTACGTGGTTGGGCAATATACTACATGGCTGGGCAATATACTACCTGGCTGGGCAATATACTACGTGGCTGGGCAATCTACTTCGTGACTGGGCAATATACTATGTGGCTGGGCAATCTACTACACGGCTGGGCAATATACTACGCGGCTGGGCAATATACTACGCGGCTGGGCAATATACTACGTGGCAGGGCAATATACTACATGGCTGGGCAATATACTACGTGACTGGGCAATATACTACATGGCTGGGCAATATACTACGTGGCTGGGCAATAAACTACGTGGCTGGGCAATATACTACGTGACTGGGGAATAGACTACGTGGACATGTGCAGCGCCCCAGAGTCTGGTAGTTGCAGTAATGTCGCTCTGCCACTAAGGGGAATGATGTTATGTCTGATTGCACTAAAGGAGTTCACCTGACCAGGTATCACAGGCACACATTACACTTCACACTCCGGCCACCAGGGGGAGCAAAAGGCACTATGTATTAGGCCACTCCTCACACTGGTAAAATTGGGGGTTGGATAGTAAGTTAGGACAGAAAGTAGCCTGGGAGAGCTCCAGGGAGGACCTGTCAGAGGTGGGTTCCTGACAGGGGCCTAGTAGAAAGGACCGATTGTTACAGAGCCGCGCCTGCACTACCTTGCGGCGGCATCTTAGAAAGGACACGAAGAGAAGGATACTGTGGAGTAGTGAGAAACGGGATCAGAGTACGAAGGAGATAGAACCAGAAGGAGTCGTGCCTCTTAGACCGCGGCAACATCCTTCTGAGGCGCGTAGCCGGTGGCCGGAGCACCGAGGAAGTAACAGACTCTACGCATTACTTCAAACAGCAGCAGGACAGTTAAATTTCATTTATTTACTTCTTTTCATTACTTCTTATTATTTTTCATTCATTTTGTAGATATTTTTTTCATATTTTTCATTCTCTTTTATATTCTTCTGTAAAATATCTTGTTCATCATTTTCTGTTTCTCTTGTTATTATATTTTTTGGGTATTTTGCCCTTTATTTTGGATCTGTATCTACGTGAACTATCCTTAAGGGATTTTTAATTGTTTTTATGTGTGTATTCTAGTTCTGTAATAAAGCTTTTTTGTAATTAAATACGGATTGTTTGGGTGATCCCTTTTGTGTGCATGTATCTTTTCTTATTCTATTAGCTAATGTCTTTGACATGCACTAGGTGATCCCCTTCTAAGTATTGAATTTTTATTACACAATATTGTCAGTGGATGGTGCCCGCTCATTTGTTTGTTTCATGCAATGCCAAAATGTACCACAGACCACGTTATAATATATGGATGAGTAATTGAATACAGAAAAATGTTTCAAGGCTTTTTTGGGGTGTTATATAACACATAATTGTTCCACAAAGCACCTATTACTCTATGGATAACAATATAGTCAATTTTTTTCACCCAAAAAATAAAAATGTGGTCAACTGCCGCAGCTACACCGGACTGCAAAGTCCTAATCCCTGCCTAGGGACTTATTCAGCCACTCTCCGTGCTCCTGCAACTCTCTCTCTCCTGTCCCTAGGCTAAATGCAGATTGTATCTGCTACAAATAGCAAAGCACAAAATTAGCCCTTACAAGGACTCTTGGTATGATAGTTCAGCTTCAGCACCAGTATCAAGGCTACAGGACTTTGAATCGTTAAACTGTGCACACACACGGACAAAGACTCTATCCCTCCAATAACTAATGTCACAGAGCTGTGTAATGGCATCAGTTAGTAGTGATGATGAGCGAATATACTCGTTACTTGAGATTTCTTGAGCATGCTCAGGGGTCCTTTGAGTATTTTTTAGTGCTCAGAGTTTTAGTTTTTCTTGCCGCAGCTGAATGATTTACATCTATTAGTCAGCATAAGTACATGTGGGGTTTGCCTGGTTGCTAGGGAATCCCCAAATGGAAAACAGCCAAGAGGATGTCCCAATAATAAAACTTAACTTTTAATAATAAATATAAAACCAGACAACCAACTTATAAATAACCAAAACAAGTGCTCATGTGTACCAGTGCTCAAAAAGTAAAAACTGGTTGGATCTCACCAATAGTAGCAGAGTAATATGCCTCTCCAGTAGTAGCGGGCATGTAGTCACAGTGGTGCGTCTCTCTGTATCCTCAATTCAGGGTCCGCTGTTCAAAGATAGGGATAGGGGCGAGGGGTAGGGTAATTTATCTCCTTCCCTGTTAAACCCCTTCAAACTCCTGTACTCACAAGGACAGGCCCCAAGTGGTCCCTAACTATGGACCCCATCAACAAATGGACAAACTTGAAATTTCTCCCAACGCGTTTCATATCCAATAGCGGAGACTCATCAGGGGAGCACAATTGCCATCAAGGCATTAATAACAGTCAAAAAAAGTCCTTTAGTAGGCAGAGCCCTGCAGTGGCTAGGTGCCCATAGGTCACAGTCAGCCGCCCGTGTTGACGGTATAGATCCTACATAGAATCCACACATGTACTTAAGCTGGCTATCAGATGTAAATCATTCAGCTGCGGCAGGAAAAACTAAAACTCCGAGCACTAAAAAATACTCGGAGAACCCCCGAGCATGCTCGAGAAATCTCGAGTAAGGAGTATATTCGCTCATCACTATCAGTCAGCCAAGTCTGGCAGCCCCTGTCCTTTTATAACCGTTGATGATGTTACACAGCCAGCCAATCACAATAATGCCACTACCAAGATGGCTACGGCATTACAGTGAT
The DNA here is from genome assembly GCF_032444005.1 of Ranitomeya imitator. Classification (NCBI taxonomy): domain Eukaryota; kingdom Metazoa; phylum Chordata; class Amphibia; order Anura; family Dendrobatidae; genus Ranitomeya; species Ranitomeya imitator. The sequence continues at coordinate 394,209,585 of NC_091283.1, forward strand.
GTGCAGGTAATCCCCACATGCTTATTGGCTGTATAACAGGTGCCAAACATGCGGGGCAAGGATCTGAGTCTAAAATCGAGCACCAGATAATGCTCACCTTGTAACAAGCACATCCAAGCACCTAGATTCTTGAGTGATATCCAAGTATCACCGAGCATATTCGCTCATCCTTATTTATGACTTGCCACGCATATTCAGTGTTTTGTTATTCAGAAATTGGTTGCACAAATTGCCATGCCTGTAAAGAAAATTTCCTTTGGGGGTTAATCTATTCAGTCAATGTTTGCTTTGTCCATTAAATCTACTACTTACTAAGGTATCATTATCACTGCGAGAGGCAGCAGATGCTGCTAGATGGCGTCATCTGTGCACACACTAAAGTGGTTTCATCGGGTCAGAAATGTCACCCTTATTGGAAGATTAATTGAACATTTAATTAAAAATTCTGATGAGTTATAGAAAAATAAATATGTAGTTCAACAGACTGCTGCATGGCTGCCAAAACTAGGTACCAAATTTGAGGAATTCTCAGTTAGTCAATGTAGAAGCTGCCAGAGCCGCCCCTGCAGCGAGCCTACTGTGCAGCAGTCATTAAAAAGGACTCTTAAAATGCACCCTCCATAATTGCTGTTGCATAAGTGACAAGCATTTTTAATACTTAGTACAGCATATTTGAATGTTATGACCTGCTGCATATTTGATGCATAGCCAGGCACTGTGTTACCTAAATACAAATATACCCCTACATTTGTCCCTAAAATAAATCTGCACCAGTCTGTGCCCTCTGAAAATATAAATACTCTGGGATTTCAGACATGCAGGTGGGTGTGCACCCACTGTGCCACAGACCTTAGAAAGCCTGGAGGGGCATAGCTAAGGAACCACCTGGTTCTTCACTAGAGCCCCTGATGGTGTGGTTAGACTTGAGCCGCAGGTGGTCACCAGGTACCACTCCAGTACATACCCCTGGAGCCGCAGCAGCTGACCCCAGGGAATAGGGAAGCAGCAGCAGACTCGGAGTCCAAGTTTGGACAGGATGCTGACACTAGTGAAGCAGGGGTCAAGGCACATGTGTCGTTTGCTGTTGGCAGGAACTGAGTTCTGACTGCCCTAAAACCCCTCTTTAAACGGATGTCTGGGTGGAGTGTATGTGATGTGGTGGAGTACGTTCTTTACTCACATTTGCTTCGAGAGCCCTTGTTACTGCCCCGTCTATGGGACCGGTTCCGGCTAAAAACAAGACAGAAGACCTTGGGTCAGGGTTAGCAGGTTCAACTTTACTGGGCAATTCATTAACACATGGCTGTAGCATACAGATTAAGGCCACAGTCACACTTGCATGTGCAATGCGAGAAACTTGCACTAATCTCTCGCATCAATACCCGGCACAGCCGCCAGCACTCGGGAACGTAGCGTTTAGCTGCATAGAAATACATGTAGCCGCACACTCCGGTCCCATGTGTTGGCAGCTGTGCTGAGTATTGATGCGAGAGACTCGTGCAAGTTTCTTGCATTGCACATGAAAGTGTGACCCCGGCCTAAGACAAAGTCTCTTTTTAGTGATATTCCCTTGGTTTAGTGCTCCATCAATCCTTGTCCCCATCCTGTTCTGAGACCCACCATCTTCTCCTGCAGCCTGTTTTGACATCTTCCTATTCAGGAAAGCTGAGGCATGCTGTAGCAATATGTTATATGTTCATGTGGCCTCTAGGGGTCTCACTACTTTTATGTGTGTTCTATATTCTTTGTTTTGGAACTTGTTGGATGTTGTTGTACTTGGATTTCATGTAATGGAGGTTGAGACATGATGTGAATAAAGAGCCTGGAGATACTCACAGAGTGTGATTTATGACAGGATTCATCAAACAGAACATGGTGGCAGCCGGGCACAGAACCTGCAAATTCTTAGAGCTTATATGAGGCTGGAACTGCACAGATCACTGCAACTGTAAGTACAGATTCCCTGACAGTACAGAAAAATGGAGACTGGTCTGAAGCCCCCTCAGAGACTGGATGTCACTTCATGTAATCTGTCCCAGACTTGGAGACATTGGAAGGAAGAGTTTACACTGTATGTGGATCTGACTGTGGGCCCCACTGATGACAAACGGAAAGTAAAGCTGTTTTATTACCTAATTGGGGAAAATGGCAGAGAATTAGCCCACACCTTGCTCCCAGACACAGACAACCTCCTCCTAGCAGACATTGTGCAGGCATTTGATAAACACTGTGACCCAAAGAAGAATGAGACAGTGGAAAGATATAAGTTTTTCACAAGACATCAGGAGGATGGTGAAAATGTGGATAGATATCTGACAGAGCTGAGGAGACTTGCGGAAACATGTGGCTTTGGAGAGATCAGGGACAGTCTAATCAAGGACAGAATGGTGTGTGGCATAAAGGACAGTCATCTCAAAGAAAGATTACTGAGAGAGGAAGGCATGACTTTAGAGAAATGTATGCAAATCTGCAGGGCTGCTGAGCTCACAAAGCACAGCCTGAAGATGATGGCAGGCACCAGTGAGAATGATGATGACAAGGTACATGCAGTATCTATGAAAGGAAAGACAGGACCAGACTACCCTATAAACACTGTCCACTGCAAGTATTGTGGGAAAAGACATGAGAGAAACAAAACCAAGTGTCCAGCATATGGGGAAACCTGCAGGTCATGTGGCAAGAAGAATCATTCCTCTGCTGTCTGCAGGCAAGGAAGAGGCAAACAGTACAGACAGCTCCACACTGTGACACCAGACACTGACAGTGCAGAGGACATTACATGGCTACAAATGCAGTCTACAACAGAGAAAGTCAATGTAGTCGGGCAGTCAGTAGTGAAGGATGCCAAGCAGCTTTATGCAACATTCTTGTTGGATGAGAAGCCCATTAGATTTCAGCTGGATTGTGGAGCAAGCTGCAATGTAATTTCATTTGATCTGCTAAACAAACAGGTTTCTATGGAGCCAACTGACAAGGTACTGGTGATGTACAACAAAAGTGTTCTGAAACCAATGGGGACATGTAAGCTAAAAATACGAAACCCATGTAACAGAAAGAGTTATAGAGTTGAATTTACCGTGTTACGGGGTGGTAACCATGTACCATTACTGGGAGTAAAAGCAGTTCAGGCAATGGACTTAATAAAAGTACAGTCTCAGAACATTATGTCTGTTGAAGTTGCCCAGGATATACAAAATCCAAAACTAAATGCAGAGCACAACTTGGACATGCAGAAAATAAAAGCAGAGTATGCTGATGTATTTGAAGGTGATGGATGCTTTGAAGGTAAATATAGGCTAGAAATTGACAACACAGTGCAGCCCACCAGATTACCTACAAGAAGAGCGCCTGTAGCGTTAATGCAACCGCTGAAAGTAGAACTGCAAGATCTACAGAGAAGAGGCATGATAGCACCAATCCATAAGAGCACAGATTGGATCAGCAGTTTGGTCACAGTGCAGAAACCATCGGGCAAGTTAAGAATATGTATTGATCCTAAGCCACTCAACAAGGCGCTGAAACGAAATCATTACCCAATGCCAACATTAGATGATGTTCTACCAGATTTATCAAAGGCTAAAATATTTTCTGTATGTGACGTAAAAAATGGATTCTGGCATGTGGCCCTGACTGAAGATTCAAGTTTATTGACAACATTTTCTTCACCATTTGGACGCTTTAAATGGCTGAAAATGCCCATGGGACTAAAACCTGCTCCAGATATATTCCAGCAGAAATTGATGCAGGCTTTGGAAGGACTTACTGGAGTGAAGACAATAGCGGATGATATCCTAGTAGTGGGAGAAGGTGAAAATATGGAATCTGCAATCAAGGATCACGATCAGAAGATGATACAATTTTTGGACAGATGCAGAGAAAAAAACATAAAGCTGAATTTGGACAAATTCAAATTAAAAATGACAGAAGTGGCCTATATTGGTCATCGACTGACTTCAACTGGGGTCAAAGTGGCTTCTGAAAAGGTGAGAGCAATACAAGATTTGCCTACCCCTACTGATGTTTCTGGAGTACAACGATTTTTGGGCATGGTGAATTATCTCTTAAAATTTTGCAGACATCTGTCAGACATGTGTGAGCCACTGAGACAGCTAACCCACAAAGATGTGCGCTGGGAATGGACAGAAAGCCAGGAGACGGCTTTCCGAGCAGTAAAGAATGCCATTGCAGATACAGCAACCCTAAAGTATTTCGATCCAGATCGAGAAGTGGTGGTACAATGTGATGCTTCGGAAAAAGGCCTTGGAGTCTCACCATTCTTCCACATAAGAGATGAATTGTCAGTGCAGCAAGGAATCATCTTTAAAGGAGACAGGGCTGTTATACCTGAAGTTCTCAGAAGAGGCATATTGAAGACATTGCACTCTTCTCACTTAGGCATGGAAGGATGCCTACGTCGTGCACGAGAATCAGTTTATTGGCCAGGAATGAATGACCACATAAAAAATTACATAGCACAATGTGAAATATGTGCATCCTGCAATGATAAGCAACCAAAGGAGACATTGCAACCTCATGAAATTCCACATAGGCCTTGGTCAAAAATAGGAACAGACTTGTTCACATGGAATGACAAAGAATACCTGATTACAGTGGACTATTTCTCTAACTTCTGGGAGGTTGATTTGGTGCAAGACACAAGGGCGAGAACAGTGATTAAAAAACCCAAGGCCCATTTTGCCAGGTATGGCATTCCAGATATCGTTTTCTCTGACAATGCGGCACAGTTTACGTCGGAAGAATTCAAAACTTTCAGTAAGAAATGGGAATTTGAACACCAGACGTCTTCTCCAAGATATCCTCAGAGTAATGGGAAAGCAGAGTCAGCAGTAAAAACGGCCAAAAGACTCATGCAGAAAGCACACCAGGCGGGTGCTGATGTATATCTGTCTATACTGGATCATATAAACACACCCACCCAAGGCCTAGACAGCAGTCCAGCACAGAGGCTCATGAGTAGGCGTACAAAGACACTAGTACCAACGGCGTGTCATCTGTTAGAGCCAAAGCTGCTGGGAAACATCGAAGCTAAATTACAGAAGAATCAAGCTAGGCAAGCTTTCTATTACAATAAATCTGCAAAGGATCTGCCTGAGCTCCAGAGAAATGACAACATTCGGCTGCAGCCAAGCACCACATTTGACAAACACTGGCAAAAGGCAAAGGTTGTCCAGAAACTGGGACCTCGGTCTTACGAAATTCTAACAGACGACGGAAGAAGACTAAGGAGGAATCAAAGATATTTGAGGAAAATGCAAGAAAGAGATGATTCATGGCCTTTTGAACAGTATCCAGACACCCAAGACAACGAGCCAGCAAATACAAGTCAGGCACCAACAGTGACAGCTGACCATTAGGGTGAGGACTCTGGCCAGAGACAGACAATATCAGAAGAACTACCAGATGTACCAGATGTAGAAAGTGACACATCTTATATTACCAGAGCTGGCAGAATTAGCAAAAAGCCGGCGCACCTCAAAGATTATATCTAACTGGACGTACTAGGTTAATTTCTAACTTTGTCATAGTATACATTAGTTTAGTATCTTTTATTGTTCCTCTAGTTAAAAGAGAAAGGATGTAGTAATATGTTATATGTTCATGTGGCCTCTAGGGGTCTCACTACTTTTATGTGTGTTCTATATTCTTTGTTTTGGAACTTGTTGGATGTTGTTGTACTGGGAATTCATGTAATGGAGGTTGAGACATGATGTGAATAAAGAGCCTGGAGATACTCACAGAGTGTGATTTATGACAGGATTCATCAAACAGAACACATGCCTCTTCCGAACCTTAGGTTCAAGACATCCAGGTTCTCGGCATCCAGATGTGACCAAAGCTATGCCCTCATTCTTCTAGGAAACTTATACTGACCGGACTCGTTCTCTTCTGCGGCACCTTAGCTGCACTAGAACCTGCTAACTCTATGTTTAGCCTTGCTCTCCACTCCACCCAGAACTTGCTCTTGATGAGTCTTAGACTGTCTGTCTCTGACTGACTGTAACCTGGAAACATTTTCTATAAAACCCCAGCTAACCCCTCAAAACTGTGGGCTAAACTCAACTCTATTAACCACCTAATCCTCATTGTAGTGTAAACTGTACCCCTATCTTTTGTATGGTTTCCCTAGTGGACAGACCTACCGCATTCCTAAGGACGGCCATTGGCATAGCCTGTAGGAGATCCGAACATACAACTCCGGCCACAGGGATAAAATATAACATCACTTTTTCACACATTAATATATAAAAATCAACAGCATCGTCACAACCCCCATGTTGCCACGACATCGTTTTCATCCCAGACTCCAACATCCCCTACTACACTAATTCAGACAGCGCGAATCCTGGTTCACAGGTAGGTGGATACTGGTGCTGGTTCAGAAAGTGCGGAATCTGGTTCACAGACAGGATGGATCCTGGTACTGTATTTGACAGGAAGGTAGCAGGTGCAGGCATAGGTTCAGACTAGGCAGGTTTAGGAAGATAGAACAGGTTCAGGTTTGGAGAATAGGACAGGTACAGGGACCTGACAAAAGACTAGGCAGTTTACAGTATAACTAAATACTAATGTTGCTGGGGACATCAGGTGTGTGCACGCTGTCCTAGGCTGTGTGCAGGCCCTGACACAGAGGACGTGGCTGTCAGGGGACAGCATGCAGGGACGCCGGCGTTTCATTGTTTTCCCATCCAGAGGATAAAACAGACTGAAAATCATTCAGATCTGAAGATGGGTTTAGGAGCGAAACATGGAGACATGTCCAAAATCAGAACATAAGAGGCCCTAGGAGGGTAAATAAGGAAAGCAAGTCCACAAAAAACAGACCAATGTTTTCCTTGTGTGGTTTGTACGGGATCATATTTATTGGGGACATCAGAATTGTCTTACAGTAAAATATTAAAGAAAAATCATCAGATCTCAACTTTAATTTTGCCTGAGCAACCAATCAGAGCTCAGCTTTAATTTTTTCCAGAGCGACTAATCAGAACTCAAAGGAATGCCTTTGAGAAGGACCGTTTTTAACGGGTCCGAAACGCGTCAGGCGTTTAATGATGAAGATGTCTGAATAAAGAAAATTATTTTTTAAGTAAAGGACTCCTGTGCCGGAAAAATCCTTTGTTTATACATATAATCAGAACTCAGCTTTCATATTACTGGAGAAACCAATCAGAGTTCAGCTTTCACTTTACCTCAGCTATGTGAAAAATTAATAAGGACCACCATTTCCTTCCTGTCAGTCGTGGTTCTCCTGCTTCGTAACTTCCATATTGTCCTTCCCCGGTAATAAGCGCTATACATGGTTTGATTTGACAAATAAATATACAACCCACCAGGAGTGAAATATTGGAAGTCTGAGGTAAAAAAAAAAACGTGATAAGAACTCCAGGAGACGCAGAACTACTGGTCACCGTGTAATGAAATCTCTTCACCTCAAGTCACCGAGTGTCAACAGTGAAAGGGTTAAAGGCAGGGGAGAAGCAGAAGAGTGCGGTATGCTGTATATGACAGGATATGATAGTATACGACCATACGGACCCCCTGACATAAAGCAGCACAACCAAACGTTGTGTAAGGCTATGTGCACACGTTTTAGGCTTAGGAATTTCTGGTGCGGATTCTGCCTCTCCTGGCAGAAAACGCACCTGCGGATTTGTCACGTTTTTTGTGCGGTTCTGCGGCATTTTTGCTGCGGTTTTCTTGCAGATTTGCTGCGTTTTTTACCCCTGCGATTTTCTATAATGGAATGGGTACAAAAACGTTGCACAAAAAAGAAGTGACATGCTACTTCTTTTAAACCCCAGCGTTTCCACAGCGGATTTTCCGCAAAGTGTGCACAGCATTTTTTTTTCTCATTGATTTACATTGTACTGTAAATCAATTGCGGATCTGCAGCGTTTCTGCACTGCAAAAAACGGTGCGGATCCGCAGAGACTCCGCAATGTGTGCACATACCCTAATATAGTTGCATACACCGCTCCATTCACATCATACACATATGGCTCCGCTCTTACATGTTGTACACACGCGGCTCAGCTCCGTACACACAGAGCTCCACTCTGCACATGTTGTACACACGTGGCTCATCTCTGTTCACAACGTACATGCACGGCTCCGCTCCGTACACCTCTTGCACACACAGCTCTGCTACATCCACCCTGTACATACGCAGATCCGCTCTGTACATCTCGTACACACACGGCTCCACTCTGTACACCTCGTACACACCGGGCTCCGCTCCGTACACCTCGTACACACGGCTCTGCTCTGCACACCTTGTACACACACGGCTCTGCTCTGTACACTTCGTACACACATGGCTCCGCTCCGTACACATGCGACTCCGCTCTGTACACCTCGTACACACACGGTGCCGCGCTCCGTACACCTCGTACACACACAGCTCTACTCCGTACACCTCGTACACACATGGCTCTGCTCCTTACACCTTGTACACACACGGCTCCGCTCCGTACACATGCGACTAAGCTCTGTACACCTCATACACACACGGCTCCGCTACGTACACCTCGTACACACACAGCTCTACTCCGTACACCTCGTACACACACAGCTCTACTCCGTACACCTCGTACACACACAGTTCTGCTCCTTACACCTCGTACACACATGACTGCGCTCCGTACACCTCATACACACACGGTTCAGCTACATCCACCCTCTACCTCCCTCCTGACCCCACACATAAACTTCCCCTCATCCAGCACCATGACAACCAGCACACTAAGGCTATGTTCACATTTGCGTTGTTTGCCGCTGCGTGGGCGACGCAACGCACAACGGCAATAAAAACGCACCAAAACGCACGCAAAAACGCTGCGTTTTGCGACGCATGCGTCGTGTTTTGCCAAAATTTGGACGCAAGAAAAATGCAACTTGTTGCGTTTTCTGTGCCCGACGCTTGCGGCAAAAAAAACGCACGCGTCGCACAACGCAGCACAATGCATGTCCATGCGTCCCCAATGTTAAATATAGGGGCGCATGACGCATGCGTCGCCGCTGCGTCGCCCGACGCAAACACGCAAAACGCTAATGTGAACGTAGCCTTAGCACAGCAGAGTCCTGCATACACTGAGGTCCCCGATCATGTGACCCCTGACTCCTCCCCTCCTGTGACCTCATCACAGGTCCTGTGCGCACAGAACAGCCATAGATGTGGTGTGTGGCTCTGCAGGTGGAGGTAGGTGCTGGAGATTCCCCATTTGGCGGGGTGCCCATAATCCGGAACTAGCAGAGCATGTTCGCTTAGTCCAAAGCACTGCCTTCTATTGAACTCTGGTAAATCCTCATGTGTTCGCTGAACCATGCGGATTTACCACATTCAATACATTCTATTGATGTAATTTCTCTTGCTGAGACTAGTGTCACCACAAGAGAAGTTGACATGCTGCGGTCTGGAAAGATGAGCCACATGTCAGTCTCTGCGGTGAGCCGCGGGCGTATGTAGACACATAGTTGGACATGGGATTTCTTGAAACCCCATCCACTATGCTGTAACATCTGGCCGCTGCAGGTTTGACGCTGCATAAATACATAGCGTCAAACTCCCTACAGTTCCTGATCGTGGGCACATACCCTTCCTGGGCACAGGAGACATTAACCCCTTTACTGCTGAACCTGTAATATATCTGTAGGTGACTATAATCGGACTGTGTGTTATATCGGGGGCAGGACGGGACCATGACTGGATGTAGTGATCATGTGACACCGGTAACAGCTCCGGAGATTTCTTACATGGGATCTTTATGATGTTACATCGTCATCTTCTCCCCATTCAGGTCCCTACAATATCGGATCCTCTCAGTGGAGATCTTCTATATAAGAGAATTCTCCTGAGTGACCCCACAAGGATGGATAGGGACAGGGACAAGATGGCGGAGAGGATATTACACCTCACCCTAGAGATCCTCTTCCGGCTTACTGGAGAGGTGAGAGATTCTGATGACGTCACATTACATCATTCTTATCTATGGGAATAACAGATGGACAGAACTGGAGAGGTGAGGACTCTGGAAATGTCTGTAGTGAGGTTTATTAATGTGTCTCTCCATAACCAGGATTACACAGTAGTGAAGAAGACCTCTAGTGAGCGCTGTCAGGACCCTGTCTCTGAGGGACGGGGAAGACCCTTGAGCCCAATCATGGGGCCTCCACCTCACCCCCTGATACACGAGGACATCGATGACCAGAAGATTCTAGAACTTGCCTACAAGATGATTGAGTTGCTGACTGGAGAGGTGACACTGCTGGGAATGCTGGGACATTATGCAGTAACGCTATGGATCAATCGGGGGGATGATGGTATCATTGTATGTGTCAGGTTCCTATAAGGTGTCAGGATGTCGCCATCTATTTCTCCATGGAGGAGTGGGAGTATATAGAAGGACACAAAGATCTGTACAAGGACATCATTATGGAGGTTCCCCAGCACCTCACATCACCAGGTAAGACAGGACTAAATACACACGACCTATAATTATCTGTATATAAAGAATGAATTCAGTCCCTGTATGTGTTTCCTCCAGTTCTATCCAGTAAGAGGACAACACCAGAGAGATGTCCCCGTCCTCTTCTCCCACAGGACTGTAAACAAGAAGATCCCAATGTTCCTCAGGATCATCAGGTAGATGGAGAAAAGGTGTCATGAGATCTCCCCTATGAGATGTGGAAGGCTGTGAAGGTCTTGTGTTCAGTCTTGCTTTTTATCCATCAGTATTATACACTGAATGGACAATTTATTAGAGACACTGGACATTTCCTGATTGGAGCTTCTCTGTATAGAAATTAAACCTGTGTTTGCAGAGTTCAGCATAAAATAAAGTGATCAATTTTTAGTATGACTCCATATTAGAATGGAAAAATTAAGTGTTCTGAACTACTTTGAGCAAGGCATGAATTAGTGCTAGGGCCAGGTCGAGTATTTAAATAATTGCCAAACTCTTGGTATTTTTATGGGACATATTTATAATATGGTGATTGAGAAAAAAAATCCAATGCAAGGGCATCTTGTTGACATAAGCAACTTATCAAGGAAGATATTAATATAGAATGTAAGTCCGCAAGGACAGGGTCCTCTCCCCTCTGTACCGGTCTGTCACTGTAAATTTGTTTACTGTAAACAATATCTATAACTCTGTATGTAACCCCTTTCTCATGTACAGCACCATGGAATTAATGGTGCTATATAAATAAATAATAATATTAAGACTTGTTTTGAGGAAGACATGGTGCAAAAGCAAATGACGACGAGTTACAGTGCAACTATTGTCTAATGGAAAAAGAAAATTCAGCGGGCACCTTGTAGGTCATCTAATATTTGTGGATGAATGTTTAGATGCTAGGGCTTACCTAAGCACTGAGTCAGACTAAGTTCATTCTTTTATAGTAGCTGTTAACCCAATGGTAGAAAGACAATGTACCCAGACACATTGGTCGATTACATCCAGTATGGCTGTAAGTTTTGCTTGCTTTTCAGGCCTTCAGAGTCACGATCCATTTTTGGACGCATGGCAGCTCTGGTTCATGATTTAAATGTAGCTTTTTTTCCTTTCAGGCCAGCAGGGGTTAATGTCAGTTTCCCTTGCTGGCTGTGTACTGCAATTGCAGAGTTGCTAGGTCAGCTGATGTGGGTGGTGACCACTCCCGCCATCCTTTTAAGTAGTCCCCTGATGTATCAGCTGACTGTCGGTGATAGAGCAGTCTAAGTTGACCAAGCCTGGCGTAAGGAGCTCTCTGTTTGCAGTGGTGAATCTGATGGCTTCATGGAGTTCGTGGTCTGGATTCCTTTCTTCTGCTGTGAGGAGCTTTGCAGCAGAGAAGTTTATTAAGCTAAGTTTGGTGTTTTTACCCCGTCTGTTACTGACCCCTGCGTTGTACCATCTGCAGTGGTGAGGCTAGCGCCCGTGCCGGCCAGTGCACTAGCCAGGGCAGTGCGATGTGACAACGAGTTACGAGGTTCCTGACAGCGGCGGGGGGAAGGACCCGCTTAGGGTATTAGGGGAGTGCAGGGACAGGCTCAGGTTGGGGCTCAGGAGGTGTCCGTCCCTCATTCGCTATTGGTAGGGCCTTCCTCTACCTTTACCATCCCGGTGTGTGTGTGTGAGTTCTGCCGTCCGCTGACCGACCCACTGCTGGGTCAGTAGATATCGTGACATTATAACCGACCTTTATCTTTTCTGGTGAACCGATGGCTCAAGCACAGGCTTTTGCTCAGCTGATCCAGACCCTCACAGATGAGGTTAAGGAGCTGCGGTGTCAGGTAGTGCAGCAGCTTCAGCTGGTGTCGGGGTTCTGGGTCTCAGCTCATGCCCAGGTTCAACCGGAACCCAACATATCTCTCTTTTACAGGTTTTCTGGAGTTAGAGATACATTTTTGCTTCAGGGAGTGAGTAACTGAGTTAGGAGATTATTGTCTCCCTTCTCAAGGGTGATCCCCAATCCTTGGCCTTCTCACTTGCGGCATTGGCGCTTGTGTATGAGGATCCTGATGGTGTCTTCCTGGTTGAGTCTAGACTCCGTAAAATCAAACAGGGGGGCCAGCCGGCTGAGGAGTACTTCTCCGAGTTTAGCAGATGGACCATTGACATGCAGTGGAACGACTCTGCTCTTAGGGGTCATTTCTTTCAGGGTCTGTAAGCTAGGCTTCAGGATACTGTGGTGCAGTATGCTGCTGGGTCTTAGGAAGCTGCCACGGCCCTTGCTATCCCGGTGGATAGATGCCTCAGGGAGAGACATAGACTGAATCCGTCCCCTGTTGTTCTTTCTGGGGAGGAGGACACATTGGTGCAGATTGACGAACCTATGCAGGTGGGAGGAGTCTCTTCTAAAACTGGGATGCCTGTGGTTCGCCGTGGTATGGGCGCATATTTCTACTGTGGACTTACGGGTCATTACATTAATGTATAACCATCTCGCGCCAAAGTTGGTACTTTGTCTCCAAAGCTGCATTCTCCTGGTCGTGTGGAGGGAGGCGACCAGGGTGTGTATATTTCCTAAATCTTTTCATCTAAGTGTACCATTCATGCTAAAGTGGTGGTTGGGGAGGTTACTGAGACTATACCGGTGCTTGTGGGTAGTGGAGCTGGAGTCAATTTGGTGGATTCTTACTTTGTTCAGACCCACAGTCTGATGGGTAGAATGCTGGCGAGACTCTTTAGTGTTCAGGCAATTGACTCTGTCACTCTCAGCCAGGGGAGGGTGACCCAAGTCATGGATAATATTAAACTGCGCATAGGGACTCTTCATGGGGAGTTGTGCTACGTCTTGGAGAGTATGCCAACTATCATCGTCTTAGGCCTCCATTGGTTGAAGAGACACAATCTGGTCATAGATTGGCGGTCCAGGGAAGTAGTCAGCTAGGACCAGTCGTGTATGGACTGCTGCCTGAGAGCTACAATTTCAACCGTCCTTCTCCAACCTACCCCTTCTTCTCTGGTAGGGGCAGCTGAGGTGCTGCCAGGGAATAGGGGCAAGACTCAACCCTCACCACAAGTAAACCCTGAGTCTGAGTCTTCTTAGGAGGAGAGGTCGGGGAGGGTGATGGTTCCCTCTGTATGTAGTGAGGGTAAGAGTTTGGGGGACGCCTCTGCTGTTGGTTCCTCAAAGAGTTCACAATCCTTTGGCAAACGTATGCATAGAAATAAACATGCAGGTCCGGACCTGTGTGTGAATGAGTACGTGTGGGTGTCCACCAAAAACATCAAGTGGAAGTATGCTTCTAGGATCTGGAGTTCTAGAGTGATCGGGCCATATCGGGTGTCGGCCATAATCAGCCCATGGGCTTTCCAGCTGGAATTAACCCCAGTAATACACGTTCAAATGTATTCCACAGGTCGGCGCTCTGGAGATTTGTTGCGCTTCCTGAGCCTACGTTATTTCCATCTCCATTGGGCTGCGTTTGCCATAAACCTGAGGATCAGGTGACTGCAGAGGTGAACCCTAGTGGATCGAGGCATCCTCATCGTACGTCGTTTCCGGTGAGGTCCGTGTTGAGGGTCCAGAGGCCCCTCATTGAAAGGGGGTACTGTCACAATCCATTTTTGGATGTGTGGCAGCTCTGGTTCCACTATGATTTAAATGTAGTTTTTTTTCCTTTCAGGCCAGCAGCGGTTAATGTCAGTTTCCCTTGCTGGCTGTGCACTGCAATTGCAGAGTTGCTAGGTCAGCTGATGTAGGTGGTGATCACTCCCACCATCCTTTAAATAGGCACCTGATTGTCAGTGATAGAGTAATCTAAGTTGACCAAGCCTGGAGTAAGGAGTAGTGATGAGCGAGTGTACTCGTTGCTCGGGTTTTCCTGAGCACACTCGGGTGATCTCCGAGTATTTGTTATTGCTCGGAGATATGGTTTTCATCACCTCAATTGCATGATTTACGGCAACTGAGATACACTGAATACATGTGGGAATTCCCTAACAAACAGGCATTCTTAATATGTATTCAGCGTATCTGGAACCTTTAACTGAAGCTGCTAAGGCGATGAAAACTATATCTCCAAGCAATAACAAATACTCGGAGATCACCCGAGCGTGCTCGGGAAAACCCGAACGAGTATACTCGCTTATCACTAGTAAGGAGCTCTCTGGTTGCAGTGGTGTATCTGCTGGTTTTGTGGAGTTTGTGGCCTGGGTACCTTCTGCTGTATGGTGCTTTGCAGCAGAGAAGGCTATTAAGCTAAGTTTGTTGCTTTTACCTCGTCTGCCTCGTGTTTGTCACTGACCCCTGTGTTGTACCATCTGCAGTGGTGAGGCTAGCTCCCTTGCCGGCCAGTGCACTAGCAACTGCAATGCGAGGTGACTGCGAGGGATGAGGTTTCTGACAGCGGCGGGGGAAAGGACCCACTTAGGGCATTAGAGGAGTGCAGGGACAGGCTCAGGTTGGTGTTCAGGAGGTGTCCATCCCTCATTCCCTAATGGTAGGGTCCTCCTCTCTCCTTTACCATCCCGTTGTGTATGAGTTGTGCGATTCTCTGACTGACCCCCTGCTAGGTCAGTGCATATCATGACACTTAATCTTATATAGCATTTCTTACACATGGTAGAACAGGTTGTTAAGAGGATGTGAGTACCTCCATTTTATTTGCAAAAATTAAAAGAAGCTAATCGGTCCTCTTGGGCCCAAATTCCTGCAGAACTAGTAACTACTATATGTAATCACCTAATAAAATCTATTAATTGTTGAAATGCTGAATTTCTGATGGCCAAATTATACATGGGTGTCTCTCTAATAATGTGGCCATTCAATCTATGTTTTATATTGGTGGAGATGACAGGATGGAGCTGATCATAGACGTTAGATGTATGGATTTTCTCCCAATTTTCTGGTTATGGAGACTGCTGGTTGGATTTGTCCCGGGGACGATGTAAACTACAGGCATTGTCAGGTTGCCAGTGTTAAACTGAATACAATGATACCTGGAGTGAAGAAATCCGTCTTGTGATTTCTGTGTAATCAGTGTTAGAAGTTTTCAGTTAATGATATGCCCGCACTCCAGGGCGGCACTGTAAATCAGTGTCGTCTTTTCCTGATCTAAGCCAGAGAAACCAAGGGAAGGCCTGTGGACAGGTTTTTCCTTGGTTTCTCTGGCTTAGAGCACCAAGATAAGACTCTGTCTTCATTTTCCCCCCGAAGCACGAGAATCTCATTAAAGGGAACCTGTCACCCCCCCTGGCGTTTTTAACTAAAAGAGCCACCTTGTGCAGCACTAATGCTGCATTCTGTCAAGGTGGCTCTTTTATTTGGGGTCCCTTCCAACGCTGAAATATTCGTGTTTATAATTTGCCCCTCATACCTGTAGTCTGTCCAGGGAGTATGTCTTTTCCCCCCGGACCCAAACGCCTCCCAGCCATCCCTCAGCCCCTCTGGGCGCCACCTCCTCTGCAGTCATTAACGTCCCCAGCGCCTGCGCTGTAAGTTCCCATCATGTGATGGGAGTCGAAGGGTAGCGCAAACTGCGCATGCCCGGAAAAAAAACTTACAGCGCAGGTGCTGGGGACGTTAATGACTGCAGAGGAGGCGGTGCCCGGAGGGCCTGATGGATGGCTGGCAGGTGTTTGTGTCCGGGGGGAAAAAGACATGCCCCCCAGACATATATATATATATATATATATATATAATTGTCTAAGGGGTACTTCCGTCTTTCTGTCCTCAACTTCTGTAACGGAAATCCCGCGTCGCTGATTGGTCTCGGCAGCTGCCTGTCATGCCAATCAGCCCGCTCCAAACTCCCCGCAGTCAGTGTCCCCGGCGCTCCACTCCAAACTCCCCGCAGTCAGTGTCCCCGGCGCTCCGCTCCAAACTCCCCGCAGTCAGTGTCGGCTCCATACTCCCCTCCAGTAACCGCTCACACAGGGTTAATGCCAGCGGTAATGGACCGCATTATGCTGCTGCTATTAACCCTGTGTGACCAAGTTTTTACTATTGATGCTCCATAGGCAGCATCAATAGTAAAAAGATGTAATGTTAAAAATAATAAAAAAAACAAAAAACCTGCTATACTCACCCTCCGTTGTCCACTGAGTCGCTCGCGCCGGCCGCCATCTTCCGTTCCCAGAGATGCATTGCGAACTTACCCAGAAGACTTAGCGGTCTCGCGAGACCGCTAAGTCATCTGGGTAATTTCGCAATGCATCTTGGGAACGGAAGATGGCGGCCGCATCACACAGCTTCGCTGGATCACAGGGGTGAGTATATAACTATTTTTTATTTAAATTACTTTTTTTTAACAGGGATATGGTGCACACACTGCTAAATACTGCTTGGGCTGTGCAATATACCTACGTGACTGGGAAATATACTACGTGGCTGGGCAATATACTACGTGGCTGGGCAATATACTACGTGACTGGGCAATATACTACGTGACTGGGCAATATACTACGTGACTGGGCAATATGCTACGTGACTGGGCAATATGCTACGTGACTGGGCAATATGCTACGTGACTGGGCAATGTGCTACGTGACTGGGCAATATGCTACGTGACTGGGCAATATACTACGTGACTGGGCACTATTCTACGTGGCTGGGCAATATACTACGTGGCTGGGCAATATTCTACGTGGCTCTGTGCTGAATACTATGTCGCTGCGCAATATACTATGTCGCTGGGCAATATACTACGTGACTGGGCAATATACTACGTGACTGGGCAATATACTACGTGACTGGGCAATATGCTACGTGACTGGGCAATATGCTACGTGACTGGGCAATATGCTACGTGACTGGGCAATATACTACGTGACTGGGCACTATTCTACGTGGCTGGGCAATATACTACGTGGCTGGGCAATATACTACGTGGCTGGGCAATATACTACGTGGCTGGGCAATATGCTACGTGACTGGGCAATATACTACGTGACTGGGCAATATGCTACGTGACTGGGCAATATACTACGTGGCTCTGTGCTGAATACTACGTCGCTGGGCAATATACTACGTCGCTGGGCAATATACTATGTGACTGGGCAATATACTACGTAGCTGGGCAATATACTACGTGACTGGGCAATATACTACGTGGCTGTGCAATATACTACGTGGCTGTGCAATATACTACGTGGGCTGTGCAATATACTACGTGACTGGGCAATATACTACGTGACTAGGCAATATACTACGTGGACATGCATATTCTAGAATACCCAATGCGTTAGAATCGGGCCACCATCTAGTAAATAATAATAATTAGTTAAAAACGCCTGGGGGGTGACAGGTTCCCTTTAACTGAAAACTTCTAACACTGATTACACAAGGACCACAAGACGGATTTCTTCACCCCAGCTATCATTTTTCTCAGTTTAGTACTGCTAACCTAACAATGCCTCTAGTTTACTTAGCAAAATTTTGCTAACAGGTGTGCTTTAAAGTCTACAGAACAAATCCAACCAGCAGTCTCTATAGCCAGAAAATTGGGAGAAAATCCATACAACAGGCTGACAGATTCACTTTAAGATACGTAATAACTACTACTGTAATATTTGGTCGTCTTGTTAATTTATGATCTTTTGTTTTAAATAATTTCACGTGACCTCTCCCTCTGTCTGTGACTTTTACAACATTTGTTTCAGGATGAAGATCTGCCCCATATTAATACTAAAGAGACATATGTGAGGGGTGATGAGCGGTGTAAAGAGGAGATTCCTACAGATAACCGCACAGGTGACTAGTGACCACTAAATGCTGAGAAGTCACAGATTCTACTCAGTCACTGATTTAAAAAAAAAAAAACACCAGAAAAAAGGCAGAGATGCTTACCTGCCCAGGCCTCCAAACAAATGCACTCTCAGGGTGCAGTAGATCCAATTAAAGATGGCGGCAACACAGGTGCAACAATACCAATGAAAAAGCCACTCTCAGCCTACCAATCTATGGAGGGAGTGGTTGTCTGGTATATTAGTGCACAAAAAATAATCTGTATGCTGCGCTGTTCACATACAGATGATGCAAAGCATCTCGCATACAGCCTATTAGTGACTCCGGAAAAATTGCTGCCAGGGGCGGCGCATGCGCTGATGAAGATCTTGGCGCTGAGATCTTGGTGCCGAAATCTCCATCTGTGCATGCGCTGCCCCCAGCAGCCATTTTCCAGAGTCCACCATAATGTAAAACATAGAAGTGGGGGGGTCCAGGGCTTTCACAAAACGTCGGCGGGGCCCCTGCACCACCGAACACCCGCAGTGTCGCAATTCCAAACACCCACTCATCCCAGCCTGTGGCCTGCAGCAACGTGCCACTCTTGCCTCCTCCAGCAGCGACCCTGGGATCCTGCTCCACCACGTTCGGTAAGGTATTATCGAATTATAAGACGCACCCCCATTTTCCCCCCAAATTTGGGGGAAAAAAGTGCATCTTATAAATATAAATATATATGTATATATATATATATATATATATATATATATATATATATATATATATATACATATACATATACATATACATATACATATATATATATATATATATATATATATACATACATACATACATACATACATACATATATATATATATATATATATATATATATATATATATATATATATATATATATATATATGTATATATATATATATATATATACACATATATATATATATATATATATATATAGTACAGATCAAAAGTTTGGACACACCTTCTCATTCAAAGATTTTTCTGTATTTTCATGACTATGAAAATTGTATATTCACACTGAAGGCATCAAAACTATGAAATAACACATGTGGAATTATATACTTAACAAAAAAGTGTGAAACAACTGAAAATATGTCTTATATTCTAGGTTCTTCAAAGTAGCCACCTTTTGCTTTGATGACTGCTTTGCACACTCTTGGCATTCTCTTGATGAGCTTCAAGAGGTAGTCACCGGAAATGGTTTTCACTTCATAGGTGTGCCCTGTCAGGTTTAATAAGTGGGATTTCTTCCCTTATAAGTGGGATTGGGACCATCAGTTGTGTTGTGCAGAAGTCTGGTGGATACACAGCTGATAGTCCTACTGTATAGACTGTTAGAATTTGTATTATGGCAAGAAAAAAGCAGCTAAGTAAAGAAGAACAAGTGGCCATCATTACTTTAGGAAATGAAGGTCAGTCAGTCCGAAAAATCGGGCAAACTTTGAAAGTGTCCCCAAGTGCAGTTGCAAAAACCATCAAGCACTACAAAGAAACTGGCTCACATGAGGACCGCCCCAGGAAAGGAAGACCAAGAGTCACCTCTGCTTCTGAGGATAAGTTTATCTGAGTCACCAGCAGCTCAGATTAGAGACCAGGTCAATGCCACACAGAGTTCTAGCAGCAGACACATCTCTACAACAACTGTTAAGAGGAGACTTTGTGCAGCAGGCCTTCATGGTAAAATAGCTGCTAGGAAACCACTGCTAAGGACAGGCAAAAAGCAGAATAGACTTGTTTGGGCTAAAGAACGCAAGGAATGGACATTAGACCAGTGGAAATCTGTGCTTTGGTCTGATGAGTCCAAATTTGAGATCTTTGGTTCCTACCACCATGTCTTTGTGCGACGCAGAAAAGGTGAACGGATGGACTCTACATGCCTGGTTCCCACCGTGAAGCATGGAGGAGGAGGTGTGATAGTATGGGGCTGCTTTGCTGGTGACACTGTTGGGGATTTATTCAAAATTGAAGGCATACTGAACCAGCATGGCTACCACAGCATCTTGCAGTGGCAAGCTAGTCCATCTGGTTTGCGTTTAGTTGGACCATCATTTATTTTTTCAACAGGATAATGACCCCAAACACACCTCCAGGCTGTGTAAGGGCTATTTGACCAAGAAGGAGAGTGATGGGGTGCTACGCCAGATGACCCGGCCTCTACAGTCACCAGACCTGAACCCAATCGAGATGGTTTGGGGTGAACTGGACTGCAGAGTGAAGGCAAAAGGGCCAAGTGCTAAGCATCTCTGGGAACTCCTTCAAGATTGTTGGAAGACCATTCCCGGTGACTACCTCTTGAAGCTCATCAAGAGAATGGCAAGAGTGTGCAAAGCAGTCATCAAAGCAAAAGGTGGCTACTTTGAAGAACCTAGAATATAAGACATAATTTCAGTTGTTTCACACTTTTTTGTTAAGTATATAATTCCACATGTGTTAATTCATAGTTTTGATGCCTTCAGTGTGAATGTATAATTTTCATAGTCATGAAAATACAGAAAAATCTTTAAATGAGAAGATGTGTCCAAACTTGTGGTCTGTACTGTATATATGTATATGTATACATATGAAAAAGTGTGGGCACCCCTATTAATCTTAAGCTTAATGTTTTATAAAAATTGTTTTTTTGCAACAGCTATTTGTTTCATATATCTAATAACTGTTGGACACAGTAATGTTCCTGCCTTGAAATGAGGTTTATTGTACTAACAGAAAATGTGCAATCTGCATTTAAACAAATATTACATACATATTGTAGAGTACCCGATGCGTTAATACAGGCCACGCAATATATAACAGTGACCACGCATTATATAACACAGCCACGTACTATATAACACAGCCCACGCAGGATATAGCAGCCACGCAGTATACTGTATAACACAGGCGGCCTAGTATATAACACAGGCCATGCAGTATATAGCAGCCACATAGTATATAACACTGCCCACGCAGTATATAGCAGCCACGTAGTATATAACACTGTCCACGCAGTATATAACAGTGGCCACATAATATATAGCACAGCCCACGCAGTATATAACACTGCCCATGTAATATATAGCAGCCACGCGGTATCTAACACAGCCCACGTAGTATATAGCAGTGTGGGCACCATATCCCTGTTAAAAAAATAATTAAAATAAAAAATAGTTATATACTCACCCCCTGGGATCCACCGAAGCTCCAGCGATACGCGCGCGGCTGCCGCCATTTTCCGTCATTCCACCATTTGCCGCCAAAGTCTTCTGGGTAATTTCGCAATGCATCGCCGGGAACGGAAGATGGCGGCAGGCACGAGCGGATCGTCGACAACGGAGGGTGAGTATAGCAGGTTTATTTATTTTTTTATTTTTATTTTTAACATTTAGATCTTTTTACTATTGATGCCGCAGAGGCAGCATCAATAGTAAAAGGTTGGGGACACACAGGGTTAATAGCCGCGGTTACGGAGTGCGTTACCCGTGGCATAACGCGGTCTGTTACCGCTGGCATTAACCCTGTGTGAGCGGTGACTGGAGGGGAGTATGCGGGCGCCGGGCAGTGACTGTGGGGAGTAAGGAGCGGCCATTTTCTTCCGGACTGTGCCGGACTTCTATAAATACGTTTTTTTTAGCAGCTCCTTTTTACATTGCAGATAGGTGGTGGTGACGTGAGGGAGAGGATGACAGATAGATTCTTTATCGGCCAGGCAGTGTGTGCGTGAGACAGTGAAGAAGGGAGCTAAACTTAATCATAGATAAATAAAAAAATACAAAGAACTTGTTCTCTTTTCTTATATTATCTGCTTAGTTTTATAAAAAAGACAAAGCCCTATGCTTTCTTCAAAGCCATGGCTTACTTGTTCATAATCATACTCATACTCGCATGTGTCCTCTTCTGTAGTAGAGTGCATTTAGCTATGAAGGAGGTTATCAGACAGACACCACCTAATAGCATTGACTTACCGTCAGTCTTTTAGTATCTTTTCACTTTTATCCACTGAACATGTAACTGGTAAAGATTGGTGACAGGCAAAGTGAAATATGAACCCATGGAGAGAACAGGTTCAATAGAGAAGTGAAAAATTGAAATAGCACATCCTGGTGGCCTAGCACCTTAATCTATTAGTCCAGGATTTGAGGTCTACTATTTTAGTTGATAATTGAATTAAAAAATGTAGGGTAATGTTATTAAATATACAATAATATGTTATTGAAAAATAATAAAATCAAGTTTTATTACTTGCAGATGACTGTACCAAAAGCTCAGAGGGACATCTGATATTTTTCGATTTTGCAGCAGATGGTCATGGAATCAAACAAGATACATGTGAAGAACATGCTATTAACTCGGCTATACCTCCAGCCCTTCTCAGAAAAGATATACCATCTCACCATTGTCAACAGGTTCTATCTTCTGCAACATCAATGACCAATCTGCAAAATAAAATTCAAACAAGACCTGTTGAACATGAGATAGCTCAAATGGGGGAGAAACAGTTTTTATGTTCAGAATTTGGGAGATATAACAGTATTAAATCAAGACTCGATGCTCATCAGAGAAGTCACACCTGGGATAAGGAATTTTTATGTTCAGAATGTGGTAAATTGTTTACAGAGAAATCAAATCTTGTTACACATCAAAGAATCCATACAGGGGAAAAGCCATTTTCGTGCTCACAGTGTGGGAAATGTTTTTATCAGAAATCAGATCTTGCTAAGCATCAGAGAACTCACACAGGGGAGAAGCCATTTTCATGTTCAGTTTGTGGGAAATGTTTTAATGAGACGTCAAATCTTGCTAGACATCAGAGAACTCACACGGGGGAGAAGCCGTTTTCGTGTTCAGAATGCGGAAAACGTTTTAATGAGAAATCAAATCTTGTTAGACATCACAGAATTCACACAGGGGAGAAACCGTTTTCATGTTCAGAGTGTGGAAAATGCTTTAATGAGAAATCACGTCTTATTACACATCATAGAACTCATACAGGGAAGTAGTCATTTTCTCTTTTTTAATTTTTTCGACTGCATATGCAAGAAAAATTGCAATTCGTCGCAAAGTCACACAACAACAAAAAAAACGGGAAAACAATTTGAAGCACTAAATTATTAGAAAATGTATACACTAGCCAATCACTATTGATTAACAATTAGTATGCAAATTATACACCTATATGTGTATAAATTATTTAACTTTTATATATTGAATAACTTCAGCTTAAAACGGTTGTCTGGTGACACTTTCTTCTATCCTATTCAACATCAGTCATGGAGACACTTTACTATACATAATCAGGACCGTTCCCCAGACAATCATTCAATTCCCAGCTTGTCTCCTCTAATAGTATAACCTGATAAATAGATGATACCAGGGGTGTACTTAAAAATTATAAGGTCTCAAAGCAAATGTCTGAATTTGGAACACCCTCAAACCACTTCACCCCAACCAAGTAAAAAAAACAATTATCTGGCGGGATCACAGAAGAGCATACTTTCCAACTTTCAAAGACCGGAAAGGAGTAAATGTATTATGACATGCACACAAAAATAGTACCCTTAGATATGCCCCTTGGTGCCCACCTACAATACACCTTCCATAATATCCACACAGTATAACGACCCCAGATCTGCACAGTATGATGTTCCATCTGTTAATTGCCCACACACATATTACCTGTACTGTACCCCCAACATGCACAGTATGATTCCGCCCAACACAGAATTAAAGGGCATTTGTCAGTAGGATCAACCCTTCTAAGCCATCTATATGGGCATGTATGACATAGAAAGTTGAATAAAATTATATAGATCTGTGATCTGATGTTATTCCAAAGAAATCCACACTTTTCTTAATATGTAAATAAGCTGTTAAGATCTATGGGCCAGACATATATCTCCCTAGTAATCTGCCACCAGAGATTATTTTAAATGAGAGGGCACGTTACCAGTGTCAGACATGTAATGACTGACAGTCTGCTCTCTTGATCCACATGTCTCAAGCTCAGTAACTCCCCTTTCATGGGGAAGAAAAGACCGTGTAGGAAGATTATCAAGGAGATCTTTGTCCAGATGGTCGATCTTAACTCTCGGGAATAAGCATTGAATTGCAAATATCAAGGATATAATTTTATTCAACTTTCTATGACAGGCCCTTATAGATTGCTTAGGATGGTTAATCCTATTGACAGATTCCCTTTTGGCACACTCAGTTCCTCCTCACAATATGTTGCCCCCACAGTGCCCTCATCACAGTATAAAGCCATCACAGCGTCCCAATGCGGTATTTTTACGTCTTTCTAAACCCTCTCCTACGAATTCTGTCGCTAGGCGGAATCTCTCTTGTACTGTGGAATGCAAACAGTCTTGTGCAACATCAGCATGGCTAGCACCTGTCGTACTGCCCAGCTATGTCTTACTGCAGATAGTTGATTATCTGTTCTATTCAGTTCTCTGCTATGCACCATGGGTGGGACCACCCTATATTTAGACCTGACCAGCCTATGTTAATCTGCCACATATAACTTGTTACCGTATTTTTTAGACTTTAAGACGCACTTTTTTTTCCAAAAATTTTTTGGGGAAATGGAGCTTGCATCTTCTAGTCCGAATGTAGATTACTGCGGGGTTGCAGCAGTGGAGCGGGATCACAGGAGCCTGGGTCCCTTCCTCAAGAGTTCGGCAATGGCAGAAGTGGTGCAGTGCTGTGGGCCCGGTGTTGGTTGTGAGGCAGGGCGGAGTGCATTGCTTTCCCAGTGGCCATTTTCCTGAAGCCACTGGATGCAGCGCATGCACAGACTGGGATCTCAGCCCGGTTGAGATCTCGATCTGCGCAAGCGCCACTTCCAGCAGCCATTTCCCTGAAGCCCACAGGCCGAGATGCCAGTCTGTGCATGCGGTGCCTACGGCGGACCACACCTTCAGGAAAATGGCCGTCGGGAAAGCAATACACTCCACTCTGCCTCACCGCCGACACTGGACCCGCAGCATCACACCGCTGGGGTACCCACTTCTCTCACCCAGGGCCCGCAGCATCGCACTGCTGGGGTACCCACTTCTCTCACCCAGGGCCTGCAGTATTGCTCCACGTTTGTCACCAGTTTCTTGAGGAAGAGACCATGCCTCCTGTGACCCTGCTCCACTCTTACCCCCAGGTAAGAAACATTAAATTTGGACTATAAGAAGGACCCCCATCTTATAAAAAAATCATTTTATTGTATTTTCCTCAAAAAAATTTGGGTTGTGTCTTCTGGTCCGTGCTTCTTATAGTCCGAAAATGACGGTAGTTATCTGCTTTGAATCTCCCCGTTATTAATTCCTGACTTGGGCTCGTATTTCTGACTATCTCAGAATTCCATCCCTGACTTCCTGTTGTATCATGACAATTCTCTGTTAGCTCCCTCCACCAGACAGCTGTCACTCCGAGAATATAATCTAGAGGGCTCTGCTTAAGTCAAGATCCATGTACGAGTGAATAAAATGTAAGGGCCAGGGCTACGCAATGTTGCTTGTGCAAATCATTATTATTGGCTGCCAACCTTCCACACACATAGCACCATTACAAATATGAGACTGTTTTTATTCCCCTATACAGTACTATACCCTCACAGTGTGTGCACCTTAATTTAGTATAGGCCATCACTGGTCTCCCCAGTACAGTGTAATGTGCCCACTGCACCCCTCAGTACCCTATGAGGCTGCTACAATGCTTCCCAATGCAGATTAGTGTCTTCCCTCTTAAAAAAATGCACTGAAAAACAAGAAATTAACATTTATCCCCGTTTCATTGATACACTGCTCCAGTTTATGCTTTGTGGCTCCAAGCAGCCAGCACGATCTAGTGAAGTCATCACGCTTACGACGTGAGGAACTCCTATGCGCTGACAGCTCCCTGGTGCACCATTATATCCAATTTTATCTGTGTAAATGTAGGGAAGTAGAACATATTCTGACATTTTAAATTCAAGAAGTTACATTTAATATAGATCCATAATTTGTTACTCGTGTCCTCCAGAACTTTATTCCTAATCCACACCATTCCTTTTGCAGCAGTGTGCGGCTGACTATATTGATGATGTATCCTACTTATTGATGGGACCATTTCTCTTATATGTTATTGGATATATTGTTTTATGTTGAACTGTCGACCATCTCATGTCGCATTCTAGTCACGTTTGAATATTTATTCCTTGATAGAAGGTATTTGTATGTTCATACAGTAGTGTTCAAAAACATGAGTTAATCACAAAATCTTTACACTTGTTTTTATTTCCATACATTGGGAACATTTCACACGTTTTCTAATTCAAAACATGAAGAGAAATGTATATAATTTTTAACTGCTTTGCAGAAAATACCAAATTAACACTGGTCTGTTCGAAAAATTGAGTCTGTTGGTTTTCTTAGAATCTTCTGCACCAACTGGTAAATTGTTTGACATGTGGTGATATAATTTATACCAAAAACAGTGATTAGTCATATTGGACTGCTATTATTTTGGACACTACTGTATATACTACTGTACTTCTCTGCTGTTCTCTTCCTCCTCGGCCCAGCTAGTCAGCATTTTCAAGATGCCCATGTTGTTTAGGTATGTGGATTTAATATTGTGATAATAATCAACTGTATCTTACCTTCAATAAAGTTTTATTTGTATTTTTCATTTTCGTTAATATTTATTATATTAGGCTAGTTTGTAGGAATTCATTTTTTTATGATTGTATCCTGCAGTTAGGTATTATGATGCCTTGTGCTTCGATGTTGGGTGGTGTCTTCTTTCTTGTTTTCCAGATAGTATAAAACAAACTATAAAATCTAAGACCCAGACAATTTATGGATTTCCACAGTCATAAGATTAGTTGGCTATCACAACTATCCAAGTATTCAGATATTTTAGCAACTCCCAATTTGATGAGAAAGACAATAATTACAGGGCAGGCAGGTGTTTGTTAAAAGATTTTGCTGTATAAGTGCACCAAATATTGGTGGAATAAAGTCTCAATGTAACATTATCTGCAGAGACAACTAATTATTAAGGAATTACGTGTACAGGTTTTCCCCTCTTTTCCAGTTGATAAATAATCTGTCATAAATGGGCAGAAGCTAGTAGCAATTGTTCTAAGAATTGTCTTAAGCTTTTAATTGAACATGGTTGCATAGGTTGACAAAAAGACAGAGGTCCATCAAAGTTCAACCTTTCTCCATCAATTTTACATTCACTACCAACAATGTCATTCATTGTTGGAAAACTATCAAGCCCTTTTATAAATTCTAAAATAGTATCCGTCATTACTCCCTTTGCTGGAATGGATTCAACAGTCCGAATGCTCTAACAATAAAGAACCCTTTCCTATTTTGATGCTAGAATCATCTTTCCTCCTGACTTAGTGTCCCCTGGTCCTTAGTATGGTCCTTGGAATAAGTCAAGTGCCAGTGCATTGTATTGACCACAGATGTGTTTGTACATGTTAATGACATGCATGTTTACCAACTTAAACCAAGCTCAATTTTTGTGTCTTTTCTTTGTATTTTTGCATTCTGTGCGAGCCGGGGTGTTGCCTCCCTCTCCTGAGCTGGAAATAACATTTAAAGGCTTCCCCAGACTGGTGTCTACAGGTCGGGACATGGTCTTTTTGTATGTCCTTATTCACACACTGAGTTCAATTCTGACACATGGTAAGGTTTTTAATATTTGACAGTGTAGGACCGTCCCGATGAAAGTCACCTTGTCGATGGTGAGATGGCTTTTATGCTATTTTTGATCAAAAACAATATTATTAAGAACCCTGTGTTATTTAAAGGGAACCTGTCACCTGAATTTGGCGGGACTGGTTTTGGGTCATATGGGCGGAGTTTTTGGGTGTTTGATTCACCCTTTCCTTACCCGCTGGCTGCAATATTGGATTGAAGTTCATTCTCTGTCCTCCATAGTACACGCCTGCACAAGGCAAGATTGCTTTGCGCAGGCGTGTACTATGGAGGACAGAGAATGAACTTCAATCCAATATTGCAGCCAGCATGCAGCCAACGGGTAAGGAAAGGGTGAATCAAACACCCGAAAACTCCGCCCATATGACCCAAAACCAGTCCCGCCAAATTCAGGTGACAGAGTCCCTTTACATACACTTTTGCTTTTTACTTTAGTTACAGCAGAGTTTTTTGCTTCTTATAGGTTTTGTATGCTAATGACATCACCGGAGGAGTCTATTTTTCTAATCTAAACAAGCGCAATTTATTGTAACAGGGAGTTTCCATATTGTTTGATAATCTATATACCCTTGTGGAAAGGCCAAAATCAATACAGGGCACTCCTGAACTTAAAAAAAAAAATGCAAACGTTCGAAGCATAAACTTTTATCAATTTACCAAAATAGACATGATTAAAAAAATGTTGAGAATGCAACACAGAGGTCTATAAGACCCAGAAAGATCCAAATACAAATAAACCACAGTACACAAGACAATGGGTCTGTGTCACGTACAGACTTCTCTCAGTCAATTTTTGTTATAAGCTTCAAAATGAGCATAAATCACACCTCGACAGTCCACATACCCCGATTACACAATATACTGCCACCACTCATCAAACAGACGTGGCGATCAGTCCCTGAAATAAATATCACTGTCCAACAGTCAAAAGGCCACACTCTCTGAAAATGTATAGATTGTTTAGCGCATGCAAGAACCAAATAAAACTGTACTTACAAGAAAAGATATGAATAGTTTAAAATAAAGTGATACAAATAAGCAAATCACTTATAAAAAAAAAAAAGAACAAAGAAATAATAGAAATACTTAACTGTTTCCATCTAAAGTTATTCTTCAGTTTCCTTGAGGGTAGGAGAAATGGTTTATAGATAACATCCAGTTCAGGCTGACCCCCACATGTGAATACCTTTCCATGTTTTATATACCCGGTTCTTGGCTTAAGGTTACAGTACGGTGTAGATTGTAATATTAAAATCACAGGTCTGTAACTGTACCGTGGGCTAAATAGGGACTAGCACCTTGCATATTAGAAACCATGTTTGAGTATGTACCCTCTGAGTTCCTAAAAAAGTAGGTGTTATACCCTTTGTGTAGTGTCAAATACCTGAATGACAGGCTTAATTTAATGGTTTTTTACTGATGTTATAATTTACCTTACAGTCTGTATCATATTCGTGTTGTTAACCACAGTAAACAGCATTGGGTGCTATAAAAAAATGCCATATATCTAAAAATGTGGCTTTAGCCAAGAGGACTACAAAATAATGAAATATATTGAATAGGAAAGAAAACCTAAGCATAAACGAACACCTAAAGAAGGCCAAGTGGCCAATCACCGCATAGCAAAATTAGTGAACTACTATATACAGTGTTTAAAAACATGAGTTAATCATAAAATCTTTATATTAGTTTTTATTTCCAGCATTGGTAACATTGTACACTGTTTTCTAAAGGTACCTTCACACATAACGATATCGTTAAGGATATCGTTGCAACGTCACGCTTTTTGTGACATCGCAACGATCCCGCTAACGATCTCGTTATGTGTGACAGCGACCAACGATCAGGCCCCTGCTGGGAGATTGTTGATCGCTGGGGAATGATCAGGACCTTTTTTGGTCGCTGATCACCCGCTGTCATCGCTGGATCGGCGTGTGTGACGCCGATCCAGCGATGTGTTCACTTGTAACCAGGGTAAATATCGGGTCGTATCGCTGGTCGTGATCATTGGTAAATCGTTTAGTGTAACAGTACCTTAATTCAAAACATGAAGAGAAATGTACATAGTTTTTAACTACTTTACAGAAAATAGCAAAAAATTAACATTGGGGTGTTGTAAAAAAATAGCTGTGTCTGCATTTGTCCTTACAAACTCACAATACACTGTGTGCAGAATTATTAGGAAAGTTGTATTTTGATCACATGATACTTTTTATACATGTTGTCCTACTCCAAGCTGTTTAGGCTTCACAGCCAACTACCAATGAAGTAAATCAGGTGATGTGCATCTCTGTAATGAGATGGGGTGTTGTCTAATGACATCAAAACCCTATATAAGGTCTGCTTAAAGGGGTTCTCCACTACTTTCAATTTACCCCCCAAGGTATCCCCCGGGGCCCCTAATGAATTTTGTAAATACCTTCCGTTGCCGTTTTCGCCTGTGAGCGGCGCTATGCCGGCGGCTGAGTCCGGGTCACATGACCCCCAGGCTGCAGCCGCCGCTAATTTCCACCGACGTCATTTCAATTTTCAGACTCTGGAAATTCACGTGACGTTATGAGCAGGCGTGACCCAGCCTCACAGTCAGCGGTCACTCAAGAGTGACTGGGCTGTCGGCGGCGTTGGGGGCTGCCTGAGGGGCTGTGCTGGGGGCGGGAGGGGCTAGGCAGGGATGTGTACGATCACGATGTGATGTGATCATGTGATGTGCGGGCGTGGGGGTCTGCGCGCCGGGCGGTGCGGTAGGGCTGTGCCGTGATGTGCTGGCGCCGGGCGGTGCGGTAGGGCTGCGCCGTGATGTGCCGCCGCCGTGCAGTGTGGTAGGGCTGCGCCATGATGTGCCAGCGGTGCAGTGGGGATGCGCCGTGATGTGCCGTGCAGTGGGGCTGCGCTGAGATGTGTGGGCGCTGCGCGGTGCTGGGATCTGCGGGTGTGTGCGGTGGGACCACTGGCCGTGCTTTGGTATGCTTCTGGCTGGCTGGCTAGCGGGGGGGTCATTGGTGTGTGTGTCTCTGTGTGCAGGCATCGTCCCATGGGACTACAAGTACCATCGGGCTATGCCTGCTACAGTGACAGTGAGTGACACATTATCTAATGATGGGACAGTAGTAGTCCCATCATCCGGCTAATGTGTTAAAAAAAACATACATTACACACATACAGTACATACAACATACATACAACATACATACAGACTACAACACACATAGCGACATGAACCATGCGACATGAACCATGTGACATGCACCATGTGACATGTACCGTGCGCCATGCGACATGAACCAAGCGGCATGCACCATGCAACATATAACATGCCACGTACAGTACATACATACAGTACATACATACATATAGACATACAGTACATTAAACAGAGTACATACTCACCATCACTTGTCACTTTGATCCCCGAAGCTAGTGTCATCTGTAAAAAATATTAAAATAATAAACAAACACTATACTCCCTGATCCACAGAAATCCAATTAAAACGAGTGTCCCTTGACGATCTCCCGTGGAGAACAGCAGCATCAGCTGATGTGACCGCTGTCCAGAGGCTCCACGAATACAATGATGGAAGGTATCCTTCCACAATGCATTCCCCACACTGTATTCCTATGCCCCTGTGAGAAAATAGTCCCTAGTCTCACTTCTGGCACTGCTGTGTGAGAAAGTTCCCACGCAGCTTTTGCCATAAAGTGAGACCAGTGAACTAAGGTAACCTCTCAGTGATGCACTGCAGGACCCATTGTCTTCTGTCAGTGTGTCACTGGAAGCCCTATAGAGCAGTGACATCACCCAATGTCACGGTTCTATAGGGGAGATCGTCGTGGGACACTCGTTATTAATTGGACTACAGCGGACAGGGAGTATACGGTTTATTATTTTACGTTGTTTGCAGGCGCTGAAGTATGGTAAGTATGGTCAAATTAAGAATATTAAAATACTTTTTTCTGGCTGTGTCTTTTTTTTTTTAACTCTTTCACTACTATAGGATTAATAATGGATAGGCGTCATATTGACGCCTCTCCAATATTAACCCGGCTTAACCCCTTCATGACCCAGCCTATTTTGACCTTAAAGACCTGGCCGTTTTTTGCAATTCTGACCAGTGTCCCTTTATGAGGTAATAACTCAGGAACGCTTCAATGGATCCTAGCGGTTCTCAGATTTTTTTTTTTCGTGACATATTGGGCTTCATGATAGTGGTAAATTTAGGTCAATAAATTCTGTGTTTATTTGTGATAAAAACGGAAATTTGGCGAAAATTTCGCAATTTTCACATTTTGAATTTTTATTCTGTTAAACCAGAGAGTTATGTGACACAAAATAGTTAATAAATAACATTTCACACATGTCTACTTTACATCAGCACAATTTTGGAAATAAAATTTTTTTTTGCTAGGAAGTTATAAGGGTTAAAATTTGACCATCGATTTCTCATTTTTACAACGAAATTTACCAAACCATTTTTTTGGGGGACCACCTCACAATTGAAGTCAGTTTGAGGGGCCTATATGGCTGAAAATACCCAAAAGTGACACCATTCTAAAAACTGCACCCCTCAAGGTGCACAAAACCACATAAAGGAAGTTTATTAACCCTTCAGGTGCTTCACAACAGCAGAAGCAACATGGAAGGAAAAAATGAACATTTAACTTTTTAGTCACAAAAATGATCTTTTAGCAACAATTTTTTTATTTTCCCAATGGAAAAAGGAGAAACTGAACCACGAAAGTTGTTGTCCAATTTGTCCTGAGTACGCTGATCCCTCATATGTGGGGGTAAACCACTGTTTGGGCACATGGTAAGGCTTGGAAGGGAAGGAGCGCCATTTGACTTTTTGAATGAAAAATTATCTCCATCGTTAGCGGACACCATGTCGCGTTTGGAGAGACCCTGTGTGCCTAAACATTGGAGCTCCCCCACAAGTGACCCCATTTTGGAAACTAGACCCCCCAAGGAACTTATCTAGATGCCTAGTGAGCACTTTAAACCCTCAGGTGCTTCACAAATTGATCCGTAAAAATGAAAAAGTACTTTTTTTCACAAAAAAATGCTTTTCGCCTCAATTTTTTCATTTTCACATGGGCAATAGGATGAAATGGATCCTAAAATTTGTTGGGCAATTTCTCCCGAGTACGTCGATACCTCACATGTGGGGGTAAACCACTGTTTGGGCACACGGCAGGGCTCGGAAGGGAAGGCGCGCCTTTTGACTTTTTGAATGGAAAATTAGCTCCAATTGTTAGCTAACACCATGTCGCGTTTGGAGAGCCCCTGTGTGCCTAAGCATTGGAGCTCCCCCACAAGTGACCCCATTTTGGAAACTAGACCCCCCAAGTAACTTATCTAGATGCATACTGAGCACTTTAAACCCCCAGGTGCTTCACAGAAGTTTATAACGCAGAGCCATGAAAATAAAAAATAATTTTTCTTTCCTCAAAAATTATTTTTTGCCTGGAATTTCCTATTTTGCCAAGGGTAATAGGAGAAATTGGACCCCAAATGTTGTTGTCCAGTTTGTCCTGAGTACGCAGATACCCCATATGTGGGGGTAAACCACTGTTTGGGCGCACGGCAGGGCTCAGAAGGGAAGGCACGCCATTTGGCTTTTTAAATGGAAAATTAGCTCCAATCATTAGCGGACACCATGTCGCGTTTGGAGAGCCCCTGTGTGCATAAACATTGGAGATCCCTGACAAATGACCCCATTTTGGAAACTAGACCCCAAAAGGAACTAATCTAGATGTGTGGTGAGCACTTTGAACCCTCAAGTGCTTCACAGAAGTTTATAACGCAGAGCCATGAAAATAAAAAAAAAATGTCTTTTCTCAAAAATGATTTTTTAGCCCGCAATTTTTTATTTTCCCAAGGGTAATAGGAGAAATTTGACCCCAAAAGTTGTTGTCCAGTTTCTCCTGAGTACGGTGATACCCCATATGTGGGGGTAAACTACTGTTTGGGCACATGCCGGGGCTCGGAAGTAAAGTAGTGACGTTTTGAAATGTAGACTTTGATAGAATGCTCTACAGGCGTCACGTTGCGTTTGCAGAGCCCCTGATGTGGCTAAACAGTAGAAACCCCCCACAAGTGACCCCATTTTGGAAACTAGACCCCGAAAGGAACTTATCTAGATCTGTGGTGAGCACTTTCAACCCCCTAGTGCTTCACAGAAGTTTATAACGCAGAGCCGTGAAAATAATAAATACGTTTTCTTTCCTCAAAAATAATTTTTTAGCCCAGAATTTTTTATTTTCCCAAGGGGTACAGGAGAAATTGGACCCCAAAAGTTGTTGTCCAGTTTCTCCTGAGTACGCTGATACCCCATGTGTGGGGGTAAACCACTGTTTGGGCACAAGTCGGGGCTGCGGAATCCGCACAAAGAATTGGCATACTGCGAAAAATACAACGCAGCGTTTCCGCACGGTATTTTCCGCACCATGGGCACAGCGGATTTGGTTTTCCATATGTTTACATGGTACTGTAAACCTGATGGAACACTTCTGCGAATCCGTAGCCAAATCCGCACCGTGTGCACATAGCCTAATTCTAAAGGTATGTGCACACGCTGCGGATCCGCAGCAGTTTCCCATGAGTTTACAGTTCAATGTAAACCTATGGGAAACAAATCGCTGTACACATGCTGCAGAAAAACTGAACGGAAACGCAGTGGTTTACATTCCGCAGCATGTCACTTCTTTCTGCGGATTCAGCAGCGGTTTTACAACTGCTCCAATAGAAAATCACAGTTGTAAAACCGCAGTGAAATGCGCAAAAAAACCGCGGTAAATCCGCGATAAATCCACAGCAGTTTAGCACAGCGGATTTATCAAAATCCGCTGCGGAAAAATCCGCAGAGGACCAGAACATATACACATACCGAAACCCTAACCCTAGTTCTAACTCCAACCTTACTGGAAGAAAAAAAATCTTTATTTTATTATTGTCCCTACCTATGGGGGTGACAAAGGGGGGGGGGGGTCATTTACTGTTTGTTTTTTTTGGATCACTGTGAGGTTATATCACAGTGATCAAAATTCACATTGGAACGAATCTGCCGGCCGGCAGATTCGGCCGGCGCACTGCACATGCGCCCGCCATTTTGGAAGATGGCGGCGCCCAGGAAAGAAGACGGACGGACCCCGGGAGGCTCGGTAAGTATGATGGCGGGGGGGGGGGGGGGGAGGTTGGTTCGGAGTATGGGGGGGTGGATCGGAACATGGGGAGGGGTGGATCGGAGCACGGGGGGGTGGATTGGAGCACGGTGGGGTGAATCGCAGTGCGGGGGGGTGGATCGCAGTGCGGGGGGGTGGATCGCAGTGCGGAGGGGTGGATCGGAGTGCAGGGGG
The DNA here is from genome assembly GCF_032444005.1 of Ranitomeya imitator. Taxonomy (NCBI): domain Eukaryota; kingdom Metazoa; phylum Chordata; class Amphibia; order Anura; family Dendrobatidae; genus Ranitomeya; species Ranitomeya imitator. Next base: position 394,244,837 of record NC_091283.1, read on the forward strand.
GTGGGATTGGAGCACGTGGGGTGGAATTGGAGCACGGGGGGGAGCGGACAGGAGGACGGGGGAGCGGAGCACCGGACGGAGGGGAGCGGACCACAGATCGGGAGGCTGGGGGGTGCGATCGGTGGGGTGGGGGCACAACAGTGTTTCCAGCCATGGCCGATGATATTGCAGCATCGGCCATGGCGGGATTGTAATATTTCACCAGTTTTTTAGGTGAAATATTACAAATCGCTCTGATTGGCAGTTTCACTTTCAACAGCCAATCAGAGCGATCGTAGCCACGGGGGGGGGGGGGGGGGGGAAGCCACACACCCTGGGCTAAAGTACAACTCCTCCTGTCCCTGCAGGCCGGGTGAAATTACAGTTAACCCTTTCACCCGGCCTGCAGGAGCCCAATCCAGCCATGATGCATATGCTGCGTCACAGGTCGGAATGGCACAGGTTTTCATGATGCATACGGTGCGTCAAAGGTCGGGAAGGGGTTAATGTCACCTTACAATAGCAAGGTGACATTAGCCCATTATTACCCCATATCCCACCGCTACTCGGGAGTGGGAAGAAAGGAGCTAAGTGCCGGAATTGGCGCATCTCACAGATGCGCCATTTCTGGGGTGGCTGCGGACTGGTATTTGTAGCCAGGGGGGTGGGGGCAATATCCATGGCCCCTCTCTAGGCTATGAATATCAGCCCGCAGCTGTCTGCGTAGCATTTCTGGCTATAAAAATTTTAATAGCCAGTAAAGGCTATGCAGACACCTGCGGGGCTGATATTCATAGCCTCGGAGAGGCCATGGGTATTACCCCCTTCCCAGGCTACAAATATTGGCCCCCGGCCGTCGGCTTTCCCCCTCTGGCGCAGAAAATTGTGTGGGAGCCCACGCCATTTTTTTCTCTGTGTTTTTTTTTAAACTGAAACATTGTTACATCAGCTGGCAGTATCCCCCGCTTTGAGGTGGGCTTCGGTGGTGAGCCCACTTCAAAGCCGCAACATGTCAGCTGCTTTCAATACAACAAAAAAATTTACATGATCGCTAAACGGCGTAGCGAGAAAAAAAGATCAAAAGCCCAAATTATGTTTTCTTGTCGCCAAGACATTGTATTAAAATGCAAAAACGGCCGATCAAAAGAATGTATCTGCACAAAAGTGGTATCATTAAAAACGTCAGCTCGGCACGCAAAAAATTAGCCCTCACCCGACCCGATATCTCAGAAAATATAGACGCTATGGGTATCGGAATATGGCGCAATTATTTTATTTCATTTTAGCAGAGTTTGGATTTTTTTTTCACCACTTAAATAAAAAATAACCTAGGCGTGTTTGGTGTCTATGAACTCGTAATGACCTGGAGAATCATAATGGCAGGTCAGTTTTATGCTGTGTACACACGTTGCACATTTGGGTGCAGAACTTTCTGCACAAAATCTGCATCTCCTTGCAGAAAACACAGCTGCGTTTTTTATGCATTTTTTCACGGTTTTTGTGTGGTTTTTGGGGCATTTTTTGCACGGTTTTGACTCAGTTTTTGCTGCAGTATTTGATGTGGATTTTTGCGTGGTTTTGATTCAGGTTTTTGATGCTTTTTTATGCAGTTTTTGGTGCAGTTTTGATGCAGTTTTTGGTGCAGTTTTGATGCATTTTTTTATGCAGTTTTGATGCGTTTTTGGTGCAGTTTTGGGTGCGGTTTTGATGCACTTTTTGGTGCAGTTTTGATGCACTTTTTGGTGCGGTTTTGATGCAGTTTTTGGTGCGGTTTTGATGCAGTTTTTGGTGCGTTTTTTTGTGCGGTTTTGATGCATTTTTAAAAAATGTTTGGTACGGTTTTTGTGCGTTTTTGTATGCGTTTTTGAAAGCTAAATAAAGATGTATTATTGGACAAAAAAAAGATTTGTGATGTCATTATTGTCCAACCTCCTCTTTTACATTTGTCCAACCCACACTTAATTACACATAGATGAAATGGATAGACAGATCTACATATAGATAGATCTATAGATGCATACATCTATCTATTCATATATCTATTTATAGATATATCTGGATAAATATATCTATTGATAGATGTATGGATAGTGTAGGGTGCGTGTCCTCTGTCCGGATTAGATCCGAATTAGCTGCAGATCGGATGCTGCGTACTTGTAGTCCCATCGGATGATGCCTGCACACACACCCCAAAAGACCCCCGCACACACCAGAACAGTCCCGCACAGTGCCACACACATCTGAACAGCCGCAGACCCCGCCCGCACACACCCGAACAGTCCCACACACATCGGAACAGTCCCGCACACATCCGGACAGCCCGCAGACCCCACCCACATACACATACACGCACACAGTCACCGCCCACACACTTCCCTCCTCCCGAACTGCAGCGTTTCTCGGACCCACATCCGCAGCAAAACTGCACATCTTTTTTACATCTGCGGTTTTGCTGAGGATGTGCCCGACTCAATGAAAGTCTAAGGGTGCAGAGACGCTGCAGTTCGGCACAAAAGAAGTGACATGCTGCGGAAAAACAAAGTTGCATTGTGGTGCGGCTTTTTCCGCATCATGTGCACAATAAGTCTACGGCTCCCATAGACTTACATTGGTTGTTCACTACTCTGCGGATTTGATGCAATTCTGTGCGGCAAAAAACGCTGCAGATCTGCAATCAAATCCGCAACATATGCACACAGCTTTAGCGTTTAGTGAACCTAGCAAAAAAGCCAAGCAAAAAACAAGTGTGGGATTGCACTTTTTTGCAATTTCATCACACTTTGAATGTTTTTCACATTTTCTGTTGCACGACATGGTAAAACCAATGATGTCGTTCAAAAATACAATTTGTTCCGCAAAAGATAAGCCCTCACATGGCAATATTGACGGAAAAATTATGACTCTGGAAAGAAGGGAAGCGATAAATGAAAAAATCTCCATGGGTGAAGGGGTTTAGAAACATGGATATGGACATATCTATGGAAATAGACATAGATATATAGATACTGTCAGGATTCCCCTGACCGCTGCCACCAATTTGTCAGGATTTCCCTGACCGCTGCCACCAATTTGTCACGATTCACACCGTGACCGTCACCCCTACGTCACGGGTTGGGGTGACTTTAGGCCAACAGACGGCTGTCACATGTGCAGGGGGGCTTATCTTAGTTATCCCTCCACTGCTAACAATGTGATGAGAAAAAACACACAAGGCTATTGACCTCTTAGTTTACAGCAGGGGCTTATTCTAGGTATCCCACTGCTTTCAATATACCACAAACTGCAGGGATTTATGTATATCCCGCTTACAGTTCCATTTAAAACTTGCAGCTCTCTGGCGCCCCCCTTACTCTCAGGTCAGATTAGGTACTGCACCCTGGGTAATTAGTCGCCAGAAAGGCTGCCTGCTATGTACTGGCTATTGGGCACGCTGCAGCGACGCGATAAACTACTCCCACTCAGGTAGGAACAATAATTATCAACACCGCAGTCGCTACAGCATCACTCAACAGTCTGTACACTATCGCTGCCACCAGCTTCGATTAAACGGGTCCGAAGCTAACCCAACACAGTAGCGTAATTCTCTTCCAGAGACTTAGGGTACGGTTGTTAGAGCATGGAGAATGAACTAACATATAATAGTATATCCCATAAAAAATTAGGCAGTGCTTTATCAAAAATATTTTATAAAGATGTTACAAATGAGACAATTGCAAATATGTACAAGGATAATTATGAAATAAACAGGGATTAAATGAGAAAAAGTAACACTCACATGTTCAAAGCATGGCAGGCACCCAGGCTAGTGCAGTTTTCCATACATCCCAGTTCATGGGACATGCTCAGCTCTTCCAGGAAAAGAAGACGCAAGCAAGCAGGAAGAAGAAAGAGACTCCTCAGAGCCTTCCAGACACTTAAAACCTTAAGGCTGTGACATCACAGAAAGGCTGGTTTATCCAGACCCTCCTCTCTCTACATTCTGACTAAAACTATTCTCTCTAATTTCTATAACTTCGCTACAAAACATGTCATAGTCATAACAAACCCATCATTCATCTTGGATTAACGTGGGCATTCTAATGAGATCAAATATGTCCTATCTGGGATACATATTTACAGAGAAATCCCTACTTCTTTACCAGATGGAGTTAGAAGTTCATGTTTACAGCGGTTGACAGCTCCGCCGAGTGACGTTAAGGAATATATATTTTTCCTATTTCTAGCTTAAATCGTTTGCCTAATATCTTACAAAAACTAAACAAAGCCTTGAGCAAGAGAAGCTACTTATATGATATTTCATACCATATCGTGACAGATACATATCTATCTATATCTATCATCTATCCATCCCATATCTATCTAATTCCATCTATCTAATTCCATCTATCTATCCCATATCTATCTATCTATCTATCTCTATCATCTATCCATCCCATATCTATCTAATTCCATCTATCTATCTAATTCCATCTATCTATCCCATATCTATCTATCTATCTATCTCTGTGTGTAATGGAGTGTGGATTGGACAAATGTAAAAGAGGAGTTGGACAGAAATGACATCACAAATCTTTTTGAAGAGAGAGGAGGGAGCGGTTTGGGTGTGTTTTGGAGGGGGTGTGGTAGGTTCGGGCTTAGTGGCCAGTGCAATGCATCATGGAACTTGTAGTATTGCACAATAACTCAGGAGAAAGGAAGTTGTCGATTAACCCCATCAGAGCTGGATCCAGCACTGAAGATGTGCTGCCACAGCATGATAAAAGGTAGTATTGATAAAATAAACACAGTGGATGTTTTCAGTGGCACATAATAGCAAGATTTATGAAAAAAAAATGTTTATTGTAGTGGACAACTTCTTTAATTATTAGGCAACTTCCTTTCCTTTGGCAAAATGGGTCAGAAGAGAGATTTGACAAGCTCTGAAAAGTCCAAAATTGTGAGATGTCTTGCAGAGGAATGCAGCAAGCTTTTGAAGCGTGATCACTGAACAATCAAGTGTTTCATGGCAAATAGCCAACAGAGTCGCAAGAAGCGTGTTGGGCAAAAAAGGCGCAAAATAACTGCCCATGAATTGGGGAAAATCAAGCGTGACACTGCCAAGATGCCATTTGCCACCAGTTTTGCCATATTTCAGAGCTGCAACGTTAGTGGAGTAACAAAAAGCACAAGGTGTGCGATACTCAGGGACACGGCCAAGGTAAGGAAAGCTGAAGAAAAACAACCACCTCTGAACAAGAAACATAAGATAAAATGTCAAGACTGGGCCAAGAAATATCTTAAGACTAACTTTTCAAAAGTTTTATGGACTGATGAAATGAGAGTAAGGCTGCCGTCACACTATCAGTATTTGGTCAGTATTTTACATCAGTATTTGTAAGCCAAAACCAGGAGTGGGTGATAAATGCAGAAGTGGTGCATATGTTTCTATTATACTTTTCCTCTAATTGTTCCACTCCTGCTTTTTGCTTATAAATACTGATGTAAAATACTGACCAAATACTGCTAGTGTGACGGCAGCCATACTCTGAATGGGCCAGATGGCTGGGCCAGAGGCTGGATCAGTAAAGGGCAGCGAGCTCCACTCCGACTCAGACCCCAGCAAGGTGGAGGTGGGGTACTGGTATGGGCTGGTATCATCAAAGATGAACTTCTGGGACCTTTTCGGGTTAAGGATGGAGTGAAGCTCAACTCCCAGACCTACTGCCAGTTTCCGGAAGACAACTTCTTCAAGCAGTGGTAAAGGAAGAAGTCGGTATCATTCAAGAAAAACAAGATTTTCATGCAGGACAATGCTCCATCACATGCCTCCAACTACTCCACAGCGTGGCTGGCCAGTAAAGGTGTCAAAGAAGAAAAAATAATGATACGGCCCCCTTGTTCCCCTGATCTGAACCCCATAGAAAACCTGTGGTCCCTCATAAAATGTGAGATCTACAGGGAGGGAAAACAGTACACCTCTCGGAACAGTGTCTGGGAGGCTGTGGTGGCTGCTGCACGCAATGTTGATCGTAAACAGATCAAGCAACTGACAGAATCTATGGATGGAAGGCTGTTGAGTGTCATCATAATTAAGGTGGCTATATTGGTCACTAATTTTTTTAGGTTTTGTTTTTGCATGTCAGAAATGTTTATTTCTAAATTTTGTGCAGTGATATTGGTTTACTTGGTGAAAATAAACAAGTAAGATGGGAATATATTTGGTTTTTATTAAGTTGCCTAATAATTCTGCACAGTAATAGTTACCTGCACAAACAGATATCCTCCTAAGATAGCCAAATCTAAAAAAAACCACTCCAACTTCCAAAAATATTAAGCTTTGATATTCATGAGTCTTTTGGGTTGATTGAAAACATAGTTGTTGATCAATAATAAAAATAATCCTCTAAAATATAACTTGCCTAATAATTCTGCACACAGTGTATGTACTATTTTTTTATGACGATTCGCATTCCTATTAATCACTAACCTAATATTTAGTTGTACACCCACAGTTTTTTTTAGAACTGCTTCACATCTACAGTATGTTGCATAGAGTCAACAAACTTCTGGCACCTGTCAACTGTTATTTCAGCCCAGGATGCTTGGACTACATCCCACAATTTTTGGCATTTGTTGGCTTTGCCTCAGAAACAGGAGTATTAATGTCACTCCACAAATCTCATATCGGATTAAAGTCCGGGTATTGGGCTAGCCACTCCATAACCTCAATTTTGTTGGACTGGAACCAAGATCTTGCTTGTTTACTGGTGTGTTTAGGGTCATTGTCTTGTTGAAACGTCCATTTCAAGGGCATATCCTCTTCAGCGTAAGGCAACATGATCTCAAGTATTTTAATATATGCAAACTGGTCCATGAGCCCTGGTATGCAGTAGATGGGTCCGGCACCATAGTAATAAAACATGCCCATATCACTGTCTTCAGAGTGTACTGTGGCTGGAATGCAGAGTTGGGGAGTGGCCTGGCAAACTGGCTATGGCCCTTTGACCCTAAAAGAACAATTTTACTTTCATCAGTCCATAAAATGTTTCTCCATTTCCCTTTAGGCCAGTTGATGTGCTCTTTAGCAAATTGTATCCGTTTCGGTACATGTCTTTTTTTTTAAGCAGTGGGACTTTTCGGGGACTTCCTGCTAAGAGATTAGCTTCACACAGGTGTCTTCTAACTCTCACAGTACTCACAGGTAACTTGACACTATGTTTGATGATCCCTGTCTGAGTGTAACAACTCTGCTGGCATCACAGCATGGCCTCACATCTCTCACACAATCTTACCCACTGCTCCAGGCCATGATGTGGTTTCTGTTTCATGCCAGCTCCATGTTCTGTGTCTCTGCTCTGTGCATGCCTCATGGCTATGTGTATAGGGGGCCGGCGCCTGAACTCTCTGGTTCTTATAGGAATCAGGTGCATCTGTCTAATCAGTTCCTGACCAATTACCAAGAGGCCTCCTGTATATAGTGCAGCTCCACCCTGTGGTCTGGGCCTGTGCAATGTGTTAGCTCAGTTAGTGTTTAGCTGCTGAGTTTGCCTGGCCTTGCTCTGAGTTACTCCCTCTGAGCTTTTCTCTGTGCTTTTGCCTTGTTCTTGTAGTCCGCCCTCCAGGAGGCAGAGTATCCTGATCCCTGTGTCTTGTTCCATTGCCTTGTCTGTACTTTGTCTTTTCTCGGTCTCCTTGTCTGTGGCTTCCTTCCCTGCTTTCTTTCCTTGTGCTTTCTGTCTGCTTTCACTCCGCACTCTTGCGGCTCTGCACTCAGACCGTGCTTCACACTCTCTGGCTTTGCTCTGTGGCTCCGCTCTTTGCGGTTCTATCTGGCTCCGCTCTTTGCGGTACTATCTGGCTCCGCCTCCTGTGTTTCTGCACTTGGCTCCGCCTCCAGCGTCTCCGCTCTTGGCGTTACCTCCAGCGTCTCCGCTCTTGGCTCCGCCTCCAGCGTCTCCGCTCTTGGCTCCACCTCCAGCATCTCCGCTCTTGGCTCCGCCTCCAGCGTCTCCGCTCTTGGCTCCGCCTCTAGCGTCTTTGCTCTTGGCTCCGCCTCCAGTGTCTCCGCTCTTGGCTCCGCCTCCAGCGTCTCCGCTCTTGGCTCCGCCTCCAGCGTCTCCGCCCTTGGCTCTGCCTTCTACTTCTCTTTTCTTAATTCCACCTTCTACTTAGGTTAGGCTATGGGTTGAACTAGATGGACATATAGTCTTCCTTCAACCTTAATAACTATGTATGTACTTGTTACTTGGTCCTCCTGTGTGAACAGGTCCCTACCTGTTCCTTCATTCTCCTTTCCTGGCTTGTTTCCATACCTGCATTTTCTGTGTGTACAGGTCCCTACCTGTTCCTTCATCACACTCTCAATAGGACTGCACTCGGGTGTCATCTGAGTGCAGCCTGATTCATACACCACATCAACCAGTCCTGTGTATCCTGTGTTCCTGCCAGTCCTGCCCTGCCTTCCAGTCCTGTGTTCCTGCTGTCCTAGCCAGTCCTGTTTCCTGCCGTGTCTCTGCCAGCCCTGAGTTCTCTGCCGTGTCTCTGCCAGCCTACTCGTCTGAGTTCCAGCCGTGCTCTTCTGCCAGTCCTGCCTAATGCCCGCACCAATCCAGGTGTTCCTGTCTCCCAAGTGGGATCAGCAGCCACAGCCAGACACCACCCTGGAGTAGCACCTGGCAGCTGCCTGCTGCACAAGCCTGACCTCACCATCAGAGGCTCCAGTGAAAACCCAGGCAGCTGTCATAGTCACGCCCCTTCCAGGGTAGTCTGGTTTGTGGCACAGTGGGGCCACAAACCCCCCCGAGCTCACGCCCACCAGTCAGGGCGTGAGCGTGACACTGAGCCTTTTGCATTCTGGCTGTTCTTCCATCCACTCGAATGGTAGTCTTCCGTTTTCTTCCACGTCTCTCTGGTTTGGCTTTCTATTTTAAAGCATTTTAGCTGAACCGCCTATCATTGTCTGTACTTCTTTGTAAATTTTACCCTCTCCAATCAACTTTTTAATCAAAGTATGCTGTTCTTCTGAACAATGTCTCGAATGACCCATATTTCTCAGGCTTTCAAGGAGAAATGCATGTACAACATGTCCTGGTTTCAGCCTTAAATAAAGGCCACCTTATTCACACCTGTTTCTTCACAGAATGATTGACCTCACTAATTGAACTACACACTGCTGTTATTGTGAACACCCCCCTTTCAATTAATTATTCTGATACACAGACTCAAAAACATGCAGATCATGAATGATGAGTCTGTTGGTTTTCTTACAATCTACTGGACCAACTGATGAATTGTTTAACATGTGGTAATATTTATACCAAAAACAGTGATTAATCTGTAGCAAACTCCAGTGACATGTGCACTCCTACTCCCACCAGCTTCAGGTGGTTTTAATTAGCTGGTTCCTTCCTACCCCATAAATTCTAGGTTTTATAGTCCAAGAGAGGTGTCTTATCAGGACAGGAACCCAACTATAGGATACGCTTTAACGGTGGCAGTTGGGCTCATATATATTGGCCAATTTATGTGCGAAGTACCTTCTTTTTACTGTTAATTTTCCTATAGCATTATTGCAGTTCCAATTTTCTAAAATTTGATATGTACATAATATAGCAGTTACTTATTTTCAAGGGCAGTAATGCAGTTCCAATTTTGTAGGTTTACCATTCTTAACATTCCAGAGTGCAGCTTTGTATTTTCTTAGTGATTAATCTGGTTAGTCGTATTGGACTGCTATTATTTTGCAAAAAACTATCGTAAAGCCAATAATCGTGTGAACATCCGATTTCGAATTTTGCCTGATTCACACATCTCTACTGTAAGAACATGAACAAAAAAAATGAACACATGTACACCACAGTACACTAGCCTTGTTATAAGAACCATAAAAAGCCAAAACCAAATTGTGTGCTCTCCATACATATAATTAAAACAAACTTTATTAAATATTCATGGATAATTTACAAAGCCAACCATATCATGATTGATAAATGATTTTTTATGGGGGTTTAAATCTTTTTATCAGTCACAATACTGTAAAAATGACATTTCTGGCATAAGGGATGCCACCGCTCATCATGAATTAGACGAGCTGTGGCACCACTCCCAGTCTAAGCCCTGTCCATTTTGGCGGAACAGGGCAAAACTGGTGTGAAAATGCAATAAAGGTCACAAAACATTTGCAGAATTTTGCATTGCACAAAAATTGTAATTTACTTCAGAATTCTCATGAAACTGCTTTAATGAATCACAGCCCATAGAAAACATCATTTGTTATGTGTGTGTATATATATATATATATATATATATATATATATATATACAGTGGGGCAAAAAAGTATTTAGTCAGTCAGCAATAGTGCAAGTTCCACCACTTAAAAAGATGAGAGGCGTCTGTAATTTACATCATAGGTAGACCTCAACTATGGGAGACAAACTGAGAAAAAAAAAATCCAGAAAATCACATTGTCTGTTTTTTTAACATTTTTTTTGCATATTATGGTGGAAAATAAGTATTTGGTCAGAAACAAACAATCAAGATTTCTGGCTCTCACAGACCTGTAACTTCTTCTTTAAGAGTCTCCTCTTTCCTCCACTCATTACCTGTAGTAATGGCACCTGTTTAAACTTGTTATCCGTATAAAAAGACACCTGTGCACACCCTCAAACAGTCTGACTCCAAACTCCACTATGGTGAAGACCAAAGAGCTGTCAAAGGACACCAGAAACAAAATTGTAGCCCTGCACCAGGCTGGGAAGACTGAATCTGCAATAGCCAACCAGCTTGGAGTGAAGAAATCAACAGTGGGAGCAATAATTAGAAAATGGAAGACATACAAGACCACTGATAATCTCCCTCGATCTGGGGCTCCACCCAAAATCCCACCCCGTGGGGTCAGAATGACCACAAGAACGGTGAGCAAAAATCCCAGAACCACGCGGGGGGACCTAGTAAATGAACTGCAGAGAGCTGGGACCAATGTAACAAGGCCTACCATAAGTAACACACTACGCCACCATGGACTCAGATCCTGCAGTGCCAGATGTGTCCCACTGCTTAAGCCAGTACATGTCCGGGCCCGTCTGAAGTTTGCTAGAGAGCATTTGGATGATCCAGAGGAGTTTTGGGAGAATGTCCTATGGTCTGATGAAACCTAACTGGAACTGTTTGGTAGAAACACAACTTGTCGTGTTTGGAGGAAAAAGAATACTGAGTTGCATCCATCAAACACCATACCTACTGTAAAGCATGGTGGTGGAAACATCATGCTTTGGGGCTGTTTCTCTGCAAAGGGGCCAGGACGACTGATCCGGGTACATGAAAGAATGAATGGGGCCATGTATCGTGAGATTTTGAGTGCAAACCTCCTTCCATCAGCAAGGGCATTGAAGATGAAACGTGGCTGGGTCTTTCAACATGACAATGATCCAAAGCACACCGCCAGGGCAACGAAGGAGTGGCTTCGTAAGAAGCATTTCAAGGTCCTGGAGTGGCCTAGCCAGTCTCCAGATCTCAACCCTATAGAAAACCTTTGGAGGGAGTTGAAAGTCCGTGTTGCCAAGCGAAAAGCCAAAAACATCACTGCTCTAGAGGAAATCTGCATGGAGGAATGGGCCAACATACCAACAACAGTGTGTGGCAACCTTGTGAAGACTTACAGAAAACGTTTGACCTCTGTCATTGCCAACAAAGGATATATTACAAAGTATTGAGATTAAATTTTGTTTCTGACCAAATACTTATTTTCCACCATAATATGCAAATAAAATGTTAAGAAAACAGACAATGTGATTTTCTGGATTTTTTTTTCTCAGTTTGTCTCCCATAGTTGAGATCTACCTATGATGTAAATTACAGACGCCTCTCATCTTTTTAAGTGGTGGAACTTGCACTATTGCTGACTGACTAAATACTTTTTTGCCCCACTGTATATACACAGGGTGGGCCATTTATATGGATACACCTAAATAAAATGGGAATGGTTGGTGATATCAACTTCCTGTTTGTGGCACATTAGTTTATGGGAGGGGGATGACTTTTTTCAAGATGGGTGGTGACCATTTTGGATCCATCTTTATTTTTTTCAATGGGAAGAGGGTCGTGTGACACATCAAATTTATTGAGACTTTCACAAGAAAAACAATGGTGTGCTTGGTTTTAACGTAACTTTATTCTTTCATGAGTTATTTACAAGTTTATGACCACTTATAAAATGTGTTCAAAGTGCTGCCCATTGGGTTGGATTGTCAATGCAACCCTCTTCTCCCACTCTTGACACACTGATAGCAACACTGCAGAAGAAATGCTAGCACAGGTTTCCAATATGGGTTGTTTCAGGTGCTGCACATCTTGTATCTTTACAGCATAGACAATTGCCTTCAGATGACCCCAAAGATAAAAGTCTAAGGGGGTCAGATCAGGAGACCTTGGTGGCCATTCAACTGGCCCACAACGACCAATCCACTTTCCAGGAAACTGTTCAGACCTGACATCCAAGATGGTGCTCCACCAATCTGGCATCAGGCGAACATCCCTTCGGCGGATATTAGCTACTCATAAATGGCACCCTTACAAAATCCAGCTGCTGCAGCATCTCAACGAGGATGACCCAGATTGATGCGCTGAATTTGCAGAATGGGCAAAACAAATATTGGAACAGGACCTTCATTTTACACAGAACATTATGTTCAGGGATGAGGCAAACTTTTTTGGGTGGGCCATTTATATGGATACACCTAAATAACATGGGAATGGTGACAGTTTTCTTGCGTAGGGTGTCTTGCATTGAAATCTGCTGCAATGACCCAGGTACTGTGTTCACCAGACATCAACACAAATTTTATCCGCTCCTCACGTGTTAACCTCTGCAACATGTCAATGGCTGTAAACAAAGAGAAACTTGTAAATAACTCATGAAATAAAGTTTCGTTAAAACCAAGCACACCATTATTTTTCTTGTGAAATTCTCAATAAGGTTGATGTGTCACATGACCCTCTTCCCATAGGAAAAAATAAAGTTGGATCCAAAATGGCCAACTTCAAAATGGCCACTATGGTCACCACCCATCTTGAAAAGTTTTCCCCCTCCCATATACTGTGCCACAAACAGGTAGTTGATATCACCAGTATAGCTCTCGCAAAAATTAAAGAGACCACTGCAAAATGCTCAGTTTGTCCGATTTTTGTCTTTATAGGTATATTTTTTAGTAAAATGTAAATTGGTAATTTATCCTATAAACTACTGACAACATGTCTCCAAATTTCCAAGCAATAAATTTTTTTTTTTTTTTCTGAAAAGGAGAAATGGACAAAATTAAAAAAAAAACCAGTGCATTCAGACCTCAAATAATGCAAAGAAAACAAGTTCATAATCATTTAGAAACAACAATACTAATGTTTTAAATCAGGAAGAGTTCAGAAATCAATATTTTGTGGAATAACCATGATTTTTAATCACAGCTTTCATGCGTCTTGGCATGCTTTCCACCAGTTTTTCACAATGTTTCTGGCGCAAAAATGTAAGCAGTTCTTCTTTGTTTGATGGCTTGTGACTATCCAGCATCCTCTTGATTACATTCCAGAGGTTTTCAATGTAGCTCAGGTCTGGAGATTGGGCTGCCCATGACAGAGTTTTGATGTGGTGGTCTCTTAATTTTTGCCAGATATATATATATATATTTGATTATTTGTTGTATTATTGCTCATATAACAAACAAAGCATGTGATCTAGATGATGTGAAAAAGCTTCTTCCCTGCAATGTATTTTTACGTTTTCTGTCTTAATGGTACCTCGATTTGCATAATATTGCGGTGTGATTGTTTCAGAGCTTCAAATTATGAATATAGGGACACAAAATTTTACAACATCTCGATTTATTCAATTTTGAGTATGAGTGCTACACACAGAAATACACGCACTTATTTGCACTGCTATTCTATCAATGAGGCTGTTTATAGTGTAGTGCTTCTTTCACAATTTCTTTTTTTTACTGGGTTTTAACATTGATATGAAAACCGAAAATTCCAATTACGTTCAATGATAACAACAGAAAAGTTGACGGTTGTTAATATCAAGTTGTTATTAAACATTAGAATCTACTATATAATTGTCTAAGGATCACTTCCGTCTGTCTGTCTGTCCTTCTGTCTGTCACGGATATTCATTGGTCGCGGCCTCTGTCTGTCATGGAATCCAAGTCGCTGATTGGTCTCGTCTGCTGCCTGTCATGGCTGCCACGACCAATCAGCGATGGCCACAGTCCGATTAGTCCCTCCCTACTCCCCTGCAGTCAGCGCCCGCTCCATACTCCCCTGCAGTCGGCGCCCGCTCCATACTCCCCACAGTCACCACTCACACAGGGTTAATGCCAGCGTTAACGGACCACGTTATGCCGTGGGTAACTCACTCCGTTACCGCCGCTATTAACCCTGTGTGACTAAGTTTTTACTATTGATGCTGCCTATGCAGCGTCAATAGTAAAAACATCTAATGTTAAAAATAATAAAAAAAATAAAAAATCATTACATACTCACCTTCCGCCGCCTTTCCCGCTCCTCGCTACGCTCCGGTAACCGCTCCATGCAAGCGGCAAGTTCCGGTGGCAAGGAGTGTATGGGAGAAGGACGTGCCATGACGTCATGGTCATGTGACCGCGACATCATCACAGGCCCTGCACGCCTGAACGAGAAGGACCTGCCATGACGTCATCACAGGTCCTGCACGCCTGCGCGAGAAGGACCTGCCATGACATCACGGTCATGTGACCGAACTACAAGGGGCCTTATTTTTTAACCTGTGACATACGTGACTGGGCAATACACTACGTGGCTGGGCAATATACTACGTGGCTGGGCAATATACTACGTGACTGGGCAATATACTACGTGGCTGGGCAATATACTACGTAACTGGGCAATATACTACGTGGCTGGGCAATATACTACGTGGCTCTGTGCTGTATACTACGTCGCTGTGCAATATACTATGTGGCTCTGCGCTGTATACTACGTCACTGGGCAATATACTACGTAACTGGGCAATATACTACGTGGCTGGGCAATATACTACGTGACTGGGCAATATACTACGTGGCTGGGCAATATACTACGTAACTGGGCAATATACTACAGGGCTGGGCAATATACTACGTGGCTGGGCAATATACTACGTGGCTGGGCAATATACTACGTGGCTGGGCAATATACTACGTGACTGGGCAATATACTACGTGGCTGGGCAATATACTACATGACTGGGCAAGAGACTACGTGGCTGGGCAATATACTACGTGGCTGGGCAATATACTACGTGGCTGGGCAATATACTACGTGGCTGGGCAATATACTACGTGGCTGGGCAATATACTACGTGACTGGGCAATATACTACGTGTTTGGGCAATATACTACGTGGCTGGGCAATATACTACATGGTTGGGCAATATACCACGTGACAGGGCAATATACTACGTGGCTGGACAATATACTACGTGGGCTGTGCAATATACTACGTGGACATGCATATTCTAGAATACCCGATGCTTTAGAATCGGGCCACCATCTAGTATAAGTATAATCAGCTTGCTGAAGTATTAATATAAGCTCTTACATGAGCCAAATAATTCTGTGTGTGTTAGAGGAATGTAAACAAGAAAGGAGGGTGGAAAGAGAAAGGTTGAGAAGAAAAATGAGGTGGGGGAGAGACAAAAAAAAATATTCAAACCAGCACATCTACCACGAGATTCTATTCTATTCAACCTCTTAAAGATCAAAAGTAATATTCTTTGCTCAAGGTTGATCTAGTGCCAGTTCCATGACCATAGGTGCTTACGGTACACAAACAATAAAGATTCCAGTAGGCAATAATACAGTTTTGCAGTAACTGTGAGAAGCTATCCTGTCTGCATGGACTGATAGTCTTGCATAATGATTTTAACATCTAGTGACGTCTGATATGGCAAACTGCTGCAGTTCTGAAAGAGATAGGAGGTCCAGTGTTCTCTTCTTTTAGGTGCCTCTATAAGGTGTTATTTGGAATTCAGTAACAACAGTTTATTGGTAATTGTATACTTTTTCTTAATCATCATTTAGTGCTGCTTTCATTTTCTATCAATTGACATGTCACTTAAATTCGACTGTAATTGCTCAATTGTTTTTTAGCGCTTCTAAAATATAAATAATCTACTTCCGTGTGTGATTTTTCTGATGTTTAACAAGATTTGGTTTGTAGGAAAACATTTTACCACATTCTGAACATGAAAATGTTTTTCCTACATGAGCTCTTTGATGTCCAATAAGAGATGAGTTTTCAGCAAAACACTTTCCACATACGGGACATGAAAATGGCTTCTCTCCTGGGTGATGTCTCTGATGTCTAACTAAAGCCGATTTCTGGTTAAAACTTTTGCCACATTCTAAACATGAAAATGGTTTCTCCCCTGTGTGAATTCTCTGATGTCTAATAAAATCAGATCTCTTAGGATAGCATCTCCCACATTCTGTACATAAAAATGGTTTCTTCTCTACATGAATTCTCTGACGTCTAACATGATCTGAATTCTGCTTGTAATTTTTCCCACATTCTGAGTGTGACAATGATTTTTGCCTTGTGTGAATTCTCTTATGTCTAGCAAAATCTGATGCCCGGAAAAAACATTTCCTACATACTAGACATGTATATGGCTTCTCCCCTGTGTGGGTTCTGAGATGTGCAACAAGTTCTGATGTCTCTTTAAAACATTTCCCACATTCTGAACATAAAAATGGCTTCTCCCCTGTGTGAATTCTCTCATGTTTAGCAAGATCAGATTTCTGAGAAAAGCATTTCCCACATTCTGAACATGAATATGGCTTTTCCCCAGTATGAATTCTTTGATGTGTAACAAGTTTTGATTTAACACTAAAACATTTCCCACATTCTGAACATAAAAATGGCTTCTCCCCTGTGTGAATTTTATGATGTCTAAGTAAACCTGATTTATAGCCAAAACATTTCCCACATTCTGAGCATGAAAATGGCTTCTTCCCTGTGTGACTTCTCTTATGTGCATCAAGGTAGCATTTCCCTGTAAAACATTTGCCACATTCTGAACATAAAAATCGTTCCTCTACTGTGTGAGTCTTTTGATGTTCAATCTCCCTACTTTTATCTTTATTCTGAATAAAAACCTGAGATGAATCAGAAGATATGATTTGTTGAACAGTATTTGGTGATGGAGTTTTGCTGAGAATGGCTGGAGGTATATTTGGGAATGTAGCATTCTCTTCATATATGTCTGGTATGAAATCATGATCTTCTTCTTTAAAATCTGACAATATCAGAAGTTCCTCTGAACATTCGGTCCAGTCATCTGCCAACAATAAAACTGATTTTACTCTTTTCAATAAAAAATTATAATATATTACATTTTATAACACTTTTATACAAATTGCATTAACCTTCGGTTATCAACTGACTAAAGGTACCTTCACACATAACGATATTGTTAACGATATCGTTGCTATTTGTGACGTAGCAACGATATCGTTAATGAAATCGTTATGTGTGACAGCGACCAACGATCAGGCCCCTGCTGGGAGATCGTTGGTCGCTGAACAAAGTCCAGAACTTTATTTCGTCGCTGGACTCCCTGGAGACATCGCTGGATCGGCGTGTGTGACACCGATCCAGCGATGTCTTCACTGGTAACCAGGGTAAACATCGGGTAACTAAGCGCAGGACCGCGCTTAGTAACCCGATGTTTACCCTGGTTACCATCCTAAAAGTAAAAAAAAACAAACACTAGATACTTACCTACCGCTGTCTGTCCTCCAGCGCTGTGCTCTGCACTCCTCCTGTACTGTCTGTGAGCCGGAAAGCAGAGCGGTGACGTCACCGCTCTGCTTTCCGGCTCACAGACAGTACAGGAGGAGTGCAGAGAAGCAGAGCGCAGCGCTGGAGGACAGACAGCGGTAGGTAAGTATCTAGTGTTTGTTTTTTTTTACTTTTAGCATGGTAACCAGGGTAAACATCGGGTTACTAAGCGCGGCCCTGCGCTTAGTTACCCGATGTTTACCCTGGTTACCGGCATCGTTGGTCGCTGGAGAGCGGTCTGTGTGACAGCTCTCCAGCGACCAAACAGCGACGCTGCAGCGATCCGGATCGTTGTCGGTATCGCTGCAGCGTCGCTTAATGTGAAGGGGCCTTAAGACAATGAGGACAATAAGTCAGTGCTGTTAGGTGGTGTCTGTCTCATACTCTTCCTAACAGCTAAATGCAGTCTAGCACCGTGCAGAGCAAAGATGTAAAGCAGTAGACTAATGTACAAGCCAAGGCTTTGCAGCAAAGCCTTGCAAAGCCTTTGCAGCAAGGCAAGCATTCAATGACCTGTGCAATACTAAGGAAATCCTCAAAACATGACGTGTTGGTGGCTCTTGAGGACCGAACTTGGGGAACACTGCTTTAGAACATCTAGCTTAACCTAAATAAAAATATATTCTATACGTACAACTTTGGCTATTTCTGATCAAGATTGTTTTATTTTTTCATAATTATTTAATAAAAAATATCATATGGAACAGAATTTCAATATTAGGTCGGCGTCACACTGGCGACTTAAACGGACAAGTGCAATGCGATAAAAAATCACATTGCACTCGGACCAATGTTACACTATGGGGCAGCTCCCAGCAGCCGATTTTTTTGTCGGCCGTTTTCCTCGGTCAGAGACAATCGTAGCATGCTGCGATTGTCACGGACAATCGGCCGACTCTCGGCTCACTCGCACCCATATAAGCATGTGGGTGTGAGTGAGACAGCGAACATCACTCGGATATCATCTGATGGAGGCGATGGGGAAATTAGTTTCTCTGCCTCCTCTGCAGCTGTGCTCCGATCCGCTCTGTGCGAGAGGCTCGCAGCACAGACACATGACACTTGGCTCCTGCTCGCAGCAGCCGAGGGTCATTAGCATATCGCATCCGATGCTCTCGCATCGGATGCAATACGCTAGTGTGCCTCCGGCCTTAAATGGTGTACAGCGTGGGTGGAGCACAGTTACTGAGTGATTTACATGATTTCAAACCTGCATGGAAACAACAATGTCATTATGAAGCTCTTTTGCCTGACCTGAACAAAGATTTAACAAAACGTAAGAAGGGAACCTGTCAGCAGTTTTTCCCAATATAAACTAAAGCCATTAACTTCTCTTGTTTTACAGTACAGCAATCTGTAATTAAGCCCCCAAACTCCCCTACAGATTAAAAAAATACTTTTCTATAAGTTTCTCACGCGTATGCTAACTTGTGCGGTGCAGTCTGATGGGTGTTGCTGCTATTTGCCAATTGCCTCCTCTATCCCCGCAATTACATTTTCCTGCCTTCATTCATGTGGATGACACACCCTACATCATCCAGATGCCCCCAGAAGAAGATAGGCGAAACAGCGCTGGAGTAGTGGGACATGGAGCCTGAAACTTCTTAGATGGAGCATCTGATATAGGTAATGTACCTCTCACACATTTATTCTAGATGTGTGCTACCTTGACGCAGAAGGATATTTAGGATCACTGTATGGTTAGCTATTGAGGTGGGGATAAATTTACCATTCTATTTAACACAGCACTGGGACTTTAGAAATCTATACTCTTGGCTTCCTCTAATAGCTGGATCTCTATATAACATATCGCTAGCTCTTGAAGAATTTCTGTGTCCTTGTTGAAGGTTTTTCCCTGTCATTTTACTCAGCATTCTATTTCATGTATTAATTCAATAAAAATATGTGTTTTTTTAACATATTGCTGCTTGAATCTCTTCATATACTGGGGTAGGAATTTATTTTTCTCAGTTTTTTGGGTGGAATATGTAGTGAAGTGTCTAGCATTACATTTTCCTATGAGACTATTGTGATACGTCATCCAGACAGTGCTGTAATTCTTGTGCAGTTGAAGCACAGGCCTGCGCAGGAGCACGTTCCTCTGCTGCTTCAGGCACATGCGCATTACATGACTTTGGGCTGCCCTCTAGTAAGACAGATCAAAGTGCGCCTGCAGCGGCCTGTGAAGGCTGGAGATTTGCAATAATATGTGGATGACGAAGGATGCCTCATCCACATCAGCCAATCAGTAGGACACAAATGCGAGGATAGAGGAAACACCAGGAAAAGGCAAACGTAATTTGGACTGGACCGCGTCAAATAAATACGGCACGAGAGAGCCATAGAAGGTCATTTTTCTAAGTTAAGGGCTTTGGTCCAAGAAGATTTAAAAGTGGTCCCATTAGCTTAAATTTTGAATACTTGCTAACACAGATTAGTAATGAAGTGCTGCCTATGAGACACCTGTCCATTACTAATCCTATAGTTATATTGTAAATAAACACACAGCCAGCATAAGTATTTTATTTGAAATAAAAACAAAACACACTTTGGGTATGTGCACACGATGCAGATTTAGTGCAGAACTGCTGCAGATTTTTCTGCAGCAGAAACGCTGCAGAACTGCACTGTGATCACAGTACAATGTAAATCAATGGGGAAAAAAAAAAGCTGTGCACATGGTGCAGAAAAATCTGCGCAGAAACGCTGCAGTTTTCAAAGAAGTGCCTGTCACTTCTTTTGTGCAGTTCTGCAGCATTTCTGCACCCCTCCATAATAGAAATCTGCAGGTGCGTTTTTGATGCGGTTTTCATGCGTTTTTCATGCGTTTTTTGTGCAGATTTGTGCTCAAAAAACGCATCAAAAACGCATCAAAAACGCATAAAAAACACACCTGCAGATTCTGCCAGGAGATGCAGATTTAGTGCAGAACTGCAGCAGATTTTTCTGCACTAAATCTGCATCGTGTGCACATACCCTTTTCCTTTTTTTATTTAAAAATAACAAACACAGTTTTACTCACCTAACGCTACTCACAGAAAAATACCCAAAAGGCAATTCAAAAATAACCATAAAATATAGCTTTTATTTGATATATTAAAAACATACGTGTGCACTTGACAAATACCATCACCAATAAATAAGCGTACTATAGGAAAGGCCGGAATAGTGCCAAGCCCTACGTTCACTATGTGTTTCCTACCTGCCTGCGGAGGTTGGCACCCTATTTACCTACGCCTTGGCGCCCCCGCTCCACGCCGGCTATCCCTACTAATCCCTACAACACCCTAATGGGTTAGGGGGAGAGACATATCACACATACAATGATAAATGTGAATAGCTTGAAGGGACAAAAATATGTCAGTATGGCTAACTAGCTATATCTAGGGTTCTAAACTAGTTTGGTAATCTGTGTCCCTTTACTCACATATGTACCATTTCTAGCCAGCTTAAATATTGTCACGGCAGATAGGAGCTCAAAATCTAGGGCTGAAAACTTATGCACTTTTGGTCTGTTACAGCATGTCATATGCACTGGGGAAATGTATGTGTTGTAGTGTCAGACATACCCCATGCCACCTTCTGATATCTCATTACCACGCTGCAGCATCAGATACACAATATGTGCCTAGACAGCCATAGTTTACCATATTTATTAGTGACATCATTAATATTTTAGATCCAGATACAGACCAAAAGTTCAAATCTCACAATACCTTTATACAGAATATTCCTCTAAACTTTCTTTATACAGAGTATCCCTTTAAACTCAACGCGTTTCTCCCCTTCTAATTCTAAGAGGTTCATCAGGAGTATATTCTGATAGCAAAGGGTTACTTAGCTCATATCCAAATTCAGCATGTCAGATGTAGATAGCTGCATCACCGGGCCGATCCCCTATCCTTGTAGCGCTTACAGACAAGTGCTAAATGCTGTGCATTATATAGGCTCTAAATCATCACTGCACTCATCTCACCTGGGTGTTTGGGACGCCATATCCCTTTCCGGCGTTACTGAATCCACGCATCTATAACGTCATCTAATAGCGATGCACCCGCGTCATACCAATGCGCTGCCGCCAAAACAGGCCGATTGCACTGCGCAGGCGCCGTCTTTTTCTCAGCTGCGAATGCGCAACAGCGTTATGTTTAGTTACGGCGCTCCTTATTACTATGACGCTTACAAAACAGGGACGCTCAAGCGTCATCACAATGCGCCACCGCTGAAATAACGCAAGCGCCGGCTTCTTCTAAGTAGCGCATGCGCCCCAGCGTACCAGACATGGATCCACTGATCTATATCAAAAATACCAAACGCCCCCATGTTCTTCAGCATAGTGCTAACGCGCAATAATACTACAGAGCTCATGCGCAATAATACAATGCGTCACGTATGTCGGATAGACCATAATTCCGCCTATATCCATTTTTTACAGGCCATCTCATATAACCAAATGCTATATGCATCTACACATCTACACCCTGGTGCAGTGATGCTGGGACTCAGATCCTATAGTGGTATACATGAGATAACGAAGTCATTAGTGTCCTATATTCACAAGCAAAACTTTATCGAACTAATTTTCAAAAGGCAACAATAGCTACAAGAATAAATCAAGCATTATTCATTACTTCTTAAGCCAAGCATAAATATGCTGTATATATTAATGGTTCGCCTAACAGCAATCTGCAAATTTATTTTCATTTTTATTTTTATCGATAGAATAATCCACTAACCCTTCACCAATATTTCTCTGAGACCCATATCTATATAATGCACTACTAAAAAAAAAAATATTTTACATAACCATCATAATATGATAGGTATCAACAAAATCCTTTGTCCACAATATGGACCGATAGCTATTATATCTGACCCATTCGGGTCAATACGACAGGTTTTCCCTAACCACTTATCTCTCAACCTTTATGCATAAAGAGTCATAGATAACAGCCAAAGTTCATTTGTTCGTTTAGTCCTGCCGGAGATACCGTGTCCAATCTATGGATCCACTTGAGTTCTTTTTGTAAGATTCTATGATCCCAATCACCTCCTCGAATAGAGGGGGTGACCACCTCAACGGCACAGAACGAAAAAGATTTTAAATCCCCCTGATGTACAGACCGTACATGTCGAGAGATTGGGGTATCCCTCGCATGTTTTATGTCCCCCACATGATCACCTATTCTCCTACGGAATTCCCTTCTCGTTTTTCCAACATAATTGATTGGGCAAGTGCAACTGAAGAGATAGATAACTCCGCTAGTTTTGCAATTTGCAAAATGTCTAGTTTCAAAAGTCCGTCCCGTACTGGCACTTGAAAAATGATTACCTGTAGCCACATAGCCACAAAAAGAGCACCCGCCACAACGAAAAGTACCTAATTGTCTCTTTTCAAGCCATGTACCCGTAGTTAAGGGGGGAGTAAAGGTGCTATGCACTAGTTGGTCCTTTAGAGATCTCCCTCTTCTATAAGTAATCATGGGTGTCTCAGATAGGTACTCCTTAATGTCCGTGTCTGCACGTAGTATACCCCAGTATCTACTGATGATCTTCCTAACCTCCTGAGAGCAGTCATCAAAACTCCTGATGAGCCTCACCAGGGCCTCTGAATCGTCTCTGTCCCTTGGCCGCAGTAGATTAGATCTAGGGATCTTCTCTATCTGTTTGAATGTATTCTGCAGAATGTTATTTGGGTATCCTTTCATCAGGAATCTATCCCTTAGTTCACGTGATTCAGCATAGAAGGAAGAATCCGAGGAACAATTTCTCCTCACCCTCATGTATTGTCCTTTTGGAATCCCTTTTTTAAGGCCATAGGGGTGATGACTGCTCCAGTTCAATAGATTATTAGTCGAGGTGGGCTTCCTATATATCGTGGTTGCAAGATGACCCTCATTATCCTTACTTATTGTAATGTCTAAAAAGTTGATTTTGTCTTTATCAATTTCAGATGTAAATGTAAGACCTATGTCATTTATATTGAGATCCTGAACGAAAGCATGGAATGAGGCAACATCCCCCGTCCATAGAATTAGAATGTCATCTATGAAGCGCCCCCAGAATAATATCTGGGAGCCCCATAGTGCCAGCTTTTCTTCCCCGAACATAATCGTATCCTGCCACCAGCCCAGGAGCAAATTTGCATATGTGGGGGCACATGGGCTCCCCATAGCAGTGCCCCTGAGCTGGTGGTAGAACCTCCCCTCAAACAAAAAATAGTTGTGAGTCAAGATGAAAAGTAGGAGGCGGTTAATAAATCAATTGTGTTCGTTAAATTGGATCCCTCTAGATCTTAGAAAGAAATCAACAGCTTTTAGACCAGCTTGCGCGTTAGCACTATGCTGAAGAACATGGGGGCGTTTGGTATTTTTGATATAGATCAGTGGATCCATGTCTGGTACGCTGGGGCGCATGCGCTACTTAGAAGAAGCCGGCGCTTGCGTTATTTCAGCGGTGGCGCATTGTGATGACGCTTGAGCGTCCCTGTTTTGTAAGCGTCATAGTAATAAGGAGCGCCGTAACTAAACATAACGCTGTTGCGCATTCGCAGCTGAGAAAAAGACGTCGCCTGCGCAGTGCAATCGGCCTGTTTTGGCGGCAGCGCATTGGTATGACGCGGGTGCATCGCTATTAGATGACGTTATAGATGCGTGGATTCAGTAACGCCGGAAAGGGCTATGGCGTCCCAAACACCCAGGTGAGATGAGTGCAGTGATGATTTAGAGCCTATATAATGCACAGCATTTAGCACTTGTCTGTAAGCGCTACAAGGATAGGGGATCGGCCCGGTGGTGCAGCTATCTACATCTGACATGCTGAATTTGGATATGAGCTAAGTAACCCTTTGCTATCAGAATATACTCCTGATGAACCTCTTAGAATTAGAAGGGGAGAAACGCGTTGAGTTTAAAGGGATACTCTGTATAAAGAGAGTTTAGAGGAATATTCTGTATAAAGGTATTGTGAGATTTGAACTTTTGGTCTGTATCTGGATCTAAAATATTAATGATGTCACTAATAAATATGGTAAACTATGGCTGTCTAGGCACATATTGTGTATCTGATGCTGCAGCGTGGTAATGAGATATCAGAAGGTGGCATGGGGTATGTCTGATACTACAACACATACATTTCCCCAGTGCATATGACATGCTGTAACAGACCAAAAGTGCATAAGTTTTCAGCCCTAGATTTTGAGCTCCTATCTGCCGTGACAATATTTAAGCTGGCTAGAAATGGTACATATGTGAGTAAAGGGACACAGATTACCAAGCTAGTTTAGAACCCTAGATATAGCTAGTTAGCCATACTGACATATTTTTGTCCCTTCAAGCTATTCACATTTTTCATTGTATGTGTGATATGTCTCTCCCCCTAACCCATTAGGGTGTTGTAGGGATTAGTAGGGATAGCCGGCGTGGAGCGGGGGCGCCAAGGCGTAGGTAAATAGGGTGCCAACCTCCGCAGGCAGGTAGGAAACACATAGTGAACGTAGGGCTTGGCACTATTCCGGCCTTTCCTATAGTACGCTTATTTATTGGTGATGGTATTTGTCAAGTGCACACGTATGTTTTTAATATATCAAATAAAAGCTATATTTTATGGCTATTTTTGAATTGCCTTTTGGGTATTTTTCTGTGAGTAGAGTTTCAAGCTACCCTAAGCATTTATAGTATATACTGTGAGAGACTCACCTAACGCCCATTCCATTGAATCCCTTGTCTCATGTAATAAAACAAAAATAAAAAACAACATTATCCCTCACCTGTCCGTCTTTCTATACCACACCATAATCCATGTCTGGGGATTAATAGTTTTCAACCTGGATGGTGCCAAGATGTGACCGTCCGGGCTGAGAACCACTGATGAATCAGCTGCTGCAAGCACAGCACCAGTGAGCAGCCGTGACTTCATCGAGGTTGCCTCCAGTCACTGAGGCTGCGTTCCCAGCTGGGCCAATGAACTGTAGTGACCTCTCTCAGATGAGATCACCACTAGCACAGTGAGAAAAAACCTCACGGTGCAGAAGTGAGTTCACTGCAGTTCAAATTCAGGGCAGTGAAATTCTCCCGGTGAACTGCGGTTCCCATCAGCTCATTCATCAGTGGATCTTAGCTTGGATGGGCGCATCTTGGCACCATCCAGGTTAAAAACTATTAATCCCCAGACATGGATCACAGCGTGGGACAGAACGTCATGCAGGTGAGGGATATTGTTGATTTTTATTTTTGTTTTATTACAGGAGACGAGGGATTCAATGGAATGGGCGCTGAATATAACTGTGTTTGTTATTTTTTAATATAAAAGGTAAAGGGTGTTTTGTTTTATATCAAACAAAAGCAGGCGCGCGCGACCAATCAGCGACATTGGCGCGGGATTTAAATCCCGCTTCACTGATTAGTCGCGCCAGCTGAGTGCGACCAACCAGCGAAATTGACGTGGGATTCAAATCCCGCTTTGCTGATTGGTAGCGCCCAGCAGGCGCGCGTGACTAATCAGCGACATTGGCGCGGGATTTAAATCCCGCTTTGCTGATTGCTCGCGCCCAGCTGGCACGCGCGACCAATCAGCGACATTGGCGCGGGATTTGAATCCCGCTTCGCTGATTGGTCACGCCCAGCCGGCGCGCACGACCAATCAGCGACATTGGCGCGGGATTTAAATCCCGTGCCAATGTCGCTGATTCGTCGCGCCAGATGGGCGCGAGCAATCAGCGAAGCGGGATGTAAATCCCGCGCCAATGTCGCTGATTGGTCCCGCTCGCCGGCTGGGCGCTACCAATCAACGAAGCGAGACCGCAATGCATGGACCCGTGCATCGCGAGGAACGGGAAAGGCCTGAGAAGGTGAGTGTATAATGATTTTTTATTTTTTTTATTATTCTTAACATTAGATCTTTTTACTATTGATGCTGCATAGGCAGCATCAATAGTAAAAAGTTGGTCACTCAGGGTTAATAGCAGCGTGGTTTAAATCCAGCTTCACTGATTAGTCGCGCCGGCTGAGCGCGACCAATCAGCGACATTGGCGGGGGATTTGAATCCCGCTTGGCTGATTGGTCACGCCCAGCCGGCACGCGCGACCAATCAGCGATATTGGCGCAAGATTTAAATCCCGCTTCGCTGATTTGTAGCGCCCAATCAGCGAAGCGGGATTTAAATCCTGCGCCAATGTCGCCGATTTGTCGCGCCGGCTGGGCACGAGCAATCATCGAAGCGGGATTTAAATCCCGCGCCAATGTCGCTGATTGGTTGCGTGCGCCTGCTGGGCGCGACCAATCAGCGAAGCGGGATTTAAATGCCGCGCCAATGTGGCTGCTCGCGACGCTTGGGTCTATGCATTGCGGTCTCGCGAGATGATGATGTAGTGGTCTCGCGAGACCGCCACGTCATCATCTCGCAAGACCGCAATGCATGGATCCGAGTGTCGCGAGCAGCGGGATAGGCCTGGGCTGAGTATATAATGATTTTTTATTTTTTTTAATTATTTTTAACATTAGATCTTTTTACTATTGATGCTGCATAGGCACCATCAATAGTAAAAAGTTGGTCACACAGGGTTAATAGCAGCTTTAACGGAGTGCGCTACACCGCGGCATAACATGGTGTAATGCTGCCATTAACCCTGTGTGAATGCTGACCGGAGGGGAGTATATGGAGCGGCACTGACTGCGGGGAGGAAGGAGCGGCCATTTTTCCGCCGGACTGTGCCCGTCGCTGATTGGTCGTGGCTGTTTTGCCGCGACCAATCAGCGACTTAGATTTCAATGACAGAGGCCACGACCAATGAATATCTGTGACAGACAGACAGACAGAAAGACGGAAGTGACCCATAGACAATTATATAGTAGATTTCTTTAGAGAGTAGGTGATGGGTGATGAATACTCCCATCAGCCAGCGCCTGCTCTCACTGTTATTAGCTGATGCAAGCAGTAGTCTATCAGCCAACACCAGTGACCGGAGGTAAACTACGTGCTCACGCTGTCATTGGACAGTGTGGGAACCGCTGCTGTCTGACCAATCGTAATGATCAGAAGAGGTGTTTTCCACGGTGTCATGCACATGACAGCATGGCAAACACTGGATGTTGGGGCCCCTCATTCAAGTAAATAGGGTCCGGGTTCGGGTACTGTTCTCGTACCTGAACCCACATTTTTTTAACTGTTAAGCAGAACCCGCTGGACCCATCCAGGGGTCCGCCCATCTCTACTTGAAATATAGCTTCTGACTTCTGGCCAGTCAGAAGCTGCACTCACAAGATATCCTCGCAGGATTGGAGCAGCAGCGAGAAAAGGTGAAGGCGCCGGAGTGTGAACATATGACCAGGGGCAGGGGACTTGTGTTTAACACCACTCCAGCGGTAAAGGAAAAATTCTTGGACCAAGTATACCTCTTCAATCTCCATAATTATCTGCAAAGGTGGCATTGTTCCAAGTGAATTAACATACCGTATATACTCGAGTATAAGCCGACCCGAGTATAAGCCGACCCCCCTAATTTTGCCACAAAAAACTGGGAAAACTTAATGACTCGAGTATAAGCTTAGGGTGGAAAATGCAGCAGCTACTGGTAAATGTCAAAAATAAAAATAGATACCAATAAAAGTAAAATTAATTGAGACATCAGTAGGTTAAGTGTTTTTGAATATCCATATTGAATCAGGAGCCCCATATAATGCTCCATACAGTTCATGATGGGCCCATAAGATGCTCCATATTAAAATATGCCCCATAAAATGCTGCATAAAGGGTAATAAGGGCCTCATAAGATGCTCCATAGAGATATTTGCCCTGTATAGTGCTGCACAAGCGTTATGGCCCCATAAGATGCTCCGTACAGCCACTTGCCCCATATAGTGCTGCACAAGTGTTATGGCCCCATACAGAATTCTCCGCACAGCCACTTGCCCCATATGGTGCTGAACAAGTGTTATGGCCCCATATAGATGCTCCGCACAGCCACTTGCCCCATATAATGCTGCACAAGTGTTATGGCCCCATACAGATGCTCCGCACAGCCACTTGCCCCATATAGTGCTGCACAAGTGTTATGGCCCCATACAGAATTCTCCGCACAGCCACTTGCCCCATATGGTGCTGAACAAGTGTTATGGCCCCATATAGATGCTCCGCACAGCCACTTGCCCCATATAATGCTGCACAAGTGTTATGGCCCCATACAGATGCTCCGCACAGCCACTTGCCCCATATAGTGCTGCACAAGTGTTATGGCCCCATAAGATGCTCCGTACAGCCACTTGCCCCTTATAATGCTGCACAAGTATGGCCCCATAAGATGCTCCGCACAGCCACTTGCCCCTTATAATGCTGCACAAGTATGGCCCCATAAGA
Source organism: Ranitomeya imitator (assembly GCF_032444005.1). Taxonomy (NCBI): domain Eukaryota; kingdom Metazoa; phylum Chordata; class Amphibia; order Anura; family Dendrobatidae; genus Ranitomeya; species Ranitomeya imitator. The sequence goes on from NC_091283.1 coordinate 394,273,999, forward strand.
TGCTCCACACAGCCACTTGCCCCTTATAATGCTGCACAAGTATGGCCCCATAAGATGCTCCGCACAGCCACTTACCCCTTATAATGCTGCACAAGTATGGCCCCATAAGATGCTCCATACAGCCACTTGCCCCATATAGTGCTGCACAAGTGTTATGGCCCCATACAGAATTCTCCGCACAGCCACTTGCCCCATATGGTGCTGAACAAGTGTTATGGCCCCATATAGATGCTCCGCACAGCCACTTGCCCCATATAGTGCTGCACAAGTGTTATGGCCCCATAAGATGCTCCGTACAGCCACTTGCCCCATATAATGCTGCACAAGTATGGCCCCATAAGATGCTCCGCACAGCCACTTGCCCCTTATAATGCTGCACAAGTATGGCCCCATAAGATGCTCCGCACAGCCACTTGCCCCTTATAATGCTGCACAAGTATGGCCCCATAAGATGCTCCGCACAGCCACTTGCCCCTTATAATGCTGCACAAGTATGGCCCCATAAGATGCTCCGCACAGCCACTTACCCCTTATAATGCTGCACAAGTATGGCCCCATAAGATGCTCCGCACAGCCACTTGCCCCTTATAATGCTGCACAAGTGTTATGGCCCCATAACATGCTCTGCACAGTCACTTGCCCCTTATAATGCTGCACAAGTATGGCCCCATAAGATGCTCTGCACAGCCACTTGCCCCTTATAATGCTGCACAAGTATGGCCCCATAAGATGCTCTGCACAGCCACTTGCCCCTTATAATGCTGCACAAGTATGGTCCCATAAGATGCTCCGCACAGCCACTTGCCCCTTATAATGCTGCACAAGTATGGCCCCATAAGATGCTCCGCACAGCCACTTGCCCCTTATAATGCTGCACAAGTATGGCCCCATAAGATGGTCTGCACAGCCACTTGCCCCTTATAATGCTGCACAAGTATGGCCCCATAAGATGCTCCGCACAGCCACTTGCCCCTTATAATGCCGCACAAGTATGGCCCCATGAAATTGTCTGCACAGTCACTTGCCCCTTATAATGCTGCACAAGTGTTATGGCCCCATAAAATGCTCCGCACAGCCACTTGCCCCTTATAATGCCGCACAAGTATGGCCCCATAAGATGGTCTGCACAGTCACTTGCCCCTTATAATGCTGCACAAGTCTTATGGCCCCATAAGATGCTCTGCACAGACACTTGCCCCATTTGCTTTTGCTGCCATAAAAAAAAAAATCACATACTCACCTCTCTTCGCTCAGGACCCCGGCACTTTTACCTGCTTCTTGTGCGGCTCCATCTTCGGCACTGACGCTCAGCAGAGGGTGCGCACTGACTAAGTCACCGCGCCCTCTCACCTGAGCGTCACTGCTGGAGACAGAGCGACACCCGGACCGAGGAGCAGGTGACTATCGCACAGCGCTCCGCTCCCCCTCCCCGTATACTTACCTGGTCCTGGCGCTGCGTCCCTGCTTCTTCCCCGGCGCTGCATCTTCTTCCTGTATTGAGCGGGCAGCGTTACCGCTCATATACAGTAATGAATATGCGGCTCCACCTCTATGAGAGGTGGAGCCGCATATTCATTTCTGTAATGAGCGGTGCCATGTGACCGCTCAATACAGGAAGAAGCTGCAGCGCCGGGGAAGAAGCAGGGACGTCCAGGGACTGCGCCGGGAGCAGGTAAGTATAATTACACTGCCCCCGCCCCCCCTCACCTGCCGACCCCCGGGTATGACTCGAGTATAAGCTGAGAGAGGGACTTTCAGCCCCCAAAAAATGGGCTGAAAATCTCGGCTTATACTCGAGTATATACAGTACATTTTATCCATGGCACTTAAAGGAGTTGGCAACATTATAATTATTTTAACAGGTGTGTTGGGGGGTGGGGCTGTATCTTGATTTTGTGTTTATTTACTACTGTATACAACCCCCCGCAAAAATTATGGAATCACCGGCCTTGGAGGATGTTCATTCAGTTGTTTAATTTTGTAGAAAAAAAGCAGATCACAGACATGGCACAAAACTAAAGTCATTTCAAAAGGCAACTTTCTGGCTTTAAGAAACACTAAAAGAAATCAAGAACAAAAAACGTGGTAGTCAGTAATGGTTACTTTTTTTTAACCAAGCATAGGGGGAAAATTATGGAATCACTCAATTCTGAGGAAAAAATTATGGAATCATGAAAAACAAAAAACACTCCAAAACATCACTAGTATTTTGTTGCACCACCTCTGGCTTTTATAACAGCTTGCAGTCTCTGAGGCATGGACTTAATGAGTGTCACACAGTACTCTTCATCAATATGGCTCCTACTTTCCTACTTTCTCTGATTGCTGTTGCCAGATCAGCTTTGCAGGTTGGAGCCTTGTCATGGACCATTTTCTTCAACTTCCACCAAAGATTTTCAATTGGATTGAGATCCGGACTGTTTTCAGGCCATGACATTGACCTTATGTGTCTTTTTTCAAGGAATGTTTTCACAGTTTTTGCTCTATGGCAGGATATATCATCATCTTGAAAAATGATTTCATGATCCCCAAACATCCTTTCAATTGATGAGATAAGAAAAGTCTCCAAAATATCAACATAACTTTGTGCATCTATTGAAGAGGTAATGACAGCCATTTCCCCAGTGCCTTTACCAGACATGCAGCCCCATATCATCAATGACTCTGGAAATTTGCATGTTCTCTTCAGGCAGTCATCTTTATAAATCTCATTGGAACGGCACCAAACAAAAGTTCCAGCATCATCACCTTGCCCAATGCAGATTCGCGAATCATCACTGAATATGACTTTCATCCAGTCATCCACAGTCCACGATTGCTTTTCCTTAGCCCATTGTAACCTTGTTTTTTTCTGTTTAGGTGTTAATGATGGCTTTCATTTAGCTTTTCTGTATGTAAATCCCATTTCCTTTAGGCGGTTTCTTAAAGTTCGGTCACAGACGTTGACTCCAGTTTCCACCCATTCGTTCCTCATTTGTTTTGTTGTGCATTTCCTGTTTTGGAGACATATTGCTTTAAGTTTCCGGTCTTAACGCTTTGATGTCTTCCTTGGTCTACCAGTATGTTTGCCGTTAACAACCTTCCCATGTTGTTTGTATTTGGTCCAGATTTTAGACACAGCTGACTGTGAACAACCAACATCTTTTGCAACATTGCGTGATGATTTACCCTCTTTTAAGAGCTAGATAATCCTCTCCTTTGTTTCAATTGACATCTCTCATGTTTGAGCCATGATTCATGTCAGTCCACTTGATGCAAAAGCTCTACAAGGTGTGATCACTCCTTTTTTGATGCAGGTGTTATTTTTTGGTATGAAAATTTACAGGGTGATTCCATAATTTTTTCCTCAGAATTGAGTGATTCCATAATTTTTCCCCTATGCTTGGTTATAAAAAGTAACCAGTACTGACTACCACATTTTTTGTTCTTAATTTCTTTTATTGTTTCTTAGCTTGTTTCTAAGCCACAAAGTTGCCATTTGAAATGACTTTAGTTTTGTGCCATGTCTGTGATCTGCTTTTTTCCTACAAAATTAAACAACTGAATGGACATCCTCCAAGGCCGGTGATTCCATAATTTTTGCCAAGGGTTGTAGGTATGACAGTTTTTTTTCTTGAACATGCCGCTGCAGGTCTGTATGTCTGCACCAGTCCACAAAAATGGCTGCTGGAGCATGTGACCTGTCAGTCCATCAGCTTCCTCCAATGGAAAAGCAGGTTTCCCATATGACATGTTTGTCAATTTGAGAAGGCTGGTGGAAAGATCTGGTCACACGTTCCTTCATCAGTATCCATTGTATGGCCTGTAGAACTGTGATATTTGTGAGGAAAGCTGCACTAACAAATGCAGGAAAAGAATTTGTCATACCTATATACTAGTGAGCGCCACAAAAATAACACTGTACTCAATATAGTGCATTAATTGTAACATTAATATTGTCTAGCTGTGGGGGATAACCATTTCTCAGAGTAGCACTGACACTTGGTGCTTAGTTACACATTTATGTCATACTGCACAATGGGGTAAAAAAAAGTTATAATTCAACTGTTCCAAGGAAACTCACAGCATACAGCAGAGCTATCAGAACCTGTGGATAATATTACAGATTTACCAGAATCAAGTGGCAATTCCCTAGCTTCTCCTCACTAAGGGAACATAACTTGCTCTCAGCTCATCCTTGATCTTCTGAATATAATAACATTGGCAATAAAATTGCAGGCAAATTTTGATGACACTTGACAGTGGAGGTATATAGATATAAGTAGATAAAGATTTTTGCATGGTAGATAAAAAAAAAATTCACTTTTCCTCACAATAAGTTCCATAATCTATATTATCTTGTGGTTGGACCACTCTCTTATATCCCTGACTTTAATTCTCTTCACCCATCTAAATGTAAATGTAACAATTCTAAACTTTCTCATCCAGACTTTAGTCTCCGCATTAAGACTGGGATCACAAGAGCGTAGATTTTCTCATGTGAGAATCAGATCGATTATGTTAATGACACTCTGATCAAACTCTTATCCAAGTTTTCGTAGAGTGCTGGCTTAGTGCAGCACAGGTGAGGAGTAGTCAGAGAACAAAATTTCCCTATTTTCTCCATTCTGTGACACCCAAGTGCAGTTCAATATTTTCCACGCACCCATAGACTTGGATTGATGAGTACCATCCGATTTGCACTGTAAATTGTAAATTTTTTTCTTATGTCGAATCGGCATGAAAAAAAAGTTAATCAGCACCACCCCATAGTATAACATTGGTCTATGTACTGTCTGATAAAACATTGTATGAGCGAGGCCTAAATATAATTTATTCCCCTTTCTCTATGGACTGCACACAAATCTTTCATATGAGGAATGTTAAGCATGTGCTAAAGCAAAAAGTGGTTGAAATAAGGAAGCCCCAGATATCCTTAAAAAAAAATTTCCCAATTGGTAACTATACACAAAACGTCTCTCTCTCTTTGTAGATAGGTTGAAACTCTGATTCATCCACTTAAATCTTCAGTCTATTCTTTTGTTAAAGTTTGATCTTTTGTAAAAAAAAAAAAAAATCAACTTAATTTGTATATTCACAATAATAAAGCTGGACTTTTGTTAGCTATAAAATTAATTAAACTAATCAAAGACATAAAAGCGCATTTAATAGAAATAGAAGGGGGAAAAATTATAGAGCCTAGAATGATTGCTGATCAATTTTGCTCTTATTAGGAATCATGGTTTAACCTGGCTTCTGACCCCCCGACGTATCAACCTACTCATCAAGAAATGTATGACATTCTAAATCTATAAAGCATCCCAACATCAGATCAAAATACAGTTGTGGCCAAAAGTATTGACACCCCTGCAATTCTGTCAGATAATACTCAGTTTCTTCCTGAAAATGATTGCAATCACAAATTCTTTGGTATTATTATCTTCATTTAATTTGGCTTAAATGAAAAAACACAAAAGAGAATGAAGCAAAAAGCAAATCATTGATCATTTCACACAAAACTCCAAAAATGGGCCAGACAAAAGTATTGGCACCCTCAGCCTAATACTTGGCTGCACAACCTTTAGCCAAAATAACTGCGACCAACCGCTTCCGGTAACCATCAATGAGTTTCTAACAATGCTCTGCTGGAATTTTAGACCATTCTTCTTTGGCAAACTGCTCCAGGTCCCTGATATTTGAAGGGTGCCTTCTCCAAACTGCCATTTTTAGATCTCTCCACCGGTGTTCTATGTGATTCAGGTCTGGACTCATTGCTGGCCACCTTAGAAGTCTCCAGTGCTTTCTCTCAAACCATTTTCTAGTGCTTTTTGAAGTGTGTTTTGGGTCATTGTCCTGCTGGAAGACCCATGACCTCTGAGGGAGACCCAGCTTTCTCACCCTGGGCCCTACATTATGCTGCAAAATTTGTTGGTAGTCTTCAGACTTCATAATGCCATGCACACGGTCAAGCAGTCCAGTGCCAGAGGCAGCAAAGCAACCCCAAAACATCAGAGAACCTCCGCCATGTTTGACTGTAGAGACCGTGTTCTTTTCTTTGAATGCCTCTTTTTTTTCTCCGGTAAACTCTATGTTGATGCCTTTGCCCAAAAAGCTCTACTTTTGTCTCATCTGACCAGAGAACATTCTTCTATAACGTTTTAGGCTTTTTCAGGTAAGTTTTGGCAAACTCCAGCCTGGCTTTTTTATGTCTCGGGGTAAGAAGTGGGGTCTTCCTGGGTCTCCTTCCATACAGTCCCTTTTCATTCAGACGCCGATGGATAGTACGGGTTGACACTGTTGTACCCTCGGACTGCAGGGCAGCTTGAACTTGTTTGGATGTTAGTCGAGGTTCTTTATCCAACATCTGCACAATCTTGCGTTGAAATCTCTTGTCAATTTTTCTTTTCCGTCCACATCTAGGGAGGTTAGCCACAGTGCCATGGGCTTTAAACTTCTTGATGACACTGCGCACGGTAGACACAGGAACATTCAGGTCTTTGGAGATGGACTTGTAGCCTTGAGATTGATCATGCTTCCTCACAATTTGGTTTCTCAAGTCCTCAGACAGTTCTTTGGTCTTCTTTCTTTCCTCCATGCTCAATGTGGTACACACAAGGACACAGGACAGAGGTTGAGTCAACTTTAATCCATGCCAACTGGCTGCAAGTGTGATTTAGTTATTGCCAACACCTGTTAGGTGCCACAGGTAAGTTACAGGTGCTGTTAATAACACAAATTAGAGAAGAATCACATGATTTTTCGAACCGTGCCAATACTTTTGTCCACCCCCTTTTCTATGTTTGGTGTGGAATTATATCCAATTTGGCTTTAGGACAATTCTTTTTGTGTTTTTTCATTTAAGACAAAATTAAATGAAGATAATAATAACAAAGAATTTGTGTTTGCAATCATTTTTAGGATGAAACTGAGTATTATCTGACAGAATTGCAGGGGTGTCAATACTTTTGGCCACAACTGTATCTTGCAAGAATGTCCTTCAGCACTGATGTTCCTGAAATCACCAAAGCTATCGAATCACTGAAAACATCCTAGGCTCCAGAAATTGACGGGTATATGGATATGTGCTACAAGAAATACGCAATTATTGAATAAATTGGCTCAGGAAGATGCCTTTCTGGTTTAAATGATCACAGTAATTTATATACCGTATATACTCGCGTATAAGCCGAGATTTTCAGCCCATTTTTTAGGCTAAAAGTGCCCCTCTCGGCTTATACTCAAGTCATTGTCCCAGGGGGTCGGCGGGAGAGTGGGAGCGGCGGCTGTCACATCATATTCACCTGCTCCCGGTGCGGTCTCTGCACTTCCCTGCTTCTCCAATGTTCTCCGGCGCCCGCAGATCTTCCTGTGTTCAGCGGTCACGTGGTACCGCTCATTAAAGTAATGAACATGGACGTGACTCCACTACCATAGGTGTGGAGCGCATATTCATCACTTTAATGAGCGGTACCATGTGACCGCTGAACACAGGAACAAGCTGCCGATGCCAGAGACCATCGTAGAAGCAGGGACCGCACCAAGAGGGTGAGTATAACAGGGGAGGGTGAGCCATGTGATATTCACCTGTCCCTGTTCCACCGCCGCTCTCTGTCTTCCGCGTCCTCTGGCTGTGACGTTCAGGCAGAGGGCGCAATGATGTGTTTAGTGCATGCCCCCTGCCTGAAAAGTCACTACAGACACCTGGAAGACACAGCGGCGTGCGGCGGTGGAACGGGGACAGGTGAATATCGCAAGTGCCTCCCGCACCTGGCCTCCATAGCGCGCCGGTGTCCCCTCCTGCTCAGGACACCAGCACCAGACCCCCAGCGACAAGAGGTGAGTATGTTTTTTAATCGCAGCAGCATATGGGGTATAATATTCTATGGAGCATCTTATGGGGCCATCAACCTTTGTGCAGCATTATATGGGGCATAAGATTCTATGGAACATCTTATATGGCCATCCACCTTTATGCAGCATTCTATGGGGCATATTTTAATATGGAGCATCTTATGGGGACCATCATGAACTTTATGGAGCATTATATGGGGCGTATTTTGTATGGAGCATCTTATGGGGCCCATCATGAACTTTATAGAGCATTATATGGGTCTCCTGATTCAATATGAATATTCAAAAACACTTAATATACTGATGTCTCAATTAATTTTACTTTTATTGGTATCTATTTTTATTTTTGAAATTTACCGGTAGCTGCTGCATTTCCCACCTGAGGCTTATACTCGAGTCAATAAGTATTCCCTGTTTTTTCTGGCCAAATTTTTGTTCTCTGCTTATACTCGTGTCGGCTTATACTCGAATATATATGGGTAACTCTTCCCAGACCTGGTAATTATATAGTTTTCAGTGTTTCTATGACCAGTATAGAATGTAGACATCAGAGCTGTATTTGGTTCTATCCGTTAAATGTTGCCCCTTGAAATTGTGCCACAAAACTGAGTAAATAGAAAACGTTTTTTCATGTGGATTACTTTGATTTTAGTGGCAAAAAACACCTGAAAAGTAAATTTACTTTGTGCAATGTACCCTGCAATATTCACCATTTAATTGTACCAGGAAATAACTGAGTAGAATCTGTGACTTCCCTGCATTCAGTGGTTAATACTCACCTGTAAGAATCTCCTCTTTACACAGCTCATCACCCCTCACATATGTCTCTATAATATTAAGATCGGTCACATCTTCATCCTGAAACAAATTTTGTAAAAGTCACAGAAAGACGTGGAAGTCGCATGAGATGATTTCCCAAGAGGAGAAAAGATCATAAACATGATGATCAAAAATGACAGCAGATGTTATCACAGCTGCAGGTCTCTGTTATAAATCCAACCTGTTGGCTCCTAATTCTAATCAGAAAGATTAAGAGAAGATCCAGACTACATCTAATGTCTATGATCAGCGTTACCCAGTCATCTCCACCAAGTATAAAACATAGACTGAAAGGCCACTTTATTAGAGACACCTATCTAGTAGCACTTTCGATCTTCTCTGGTCTTCAGGACCTCAGCCATTTATCGTGTAATAGATTCCATTCTATGTTAAGATCACTCTTCAGGAATATTTGCCCATACCAATAGGATAGCCTCTTACAGTTTTTGTAAATTAGATAGAGGCACCAACATTCTATGAACAGTCTATACTACCGAGCTTGTAAATGCTCTAAAGAATGATCTTCTGGAAACTCGAAGAAACATTGAAAACTTACTGTCATGTTCCTGGAAGAAATTCAACACTATATAACCCATGTGACATGGTACAGTTTCCTTTAGCCATAGAGTAAAAAGCTACCATGAAGTAATGAGGTTCGTTGGTCACGATTCTTAGGTAAGCTCTAGTGTAGAAACAGTCATCCACAGATATCAGAGTGCTCAGATAGGCCAAGAAAATACTCCCTGCATCATTTCTCCATCTCTAGCTGCATGACAGTAAAGAGTAATGGATTCATGCTGTTTGTCAAATTCTGACCCTTTCGGCCACTTGGTGCCTTAGGTATCTGGATTTATCTGACTACGCAAAATTTTTACCCTGCTCTCTGATCAAATTTTTGCCTTACTGTTTCTCTCGAATAACACTGGCACTGGTCTTCTGCTATTATAGTCCATCCGTGCTGAAGAATAATGTATTATGCAATCAGATGCTTTAAATGGTCATTCACCAGCATTTTAATCTGCTGCAATTGTCTGTGTACTACCTATTTATCAGAACTATTCTCTTTGAACACAATTGACAGTCTCTGAAATACATGCCCAGCTGTTCTAGCATCGATGAACACACCTCGTTTATAGATTAATTCCTTGTTATTCCACATTGAAATGATCCCCGAAAAATTTAGTCAATTTATTTTATGCAGCACATTGAGGTCACTGGTTTACTTCCAAACATTAATGCTTCAATTTTGAAAGGGCCGGTGCCTTTAATAAATTGGTAGGTCAGTATATAATTCTGGTGGATATCACAAGACTGAATACAAGACCTCCACAGCCTTCTACACTTCATAGGGGAGATTTCATGATACCTTCTCTCCATCTGCCTGAGGATCCTGAGGAACATTGGGATCTTCTTGTTTACAGTCCTGAGGAAGAAGAGGACGGGGACATCTCTCTGGTGTTGTGCTCTCACTTGATAGAACTGGAGGAAACACATACAGGGACTGAATTCATTCTTTACATACAGATAATTATAGGCCGTGTGTATTTAGTCCTGTCTACTACCTGGTGATGTGAGGGGCTGGGGAACCTCCATCATGACATCCTTGTACAGATCTTTGTGTCCTTCTAAATACTCCCACTCCTCCATGGAGAAATAGACAGCGACATCCTGACACCTTAAAGGAACCTGATACATACAATGATATCATCATCATTTCCCGATCCCACCATAGCATTACTGTATATTGTCCCAGCATTCCCAGCAGTGTCACCTCTCCAGTCAACAGCTCAATCATCTTGTAGGTGAGTTCTAGGATCTTCTGGTCATTGATGTCCTCATGTATCAGTGGGTGAGGTGGAGGCCCTGTGATTGGGCTCAGGGTACTTCCCCATCCCTCAGACACAGGAGCCTGACAGCGCTCACTAGAGGTCTTCTTCACTACTGTGTAATCCTGGTTATGGAGAGACACATTAATAAATCTCACTACAGACATTTCCAGAGTCCTCACCTCTCCAGTTCCATCCTTCTGTTATTCCCATAGATAAGAATAATGTAAAGTGACATCATAAGAATCTCTCACCTCTCCAGTAAGCCGGAAGAGGATCTCTAGGGTGAGGTGTAATATCCTCTCCGCCATCTTGTCCCTGTCCATATCCATCCTTGATGGATCAATCAGGAAAATTCTTTTATTTAAATGAGCTCCACTGAGATGATATTGTAGGAACCTGAATGGGGAGAAGATGATGATGTCACATCATAAAAATCCCAAGTAATAATGCAATTACTGCAAATAATTAGCAGAAACAAATGAGGAGAGAGAATACATCTACAAATTTTGTCTGTTAATTTGGACTGGAAGATTTAGTACGGTATCTTATGAAGGAAGCGACTCCATGCTTGAGGTCAAAGCGACATCACACCTTCACATGAACATTACAGTTTTTCACTGGCAGCAACGGTGATGGCGGCATGTAAGGCACATAATCTCTGTAAACTATCATGGAGTAGAACAGTCACATCACATACATAATGGCATCAAAATGGGGGCATCAGCATTAGAGTGGTCGGGATATAACTAGTGATGTGCAAATTTAATCAGTGAAACTCAGATATCACTTGAGTATCTGGGTGCTCAGACTGAATGCTCAAATCCCCGCCTCGCATGTATGGCGCATGTTCCACAGCCAATAAACATGTGGGGATTACCTGCCAGTCACTGTAGTGCCGTAGACATCGTGGTAGTGGCATTACTGTGATTGGCCAGCCACATGGCGTTATGGGGTCTAATATAAGAGCCAGTGATGCGATGCTCGGCACATTGTATTCAGGAATTCAGGAAACAGTTCAGGGAGAGCTTAGATTAGAGCAGGGATTTAGTCAGGATTTAATAGGATTGCTATAGGAGTAATTATATACTGGTCCTGCAATATTAAAACAACAGGCCTTTTCAGCGCTAAATATTTTCCTTTCTGTAGTAAAACTGCTGTTACCTGCATTCGGCGGAGGGAAAGTTTAGGATTAGGCCTCTTTCACACTTCCGTTTTTTTGCAATTCGTCGTAATCCGTCGGTTTGGGCAAAAAACAGATCCTGCAAATGTGCTGGCAGGATGCGTTTTTTGCCCATAGACTTGTATTAGCGACGGATCGCGACGGATTGCCACATGTCGTGTCCGTCGTGCGACGGATCCGTTGTGTTTTGGCGGACCATTGTCACAAAAAAAGTTCAATGTTACTTTTTTAGTGCGTTGCGTCCGCCATTTTCGACTGTGCAAGCGCGGCCGAAACTCCGCCCCCTCCTCCCCGGTCTTCAGAATGGGCAGCGGATGTGGCGAAAAACTGCATCCGCTGCCCACGTCGTGCAAAGAATTCACAACGTCCATCGGTACGTACCGACGGAAATGTGAAAGAGGCCTTAGAGGCACCTAGGCAGGGTTTAATAATGTATTATTAATTAATTATTATTATTAATTATTAATGTATTATGTACAAAAACAGGAAAAGCTAGGAAAAAGAAAGTATATGAAAATGGTGCCTGCCGAGCCTGCGCAGTAGTAGCTATAGGTATCTAGCTGCGATCCAATCATCATTTTTTTTGTTAGAAGTTATAAGGGGTAAAAGTTAACCAGCGATTTCTAATTTTTACAACAAAATTTGCAAAACCATTTTTTTAGGGACCACCTCACACTTGAAGTGACTTTGAGGGGCCAATATGACAGAAAATACCCAAAAATGACACCATTCTAAAAACTGCAATCCTCAATGTACTCAAAACCACATTCAAGAAGTTTATTAACCCTTCAGGTGCTTCACAGGAATTTTTGGAAGGTGGAAGGAAAAAATAAACATTTACGGTAATTTTCTTTCACAAAAATGTTCACTTAGACCTAATTTTTTTACTTTTGCAAAGGTAACAGGAGAAAATGGACCATACATTTTGTTGTGCCATTTCCCCTGAGTACGCCGATACTCCATATGTGGGGGAACTCTACTGTTTGGGCACACGGCAGGGCTTGGAAGGGAAGGAGCGTCATTTGACTTTTTGAATATAAAATATGCTGGAATAATTAGCGGTTGCCATGTCGCGTTTGGAGAGCCCGATATGCCTAAACAGTGAAATCCCTCATAAGTGACACCATTTTGGAAACTAGACCCCTTTGGAACCTTTTCTAGATGTGTATTGAGCACCTTGAACCCCAAAGTGCTTCACAGAAGTTTATTACGTTAAGCTGTGAAAATTTAAAAAAAAAAATCATATTTTTCCCACAAAAATGTTTTTTAGCTACAACTTTTATTTTCACAAGGGCAAAAGGAGAACATGGACCCCAAAGTTTGTCCAATTTCTCTTGAGTTCGCCGATACCTGATATGTGGTTGAAAACTACTTTTGAGGAGCTTAAGAAAATCATATTTTCATCATTCCACACCATGGTCAAAATTTCCAAAATGAAGCAATATTCCTCAATTAATAAGCCAACGCGTTACATGATTAATAGAATGAAAAAAATAAGACAAGCAAACAGGATCACCAAAATACAAACAAAAAATGGTACAACGGTATCTCATCCCCAAGATATAGCCAACTCCTTCGCAGATTATTACAGCAAATTATATAATTTACATTCCCAGCCCTCCACCCCACTTCCAAATGTTTCTGACACTGAAAAATTCTTGACCTCAATTAGCCTTCCAAAATTGACCCTTGATGATTTAGAAAACCTAACCTCCCCTTTTTCCCTAGAAGAAATAGAAAGAACCATTCTTCAACTCAAGGACTTTAAATCGCCAGGCCCTGATAGTTTTGGAAACGAATATTATAAAACCTTCACCAAATTACTCTCCCCACATCTACAAAACCTTTTTAATATAGCTAGTTCCTCAGGTAAATTCCCAGCAGAAATGTTAGAATTGACAATTATTTTAATTCCCAAACACAATTCGGACTTAACCCTTGTTAATAATTACAGGCCAATTTCCTTAATCAATACAGATCTGAAAATTTACTCCAAGCTAATTGCAAATAGGCTCAAATCCTATTTGCCGTTATTGGTTCATGGGGACCAAATGGGTTTTATAACAGGTCGTCAAGCGTCAGATGGTACTAGAAGACTTATCAACTCAATTAAATTGATTCATTCCTCTAAAGTGCCATCTGTAATTATTACTCTAGACGCCGAAAAGGCTTTTGACCGATTAAACTGGCTTTATTTAACATCAGTACTTCAAAAATTTGGGTTTAATGAAAAATATATCAACAGCGTAATGGCACTCTATTCAAAACCAACAGCCAAAATTTATGCAAACAACTACTCCTCTACACCATTTAACATTTCAAATGGTACAAGACAAGGGTGCCCTTTATCTCCGCTGCTTTTTATTTTATCAATGGAACCACTAGCGCAATCAATTAGGCAAAATAATTCCATAAAAGGTCTACAAACGCGAACACGCCATTATAGGATAGGGCTCTTTGCCGACGACATGATGTTTACCCTGACGGACCCCTATGAATCAGTTTCGGAGCTACAAAAAGCCCTTCAATTTTTTTCAACTATTAAGGTACCGTCACACTAGACGATATCGCTAGCGATCCATGACATTGCAGCGTCCTGGCTAGCGATATCGTCCAGTGTGACAGGCAGCAGCGATCAGGCCCCTGCTGTGCTGTCGCTGGTCGGGGAAGAAAGTCCAGAACTTTATTTGGTCGCTGGACTCCCCGCAGACATCGCTGAATCGGCGTGTGTGACACCGATTCAGCGATGTCTTCACTGGTAACCAGGGTAAACATCGGGTAACTAAGCGCAGGGCCGCGCTTAGTAACCCGATGTTTACCCTGGTTACCATCCTAAAAGTAAAAAAAACAAACACTACATACTTACCTACAGCCGTCTGTCCTCCAGCGCTGTGCTCTGCTCTCCTCCTGCACTGGCTGTGAGCGTCGGTCAGCCGGAAAGCAGAGCGGTGACGTCACCGCTCTGCTTTCCGGCCGCTGTGCTCACACAGACAGTACAGGAGGAGTGCAGAGCACAGCGCTGGAGGACAGACGGCTGTAGGTAAGTATGTAGTGTTTTTTTTTTTACTTTTAGGATGGTAACCAGGGTAAACATCGGGTTACTAAGCGCGGCCCTGCGCTTAGTTACCCGATGTTTACCCTGGTTACCGGCATCATTGGTCGCTGGAGAGCGGTCTGTCTGACAGCTCTCCAGCGACCAAACAGCGACGCTGCAGCGATCCGGATCGTTGTCGGTATCGCTGCAGCGTCGCTAAGTGTGACGTACCTTTACCCTTTTTAAGATAAACGAAAATAAATCCAAAATATTGCCATTTTACTTGACGGAATTACAAACAAAGAAAATAAAAGATATAGTTTCATTCAGTTGGTCGGAAGGAGACCTAGACTATCTAGGTATAATCATTTCAAAAAACTTAGACACATTAATGAAGAAAAACTTGAACAAACTCTTGGAAAATATGAACAAAGACCTGGGTTTCCTCGGTACAAAAGACCTCTCATGGTGGGGCAGAGTATTGGCAACTAAAATTTTTATTGTCCCAAAAATCTCTTATATACTGAGAACACTTCCCCTAAAAATCAACACTTCCTACCTGACTAGCTTCCAATCAACAATAAATACGTTTATTTGGAATAAAAAAAGGGCCCGCATTTCCACAAACATTCTATATAAATGCAAGGAATTTGGGGGCATAGGCTTACCAAACATTACAGCTTTATATCTATCGAATTTAATAAAACAAAGCCAGTATTGGTTCATGAAAGAAGATCCTCCGAATTGGCTTGACCTTGAAATTGAACTTAACCATAGGAAATCTCCCAAAGAATTGGTTTTTGACCATATTCTCAACAGACCTTATAAGGCCTACGCCCATCACCCTATCTTTTCTCCCATTATATATGCCTGGAATAAATTGTCCAAACGAAAGAGAGGCTCCAACAGGAAAATCCTCCTCCAAAATACCCCTATAGAGATTATCATGCTTACCCAAAATATTAACCCCTCCCCCATATGGAGAGACAATGGGATTCAAAAATTAAATGATATTCATGATGGGGTTAAATTTCTCACCTTCAGCTCTATTAAACAAAAATTTAAAATACCCTCCTCAGCCTTTTTCCCTTACATGGTACTAAAGGACCAAGTTCAAAAATTCATTACAAACAAACCAAAAATATCTGAAGCAACTATTAATTTACTAAAAAATCCCACACACAATTTATTTTGGAATAACAAGTGGTTTAACAATGACATACAATTCAATAAGTTAGCTCATATGATAAAATGGGAAGGGGATCTGAATGTAACGTTCACTCCAGAACAGTGGGAAAATGCAATCCACTTTACTTATGCATCAAACATCTGCATGACACTGAAAGAGGCCTATTATAAAATAATAACAAGATGGTACTATACTCCGGCTCGCCTTTCTCATCTGCCGTCAGGAGGATCTCCATTATGCTGGAGAGAATGTGGAGAGCGTGGAAGTTTGCTACATGTGTTTTGGTCATGCCCCCGGGTAAAACCCTTATGGAGGCAAGCCATAAAATTAATTAACAAATTATTAACAGGTAATATTATAGTTACCCCTGCAATGGCCTTGTTGTCCCTGAACTGGGAAAAAATAGACACAAATGTGAGATCTCTTATCATCCATATCTGCCTTGTGGTCAAACAAATCATAGCTTTCCATTGGAAGAATCCGACTTTACCGGCTTTTACTGAAATTATAGACCAAATTAACTTACACAAGACATACGAAGAAAACTTCGCAATAGTAAATAATTACTATACGAAACATGATAGGAAATGGAAGAAATGGGTTGAGGTAAACTCCAATCTATCGCATTAAAGGAAAGATGATGGCTTCTACATACCTGTGAGGTTATTACGACTTATTATATGCTCTTTGCTATTATTATATGCTATTATATGTTACTATATGTTAATCTGTTAAAAATTGTTAATCATTATCAAATTTTGTTTAAAATGGACAGTGTGTCCACAATGTTGTTCTTACCTTTCCCCAAACCCCCCCCCCTCACCTCCTTCCCTCTCCTTCCCCTATTCCCTTGTGAGCTGACTCCACATGCTAATATTAAATTTCAAAGATATAATAAAATTATTTGAATAAGTATGATCACAGGTTACCATTCCCCAAACCCATCTCCCCTACCTCCCTCCCTCTCCTTACCCTTATTCCCTTGCGAGCTGACTATATGATTATTTCCACATGCTAATATTAAATTTCAAAGTTATAATAAAAATTATTTGAACAGAAAACTACTTTTGAGGCAAAGTGCAAAGCTCAGACGGGAAGTAGCGCCATATTACAGGGCAGATTTTGCTCCACTTGTTTGACGGTGTCATGTTACATTGACAGAGCTTCTGAGGTGCCAGAATAGCATAATCCCCCATAAATGACCCCATTTTACCAATTAAACCTCTCAATGTATTCATCTAGGGGTGCAGTGATTGTATTGACACCACAAGTGTGTCACAAACTTTTATACCATTGGGCAGTGAAGAAAAAATAATTTACATTCTACCACCAAGATTATGTGTTAGCCCCAAGTTTTACATTTTCACACTGGGAAATGGGTAAAAATGGCACCAGAATTTCTCCCACAATTTCTGCTGAATGTAGAAATACCCCATATGTGGCTGTACAGTACTACTTTGCCATACGGAGAGTCTCGGGAGGGACAGAGCGCTATTTGCCTCTTGGAAAACAGATTTTCCTAGAACAGTTTGTGGATTCCTTTTAATGATCCCCTAAGTGCTAGAAAAGCAGAATCCCCATCAAGTGACCCCATTTTGGAAACTATAACCCTTTGGGAATTTATCTACAGATGTAGTGCCGATTTTGACTCCATGGGTGTTTTCCAGAAACAAGCAGCAGTGGATGTTGCTGAGTGAAAATTGCAAACTGCCGTTGTAGTGACTAGTAAATTATGCCCAGCCTGCGCTTCTGGAGACACGCACCTGTAAATTAGGTGGGCTCTCATCACTACAGAAATGCCAGACATGTGGGTGCTAAATGTTGTTTAGACATACTGGGGCTCAGAGGCATACTGCGATCTTTGGGAGGCAGAATGAAAAAAATCAACAGCATGTGAAGAATTGGTTTAATTTATTTTTTCCGCTGTTCCTCATGCAGTATAAGTGATTAGTCGACTTTAATCTTTGGGTCGGTGCGATTACAGCAATAGCAGATTTATATTGGGTTTTTACATTTGATAGCTGTCACACACTAAAAGACGCTTTTTTTGGCAAAAACTAGTTTTTGCATCACCATATTTTGAGAGCAATAATTTTTTCATATTTCGGCCGACAGAGTCATGTGAGGTCTTGTTTTTTGCGGAACAAGCTGACGTTTCTATAGGTTCCATTCGGGCACATTACATTTTTTGATCACCTTCTATTCCGATTTTTGTGAGTCAGAATGAACAAAAAACAGCAATTCAGGAACGGCTTTTTTTTTTTCATACCGTTCTGCGTGTGGTAAAATTGATAAGGCAGCTTTAATTTGGGTTAGTTACATTACAGTGATACCTCATTTATATATATTTTTTTAATGTTTTGCCACTTTTACACAATAAAAACTTTTATAGTAAAAATAATTATTTTGCATCGCTTTATTCTGAGAGCTATAACTTTTTTACTTTTCTGCTGATGGATCTGTATGGCAGCTTGATTTTTGTGGGACAAGATGATGTTTTCAGCAGTACCATGTTTATTTACATACGTCTTTTTGATTGCGTTATATTGCACTTTTTGTTTGGCGGTATGATAATAAAGCATTGTTTTTGCATCATTTTTTATTTTTTACAATTTTCACTGAAGGGATTAACTAGTGGGACAGTTTTATAGAGTGGGTAGTTACAGACGCAGTGATACCAAATATGTGTACTTTTTTATGTACATAAATAAATGTATTTATTGCTAAATATTTATTTTATTTATTTTCTCTTTATTTGGGGATTTTTTTAAAAAATATATATTTTTACACATTATATATTTTTTTTACTTTATTACATTGTTCCAGTATGGGACATTACTATTTCACAGGAGATCACTGATCTGATACTCTGCACTGCAGGATCAAACAGGCAGGGAAGGAGGCATGCCGGTGCCTGCTCTCAGCAGGTGCTCACAAGCCACCTTCCCTGCAGGACCAGGAAGGACCCCGCGATCATCTTGGTGCGGTCATCGTGTTATTCTGATGGAAGAGCGCAGGGAGCCCCCTGCGCGATGCTTCTCTATGCTACTGTCACTACTGACAGCGAAATCAGAGGGGTTAAATGCCAACGATTGGTGCTTGCGGTAAGGGACGGGGAAGTGGACATGTTGCTGATAGTGTACGTTGAGGCCAATGCCATGGGCCAGTGGAAACTGTGCCTGCTGCAGAAGCACAACAAATATTCTCATCCATGAGACCTAGCTTTCTGTTCCACTTTCCCTGGGGACACAGGAAACTACTTTTGAAGCCAGAACAATGCAAACAAGTGGTTGTTTGGATGGCAGAT
The DNA here is from genome assembly GCF_032444005.1 of Ranitomeya imitator. Taxonomy (NCBI): domain Eukaryota; kingdom Metazoa; phylum Chordata; class Amphibia; order Anura; family Dendrobatidae; genus Ranitomeya; species Ranitomeya imitator. The sequence goes on from NC_091283.1 coordinate 394,293,187, forward strand.
AATGCCTCCAGTATGTTTCCCAGCACCACCCTGTCTCCCACACAGTCCAGTCTCACTAGCCACGAGTCTGGACCACATAATCCTCACCTTGATCCTCTTTCCTCCCACCATAGTGAGTCCCAGGATACAAGTGATCACACACTTGGACACTCCGAGAAGCTCTTTACATTTCCATTTATTGATTCTGGCCTCTCGCCCTGCACATTTCAAGTGGTACATGAGAAGCAGGATGTAGTGATGCACAAATATTTGAGCAGCCACAGTCAGAAAGACGATGGTGAGGCAAGGAAATTCGTGTCTCAAGAGGTAAATGATGAGGAGACACATTTGCCAACAAGTTATGTTGTTAATTCAACAAGTTAGGAGGACCAGAGTGTGGAAGCATCTAAGGGATGCTATACTGGAGTATCTGAAGAGGAATAACCTCATGACCCAGTATCAGCATGGGTTTACTAGGGACCGTTCATGTCAGACTAATTTGATCAGTTTCTATGAAGAGGTAAGTTCCGGACTGGACCAAGGGAACCCAGTGGATGTAGTGTATATGGACTTTTCAAAAGCTTTTGATACGGTGCCACACAAAAGGTTGATACATAAAATGAGAATAATGGGGATAGGGGAAAATATGTGTAAGTGGGTTAAGAGCTGGCTCAGGGATAGGAAACAAAGTGTGGTTATTAATGGAGCACACTCGGACTGGGTCGCGGTTAGCAGTGGGATACCACAGGGGTCAGTATTGGGCCCTCTTTTTAACATATTTATTAATGACCTTGTAGGGGGCATTCAGAGTAGAATTTCAATATTTGCAGATGACACTAAACTCTGCAGGGTAATCAATACAGAGGAGGACAATTTTATATTACAGGATGATTTATGTAAACTAGAAGCTTGGGCTGATAAATGGCAAATGAGCTTTAATGGGGATAAACGTAAGGTCATGCACTTGGGTAGAAGTAATAAGATGTATAATTATGTGCATAATTCTAAAACTCTGGGCAAAACCGTCAATGAAAAAGACCTGGGTGTATGGGTGGATGACAAACTCATATTCAGTGGCCAGTGTCAGGCAGCTGCTACAAAGGCAAATAAAATAATGGGATGAATTAAAAGAGGCATAGATGCTTGTTATGATCCGGTGGCCTAGGAGCAGCATGAGACGGACTCTGGAGAAGGTGGTCCCTGTACTGACCGCAAACCCTGAACCTAGCAGCGCAACTAGAAGTAGCCGTGGGGGGTACCTAACACTCCCTAGACCCCTCGGCACAGCCTAAGATCTAACTACCCCTAAAGACAGAAACAGGAAACCTATCTTGCCTCAGAGAAAATCCCCAAAGGATAGATAGCCCCCCACAAATATTGACTGTGAGAGGAGAGGAAAATAACATACTCAGATATGAAATCAGATTTTAGCATAGGAGGCCATACTAGCTAAAAAGAAAGAATAGAACAGAGTACTATGCGGTCAGTATAAAAACGATAGAAAATATCCACCACAGAAGATACGAATCACCAGATCTGACTAAAGACATGGGGGGTATATCTGCATCTCCAGAGAAATAGCCAGGCTGCAAAAAATCCTTCACAGACAAAACTGGACAAGGCAAAAACATGAACATGCACAGAACTATTAAGGTCCACAGCAGGTGGACAGCAAAAACAAAACCAGGACTTATCTTTGTAGAAAAGCACAGCAAACTGGAGAGACCAGCAGGGAAGTGAATCCTGCAAGAACAATGAACAACTGGCACTGACTATAGGATCCTGCAAAGCTATATACCCCAGTCAGTCCTGCAATTAGTAGATACACATGTCCACTCCTGCAATCCAGGCACAACTGCATTACCCTCTACAACCACCGGAGGGAGCCCAAAAGCAGAATTCACAACAGATGCTCATGAGGAGAACATAAGTAAAATTATATTATACAAGTCACTAGTTCGACCACACTTAGAATACTGTGCACAGTTCTGGTCTCCGGTGTATAAGAAAGACATAGCTGAACTGGAGCGGGTGCAGAGAAGAGCGACCAAGGTTATTAGAGGACTAGGGGGTCTGCAATATCAAGATAGGTTATTACACTTGGGGCTATATAGTTTGGAAAAACTAAGACTAAGGGAGGATCTTATTTTAATGTATAAATATATGAGGGGACAGTACAAAGACCTTTCTGATGATCTTTTTAATCCTAGACCTGAAACAGGGACAAGGAGGCATCCTCTACGTTTGGAGGAAAAAAGGTTTAAGCATAATAACAGACGCGGATTCTTTACTGTAAGAGAAGTGAGACTATGGAACTCTCTGCCGTATGATGTTGTAATGAGTGATTCATTACTTAAATTTAAGAGGGGACTGGATATATTTCTGGAAAAGTATAATGTTACAGGGTATATACACTAGATTCCTTGATACGGCGTTGATCCAGGGAACTAGTCTGATTGCCGTATGTGGAGTCGGGAAGGAATTTTTTTCCCCAAGGTGGAGCTTACTCTTTGCCACATGGGTTTTTTTTTTGCCTTCCTCTGGATCAACATGTTAGGGCATGTTAGGTTAGGCTATGGGTTGAACTAGATGGACTTATAGTCTTCCTTCAACCTTAATAACTATGTAACTATGATTAGGTTATGAACGATGAAGTCACTGACCCAGAAAAAGAAACCGGGCAACTGTTCCCCAGGGCACCCACACACATCAAGTTCGCAGGCCAAGGGTTAGGTGTTCCCCAATCTTTTTAAATAAAGTGCAGACGATAAACGAATGGTCATTTGCAACCTGCGCCATGCTAAGATCAGCAGGGTCCTGACCACCATTAAGAATGCTCAGGCACATGTCAACAAAGCACCTGACTAGGTGGACTGAACGCCTGGGTCCACAATCAGTGTCTGTGAGTGACACTCCCTCTTCCCTTGTGCCATGTGCTTGCCAATCCCCTGTCCAGGAAGCAGGTGCGAATGCCTCCAGCCCAGCACCTGTCATTGCACATTCGCAGACACCATCAGCAACCACTTCCAATTCCTTATCTTACTGCAGCATTCAGCTGTCCATACCCCAGGCCTTGGAATGTAAGTGTAAATACCCAGCCACCCACCTACAGGCACAAATACTAAATGGGCAAATTTCCAGACTGCTTGCCCTGGAAATGTTGCATTTTAGGCTCATGGACACTGAAGCTTTCCGCAAACTCATGGCTGCCGCTGTCCTTCGGTACTCAGCTTCCACTATTTTTCCCGGTGTGCTGTCCTCGCCTATCACCATCACGTGTCCCATATCACCCATGCCTTGACCAACACAGTTAGAGGGAAGGTCCACTTAATGACCAATATGTGGACAAGTGCTTGTGGCCAAGGATGCTATATTTCCCTGATGGCACACTGGGTGAACTTAGTGGAAGCTGGGACTGGGTTGGACCCTGGGATGGCACATCTGCTACCAACGCCGAGGATTGCAGGCCCTATTTCCATCAGAGTTTCCTCCACCTCCTCCATCTCTGATTGTCAACCATATCAGTTGCAAGCTGTAAGCACTGCAGCACGGCCTCGGTGAAGCGGCAACAGGATCTGCTGAAAATAATTTGCTTAGATGAGAAACGCAAAGTTTTTGAAAAGTATAAAAGACCAGCCAGATCTGTGGCTCTTGCCACTGAACCTACAAGCAGGCATGATTGTGCGTGATAATGGCTGTAACTTGGTGGCAGCTCTGAAGCTTGGCAAGCTTGCATACAAACCATGCCTGGCCCACGTGCGATCAACTTAGTGGTTCAGTGTTTTCTGAAAATGTACCAAGATTTGCCTGAGATACTTGTGAGCCCATATCCGCAGTTCAGCTATAGCTGACGAAAGTCTGGCAGTGCTGCAGCAGCGCTTGCAAGTGCCAGCTCACCGACTAGTGTGCCATATGACCACGAGCTGAAACTCCACATTGTGAACATTGGCAAGGCTTTATGAGCAGGAGACGGCAGTAGTTGAATACCAGCAACAACATGCCCATGTGCATTCCGGTCAGCCTCTGCACATAACATAAAGTAATGGCTCTAGGAAGAAGGGAAGTGAAAAACGAAAATGCAAAACCAAAAAAGCTCATGGGGTTAAGGGGTAAAAGGGTAATTATAGTGACTTTTTCCAAATTTTTAGAAGATCATTATGGGTCACTTCCTCCAAATTAGTAGAGGGTAATCATGCGGCACTCGTTCAAAATTTTTGTCTTCCAGGGTGTATTTATTTCTAATTTTACTGGTGACTACCTGTGGATGTAATAATAATAATAATAACCAGCTATATATAATAATCTTTATTTATATAGCACCAACATAGTTCACAGCGCTATACAGTTTAACAGTTTCGAACACAACAATCATAAGTAACAACGTTAACAATACAATAATTAAAGCAAAATAAGACAACTCTGCTTGTGAGAGCTTACAATCTACAATGAGGTGGGGGAGATACAAAGTACAGGTGTGGATTTACAATGATGTATTTACAATGATGGTCCAGCCATCTTCAGGGGGTGGAGGATGGATGGAAGTAGTGAATGGGCTACACACAAAAACATAAAATGACTTTGATTAGTGAATGTGATAGGCCGCTATGAACAAATGTGTTTTGAGCAGGGTGCCTAAAACTATGCAAATTGTGGATGGTCTTAATTAGTGATGAGCGAATATACTCGTTACTCGAGATTTCCCGAGCACGCTCGGGTGACCTCCGAGTATTTTTTAGTGCTCAGAGATTTAGTTTTCATCGCTGCAGCTGAATGATTTACATCTCTTAGCCAGCTTTATTACATGTGGGGGATTCCCTAGCAACCAGGCAACCCCCACATGTACTTATGCTGGCTAACAGTTGTAAATCATTCAGCTGCGGCGATGAAAACTAAATCTCCGAGCACTAAAAAATACTAATATCTTGGGGTAGAGCATTCCAGAGGATTGGCGCAGCACGGGAGAAGTCTTGGAGTTGGGAGTGGGAGGTACGGATTTGTGCAGAGGTTAGGCAAAAGTCATTTGCAGAGTGCAGTGATCGGTTAGGCCAATAGGCCGAAATGAAGGAGGAAATGTAAGGGGGTGCCACACTGTGAAGAACTTTGTGGGTGAGAACAAGTACTTTGAATTGGATTCTATAATGAATGGGCAGCCAGTGTAATGACTGGCGAAGAGCGGATACGTCTGAATACCGATTAGATAGATGGACAAACCTGGCTGCTGCATTAAGGATAGACTGGAGAGGGGAAAGTCCAGTAAGGGGGAGGGCAATTAATAGAGAATTGCAGTAGTCCAGTCGGGAGTTGATCAAGGCGACAGAGAGGGTTTTTGTTGTTTCCATGGTGAGAAAAGGGAAAATTCTAGAGATGTTAGTTAGGTGTAAGTGGCAAGAGCGAGAAAGAGATTGTAGATAGGATGTGAAGGAGAGATCGGAGTCAAACATAACACCCAGACAGCAAGCCTGCTGCCGGGATGTTATTATGGTTCCACCCACGGAGAGGGAAATGTCAGATTTAGGCAGGTTAGTAGATGGCGGGAGCAGAAGTTCAGTCTTGGAGAGGTTGAGTTTCAGATAGAGAGCAGACATGATGTTGGAGACTGTGGACAGACAGTCACTGGCGTTCTGTAGTACTGCGGGGGTAAGGTCAGGGGATGACATGTACAGTTGTGTGTCATCAGGATAAAGATGGTACTGAAAGCCAAATCTGCTGATGGTCTGTCCAATTGGGGCCGTGTACAGGGACATAAGAAGGGGGCCAAGGACTGAGCTCTGAGGTACACCAACAGTGAGAGGAAAAGATGAAGTGGAGCCAGCGAACAGAACACTGAAGGAGCGGTCAGAAAGATAGGAAGGGAACCAGGAGAGAGCAGTGTCCTTAATGCCTAGTGACTAGAGCCTAGAGAGTAGGAGAGGGTGGTCAACAGTGTCGAAAGCTGCAAAAAGGGTTGAGAAGAATGAGCAGAGAGTGGTCACCGTTAAATTTTGCTGTCAGAAGGTCGTTGGTCACCTTGATGAGTGCAGTTTCTGTCAAATGTAGGGGGAGAAACCGGACTGTGAAGGGTCTAGGAGGGAATGAGTGGAGAGGTAACGGGTAAGGCAAGAGTAGATCAGGCAGTCCAAGAGTTTAGAGATGAAGGGGAGATTAGACTGGTCTGTAGCAGTTTGTGTAGGATGGGTTTCTTTAGTAATGGAGTAATGATAGAGTGTTTGAAGGAGGAGGGGAAAATGCCAGAGGAGAGGGAGAGATTAAAGATTGTAGTTAGGTGAGTTGTGACGACTGGAGGAGATGAGAGGGAAAGGGGTCAGTAGTGCATGTAGTTGGACGAGAAGAAGAGAGGAGCCTGGAGACTTCTTCTTCTGTGATGGGATCGAATGTAGAGAGTGAGCCAGGGGAAATGTAGGGAGGGATGGGAGTCACTGCACTTGGTGGCTGGGAGCTGAATTCCTGACGGATATTATCTATTTTATCTATAAAGTGAGAGGCCAGGTCATCAGCACAAATGTCTGTGATAGGGAGTTGTGCTATTGGCCTGAGGAGGGAGAGAAAGGTGTCAAAAAGTTTCTTGGGGTTGTTGGATAGTGAGATCAGGGTTGTGAAGTAGGTCTGTTTGGCGAGGTGAAGGGCAGAGTTATAGGTTCTTAACATAAATTTGAAGTGTATGAAGTCTTCTGGTGTGCGAGTTTTCCTCCATAAGCGTTCAGCACACCTAGAGGATCACTGGAGAGATCGGGTTTGCGATGTGAGCCAGGGTTGTTTTACTCTGTGTTTGGAGGTTCTGAGGGTGAGGGGAGCTACTTGGTCAAGAATGCTTTTAAGTGTGTCATTGTAGTGATGTACAGCCATATCAGGTCAGGAAAAAGATGATATTGGAGACAATGATGAGTATAGGGTGTCTGAAAGTGTATGAGGGTTAATAGCATGTAGATTTTAGAATGTGTGGTAGGTAGAAGTGTGCTGGGGTGGGCAAGGAATTGTGAGCGTGAAGGAGAGAATGTTGTGGTCAGAGAGGGGAAGTGGTGAGTTATCTAGGCAGGAGATTGAACAGAGCCAGACAAAGACCAGGTCAAGGGTGTTATCGTCTTTGTGAGTTTCAGAGGTTGAGAGCTGTGAGAGGCCTAGAGAAGTGGTTAGTGATAGAAGCTGGGATGCAGATGTGGAAGTGGGGCTGTTTATGGGGATGTTGAAGTCTCCCAGAATAAGGGTTGGTAGTTCTGAGGGCATGAAGTGCAGCAGCAAGGCAGAGAAATGGTCCAGGAAGTGGGTGGGCGAGCCTGGGGCCGGTATATGACCGCTACTCAGAGGGAGAGGGGATGGAAGAGCCTGATGATGTGGACCTCAAAAGAAGGGAATGAGAGTGATTGAACTGGGGGGATGACCTGGAAAGTGCATCGTGGGGACAGGAGTATGCCGATTCCACCACCATGTCTGTTTGTGGGTCTCGGGGAATGTGAGAATTGTAAGCCACCATGGGAAATGGCAGCAGGAGAAAGTGTCAGAATCCTGAATCCAGGTTTCCGTGAGGGCCAACAGATTAAGAGAGTTTTTCAGAAAGTAATTGTGTAGGAAAGAAAGCTTGTTACATACAGACCGTGGATTCCAAAGGGCACAATTAAAAGGAGATGAACGAGGGCAACTAATATTAGTAAAGTTAGTAAGGTTTCGGTGTGAGGTAGGGTAGGGGTTGAGGTTGGTGGATGGTGGACCAGGGTTGGGGGAGATGTCCCCTGAAATCAGTAGGAGTAGGAAGATAAAGAGCAAGTAGAAACTGTACGAAGTTTTTTTGTGCAGTGTGTTTGGGCAAGATGGGCTGAGGTTTTTCAGGAAGGGGAGAAGTACATGGGAGCTTTGCACTGTGTGCAGAATTATTAGGCAAGTTGTATTTTGATGATACGTTTTATACATGTTGTCCTACTCCAAGCTGTTCAGGCTTGAGAGCCAACTACCAGTTAAGTAAATTTGGTGATGTGCATCCCTGTTATGAGGAGGGGTGTTGTCAAAACCCTATATAAGGTGTGATTAATTATTAGGCAACTTCCTTTCCTTTGGCAAAATGGGTCAGAAGAGAGATTTGACAGGCTCTGAAAAGTCCAAAATTGTGAGATGTCTTGCAGAGGGATGCAGCAGTCTCGAAATTGCCAAACCTTTGAAGCGTGATCACTGAACAATCAATCGTTTCATGGCAAATAGCCAACAGGGTCGCAAAAAGCATGTTGGACAAAAAAGGCGCAAAATAACTGCCCATGAATTGAGGAAAATCTAGCTGCCAAGATGCCATTTGCCACCAGTTTTGCCATATTTCAGAGCTGCAACGTTACTGGAGTAACAAAAAGCACAAGGTGTGCGATACTCAGGGACATGGCCAAGGTAAGGAAAGCTGAAAAACGACCACATTTGAACAAGAAACATAAGATAAAACGTCAAGACTGGGCCAAGAAATATCTTAAGACTGACTTTTCAAAGGTTTCATGGACTGATGAAATGAGAGTGACTCTTGATGGGCCAGAGGCTGGATCAGTAAAGGGCAGCGAGCTCCACTCCAACTCAGACGCCAGCAAGATGGAGGTGGGGTACTGTATGGGCTGGTATCATCAAAGATGAACTTGTGGGACCTTATCGGGTTGAGGATGGAGTGAAGCTCAACTCCCAGACCTACTGCCAGTTTCTGGAAGACAACTTCTTCAAGCAGTGGTACAGGAAAAAGTCAGTATCGTTCAAGAAAAACATGATTTTCATGCAGGACAATGCTCCATCACATGCCTCCAACTATTCCACAGCGTGGTTGGCCAGTAAAGGTCTCAAAGAAGAAAAAATAATGACATGGCCCCCTTGTTCCCCTGATCTGAACCCCATAGAGAACCCGTGGTCCCTAATAAAATGTGAGATCTGCAGGGAGGGAAAACAGTACACCTCTCGGAACAGTGTCTGGGAGGCTGTGGTGGCTGCTGCACGCAATGTTACATTGTAAAAAGATCAAGCAACTGACAGAATCTATGGATGGAAGGCTGTTGAGTGTCATCATAAAGAAAGGTGGCTATATTGGTCACTAATTTTTTGGGGTTTTGTTTTTGCATGTCAGAAATGTTTATTTCTAAATTTTGTGCAGTTATATTGGTTTACCTGGTGAAAATAAACAAGTGAGATGGGAATATATTTGGTTTTTATTAAGTTGCCTAATAATTCTGCACAGTAATAGCTACCTGCACAAACAGATATCCTCCTAAGATAGCCAAATCTAAAAAAAAAAAACACTCCAACTTCCAGAAACATTAAGCTTTGATATTTATGAGTCTTTTGGGTTGATCGAGAACATAGTTGTTCATCGATAATAAAAATAATCCTCTAAAATACAACTTGCCTAATAATTTTGCACACAGTGTACATGGGAGAGGGAAGGAGAGAGGAGCTGATGTATGTGAGTCGTGATGTAGGAGAGATGGGGCTGTGAATGTGGATGGCAAGGGAACGTAGGAGGATAGGAATAGAGCACATGGATAGAAGGGAGAGCAAAGTGTGGGTTACCTGACTCCTACCCTAACTGCCATGGAATAACTGCTTTATCTTTATGCTTATCTTCTGGGGGATGTAGTTTTATTTCCCGGTCTATGTCATCTACTGTAGTCATAGGCAACGTCGAAATAGGATAAGAGATCGCCCGGCTATTAAGGGGTGGAGGAGGCAGTCTTTTTTTAATTTTGCCTTATATACAAGTCATTATGCAGGAAATAATTCGGGTTGATCGCAGCTGTGTGACAGTCACAACACATGTATGAATAGCCTGTTTGTTGGACTCTCCTTGCATGGGTTGTGACTGTCACACAGCTGCGACACATGCAGCTGCGGCGTCGAACAGCTGTTTATCCGGAGCGCTACAGGTATCCAGGTTACCAAGGCAGCTATTCGGAAAGCACTATAGCTGTTCGGATAAGCACTTATCCAAAGCTATTTTATCAACCCTAGAAATAATGTTTCCTTTTTTTTGTAAAATCCATTTTAGCTTTGGTTTTATATGTTTTATTGACAATCCGTAAAAGTTGCGTAAAACGCTTGAGTTTCCTATTGCCTTCTATTACACTCGTTACTTGAGTCCAGCCCGTCTGAGCATCCAAACCCCGACCTGCTCGATTCGAGTACAGAGCATTCAAGCTTTTTACTGTTTGATCATCACTACTTATAACACAAAGTGAACTGAATTATCTTACTATAGATTTTGATCTGCCCAAGAGTTAAGGTACCGTCACACTAGACGATATCGCTAGCGATCTGTGACGTTGCAGCGTCCTGGCTAGCGATATCGTCCAGTGTGACAGGCAGCAGCGATCAGGCCCCTGCTGTGATGTCGCTGGTCGGGGAAGAAAGTCCAGAACTTTGTTTCGTCGCTGGATCACCCGCTGACATCGCTGAATCGGCGTGTGTGACACCGATTCAGCGATGTCTTCGCTGGTAACCAGGGTAAACATCGGGTTACTAAGCGCAGGGCCACGCTTAGTAACCCGATGTTTACCCTGGTTACCATCGTTAAAGTAAAAAAAACAACCACTACATACTTACCTACCGCTGTCTGTCCCCGGCGCTCTGCTTCTCTGCACTCCTCCTGTACTGGCTGTGAGCCCAGCGGCCGGAAAGCAGAGCGGTGACGTCACCGCTCTGCTTTCCGGCTGACCGGCGCTCACAGCCAGAGCAGAGAAGCACAGCGCCGGGGACAGACAGCGGAAGGTAAGTATGTAGTGGTTGTTTTTTTTACTTTAACGATGGTAACCAGGGTAAACATCGGGTTACTAAGCACGGCCCTGCGCTTAGTAACCTGATGTTTACCCTGGTTACCGGCATCGTTGGTCGCTGGAGAGCGGTCTGTGTGACAGCTCTCCAGCGACCAAACAGCGACGCTGCAGCGATCGGCATCGTTGTCGGTATCGCTGCAGCGTCGCTTAGTGTAACGGTACCTTTAGCCTGAGCTCTCAGATTCCAGGCTACAGCAGAGGAATCTCCTAGTGAGCGATAATCAGATTTCTTTGTTCCGCAACTGGGATAAAAATCTTGTCCAATACTTCTCCATGTAGGGCGATCTTGTGGCATGCAATAACATCAATAATTTAATAGAATGGCACTGCATACATTTACCAATAGTGGTTCTAGTTCTACATTTGTGTACTGACTGTGGTTTTCGTGCAGCATTCATTTACTGACGTTGGTACTGGGTATAGGGGAGCTGTGGGCCCTCAATACTGTGTATATGGAAGCTGTATGCATTATATTGTGAATTCAGAAGCTAAGGGCCTATCATACAGTATATAGGGAAGCTGTGGGGTCATCATACTCTATTGAAGGGAGATGTGGGTCCACTATACTGTGTATAGAGGAGCTGTATATTGGGGGACCCAGTGGACATTATTTAATGTTAAGTGGGCACTTAAGAAGCATTAGTGTTATAGGGGCACTTAGATGATTGTAACCATCAAAGGAGCAAAATGTGGACACTTTCTAGGGCATTTGCACAGGGAATTAATAATTTCAAGGGAGCAATTTTACCATCTAGAGAGCACAAGTGAGGCATTATAACTTTGTATTGGGCACAGTGGTGGCATTGTTATGTGGGGCAGAAAGAGGAGCTGTTTTTGTACCACACTGCAGGTGCAGCAATAGGGACACATACTTGGCAGCAATGGCTTAGTATTCTGCTATCAGCAGGATGAGAAGTTTGTGCAAATTGGGAATAGATGGGGACGGTGATGGAAATCCCATCTCTACAGATGACTCGTGACGGGAAGAAGTTGACATGTTGGTCTGGACCGGATGGAAAAGACAGGAAAATAATCTTTTCCACCAGAAAGAACGTCAGCTGTAAGTTACTATATATAACTGTACTGTAATTACTTGTATGGTCTGCAGGTATGGTATCTACCACTATCTGGTCACCATATTGCGGTAATATCAGTGTTGGTTTTTATGTAGTGGATGCTTTCCTGAAAGAGAAAGAGATTTATTTTCAATAACAGCGCGGTCTTCTGCTGAGGTTCCCCTATACCAGGGGTGGGGAATCTTTTTTCTGCCAAGGGCCCTTTGAATATTTATACCATCCTTCGGGGGTCGTACAAACTCCGCCCACAAAGTACATCCTGACTCTGGCACTGGTTTCAGGACGTAATCTTTCATTGCATGCCCTTCGGTGTTCAGTAGTGATCACTGCATGTGTGTGCTAACAAAGCTAGAAGAAATTAATGAGCTGGTGGAAATCAAAATACACCTCCCTGCCCAAGAATGCATCCCTGAGAATCTGCTCGGGGGTCTGATAAAAGGTCATTGAGGGCCGTAAATGGCCCTGAGGTTCCTCACCCCTGCCCTATACCCTCGAACAGGGTTCACCTTTACGTTTTTATGTATGGTTGTCCTGAAGAATGAGTCGGTGTGACTCTGAAACGCATTGACAATAAACCTACATATCACTTTTATTATTGCATTGTCTTAACTCCAGAAACCGGCGAATTACTTCCATTTTCCCGACATTTAACTCTGACAATCTCGTAGAAGCTGCAGCATCCGGATTATAGGCGTTGTATCTTACACAACCCTTTAAGGTGTGCAGTTCTACCTTTCCTTTTAACCTCTTTACCTGGATAATACCTTATTGCATTTTTATCTAGTTCCAATTAACCTGAAATTCAGTAAAATTCAGCAGACACCAACGTACCGTTCATCAAGAACCTGGAGCTTTTGAAAACTTATATTTGTAACCATCTATTAGAACTTCTCAGAGGTTGCCGCTGTCTTCACGTGCTTGTAGATGTGAATGATTTCTACGAAGTCTATGACCTCTGCCTAGGTCACTGGCGGACAAAGACAGAAAAGGGCCCCTGTGCAAGAACATTATATGGGCCCTTTGTAGACAAGAGCTCCTAAAAATGCAAAATTGCACCTGCTTTGGAGGTTAAAATGGCTCCCTTACCTCTTGGGTCCCTGTGCAGTCATCCAGGCGGCACCAACGATAGAAGGGATGCCTAGGGGGGAGCTCTGGTTATAGCTCTTGTTATCTACATAGAATTGTATTCATAGCATCTGCCATCTCCTATCTCAGCAATGGGAGAGTCCGTCTTCACTAAATACAGGTTTTACCTCAGAATTGAGAATTTTCATAATGACTGATCAATTTTAACTGCAGTACAGATAATTCTAGAGGTTACACTAAAGGTGTCCAACACATAAGAGTAAAGTCAACAGAATCTCCAGCACCTACCTCCACCTGCAGAGCCGCATGCCACATAAATGGCTGTTCTGTGCACAGGACCTGTGATGAGGTCACAGGAGGGGAGGAGTCAGGGGTCACATGGTGGGGAGGAGTCATCCTAGAGTTTGTAGTAAATTAGATCTATTTCCAGATAACAGGCAGTAAATGTGATCTATATATACAGTGGGGCAAAAAAGTATTTGGTCAGTCAGCAATAGTGCAAGTTCCACCGCTTAAAAAGATGAGAGGCGTCTGTAATTTACACCATAGGTAGACCTCAACTATGGGAGACAAACTGAGGGAAAAAAATCCAGAAAATCACATTGTCTGTTTTTTTATCATTTTTTTTGCATATTATGGTGGAAAATAAGTATTTGGTCAGAAACAAACAATCAAGATTTCTGGCTCTCACAGACCTGTAACTTCTTCTTTAAGAGTCTCCTCTTTCCTCCACTCACTACCTGTAGTAATGGCACCTGTTTAAACTTGTTATCAGTATAAAAAGACACCTGTGCACACCCTCAAACAGTCTGACTCCAAACTCCACTATGGTGAAGACCAAAGAGCTGTCAAAGGACACCAGAAACAAAATTGTAGCCCTGCACCAGGCTGGGAAGACTGAATCTGCAATAGCCAACCAGCTTGGAGTGAAGAAATCAACAGTGGGAGCAATAACTAGAAAATGGAAGACATACAAGACCACTGATAATCTCCCTCGATCTGGGGCTCCACGCAAAATCCTACCCCGTGGGGTCAGAATGATCACAAGAACGGTGAGCAAAAATCCCAGAACCACGCGGGGGGACCTAGTGAATGAACTGCAGAGAGCTGGGACCAATGTAACAAGGCCTAACATAAGTAACACACTACGCCACCATGGACTCAGATCCTGCAGTGCCAGACGTGTCCCACTGCTTAAGCCAGTACATGTCCGGGCCCGTCTGAAGTTTGCTAGAGAGCATTTGGTTGATCCAGAGGAGTTTTGGGAGAATGTCCTATGGTCTGATGAAACCAAACTGGAACTGTTTGGTAGAAACACAACTTGTCGTGTTTGGAGGAAAAAGAATACTGAGTTGCATCCATCAAACACCATACCTACTGTAAAGCATGGTGGTGGAAACATCATGCTTTGGGGCTGTTTCTCTGCAAAGGGACCAGGACGACTGATCCAGGTACATGAAAGAATGAATGGGGCCATGTATCGTGAGATTTTGAGTGCAAACCTCCTTCCATCAGCAAGGGCATTGAAGATGAAACGTGGCTGGGTCTTTCAACATGACAATGATCCAAAGCACACCGCCAGGGCAACAAAGGAGTGGCTTCGTAAGAAGCATTTCAAGGTCCTGGAGTGGCCTAGCCAGTCTCCAGATCTCAACCCTATAGAAAACCTTTGGAGGGAGTTGAAAGTCCGTGTTGCCAAGCGAAAAGCCAAAAACATCACTGCTCTAGAGGAGATCTGCATGGAGGAATGGGCCAACATACCAACAACAGTGTGTGGCAACCTTGTGAAGACTTACAGAAAACGTTTGACCTCTGTCATTGCCAACAAAGGATATATTACAAAGTATTGAGATGAAATTTTGTTTCTGACCAAATACTTATTTTCCACCATAATATGCAAATAAAATGTTAAAAAAACAGACAATGTGATTTTCTGGATTTTTTTTTCTCAGTTTGTCTCCCATAGTTGAGGTCTACCTATGATGTAAATTACAGATGCCTCTCATCTTTTTAAGTGGTGGAACTAGCACTATTGCTGACTGACTAAATACTTTTTTGCCCCACTGTATGTGGTGTGCGGCTCTGCAGGTGGAGGTAGGTGCTGGAGATTCCCCATTAATGGGCGCAGGGGACATTAACCCCCTCAGTGCTGAGCCTGTGATAAACCTCTGTATGTAACTATAATGGGACTGTGTGTTATATTGGGGGCAGGACGGGGCCATGACTGGATGTAGTGATCATGTGACGCCGGTAACAGCTCCGGAGATTTCTTACATGGGATCTTTATGATGTTACATCGTCATCTTCTCCCCATTCAGGTCCCTACAATATCGGATCCTCTCAGTGGAGATCTTCTATATAAGAGAATTCTCCGGAGTGACCCTACAAGGATGGATAGGGACAGGGACAAGATGGCGGAGAGGATATTACACCTCACCCTAGAGATCCTCTTCCGGCTTACTGGAGAGGTGAGAGATTCTGATGACGTCACATTACATCATTCTTATCTATGGGAATAACAGATGGACAGAACTGGAGAGGTGAGGACTCTGGAAATGTCTGTAATGAGGTTTATTAATGTGTCTCTCCATAACCAGGATTACACAGTAGTGAAGAAGACCTCTAGTGATCGCTGTCAGGACCCTGTGTCTGAGGGATGGGGAAGACCCCTGAGCCCAATCACAGGGTCTCCACCTCACCCCCTGATACATGAGGACATCAATGACCAGAAGATCCTAGATCTCATCTACAAGATGATTGAGCTGCTGACTGGAGAGGTGACACTGCTGGGAATGCTGGGACATTATACAGTAACGCTATGAAGAGATGATGATATCATTGTATGTGTCAGGTTCCTATAAGGTGTCAGGATGTCACCGTCTATTTCTCCATGGAGGAGTGGGAGTATTTAGAAGGACACAAAGATCAGTACAAGGACGTCATGATGGAGGTTCCCCAGCCCCTCACATCACCAGGTAATAGGACTAAATACACACGGCCTATAATTATCTGTATGTAAAGAATGAATTCAGTCCCTGTATGTGTTTCCTCCAGTTCTATCCAGTGAGAGAATAACACCAGAGAGATGTCCCCGTCCTCTTCTTCCACAGAACTGTAAGCAAGAAGATCTGGATGTTCCTCAGGATCATCAGGTAGATGGAGAGAAGGTGTCATGAGATCTCTCCTATGATGTGTAGAAGGCTGTGAAGGTCTTGTGTTCAGTTTAATTTAAAACACCAGTATTATACACTCGAATAGCCAATTTGTTAGAGACGCCAGCACTTTCTTGACTGGAGCTTCAATGTATGGAAAGTAACCTTTAACACCTCAGTGCAGCATAAAATGAAATGATCAGTTTTTCCATGGACCAATTTCGGTAAATCTAAATTAAAATAGCAATATCAGACAATCTGAAAGACATCTATCAAAACCCAGTGTATATTAGATGGGGCCAATATTTTTTAAAAATACCAACCTCGTGAATTTTTTTCAATCAATTACATCAAAAGTATACTGGGAATGTTCTGATCTTGGAAAAACATCCAATAAAAAGGAATTTTGTGGATGTAAGCAATTTCATTAGCTTTAAGTGAATCTTGCGATTCTCAGTTCTGTTAGATTTGTTTAATTCAGGCGAAAAGATGTTTTGCATTATATATACAGTTAGGGCCAGAAATATTTGGACAGTGACACAATTTTCGCAAGTTGGGCTCTGCATGCCACCACATTGGATTTGAAATGAAACCTCTACAACAGAATTCAAGTGCAGATTGTAACGTTTAATTTGAAGGGTTGAACAAAAATATCTGATAGAAAATGTAGGAATTGTACACATTTCTTTACAAACACTCCACATTTTAGGAGGTCAAAAGTAATTGGACAAATAAACATAACCCAAACAAAATATTTTTATTTTCAATATTTTGTTGCAAATCCTTTGGAGGCAATCACTGCCTTAAGTCTGGAACCCATGGACATCACCAAACGCTGGGTTTCCTCCTTCTTAATGCTTTGCCAGGCCTTTACAGCCGCAGCCTTCAGGTCTTGCTTGTTTGTGGGTCTTTCCGTCTTAAGTCTGGATTTGAGCAAGTGAAATGCATGCTCAGTTGGGTTTAGATCTGGAGATTGACTTGGCCATTGCAGAATGTTCCACTTTTTGGCACTCATGAACTCCTGGGTAGCTTTGGCTGTATGCTTGGGGTCATTGTCCATCTGTACTATGAAGCGCCGTCCAATCAACTTTGCAGCATTTGGCTGAATCTGGGCTGAAAGTATATCCCGGTAAACTTCAGAATTCATCCGGCTACTCTTGTCTGCTCTTATGTCATCAATAAACAAGTGACCCAGTGCCATTGAAAGCCATGCATGCCCATGCCATCACGTTGCCTCCACCATGTTTTACAGAGGATGTGGTGTGCCTTGGATCATGTGCCGTTCCCTTTCTTCTCCAAACTTTTTTCTTCCCATCATTCTGGTACAGGTTGATCTTTGTCTCATCTGTCCATAGAATACTTTTCCAGAACTGAGCTGGCTTCTTGAGGTGTTTTTCTGCAAATTTAACTCTGGCCTGTCTATTTTTGGTATTGATGAATGGTTTGCATCTAGATGTGAACCCTTTGTATTTACTGTCATGGAGTCTTCTCTTTACTGTTGACTTAGAGACAGATACACCTACTTCACTGAGAGTGTTCTGGACTTCAGTTGATGTTGTGAACGGGTTCTTCTTCACCAAATTAAGTATGCGGCGATCATCCACCACTGTTGTCATCCGTGGACGCCCAGGCCTTTTTGAGTTCCCAAGCTCACCAGTCAATTCCTTTTTCCTCAGAATGTACCCAACTGTTGATTTTGCTACTCCAAGCATGTCTGCTATCTCTCTGATGGATTTTTTCTTTTTTTTCAGCCTCAGGATGTTCTGCTTCACCTCAATTGAGAGTTCCTTTGACCGCATGTTGTCTGCTCACAGCAACAGCTTCCAAATGCAAAACCACACACCTGGAATCCACCCCTGACCTTTTAACTACTTCATTGATTACAGGTTAACGAGGGAGACGCCTTCAGAGTTAATTGCAGCCCTTAGAGTCCATTGTCCAATTACTTTTGGTCCCTGGAAAAAGAGGACGCTATGCATTACAGAGCTATGATTTCTAAACCCTTTCTCCGATTTGGATGTGGAAACTATCATATTGCAGCTGGGAGTGTGCACTTTCAGCCCATATTATATATATAATTGTATTTCTGAACATGTTTTTGTAAACAGCTAAAATAACAAAACTTGTGTCACTGTCCAAATATTTCTGGCCCTAACTGTATGTGAACAAATTGAATCGGTTAAGAAGGGGTTAAAATCAAATCTTCTCCTCACCTCTACTCTGCCTTCCACAAACCTATTTTGCAGTCTCTGGACCTCTGATCACCTCTTCTATCTTCCATTTGCTAGGCCCCATGTCATGAAATGAGGAAAAATGCATGTCATTGTGAATGGACGAAACAGCCGGAAGGGAAGATAGAAGAGCTGATCAGTGGACATCAGGTGCAGGGACAGGTATGTGGAGAGGAGAGGTGAGTATAACAATTTATTAAAACATATTTTTATCCATCTATAATCCAGAAAAATGAAGACTGTCGTCTTTTATTCTGTATTCACCCGAATCAAATAAAATAAAAATTGGGATTCTGGTGATTTTTTTTTTAAATTCAAGATGAACTTGAATCGAATTCACTCACTTCTACAACTCATTGATGATAGGAGTCTGTGAAGGCAATCCACCTCACAATGTGACTGTGCACTATGTCTCTGTTCTGGCCTCTTCTCTCGTAAAATGGCAGCATTTTTTTTATGGTGACTATGAACCATCAATGACCTCATATCTACCGACCATAGGTCATACCCAGTGTCCATAGTCCCCCCAAGATTGGCATAAAGGAGAAGCCTACCAACGTTGCTCATCTCTAGTTCAAACGCACAACTTGATTTTCTTTAGCACATATAGGCTATACTGGAAGATGACCAATTCCAGTGCTATCGCTATCAAAGGGAAAATAGAAAAGCATATCTAATGTATGAAAGAGAACACTGATTGGTGGAGAAATGTTATCTGGACAGATGAATACAGATTTCTGTGGTACCATCATGATAGGGGTGTCCGAATTTGGCACCAATATCATGAATCAACAAACTTACCTTTCCGGCTGGTAGAGGTAGAGTAACAATGCGGGGGAAAATGTATTCTTGGCACATCCTGGGTCCTATGTTATCTGTGGATTGAGGTTCGGACACTGTGAGTTACCTAAGTTTTGTGGTCAACAAAGATCATCCCTCCATGACACCTGTTAATGGTAGAAAGACAATGCCTAGGGCACAATAGTTGTATAATCATGGGTTGCTTCCAGAAACATTGCAGGGAGGTTTTTCTTGCTATCTCAGTCCTCCCCAGGTCTCAGTCCTATAAAGCATCTCTGGGTTGTTCAGAGCTTATCCGAACCTCCATCCAATTTGTGGCAACTGCAATTAGCTATCTTGTCTTCATGGGTCTATATTACTGCAGAACAATCAATAACTAGTGGAGTCTATGACACAATGAATTTCTGAGGTCCTATAGGGCGTAGTCCAACACAACATTGAATGGATAAAGTGTTCATTCAGTGTATGTTTTACAGTGGCATGTAAAAGTTTGGGCACCCCTGATCAAAATTACTGGTATTTTGAACAGTTAAGCAAGTTGAAGATGAAATGATCTCTAAAAGACCCAAAGTTAAAGAAGACACATTTCCTTTGCATTGTAGGAAAAAATAAATAAAAACAAAAAAAAATTAATTATATATATATATATATATATATATATATGTATATATATATATATATATATACATATATATATATATATATATATATATATATAGTAATTTTTTACATTTTAAAAATTACAAAAAGGAAAGTGGGCCAATGCAAAAGTTTGGGCACCCTTGTAGATTTGTGTGTTCAGATAACTTTGACCAAGGTGTCAGACCTTAATTAGCCTGTTGGAGTTAGGACTTGTTCACTTCATCATTAGGAAAGGCCAGGTGATGCAAACTTCCCAGCTTTATAAAAACCCAGACTCCTTTAACTTTCTGCCAAAAAACAGCAGTCATGGGTTCTTCTAAGCAACTGCATTGCACTCTGATAATGGTGGAGCCCCACAAAGCAGGAGAAGGCTATAAGACGATAGCAAAGCGTTTTCAAGTTGTTCTTCTCTCAAAGTCGAAATGTAATTAGGAAATTGTAGTTAACAGGAGCACTGGAGGTCAAGATAAGATCTGGAAGACCAAGCAAAATTTCCGTGAGAGCTGCTCATAGGATTGCTAGAGATGCAAATCAGAACTTCTGCTTGACTGAAAAAGACCTTCAGAAAGATTTATCAGACTCTGGAGTTGTGGTACATTGTTCTACTGTTCAGAGACACCTGCACAAATATCGCCTTCATGGAATAGTCATCAGAATAAAACCTCTCCTGAGTTCTCACAATAAAATTCAGCATCAGAAGTATACAAAGGAACATCTAAATAAACTTGATGCATTTTGGAAACAAGTCCTGTTGACCGATGAGGTTAAAATAGAACTCTTTGGCCACAATGATCTTAGGTATTTGTGGAGAAAAAAAAGGGCACAGAATTTCAGGAAAAGAACATCTCGCCAAACATTGAACATGGGGGTGGAAAAAATCATGCTTTGGGGTTCTATTGCAGCCAATGGCAAGGGAAACAGTTCACAGGTAGAAAGAAGAATGGTTTCAATGAAATTTCAACAAATTCTTGGTGCAAACACATCACCATCTGTAAAATAGGTGACGTTGAAAAGAGGATGGCTTCTGCAAATGGATAATGATCCTAAACACATGTCAAAATCCACAATAGACTACTTCAAAAGGAAGTTTTCACAATGGCCCTCACGGTCCCCTGGTCTGAACATCATTGAAAATATGTGGCTAGACCTCAAAATAGCATTGGATGAAAGACGACCTAGGAATCTCACCGAACTGGAAGAATTTTCCAAGGAGGAATGGATGAAAATCCCTCAAACAAGAATTGAAAGGCTCTTGGGCTACAAAAATTGTGATACTTTCAAAAGGGGGTGCTACTAAGTACTAACCATGTAGGGTCCCCAAGCTTTTCTGCCTATTTTCCATTTTGTAGTTTTTATGTAAAATGTTAAAAAATTACAATATATTTTTTTTGACTGCAATACAAAGGAAATGTGTTATCTTTCACTCCTGGCCCTTTAAAGATCATTTAATCTTCAACTTGCTTATCTGTTGCCAATAACAGTAATTTTGACCAGGGGTGCACAAACTTTTACATGCCACTGTATACGTGGTGGAGATGACAGGATAATGCTGCCCATAGACATTTGATGTTGTCTGGATCTTCTCACAATTTTTCTTCTCACAATTTCTGCTAATGGAAACTGCCGGTTATAATTAAGTTGGATTTATACAGGAGGCCTGCAGCTATGTGATGACTACTGCTGTCATTTTTGTTTTTCATGTTAATTTATAATATTTTCTGTTCTTCAAAATCATATTCCCATCTGTAAGTGACTTTTACAATATTTCTTTCAGGGTGAAGATCTGCCCCATATTAATACTACAGAGACATATGTGAGAGGTGATGAGCGGTGTAAAGAGGAGATTCCTACAGATAACTGCACAGGTGAGTAGTTGTAAGGAGGTGGTGGGGAACCTCACGTGCCTCCTCTGCCCTGGACACTGTTCACATGATTACCTGCGGCACCTCATTGTAATTTATGTGTGATGTAATGTTTATGTACTGTCAGGTTTTTGCCATGTATTGGGTATATGTTTAGGCACAGGCAGTAAGGAGTTAAGTAGATGGGAGGGGCACAGAGCAGAGCAGCACAGATCAGGGAGATATAGGAAAGTACAGGAAACGTTGCCCTGTGTGAACTGTGCTGTTGATGTGATGGATGCCTTGCCGTTTAGTAAAGTTCAACTGTTGAAAAAGAACTGTGACTTTGTGGTGTTTCATGGAACCTGGGAGCCAGAGGCTGGAGTGACAGAGACTGAGGGAATCCCAGCAGCAGAAGTGAGTACCCCACTGCACCCTCCATGTGCAAGGTGCCCGGGTGCTCACTGACGGCGACTTAGTAGACTCGCCCATGACTATCACCCCGTGCCAAATTGTTACATTTGGCGTAGTTGGCAGGATTGAATCCAGAAGCCCTGCTGCTACAGAACTGGTGGAGAAGATTTCCGGGACTTGTGGAATGGTGACAGCCGTGAACGAATTAAAGATGGCGGCTGATAGTGACTTTAAGATGGCACCGACAAAGAGACAGTGGTCAGTGGTGCAAAGATGGAGGGCGGTGCCGCCTTTTGTGGGCATCATGGAAGGAAATTGGCATCCAAAGGAAGAAGGCCACATCCCACTGTGTTTATTGCCCGCCCGAAATGAGTGTGGGCGAAGAAGCTTCAACCTGTGCAGCACAGTGTGAGGAAACGGGTGGAGCAGCCAGGAATGACACTGCCCACGAATGGGAGGAGCCCAGAAGAATGAGACAGTGCGTCGGGCGAAGAGACGCCATTGCCTGACAACATGTAGAGGCGAAGTATGTCAGGCTGGATGACCCGCGGCCTTATCAAATACTTTGATCCCACCCGAGGGTATGTATTTATCTGTGTGGTCTCGACCAGAGACAGAGTGTATGTGAATGCCAGGTCTATTCATTTTGATGGTCCTTTACAGGAGTGAGACCGGGTGACATTCATTAAAGAATAAGGGCCCCGGGGACCCTATGCAGTGGTAGGAAAGATGGTCTCTAGCATTGAGGAGAGACAGGCGCGGGAGGAGCAGTCTTGTGTGCGGCCACCTGGCAGAGGCACCCTTAAAGGGAATCTGTCACCTCATTTTTCACATATAGGCTGCGACCACCGCCATTAGGGGCTTATCTACAGCATTCTGTAATGTTGTAGATAAGCCCCCAATGTAACCTAAAAGATAAGAAAAATAAGTTAAATTATACTCACCCATTATACTCATCCTCTTCCTTGCTTCTGTCGCAGCTCCGGGGCAGGCGTACTAGTTTGCCCTGTTGAGGGCAGCGTAAAGTTCTGCAGTGTGCAGGCATCGGGCCTCTCTAACCTTCCCCGGCGCCTGCGCACTGCAGTACTTAGCTCTGCCCTCAACAGGGCAGAGAATTTCACTTGTGCAGGAGTCGTGACAGAAGCAATGAACAGGACATCATCGCATGAAGATGGGAGGCGCCGGACCTGGACCACACCGGATAGCCCCTGGGTGAGCAAAATCTAACTTGTTTTTCTTATTTTTCAGGCTACATCGTGGGCTTATCTACAGCATTATAGAATGCTGTAGATAAGCCCCTAATGGCGGTGGCCACAGCTTATATGCGAAAAATGAGATGACAGATTCCCTTTAAAGAAAACTGTGACTGCAGTGGGATCACGGGAGCAGGAGGCTGGAGGTACCAAAAGTCAGCCGCTGCTGGAGGAGAGAAGTCGGAGGAACAGTGGTAAGTCATCCTCCAGAGGGTCTTCGGGCTATACTTTTATTGTTATCCAGGGTCTGAATGCAGCCCACTACGCTACTCAGCAGCCCTGTATTGACTGATGTGGTCCCTTTAAAAGAGTTGTGCCGGTTGCACCGAAATGGAAAATGTGAAGAGACTGTTCCGCGTCTCTGGAAGGGCTGGAAGCCCTGGACGACATCAGGATTGAGTGTCATGGGTGACCCGATTGGTCACGAATAAAGGACTGTATTTTTGTTTTCCCCCTTCCTCATCCAAGTTCCATTTGCACATCCCCTGCTGGATTACGGGACTGGAACCCTAAAAGGGTTAATTGCCATGGACCGTGTGTGCGGTTGCTTTAAGGACTGTGTTGTTTTAATCCTGCATCTCACCTGTATTTTCCCTAAATTTTACCTGTCTTAACCTTGAACTGTTCCTTGACAAAGCTGCCCACGTGTGTGTAAGAACCCCGTGATCCACTAAAAGAAGGGAGGGGGAGAAACTTGTGCAGGAGGACCAGAGGAGCAAGCCGGGTCAGGACTAAATAGACTGATGCTGAGTTGGCCATTGGGCCATGTGTTAAAAGTGACTTCCTGTGTTTGGCTACCCAGAGCAGGAAACGGACTGGCCCTGAACTGTTGTTATTGAGCATCTTGTGTGTATGGGTCCCAGGAGTCACGGGACCGGGGTCAGTCGGACCCATATTAAAGGAAATTGAACTCTCTGTTCCAGGACTATCTTATACTGTAAATATGTTTAAAAAAATGTTTTCTAACAGTTTCCACAATCAGTGATGGTTTGGGGAGCCATGTCATTTGCTGGTATAGGTCCACTGTGTTTTATCAAGGCCAAAGTCAGCGCAGCCGTCTACCAGGAAATTTTAGAGCACTTCATGATTCCCTCTGCTGACAAACTTTTTGGAGGTGGAAATTTCATTCTACAGCAGGAATTGGCACCTGCCCACACTACCAAAAGTACCAATACCTGGTTTATAAACAACAGTATCACTGTGATTGATTGGCCAGCAAACTCACCTGACCTTAACCCCATAGAGAATCTATGGGGTATTGTCAAGAGGAAGATGAGAGGCACCAGACCCAACAATGTAAACAAGCTGAATAATGTTATCAAAGCAACCTGGGCTTCCATAACACCTCAGCAGTGCCACAGACTAATCGCCTCCATGGTATGCCATATTGATGCAGTAATTGATGCAAAAGCAGCCCCGACCAAGTATTTAGTGCATTTACTGAACATACATTTCAGTAGGCCAACATTTCGGATTTTAAAATCATGTTTTCAAGCTGGTGTTATAAAGTATTCTAATTTACTGTGTAAGATTGCACTTACTTACGGGTTGGAGATTACTCGCTTGGCACGGGATTCAAGCACACGGGCACGGTTTTTCCAAAACAAAACAGTCCATACGGTTTTTTACAGCCTCATAAACCGTACCGTGAGCCATGTTACATCACCAACAGGATATCACATAGGCCATAGAACTTTACAGGTTATGGCTTTAACTCATTAGCCACACATTATCCATTGGTAGCAACTAAACACGCTGGTCCTCTTCTGCCCAGTTGCCGTGGGTTACCACACAGTTCATAGAAACAATTAGCACCAGTAGACTATGGTACCTTCTGGGAGCTCCTGCCCCACCTGCTGACTCCTTATCAGTCCTCTCTCTTGGGAAGGCTGCCTCACGGGGACATACACTCAGAGAGCATACAGGAATGCTCTGTAGTGTCCTGCCTGGACACATGGAAGTCTGTCCATCCTGACAGACTCACAAACACTCACTACCATGTGCTAACACACCTCCTTTAGGTAGCCTGTAACCACACCCACAGGTGAGGTAACATCACATGCACTGGTCACATGATCATGACATCACTGCAGGTCCTCAAACTCCTGCAGGGAAAAAGATACAGTGAGCACCCCCACTCAGAGTGAGGTATGTGGGTAGCCAGACCCTCCCATCTCTCATAGCTACCCGCAACCCGGACCCAGGTGCACTAAATGACATCTTCAGTGCTCACGCGCTCTAAAGACAAGATACTCCGGGTTGCATCGCAGGGAGCATCCATCCCTGTGACACATACCTCCCATTAACCACAATGCCAGACACTGTCTCACCATCACATCCACGCACACAACTGCCACGCACTCTCATGGCCTCACTACGCCTCCGTGCGCATACTGGGGAGACCATGCAGCGCCCCCTACCTGTTACAGGGGTCACTGCATCACAACTGAGATAATGACTTTTGGGTTTTCATTAGCTGTAAGCCATAATCATCAACATTAACAGAAATAAACAATGGAAATACATCACTCTGTTTGTAATGACTCTAATATTTGAGTTTCACTTTTTGTATTGAAGAACTGAAACAAATTAACTTTTTGATGATATTCTAATTTGTGAGATGCACCTGTATGTGTCTTACACAGAATTTTGATGTGGAATTTGTTGAAAAGTTTTGATGTGAAAAAAAGTCACCAGGTTTGGCCGATACGAGTTACGGCCACCGCCTTTCAGGGCTGATATACAGCATTCTATAATGCTGTTGGTAAGCCCCAACCAGACCTAGAAGCACTGAAAAATAACTGTTATTATACTCACGTGTGGGGCGCTCCAGTCCAAGGGGTGTCGCTCTTTTTAGTCCGACGCTTCCCGTCGCCGTCCTCCTTCTTGGACCGTGTGGATGATACGTCCCTGCATCATCCACAGAGTCTGCTTGGCATCGCGCTGCTGCGCAGGCGTACTTTTCTGCCTTGTTGGGGGCAGAGCAAAATCCTGCAGTGTGAAGGTGCCGGGAAAGGTCAGAGAGGCCCAGTGGATGCGCACTGCAGGACTTTGCTCTGCCCTCAACAGGGCAGATAAGTATGCCTGTGAAGAAGCGAGATGTTGAGCAGACAATGTGGATGATGCAGGGACGCATCATCCACGTGAAGCAAGCAGGAGGACGGCATCACAAGAAGAAGGGAGGCACCGGACCAAGAAGAGCGACATCCCTCGGAAAGGACCTCCCCGCAGGTGAGTATAATAAAAGTTATTTTTCAGTTCTTCTAGTCTGGGTGGGGGCCTAAATACAGCATTATAGAATACTGTATATCAGACCTGAAAGGCGGTGGCCACATCTCATATCAGCGAAACATGGTGACAGGTTCGCTTTGACCCCTTTAACCCTAAGGGTGGTTTGCACGTTAATGACCGGGCCAATTTTTACATTTCTGACCACTGTCTCTTTATGAGGTTATAACTCTGGAACACTTCAACGGATCCCGGTGATTCTGACACTGTTTTCTCGTGACATATTGTGCTTCATGACAGTGGTAAAATTTCTTTGATATTACCTGCGTTTATTTGTGAAAAAACGGAAATATGGCGAAAATTTTGAAAATTTTGCAATTTTCCAAATTTGAATTTTTATGCCCTTAAATCACAGAAATATGTCACACAAAATACTTAATAAGTAACATTTCCACATGTCTACTTTACATCAGCACAATTTTGGAACCACATTTTTTTTTGTTAGGGAGTTATAAGGGTTAAAAGTGGACCAGCAATTTCTCATTTTTGCAACACCATTTTTTTTTTAGGGACCACATCACATTTGAAGTCATTTTGAGAGGTCTATATGATAGAAAATGACCAAGTGTGACACCATTCTAAAAACTGCACCCCTCAAGGTGCTCAAAACCACATTCAAGAAGTTTATTAACCCTTCAGGTGTTTCACAGGAATTTTTGGAATGTTTAAAAAAAATGAACATTTCACTTTTTTTCACAAAAAATTTACTTCAGCTCCAATTTGTTTTGTTTTTTAATGACAGTAACAGGAGAAATTGGACCCCAAAAGTTGTTGTACAATTTGTCCTGAGTACGCCGATACCCCATATGTGGGGGTAAACCACTGTTTGGGCGCATGGCAGAGCTCGGAAGGGAAGGAGCGCCATTTGACTTTTTCAATACAACATTGACTGGAATTGAGATGGGACGCCATTTTGCGTTTGGCGAGCCCCTGATGTGCCTAAACATGGAAACCCCACACAAGTGACACCATTTTGGAAAATAGACCCTTAAGGAACTTATCTAGATGTGTGGTGAGCACTTTGACCCACCAAGTGCTTCACAGAAGTTTATGATGCAGAGCCGTAAAAATAAAAAATCATATTTTTTCACAAAAATGATTTTTTTCGCCCCCAATTTTTTGTTTTCCCAAGGGTAAGAGAAGAAATTGGTCCCCAAAAGTTGTTTTGCAATTTGTCCTGAGTACGCTGATGCCCCATATATGGGGGTAAACCACTGTTTGGGCGCATGGCAGAGCTCAGAAGGGATGGAGCGCCGTTTGACTTTTCAGTGCAAAATTGACTGGAATTGAGATGGGACACCATGTTGCGTTTGGAGAGCCCCTGATGTGCCTAAACAGTGGAAACCCCCAATTCTAACTGAAACCCTAACCCAAACACACCCCAACCCTAATCCTAACCACACCCCTAACCCCAACACACCCCTAACCCTAATCCCAACCCTAACCACACCCCTAACCCTAATCCCAACCATAACCGTAACCACACCCCTAACCCTGGCACACCCCTAACACTAATCCCAACCGTAAATGTAACCCTAGCTGCAACCCTAACCCTAGCCCCAACCCTAACCCTAGCCCTAAACCTAACCCTAGCCCTAACCCTAATGGGAAAATGGAAATAAATAATTTTTTTTTTATTTTTCCCTAACTAAGGGGGTGATGAAGGGGGGGTTGATTTACTATTTATAGCGGGTTTTCTAGCGGATTTTTATTATTGGCAGCCGTCACACCCTAAAAGACGCTTTTTATTGCAAAAAATATTTTTTTGCGTTACCACATTTTGAGAGCTATAATTTTTCCATATTTTGGTCCACAGAGTCATGTGAGGTCTTCTTTTTTGGGGGACGAGTTGACGTTTTTAGTGGTAACATTTTCGGGCACGTGACATATTTTGATTGCTTTTTATTCCGATTTTTGTGAGGCAGAATGACCAAAACACAGCTATTCATGAATTTCTTTTGGGGGGGCGTTTATACCGTTCTGCGTTTGGTAAAATGGATAAAGCAGTTTTATTCTTCGGGTCAGTACGATTACAGCGATACCTCATTTATATAATTTTTTTATGTTTTGGTGCTTTTATACGATAAAAACTATTTTATAGAAAAAATACTGTATTTTCTGGCGTATAAGACTACTTTTTAACCCCTGAAAATTCTCTCAAAAGTCGGGTGTCGTCTTATACGCCAGGTGTCGTCTTATAGGGCAGATGCGGAGTAATCTTCGGTCGCCGCATATTGTGGGGGGAGCGGTCCCAATGACGAGGTGAGGGGGCGCCTCACCAGGAAGGTGTAAGTGAAGCAGAGGCAGAGAAGGAGATAATAGGATACAAGGGCGAGCCAGATGAGTGAAAGAGGAGTGTTTTTCTAGGCACAGCACCGCTCTCTCTCTTTTTTGCATACCTCTGGCATCCCAGACGCTGACAGTTAGCTTCACTTACACCTTCCTGGTGAGGCGCTCCCTCACCTCGTCATCGGGATCACTCCCCCCCACTACATACGTCGACCGCAGATTGCTCCGCACCCACCCTATAAGACGACACCCGGCATATAAGACAACCCCCGACTTTTGAGAAGATTATATATTTTAACTGGAAAAGTTGGGGGTCGTCTTATACGCCCAGTCGTCCCATACGCCGGAAAATACGGTAATTATTTTTGCATCGCTTTATTCTGAGGACTATAACTTTTTTATTTTTTTGCTGATGATGCTGTATGGTGGCTCGTTTTTTGCGGGACAAGATGATGTTTTCAGCGGTACCATGGTTATTTATATCTGTCTTTTTGATCGCGTGTTATTCCACTTTTTGTTCGGCGGTATGATAGTAAAGTGTTGTTTTTTGCCTCATTTTTTTTCGGTGTTCACTGAAGAGGTTAACTAGTGAGACAGTTTTATAGGTCGGGTCGTTACGGACACAGCGGTACTAAATATGTGTACTTTTATTGTTTTTTTTTTTTATTTAGATGAAGAAATGTATTTATGGGAACAATATTTGTTTTTTTTTAGGAATTTGTTTTTTATTTTTTGTGAATTTTTTTTTACACTATAACATTGCCCCGTGGGGGGGGGGAGGGCATCATGTTATAGTGTAAGACCGCTGATCTGACACTTTGCAGAGCACTGTGTCAGATCAGTGATCTGACGTGCACTGCAGAGAGGCTTCCCGGCGCCTGCTCTCAGCCACCTCCCTGCAGGACATGGATGCAGCCCCGTGGCCATTTTGGATCTGGGGCCTGCAGGGAGGGGACGGTCGGTACAACATGAGCACATCGCGTTGCACCGAGGGTCTCAGGGAAGCCCGCAGGGAGCCCCCTCCCTGTGTGATGCTTCCCTATGCCCCCGGAAGACTTCGATCATGTTTGATTTTGATCGCAGTGTTTCGGGGGTTAATGTGCCAGGAGCGGTCCATGACCACTCCTGGCACATAGTGCCGGATGTCAGCTGCGATAGTCAGCTGACACCAGGCCGCCATCGGCCGCGCTCCCCCCGTGAGCGCGGCCGATCGCTATGACGTACTATCCCATCGGTGTGCATACGGGCCCACCCCACCTCGACGGGATAGGACGTCACATGTCAGAAAGGGGTTAATTAACACATTTGAGCTGCAAATTTTAAATGGCCAAAACGGAAATGGTCCTTTTTTTCCATGTTAAAAGTTTTGAAAAATATGAATACATTTTTTTTTACTTCATCCTTTCAGTCCCCTTCGGATACTTGAACGTGCAATTGTTTGATCACTTTTATTATACACTGCAAAACCAGAGGATTTCAGCATACAGTGTAACTCGCCACCTCCTATGAAGCCCAGCCAGTAGCTTAGCCTCTTGGGAGTAACAAACCACAAAGGGATATATAGAAGATGAGAAAAAAACTACCAAAAAGTAAAAGCCTTGAAAATAAATAAATTTTATGTGATATGCATTAAAGTGGTTGTCCGGTCCAAATCAATAAGTCTGCAGTCACGCTCTGTGGGCTGCTGGGAATCGCGAATTTCTAACCCGGGACCAGAGGGTACGTATGCATTATACATACTCCCAGCCAGGGACGTCTAGTGTGGGTGGCCTCGCTCCATACACTATTATTGAGCAAGGCTGCACCCCATCTAGTGCTGTGGCAGTGCAATGAGCATGGCCAACTAGAGGTCCTAGGCTCTCTTTATACAAGTGTATGGAAGTGAGGCAGAGGCGTATCTAGGTTTTCTGGCACCCGGGGCAAGAATTCATTTTGGCACCCCCCCCCCCCCACCCCCAGGACATATGCGATTTGCACACTCAGTCATGTACCGACGAGCTCCTCTCCCTAATGCTCCCAATGTTCAGTGAAAAACAGAAGCAGGAAGAGGAGCTCGATGTCACCAGACCATAAGTGTGAAAGTCGCATGTGAGTGAAGTGTCCATCTGACGAATACTGGAACCTGCAGAGCTGAATCCTGACATCGCAGCTACTGAATTCTCACAACAAATGCACTGCACACTTTTAGGATTCTCCCTTGCCGGTGGACAGTCATGTCAGCACAAGTATGTGATTTGTATACTTCTGATCACATTCCAACTAGATGTGCCCAGCCTCGCTCAGTTCATTTTCATAGAGTGGGGCCACACATGTCTAGTCAGCATGTGACCGCATGCATGTAAATCCCCAACATGAGAGAATCCTGACAGCGTGCAGTGCGCACTGTGAGAAGTCAGAAGTCTGTAGTCAAAAAGAATGACTGCAGACTCATCACAAACCTGGACATTCCCTTTAATGCTCCTAACATAAATAAAAACATGAGAATTAGTATCACAAATAACATTTACATCCAGGAACCTTATAGATGACGTCGTCTCTGGAGCCGTTCTCCTTCCTTTCTTCATCTTGTCCAGACCCCATGATGAGTTTTCTCATCCACAGCCGTCTCTGCAGACTTCCATCTTCTCCGCTCTTTTGCAGAAAGTCTCCACAAGACGCCCTTAAAGATACAAGTGTCATTATAATGCTCCTGTATAAAACATTGCCCCTCACTATATTGTCTGCACAAAATATGACCCCCACACTGTCCCTCTTATGGTACATGCTCTTCACACTGACCTCTCCTTTCCATACCGGCCCCCTCTTCACACTGACCTCTCCTTTCCATACCGGCCCTCTTCACACTGTCCTCTCATACTGTGTCCCCCTATAGGGCCCAGTATTTATACTGTACTCTCTCATCACACTCCCCCTCCTTGGTATACTGTCCCCTCCTGGCTGTGCCCTTACACTGTCCCCCCATGCTATGCGCCCACTGCTCAGTTTCTATTCTGTGCCCACTCATTTTTCTCCCCCCATACTATCTCATCACACTATTCCCCTTCCTTCTCATTCCACAACCTCCCATTCCTTCCCCTCTCATTCCACCACCCCCATCATTTCCTCCTTTGCCTATTCCACCATACCCATCATTTTCTCTTCCCCCACCATCCCCATCATTTTCTCTTCCCCCACCATCCCCATCTTGGCCCTTTCCACCACCATCATCATTGTCCTTTCCGCCGCCATCACCACATCACCATACTTGCCCATTCGACCACCTCCATCATTTCCCCCCCCTCCAATATCATCAGTGTGCTTTCCACCACCACCATCCTTGTCCATTCTACCACCTCCATCATTTCTCCCCCCCCCATTATTGCCCTTTCCACCACCTCCATGATTTCCTTCTCCCCCACCACCATCTTTGCCCATTCCAATTTCCCCCTCCATCATTGCCTCTCCCCATCATTGCCCATTCCACCACCTCCATCATTTCCTCCCCCTAACCCCATCATTGCCCATTCCACCTCCATCATTGCCGATTCCACCACATCCATCATCTCCTCCTCCCCCTCCATCCCAATTATTGCCCTCTCCCCATCATTACCCTCACCTCTCCTCCCCATACGCACACACAAAACCATTTACATCTCTGCTACGCATGCACGCACACACAAAACTCACAGAGCACCTCTCACCTATATACACACACACACAACACACACACAGCACCTCTCACTTATATACACACACGCACAACACACACACATCACCTCTCACTTATATACACACACGCACAACACACACACAGCACCTCTCACTTATATACACACACGCACAACACACACACGCACAACACACACACAGCACCTCTCACCTCTATATACACACACGCACAACACACACACAGCACCTCTCACTTATATACACACACGCACAACACACACACGCACAACACACACACAGCACCTCTCACCTCTATATACACACACACAATTTACTACCGACCATTGCCCCTGCTCCCTCCCTATCCTGGCTGCAGGCTCCATATAGCCGACCAACCCCCCAACCCAACCAGCCCCCTTAAATATCAAATGTTATCAGATTCTAATCTAGGTTCGGACGGTAGGTGTCTTCAGCTCCATTACCCAACCGGTCCCCGCGGTCTGGAGCTGGAGCACACTTACCACCGTCCAACACCGCAAAGCAGCAGCCTATGCTTCGCCTGCCCTGCTGTGTCTGTGTGAAGAGAGAGTGACGTCACCGCTGCTGGCGCTTCACTGATGCGGAAGTGCCAGCAGCGGTCAGCGGCACCTCAGCGGTCGTCAGAAGGGATCACAGTTCACAACAGCCAGGCAAGTCAAGGGTACTAGCGACAGCGGCGGCACAGCCGCGGCGTCGCTGTACACCTTGGGATTTGACTACGGCGCCCAGCACTTTCTCTGAGCCGGCTGTCAATTTGACAGCCGGCTCAGAGAACGGGATTATCTCAGACTGTGGGGGCAGCAGAATGCCGCCGACGGGGAGCCTCCTTGGACCGCCACATCATCAGGCGGCCCGCTGGCGCCCCCCTGTCGGCTGCGCCCGGGGCACATGCCCTGGCTGCCCCCCCTGGATACGCCACTGAAGTGAGGCCTCGCCCACTGGCCAGCTTGTTCACCTGATCAAACACTATTTGAGCGCTATTTGATCCCCCAACATTCCATGTGAAGATTTTTGTATCTTCCTTTTATATCCATATTTTATTCTTGCAGAGTAGAGAATGTAGAGAAGATAAAACCCCACAGAAGGATGTCCACCCACTCTAACTGTTAGGACTGGCGGAACGCACCAAGAAAGATGTAATAGATGCGTTCGCAGTCCGGGGTCCACCGTGCAGGTGAAAACCTGCTGCTAGTAAATGGCAGCGTAATATGGCTGTGGAAGCGAACCCGGTAAAGCCACAGGTCCGCAATACCGCACTAAAGAGTGCAAGCAAGGAGTCAGCGAACACAACCCCAAGACTCAGGACTGAAGTCCGATTAGACCGCTTGCTGACACAACACCGCAACTGGGTGTGTTAGGTAACTATTATAATTAGAGCACCGAAGTGCGAACTGTGCCGTGCTGGCAGACACCACTAAGCACCCAGACGTGGGTCAGGAAGCGCACTACTGGCGCGTGGCGCCGTACTGGCGGACACAGCAATAGACGCTGATACGTGTGTGACACGTTGAGTGGTTAGTCGGGCGCTAGATAGCAGCCATACTCCATACGCGAACAGTCATACAATAGGGTAGGGGTATTTAATGAACGACTTGCACTCACAACAAACACACGTATACAATTGTACACTAGCGCATGGCCGTGCGGTCATGCGAAGCTTATATAGCTGTAGTACTTTCAGGACCTTCCAATAAAGGACCAATGGGCAGCTGCCACAGAAGTTAGCCCTTTCAGGACCTGCCAGGAGGACCAATGGGAACCACTGCAGCATCTGAGCATGTGACCCTTGATCTCCAACGGGAGATCTCACCCTGGGCATGCTCAGAAGGGAAAAAGGAGGACTTAGTCCCTAAAGCGTCCGCTCACTGCTGCCCAGCACTGGCTTTAATGGCAAAAGCTGGAGAAGCAACAGCAAGCCTAAGCACAGAGTGAGACTGAGCCAGACGCAAGGACCGACGTCTCCGCTGAGCAGGTTTACCTGTGGCAGGAGAAGAATGGGAGACCGCAGCAGAAGCGGCCCGAGATTCCCCCTGTGCAGAAGCGGGAACTCGACCCCTAACACTAACATTCATCACTTTCCATCACCCACTCTTCCCTACACTGATTGGTCATTTCCCTACTATCACAGTTGTAGCCCTCCATAGCGGTATCATCTCCAAAACCCAGTAATGTATCTCTCCAGTCTATAACCTGATATAATTGATATCCAGATGAAGCCTATTAGGAGTAAAATCAAACCTCTAGATAGTGGCCTTCTAAAACCTCTAGAGTCTAACCATGAGCAAATCTTTTTGGAGGAATTAAAAATTAGATCAGTCTCAATTTGGACAGATATACTGTATTACAGAAAATGTATCCTGGCCTGTTTAAGCTTTTTCTTAGCCCTCTCGTAACTGTGTCTCTTATTCAGGAGGGGTGTGGCCCCTTGTCATTGCAAAGCATGATATCTAATTTGGCTGTATAAGAGGCTTATGACTGGGATCTAAGGGGTAACATTTTTGCTTATGGAGTGTGACATGTCTGCTTTGGATTTATCCTATGTCATATGGCAAGGCTCATTAAAGGGTCGATATTGACTTCCAATGGGTGGCACTAGAATTCAAGTCATCTTTCTCTCTGAAGAGGCAATTTGCTTATTTGATTTGCAATAGGAGAATTGCATGACTTGTAAGCCTCCATACAGTGGCATGCTAAGCATGTCACTCTGCAAAAGGAGACACTTTACCCTTTAGATCTTAATCAGGAAAAACATTTAGTCTCAAATTAATTGGCACATTCTGATTGATATAATCTTTCTAAGGATATTGTCTCTTATCTTTTGAACAAAGGATCTTCACTGTAATAACGTGTAGTAGATAGTTGGGCAATGTTTTTTTTTTCCACTATATATTGCACATCTCCATATGAAGTATTGCACAGCTCATCACCAATGTTGGTATATAATGCATAAATCTATCATTGCTAGAATGAATAGCGTAATCATACTTTGGTAGGAAGAGGTCCTGCAGAGAGGGTGGCGCTCACCCCGACGCACGTTTCAGTGTGTAACTTCGTCTGACCCCCTGTATCAAAAATATTCTGTTGTTCTGACAAATAGGAAAGATTCTTCATCTTGTATTTGCAAACCATTCACAGATGCAGGATTTCTGAACCTTCTTGGCTTCTGTAGTAATCTTGCATATGTATTAGTACCTTAGTGCCAAAGGCGCTCTGTGGAGTATTTTATGAACCTTGTGATATAATTCAGAGTCATATTATTTTTATACTTTTAAGGTATAGTTTTTGTACAAATATTATTTAACTCTGGATGTATTATATGTGTTATACATATTAAATATTTGCTATTGAAAAATGTATTTTTCAATTGAGGTATGTCTGGATATGTTTATGAATTTCTGCTATTTTATCCTATTTTAGATTTACATGACTTGTGACTAATGTTTGTAATTATTTATGCATTAAAGAATCATTATTACTTTAGCATGTTAGAATAAAATGTTATTTGTGTTCTAGGCGGACTTACCCTTTGGGGATTTGCGCTTTTTTTGTATGTTATATGTTTTAGGCCATGTTCACACAGTGCGTTTTTTACCACGGAAACGCAGCGGTTTTGCCGCTGCGGTTCCGCAGCTGTTTTCCATGCAGGGTGCAGTACAATGTACCCTATGGAAAACAGGACCCACTGTGCACATGATCCTGAATTAAAAAAAAAAAACGCACTGATTAGCTGCGGTAAAAAAGAAGTACCATGTCACTTCTTTTTGTAAAACAGCAGCGGTTCTGCACCCATTGACCTCCATTGTGAGGTGAAAGCCGCAGTAAAACCCGCAGATGAAAAAAATATCTGCGGGTTTTACTGCGGTTTGTGGTGCAGAACCGCTGCAGTGTGGCTGCCCCCCCGTGCCCCAATCCCACCCCCCATGCTCCGATGCCACCCCCCCGTGCTCCGACGCCCCCCCCCCGTGCCCCCATCTCCCCCCCTTATACTTACCCGGTCCCGTTGTCCGTCCGGCCGTCTTCTCCCTGGGCGCCGCCATCTTGCAAAATGGCGGGCGCATGCGCAGTGCGCCCGCCGAATCTGCCGGCCGGCAGATTCGTTCCAAAGTGCATTTTGATCACTGAGCTATAACCTATCTCAGTGATCAAAATAAAAAAAAATAGTAAATGACCCCCCCCCTTTGTCACCCCCATAGGTAGGGACAATAAAAAAATAAAGAATTTTTTTTTTTCCCACTAAGGTTAGAATAGGGTTAGGGTTAGGGGTAGGGTTAGGGGTAGGGGTAGGGTTAGGGGTAGGGTTAGGGGTAGGGTTAGGGGTAGGGTTAGGGTTAGGGGTAGGGTTAGGGGTAGGGTTAGGGTTATGGGTAGGGTTAGGGTATTTTCAGCCATTTTAACCCTAAAAAACTTCCTAGAAAACACACAGACTCTGGCTAGAAAACTGCATCAAAAAATGCATCAAAAAACGCATCAAAAAACGCATCAAAAAAGCACCAAAAAAGCACCAAAAAAAGGACCTGCGTTTTCTGCCAAGAGCTGCGGTTTCAGTCCTGAAAAAAAAAGGATGGAAATCAGGAACGTGTGAACATACCCTTAAGATGACAGTTGACTGTTTTATGACTGTTGTATTATGACCTCAAGGAAAACTGGCATGCTCCAGAAATATGTCAATAAAATCTCTTGTATATATTAACTCCTCTGGTGCTATTATTCAGATATTGTTTTCAGCCTGATAATTACTAAGTATTGAATTATGTCATACACAAAACTCAGGCAGTTGGATGTCTAAGTAGGGGAAGAGGCAAGATGCAGGTCAGGAGGAAATCATGGTCAATATTAGTAGTATGAGGTGATCTGTTGCAAACAAAACATTGTACTAATTAAATGAAAAATGTATTTTACTAAAAATGTTAAAACTTTTTGTATACAGAAATGTTATAAAATACATAATTGAAAGTATATTTATTCTATTCTATTAAGTTATTTAAAAATAATTAAATTGATTTTATTTTTGGCAGATGACTGTACCAGAAGTTCACAGAAACATGGGATATTTTCAGATTTTAAAGCTAATAATTACGGTATCAAAGTAGATTCATACAACGAGGATGCAATTATCGCAGATAACACAACAACCATACACAGAAAAAGTCTATCATCTGATTCTTTTCAACAAGTCCTACCTTCATCACAGACTGTTCAGCAAAACAAAAATAGCAGAAGGGATGGTGAACATCAAAGAGCTCACAAAAGAAAGAAGCCATATGAATGTTCAAAATGTGGGACATGTTTTACAAAAAAATCAAATCTGGTATCACATGTGAGCAGTCACACAGGGGAAAAATCGTTTTCATGTTCAGAATGTGGGAAGTTTTTTATCCAGAATAAACATTTTGTCATACATCAGAGAACTCACAAAGGGGAGAAGCCATTTTCATGTTCAGAATGCGGGAAATGTTTTAGGCAGCAAACACTTTTAGTTACACATAAAAAAAATCACAGAAAGGAGAAACCATATTCATGTTCAGAATGTGGTAAATATTTTACACTGAAATACTTTCTTGTTGCACATCAGCGATTTCACACAGGGGAGAAGCCATTTGCTTGTTCAGAATGTGGGAAATGTTATGTAGATAGATCATATCTTATTAGGCATCAGCGATTTCACAAAGGAGAACCGTTATTTTCATGTTCAGTATGTGGGAAATGTTTTAACCTAAAAGTAAATCTTGTTAGGCATCACAGAGTTCACACGGGAGAGGAGCCTTTTTCATGTTCAGAATGTGGAAAATGTTTTAAGCAGAAATCAGGTTTGGTTACACATAAAATAATTCACACAGGGAAGAAGCGATTTTCATGTTCAGAATGTGGAAAATGTTATACCAATAAATCAAATCTTATTAGACATCAGCGATTTCACAGAGGAGAGAAATCATTTTCATGTTCAGAATGTGGGAAATGTTTTAACCTAAAAGCTAATCTTGTTAGGCATCATAGAATTCACACAGGAGAGGAGCCATTTTCATGTTCAGTATGTGGAAAATGTTTTAAACAAAAATCAGGTTTAGTTTCACATAAAAGAATTCATACAGGGGATAAACCATATTCATGTTCAGAATGCAGGAAGTGTTTTAAGGATAAATCAAATCTTGCTACACATCAGAGAACTCACACAGGGGAGAAACCATTTTCATGTTCAGAATGTGGGAAATGTTTTAAGCATAAATCAAATCTTGGTAGACATCAGAGAACTCACACAGGGGAGAAACCATTTTCATGTTCAGAATGTGGGAAATGTTTTAAGGATAAATCAAATCTTGGTAGACATCAGAAAGTTCACACAGAGAATCAATTTTAATGTGCAGAAAGTGGAAAATATTTTAATCAGATAATTTTTGCCCCAAATCTAAGAATTCACACAGAGAAAATGCAGTCTTCATGTTTAGAATATATGAAATGCTGTTTTAAGGACCCTGATTTTGCTAAACATCAGAGAATTCACATTATTCATTTTCATTTACCGTATTTTTTGGACTACAAGACGCACTTTTTCCTCCAAAAAAAGTGAGGAAAATGGGGGGTGCGTCTTATAGTCGTAATGCAGGCTTACCGGCAGAGGTGCGGCGGCGGCAGAGGTGCGGGGATGATGAGCGGTATGGCGTGAGCAGGGTCCCTTCCACAGGTGAGGTGATGCAGCGGCCCGGGATCCAATGTGAGCAGCAGAGCCGGGTTAATTACCGGTGTCTCGGTGGCGGCGGCCATCTTCCTGAGGCCGCGCGTGCGCAGATGGAGTACTCTGCTTCCCAAAGCTTCAGGAAAATGGCCGCGGGAGGCCGCGTGTGCGCAGATGGAGATCGCGGCAGCCATTTTCCTGAAGCCAATTTAGATCTCGGCTGTGGAAGGGACCCTGCTCACGCCATACCGCTCATCATCCCCGCACCTCTGCCGTCGCCACACCACTGCTGCAACCCCTCCATGGACACCAGGCCGTGGCATCGCCCACCTAAGCAGGAAGGGACCCTGCTCAGGTGCACGCCGTTCCACATCACCCCACCTCTGCCGACACCATGCCTCCTGTGATCCTGCTCTACCACCGCCAGCCCTCAGGTAAGATACTGTAAATTCGGACAATAAGACGGACCCCCATCTTATAAACAATCTTTTTTTCTGCAATTCTCACCCCCAATTTTTTGGTGCGTCTTTTGGTCCGTTGCGTCTTATAGTCTGAAAAATACGGTAATTGACCAATTGAATAAAAAAAAGGTACAGTGCAGAAAAAGTACAGTTACATCATACAAGAGAAAGAGATAAAAATTTGAGCAGCACGCTGTCTTGCTGCAGCATTGCATCATCGGAGTCTTGATTTCATATTCCACCAAGGATATCTGTAAGAAGTTTGTATGTTCTCCCCATGTTTGTATATGATTCCTCTGGATTCTCCAGCTTCCTCCCACACTTCAAAAACATATCGATAGGGAATTTAGATTGTGAGCCTCAATAAGGACAGTGCTGATGACTTAATGGAATTAATGGCTCTATATAAGCGAGTAACATAAATAAAAGCTCTAAATGATGATAAAAAATATATGCAATTGACAATAAACCTCTATCATCAATAAGCAAATAAAATCCAAATATCACACCTATAAAATGAATGGCCACTGTATTAGATACTGAAATCTTTACTTATCAGAGATATTCTATAAGGAGGTAGGCACTTTTAATCCCTTCACCACAAAGGCTGTTTTCACCTTCCCGACCAGGCCAAATTTTGCAAGTCTAACCAGTAATAACTCTGAAAGGCTTCAACGTATCACTGTAATTCTAAGACTAATTTTTCGTGACATATTGCTCTTCATGTTAATAGTAAATTTTAGTTGATATGATTTGTGTTTATTTATAAAAATATCTAAAATGTTAAATTTTTCCAAATTTTATGCCCTTAAATCAGATAGTTAAACCACCCAAAATAGTTAATAAATAAAATTTTCCACACGTCTTCCTTATATTATTTTTTGAAACATTTTTTTTTTGGCTAGGGAGTTAGAAGGGTTAAAAGTTTATCAGTTGTTTTTCATTTTTCCAACAAAATTTTTTTAAATTTTTTAGGAACCACATAATTTATTAACCCTTTAGCCCCATATTTTTAATTTCACAAGAGTAACAAGAGAAAATGGACCATTCAATTTGTTGTGCAATTTCTCCTGAGTACATCAATACGGCATATGTTGCGGAAAACTCACTTTTGGGCTCATGGCAGGGCTTGGAAGGGAAGGAGCATCATTTGACTTTTGGAGCACAAAATTGCTGTAATAGATGCCATGTTGCATTTGAAGAGTGACATTTTGGAACGCAGACTTTGATGGAATGGTCTGATGGAGTAATTTCGCGTTTGGAGAACCTTTGATGTGCCAAAATATTGGAAACCTCCCACAAGTTAACCCATTTTAGAAGCTATACTCAAAAAATGTATCTAGAGGTGTGATGAGCATCTTGAACCCACAGGTGCTTCGCATAATTTTAAAATATTGGACCATGAAAATTTAAAATTATGTTTTTTTTCCCCAAAAATGTACTTTTAGCTCCAATTTTATCATTTTCATAAGAGTAACAAGAGAAAATGGACCACCCAATTTGTTGCGTAATATCTCTTGACTACACAAATGCCCCATATGTTGGGAAAAATAACTGTTCTGGCACACAGAAGAGTTTCCAAAAGAAAGGAGTGCCATTTTGGAAATCAGACTTTGTTTGTATGGTTTGCAGGATGCCTTGTCGCATTTCCAGAGCCCCTGATGTGACTAAACAGTGGAAACTCCCCATTTTATTTTTTTTTTACATTTTATTATTTATTATAATTTCATTCTCACAAAGAATAATAAGGGGAAGAGAACCCAAACATTTACAGTAATATCTTCTGAATTAAGCAATAACACATATGTGGTCATATACTTTTGTTTAGGCATACGGCAGGGCTCAGAAGAGAGAGCTCTATTTGAGCAGAGCTTCCGGGAGTAGTTGGTGGGCACCATCTGCAGATGACCTATTCTTTCAAAACAGCAGAAATCTCCTAATTTTGCAAATTACACTCAGGGAAATCATGCAGGGGTGTAGTGACGGTTTTGACCCCACTGAAGTTCTCCAAAAATTAGTACGCTATGGATGTTACAGAGTGAAAATATGCCATTTTAGTGTCCAATGCATAGTGTCTGGCTTGTGCTTCCAGAGATATGTTCTCCATAGATTATTAAAATGGTTGTCCAGGACCTAAAAAATTGATGACTCATCTCAATATAAGACAGGTTAGGGTTTGACACTCTCACGATCAGCTGAAACTAAAGGTACCGTCACACTGAACGATATCGCTAGCGATCCGTGACGTTGCAGCGTCCTGGCTAGCGATATCGTTCAGTTTGACATGCAGCAGCGATCAGGATCCTGCTGTGATGTCGTTGGTCGCTGCAGAAAGTCCAGCACTTTATTTCGTCGCTGGACCTCCTGCAGACATCGCTGAATCGGCGTGTGTGATGCCGATTCAGCGATGTCTTCACTGGTAACCAGGGTAAACATCGGGTTACTAAGCGCAGGGCCGCGCTTAGTAACCCGATGTTTATCCTGGTTACCAGCGTAAAAGTAAAAAAAAAAAAACACTACATACTTACATTCCGGTGTCTGTCCCCGGCGCTGTGCTTCTCTGCACTGGCTGTGAGCGCCGGCCAGCCGGAAAGCACAGCGGTGACGTCACCGCTCTGCTTTCCGGCCGCTGTGCTCACAGTCAGTGCAGGAAAGCACAGCGGCGGGGGACAGACAGCGGAGGTAAGTATGTAGTGTTTTTTTTACTTTTACAATGGTAAGCAGGGTAAACATCGGGTTACTAAGTGCGGCCCTGCGCTTAGTAACCCGATGTTTACCCTGGTTACCGGCATCGTT
Organism: Ranitomeya imitator; assembly: GCF_032444005.1. NCBI lineage: Eukaryota > Metazoa > Chordata > Amphibia > Anura > Dendrobatidae > Ranitomeya > Ranitomeya imitator. Next base: position 394,335,631 of record NC_091283.1, read on the forward strand.
GGTCGCTGGAGAGCGGTCTGTGTGACAGCTCTCCAGCGACCAAACAGCGACGCTGCAGCGATCGACATCGTTGTCGGTATCGCTGCAGCGTCGCTTAGTGTGACGGTACCTTAAGGCTAGGTTCACAGTGTGCTTGTGGACACTTGTTGGGTGCATACACTCAGGAGGCATGTGCCCATCAAGGTGCACTGTCAGGATGGATACTGAAGTATTTGTCCACCATAGGGACCCACTGTAAAGAGACATATATCGCATGGTATACATCTCTTTGCAGTGTCCCACTGCATAAGAAAGTGCAATCTGCTGTGCATTCCTATATAGTGACATAAGTGCATGCTGGCCAGACGGAGGCTGAAAGAACCCACTTTCAGCGTGCGTCTGGTGAATGGTCAGCCATAGTGTCATTACGGTATATGTCTGGAAAAGTTTCCAGTTGTATACTGTAGATTAGTGTGCACCTAGCCTAAGCGATGTATGGGCTATATACAGCAACCCGTACATTGATTGGTTGCCGCTGCCTGAATATTGTAGTAGTACATTCACTTTAATGAGAGCTAAAGCTCATTACTTGTCTATTAATCAATATGCAGGGCTGCAGTGTTCCACCCATACATTACTTAAATCCAGCCGCTGTCAGAACAGTTTTCAGCTGATAGGTCAGTGTGCTAGTGTTGGACCCCCCTTCAATCTCATATTGAAGAACTATTCATTTGATAATCAGTAATTAGACCGTGAGAAACCCTTTATTTGCATTCTTCCCTCTGCATACATCTTTAGGTTAAATGTGGTTTAAGCATGCTGCGGGGCTCAGAAAAGGGGGAAATTTTGTTTTCTGAGCTTGGATTTTACCAGCTTGTTTTTTTGGGAGCCATGTTACTTCTACAACGCCTATGAACTCCTAGGAACATGTACAGCTTCTATTGAGAGACGACAGACATGAGAAGGGGCTTGTTTTTTTGTGGGATGAGATAAAGCTTTTGTTGGTGCTATTTGGGGGTACATAACATTTTTTATTGGATTTTTTTATTCCAATTTTTGAGAAACAGAATGAATAAGTAGGAATTGTCTTCATTTTTTACGCTTTTCACTATGTGGTTTACGTGATAAGACAACTTTATACTTCAGGTTAGCATGATTAAGCAACACCAGGGTTGTTTAGTATTTTTGCACACTAAACCAAAAAAAAATCTGAGAGCTATAACTTTTTTATATTTCTGCTTAACGAGTTATGTGGGGGACTGTATTCTTTTGGGATGAGTTGACGTTTTTATTTTTACTATTTTGGACCTAATAACATTTTTTGTTCACTTTTTTTCTATTTTTGGGTGGCAGAGTAAACAAAATTGAGAAGTTCATAAATGGTTTTTATTATTTTTTTCATGCCATTCACTTTGCCGTAACAGTCATCAGGCAAGTTTATTCTTTGGGTCATTACGATTGCAGTGATACCAGATTTATATATGTCTTTTATGTTTTGGGTCTTTTGCACATTAAAATGCATTTTTTTACAAATAGTAATTTGTTTTTCCATCATCATACTCTGATAGCTGTAACGTGAAGCTATAGAAAGGCTTGTTTTTTGGGGGACAAGATGACGTTTTTATAGATACTATTTTTCTTTTTATATGTGATTTTTTTAAATCACTTTTTATTCTGTTTTATGTGTTAGCATGACGAAGCAACTAGATTTTTGTAATGTTTTTTTACAATGTGCACCACAAAGGTTAAATAATATGACAGTTTTAAAGACTGTTTCGTTCCGGATGCATCAATACCAAATATGTGTGCTTTTTTCCTTAACCCTCTTACGATCTTTGACGATCTTTGAGGACCAGAGTGTGGAAGTGGAAGATGAAGTGGTGGACAATGAAGTCACTGACCCAACCTGGGAAGGTGTCATGCAGAGCAAGAACAGCAGCTCAGAGGGTAAGGGATCCACAGCACCGCAACCAGCAGGAAGAGGCAGTGGGGTGGCCAGAGGGAGAAGGCGGGAAACTTCCCCTTGGCAAGTTTCCATTCCAAGGTTTAGGTGTTCCCCAGTCTGGCGCTTTTATAAACAAAGTGCGGAAGATAAACCTGTGCCATACCAAGATAAGCAGCGACCTGATCACTACCAGCCTGACCACTTCCAGCATACTCAGGCTCATGACAGCAAAACTCCCAACTAGGCGGATTGAACGCCTCGGTCCACAATCAGTGTCTGTGGGCAACACCACAGCCTCTACCACTGTTACGTACTTGCCATTTCCCTGTCCAGGATGCAGGTGTGGATGCCTCCTGCCCTCACCTTTCATTGCACATTCACAAGCACAATTAGCAACCAATTCCAATTCCTTGTCCCAGTGCAGCGTACAGCTGTCCTTTAACCCTGGCCTTAAAACGCAAACAACACACACAGGCCCAAACACTAAACAGGCACATTTCCAGACTGTTTGCCCTGGAAATGTTGAAAATTAGGCTTGCGGATACAGATGCTTTCCTCAATCACATGGCAGCAGCCGTCTCTTGGTATTCGGTCCCCAGCAGCCACTATTTTTCCAAGTGTGCTGTCCCTTACACCAGTTTGTACCCCACAACATCCCCTGCCCTGAACAATGCAGTTACTGGGAAGATAACTTAATGACTGACACGTGGATAAGTACTTGTGGACAGGGACACTACATTTCCCTGACGGCACACTGGGTGAACCTTGTGGAGACTGAGGCGGCACATATGCCTCCAATGCTGAAGATTGTGGACCCTAGATCCCTCAGCATTTCCCCCACCTCCTACACCAGTTCACCCCCTCTTTCTCCTCCGTCTCCAAATTGTCATCTCGGAGCACATTGTCCATATCAGTCACAAGCTAGAAGCACTGCAACACTGCCTCGGTGAAGCGGCAACAGGCTCTGCTGAAACTAATTTGTTTAGGTGACTAACAGCTCACTGCCGCAGAATTGTGGAAAGGTATAACAGACCAGACATCTGTGGCTCTTGCCACTAAACCTACAACCAGGCATGGTTATGTGAGATAATGGCTGTACCTTGGTGACTACTCTGAAGTTTGGCCAGCGTGCTCAATTTAGTGGTTCAGCGGTTTATAAAAACCTACCCAGATTTACCTGAGTTACTTGTGAACGTATCCCCATTTCTGTAAGTCAGCTACAACTGCTTTCGGTCTGGCAATGCTGCAGCAGCGCTTGCAAGTGCCAGCTCACCCACTGTTGTGCAATGTGACCATGCACTGGAACTCCACATTGCACATGTTGGCAAGTCACTGTGAGCAGCAGAGGCCAGTAGTTGAATACCAGCTACAACATGCCCATCGATATTCCAGTCAGCCTCTGCACATAACAACCAACGAGTGGGTATGGATGTCTGACATTTGTGAGGATCTACAAAACCTTGAGAAATCAACTAAGATGGTGAGCGGTGATACGCCATAATCAGTGTAGCCATTCAGCTTATGTGTCCACTCAAACGCTCACTGTTCACAATTAAAGAGGAAGCTTTGCATGTGGAGCAGATGAAGATGGAGGAAGAAAGTACACAGGGTGATACTATCCAGCACAGCCTCATCTGATCTTCATAGTGCGGATTGGGTAATAATGAGAAGGAGGCTGAGGAGGAGGAACAGGAGATGGTTGACTGTGCTACCGAGGGTACTACCCATAACAGCATTGACCTGTCTGAACCAGAAGGCACTAGCTGACCATGCCATCGTCCTCTGTGCCGTACAACTATTGGGTGTCAAGCTGGATACATGGCATAATTGTCCCTCTACGTATTGGAGGTGCTGGTCTTTAGTGCCCCGGGGGGCATAATAACTGATAGACGCATCCGCCTGTCAATTGAAAATGCTGACAGGATTACTCTTATCAAAGCGAACAAGGCTTGGATTGGCCCAGACTTCTCAACTCAACTGGATGAGAGCAGCGGAAAATTAAAGCTAATTCAAATGTTCCTTTTTTCTCCTGGTGTATTTCCATATACCCCTTTCTGCCCAAAAAAGGTATACGGATCATGGTTTCTTGTCCTACTCCTTTTCCTTTGCCCTTGCTCCAAATTTTTAGAAGGTTATCATGTGGCCCTCACTTCAAATATTTATAGGGTCATTTGTGGCTCTCACTCATAATGTTTACAGGGTCATCAGGTGGACCTCACTCAAAATTTTTAAAGGGTCATCAACCGATCCTCACTCATAATTTATAGAGGGTTATCATGGCGCCCTCACTCCAAATTTTTAGGAGGTAATTTTGTTCTGGATGGGACAATAAACACTGGGGCATAGCAATGATAAACTATGCCACTCAACGTCACTTTGAGTAGAACAGCTTGCAAAGAGTCGCTATCACGCACCTCCCCGAAACTTCCATTCTCCAATCTTCCACTTCCTAATCATACTCCCTTGTTAGTTGTAAGCACATCTGACATCATCAAAGTGTGCCTGTATGCCCCTGTGCATCGGAGGTGATATCATGTTCAACTTTCCATGTGGACACGAGATAGATGGCCAGCTTATACTGAAGTGCGTAACGCCAACCTTGTCCACTGAACACAAATATATCCTACAATGCGCCCCTGAATATACAAGGATTCTAGGATTTTAGATAATGTTGGTTACACATCCACACGATAAAGTTAAGAATCATTCTGTCCTGAAGATGAGACAGTAGAGAGACATGGAGGGATCTCCAATATCAGAGCATAAGAGGATCCAATATATTAAGACTATAAGGGTATGTTCACACGTTCCTGATTTCCATCCTTTTTTTTTTCAGGACTGAAACCGCAGCTCTTGGCAGAAAATGCAGGTCCTTTTTTTGGTCCTTTTTTTGTGCTTTTTTGGTTCGTTTTTTGATGCGTTTTTTGATCCTTTTTTTTATGCAGTTTTCTATGCAGAGTCTGTGTGTTTTCTAGGAAGTTAAATGGCTGAAAATACCCTAACCCTAACCCTACCCCTAACCCTACCCCTAACCCTACCCCTAACCCTAACCCTACCCCTAACCCTACCCCTAACCCTAACCCTACCCCTAACCCTAACCCTACCCCTAACCCTACCCCTAACCCTACCCCTAACCCTATTCTAACCTTAGTGGAAAAAAAAAAAAATTATAAATTTTTTTATTGTCCCTACCTATGGGGGTGACAAAGGAAAGGGGGGTTTCATTTACTATTTTTTTATTTTGATCACTGAGATAGGCTATATCTCAGTGATCAAAATGCACTTTGGAACGAATCTGCCGGCCGGCAGATTCGGCGGGCGCACTGCGCATGCGCCCGCCATTTTGCAAGATGGCGGCGCCCAGGGAGAAGACGGCCGGACGGACACCGGGAGGCCGGGTAAGTATAAGGGGGGGAGATTAGGGCACGGGGGGGCATCGGAGCACGGGGGGGGCATCGGAGTACGGGGGTGGCATCGGAGCATGGGGGGGTGGGATCGGGGCAGCCACACTCCGCCCACGCACTTCGGCCCGCTTCCCCGCACTTCCTGCTGCAGCGGTTCGGCACCACAAACCGCAATAAAACCCGCAGATATATTTTTGATCTGCGGGTTTTACTGCGGGTTTGACCTCACAATGGAGGTCTATGGGTGCAGAACCGCTGCGGCTCCGAAAAAAAGAAGTGACATGGTACTTCTTTTTTACCGTGGCTATTCAGCGCGGCTTTTTTTCCCGATTCCCGCATCATGTGCACAGTGGTTCCTGTTTTCCATAGGGTACAGTGTACTGTACCCTGCATGGAAAACAGCTGCGGAACCGCAGCGGCAAAAACGCTGCGGTTCCGCAGAAAAAAACGCACTGTGTGAACATGGCCTAAAAAGTAGACTTTTCCATTTTTGGTTTGTACAGACTGATACTTATTGTCATACAGCAAAACTGTCTTCTCTGCCAAATACAACATATCAGACTATCGCTTTCATTTTACCGGAGCAATGAGTGAGCCCCATCCTGTGTGAGTGTCCAACATGGTGAATTGTGATGATGAAGGCCGATGTACACAGGATTATCCACAGCACAGAAACACACCACTGTTTTGCTGAGTAATATCCCAGCCCAGTATAAAGCAGTATAGATGGTATACATCGCACATGGTTCTGTACATGTCGTACACACATGGCTCTGCTCCAGACACATCAAACACAGACAGCGTTGCTACATACACACCATAAATCCCTCCTGACCAGGGCCACAATCAGCACCCGGCGTATCAGGCAAGTGCTGGGGCTCTGAGCAGGTGGGGAGAGGCACTCGCCGTTGGGGACACAGGCATGCCATGGGAGCCCGATGCCAGCGCTCGCGAGTGGGCTCCCCTCTGCTTGCTCAGGGCCCTGGTACTTGAAATACCTTCCTCTCCCCATTCTTTCACAGTTGCGGCGTCTTCTGACTCTGACATTTCAGGTCAGAGGGCGTGATGATGTCACTACTGAGTGCCCTCTGCTCAGAACATTCACAGTGCAGATGGTAGCAAGACGGCGATGCTTAGGAGTCAGGACCTGCGTCCAGCGAGGAGAGGGATTTCTTTTTTTATGTTTGGAGCAATATATGGGGCTCTCACCGTATGGAGCATTATATGTGGCCATATACTGTATACAGCGGGTATGTGTAAGGCACTGAATGATAGTTGTAGGGAGCTGCTCAGTCTTTTTACTCTCTAGATAGGGATTTCCAGAGATCTTGGTCCCCTCACTGTGTACTTGTTTCCCGAGGAAGGATGTCTAGTTCCAGACTGACAAGGAGCATTATATGGGGCCCATTATGTATTGATCAATATATGGGGCTCATTATTCTGTATGGAGCAGTATATGCGGCTCATTATGCCTTATGGAGGAGCATACTGTCCCGTTTCTGAGCTATTGTAGAATTTACAATAGATATCACTCATGTAATGTAAGAAGTGAAATCTTTGGCATTGTACTATACCTATATTTCTCTGCTGTATCTGTGCATTATGACTTGTGGTATGTGTTCAAGGGGCCAACGTAAACCTGGAGCAGACCCTGCTCCTGACCCATACGCTGGGACCCCTGATCATGTGACCCCTGACTCCTCCCCTCCTGTGACCTCATCCCAGGTCCTGTGCACAGAACAGCCATATATGTGGTGTGCGGCTCTGCAGGTGGAGGTAGGTGCTGGAGATTCCCCATTACTGGGCGCAGGGGACATTAACCCCCTCAGTGCTGAGCCTGTGATAAATCTCTGTATGTGTCTATAATGGGACTGTGTGTTATACTGGGGGCAGGACGGGGCCATGACTGGATGTAGTGATCATGTGACGCCGGTAACAGCTCCGGAGATTTCTTACATGGGATCTTTATGATGTTACATCGTCATCTTCTCCCCATTCAGGTCCCTACAATATCGGATCCTCTCAGTGGAGATCTTCTGTATAAGAGAATTCTCCTGAGTGACCCTACAAGGATGGATAGGGAGAGGGACAAGATGGCGGAGAGGATATTACACCTCACCCTAGAGATCCTCTTCCGGCTTACTGGAGAGGTGAGAGATTCTGATGACGTCACATTACATCATTCTTATCTATGGGAATAACAGATGGACAGAACTGGAGAGGTGAGGACTCTGGAAATGTCTTTAGTGAGGTTTATTAATGTGTCTCTCCATAACCAGGATTACACAGTAGTGAAGAAGACCTCTAATGAGCGCTGTCAGACCCCTGTGTCTGAGGGATGGGGAAGACCCCTGAGCCCAATCATGAGGACCCCACCTCACCCCCTGATACATGAGGACATCAATGACCAGAAGATCCTAGAACTCACCTACAAGATGATTGAGCTGCTGACTGGAGAGGTGACACTGCTGGGAATGCTGGGACATTATACAGTAACGCTATGGAGGGATCGGGGGATGACAGTATCATTCTATGTGTCAGGTTCCTATAAGGTGTCAGGATGTCACCGTCTATTTCTCCATGGAGGAGTGGGAGTATTTAGAAGGACACAAAGATCTGTACAAGGACGTCATGATGGAGGTTCCCCAGCCCCTCACATCACCAGGTAATAGACAGGACTAAATACACACGGCCTATAATTATCTGTATGTAAAGAATGAATTCAGTCCCTGTATGTGTTTCCTCCAGTTCTATCCAGTAAGAGGACAACACCAGAGAGATGTCCCCGTCCTCTTCTTCCACAGGACAGTAAACCAGAAGATTCCAATATTCCTCAGGATCACCAGGTAGATGGAGAGATGTCATGATATCTCCCCTATAATGTGTAGAAGGCTGTTAAGGTCTTGTTTTAAACCACTCATGTCGAAGGATGTCAGGAATTGTCACGCTTTGTGCAGTCGCATAAATGGCAGCTGAATTCAGCACTAGTGTCTGAATAACATGCCCAAAGCATTTGTCTTTCCTTAACACAGGTGGGATATAATGTGGTTGAGAAAAAAGATTTGAGATGTCCACTTCTGCTGTCTGTAGCTCAAATGGCGATTAATCTGATCAATATATCATGAGATGCGTCATGCTGTGACATCATGAAGTATCAGGGCCTAGCAAACACTAGAGATGTGCAGGATGCTGGGACAAGGATGCCCACTGCCTAAGTAAAGACTGCCCTCATCTTGCTGCACTGAAGGACTGGACCTAGTCAGTGAAAATCTTTTTGATTAACTCTTGATAGAACAGAAGAAGACCATTATTATCTAACAGAGATGAAATTGAAAATCTTTAGCAAGTTCAAAGAGTGCAAAAACTGTGTTGCTGATCAAAACATTACCTGGTCTGATGAATTTAGATTTCTAGTGCAACTTACCGGAGAATTTGGCAAGAGCAGTAAGAATTGATGGAACTTTTCTGTCAGTTGTCGACGTTTCAGGCTGGGGAAAAAGAGTAATGATGTGGGGGATGTTTTTTTGGCACAACCTGGGTCCTCAGATTCATGTGGATTGATGTTTGGACAGTAGATATTATCTAAGAATTGTAACTTGAGTGGTGGAAACACTGTACCGTGGTCCGAGGAGAGCATGCAGGATGAGCACCTGAATTTTCACCAGAGTCCTTGATGGTGGGATTAGGCTTGGCTCCCGATGAACACCAGGTGCTACTCCAGGACAGACAACGGACGCACGGCAGCTGACCCCCAAAAGGACTGGCAGCTGGAACAGCCCGGAGGGAAAAATAGCTGAAATAGGCAGGCACGAGCAAGTGCGGACTGGTACAGATAGCACGGCAAGTGCTGGTGGATCTGGCTGATATACAGATCGACACAGCTGGTGCTGGCAGGTCCTAAGCACAGTGCGCGGGGATCTTTTAGCCATCGGGGCACCTTGGGCAGCAGCAATGGAGGAAGAAGAGCGGGACAGGGTCCGCGGCGGAGAGTGAGTTGGCGTAACTGCGTGGGGAGAGAGGCAACGTGCACAGATGCGATGCTGCAAGTATTATATGGCGTTTGTAATAAGATAGCCATTCACTGCATGTTTTATACTTGGTGGAGATGACAGGAAGACATTAGATGTTGTCTGGATCTTCTCACAATTTTCTGGTTATGGAAACTGCTGGTTAGAATTAGGACCAGATAGGTTGGATTTATACAGAAGACCAGCAGCTATGTGATAACTAACTATTTTAGGTTGTCACTCTAACTATTGAATTTTTTCCTGTTCTTTAATAGTATTTCTTGTGATTTCCCCATGTGACTTTGACTATTACAATGTGTTTTAGATTAAAGATCTGCCCCATATTAATACTACAGAGACACATGTGAGGGATGATGAGCGGTGTAAAGAGATTCCTACAGATAACCACAAAGGTGAGTAGTGACCACTAAATGCAGAGAAGTCACAGATTCTAATCAGTCACTTACTTGTTTAATTATGTGGTATATATTATATACAGTCATGGTTGAAAGTGTTGGCACTCTTGAAACTGTTCCAGAAAATGTAATATTTCTCTCACAAAATTATTGCAAGTACACATGTTTATTTCCTTTGTGGGTATTGGAACAACTCAAACAAACAGACAAAAAAGGCAAATTGAACATAATTTCACACAAAACCCCAAAAGTGGGCAGGACAAAATTGTGGGTAAACGACTTTGTTTCAAACATGTGATGCTCGTTCAAACTCACCTGTCGGAAGTAACAGGTATGGGCAATATGAAAATCACACTTGAAGCCAGATAAAATGGAAAGAAGTTGACTGAATCTTTGCTTGTGTACCACACTAAGCATGGAGAACAGAAACAGCAGAAGAGAACTGTCTGAAGACTTGAAAACCAAAATTGTTGAAAGATATCAACAATCTCAAGGTTACAAGTCCATCTCCAGAGATCTTGATGATCCTTTATCCACAGTACGCAACATAATTTAAAAGTTTACAACCCCTAATCTCCCTGGACTTGGATGGCAAATAAAACTTGATGAAAGGGTGCAACGCAAGATAGTCCGGATAGTGGATAAATAGCCCCATTCAAGTTCCAAAGAAATTCAAGCTGTGATACAGGCTCAGGGTGCATCAGCGTTAGCGTGATTTATACATTTGAATGAAATGCTATGGCAGGAGACCCAGGAGGACCCACTGCTGACACAGAGATATACAATAGCAAGACTGCGGTTTGCCAAAATGTATGTGAGTAAAACAAAATCTTTCTCTGAAAGCGTCTTGTGGACAGATAAGACCAAGATAGAGCTTTTTGTAAAGGACGTCATTCTACTGTTACCAAAAACGTAATGAGGCTTGCAAAGAAAATATCACAGCACCTACAGTCAAATATAGTGGAGATTCAAAGATGTTTTGGGGTTGAACTGCTGCCTCTTTTACCGAGTGCATTGACTATGTGCAAGGCATTCTATTTTGGGTAGCAATGTAGTGTCAAGTTTCATAAAGCTGGGTTTGTGTCCTAGGTCCTGGGTCTTCCAGCAGGACATGACCCCAAACATACTTCAAGAAGCATCCAGAAATGAATGGAAACAAGACTTCCGAAGTGGTCAGCAATGAGTCTGGGTCTAAACCCCATTGAAGACCTGTGAACAGATCTTAAAATTGCTGTTGAGAGAAGGGCACCCTTCATATATGAAAAGCATGGAGCAGTTTCTAAAAGAAGAGTGGTCCAAAATTCCTGTTCAGAGATGTAAGAAGTTTGTTGATGGTTATAAGAAGTGATTTTTTTTGTAGTTATTTATTCCAGAGGGTGCGTAACCAAATATTAAGTTGAGGGGGCCAACAATTTTATCTGGCCCATTTTTGGAGTTTTGTGTGAAATTATGTCCAATTTGCCTTTTTTTTTACTTTGTTTTTTTTTCTGTATTGTTCCAATACACACAAAGGAAATAAACAGGTGTATAACAAAACGTGTGTAATTGCAATTATTTAATAATTTTCTGGGAAATATAATTCCTTTTCTGGAAAAATATCAAGGTGGCCAACAAATTCAGCCATGATTGTATATGGTTTTATTAACACATGATTATGGGCAGTTTCAATGGCCAATTCACTGACTTGGCACTACATCATAAAAAATATATATAAAACATCACTTACCGTATATTAAAGACACAGTATTTAAAATCTTTAAAAGTGAATATAAAAACAAAAAATGTTCTTCTGGACACAACCAAGAAACATCGGGACTATGCTTGCCCTAATGAACAGCTATAGTGTCCCTACCTTGTCGTGAAGGTTTGCACTCTATAGTATAGCAAATGGCACCTCTGCTCACAGTCAGCGCTCTCTATCTGTCCCTATAAATCCCTGTGTCGTGAAAGTGATTGTTATTATTGATCTCAAATAATTTTCAGGTTTGTATTGGTAAAATGTCCCAAGTATGTACAATTCTCGACCCATTTTCCCTCAATTGGTTCATCAGGAGAACATACTTTATTTTCATTAGAAGAAGAGCAGTATGCAAAACCAATGTATAACTTAGCAGATGTATCAGTCCTTTAGAGAGTCAGGTTGCGGTCAGGGGAGTGGTGTACATCCATGCTTGCCAGCCAGAACGATATCCCCTCAAATGTTGTCTGCATGTTGTAACCAATGTTCTATATATACACCTTTTCTTTTTCCTATAATTACACCTCTGGGTCAGAGTCTAGAAGTGATTCTCCCGCACACGTGCTCATTATCTTTTTGTGGAACGCATTGAGTTCCACCTTGGAAATGCACCCTCGTAGCAGTCGATAAATCCCTGATTCGGGCTGTAGAATGTCATCGTGCACGCGCGTGAGCAGTTCTTTCAGTGGTGAGTTGTGGATGCATTCCATCCTGCACCTGCACATTGGTTTTTCTTCAGCCATTACAGACATTAACTCTTATCCTGCTAGCAGATGTGTCCCCAAGTCCTTCATTATTCACCACAGGTCTTCCATTTATTAAATGGAACCTGCCACCCCCAAAATCGAAGGTGAGCTGAGCCCACCGGCATCATGGGCTTATCTACAGCATTCTGTAATGCTGTAGATAAGCCCCCGATGTATCCTGAAAGATGAGAAAAAGAGGTTAGATTATACTCACCCAGGGGTGGTCCCGCTGCGGTTCTGGTCCAATGGGTGTCGCAGTCCGGTCCGGGGCCTCCTATCTTCTTACGATGACGTTCTCTTCTTTTCTTCACGCTGTTGGCCTCTCTGACCTTTCCCGGTGCCTGCGCACTGCAGTACTTTGCTCTGTCCTCAACAGGGCAGACAAAGTACGCCGGAGCCAGAGCCGCAGCGTGAAGACAAGAAGAGGATGCTGTAGATAAGCCCCTGATGCCTGTGGGCTTAGCTCACCTTCGATTTTGGGGGTGACAGGTTCCCTTTAATCAGATCTTTTACATTGGATCATAATGTATCTTAAGGGGTTAAGTCTTTTTTGGTTACCAGCTAGACTCCTTATACTACTATGCAGGTAAGAAATAATTCAGTACTTAAGAGAGCCATGTTCTCATTATTAAATATTATACTGGTACGATTGAAAAATCGATTTTGGCCATCACATATTATGGTCCCATGGCGGGTCTTGTTAACAAAAGAACAAACACAGGGTATCAGGGTTAGGCTACTTTCACACTAGCGTCTGTATGGGCCCGTCGCAGTGTGTCGGGCCGACGTACCGACGCATGCTGTGAAGTAAAAGCACAACGGGGGCAGCGGATGCAGTTTTACAGCGCATCCGCTGCCCCATTGTAAGGTCGGGGAGGAGGGGGCGGAGTTCCGGCCGCACATGCGCGATCGGAAAAAGCGGACCCGACGGACTGCAAAAACACGTCGCATCCGTCGCACGACGGATGCAATGTGTGGCAATCCGTCGCAATGCGTCGCTAATGAAAGTCTATGGAGAAAAAACGCATCCTGCAGGCAACTTTGCAGGATGCGTTTTTTCTTCAAAACGACGCATTGTGACGCATTGTGACATGCATCAAACCATGCTAGTGTGAAAGTAGCCTTAGAGAGAAAGTGTCACAGTGGGGGCAAAATGAAACAACTAAATTGAAGCTGATTATTCAGACCGCAGGCCTCAAATCCCCTTCTGGTAAATGAACTTGGCCTCTTTTTGTGATATCTTATGGTCCCAATACCCACCAGGGATTCCAGCTCACCAGTCTTGCAGTGCAATCCTCTTATAGACGCACGGGCACATGAGCTTGTCAAACATTAGCATTGAAAAGATATCTGGCACTCTGTGAGCAGAGTACAATCTTCAAATGCATTGCAGGTACATAAATATGGATAAGACAACTCGATCAGCAATACCAACGCGTTTCAACCAGAAGGCATTATACATAAAACATGATAAAGACCTTCTGGTCAAAACGCGTTGGTTTTACTGACTGGGTTGTCTTGTTCATATTTATGTTCCTGCAATAAATTTTTAAATTTGAGTCCACTCAAAGAGTGCCGAATTTCTTTTCACCTTCATTAACACTTGTGTATAAAACGCCAGTCTTAAAGAATCTGTGTTCTGGCCGTACAGAAATATGATTGCTGCAGCCAATCACTGATCACAGCAAGCATCAATGATTGGCTGAGGCGGTCGCATGTTTGGCCGGAAGTGGAACTATGGAACCTGGAGCGGTACGTGGGCAACATTGGAAGAGAAGCATCAATAAATCTATAAAGCAAGTATGCCTTATTTTTTATTTTTTCAATCTATGCTGGACTGAAAAAAAATTATATTACATTTTTCATTCTAAATTATCCTTCTCAAAATGTAAATAAAGAAATATAAATCAAATTCAAACTAAGCAGATTTAATATCTCTGCATCTGTAAAAGTCAAATGTTTCAGAATTTAACATTATTTTAAAACTGTAAAGAAAAAAATGCTATAATAATATTTTTATTTTTGGCAGATGACTGTGTGAGGACCTCAGAGGAACATATGACATTTTCAGATGTTAAAGCAAATGACCATAGTATCATACCAGATATAATTGAAGAGTCTGCCTTTATCCAAGACATAGCTCCAGCCCTTCACAACGAAGATTTTTCATGTGATCTTTTTCAACAGGTTCTTTCTACCGATTTATCACCGACAGTTAAGAAAAAGAAAAATATCAAAAGAGTTAGTCAACATCAAAAAGCTAAAACAAGAAAAAAGGCATTTTCATGTTTAGAATGTGGGAAATGTTGTTCTCGGAAATCTGATCTTGCTAAACACCAGAGAACTCACACAGGAGAGAAGCCATTTTTATGTGCAGAATGTGGAAAATGCTTTGCAGACAAATCAAATCTTGCTAAACATCAAATTATTCACACAGGGGAGAATTTATTGTCTTGTCCAGAATGTGGGAAATTTTTTCACAAATATCATCTTGCTAGACATCAGAAAACACACACAGGGAAGAAGCCATTTGCATGTTCAGAATGTGAGAAATGTTTTTATCAGAAAACAAATCTTGTTGCACATATGAGAATTCACACAGGAGAGAATGCATTTTCATGTTCAGAATGTGGGAAATATTTTCCAAATAAATCAAATCTTGTTATTCATCAAAGAAGTCACACAGGTGAGAAGCCATATTCATGTTCAGTATGTGAGAAATGTTTTACATCTAAATCAAATCTTGTTAAGCATCAGAGAATTCACACAGGGCAGAAGTCATTTTCATGTTCAAAATGTGGAAAATATTTTACATCTAAATCAAGTATTTTTAGACATCAGAGAATTCACACTAAAGAGTAACCATTTTCTTGTTTATAATGTGGGAAATGATTTAACCAAAAATCATTTTTTGTTGCGCATCAGAAAATTTCCCTTAACGACCACCAATACACCTTTTCACGGCAGCAGTTAAGGGTACTTAAACCACAGCGCCGCTTTTTAATGGCATTAAGGGGTTAAATGATTTTATTGACAAGATATGCAACTTACAAAAATTGGTTACAGGCAAAGTAAAATCACATGTCATAGTAGAAAAATGGAAAGAAACATAAAGCTCTTAATGATGATTAAGAAATACTGTATATTAAATTAGCAATAAACATTTGTTATCAAAAAGCAAATAGAATCTAAATAACTCATGTATACACTGAATGGGCAACTTTTGTCACCCATCTTGTAGTGTGTTGGACCTTCTTTGGCTTTATGAACCACAGCAACTTTGCATGATTTGAAATGCAGTAATATTGGCCCATGCAAACAGGATCACTTGTTGCAGATGCTGCGAAAATGCTACTTGCAGCACCCCAGAGTCTTGGTCGTTGCAGTAATGTCGCTCTGCCACTAAAGGGGAGTGATGTTATGTCTGATTGCACTAAAGGAGTTCACCTGACCAGGTATCACAGTCACACATTACACTTCACACTCCGGCCACCAGGGGGAGCAAAAGGCACTATGTATTAGGCCACTCCTCACACTCTGGTAAAACTGGAGGTTGGATAGGAAGTTAGTGAGAACGCAGCCTGGGAGAGCTCCAGGGAGGACCTGTCAGGGGTGGGTTCCTGGCAGGTGTCTAGCAGAAGGACGGAGCCGCGCCTGCACTACCTTGCGGCGGCATCCTAAGGAAGGACACGAAGCGAAGGATATTGTGGAGAAGTGAGAAATGAAATCGCAGCACAAGGAAATATCCAGTAGGAGTCGTGCCCCGTGATCGGCAACATCCTACTGAGGCGCGTTGCCGGTGGCCGGAACGCCGAGGAAGTAACAGACTCCAAGCATTACTTAAAACAGCGGCAGGACAGTTGATTTTAGGTTGGCTGTCTACCTTACATCACCTAAGCAGACATAGGGGCAAAGTTGGAGAGGGGCGTCTCTAGGGTCCCAGAATAGCTCTGAGCCTTCCCGTCAAACGGGTGCATCCTTTCCAGACAATAACTTGGGGGACGGAGAGAAAGAGAAAGAACAGATACGAAAGTTGTGAGGACTATCCCGAATGCTCAGCAGGGAAGAACTACAACACACAGGTGCCAGTTGGTAGGCACTGATTTCCACCTGCAAAGGGAACTCTGGATGTGCCTTTGGACCGGTCGGACTCAGCCAGCCCAGTTAACAGTGCTCTGGATTGCGGATCCCGAAGTCTTCAGTAAAAGGTAAAGAGACTGCAACCCTGTGTCCTCGTTATTAACTGCACCTCACATCATCGCCACCTACACTACTGGGAAGCCCTGGGGATATACTTCACCTGTGGGAAGGTATACCATCTAGCTGCCATTCCATCACCCCAGCGGACCCCTAAGCAGCGTTGGTCACCCTAACCGAATGCCACAGGTGGCGTCACGAACCCTTGACAAACTATCATCACCCCTTTCATTGGACGCCCCTTAGCAGGGTCACGGACCAGGTCCAGCCACCTTGACAACCCCAGCATCGAGACTGAGAGGACCGGTACCGAGTAACCCGCGGCCCTGTGTCTGGGGGCGCTCCACTACTACTATCGACTGGAGTAATTTATTTTTTTCCTTACACAACAATGACACTGCTCATTTCCTGTTATAGCTTGTTTGTGGTAAGGACCGATTAATTTTTTTTTTTTAGTATAGTAGTTGGAGCATTAGTGATGTGTTTGGCTGCAATTTTTAAAAAAATTTCTTGAATGTGCATTTCCTGTTCCTCAGAATGATTTTTAAAGGGGTAATCTGGGCTTTTTAAGTATTTGGTGTGTGTAACGAGACTCCAGAATGCTGAAAGTTTGTAATGTACTCAATGTTCGCATTCTGCACTGTTGTCTACATACCACACTTCTGTATGTGACCAGCCTCACTCCTGATTTTGGAGGATCTGGTCACATACCGAATAGTCTTTTCTTGTCTGGAAAGAAGTCATAACGTCACAATTGATGTCACTGCTAGACTTCAGCTGACCCGCCTCCTGGCTGCTCTCCTCCCTCCATGCAAATTCTGGAGGCTATTCTGGCACTTGCGCAGTCAGCCTCTCCAGTCTCCCAATGATGTGATATGATTTCCTACACAAAGTTGATCAATGGCTCCACCACTTTCTTTTGCCTATTTTGGTGAACAGGCTGCTGCAGGAGCAGATGTGGATTCAAATGAGCTGGCCCTGCAGGTGAAGGGAAGGAAACAGGAGTCAGGTGTGGTAAGGAAGCAAGTAAAGGGGTGAAGCATATAGGAGAAACAGCTGTATAGGAAGGGACATGAGAACGGAGCAGGAAAGAGAGACCTAGTGGTCCAACAGAATGGGTATTGAATGAGGAGTGGGCACTGACGCTATATTGTTATTGTTGTGGGCAGGGGCACAGAAAAAAGGGGACAATTCTGTACGATGGATCAGATAAACATGTAGAGATGTTTTATTATAGGTTTTCCTATTGACACATCTTGCAGATGGAGCCTAACAATTATAATAGATAGTACAGTAATTATCACAGTAGGGATGTCAATATATTATCTGCCAAGACATTTGAAGTGTAAGTGCAAAGTAATTAATATGGGAGTGACATGCATCTAATTAGTGAGTGATGTGTATGTCATATGTATCTGATGTGTGAGTGGCATGTATCTAATGAGTGAGTGATGTGTATGTAATGTGTTAAACGCTAGGACTTCCAAGCCAGGTGGGATGTATGGCAGGCACTGTTTGTTGCTCTGGTCTCCCATTTAGGTCCAGCTGCTTGGTCTGCTGCTTAGCACAGATGTTGGTCCCGGCATCTTGCTCAGGCTCCTGTTATACGTGTGGTTACTGCTGGCTCTCCAGCTAAAGTCTATGGTAACCAGTGGTATTCAGAGGCAGCCCCACTTTCTGGAGTCTAAGTCCAGAAATTACCTTACTGAACATGTCCTTGATGTGGCGCCTGGTCATTGGTGCTCGGATGCTTTCTGCTCTGGTTATGTGGCAGCTCCGGAATGGCCCATGGGCGTCACCCCATCCGACTGGGTGTGAATGTTTGGGGTGGAGCCTGGTGCATAAAGGGCTTTCAGGGTAGCTCCCTGCTAGTGTCACTTGTGTTTGGTGTGTGTGGATTTGCTATCATTCTGTCTGTGCGTTTTGCATAGTATCAGTTACCAGTGGGACATCAGTGATCTCTGCCTGCAAGTGTTCAGGGATGGCCCTGTGTCATTAGAATTCCAACACCTCCGGAGAGGAGATTCGCTGTATTAGTTCAGGGCTGGCATCAAGCCATTAGAATTCCGACTCCTCTGGAGAGGAGGTATGCTGCGTGTTTTTTCGTCCCGTGTGTATGCTATACTTTCATGTGGTGTTAACAGGCTATTGCACCACAGAGCAAGTTCCACCTATGTGTTCTTTAGCAGTGGTTTTAATGGGGTATTACACACTTCCTATTGCTCCTGTACCCCTTGGTGGTTCGCTGAGCCAGTACTTACTTTCCCTGTACCCCTCGGTGGTTAGCTGAGCTGGTACTTACCTTCCCTGTACCCCTTGGTGGTTAGCTGAGTTGGTACTTACTGTTCCTGTACCTCTCGGTGGTTAGCTGAGTAGATACTCCTCTCCCTGTACACCTCTGAGTTGAATTAGGGTTTGGTTTTCTGTGTTCTATTCACACTGCGTGGAGTTAACTCAGTGTGTTTTAGTTTTTTTTATCCGTAATTATTCACACTAGCAGCAGTTATTCATCTCTGCATGGTGTTGCGATTGCACTTTATAGTTTAATTTCATTTAGTGCAATCCGTCAACCCTAACAACATGTATCTAATGAGTGATTAATGTGTGTGACATGTATCTAGTGAGTGTGGGACTGACATGTATCTGATGTGTAAGTAACATGAATCTAATGAGTGATGTGTGATTGGCATGTATCTAATGTGTAATTTGTATGTGACTTATCTAATGGGTGAAGGTGTCTGTGACATGTACAGTATCTCACAAAAGTGAATACACTCCTCACATTTTTGTAAATGTTTTATTAGATCTTTTCATGGGACAACACTGAAGATATGACTGTCATGATTCTGTTCTCAGATAACCTGGGGTCTCCAACCTGGGAGTTTATATACCCAGATCAACACCCGGTCGTATAATATTTAGACAGAGACCTGGAGAGGCATACAAGCCACAGTGTCTTGCACCCATTGTGAAATGTAGTGGATGATCTGTGATGATCTGGGGATTAGGGTTGAGCGAAACAGATCGGTCAATTTCAAAAGTCACCGACTTTTGGCAAAGTCGGGTTTCGTGAAACCCGACCCGATCTCACTGTGGGATCGGGTTGGCGGTCGGCGATCTTCGCTCCTAAGTCGGGTTTAGTTTTATATATATATATATATTTATGTTATTGAGACACACACATATATATATATATATATATATTTATTTATTTATATTTACATTTACTTCAGCGCGATATAGCAGAAAAGCCGGTAATTCAATTGCCTGCTTTTCATTTCTCCTGCCTAAACCCGACATGATATGAGACATGGTTTATATACAGTAAACCATGTCATATCCCCCTTTTTTTTGCATATTCCACACTACTAATGTTAGTAGTGTGTATGTGCAAAATTTCGGCGCTGTAGCTATTACATTTAAGGGTTAAGGGCAGATATTAATAGCCTGGAGAGGGTCCACGGTTATTGGCCCCCCCTGGCTAAAAACATCTGCCCCCAGCCACCCCAGAAAAGGCACATTTGGAAGATGCGCCTATTCTGGCACTTGGCCACTCTCTTCCCATTCCCGTGTAGCGGTGGGATATGGGGTAAAGCCAGATTAATAATGGAGAGGTGTCAATTATGACACCTATCCATTATTAATCCAATTGTATCAAATGGTTAAAATAAGCACACACAATATTGCAAAGTATTTTAATGAAATAAACACACAGGTTGTTGTAATATTTTATTGCTCTCTCAATCCACCTGAAGAACCTCCACCTGTAACAAATTAAAAATAATAAACCAAAAATATACATACCTTCCGTAGATCTGTAACGTCCCACGATGTAAATCCATCTGAAGGGGTTAAAATATTTTACAGGCAGGAGCTCTGCTATAATCCAGATGTGCTCGTGCCTGTAAAACCCCGGGCAATGAAGGTAATGTAGGTCAATGACCTATAGTTACCTTCAGTCGTGGTGATGCGCCCTCTGCTGGATGTCTGTTATGACCTGGTGGTTAGGAGCACCCGGAATGACCCGATAATTAAACCTCATACAGGACGAGCTCTGGGATGTGGGAGCTCTGCTGACCGCAAGCCCTAATCCTATCACACACACTAGAAATAGCCGTGGAGCGCTCCTGACCAGACCTAGGCGCCTCGTCACAGCCTAAGAACTATCTAGCCCTAGAGATAGAAAATAAAGCCTACCTTGCCTCAGAGAAATTCCCCAAAGGTAAAGGAAGCCCCCCACATATATTGACTGTGAGTAAGATGAAAGTCACAAACGCAGGAATGAAACAGGTTTCAGCAAAGGGAGGCCAGACTTACTAAATAGACAGAGGATAGGAAAGGTAACTTTGCGATCAGCACAAAAACCTACAAAGACCACGCAGAGTGTGCAAAAAAAAGACCTCCGCACCGACTCATGGTGCGGAGGGGCCACTCTGCATCCCAGAGCTTCCAGCTAGCAAGACAAAATCATGAAAACCAGCTGGACAAGAAAACAGAGAACAAAATAAGACTATAAGGAACTTAGCTTCTGCAGGAGAAGGCAGGTCACCAGAGAGATCCAGGAGCGAACTGAACGAATGCAAAAACATTGACAGCTGGCATGGAGTAACGATCTGAGAGGAGTTAAATAGAGCAGCCAACCAAAGGATAAACCACGTCACCTGTGTAAGGAACCTTAGAAGCAGCAGCTTCACTCAAAGCCACCAGAGGGAGCCCATAGACAGAACTCGCCGAAGTACCATTCACGACCACAGGAGGGAGTTCGACAACAGAATTCACAACAGATGTCCTCATATGACCTGGTGTACGGAGCCGAGCCGTCTGTGTACGACATGTATGGAGCAGAGCCGTGTGTGCACAAGTTGTACGAAGCAGAGCCATATGTGTACAAGGTGTACAGAGCGGAGCCATGTGTGTATGAGGTGTACAGAGCGGAGCTGTCTTTGTACCAGGTGTACAGAGCGGAGCTGTGTTTGCACGAGGTGTACGCAGCAGAGCCATGTGTATACGAGATGTACGGAGCGGAGCCTTGTGTGTATAATGTGTGCAGAGCAGAATCGTGTGTGCGATGTGCATGCTGTGTATGGCTATGTTCACATGACCATTTTATATGTAGCAGAGCCGAATGTTTAAGATATGTGCTGAGCAGTATTATGCATGTTGTGTGTGTAGGATATGTACGGAGCAGAGCTGTGCATGTTGTGTGTGTAGGATATGTATGGAGCGGAGCTGTGTATCTTGTGTGTGTAGGATATGTACGGAGCCAAGCTGTGCATGTTGTTTGTGTACCATTTTATATGTAGCAGAGCCGAATGTTTAAGATATGCGCTGAGCAGTATTGTGCATGTTGTGTGTGTAGGATATGTACGGAGCAGAGCTGTGCATGTTGTGTGTGTAGGATATGTATGGAGCGGAGCTGTATATCTTGTGTGTGTAGGATATGTACGGAGTGGAGCCCTGTATCTTGTGTGTGTAGGATATGTAAGGCACAGACCCAAATACCAGGTATAAAGAATACCTTAACACACCACTCACAAAGAGAAGGTAAAGGGATAACAAAATTTTTATTAAGTTACAAATCATACAAATATTATAGTTAAAAACACACAAATATCCGAGGAAAGGTGTTTACTCAAGCCAAATGCACAGACAGGACAGAGGAAAAGTATTCAGGTTCTAGACTCATGTGTAAAGTGTATACCTATTGGTGAATACAACAGGTACAGCCAACTATAAATGGCCCAACAAGTGCAGCGTGCATAGTGCAAAAGATCCATGCAATACATAGGTCAGATGGTCACTGAACACATACCCATATCGTCTGCCCGTCCTCCGTCACTGAGGCCCCGACGCGCGTTTCGCTGATCGCTTTATCAAGGGGAAAGGTGTGCCTGTCATTTCTCTAAAAGTCCGGGTTTAAATAGGCGTCCAAGCTTAAACATTACCCAGTGACGCGTCGCGTATGGCACCGCACGCCCCGGCTCCAGGTGCATCTGTTTCCGGCGTTCCTAATCAAAGTGCGGGGAGGAAATCCTCCATGACGTCACATCCGCACTGTTGATCATATGGGAAGCCTTCAACAAAATGCCGGATATCGGGTGCAGTGCGCATGCGCGTCGCCATATTGGGGGAGCCTGATAACGATAATGAATGAAACCGCATCCAACCAGTGGCATATAGGCAGACGGCATACCGCCGTCAGTCAAACCACAAAGACGCCAAGATTTACATCACAAAACAGGTGGTAATGTATACAGAATCATATATAATTTTTCATACTCTGGGCACCATATAGTTAAAACATATGATGCATACAGATTACATAAACATATCCAGCCAAATAAGGAGTCCCTTATATATGGTCCACATTTCCAAACGATGTCAAATAAGGGACTTCTGGATAGACATCACCAATCTTCAAAAATATGGAGTCCTTGCATGGTTCTCCCACATTGCCAGTGAATAGAGAGATATCATTCGATACAGAAGGATAGTACGGATGGCATCATAAACCAGGACAGTTATTGACGATGGTTCTTTCATAATCAGTACTAGAGTAAAGAAATTTAATTACAGAAGAAACAATTTAAAAATCACGAAAACACGAAAAAACACGACAGAAATAACACAATATAGAAATTAGGAATTAAAAAATAAAGATTAAAAAGCAGAGATCTTATAAAAATGGAACAAAACTTAACTTTTCATTGAGCCCAGCAGGGGACATGGTACCCAATTCCACAATCCATTTGGTTTCTGATTGTGCCAGTAGTTGTTTTAAATTCCCCCCTCTAACACCTCCATGTATCCTATCAATGCCAAAGACCTTAAAGCCACGTGGATCAGAATTGTGGCATAAATGAAAATGCTTTGGTATGGTCTTTAGCATGGATGGGTCTTCCTCCCCTCTCGCCGCCGAGATGTCCCTCACGTGCTCCCTCACCCTGACCCGTAATTCTCTTGAAGTTAACCCAATGTATACTTTGGGACAGGGGCATTGGGCAAAGTAGATGACATAGGTAGTGGTGCATGAAATATAGTGAACAATATTATATTCACGAGCACCATCAATGGTCTTGAAGGTCTTAGCCCTAACAACATTACCCAAATTACATGCCATGCATTTCCCACATGGGTAACAGCCCCATCTTTGCTTTGAATCACCAAAAGGGCTCCTATGGGGGGCCACATAGTGGCTTCTTACCAATTGGTCTTTAAGATTCTTGCCCCTCCTTGCAGTGATTAGGGGTCTCTCAGAGATTTGTTTACTAAGTACAGGGTCTGTATGAAGGACAGGCCAGTGTTTCGTTAGGACCTGACGCATAAGATCCCACTGACAGTTAAATGTAGAGATAAATCTAATTTGCGCATCGTTTTTATCCTTGCGTGTACTAGAACTACATAATAATCTCTGTCGAGGGGTATATTTTGCGCGGTGATAGCCATGTTTGATATTTCTCTGGCTATACCCTCTTTCCATAAAGCGATTTCTCAGGTCCTTTGCCTGTTCCTCAAATTTATCTGCCGTGGAGCACGTACGTTTTGCTCTAAGGAATTGACCAGTGGGGATAGCTTTAATGGTAGAATAAGTATGTCCCGAGGAGGCGTGGAGAACTGAGTTAACGGAAGTCTTCTTCCGGTGAATGTCAGTCTGGATGAATCCAACACTATCAACTGATAGAGCAATGTCTAAAAAATCAATCTTGTGTTCATGCCAGATGTATGACAATTTAATATTATAACTATTCTCGTTTAAGGAAGACATGAACCTTTCCAAATCAGAGACCGGCCCCTGCCAAATTATCAGAAGGTCATCAATATAACGAAACCAGCACTGCACATGGTCGGCGGCGCATGCCCCATCCCCGCGAAACACCTCCCTCTCCCAAAAGCCGAGGAAGAGATTTGCATAGGCTGGCGCACACGCCGCCCCCATGGCAGTGCCGCGTTTCTGTAAGTAGAACCGGTCCCTGAATGTAAAGAAGTTATGATACAGCACGAACTGTAACAGTTCGAGTAGAAGATCAACAAGTGATCCATCCAGACTGCTCATCTCCAGAAAGAAACGCACCGCTTGCAGACCATGTTGGTGATCGATGCACGTATACAGGGACTCGACGTCCGCGGTGACCAAGAGCATGTCAGATTCCAAACAAAGACCGTCGACCCGTACCAAGACGTCCACAGAGTCCCTGACATAGGAGGGCAATGTCTCGACCAAAGGTTTAAGGTAATGATCTATGAATTTACATACTGGGTCGGACAGCCCTCCGATGCCAGAGACTATGGGACGCCCCGGGGGGTCGACGGGATCCTTGTGGATTTTAGGCAGGAGGTAGAGGGTGGGGACTTTGGGAAATTTTGTCATTAACCCATCCAATATCTTTTTGGGGATAATCCCCTTCTCCCATGCCTGTATCAAAATCGTATCAAGTAGCAGTGAGAATGTGGTCAAAGGATTTCCAGGGAGTACAGTGTAATAATTTTTATCTCTTAATTGTTTAAGAGCCTCCTTCTCATACTTATCCACCGGCCAGATCACGACATTCCCCCCCTTGTCCGCAGATTTAATAACCACGTCATCTAAAGTTCTTAATTGTTTAAGAGCACGTCTATGTTCAGGACTGAGATTGTCCCTCTTTGTTCTAGTAGGTATGTTTTTAAAATCTTCTGTTACCAAGCGTGCAAAAATATCGATTTGCGGATAGATGGACAGGGGGGGGAAAGTCATTGATCTGGGCACGATGGACTTAGGAAAGTTGGCCACACTCTCAGAATCCTGCTCATGAAGTAACCCTTCCAATACCTCCAATGCCTCTTGCTCAGACTCACCGCGGACGCCGAAATCCTCCCCTGGTCGATGGTGCAGCCTCCTCAAGACCAACTTGCGGCAAAAAAGATGAAGGTCCTTTACCGCTGTAAAATAATGAAAATTATTAGTGGGGGAAAATGATAGGCCCAAACTAAGAACCTCCTGCTGTGCCTGAGATAAACTATGTGTGGAGAGATTAATTACCTCTAAGTTGTTAGTGGCACTGCGAGTTTTCTTAAAGTACTGGTGCGGCGGAGTGACTCTCCTTCTATTGGTTTTACTGTTCTTTCTAAGGTTTCTGGTATTCACCGCTGCTGATGTGCCCTCAAAGGGGGGATCACCAGTATTGCTTCGTAATTCATCTACAGATGTCGAGGAGGACATTGATCCGGATCTAGACCCACCTGGTCTACTGATTTTATTGGTTCTCCTCCATCTATAGACAGTCTTACTCTGGTAATCAGAATTATCCCTCTGGAATTTCTTAGATTTCATGCTGACAATTTCTTTTTCCCATTTTTGGAAACATAATTCCAGATCCTTATTAAGTTCTTCTAGTGCAGTTGCAGAGAGGTCTTTTTTAAGATTACCCTGAATCTCGTCAATATCCTTTTCAATCTCTTTAAGTTTCAAATCATCAATCTGCATCAGGATCTCCATAAACCCTTTAGAGCAATCATCAGCCACTTTTTCCCACTTATCCTTTAAAGATTCATCATTGACCAAAAAAGACGGGAAAATCTGAACCCGCAAGCCACGTGGAATCAGGTTCTTAGCAATATAGCGTTCCAAGAACGCCCGGTTCCACCACACTTTAGTACGTTTATGAAGGAGGTCTTTAAGACAAGTAGTTTGCTCCTGTGTATCTCTGCTATTTAAAACCAGGCTTGAGTCATCCTTAAATACCTCATTTAATTTATGGAGCCATGTTTGATCACGGGCTCGATAGTCCATATGTTTTGGATCAAAAGCTGTGAGAAACACAGAAACGATTATATACAAACAAATATCCAAAAGCATATCTATGCTAGTACTAGGGTTCCTTCACCATGAAGAGAGATCCCAAATAGCGTAAGGGGGTGTGTGCATTTTTAAATTGTTTCTTCTGTAATTAAATTTCTTTACTCTAGTACTGATTATGAAAGAACCATCGTCAATAACTGTCCTGGTTTATGATGCCATCCGTACTATCCTTCTGTATCGAATGATATCTCTCTATTCACTGGCAATGTGGGAGAACCATGCAAGGACTCCATATTTTTGAAGATTGGTGATGTCTATCCAGAAGTCCCTTATTTGACATCGTTTGGAAATGTGGACCATATATAAGGGACTCCTTATTTGGCTGGATATGTTTATGTAATCTGTATGCATCATATGTTTTAACTACGGTATATGGTGCCCAGAGTATGAAAAATTATATATGATTCTGTATACATTACCACCTGTTTTGTGATGTAAATCTTGGCGTCTTTGTGGTTTGACTGACGGCGGTATGCCGTCTGCCTATATGCCACTGGTTGGATGCGGTTTCATTCATTATCGTTATCAGGCTCCCCCAATATGGCGACGCGCATGCGCACTGCACCCGATATCCGGCATTTTGTTGAAGGCTTCCCATATGATCAACAGTGCGGATGTGACGTCATGGAGGATTTCCTCCCCGCACTTTGATTAGGAACGCCGGAAACAGATGCACCTGGAGCCGGGGCGTGCGGTGCCATACGCGACGCGTCACTGGGTAATGTGTAAGCTTGGACGCCTATTTAAACCCGGACTTTTAGAGAAATGACAGGCACACCTTTCCCCTTGATAAAGCGATCAGCGAAACGCGCGTCGGGGCCTCAGTGACGGAGGACGGGCAGACGATATGGGTATGTGTTCAGTGACCATCTGACCTATGTATTGCATGGATCTTTTGCACTATGCACGCTGCACTTGTTGGGCCATTTATAGTTGGCTGTACCTGTTGTATTCACCAATAGGTATACACTTTACACATGACTCTAGAACTTGAATACTTTTCCTCTGTCCTGTCTGTGCATTTGGCTTGAGTAAACACCTTTCCTCGGATATTTGTGTGGTTTTAACTATAATATTTGTATGATTTGTAACTTAATAAAAATGTTGTTATCCCTTTACCTTCTCTTTGTGAGTGGTGTGTTAAGGTATTCTTTATACCTGGTATTTGGGTCTAGTGTTTATGCACACACCCCCTTACGCTATTTGGGATCTCTCTTCATGGTGAAGGAACCCTAGTACTAGCATAGATATGCTTTTGGATATTTGTTTGTATATAATCGTTTCTGTGTTTCTCACAGCTTTTGATCCAAAACATATGGACTATCGAGCCCGTGATCAAACATGGCTCCATAAATTAAATGAGGTATTTAAGGATGACTCAAGCATGGTTTTAAATAGCAGAGATACACAGTAGCAAACTACTTGTCTTAAAGACCTCCTTCATAAACGTACTAAAGTGTGGTGGAACCGGGCGTTCTTGGAACGCTATATTGCTAAGAACCTGACTCCACGTGGCTTGCGGGTTCAGATTTTCCCATCTTTTTTGGTCAATGATGAATCTTTAAAGGATAAGTGGGAAAAAGTGGCTGATGATTGCTCTAAAGGGTTTATGGAGATCCTGATGCAGATTGATGATTTGAAACTTAAAGAGATTGAAAAGGATATTGAAGAGATTCAGGGTAATCTTAAAAAAGACCTCTCTGCAACTGCACTAGAAGTACTTAATAAGGATCTGGAATTATGTTTCCAAAAATGGGAAAAAGAAATTGTCAGCATGAAATCTAAGAAATTCCAGAGGGATAATTCTGATTACCAGAGTAAGACTGTCTATAGATGGAGGAGAACCAATAAAATCAGTAGACCAGGTGGGTCTAGATCCGGATCAATGTCCTCCTCGACATCTGTAGATGAATTACGAAGCAATACTGGTGATCCCCCCTTTGAGGGCACATCAGCAGCGGTGAATACCAGAAACCTTAGAAAGAACAGTAAAACCAATAGAAGGAGAGTCACTCCGCCGCACCAGTACTTTAAGAAAACTCGCAGTGCCACTAACAACTTAGAGGTAATTAATCTCTCCACACATAGTTTATCTCAGGCACAGCAGGAGGTTCTTAGTTTGGGCCTATCGTTTTCCCCCACTAATAATTTTCATTATTTTACAGCGGTAAAGGACCTTCATCTTTTTTGCCGCAAGTTGGTCTTGAGGAGGCTGCACCATCGACCAGGGGAGGATTTCGGCGTCCGCGGTGAGTCTGAGCAAGAGGCATTGGAGGTATTGGAAGGGTTACTTCATGAGCAGGATTCTGAGAGTGTGGCCAACTTTCCTAAGTCCATCGTGCCCAGATCAATGACTTTCCCCCCCCCTGTCCATCTATCCGCAAATCGATATTTTTGCACGCTTGGTAACAGAAGATTTTAAAAACATACCTACTAGAACAAAGAGGGACAATCTCAGTCCTGAACATAGACATGCTCTTAAACAATTAAGAACTTTAGATGACGTGGTTATTAAATCTGCGGACAAGGGGGGGAATGTCGTGATCTGGCCGGTGGATAAGTATGAGAAGGAGGCTCTTAAACAATTAAGAGATAAAAATTATTACACTGTACTCCCTGGAAATCCTTTGACCACATTCTCACTGCTACTTGATACGATTTTGATACAGGCATGGGAGAAGGGGATTATCCCCAAAAAGATATTGGATGGGTTAATGACAAAATTTCCCAAAGTCCCCACCCTCTACCTCCTGCCTAAAATCCACAAGGATCCCGTCGACCCCCCGGGGCGTCCCATAGTCTCTGGCATCGGAGGGCTGTCCGACCCAGTATGTAAATTCATAGATCATTACCTTAAACCTTTGGTCGAGACATTGCCCTTCTATGTCAGGGACTCTGTGGACGTCTTGGTACGGGTCGACGGTCTTTGTTTGGAATCTGACATGCTCTTGGTCACCGCGGACGTCGAGTCCCTGTATACGTGTATCGATCACCAACAAGGTCTGCAAGCGGTGCGTTTCTTTCTGGAGATGAGCAGTCTGGATGGATCACTTGTTGATCTTCTACTCGAACTGTTACAGTTCGTGCTGTATCATAACTTCTTTACATTCAGGGACCGGTTCTACTTACAGAAACGCGGCACTGCCATGGGGGCGGCGTGTGCGCCAGCCTACGCGAATCTCTTCCTCGGCTTTTGGGAGAGGGAGGTGTTTCGCGGGGATGGGGCATGCGCCGCCGACCATGTGCAGTGCTGGTTTCGTTATATTGACGACCTTCTGATAATTTGGCAGGGGCCGGTCTCTGATTTGGAAAGGTTCATGTCTTCCTTAAACGAGAATAGTTATAATATTAAATTGTCATACATCTGGCATGAACACAAGATTGATTTTTTAGACATTGCTCTATCAGTTGATAGTGTTGGATTCATCCAGACTGACATTCACCGGAAGAAGACTTCCGTTAACTCAGTTCTCCACGCCTCCTCGGGACATACTTATTCTACCATTAAAGCTATCCCCACTGGTCAATTCCTTAGAGCAAAACGTACGTGCTCCACGGCAGATAAATTTGAGGAACAGGCAAAGGACCTGAGAAATCGCTTTATGGAAAGAGGGTATAGCCAGAGAAATATCAAACATGGCTATCACCGCGCAAAATATACCCCTCGACAGAGATTATTATGTAGTTCTAGTACACGCAAGGATAAAAACGATGCGCAAATTAGATTTATCTCTACATTTAACTGTCAGTGGGATCTTATGCGTCAGGTCCTAACGAAACACTGGCCTGTCCTTCATACAGACCCTGTACTTAGTAAACAAATCTCTGAGAGACCCCTAATCACTGCAAGGAGGGGCAAGAATCTTAAAGACCAATTGGTAAGAAGCCACTATGTGGCCCCCCATAGGAGCCCTTTTGGTGATTCAAAGCAAAGATGGGGCTGTTACCCATGTGGGAAATGCATGGCATGTAATTTGGGTAATGTTGTTAGGGCTAAGACCTTCAAGACCATTGATGGTGCTCGTGAATATAATATTGTTCACTATATTTCATGCACCACTACCTATGTCATCTACTTTGCCCAATGCCCCTGTCCCAAAGTATACATTGGGTTAACTTCAAGAGAATTACGGGTCAGGGTGAGGGAGCACGTGAGGGACATCTCGGCGGCGAGAGGGGAGGAAGACCCATCCATGCTAAAGACCATACCAAAGCATTTTCATTTATGCCACAATTCTGATCCACGTGGCTTTAAGGTCTTTGGCATTGATAGGATACATGGAGGTGTTAGAGGGGGGAATTTAAAACAACTACTGGCACAATCAGAAACCAAATGGATTGTGGAATTGGGTACCATGTCCCCTGCTGGGCTCAATGAAAAGTTAAGTTTTGTTCCATTTTTATAAGATCTCTGCTTTTTAATCTTTATTTTTTAATTCCTAATTTCTATATTGTGTTATTTCTGTCGTGTTTTTTCGTGTTTTCGTGATTTTTAAATTGTTTCTTCTGTAATTAAATTTCTTTACTCTAGTACTGATTATGAAAGAACCATCGTCAATAACTGTCCTGGTTTATGATGCCATCCGTACTATCCTTCTGTATCGAATGATATCTCTCTATTCACTGGCAATGTGGGAGAACCATGCAAGGACTCCATATTTTTGAAGATTGGTGATGTCTATCCAGAAGTCCCTTATTTGACATCGTTTGAAAATGTGGACCATATATAAGGGACTCCTTATTTGGCTGGATATGTTTATGTAATCTGTATGCATCATATGTTTTAACTATATGGTGCCCAGAGTATGAAAAATTATATATGATTCTGTATACATTACCACCTGTTTTGTGATGTAAATCTTGGCGTCTTTGTGGTTTGACTGACGGCGGTATGCCGTCTGCCTATATGCCACTGGTTGGATGCGGTTTCATTCATTATCGTTATCAGGCTCCCCCAATATGGCGACGCGCATGCGCACTGCACCCGATATCCGGCATTTTGTTGAAGGCTTCCCATATGATCAACAGTGCGGATGTGACGTCATGGAGGATTTCCTCCCCGCACTTTGATTAGGAACGCCGGAAACAGATGCACCTGGAGCCGGGGCGTGCGGTGCCATACGCGACGCGTCACTGGGTAATGTGTAAGCTTGGACGCCTATTTAAACCCGGACTTTTAGAGACATGACAGGCACACCTTTCCCCTTGATAAAGCGATCAGCGAAACACGCGTCGGGGCCTCAGTGACGGAGGACGGGCAGACGATATGGGTATGTGTTCAGTGACCATCTGACCTATGTATTGCATGGATCTTTTGCACTATGCACGCTGCACTTGTTGGGCCATTTATAGTTGGCTGTACCTGTTGTATTCACCAATAGGTATACACTTTACACATGACTCTAGAACCTGAATACTTTTCCTCTGTCCTGTCTGTGCATTTGGCTTGAGTAAACACCTTTCCTCGGATATTTGTGTTTTTAACTATAATATTTGTATGATTTGTAACTTACCGTATATACTCGAGAATAAGCCGACCCGAGTATAAGCCGACCCCCCTAATTTTGCCACAAAAAACTGGGAAAACTTATTGACTCGAGTATAAGCCTAGGGTGGAAATGCAGCATTTACCGGTGAATTTCAAAAATAAAAATAGATCATTATTTCCCCATAGATGTGCCATATAGTGCTCTGCACCGTTCATATTTCCCCATAGGTGTGAACCATATAGTGCTCTGCACCGTTCATTGTGCCCCATAGATGTGCCATATACAGTGCTCTGCACCGTTCATTGTGCCCCATAGATGTGCCATATACGGTGCCCTGCACCGTTCACTGTACCCCATAGATGTGCCATATACAGTGCCCTGCACCGTTCACTGTGCCCCATAGATGTGCCATATACAGTGCTCTGCACCGTTCACTGTGCCCCATAGATGTGCCATATACAGTGCTCTGCACCGTTCACTGTGCCCCATAGGTGTGCCATATACGGTGCTCTGCACCGTTCACTGTGCCCCATAGCTGTGCCATATACGGTGCTCTGCACCGTTCACTGTGCCCCATAGCTGTGCCATATACGGTGCTCTGCACCGTTCACTGTGCCCCATAGCTGTGCCATATACGGTGCTCTGCACCGTTCACTGTGCCCCATAGCTGTGCTGTGCCATATACGGTGCTCTGCACCGTTCACTGTGCCCCATAGCTGTGCTGTGCCATATACGGTGCTCTGCACCGTTCACTGTGCCCCATAGCTGTGCCATATACGGTGCTCTGCACCGTTCACTGTGCCCCATAGCTGTGCTGTGCCATATACGGTGCTCTGCACCGTTCACTGTGCCCCATAGCTGTGCTGTGCCATATACGGTGCTCTGCACCGTTCACTGTGCCCCATAGATGTTCCACATAAATTTGTGCCGCCGCAATAAAGAAAAAAAAACACATACTCACCTCCCTTGATTGCAGCTCCCGGCGTCTCGTTCCGGCGCCTCCATCTTCCCGGCGTCTCTGCTCTGACTGATCAGGCAGAGGGCGCCGCGCACACTGTATGCGTCATCGCGCCCTCTGCCTGAACAGTCAGAGAGCAGAGACGACGGGAAGATGGAGGCGCCGGCCGGGAAGATGGATCGGCGCCCGGCGGCTGGAACGAGGACAGGTGAATATGCTATACTTACCTAGTCCTGGCGATCCTCGCGCTGTCCCCTCCTGTCTTCGGTGCCGCAGCTTCTTTCTCTGTCAGCGGTCACCGGCACCGCTGATTAGAGGAATGAATAGGCGGCTCCGCCCCTATGGGAGGTGGAGCCGCTTATTCATTTCTGTAATGAGCGGTCCCACGTGACCGCTGAAGAGAGGAAGAAACTGCAGCGCCGAAGCCCGTGGGACGGCAGGGACAGCGCGAGGATCGCTGGGACTAGGTAAGTATACCCCAGCGCCCTCAGCCCCTCACCTGCCGACCCCACTGCTACCGTGACTCGAGTATAAGCCGAGGGGGGCACTTTCAGCCCAAAAATTTGGGCTGAAAATCTCGGCTTATACTCGAGTATATACGGTAATAAAAATGTTGTTATCCCTTTACCTTCTCTTTGTGAGTGGTGTGTTAAGGTATTCTTTATACCTGGTATTTGGGTCTAGTGTTTATGCACACACCCCCTTACGCTATTTGGGATCTCTCTTCATGGTGAAGGAACCCTAGTACTAGCATAGATATGCTTTTGGATATTTGTTTGTATGTAAGGCACAGAGCTGTGTATCTTGTGTGTGTAGGATATGTACGGAGCGGAGCTGTGCATGTGTGTATGTAGGATGTGTACGAAGCGGAGCTCTGTATTTTGTGTGTAGGATATGTACGGAGCGGAGCTGTGTATCTTGTGTGTGTAGGATATCTACGGAGCAGAGCTGTGCATGTGTGTGTGTAGGATATGTACGAAGTGGATCTGTGCATGTTGTTTGTGTAGGATATGTGTGGAGCTGTGTTTCTTGTGTGTGTAGGATGTATGCAAAGCTGTGTATCTTGTGTGTATAGGATATGTGTGGAGCAGAGCTCTGTATGTTGTGTGTAGGATACATAAGGAGCGGAGCTGTGCATGTTGTGTGTGTAGGATATGTACGGAGTGGAGCCGTGCATGTTGTGTGTGTAGGATATGTACGGAGTGGAGCTGTGCATGTTGTGTGTGTAGGATATGTACGGAGCGGAGCTGTGCATGTTGTGCGTGTAGGATATGTACAGAGCGGAGATCTGTATGTTGTGTGTGTAGGATATGTACGGAGCGGAGCTGTGCATGTTGTTTGTGTAGGATATGTACAGAGCGGAGCTGTGCATGTTGTGTGTGTAGGATATGTATGGAGCGGAGCCGTGCATGTTGTGTGTGCAGGATATGTACGGAGCGGAGCTGTGCATGTTGTGTGCATAGGATATGTGCGGAGCTGTGCATGTTGTGTGTGTAGGATATGTACGGAGCGGAGATCTGTATGTTGTGTGTGTAGGATATGTATGGAGCGGAGCTGTGCATGTTGTGTGTGTAGGATATGTACGGAGCGGAGCTGTGCATGTTGTGTGTATAGGATATGTGCAGAGCTGTGCATGTTATGTGTGTAGGATATGTACAGAGCGGAGATCTGTATGTTGTGTGTGTAGGATATGTATGGAGCGGAGCTGTGCATGTTGTGTGTGTAGGATATGTATGGAGCGGAGCTCTGTATGTTGTGTGTAGCATGTGTACGAAGCGAAGCTCTGTATTTTGTGTGTGTAGGATATGTACGGAGCGAAGCTCTGTATGTTGTTTGTGTAGGATATTTACGGAGCGAAGCTCTGTATGTTCTGTATGTAGAATATATACGGAGCAGAGCTGTGTATCTTGTATGTGTAGAATATGTACGGAGTGGAGCTGTGTATCTTGTGTGTGTAGAATATGTACGGAGTGGAGCTGTGTATCTTGTGTGTGTAGAAGATGTATTGAGTGGAGCTGTGTATCTTGTGTGTCTAATATATATACTGTGAGGATGATCTCTTAAAGTGAGACCTATATGATTGCTTGTACCTGACCAAATATAAGCTGAGTGCTAGCTTAGAGGCAAAGAATGTATCAGATACACAGAGACAGATACAAACTTCCTCTCTCAGTCAAAGATGGTGCACAACTGAACTTTATTTTCAGAACAAAGGAAGATACTACAAGCAGCAAATGGGGGGTTGCACAACTTCTGAATAGTTAGTGTCACTCTGATTGGTTCATTCCAACTTCATTTCCAACTTCACTTCCATATATGGTATTCAGTCCAGTGACCAATGTCCAGTCACATTCCAAAAATTCCTTCCAGTGTGCTGCTGATCAGGAAAGACTCCAACTTGCTACACCATATCTGACCTGATTTATATAAGGTTTAATAATTGATTTCATTAGCCATTCTCTCCTTCACAATACGGAGCGGAGCTGTGTATCTTGTGTGTGTAGGATATGCTCGGAGCGGAGCCGTGTATCTTGTGTGTGTATAGGATATGTGCGGAGCTGTGTATCTTGTATGTGTAGGATATACAGTATGTGGCGTGGAGCTGTGTATCTTGTGTGTGTAGGTTCTATACGGAGCGGAGCTGTGTATCTTGTGTGTAGGATACGGAGCGGAGCTGTGTTTCTTGTGTGTGTAGGATATATGCGGAACTGTGTACTCTTGTGTGTGTAGGATTTGAACGGAGCAGAGCTCTGTATGTTGTGTGTGTAGGATATATACGGAGCGGAGCTGTGCATGTTGTGTGTGTAGGATATGTACGGAGCGGAGATCTGTATGTTATGTGTGTAGGAAATGTATAGAGCGGAGCTGTGCACTTTGTGTGTGTAGAATGTATATGGATGAAAGTACTTGGCAAATCACATATATGACTGCCCTCTCCCACAGGGAATGCAGGAGAATTGAGACAGTGACCTCATCCCATTCGCACTTTAACAATTTTGCAGTCTCATAGAACCACTGCTGCTTTTTCTTTTTAGACGAGAAAAGCATTATAAGTTTGTATGTGACACCATCAGATCTATGTGGCCACATTCACACGCTCAGTATTTTGTGAGTTTTTTACCTTAGTATTTGTAAGCAAAAATCAGGAGTGGGCAAAGTACATAAGTGGTGACGTGATTCTATTATACTTTTCCTCGAATTGTTCCACTTCTGGTATTGGTTTACAAATACTGAGGTAAAATACTGAACGCATACTGAACGTGTGCATATGGCCTCTAGATTCCTATAGTAGCTGGCTCTAAGATGTTAGCAGCATATCCTTCAACTGTGGTAAGTTGCTCAGTTTGGCCTTCATGGATCGTACTTTTTTCCCAGAACATCCCACTATTGATCGATCGGATTGAAATTTTGGAGATAACTTATCACCTTGATCTTTGTCATTTTCTTCAGAACATAACTGACTGACTATTGTTCTGCTGAAGAGAGCATTGCTAATAAGAATCCCACTGCCATGAATGGTGTGCTGTATGTAATTAAGTGGTATGTGTCACATTCTTTTTAAATTTCGACCTCCAGGTGTGGGATTTCAAATGTTACCCAATCATTCCTGTTTTAGTCTAAAGGTACCGTCACACTTAGCGACGCTGCAGCGATACCGACAACGATCCGGATCGCTGCAGCGTCGCAGTTTGGTCGCTGGAGAGCTGTTTCACAGACCGCTCTCCAGCAACCAACGATGCTGGTAACCAGGGTAAACATCGGGTAACTAAGCGCAGGGCCGCGCTTAGTAACCCGATGTTTACCCTGGTTACCATCCTAAAAGTAAAAAAAAACAAACACTACATACTTACCTACAGCCGTCTGTCCTCCAGTGCTGTGCTCTGCACTCCTCCTGTACTGGCTGTGTGAGCACAGCGGCCGGAAAGCAGAGCGGTGACGTCACCGCTCTGCTTTCCGGCTGACCGACGCTCACACAGCCAGTACAGGAGGAGTGCAGAGCACAGCGCTGAAGGACAGACGGCTGTAGGTAAGTATGTAGTGTTTGTTTTTTTTTTACTTTTAGGATGGTAACCAGGGTAAACATCGGGTTACTAAGCGCGGCCCTGCGCTTAGTTACCCGATGTTTACCCTGGTTACCAGTGAAGACATCGCTGAATCGGTGTCACACACGCCGATTCAGCGATGTCTGCGGGGAGTCCAGCGACCAAATAAAGTTCTGGACTTTCTTCCCCGACCAGCGACAGCACAGCAGGGGCCTGATCGCTGCTGCCTGTCACACTGGACGATATCGCTAGTGAGGACGCTGCAACGTCACGGATCGCTAGCGATATCGTCTAGTGTGACGGTACCTTTAGATGAACAGTAGGAGTTTTGTGAATGGGAGAGAAGACAAAGACAGCTCTATGTGCCTATTAAACACTATACACTTAGCACAGAAATCTAAGATACCACAAGACCTTCTTGGTATTGACACTGAAAACGCCTATAATAGGGTGTGGAAAATCTTTATGAAGGCCAGCTTCTGGAGCTTCAACTTCTAGCCATAATTTATGAAACTGCCCTCATACTTTATAAGCCACCTACCTTTTTCCAAATCCTCAATAATCAGAACCTCCCACTCCCGTCTCCAAGACTTTACAGGTGCTGCGCCGATTCTTTGGAATGCACTACCTAGGTTAATACGATTAATCCCCAATCCCCACTGTTTTAAGTGTGCCCTAAAAACTCATTCGTTCAGATTGCCCTACCGCCTCAACGCATTAAGGAAAGCTTATGAGACTGTCTGAGGCCAGAGAAAAATGCTAAGCAATGGTCGTGAACTTATAAGAACAAGCACCGAGGTGTGAAATATGATGGGAATCTTGAAAGAAAGTTGATGGAGCTCATTGTAGTCAGGGGGAGCAGCCATGTTCCGCTGGTGTAAGTCTAGTATTGAATCTGTCTCTAGCCTCTTTACTTTGACCTTTTCCTATAATGGAACAGGACAACAGAAGGATTTAGAAGCACAGTCTTTTCCATCACTTTTGTGAGATATATGTACATCTGTTTTCTCACAGTCCGTTCAACAGATGAGTGCTCCCTCTCTATAATATCCTTAGCCTACTTATAAAAGTTTACAATACACAAAAGGGTGGAGCCCCGGACAATTAAAATTTCCATCCTATTATCTCAGAGGGTGAAGTATTTTTCCAAGTCTTCTGCATCTGACCGTACAAAGAAAACACATGGTCATTATAAATTATCACTTTTCAACTGTACTATTTAATTCTTACTCCATTATTTCTAGACAAAATTCCTACCAGCTCTGCCTCAATGCCTTAAAGGGAGCCTGTCAACAGTTTTGGATACGGCCACCGCCTTTCAGGGCTTATCTACAGCATTATATAATGCTGCAGATAAGCCCCCGATCCGACCTGAAAGATAAGAAAAATACATTTTATTGTACTCACCCGAGGGGCGGTCCAGTCCGATGGGTATCGCAGGTCCGGGTCCAGCGCCTCCCATCTTCTTGTGATTCCACTCCTCTGCTGCTTCATTGCTCCTCGGCATCACGCTCCTGCACAGGCATACTTATCTGCCCTGTTGAGGGCAGAGTAAAGTAGTGCAGTGTGCAGGCGCTGGGCCTCTCTGATCTTTCCCAGCACCTGCGCACTGCAGTACTTTGGTCTGCTCTCAACAGGGCAGATAGGTACGCCTGCGCAGGGGCACGATGCTGAGGAGCGATGAAGCAGCAGGAGGGCGGCTTCGCAAGAAAATGGGAGGCGCCAGACCTGCAACACCCATCGGACCACAATGGACCACCCCCCGGGTGAGTATCATAAAGCTTATTTTTCTTATCTTTCAGGTTGGACTGGGGGCTTACCTACAGCATTATAGAATGTTGTAGATAGGCCCTGAAAGGCGATGGCCGCATCTTATTTTGGCCAAAACTGCTGACAGGTTCAATTTAAATTGTAAAGCAATATCTATACAGAAAGAGAGATTCAAACACAAAGATTTTATACGTTTTCAATTCAGATGTTTACTAATGATTAATAATAAGTTACTCTCCAAATTCTTTTTATTAGGTGATTTTTACAGTATAGGAGATAATAGGTCAGGAAAGCAATGAAGGGAAAGGAAGGCACCCAAAAAAGGAAAAGAGGAAAGGCGTTAGGGAGGAAGAGGAGAGAAGGAAAATAAAGGGAAATGAAGATGATCTTAACATAGTTGCACCACAACAATTAACATACCAAGTGCAAAAACAACATAAAATAAAGTATTGATTGATTAAAAGTATTCTAGCAAAGTAATAAGACATCACATAAATAGGCATTTCTTGCTTGGAGAAAAAAATACGTTCCAAGAGGACTATTTGGAATCCTGTGAGCTATGGAATTATATTTAGGCAGAGGGTTATTCCTTAACTCTAAGGACATTTCAAAGGAGTTATGAGAGAGCATAATATCAATTATGTCTGAAATAGGAGGGAATATCCATTGATTTCCACTTTGATGCAAAACAAGTTTTTATGACAGAAAAAAATATGTAAAGAAACTGGTCTAATTTTTTGAGGGAGGTCATCAGCTTTGATTTGATTTATTAAAGTTATCAAGGTCATCTTGTATGGATTTCTGAATATTACGCAGATTTTCATCTAAGATTTTGTAGCTTGGATTAGTAATTTTTATCCCCAAATAATGAATACAAAATTTCTCCCATGAGTAAGGAGGTTCCTTTTTCAGCAATTTCCTTAGGCTGGAATCTATGAAAAAGCCCAGTACTTTTTATTTCTTTATATTTATTTTATAATGAGATATCAAGGAAAAGGACTTCATCACTGAGGAAACTGCTCGTAATGAATTTATAGGATCTGAAAGTTTAATTAGTGTATCATCTGCAAAGAGTCCTATTTTATGCTATCTAGAATTTGCAACAATACCTCTTATTAAATCATTAAACCTAATAGATTCAGCAAAAGGTTCCATTATCAAGGTAAAGAGTAATGGGGATAGTGGGCACACTTGCTGAGTACCGTTAGATATGGAGAAGTAATTAGAGAAATTAATGTTAACAGATACTTTCGCAGATGGGAAGGAGTATAAAGCAGAGATGGCTCTTAGAATTTGCCCTGGATCCAAGAAGTATCGTTTCTCCTTGCAGAGAGTGACATGATAAGCATGTCAAGGTGAGACTTAAAGCCCCAATACTCCTCTGGGAAATATGCAAATTGTCTCTTCAGAGAGGAAGAGGACTAGAACTCTAGTGCCACCTATTGGAAGTAGCAATCGTAACAGTCAATGTCGACCCTTTAACGAGAATTTGCCCTTAAAACACACATTTTTCAAGGGTTGCAAATGTGTAATTCCAGTTTATACGGTCAAAGGCCTTTCCGACATCCAGTGATAATAGAATTGAGGGGGCTCTTCTCTCCTCTATGGATGATAGCAAATTCAAAATTTTTCTTGTTCCATCAAAGCCAGCCTTTCTTTAACAAAGCCAACCTGGTCTGAATATATAAGTCGCGGGAAAACTTTTAGCAGTCTCTGGGCAATCACTTTAGCATAGATCTTTATATTTGAATTTATCAATAAGATAGGCCTATACAGTACAGACCAAAGGTTTGGACACACCTTATCATTTAAAGATTTTTCTGTATTTTCATGACTATGAAAATTGTACATTCACACTGAAGGCATCAAAACTGAATTAACACATGTGGAATTATATACTTAACAAAAAAGTGTGAAACAACTGAAATTATGTCTTATATTCTAGGTTTTTCAAAGTAGTCATCTTTTGCTTTTATGACTGCTTTGCACACTCTTGGCATTCTCTTGATGAGCTTCAAGAGGTAGTCACCGGGAATGGTTTTCACTTCACAGGTGTGCCCTGTCAGGTTTAATAAGTGGGATTTCTTGTCTTATAAATGGGGTTGGGACCATCAGTTGTGTTGTGCAGAAGTCTGGTGGATACACAGCTGATAATCTTACTGAATAGACTGTTAGAATTTGTATTATGGCAAAAAAAAGCAGCTAAGTAAAGAAAAATGGGTGGCCATCATTACTTTAAGAAATTAAGGTCAGACAGTCCGAAAAATTGGGAAAACATTGAAAGTGTCCCCAAGTGCAGTGGCAAAAACCATCAAGTGCTACAAAGAAACTGGCTCACATGAGGACCGCCCCAGGAAAGGAAGACCAAGAGTCACCTCTGCTTCTGAGGATAAGTTTATCTGAGTCACCAGCCTCAGAAATCGCAGGTTAACAGCAGCTCAGATTAGAGACCAGGTCAATGCCACACAGAGTTCTAGCAGCAGACACATCTCTACAACAACTGTTGAGAGGAGACTCTGTGCAGCAGGCCTTCATGGTAAAATAGTTGATAGGAAACCACTGCTAAGGACAGGCAACAAGCAGAAGAGACTTGTTTGGGCTAAAGAACACAAGGAATGGATATTAGACCAGTGGAAATCTGTGCTTTGGTCTGATGAGTCCAAATTTGAGATCTTTTGTTCCAACCACCGTGTCTTTGTGCGACGCAGAAAAGGTGAACGGATGGACTCTACATGTCTGGTTCCCACCGTGAAGCATAGAGGAGGAGGTGTGATGGTTTGGGGGTGCTTTGCTGGTGACACTGTTGGGGATTTATTCAAAATTGAAGGCATACTGAACCAGCATGGCTATCACAGCATCTTGCATGCTATTCCATCCGGTTTGCGTTTAGTTGGACCATCACTTATTTTTCAACAGGACAATGACCCCAAACACACCTGCAGGCTGTATAAGGGCTATTTGACCATGAAAAAGAGTGATGGGGTGCTATGCCAGATGACCTGGACTGAACCCAATTGAGATGGTTTGGGGTGAGCTGGACCGCAGAGTGAAGGCAAAAGGGCCAACAAGTGCTAAGCATCTCTGGGAACTCCTTTTGGTCTGTACTGTAGCTTGATACTGATCATGGATCACTGGCTTGTTTTTGAATCACAACTATAGTGGTTTGGAGAGATTCTTTGGGAAAAGAAGTCTCCTTGACTGCGTGGTTGAACATGGAAGTTAATGGAGATGAGAGATGTTGACTAAGTATCTTACAATATTCATTAGGTAACCCATCTGGGCCCGGTGACTTATTTTCCTTTAATTTATGGAGTGTTGAATTTATTTAATCTGTGGTAAGAGTTTAGCTGAGTAATTTGTTCTAAATTGAGGTGGGGAAGACTAATATTAGTGAGGAATTGGGATAATAGGTTTCAAAGGAATGGTCTACTGCCTTTATCTTCCACTTGATCTCACATTTGGCATTGAGAGACACTACTGTTCATAATAGGGTTAGTTGCAGAGTCAGCTATTTGATTGTTATCTTGTCTCATATAGTTGTGTACTGCCATTCATTTGCATACCATGTGGCCATTATGGAGCCTGTAAGCCAGGGCGAGGTATGGTGTGTCACAATTTCAATGATTTCTGTGTTCTAAGGACACAGATGCAGATAAATACAATAGCGAAGCCATACGATCACTGTTACATAGTGATGAGCGAACGTCCTCGCATAAGGCGTAATCACATCATGCTCGTGTGCTAACCCAGTGTATTCAGCGTGCTCGAAAAATATGTTCAATTCCCCACGGCTGAATATCTCACTGCTGTTTGACAGCCGCAACACATGCAGGGATTACATGTTTGTTTGGCAATCCCTGCATGTATTGCAGCTGTCGAAAGGCTGCGAGACTTGCAGCCGGGAGAGTTGTACATATTTTTGAAGCACGCCGAAGACAATTGGTAAGCACACAAGTATGCTCGGATAACACCTTATCCAAGCACGTTCACTCATCTCTATTGTTACATTTTCTAGTGCATCCGAGTTCTTATGCAGCAACCAAAATTATGTCACTAGATTGTGATTCCTATTTATAACCTTAGTCCACATACAGCACAGATCAAAGCAACACATTGGGGGAATGGGGTTGGGCATTTTTCATATTGTGTCAGTGCATTTTTCTATGAGGAGATGAGGAGCACCTTACTGTATTGAGGCGCACTGTGGGAGCCTTATACTGTATTCAGGGACACTTAGGCAGCATAATACTGTACTGAGCGGCACAGTGGCATCCTCATACTGTATTTGTGCGCACTGTGTGGGTGAATCAAAATATGTAGAGGCCCCATTGATGGCCTCAAACTGTATTGGGAGGTACTATGAAGTCATCAAGTTTTATTTAGGGGGGCATCATACTCCATTGGTGGTACTGTGGCACAATGTATAGGGACCATAAGGGGGCATTATACCGTATGGGGCACTTTGACAGCCTCACACTATTAAGGGCAGTATGGTGGCATCATATTGTACTGAGAGTACTGTGGAGGCATCATACTTTATTGGGGGCACTCTGGGAACATCATTGAAAGTTTCTGTTGGCAGATTATTATGTGTTTGGGAAGAACAGTGTAAGCATCCATCATACTGTTCAACTGGGAACATTATATTGTGGAGAAATGCACTGTTAGGCTACGTTCACATTTGCGTTCTGCCGGGCTGCGTCAGGCGCAGCTGCGGCGACGCATGCGCCCCTATATTTAACATGGGGTCGCATGGACATGCGTTTGCAAGCGTTTTGCGATGCATGCGTCTTTTTTGCAGCAAGCGTTAGGGCACAGAGGACGCAGCAAGATGCATTTTTTTTGCGTCCAAAATCCGGCAAAAAAAGGACGCATGCGTCGCAAAACTATGCGTTTTGCATGCGTTCTTGTTTGCATTGTGCGTTGCGTCGCCGACACAGCAGCGCACAATGCAAATGTGAACGTAGCCTAACAGGCATCATACTGTGCAAGTTGTACTATACTAAATATTTGGGGGAATTCATCTTACTGGATTAGGGGCAGTCATACTTTTTGGATGCTACAGAAAATAAACTGTACTGGGAGTTATTCTAGGGGCAGGATTTCTGTGTATATGCTAAAATTCAATACCCTCTTCCATACCTTTACAAATTGGGAAGTATGCTTTTTTTTACTGCACCTACATGCCAATACCCCACCAAATAAGTTTGGGTTTTTTGGGGGAGTCGGGGACAATTAGGACTTTCTCTATGGAACTCCATGTTTTCTAGGCATGCCCCGGGTCTCATCTAATTAACAGATTACTCTATTAACCAAGACAAACTGATCATAGCAGCATCTCTTTATTGCCAATATCAAACAGGACACAACAGACCTTTTAAGTTGAAGTTATGCAGTATATACAAATGTTATTTGCACTGTTTATATATTTAGGGACATTATTTGGCTAGTAATTGCTTTTCAATAACCAGAAGGTCATTGGGAATGTTATACATTTTCTAATAATCATTACGGATGTGACATTTTTTCTTGTACATGTTCCATGACTTCTATCAATGTGTGATTTCTCTGTAAATCATTTCCCTCATTGTCAACATGAGAGTACCTTTTCAATGTGTGGATTCTCTGATGTCTAACAAGATTTGTTTTTCGACTAAAATATTTCCCGCATTCTGAACATGAAAATGGCTTCTCCCCTGTGTGAATTCTCAGATGTTTAACAAGCTTGGATTTTTCACTATAATGATTCCCACATTCTGAACATGAAAATGGCTTCTCCCCTGTGTGAATCTTCTGATGTGTAATGAAATTTGTTTTCCGATTAAAACATTTCCCACATTCTGAACATGAAAATGGCTTCTCTCCTGTGTGAATTTTCTGATGTTTAACAAGATATGACTTCTCTATGAAACATTTTTTACATTCTGAACATGAAAATGGCTTTTCCCCAGTGTGAATTCTCTGATGCGTAACATAATTTATTTTCCGATTAAAACATTTTCCACATTCTGAACATGAAAATGACTTCCCTCCTGTGTGAATTTTCTGATGTTTAGCAAGATAAGATTTCTCTGAAAAGCATTTCCCACATTCTGAACATGTAAATGGTTTCTCCCCTATATGAATTTTCTGATGTTTAGCAAGATATGATTTTTCTATAAAACATTTCCCACATTCTGAACATGAAAATGGCTTCTCCCCTGTGTGACTTTTTTGATGTGTAACAAAACTTGTTTTACGATTAAAGCTTTTCCCACATTCTGAACATG
Source organism: Ranitomeya imitator (assembly GCF_032444005.1). Taxonomy (NCBI): domain Eukaryota; kingdom Metazoa; phylum Chordata; class Amphibia; order Anura; family Dendrobatidae; genus Ranitomeya; species Ranitomeya imitator. The sequence continues at coordinate 394,380,427 of NC_091283.1, forward strand.
AAAATGGCTTTTGTCCTGTGTGAATTCTTTGATGTGTGACGAAATTTTGTTTATGATTAAAGCATTTCCCGCATTCTGAGCATGAAAATGGCTTCTCCCCTGTGTGACTTTTCTGATGTGTAAAAAGATGCGATTTCTTTGTAAAACATTTCCCACATTCTGAACATGTTTTCTCTCTTATGTAAGCTATTTAATGTTTATCAACCCTTATGTGACTTTTGTTTTTTGATAATAGGACTTGTTGTAAAGGATCAGACGACAGACTTTTTCTGAGAACTTGATGGGTATCTAGCATAATGGCATGTTCTTCACTTATATCTGATGTGATACCATAATCATCTGTTGCAATATGTGAAACTACCAGATGTCCGTTTGAGCTCCTGGTCCAGTCATCTGCGAAGAATTAAAGTGATTTGATTATTTTTTAATAACACTGCATTGAAATTATATTTATATTATTATATATTAAATAACATTTTCCTACAAAGTGTTATACAATTCATTTATCAACTGAATAAGCCAGTAAACCACAAAGCAGGGTTGTGCGTTTTAAAATTTTCACTTTTTAGTAAGCTCCTGTTTCACTGTCAATATCATCAATCGTTTCTAGCTTTACATTCAGAAGAGATTCATAAAGGGCCCTCTAAGTCAGTGCTATTAGGTGGTGTCCATCTCTTTCCTCATGAAAGCTACATGCTCACACGAGGGGCGTTCATTAAAGATTTCCCCTGACCCACTTCTATTTATCACAGGACGCTGAAACTGAACATGTGTAATAATATGTCTCTATAGGTTACGTGCCAATTTGCAACTCAGAACCGAGAGCGGTCTTGCTTTTACAGGTACTGAAGTGATGTGAGGTTTGATAATGGACCCAGTGGAATACAAATCAGTTATCAAGTTCCTTTAATTGAAAGGCCACACACCAAAGGAGACGTTCGATGAGATGAAAGAGGTTTTATGGTGATGATTCCCTATCATATGATGTAGTCAAGAACTTGCATCATCAATTCAAATGTGGTCGGACTTTGGTGCAAACAGCTCCAATTCCAGGGCGACTACACTTTGCTATTGATGAATGCACCATTCTGTAAATGAAGGCAGCAATTTTGGAAAATCGCCGCATAACCATTCGCCACCTAGCCAAAAATGTCAAGAATAGTATGGGGTCCAATGAAAAAATCTTCCAAGACCATCTTCACATGCATTAGTTATCGGCTCGCTGGATTCCACAGCTGCTAACACCTTACCAGAGGCAGGAATGAGTCAAATGCCCTCAGGCTCTATTGACAATGTGCCATGGAAACCAGGAGGACTTGTTCAACAGACTGATCACACAGGATGAAAGCTATGATCCAGTCGATGCAATGGAAGCATCATGACTCACCGCCTCCAAGGAAGGCATGTGCCCAACCCTCGGCAGGCAAGGTCATGCTCACAGTATTTTGGGACTAGCACGGAGTAGTATTGATGGATTTCCTAGCAAAAGGTAACATGATCACTGTGGCATAGTATGCTTCACTGCTGCGAATATTGCGGAGGCCATAAAAACCAAAAGAAGTGGCATGCTCATCAAAGTTGTCCGCCTTCTGCAATACAATGCACCTGTTCACAACTCATATGTTGCCCAAATGGAAGCACACTCCCATGGCTTTGAAATTCAATTGCATCTCCCTTATTCACCCGAACTTGCACCATCGGACTTCCACCTCTTTCCAACAATGAAGTTGTTTATGAAGAGCAAGCATTTTCCAGATGATGAGACTTAGATTTCCAAAGTCACAACATGGCTTTTGGAGCAACCTATCGACTTCTACAAGCGAGGTGTTGCTTAAAGAGATGGGAGAAATGTGTGTCCCTAAGTGGCACCTATGTAGAGAAGGACTAATAACTGTGCCAAGTTTAATTGCTCTCAGTCCACAGGAAGTGGGTCAGGTGAAATCTTTAATGAACTCCCCTCGTATGTGACAACTTCTATTGACACCCCCACAATGCAATTGCAGTGGCCAATGGGTTTTTCATGGGACTCAGGGCCTGCTGATGACAACCAAGGCTGCCATCTTTGATCTCCTATGTTTTACCTGTCATGAGAGCATCTATATACTGCAACACTATTATATTGCAGCACATAGAATAAGAGATCAAATGCTTGCAGGTTCAAGTGAACTAATAGGACTAAAAAATATAAAAAATTATTAAAAATATGTAACAAAAACATACAGTACAAAAGTAAAAAATCGCCCCCTCTTTGCCCATTTTTAATGGAGAAATAAAAAATAAGCATATTTAGTGTCGCCATATCTGTAAATGTCTGATCCATCAACATATTAAAGTAATTAACCCATATTGTAAATGCTGTAAGTAGAAAAAAAAGAGGTAACACAATATTTGATTATTTATTTTTGGTTGCCGCAAATCCATGCAAATTTTCAACAAAAATTGATGAAAATGTTTCATTTACCCAAAAAAGGAATGAGTAAAAATGTCAGATTGCCTTAGGCCCTCACACAGGTTCATAGATGAAAAAAAAGTTATGGTTCTCAGAAAAAGATGGCAACAAGCCAAATAAAGGAAAAAAACAACAATTTTTTTTCTCCACACACCAAAAAAAAAGTACGGTATGTTTGGTATCATTGTGATTGAACTAACCCTAAAAATCAAGTTGTCAGGTCATTTTTATCTCACAAAAAATGATGCCAGAATCGTTTTTTTACCACATTTTTATATTTTCCAGGTACAAATTGTCACAGGGTTACCGCGACAGTGTGGAGCCAGAAGACCACAGCGTCTGATTGCTCATACTCCGGCGCTGTGAAGAAGCACTGCTCCTTTATTTTATTCCTTCTGGCAGAACATGTGCCATGTTGGAAATCTCTGTGCTCGCAGATGAGCTCGCTTAGCCACTCATTTCCCCTTTATAATCTGGGCTCTTATACAAATCCTCATCAGAGCTAGAATTTGCTGCATGGCTTCCAGAGGGAGAGGAGTTCATATGAGAAGGAGAGTTGGAGGAGTTATCAGTGACTGTTGCTTGGTTTGAATGTGTGGTAATTCCCTATCCTTCTCTATTTTATTCCCCTACCTCCACATCCAGTGCATTCCTCTGTTATACATGAGTGAATAATTTGTATGCCTAGAGTTTTCTGTTAACCCTTGTTTGTGTTGCCTTGTTTGTCCGGTTGGTGTACTACGGTGCACAGTAGCAAATGCTAGCTCTGACAAGGATTTGTATCAGAGCCCAAATCATAAAGGGGAAAGCAGTGCCTAACCGAGCTCAGCTGCGAGCACAGAAATTCCTGTTCTGCCAGAAGGAATGAACACCATTAAAATGAAAGAAAAGCGCTTCTTCTCAGTGTCGGAGTAGGAACAATCAGTTACTGCGGTCTTTTGGCTCCACAAGTCGCGGTAACCCCATGACATCATTGTTATAGTAAAATTAATGTTGATATTCAAAACTACCACTGGTAACCCCCCCAAAAATAAGCGGGAAAAGAGAAGGCATGGCTCTTGGAAGATTAGAAGAAAAAAATGGAAGGGAATAAAAAATAAATTGATCATAAAGTTGATATGGGATTTTGTGGGAGATATTATTTTTAGTAATTTGCAAACAGTTGATCTGAAGCTCCTCACCCTATGTTGCCCAGGTGGCCCGTTAATCTACATGCTTTCTCTTCCAGCCAACCATGTAACTGCTTCAGTCAATCACTGGGGGCAGCGATGACTAATGCATCTCTCATGTGACCAGAGATTGGCTGCAGAAATTACATGCTCATACGGCTAGAACAGAATGCATGGAGGTCAACCTGTGTGAAAATAAAAAAAAGAACCATCTCAATTTTGGCCATTTAAAGTTTGCAGCTAAATTGAGTTAAACAAAAAAACAAAAACAAAACAAAACAAAACACAATCGCTTTTTTACACTATTTTTTATCACAATGTTTATTCATTAATTGTCTGAGTAAGTACATGTAATGTAGTGTGAGTGTAATAAATATACTAACCTACCCCTGCTTTCACTGGTGTCCTCAGCAGTTCCTCTCCTCTTCTCTTCTCAGTGACCCCACTGAAATTGTGACTCGCTAGCTCATTTTACGATCTGTGTGAGCCGGAAATCTCTTTACAATGAAAGCCTATGAAGCCTTGTACTGATACTCCATAGGCTTACACTGTAAAAGTCACTTCTGGGTCATGCAGAATGCAGTGTCGCCCGGACAGTCTACAGAGCAGTGACCTCAAGGAGGAGAGCGGAGCTGGACAGTGGAGAAAGCAACAATAGGTGAGTAAATTAATACACTCACACTACATTTTAAAAAAATAATGTGACTGCTTCTTTTAAAAAAAAAACCTCTGTGTGAACATATTCTAAAAAATTCAACATGTAATTCTACAAGCCATATACTTCTCTGCATTTAGTGGTGACTACTAGGGTTGGGCGACTTTTACTTTTTTAGGGTCGAGTCAGGTTTCGCGAAACCCGACTATCTCTAAAGTCGAGTCGAGTGAAATCGGCCGATTATGGCGAAAAGTCGGGGATCGACCGAAACACGAAACCCAATGCAAAGTCAATGGGAACTTACTGTTAGGGTTGGCGGAACGCACCAAATATATTGTTTATTAAATGGAATTGGGGCGTTCGTAACCCGGGATCCACCGTGCAGGAAAGTACCTGCTGCTAAATAATGGCGGCTCTATATGGCGGTATATACCAACTCTGTTAGCTTCACAGAGTAACCGCGAGAGGCAGGCTCTGTGCCCTGTTAGACTTTCACAGAGGCACAGGCCAACTACCCAGATGTGAGCAGTGAGTGGTCATGCATGCATACACAATTTCCTCGCCGGAGGAGCCAGCATTCTAGGGGCTTATTTCAGCCGGGTCCCTGAACACACTTATACACAATCTCCTCGCCGGAGGTGCCAGCATTCTAGGGGCTTATTTCAGCCGGGTCCCTGAACACATACAAACGCATGACCACATTGGCGCAAAGCATATGACAAAAGACGATACTAGCGCATGGCCGTGCGGTCATGCGCAGTTTATATAGTTACAGCACAGGAAGCTGCTACCAAAGTTTGCCCTTTCAGGACCTTCCTGGAGGACCAATGGGATGCGCTGCAGTACCTGAACATGTGACTGAACATGTGACCCTCGACCTCCAATGGGAGACCTTGCCCTGGGCATGCTCAGTGTGTGTAAATAAGGACTTAGTCCCAGAGAGGCCTGCTCGCCGCAGATCAGTGCAGGGTACCATAGGAAAGCCAGAAAAGGCAGTAGTGACCCTATGCACCGAATCAGCCTCAGCAAGATGCTGGGAGCGACGTCTCCGCTGAGCAGACCCCACTGCGGCCGATGCTGAATGGGAGACCGCAGCAGACACGGATCGAGATTCCCCCTGTGCAGCAGAGGAAACTCGACTCCTAACATTACCCCCCCCCCTCCTAGGGCCCCCCCTCCTTGAGCCTCACTACGCTCAAAAGCTGCAATAAGCAGCGGAGCCCGAATGTGCTCCACAGGCTCCCAGGTTCTATCCTCTGGGCCGTGACCCTTCCAGTCCACCAGATAAAATTTCTTGCCACGTACCACCTTGCACCCCACAATAGCATTCACCTCAAACTCATCCGTGGATGAACCCGATGTCCCAGCAGATGACTCAGAAAACCGGGACAAATGAACGGGCTTTAAGAGGGAAACGTGAAAAGTATCGGTGATACCAAGGCGTGGAGGAATAGCCAAACGGTAGACCACAGGGTTGACCTGTTCCAGAACCTTAAATGGGCCAATGTAGCGAGGAGCAAACTTAGTGGACTCAACTCGCAGCCTGATGTTATGGGCGGAGAGCCACACTAAGTCACCAGGAGCAAAAACCGGAGCGGGGCGCCGGTGTGTATCAGCCGAAACCCTCATTCTCTCCTTGGAGGCCCGGATGGCATCCTGTGTGCGGTCCCAGATGTCACGTGCCTCCACCGCCCAGTCTGCCACCCTAGAATCGGTGGATGACACGGGCATGGGCACAGGGACACGCGGATGCTGACCGAAATTAAGGAGAAAAGGAGTTTGACCAGTGGAATCGGCTACGGCGTTGTTCAAGGCAAATTCCGCCCAAGGTAGCAAAGATGCCCAGTCATCCTGCCTAGCAGAGACGAAATGTCGCAAATATGTCACCAGAGTCTGGTTGGTTCTCTCCACCAACCCATTCGTCTCGGGATGGTATGCAGAGGAGAGGCTTAACTCTATGCTGAGTAAACGGCAGAGCTCTCTCCAAAACCGAGACGCGAACTGGGGACCCCGATCGCTGACAATCTTATCAGGCATACCATGCAATCGGAAAACGTGCTTAATGAACAACACCGCCAAGGCCCGTGCTGAGGGTAATCGAGGAAGCGGCACCAAATGCACCATCTTAGAGAAATGGTCGGTGACAACCCAAATAATGGAGCAGCCACGCGACTTGGGTAGGCCCACCACAAAGTCCATCCCGACCATCTCCCAGGGCCTGTCTGCCACCGGTAGAGGGTAAAGCAACCCAGCAGGCCGTTGCCGAGGAGACCGATTCTGGGCGCAAGAAACGCACGCCTGAATATAGTCCCTGACATCTCGGGCCATATGCGGCCACCAGTATGTTCTCGCCAAAAGCTCAGATGTCCTCTTGATCCCAAAATGCCCACCCACTCTGGAGGAGTGATCCCAAGAGAGAACCTCCAGTCGCAAGTTAGCTGGTACGAAAGTCTTGCCCGGGGGCACAGACTCAAGCGAAACCGGAGCTACAGTTCTCAGGCTCTCAGAAGGGACAATAAGCCGAGGCTCCTCCTCCTCCGACAACACTACGGAGCGGGAGAGAGCGTCAGCACGAACGTTCTTCTCCCCGGAGAGGAAATGGAGAGTAAAATGGAACCGGGAGAAGAACAGGGACCATCTAGCCTGGCGAGAATTCAGCCGCTGGGCCGTTTGTAGATATACCAAGTTCTTGTGGTCAGTGAAGACTTCGAAGGGAAAGCGAGCTCCCTCCAAGAGATGTCTCCACTCTGAAAAAGCCAACTTCATGGCTAGCAACTCCCTGTCCCCGATGGAATAATTCCTCTCCGCTGGTGTGAAGGTCTTGGAGAAGAAGAAGCAAGGATGCTTCCGACCTTGAGCATCCTTTTGGAAAAGGACTGCTCCAGCACCAACGGATGAGGCATCCACCTCCAAGATAAATGGTTTATCAACATCGGGGCGATGTAGGATGGGAGCGCTAACGAAGTGTGACTTGATCGAGAGAAAGGCTTCGGAGACCTCCTCTGACCACAACTTGGGATTTGCTCCCTTTTTTGTGAGGGCAACCAAGGGAGCTACCAAAGTTGAGAAGTGTGGAATGAACTGGCGATAGTAATTTATGAACCCCATAAAGCGCTGCACCGCTTTAAGAGAATGGGGTTCCTGCCAGTCCATTACAGCCTGTAGCTTGGCAGGATCCATAGCCAAACCCTGGGCAGAGATGATGTAACCAAGGAAAGGCAAGGACTCCTGCTCAAACACACACTTCTCCAACTTGGCGTAGAGGGAGTTTGCCCGTAAGAGGTCGAAGACTTTGCGAACATCTTTCCGATGGGAGTCAATATCTGGAGAGAAGATGAGAATATCATCCAGATAGACTACGACCGAGGTGGTGAGCATATCTCGGAAGATGTCGTTCACAAAGTCTTGGAAAACGGCTGGGGCATTACAGAGCCCAAAGGGCATCACCAGATATTCATAGTGCCCATCCCTGGTGTTAAAAGCCGTCTTCCATTCATCCCCCTCACAGATGCGAATCAGGTTGTAAGCACCCCGCAGATCTAACTTCGTAAATACCCTCGCTCCCCGTAGCCTATCAAACAGCTCAGATATCAGGGGTAATGGGTACTTGTTCTTAACGGTGATGGCGTTAAGACCCCTGTAGTCTATGCATGGACGTAAGTCTCCTGTCTTCTTCTGTACGAAGAAGAACCCAGCCCATGCCGGTGACACTGACTTCCTAATGAATCCTCTTGCCAGATTTTCTTGGATGTACTGAGACATTGCCTCCGTCTCCGGGAGAGATCACGGATAGACTCGACCCCGGGGAGGCTCAGCACCAGGCAAGAGGTCAATAGGACAGTCATAGGGGCGGTGAGGCGGAAGGGTCTCCGCAGCTCTTTTGGAGAACACGTCTGCATAGGGCCAATAGTGCTTGGGGAGAGAGGAAAGATCTACGGGTACCTGTGTAGTAGCAACCTGAACGCACTCCCTCTGACATCTACCCTCGCAGGATTTACTCCATCCCAAAATTCTCCTAGAGGACCACTCAATATGAGGAGAATGGTAGCGAAGCCATGGTATCCCCAACAGGACCTCATCAATTCCCTCAGGAATGACTAATAGGGAGATTATCTCCTGATGTGATGGAGACACAGAAAGCGTGAAAGGAATGGTTTGGTGGGTAATCTGTGAGGGTAGTGTTGACCCATTTACCACTCGAACGGTTACAGGCTTGGCGAGCATCACCAAGCGTATTGCGTATCTGCCCCAGAATCCACGCATAGCTCGACCATAAGAGTGGATGGGCCTATGGTAATTGTTCCCTTGAAGGACAACTTTGAGGCAAACGTCGCCGTGTCTAGTGTACCTCCTCCAACTGCCACTAGACGCTGACGTTTCCCCGACCGCTGAGGACCCTTGGAGGCAAGATGTCCTGACTGCCGGCAATCATGACGGACCTTTTGTGCACGGGCGGACTGAGACTTGGATCCCGCTCGTGTCACCTCTAAGGCCTCATGTGACTCGGACGCCTGGACTGGAGATTCCAAAGGTTTGGCAAAGGTGGGAGCCAGCCGAAACCTCTGCCTACACTGGGCTCGCTCCAACCTTCGCTCGTGAAAACGAAGGTCTATGCGAGTAGATATGGCTATGAGCTCCTCCAGTGTGGCGGGAATCTCCCTAGTGGCCAAAGCGTCCTTTACATGGTCAGCCAGCCCCCTCCAAAATACGGGAATGAGGGTTTTATCTGACCATTCCAACTCAGACGCTAATGTCTGGAAGAGAACAGCAAAATGGCTGACCATGGTTGAACCCTGAGTCAAAGCCAGCAGTTGGAGCGCTGTATCATGGGTGACTTGAGGTCCTAAAAAGACCTGTTTCAGAGAGTCCAGAAACCGAGGAACACTCCGCACCACATGATCGTTGCGCTCCCACAGCGGCGTAGCCCACTCCAACGCTCTGTCCGACAAGAGGGAGATTATGAATCCCACCTTTGCCCGCTCAGTAGGGAAACGTGCAGCCAGGAGCTCGAGGTGTATACCACATTGGCTCACGAAACCCCTACAGGACATACTGTCCCCAGAGTATCTCTCAGGCAAAGGAAGGTGAGATAGGGTCGAAACAGAGGTGGCAGTGGGTAAAGCTGCTGCAGCCACGCTAGCAACCTGAACAGCTATTGCGGTAACATCCACTGCCGAGGTTGCACGCTCAAGAGACGCCAACCGGCCCTCCAGCAGCTGGATGTACCCCTGCAATCGCTGTTCATCCGCCATTACTTAGCCAGATCCTGGCGCTAGTATACTGTTAGGGTTGGCGGAACGCATAAAATATATTGTTTATTAAATGGAATTGGTGCGTTCGCAACCCGGGATCCACCGTGCAGGAAAGTACCTGCTGCTAAATAATGGCGGCTCTATATGGCGGTATATACCAACTCTGTTAGCTTCACAGAGTAACCGCGAGAGGCAGGCTCTGTGCCCTGTTAGACTTTCACAGAGGCACAGGCCAACTACCCAGATGTGAGCAGTGAGTGGTCATGCATGCATACACAATCTCCTCGCCGGAGGAGCCAGCATTCTAGGGGCTTATTTCAGCCGGGTCCCTGAACACATACAAATGCATGACCACATTGGCGCAAAGCATATGACAAAAGACGATACTAGCGCATGGCCGTGCGGTCATGCGCAGTTTATATAGTTACAGCACAGGAAGCTGCTACCAAAGTTTGCCCTTTCAGGACCTTCCTGGAGGACCAATGGGATGCGCTGCAGTACCTGAACATGTGACCCTCGACCTCCAATGGGAGACCTTGCCCTGGGCATGCTCAGTGTGTGTAAATAAGGACTTAGTCCCAGAGAGGCCTGCTCACCGCAGATCAGTGCAGGGTACCATAGGAAAGCCAGAAAAGGCAGTAGTGACCCTATGCACCGAATCAGCCTCAGCGAGACGCTGGGAGCGACGTCTCCGCTGAGCAGACTTCACTGCGGCCGATGCTGAATGGGAGACCGCAGCAGACACGGATCGAGATTCCCCCTGTGCAGCAGAGGAAACTCGACTCCTAACACTTACTTTTTTTTCTCTCTCTCTCTCTCTCCTTCATTGGCTGAAAAAAATGGCGCCAAGCGCGTCATACGAAACGCGACTTTGGCGCGAAAGTCGCGTACCGCATGGCCGACCCCACACAGGGATCGGGTCGGGTTTCATTAAACCCGACTTTGCCAAAAGTCGGCGACTTTTGAAAATGAACGATCCGTTTCGCTCAACCCTAGTCACTACTCACCTGTATGGTTATCTGTAGGAATCTCCTCATTACACCGCTCATCACCCCTCACATATGTCTCTGTAGTATTAATATGGGGAAGATCTTTGCCCTGGAAAAAAGATTGTAAAAGTCACAGACAGAGAAAAACAATCAGCTCTAATCTGCAGCGTATCTACCAGGGGGCAGAGGGGGGCGGTTGCCTCGGACCCAGTGCTCTCAGGGGCCCATCGGGAGCTACGATACTGTAACTATCGGCGTGCACATCATGCCCATACAGTTACACTCTGCGGTAGAGCAGGGAGACTCGATCTCCCTGCGCTGCTTCCTGGCCGCTATGGGGCCCTTGAGCAGGAAGTTATCGCAAGTTTAACTGTATCGGCTGGATACCAATACAGTTGAAAGCAATACTGAGACAAGGAGCGACACACTCACTCTCCCATCATTCCCCCTCTGTGTCTGACATCAATGATGCAGAAACTGACAGCGATCGTGATGATGTCCGTACATAGCGCCCGCTGTGCTGAAATGAGCGGGCGCTCGGAGCAGCAAGGGAATGAGGAGAATAGGTAACTGGTGAGTATTGTATTTTTTATTTTTTTTTATGGAGAGTGCATTACACTGTATGGAGAACTATGGGGAATGCTTTATACTATATAGAGGCCTATGGGAAGTGCATTATCTTGCATAGAGGCCTATGGGTTGGCCTATGGGAGTGTATTATACTATATACAGGCTCTTTGGTAGTACACTATACTATACAGGGGTCTAAGGGGAGTGCATTATACTGTATAGAGGTGTCACGGGTGTGTCAGAGGCTGCAGACAGTCGCACTGCGTCTAGCTGCAGAAGGTCTCAGCGGTTTGCTTTGCAGACTTCTTCCTAGTTCTTCTGACTTTAGGACCCAATAACAATCTTTTCCTGCTCTAGTTGGCACACCTGGACCGGGGTGTTTATAACTCCCAGCTTGCTGATGGGAGTTGCGGTTGATATTTCTATTTCCAGTTCCCTGTCGCAGTTTTGAACTATAGCAGTCGGCTATCTTCCTCTCTGGTGTTTGGAGGACATCCATGTTTCTGTCTGAGACTAGTCACGCTAAGTGTACCCCTTGTTTGTGTATCCCACCTGTCTTTAGTGATAGTGGGGATTGATTAGACCTCATACTGTCCTTCCCTATGCAGGGCTTATCGCCAGAGTCAGGCAGGGATTAGGTATCCTGCTTGGCGATAGATGCGGAACTTATTTTGGGAAGATTGAGCAGACAGGGTGACATTAGAACAGCCTAGGGGTTTCCACCCCCCGTTCCCTAGTGTTGGGTTCCCTTATCCCTTCGTGTTGCACTTAGTCTCCCTTCACTGTGTGTGACAAGAGGCCTATGCAGAGTGCATTATACTATATAGAGGCTTATGGGTAGTGCACTGTACTATAGAGAGGCCTATGCAGAGTGCATTATACTATTTGGAGTCCTATGGGGAGTGCATGGTGCTATTTGGAGGCCTATGGGGAGTGCATTATACTATATAGAGGCCAATGGGGAGTGCATTATACTACCTAGAAGTCTCTGGGGTGCGCATTATACTATATAGAGGCCTATCAGGAGTGCAGTATACTATATGGAGGCCTATGAGAAGTGAATTATACTATTTGGAGGCCTATGAGCAGTGCATTATACTAAATGGAGGCATATGGGGAGTGCATTATACTATATGGGGGGCTATAGGAGTGTATTACACTATATGCAGGCCTATGAGTGCATTATACTATACTAGATGGTGGCCCGATTCGAACGCATCAGGTATGCTAGAATATGCATGTCAACGTAGTATATTGCCCAGCTACGTAGTATATTGCCCAGCCACGTAGTATATTGCACAGCCACGTAGTATACAGCACAGACACGTAGTATACTGCCCAGTCACGTAGTATATTGGCCAGTCACGTATGCAACAGGTTAAAAAATAAAAAATAAACATATACTCACCCTCCGAGGGCCCCTTGTAGTCCTGTCACCTGTGTGCGGTGCACGCGGCAGCTTCCGGTCCCAGGATTGGTATGAGCGCAGGACCTGTGATGACGTCGCGGTCACATGACCGTGACATCATGGAAGGTCCTTCTCGCATAGCATCTTTGGAACCGAAACCTGCCGTTTGCACTGCCAAGGACAGGACGCACGTCGGAGGGTGAGAATAACCTTTTTTTTTATTATTATTATTATTTTTAACATTAGATCGTTTTACTATTGATGCTGCATACGCATAGCATAGGGGAGATCTCAGGACTCATTTTCTCTATCTACCTGATGATCCTGAGGAACATCAGAATCTTCTTGTTTACAGTCCTCTGGAAGAAGAGGACGGGGACATCTCTCTGGTGTTGTCCTCTCACTGGATAGAACTGGAGGAAACACATACATGGACTGAATTCATTCTTTACATACAGATAATTATAGGCCGTGTGTATTTAGTCCTGTCTATTACCTGGTGATGTGAGGGGCTGGGGAACCTCCATCATGACGTCCTTGTACAGATCTTTGTGTCCTTCTAAATACTCCCACTCCTCCATGGAGACATAGACGGCGACATCCTGACACCTTATAGGAACCTGACACATACAATGATACTGTCATCCCCCGATCACTTCATAGCGTTACTGTATAATGTCCCAGCAGTGTCACCTCTCCAGTCAGCAGCTCAATCATCTTGTAGGTGAGTTCTAAGATCTTCTGGTCATTGATGTCCTCATGTATCAGGAGGTGAGGTGGAGGCCCCGTGATTGGGCTCAGGGGTCTTCCCCATCCCTCAGACACAGGGGCCTGACAGCGCTCACTAGAGGTCTTCTTCACTACTGTGTAATCCTGGTTATGGAGAGACACATTAATAAATCTCATTACAGACATTCCCAGAGTCCTCACCTCTCCAGTTCTGTCCATCTGTTATTCCCATAGATAAGAATGATGTAATGTGACGTCATCAGAATCTCTCACCTCTCCAGTAAGCCGGAAGAGGATCTCTAGGGTGACGTGTAATATCCTCTCCGCCATCTTGTCCCTGTCCCTATCCATCCTTGTAGGCTCACTCAGGAGAATTCTCCTATAAAGAAGATCTCCACTGAGAGGATCCGATATTGTAGGGACCTGAATGGGGAGAAGATGACGATGTAACATCATAAAGATCCATGTAATATTACAATGAGATAATTATTACTGAGGAGGTGAACATCTGAGGAGAAGCGTAATGGGGAATCTCTACAGACCTCCGGTAGATACTAAATCCCAGTCAGCTAAAGGACCTCTGTTGACATCATGCCCATGTGACCATGTGTGGATATGGGGTGGGGCCTCCTCCAGTGCAGACCTGATACCAAGAAGCAGGGTTGTGCAGTGGCTGCTGGAGATGAGATGAGTTTAATCACATGAAGAGATTAAACAATGAGAGGACTGAGGGGTGGTGTTTTGGGGGCACAAATAAGTGCTTGTTCTGATGTTCCTACGTGGAGGCTGCATGTTGAAAGGTTGCACAGGGAAGGGGCTGCTGCTACTTGTATGGAGCTGCACATTGGGGGTGTTGAACCAAGAAAGGGGTGATTTTGTGTGTGTGGGTTTGTGTGTGGGGCTGATGTTAAATGTGTGGGTAAGGGTGAAGTTATTATGCGCATGGGGCTGGGTGGGAAAAGGGGAGATGTTATTCGCAACAGGCTATAAGCTGGGGAGCTGCATGGGAAAGGGGGGATTGTTACTCATGTGGGGCTGTGTGTGGATGGTTGTGATGTTACTTGTGTGGGGCTGCATGTGGAAGGTTGAGATGTTACTCGTGTAGGCCTGCTTGCTGGAAGGCTGCGTGGTTAGGGGGTGATGTTACCCTCTTGGGCTGCATGCTGCGGGGGAGTAGGTGTGATATTACTCGCGTGAGGCTGCATAGGGAAAGAGCTGATATTACACATGTGGCAAATGGGTGATATGCACAGGGGGCTGCATGCTGGGGTCTGCGTAGGGAAGGAGGTGATGCTGTTACTCTTGTTGGTAGTGATGGGTCATTCGTGAACGATCCGATACAAAGAGCCGACTCCCTGCTGCGAACGATGGGAGCTGGCACCCCAGTGAGAGTCACTAAATTCTCTGAATGGCTTTTACTGGGTGTAAAAGCTCAGTGTTCGGCAGACGTAACTCTTCCCGCTCGAACAAAACTCCATCCACTCATCAATTTAATTGGTTGTTATCAAGTGGTCGGAGTTTCTTCCGTAGTTAGGCGAGTGTTTGGACGCATTACAGACAGCATAAATATGTGTTCACCTATTGTCAACACATATTTAATAGGGATCCATTTAGGATACAAAAAGAGCCAGCTCTTTTTGTTGAGCAGAGCCATGAGAGCCGGATCACCAAAAAGAAACGGAATGACCATCACTACTTGTTGGACTGCATAGGGAAGGAGGTGACGTAACTCGCATCGTGATGCATGCTGGGGTGTTGCGTGGGGAAAGGGATGATGTAACTCACATGGCACTGCTTGTTGGGGAGGCTGCGTGGGAAAGGGTAGATGCTACGCGTGTGGGGCTGTGTGAAGAAGGGTTATGATTTCTTGCATGGCGCTTTATGCTGCGTTTCATTGGAAAAGGGGATGATGTTACTCACATAGGGCTGCATGCTAAGGGGCTGCATGGGGAAGGGAGTGATGGGCATGGGTCTGTGTGCTGAGGGCTTGTGTGGGGTAGGGGATGCGGTTACTTGCTAGAGGCTATGTGGGGAAGGGGGTGTTATTTGCATGGGTTTGCATGAAGAAGGGGGGGCATAGGGAAGAGGGTGATATTACTGTCATGGGGTTGCATTCTGGGGACTACGTTGAGAAGGGTTGATGTTACCCAAGTCTGCATGCTGGTGGGCTGCATGGGGAAGAGGGTCCTTTGTGCATGGGTCTGTGTTGCGTGGAGAAGGGGGTGGTGTTAGGCTACGTTCACATTTGCGGTGCGTCGGGCGAAACCATGGCGACGCATGCGCCATGCGCCCCTATATTTAACATGGGGTGCGCATGGACATGCGTTTTGTTGCGTTTTGTGACGCATGCGTTTTTTGGGCGCAAGCGTCAGGGCGCAGAGGATGCTGCTTGTTGCATTTTTTTTGCGCTATAAAAATGAACGCATGCGTCACAAAACGCAGCATTTTGCTGCGTTTTTGCGTGCGTTGTGCGTTGCGTTGCCGATGCAGCACACAATAATAATAATAATAATCTTTATTTTTATATAGCGCTAACATATTCCGCAGCGCTTTACAGGTTGCACACATTATCACAACAACGCAAATGTGAACGTAGCCTAAAATGGATGGGGCTGCATAGGGAAATGGCTGATGTTATGCACATGGAGCTGCACGCTAGGTGTGCTGTGTGGGGAAGAGTTGAAGTTACTTGCGCCAGGCTGGGGGTCTGCATGGGGACAGAGACGGTGATATTATTCGCCTGGGGTTACGCAGGGAAGAAGGGAGGGATATTCTTCATCTGGAGCTGTGTGATGGGGGACTTTGAGGTGAAGAGGTTGAATGTTACTCACATTGGGCTGTGTCGGAAAGTGGTGAAGTTGCTCTTATGGGGTTGCATGCTGAGGAGTTATGTGAGGAAAGGGGCGATATGCGCAGAGGGCTGCATGGCGGGCGTCTGCATGGTGTGGGGTCTGCGTGGAGAAGGAGGCAGTGATGTTACTCTTCTGGGCCTGCACATTGGAGGGCTGCATAGGGAAGGGGGTGATGTAACGTGCATCGTGCTTTCTGCATGCTGGGGTGTTGCATGGGGAAAGGGATCATGTTACTCATATGGCACTGCTTATTGGGGAGGCTGCTAGGGAAAGAGTGTGATGGTACTTGTGTGGGGCTGCTCGACAGCGTGAAGAAGGGTTATGATTACTTGTGTGGCACTTTATGCTGGTGGGTATGTGGAAAAGGGGATGATGTTACTCACGCAGGGCTGAATGCTAAGGGTCTGCATGACAAAGGGAGAGATGTTACTTGCATGAGAATTCATCCTGGGAGGCTGCATGAGAAGGAGATGATGTTACTTGAGTTGGGCTGTAGGCTGCTTGGGAATGGTGTTATGTTACTCACTAAGTTCTGCATGCTGAGAAGCTGCATGAGAAGGAGATGATGATACTCAAGTGGGGATGGAGGCTTCTTGGGGAAGGGGTAATGTTACTTGCATGGGTGCAGACTGGGGGCTATTTGGGAAGGGGTGATGTTATTCGCTTGAGGCTGAATGCTGGAGGGCTGCATGGGGAGGGGGGCGATGTTACTAACGGGCTGTGTGGATACTGGGTGATGTTACTCGCATAGGGCTGCCTGAGTAGGGGCTGATGTTACTCATGGGGAACTGCATGGGGAAGCAGTTGAATTTATGCGCAAGGGGCTCCGTGCAGAGGGGGGAATGATGTTACTCGCATGATGCTTTGTGGGGAAGGGCGGGTGATGTTACTCTCGTGGAGCAGTGTTGTGAATTCTGTGGTCAAGCTCCCTCCTGTGGTCATGAGTGGTACTTCGGCTGGTTCTGTCCATGAGCTTCCTCTGGTGGATGTGAGTGGGGCTGCGGCTTCTGAGTTTCCTTCCTCAGGTGACGAGGTTAAGTCGTTAGGTGCTGCTCTATTTAACTCCACCTAGTTCTTTGTTCCTAGCCTCCAGTCAATGTTCCAGTATTGGTCTTGCTCTCTCCTGGATCGTTCTTGTGACCTGTCTTCCCTGCATAAGCTAAGTCTGCTTGTGTTACTTTTGTTTGCTATTTTTTCTGTCCAGCTTGCTATATTGGTTTTTCTTGCTTGCTGGAAGCTCTGGGACGCAGAGGGAGCACCTCCGTGCCGTTAGTCGGTACGGAGGGTCTTTTTGCGCCCTCTGCGTGGTTGTTTGTAGGTTTTTGTGCTGACCGCAAAGATATCTTTCCTATCCTCGGTCTATTCAGTAAGTCGGGCCTCACTTTGCTTTAATCTATTTCATCTCTGTGTTTGTATTTTCATCTTTACTCACAGTCATTATATGTGGGGGGCTGCCTTTTCCTTTGGGGAATTTCTCTGAGGCAAGGTAGGCTTATTTTTCTATCTTCAGGGCTAGCTAGTTTCTCAGGCTGTGCCCGAGGCGCCTAGGTCTGGTCAGGAGCGCTCCACGGCTACCTCTAGTGTGGTGTGATAGGATTAGGGATTGCGGTCAGCAGAGTTCCCACGTCTCAGAGCTCGTCCTATGTTATTAGTAACTATCAGGTCACTTGGTGTGCTCTTAACCACCAGGTCCATTGTGTTTCTGAACTACCAGTTCATAACAGAGCAGCATGCAGGATTACCTGAATGGGGTTGTATTCTGGGGGGCGTGGGAAAGGGGATGATGTTACTCGCATGGTTCTGCATGCTGGGAGGTTGCATGGGAAGAGGGGTTATGTTACTCACATGGGGCTGCGTGGGAAGGGGTGATACTAAAATGGGGCTGCATGCTTTGTTTTAGTAGAGGGTAATATTACTCGCATGGGGCTACGTACTATGGGGCTGCATGAGTAGAAGTGAAGTTTCTTTCCTGGGGCTGCATTCTGTTGTCTGTATGGGAAGGGGGTGATGTTACTCGTCTGTCGCTAGGGGCCGATGTTACTCGTGGGGGGCTGCTTGGGGAAGCAGTTGATATTATGTATGCGGGGCTCTATGCTGGGGGGCTGAGTGGGAAAGGGGGTGGTGATGTTACTCACATATGGCAGCGTCGAAAAGAGGGTGACTTTACATGCGTGTGAGTGCATACTGGGGGCTGATGTTAGACGCATAGGGAATGGAGTGATGTTACGTACATTGGGCTGCATGGGAAAAGAGGTGATGTTACTCACATGGCGCTGCTCAGGAAAGTGTATGATATCACGCTCATTGGCCTGCATGCTGTGGGGAGTGGGGCATCTGAAAGTAGGGATTGATCAGGTGACAGATTTTTTATGAGATGAGCTTGAGGTGCATCTTCAAAAACGACAGGTTCTTCACATGTATCAGATGTGCTACTACGATTATCCGCTGCAAAATCTGTGAATATCACATGTTCCTCGGAGCTCCTGGTACAGTCATCTGCCAAGAATAAAACGGATTTTATTATTTAAAAAAACATTGCATTTGAATTATATATATTAATATTTATTTTTTGTATACTTTATAACATTTCTATACAAACTGTAATACAATGCAATTATCGACAGACTAAGACAATAGACTACAATAGAAGGGCTGATAGTTTATGGCAGGAGTCCTCAAACGACGGCCCGCCGAGGACATATATCTGGCCCCCGGGCCCGGCCGACATTGAACTTCACTACAGTTCAATGCCGGCAGGCCCTGTAATCGCGGGCAGAACGACGAGGAAAAGCGATGCGCGGCCCTCCGTATGCAGCACAGACCACGTGATTGTTATCACGTCACCTGATCACATCACGCCGCCTGTGCCAGAAGAAGACGGAGTCGAGCGAGCGCCTCTTCAGAGCAGCGGGGAACATAGGTGAGTAATGCCGTATCCGGTCTATCATGCCTATTGGGGACATTTACCTTCCTGTTGGGGACATTTACCTGCCTATTGGGGACTATGCTGCCTATTGGGGACATTTACCTGCCAATTGGGGATTATGCTGCCTGTTGGGGAACTATGCTACCTATTGGGGACATTTACCAGCCTATTGAGGACTATGCTGCCTATTGGGGACATTTACCTGCATATTGGGGACTCTTGCACCACACCAGTCTGAGCCTGAGGTAAAAGCAGAGTTCCACCAATATGGGCAATGGTGAGGCTGAAAGAATATTGCCTGTCAAGGCTGCATTTATGGGCACTAATCAGACTGCACTGATGGGCAGTGCAGTCTGTATGTATCTGCGTGGGCAATTTTATTGCTGGTATATTGTCTTTGTAGTGCTGTATATACAGCTCTGGCAAAAATTAAAAGACCACTACAACATTTCAGTTTGTCTGATATTTCACTTTATAGGTATATTTTTGAATAAAATGTAAATTGTTCTTTTATTCTATAAACTACTGACCACATGTCGTGGGTCATTTGTACTAAAGCTGTTCCATCCAGCATGTCCACATGGATATTCCTTCTCTGAACCCTGCTTATACAGGTACTATACAGATGATCAGGTTTTTAAATACATCAGATAGGGATTATATACATTAGTTAGGACTGCTCTATATGGGTATACCTTGACGATTGGTGGAGCAGCTTAGTATACATTTTTTTGCAAAAAAAAGTATCAACTGCTGTGTGATCCTTTAGAAGTGTGTCCTTAAAAGTGTGGATTACAGTAGAATTAAAACCTGAAAGATGTATACAGACTGTGCCCTGCTACCTGTCACCTTCGCACTCTAACAAGCATCTCTATTCTTCCAACAGGTATGTTTATCCACCCAGCTCTCCAGCCTGCTCTCCTGCTTTGTCTGTCTATGAAGTGCACATAGTACATCACCCAGCTTTGCACATAGATTTCCCTCTGCTCCTAGCTTCCACACGGTATGTTTATCCACCCAGCTCTCCAGCCTGCTCTCCTGCTTTGTCTGTCTATGAAGTGCACATAGTACATCACCCAGCTTTGCACATAGATTTCCCTCTGCTCCTAGCTTCCACACGGTATGTTTATCCACCCAGCTCTCCAGCCTGCTCTCCTGCTTTGTCTGTCTATGAAGTGCACATAGTACATCACCCAGCTTTGCACATAGATTTCCCTCTGCTCCTAGCTTCCACACGGTATGTTTATCCACCCAGCTCTCCAGCCTGCTCTCCTGCTTTGTCTGTCTATGAAGTGCACATAGTACATCACCCAGCTTTGCACATAGATTTCCCTCTGCTCCTAGCTTCCACACGGTATGTTTATCCACCCAGCTCTCCAGCCTGCTCTCCTGCTTTGTCTGTCTATGAAGTGCACATAGTACATCATCCAGCTTTGCACATAGATTTCCCTCTGCTCCTAGCTTCCACACGGTATGTTTATCCACCCAGCTCTCCAGCCTGCTCTCCTGCTTTGTTTGTCTATGAAGTGCACATAGTACATCACCCAGCTTTGCACATAGATTTCCCTCTGCTCCTAGCTTCCACACGGTATGTTTATCCACCCAGCTCTCCAGCCTGCTCTCCTGCTTTGTCTGTCTATGAAGTGCACATAGTACATCACCCAGCTTTGCACATAGATTTCCCTCTGCTCCTAGCTTCCACACGGTATGCTTTTCAGCTAACCCCAGCTCTACCCTAGTGTTATTTATGACATTGTTTACTCAGGCCTGATTGTATGCATCTGGTCCACTCTTAATTCTCTGACCAAGATGAGCAGAGACCACTCCTCTCTGCTTCACACCTGAACGCACTTAGTTTTCCTGACTGCGTATTCCAAGATGGAGATACCAGGCCTCTCTTACCCCTTTAATCCTTATACCCCAGAACTATTAATACCCCCCTAAATTAAAACACGACAATTATTTCTTTTGGATAATTTGGCCACAGCGGCCATGTTATTAATAACAAACATAAACAACCATTTATACATTTGTATAAAAACTTGAGGGGAGGGTTCTTGGAGCTAATAAATCTGGCACCTAATAGGCAAAAGCCCAAAACCAACATGAAAAAACCCTTCTTTACCCTCAGCCGTAACCACCAGCTCGAGGGCACCATGTAACCCGTTTACCGGGCAAACCAACCCCAAAGCTCCCGAGGTAAAATCCCCGTCCAGAGCCAGTAAACCAAAGCCAGATCAGCCCCATGAAACCAACTCCAAGAACCCCGCCCCCGCCAACCAGCCACTGTGACAACAGTATAACATAAACCCCTACAAAGGACAAAATTAGCACCTAATTCCCCAACTATTCCCTCGTTACCCTTATAAAGCGCCCAAAGCAAGGACCAAAAACAAGGGAGGGTGGGTGGGCTTCTCAGGTCGGATATCTAAAAGTAATGGCCCCCTTTCCCGCACTTTTCCCATAACCCGCCCCATAACTCTGGGCCACCCCCCTACTCCTCCCCATCCCTTAAACCAATCCCCTCTCCCAGCATTATTATTTAAAAATTGCTCCCCTGCGTTCCCTTGGCAACGCAGTCATGGGGGGCTTTCTTTAACTCCGTTCCTACAGCCCCCCCTCTTGACTGCGTATTCCAAGATGGAACCTCCGAGATACCAGGCCTCTCTTACCCCTTTAATCCTTATACCCCAGAACTATTAATACCCCCCTAAATTAAAACACGACAATTATTTATTTTGGATAATTTGGCCACAGCGGCCATTTTATTAATAACAAACATAAACAACCATTTATACATTTGTATAAAAACTTGAGGGGAGGGTTCTTGGAGCTAATAAATTTGGCACCTAATAGGCAAAAGCCCAAAACCAACATGAAAAAACCCTTCTTTACCCTCAGCCGTAACCACCAGCTCGAGGGCACCATGTAACCCGTTTACCGGGCAAACCAACCCCAAAGCTCCCGAGGTAAAATCCCCGTCCAGAGCCAGTAAACCAAAGCCAGATCAGCCCCATGAAACCAACTCCAAGAACCCCGCCCCCCGCCAACCACGAGCAGCACTGAACACCTCAGGCTCGCGAGTGCCCCACCACCGCCATGGCCCTCTCTACCCCTTTTTGAATTGACAACATCCACAAATCCAGGCCAATATCGTTCAAATGAACGCCATCACTCCTCCAGTAATTTCCAACACCAGCTTCCAACTCAAAGTGGCGAACCGCCGCCCCCCCGTTACGAGAAACAAAACTCGCCACAGCCCTGTTTAGCTTAACCCGGGCCCTATTGATACCCTTCATAGAGCGTACTGCCCTCCACGTTTCTCTGGGCACAATGTCGGACCACACCGTAACCATCCCTGGGAAAGATACCCACAATCGTAAAAAATCATACCGTATATCCCGAATTAATTCTCTCACCGGCTTAGACCCCAAATCGTTACCACCCAAATGTACCACTACAATGTCGGGGGAACGATCCAAACTAACCGATCTGGAAAACTTGGTCAAAAACCCGCGCCACGACATGCCCCGAAAACCCAACCATCGGACCTCCACCGCCTCCCTCTGAAATCCCAATTGCCTACCATCTTGTCTAACATCGGCACGAATCGCCCCCCAATGCACAAAAGAATGTCCGAAAATCCACGCCAGAAGTGGGGTCCGACCTGCAAAATACAACGATAATTAATACCCCCACAAAATCAATTACGCACATAAGATAAATAACGATTCGACGACCACCGGCCAATACGACGAATAACCTCCGGACCCAGCCCCAAACCAGCCGCCTCAGATGCTGCCCCAATTCGAAATGAATGCGTCCCAAATGACAAGGGATCCAGGCCTAAAATTGTCAACGCTTGTCTCAATACTGCCGTAAACTGGAACCGCGATAAAAATTCACACTGACGGTGCCGCAAAAGTGGGCCAGACCTATCTGGATCCAATCCCCAATAATCTTCCAAACACCGATGGGGGCACATCGCCCCCCCCCCCAATCACTTTTCCTAAAACCACATGTCTTCCTTTCCCAAACTGATCGGTCTTCGACCGCCGAATCCAAAAGGCAACCCCACCTGACCAAAATTCAATATCCTCCGCCAACAAACCCCCGGCTGTAAACCTGCTAGGGGAAACCAGCTCCCCTATTCTCAATGCCCCAAAAAAGGCCAACGAAAACGCCAGTCGAAACAGAACAGCCTCGTAGTCAGAACTGCAAAATTCCCCCAATGCTACTCCCAGACGCTCCAACATCCCGAAAGATATGGGCCGTCGAGTATCGCAAGTTGAAAAACCCATCCTAAAACCTTTTAATGCCTGCCGAATCAAGAAATCCTTAGTGACGTCAACGGAACCCTGGAGCTTAAAACCAAAAGCAACGCCAGCTATAAATTTATTCAATTTCGACACAGACCAACCCCATTCCTCCGCCGATCCAATCAAAAGCAAAATCGCCATTACCCTGTCACCATCCGATTCAACTGAACCCAACTGTTCCAACCATCCTTCCCACAAATGCCAAGACGCCTCATAACCTGACCACGTCCTTCCGGACACTGAAGATTGTATCAGCCGACCTCCTCTTCCGCAACAATCTGCCACAAATGAAAAGGGCATGTCGTTCCTGCATCTTCCACTTCTGGAGCCAACTCCCGGAAACGTTCCCACTGTAAACGAGACAGAGCATCAGCTATAGAATTTTGAACGCCGGGAACATGTACAGCCGAAATCCATGTATTCAACTCCAGGCACCGCAAAACTAACTCCCGAACCAATTTGATTACCGGAGGAGATGAAGAAGACAGACTATTGATCACCGACACCACACTCGAATTGTCGCAATGAAAACGTATCCGCCTATCCTTAAAAGTACTGCCCCAAATGAACACCGAAACCACAATTGGAAACAGCTCCAACAACGCCAAATTTTTTGTAAAACCCGCTTCGTGCCACCAATCAGGCCATCCCCCAACACTCCACTTTCCAGCACAATAAGCCCCGTATCCGACACTACCAGCCGCATCCGTAAAAATTTCACAATCAAAATCATTCAAATCCTCCTGTTGGATCAGGGCCCTACCGTTATAGTTGTCCAAAAAACGCCTCCAAACCGCCAAATCCTCCCTGTGCTCTTTGTTCAAGCGTACAAAATGATGTGCTGAACGCACTCCAGCCGTAGCCCTTGACAATCTCCTACAAAATATCCTGCCCATAGGCATAATACGGCACGCAAAGTTCAACCGCCCCAACAACGACTGTAGCTCTTTCAACGTAACCTTGCGTAACTTCTCGCATCTCAACACCTCTTGCCGTAAAGCCAACAGCTTCTCCTCAGGCAAGCGACACTCCATCTTCTCCGAATCTATGAGAATGCCTAAGAAACTCAACACCGTGACAGGTCCCTCTGTTTTATCACGCGCTAAGGGGACACCAAACTGTCCTGCCACCCACTCCATCGTAGCCAACAGATTACCGCACAACAAAGAATCCGAGGGGCCAACAAACAAAAAATCGTCTAAGTAATGAATAACAGACGGAACCTGAGAAACATCCCGAACAACCCACTCCAAAAAAGTACTAAAAGCTTCAAACAGCGAGCAGGAAATCGAACAACCCATAGGCAAACACCTATCCAAATAAAACCCCCCGTTCCAAAAACATCCTAACAGCGGGATACTATCGGGGTGAACCGGAAGTAGACGGAAAGCCAATTCAACATCTGTCTTAGCCATTAGTGCACCTTTGCCATACCTACGCACCCATTGCACCGCAGCATCAAAGGAGGTATAAACCACCGAGCAAAGTTCCTCCGCTATCCCGTCATTAACTGACTGGCCCTTTGGATATGACAGATGCTGAATAAGGCGAAACTCATTAGGCTCTTTTTTAGGGACAACCCCAAGAGGCGAAACAACCACCCCCTCCACAGGTAAATCGCTAAACGGCCCCGCCATGCGCCCTAACTCAACCTTCTTCGCCAATTTAGCCGTAACCACATCTGCCTGAAGGTTAGCCGACCTCAAATTCTTTTTTGAAAAGGGGATAGCATGAGCCGGATGAGGAATCCTAAAACCCTCCGAAAAACCATCCCACAACAACAACCTTTTCTCTATCCGGATACCTACTTAGATAAGGGGCCATCTTTAGAACCTTCACCGGTGTCACCCCCATGACCGCCTCCCACTGCTGGTTTGCCCCTTGCTTTTTTAAAACACTTGGCCACTCCGTGTGAGGCCCCTCCACAGTGGGAACAGACATGCTTGAACTTGTATGTACTGCCGTATTTGCATTGGCCGTCATTAAACTGCCAACACGTCCCTGTTTTGTCCTTAGCCCCTGGTGACCCCTGTCCCCCACTTCCTTGCCCTGACTGCTGACCGCTACTCCCTCCACCCCCATGAAAGGACTGCCCAAACCGCGTTGGAGCCATCACCTTCAACCACAAACCTATGTCTTTCTGCTCCCATTTTATATCGGGTCTAATCGCCTTCCTTTGCCGAAACTGCTCGTCATAGCGTAACCACGCCTGGCCCCCGTACGCCCTGTATGCTTCCCCTATCGCATCAACATAGCAGAACAAACCTGCACAATTCTCCGGAAACTTTTCACCTATAACACCTGCCAAAATGAAAAACGCCTGCTGCCAATTCGCAAACGTCTGCGGTATCAATCGCCAATGCCTCTTCTCCTCCTCCTCTTTTTTACTATCCTTCTTCTTACCCTTATCCAGATTGAACTTCTCCAGGGGCAACAGGGAGAAAATCTCTACATATTCATCTTTCCATATTTTTTCTTTAACCTCTTTTTTTAAATGGGCCCCCAACGGCCCCTCAAAACACACATAAACCTCCCCCTTAGCTCTATCATCCAACTTAATCCTGTCCCCTTTATCCTTGTCAGTCTGCACCGACACTGACACCCCTGCCGTCGACGCCTGCTCTACCCCACTAGCCCTACCAGACCCGACTACCACTCCCGAACCCGTACCTGAAGGCGGCAACCAAGCACCTAACGGGGACGACCGCACACTATCCCGGCCCTCCCCATACAATCTCCTCAAAATCTGGGACATACCCGCCAAAAGCTCCCTGACCCCCGGGACCCCCCCGGTGCTGGGCCCCCCACTCCCTGCCAAATCAACCCCCCCATACCAACTATCCCCAGCCCGAGCACCACTATCCCACCCCGCAACAGAATTATTCTCATACTCACTAAGCTGCGCAGGTGCTGTGTCCCCGCCAGCCGTGCGATCACCGAACTCCCGCAGGTCGCTCCTGGAACCGGAATCCTCTGTGCCGCTGTGTTGCTCCAGGCCCGCGCCCCTGGCCTCCTCGTCACCAGGGGGGACCGGAGCAGGCGAACTGGAACTCTCCCTGGACCTTCTGGGTGACCTGGACCTGGCGGCCGCCAGCCCGACTCCGGACCTGTCTTCTTGCTGGGCTCTGCCATGAATCCCAGCCGCTGCCAACGTTCACCCCCGCCGTGCTGGGCCAGGCTGTGGTGTTGAGGTACGCCTGCCCGTTGCTCTGCCTCTTGCCGCGCCGCCCCTGCCGGGCCCCCGGGGTGATTCAAACCCCGAGGTACACGCCGCCGCTCCGCTGCTCCTCACTTGCCCCGCCGCCGCTCCTTGCGCTCTGCTCCTCGTCGCCGGTGACGTCGCAGGCGCCGCAGACACCGCCGCTGCGCGCCGGGTACCGCTCCTGCTCACCGCCGCCATGTTGGAGCCGCGACCTGGAACTCCACCAGGCACTTCCGGTGCGGCCTGTGCGTCTCTCTGGGCCTGCGCCACCGCCGCTCCCGTCCGTCGTCCAGCGTCAGCAGCGCCGGCCTGTGGATTCCTGCCGGAGGACGGGCCGGGGAGGGTAGGTGACTGCCGGCCCGCACACTCTGCAGGGTCCCGAGAGGGGCTCCGTGGCTGGCGGTTGCCGCTCCCTCCAAGCTCCGGTGACAGGCGCTCCGGGGGACGGGTCCTCCTGGATCTGGTCCCCTGGGCACCCGGACTGCCCAGCAATGACGCCAGCTGGTCCTCCAGCCAGCCTCCGCGCCGCGACCTCGCCATCTCCCTCAGCTGCCCAAGGATTTCATCGACGGAGGCCATCCTGCACGTCTTCTCAGGTCGGATATCTAAAAGTAATGGCCCCCTTTCCCGCACTTTTCCCATAACCCGCCCCATAACTCTGGGCCACCCCCCTACTCCTCCCCATCCCTTAAACCAATCCCCTCTCCTAGCATTATTATTTAAAAATTGCTCTCCTGCGTTCCCTTGGCAACGCAGTCATGGGAGGCTTTCTTTAACTCAGTTCCTACAGCCCTCGCTCTATATATTGCATAGTACAAGTCTGCAATAACTTTAGTCTGCTGTGTGATCCCTTAGAAGTGTGTCCTTAAAAGTGTGGAATACAGTAGAATTAAAACCTGAATTGAACCGGAAGGGAACTGAAGCTAACAAGACAGTCACTGTAAACAATGTTTCTGTTTGCTTTCACTTTCACCCCTATAATCCATCACTTTCTGCTACCTCCCCCAATCCCCACACCAAGTAAGGAACTGTTCATCTCTTCTTCAGTCCTCCCCATCCATCTCGCCTCCTCCTCAGAACTGTTCCTTAACATACAATCTTCTGTCTCCAAGCACAGACAGCCCACTCATGCCCTCTCCTGCTAACACTTTCTCTGCTCCTTCTCACTGCTGGTGATATCTCTCCAAATCCTGGTCCTCCTCACCATATTCCCACAATCATTTCTACCTCCCATCCACGCTCTATCACAAACTTCCGTAACCTCTCTAACCTTATACCCATTCGCCCAGCCCCCGCCTCCCCAGTCCCACTAACAGGAGCTCTGTGGAACGCTCGCTCTGTCTGCAACAAGCTTTCCTACATCCATGATCTTTTTGTTACTACCAAACTTTCCTTCCTCGCCATCACCGAAACCTGGCTCACCTCTTCTGACACAGCCTCCCCTGCTGCACTCTCTTACGGTGGCTTCCACCTTTCCCACACACCCCGCCCCAGCAGCAAACATGGCGGAGGAGTTGGCTTTCTCCTGTCAGATAACTGCTCCTTCACCCCAATCCCACTTCCACCCTCTGTTACCCTCCCTTCCTTTGAGGTGCACTCTGTGCGCATCTACTCCCCCTCCAACCTCCAACTGGCTGTCATTTACCGTCCCCCAGGGCCAGCCACCACCTTCTTTGACCACTTCACCACCTGGCTACTTCATTTCCTTTCTCTCAGCACAGAGATCCTGAACCAATGAGAACGTGACAGGGAATGATTATAGTCTAAAAATCAATTTTTATTTTTACATAACAATAGTGACAAACATTTAAAAGAACATATTATTAAAAAAAAATATATATATATATATATATATATATATATATATATATATATATATAGTTTCCAAGAGAATTGTGCACAAAACAAGCCGCAAATAATAGGGCAAGCCAGATCCTCATAATATACCACAGGGTAAGATGGGCGTCTATCATATATGCACACCAAAGGTAAAAAAAATATATAAAAAATGTGAAAAAATATATATGGAAGGACCAAAGTGTGCCTAGTGATGTATAAATATATGCATAAATGTCAAAATCCACAAAAAATCACAGAAAATCATGGTGAAAATATACTATTTGAAGTGCTATATATATTACAATTCAACCCTCACCAGAGGAATATGTGCAAACTGCAAGAAAAAAACCATGAAAAAAAGTGCTATGTGCAGATGCAGTAAAGTTGCCAATTTACTCACAATGAATCAGGGGAATGTTCCCAGGCTGCCAGCGGCTAGATAATGTGCACCCCGATGCGCGTTTTAGACACACAGTCCTTCGTCAGGGGGAGTGTGTATTTCGATGACCGAGGGGCATTTTATACCGTATCGGTATCTGAGGACGCTGATTGAAATCCCCGCCGTCTAAGCGGCGCATGCGCCGCCCAAGCAGACCGGAAATCCGAGATGCAGCATCACGTGACTGGACGCACATGTTGAGTTCATTGCGTTACCAAGGACACAGAGATGCCGCGGCCCCGACGCCAGAATGCCGGACGCTCATGCGCACAACAGCGGGAACACCATGAGCGATCTCTAAGTGCATTGAGTGTGAAAGTGTAACGCTACACCAATGAAGTAGCATTATAATAAATATATATTCTGGGACGTAACAGCGCCAGTATCTAGACGCCCGCAACCAATATCATTGGTGTTTGTATAATAGAACGCCTCGGCATTAGCCTTTTGAATATAGATATTCATGGTTGTATGGGGCGATTATAGGCTTTTTTTGACTGATCTGTGGCTATATCCACGTTCAAAAAATCTCTCCTTTAGAGTTTTTGCCTGTTTCTCAAAATCCTCCTCATTTGAGCATACTCTCCGAAGGCGTAGGAATTGCCCTATAGGTATGGAATTAATCATAGCCTTTGGATGTGAGGATGACGCATGTAAAAGTGAGTTGACTGCCGTCGGTTTACGATATAGATCAGTCAAAAGGGTATTGTCCGCGCCCCTCCTTACTGCAACATCAAGAAACTCAATTTGATTCAAATCCCATTTGTATGTTAGGTGTATATTAAATGGGTTTTGGTTCAGCTGAAGCATAAAGGATTCTAGAGATGATACTGATCCTTGCCAGAGAATAAATATGTCATCGATAAACCGTACCCAGAGAAGGATATGGTCCATCGCAGGCATGAGATCGGACATCAAGAGGTCCCTCTCCCACAGCCCCAGGAACAAATTTGCATATGCAGGCGCAAATGACGCACCCATTGCAGTGCCCTGGAGCTGTAGGTAGAAGGACCTCTTGAATAGAAAAAAGTTATGTGACAGAGAAAAATCCAAAAGTTCCATAGTCAACTCATTTATGTCTTTGGATGTAGAGGAAGATTCCAAAAAATATCGAACTGCTCGTAGCCCATCTTTATGGCGTATGCTCGTGTACAGAGATTCTACGTCGCATGATACTAGTAAGGTGTCATTGTCGATATGTAGGCCATCTATTTTCTTCAAAAAATCACTTGTATCTTTAATGAATGACGGTAGCATCTCAACCAGAGGTTGTAATCTGGAGTCTACATACTTGTTAATGTTTTCCATGAAATTCCCACATCCCGAGATGATCGGCCTACCTGGTGGTACAGTTTCGTTCTTATGGATTTTGGGTAAAAAGTAAAATGTTGGTATTGTTGGTTCCACCACTTGTAAAGCTGAAAATAGGTCTTTAGTTATTACACCATTATCCCTAGCCTCCTTGAGAATGGCTGATAGTTCTTTCGAGAATTTATCGAGGGGATTAAAGGTAAGTTTTTTGTAGCAAATCTCAACCCTTAGTTGTCTAAATGCCTCCGCCTCATATAGTGATTTAGGCCAAATCACTATATTTCCGCCTTTATCGGCGGGTTTGATAAGGATGTCCTGCATACTCTGTAGTTTGACTAAACTACTTCTTTCTTCCCTACTAAGATTAGCAGTATTGGGGTAACGAGGGATACACAGTCAAAAATCAGCGCCATACTACTTTTTTCAAACGCCCCATACAACCATGAATATCTATATTCAAAAGGCTAACGCCGAGGCGTTCTATTATACAAACACCAATGATATTGGTTGCGGGCGTCTAGATACTGGCGCTGTTACGTCCCAGAATATATATTTTTTATAACGCTACTTCATTGGTGTAGTGTTACACTTTCACACTCAATGCACTTAGAGATCGCTCATGGTGTTCCCGCTGTTGTGCGCATGAGCGTCTGGCATTCTGGCGTTGGGGCCGTGGCGTCTCTGTGTCCTTGGTAACGCCATGAACTCAACATGTGCGTCCGGTCACGTGATGCTGCATCTCGGATTTCCGGTATGCTTGGGCGGCGCATGCGCCGCTTAGACGGCGGGGATTTCCATCAGCGTCCTCAGATACCGATACGGTATAAAATGCCCCTCGGTCATGGAAATACACACTCCCCCTGACGAAGGACTGCGTGTCTGAAACGCGCGTCGGGGTGCACATTATCTAGCCGCTGGCAGCCTGGGAACATTCCCCTGATTCATTGTGAGTAAATTGGCAACTTTACTGCATCTGCACATAGCACTTTTTTTCATGGTTTTTTTCTTGCAGTTTGCACATATTCCTCTGGTGAGGGTTGAATTGTAATATATATAGCACTTCAAATAGTATATTTTCACCATGATTTTCTGTGATTTTTTGTGGATTTTGACATTTATGCATATATTTATACATCACTAGGCACACTTTGGTCCTTCCATATATATTTTTTCACATTTTTTATATATTTTTTTACCTTTGGTGTGCATATATGATAGACGCCCATCTTACCCTGTGGTATATTATGAGGATCTGGCTTGCCCTATTATTTGCGGCTTGTTTTGTGCACAATTCTCTTGGAAACTATATATATATATAAATATATATATATATGTATTTTTTAATAATATGTTCTTTTAAATGTTTGTCACTATTGTTATGAAAAAATAAAAATTGATTTTTAGACTATAATCATTCCCTGTCACGTTCTCATTGGTTCAAGATCTCTGTGCTGAGAGCTTTGTTCTCCTCTCTTTAGTGGGTTTCCACTATATTTGTGGCACATGTGGTGACCTATTGACTATATTGGAACTTATATTTTAATATATTGATTTTTTAAATTTGTTCATTATTTAGGTATTACTACTGTGTCTTTTACTAATATATATACTGTGTTTTGCACAGGCATTTTCTGCCCTGAACATGGATTTTAGGACCAGGGAACAGTCCTGGCAGGGACAAATTAATGCGGTGTTTGGCAATAGTGGTAACGCTATAACCTCCAATGGTGGTATACAATATGATGATTTCTTTTATACTATTAAGAATTTGACATACAAACGTAAACGCTCCTGGTGGAACAGGGCGTTTCTGGAGAACTATGTCCAAAGGCAACTCATTCCCAGAGGCCTAAGGATCCAGATTAGACCATCATTCCCCGTTAATGATGAAGATTTCATCAGTAAGTGGGAAACTACATGCAATGATACATCAAAGAAATTAATGGAGCTCCTTATACAGTTTAACTTGAAAGCTCTGGCTGAGATTGACAAATCCCTAGAAGAAAATCTAACAAAGGCCAAAGCTAATCTTACCCCCGAACAGTTTGGAATGATTAACCCGCAACTGGAAAAATTAGTGGATCAGTGGGTAAAAGACATACAGGCTAAACAGGCCAAAAAACTGATGAGAGATCAAAGTGATCTTGCAAATGGGAGAATCTACAGATGGCGCAAAAATGCGACAAAGGATATGACCCGTGAACGTACAATGTCTACAACGTCAAGTATAATTAACGGTGATGTCTCATGTGCCTCCTCTTCCGCCTCTACTTCAGTGTCTGTTATCTCTACTCCGAAACGCAAAAGAGAACCTCGCTACGTATCAACTAAACGGAATTTCAGATACTCTCCCGAGAGAAATGGAAATAGTAGTAAGATAATTAATTTAAGTTCCCATACTTTTTCACAGATAGAACTTGATGTATTGAGTAAGGGATTAATGTTTTGTCCGACGGCCAACTTCGACAAATTTGTTGCCATTAAGGACTTGCATCTCTTTGCAAGAAAATTACTGTTTAAGCGCCATTTCCATAATGAGATACAAACTTATTATTCCCTACAGAGGCGGAACAGGAGGCACTAGACACACTGGAAGAACTAGCACGTGAACACAATGAAACTGAGGGAGGTAAGATCCCGGATTCTATCAAACCACGTTCACATAGATTTCCACCTCTTTCCTCATGCCCGACTTTAGACATTTTTGTCCAGACCGTCAGTAGAGAATTTGATAAAATCCCTCGTTACCCCAATACTGCTAATCTTAGTAGGGAAGAAAGAAGTAGGTTAGTCAAACTACAGGGTATGCAGGACATCCTTATCAAACCCGCCGATAAAGGCGGAAATATAGTGATTTGGCCTAAATCACTATATGAGGCGGAGGCATTTAGACAACTAAGGGTTGAGATTTGCTACAAAAAAACTTACCTTTAATCCCCTCGATAAATTCTCGAAAGAACTATCAGCCATTCTCAAGGAGGCTAGGGATAATGGTGTAATAACTAAAGACCTATTTTCAGCTTTACAAGTGGTGGAACCAACAATACCAACATTTTACTTATTACCCAAAATCCATAAGAACAAAACTATACCACCAGGTAGGCCGATCATCTCGGGATGTGGGAATTTAATGGAAAACATTAACAAGTATGTAGACTCCAGATTACAACCTCTGGTTGAGGTGCTACCATCATTCATTAAAGATACAAGTGATTTTTTGAAGAAAATAGATGGCCTACATATCGACAATGACACCTTACTAGTATCATGCGACGTAGAATCTCTGTACACGAGCATACGCCATAAAGATGGGCTACGAGCAGTTCGATATTTTTTGGAATCTTCCTCTACATCCAAAGACATAAATGAGTTGACTATGGAACTTTTGGATTTTTCTCTGTCACATAACTTTTTTCTATTCAAGGGGTCCTTCTACCTACAGCTCCAGGGCACTGCAATGGGTGCGTCATTTGCGCCTGCATATGCAAATTTGTTCCTGGGGCTGTGGGAGAGGGACCTCTTGATGTCCGATCTCATGCCTGCGATGGACCATATCCTTCTCTGGGTACGGTTTATCGATGACATATTTATTCTCTGGCAAGGATCAGTATCATCTCTAGAATCCTTTATGCTTCAGCTGAACCAAAACCCATTTAATATACACCTAACATACAAATGGGATTTGAATCAAATTGAGTTTCTTGATGTTGCAGTAAGGAGGGGCGCGGACAATACCCTTTTGACTGATCTATATCGTAAACCGACGGCAGTCAACTCACTTTTACATGCGTCATCCTCACATCCAAAGGCTATGATTAATTCCATACCTATAGGGCAATTCCTACGCCTTCGGAGAGTATGCTCAAATGAGGAGGATTTTGAGAAACAGGCAAAAACTCTAAAGGAGAGATTTTTTGAACGTGGATATAGCCACAGATCAGTCAAAAAAGCCTATAATCGGGCCAAATATACCACAAGACATGAGGCTCTATATACGGTAAAACCCCCAACTAAAAGACAGCCCACCAGGTATATTACCCAATTTCATGGCCAGACAGATTTGATGCATTATTATTTGGCAAAATCATGGCCGATTCTTCAGAGTGATCCGATATTATCAAAATATATTGGCCAACAGCCAGATATTACATTCAGGCGTTCACAGAATCTCGGTGACTCTCTTGTTAAAAGCCACTATGTGAGCGACCCATCAGTAGGCTCTACATTTTTGAATGGGACTAAACCACAATCTGGCTGCAAACCATGTGGAAAATGTGTGGCCTGTCCTAACATTATGAGGTCACAATCATTTAAAAACAGTAAAGACACTATAACATATCAGATTAAACATCCTATAACATGTACTTCCCGGGCTGTAATATACTACGCTGTATGTCCTTGTCCACTTATTTATGTAGGGATGACGACTCGTCAACTAAAAGTGCGTACAAGAGAACATGTATTGGGAATACAAGCAGCTAGGGAGATTGAGGACGTCACAATACTAAAGACTATTCCCAAACATTTTAAAACACACCATAACTGTGACGCCTCTGTTATGAACAGGTGATTCAGAACCACAATGGACCTAGTGGTTAAGAGCACACAAAGTGACCTGATAGTTACTAACATAGGACGAGCTCTGAGACGTGGGAACTCTGCTGACCGCAATCCCTAATCCTATCATACCACACTAGAGGTAGCCGTGGATTGCGCCTAACGCTCCCTATGCAACTCGGCACAGCCTGAGAAACTAACTAGCCCTGAAGATAGAAAAATAAGCCTACCTTGCCTCAGAGAAATTCCCCAAAGGAAAAGGCAGCCCCCCACATATAATGACTTTGAGTTAAGATGAAAATACAAACACAGAGATGAAATAGACTTTAGCAAAGCGAGGCCCGACTTACTGAATAGACCGAGGATAGGAAAGATAGCTTTGCGATCAACACAAAAACCTACAAACAACCACGCAGAGGGCGCAAAAAGACCCTCCGCACCGACTAACGGTACGGAGGTGCTCCCTCTGCGTCTCAGAGCTTCCAGCAAGCAAGAAAAACCAATATAGCAAGCTGGACAGAAAATATAGCAAACAAAAGTAACACAAGCAAAACTTAGCTTATGCAGGGCAGACAGGCCATAAGAACGATCCAGGAGAAAGCAAGACCAATACTGGAACATTGACTGGAGGCCAGGAACAAAGAACTAGGTGGAGTTAAATAGAGCAGCACCTAACGACTTAACCTCGTCACCTGAGGAAGGAAACTCAGAAGCCGCAGCCCCACTCACATCCACCAGAGGAAGCTCATAGACAGAACCAGCCGAAGTACCACTCATGACCACAAGAGGGAGCTTGACCACAGAATTCACAACACGCCTCTCTCCTAAAAGTGAAAGGAATAGATATGCTAAAACATAATGAGAGAAGTGGGAAAGTCAGCATACCCCTAGCACAACTAGAAACTAAATGGATCTGGCTACTAGACACTGTATCACCCAAGGGCCTCAATGAAAATTTAAGTTTTGCTCCATTTCTTTGATATAATTTTTATAATTTTTACATCTTTTTATCAGTATTGTATACCTTTTAATCAATTTTAATTTTTTTTATTTTTAATTGGTATGGTTATTTATATATTTATATAATACATTTTAATATATTTATATATACTTATCCAATATGATATTATAACATGACCGATATTAATACATGATGCATTTATTTTGTACTAATTACTGTGCTTATACCATCTTAGGCAATTGCTAATAATGTACCTCCAGGATGTATCCCGTGTATTGGGTCCTTGCGTATAATCAATGACCAGGGACCAGCTACTTCCATCGGGGTTTTTCTCGTTTTGGTTCTGAGGAGGTGGATCTCTGCCCACATTGGATCCAAGAGGACTGGATACATAGGATTGAAACATACAAAGAATGTTATATATGTCCTTATATGTTATATATTGTAGCGTTTCTCTATATTAATTTATATTCAGTTCCACCTAGGACCTAACATCAGGGATCATATACTATTTAAATTATATATAATCTATTATACCATGGGGATCCCCAGTCTTATATTACGTAGAATTTTTTCACCCCACTATAGTTTTCTGGCTTGACATTTGGCCCATCTTACTTACCTATTTATTTATTTATTTATTCATACATCTCGCACATATAGTACACACCCATTTTTCGTGATACACATATATATATCATTTACCCATTAATCTGCACAGCCACTTTTATGGATGGGGACACATAGTCAAAAATCAGCACCATACTACTTTTTTCAAACGCCCCATACAACCATGAATATCTATATTCAAAAGGCTAACGCCAAGGCGTTCTATTATACAAACACCAATGATATTGGTTGCGGGCGTCTAGATACTGGCGCTGTTACGTCCCAGAATATATATTTTTTATAACGCTACTTCATTGGTGTAGCGTTACACTTTCACACTCAATGCACTTAGAGATCGCTCATGGTGTTCCCGCTGTTGTGCGCATGAGCGTCCGGCATTCTGGCGTCGGGGCCACGGCGTCTCTGTGTCCTTGGTAACGCCATGAACTCAACATGTGCGTCCGGTCACGTGATGCTGCGTCTCGGATTTCCGGTCTGCTTGGGCGGCGCATGCGCCGCTTAGACGGCGGGGATTTCCATCAGCGTCCTCAGATACCGATACGGTATAAAATGCCCCTCGGTCATGGAAATACACACTCCCCCTGATCAAGGACTGCGTGTCTGAAACGCGCGTCGGGGTGCACATTATCTAGCCGCTGGCAGCCTGGGAACATTCCCCTGATTCATTGTGAGTAAATTGGCAACTTTACTGCATCTGCACATAGCACTTTTTTTCATGTTTTTTTTCTTGCAGTTTGCACATATTCCTCTGGTGAGGGTTGAATTGTGATATATATAGCACTTCAAATAGTATATTTTCACCATGATTTTCTGTGATTTTTTGTGGATTTTGACATTTATGCATATATTTATACATCACTAGGTACACTTTGGTCCTTCCATATATATTTTTTCACATTTTTTATATATTTTTTTTACCTTTGGTGTGCATATATGATAGACGCCCATCTTACCCTGTGGTATGTTATGAGGATCTGGCTTGCCCTATTATTTGCGGCTTGTTTTGTGCACAATTCTCTTGGAAACTATATATATATATATATTATATATATATATATATATATATATATATATATATATATATATATATATATATATATATATATACACAGGTCCTTCTCAAAAAATTAGCATATAGTGTTAAATTTCATTATTTACCATAATGTAATGATTACAATTAAACTTTCATATATTATAGATTCATTATCCACCAACTGAAATTTGTCAGGTCTTTTATTGTTTTAATACTGATGATGTTGGCATACAACTCCTGATAACCCAAAAAACTTGTCTCAATAAATTAGCATATCAAGAAAAGGTTCTCTAAACGACCTATTACCCTAATCTTCTGAATCAACTAATTAACTCTAAACACATGCAAAAGATACCTGAGGCTTTTATTAACTCCCTGCCTGGTTCATTACTCAAAACCCCCATCATGGGTAAGACTAGCGACCTGACAGATGTCAAGAAGGCCATCATTGACACCCTCAAGCAAGAGGGTAAAGGTACCTTCACACATAACGATATCGTTAACGATATCGTTGCTATTTGTGACGTAGCAACGATATCGTTAATGAAATCGTTATGTGTGACAGCGACCAACGATCAGGCCCCTGCTGGGAGATCGTTGGTCGCTGAATAAAGTCCAGAACTTTATTTCATCGCTGGACTCCTGCTGACATCGCTGGATCGGCGTGTGTGACACCGATCCAGCGATGTCTTCACTGGTAACCAGGGTAAACATCGGGTAACTAAGCGCAGGGCCGCGCTTAGTAACCCGATGTTTACCCTGGTTACCATGCTAAAAGTAAAAAAAAACAAACACTACATACTTACCTACCGCTGTCTGTCCTCCAGCGCTGTGCTCTGCTCTCCTCCTGTACTGTCTGTGAGCCGGAAAGCAGAGCGGTGACGTCACCGCTCTGCTTTCCGGCTCCCAGACAGTACAGGAGGAGAGCAGAGAAGCAGAGCGCAGCGCTGGAGGACAGACGGCTGTAGGTAAGTATGTAGTGTTTGTTTTTTTTTACTTTTAGCATGGTAACCAGGGTAAACATCGGGTTACTAAGCGCGGCCCTGCGCTTAGTTACCCGATGTTTACCCTGGTTACCGGCATCGTTGGTCGCTGGAGAGCGGTCTGTGTGACAGCTCTCCAGCGACCAAACAGCGACGCTGCAGCGATCCGGATCGTTGTCGGTATCGCTGCAGCGTCGCTTAATGTGAAGGGGCCTTTAGACCCAGAAAGAAATTTCTCAACAAATAGGCTGTTCCCAGAGTGCTGTATCAAGGCACCTCAATGGAAAGTCTGTTGGAAGGAAACAATGTGGCAGAAAACGCTGTACAACGAGAAGAGGAGACCGGACCCTGAGGAAGATTGTGGAGAAGGATCGATTCCAGACCTTGGGGAACCTGAGGAAGCAGTGGACTGAGTCTGGTGTGGAAACATCCAGAGCCACCGTGCACAGGCGTGTGCAGGAAATGGGCTACAGGTGCCGCATTCCCCAGGTAAAGCCACTTTTGAACCATAAACAGCGGCAGAGGCGCCTGACCTGGGCTACAGAGAAGCAGCACTGGACTGTTGCTAGGTGGTCCCAAGTACTTTTTTCTGATGAAAGCAAATTTTGCATGTCATTCGGAGATCAAGGTGCCAGAGTCTGGAGGAAGACTGGGGAGAAGGAAATGCCAAAATGCCTGAAGTCCAGTGTCAAGTACCCACAGTCAGTGATGGTGTGGGGTGCCATGTCAGCTGCTGGTGTTGGTCCACTGTGTTTCATCAAGGGCAGGGTCAATGCAGCTAGCTATCAGGAGATTTTGGAGCACTTCATGCTTCCATCGGCTGAAATGCTTTATGGACATGAAGATTTCATTTTTCAGCACGACCTGGCACCTGCTCACAGTGCCAAAACCACTGGTAAATGGTTTACTGACCATGGTATTACTGTGCTCAACTGGCCTGCCAACTCTCCTGACCTGAACCCCATAGAGAATCTGTGGGATATTGTGAAGAGAAAGTTGAGAGACGCAAGACCCAACACTCTGGATGAGCTTAAGGCCGCTATTGAAGCATCCTGGGCCTCCATAACATCTCAGCAGTGTCACAGGCTGATTGCCTCCATGCCACGCCGCATTGAAGCAGTCATTTCTGCCAAAGGATTCCCGACCAAGTATTGAGTGCATAACTGAACATTATTATTTGATGTTTTTTTTGTTTGTTATTAAAAAACACTTTTATTTGATTGGATGGGTGAAATATGCTAATTTATTGAGACAGGTTTTTTGGGTTATCAGGAGTTGTATGCCAAAATCATCAGTATTAAAACAATAAAAGACCTGACAAATTTCAGTTGGTGGATAATGAATCTATAATATATGAAAGTTTAATTGTAATCATTACATTATGGTAAATAATGAAATTTAACACTATATGCTAATTTTTTGAGAAGGACCTGTATATATATATGTATTTTTTAATAATATGTTCTTTTAAATGTTTGTCACTATTGTTATGAAAAAATAAAAATTGATTTTTAGACTATAATCATTCCCTGTCACGTTCTCATTG
Organism: Ranitomeya imitator; assembly: GCF_032444005.1. Taxonomy (NCBI): domain Eukaryota; kingdom Metazoa; phylum Chordata; class Amphibia; order Anura; family Dendrobatidae; genus Ranitomeya; species Ranitomeya imitator. Next base: position 394,420,246 of record NC_091283.1, read on the forward strand.
GTTCAGGATCTCTGTGCTGAGAGCTTTGTTCTCCTCTCTTTAGTGGGTTTCCACTATATTTGTGGCACATGTGGTGACCTATTGACTATATTGGAACTTATATTTTAATATATTGATTTTTTAAATTTGTTCATTATTTAGGTATTACTACTGTGTCTTTTACTAATTCATTTCCTTTCTGCGGACATCCCCACTATCATCATGGGCGACTTCAACATACCCATTGACACTTCCCTCTCAGCTGCCACTAAACTTCTAACTCTCACTTCCTCCTTCGGCCTCACTCAATGGTCTTCTGCAGCCACTCACAAAGACGGTCACACACTGGACCTCATCTTCACCCGCCTCTGCTCTCTATCTAACCTCTCTAACTCACCTCTTCCACTCTGACCACAACCTTCTCACATTCTCAGCTCTCTCCACTCCATGTCTACAATCCCCACCCCACAAACTTTCACACCCTCGCAGAAATCTTAAACATCGTGACCTACATTCATTCTCTGAATCCCTCCTCCCTCTCACAGACATAAGTTCCATACACAATGCGGATGACGCTTGTTGTGAATTCCGCTCTTGGGCTCCCTCCGGTGTTTGTAAGTAGCATTTTTGTGAGTTCTGCTCTTGGGCTCCCTCCTGTGGTTTTGAGCGGTATGTCTGCTTCTTGGATTTAGCTTCAGCAGCTGTTTTCACTGATCGTCTTTCTGGCTCGGCTATATTAGTCTGGCCTTATCCCTCATTCAATGCCAGTTGTCAATTGTTCCTGCCTGGAGTCATTGCTCTTAGGATTTTCCTGACACTCTGACCAGTTCAGCAAAAGCTAAGTCCTTGCTTTTCCTTTTGCAGTTCACTTGTTGTGGACTTGTTGGTCAGCACTTTCTATGTTTTGTTCATTTGTCCAGCTTATCAGTATGGATCTATTCAGCTAGGCTGGAAGCTCTGGGCAACAGAGTTTGCCCTCCACACCTTTAGTTAGGTGTGGAGATTTTTGCATTCCTCTGCGGTGGACTTTTTCTAGTTTTTATTACTGACCACACAGCGTTCTGTCCTGTACTTTTTCTATCTAGCTAGAAGTGGCCTCCTGTGCTTAATCTTGTTTCATACTACGTATGTCTTTTCCTTCTCCTCTCACAGTCATTACTTGTGGGGGGCTAATCTATCCTTTGGGGATTTTCTCTGAGGCAAGATAGTTTTCCTGCTTCTATCTTTAAGGGTAGTTAGCTCTTAGGCTGTGACGAGATGCCTAGGGAGAGTTAGGAGCATTCCACGGCTATTTCTAGTGTTGTGTCGAGCTTAGGGACTGCGGTCAGTATAGTTACCACCTGCTCAGAGCTAGTCGCATGTCGCTCCTTAATCACCAGACCATAACAGACGCTGCCGCTCTATATAACACCACAATAGCTGTAGCTTTGGAATCTGCTGCCCCACTTACACATACCAAAGCTCGCAAAATCAACAGACAGCCCTGGCACACCAGCCTGACCAAAGAACTGAGGCGAGCTTCCAGGGCTGCTGAGCACAGATGGAAAAGATCCCACTCTAACGAGCACTTCATCGCATTCAAACAGTCCCTCACTACTTTCAAGACCACAATCGCCACAGCTAAACAAACCTACTTCTCATCTCTCATATCCTCTCTGTCTCACAACCCTAAACAGTTATTCAACACCTTCAATTCTCTCCTACGTCCCCCAGCACCTCCTCCCTCCCCACTTATCTCCGCTGAAGACTTTGCCTCATTTTTCAAGCAGAAGATTGATAGCATCAGAGACAGTTTTGGTCAACAACCCCCAGAGCCCTTCCTCCCGATTTCCCAGCCCTCCACCTCCAAAAACAACTTCTCCACCATTACAGAAGATCAACTCTCCACTCTACTCTCAAGATCGCATCTCACCACCTGTGCACTTGCCCCGCTCCCATCCCACCTCATCCCAAACCTCACCACAGTCTTCATCCCAACCCTAACCCATCTCTTCAACCTATCACTAACAACTGGTGTTTTCCCCTCAAGCTTTAAACATGCCTCCATCACACCTATCCTCAAAAAGCCTTCTCTTGACTAGGGTTGAGTGAAACGGGTCGGCCAGATTTAGAAGTCGCCGACTTTTGGCAAAGTCGGGTTTCATGAAACCCGACCCGACCCCTGTGTGGGGTCGGCCATGAGGTCGGCGATCTTCTGAATCTGGAATCGGAATTCCGATACCGAGTTCCGATATGTTTAAGATATCGGGAATCGGAATTCATATTTAAGTGTAAAATAAAGAATAAAAATAAAAAAATATTGATATACTCACCCTTGGACGCGCCCTGGTTCTCACCGGCAGCCTTCCTTCCTAAGAATGAGCGCCTGAAGGGCCTTCGATTACGTCGCGGCTTGTGATTGGTCGCGTGAGCGGTCACATGGGCGTCACGGGACCAATCACAAGCCGCGACGTCATCTAAGGTCCTTCAGGCGCTAATTCTTAGGAAGGAAGCGTCCGAGGGCGCGTCCGAGGGTGAGTATATTCCTAATAGGTATATACTCACCCTCGGACGCGCCCTGGCTCTAACCCGCAGCCTTCCTTCCTAAGAATCAGCGCCTGAAGGACCTTAGATGACGTCGCGGCTTGTGATTGGTCGCGTGATGCCCATGTGACCGCTCACGTGACCAATCACAAGCCACGACATCATCGAAGGTCCTTCAGGCGCTGATTCTTAGGAAGGAAGGCTGCCGGTGAGAACCAGGGCGCGTCCGAGGGTAAGTATATCAATATTTTTTATTTTGATTCTTTATTTTACACTTAAATATGGATCCCAGGGCATGAAGGAGAGTTTCCTCTCTTTCAGACCCTGGGAACCATTAGAAACCCAATGCACTGCATTGGGTTTCGTGTTTCGGCCGACCCTGACTTTTCTATAGGATCGGCCGATTTCACTCGACCCGAATTTTGAAAAAGTCGGGTTTCGTGAAACCCGACCCGATCCTATAAAAAGAAAAGTCACTCAACCCTACTCTTGACCCATCCTCTGTATCTAGCCATCGCCCTATATCACTTCTCCCCTATGCCTCCAAACTTCTGGAACAACATGTTTACCTTGAACTGTCCTCCCATCTCTCTTCTTGCTCCCTCTTTGACCGCCTACAATCTGGCTTCCGGTCACACCATTCCACTGAAACTGCCCTAACTAAAGTCACCAATGACCTCTTAACCGCCAAGAGCAAGCGACACTACTCTGTCCTCCTCCTCCTTGACCTGTCGGCTGCCTTTGACACAGTGGATCATTCCCTATTATTACAGACCCTCTCATCCCTTGGCATCGCAGACTTGGCCCTATCCTGGATCTCATCATACCTAACAGACCGGACATTCAGCGTCTCCCACTCACACACCACCTCCTCACCTCGCCCTCTATCTGTCGGAGTCCCACAAGGTTCAGTCCTTGGGCCCCTGCTCTTCTCCATTTACACCTTTGGCCTGGGACAGCTCATAGAATCTCATGGCTTTCAGTATCACCTCTATGCTGATGACACACAGATCTACATCTCTGGACCAGATATCACCTCCCTACTAACCAGAATCCCTCAATGTCTGTCCACTATTTCATCCTTCTTCTCCGCTAGATTTCTGAAACTTAACATGGACAAAACAGAATTCATCATCTTTCCCCATCTCACGCGACCCCCTCAACGAACCTATCCATTACAGTAAATGGCTGCCCACTCTCCCCAGTCCCACAAGCTCGCTGCCTCGGGGTAATCCTTGACGCTGATCTCTCCTTCAAACCACATATCCAAGCCCTTTCCACTTCCTGCCGACTTCAACTCTGTTTTTTTCCATCTTTTGACTAGCACTTGCTTATTACTATGATTTTTTTTTTACTACAGAGTCTTTTTGGCCTCACTGTGCTCTTTTGCGTATTACCATCCAGACATTGCAGGGGTTGGCTGCCTAGTAGAAAAAATGCACATTGATAAAGCTCGCATGGGACGCCAGTCACACAGGTATGTGTGATGCACAGTCTCTGGTTTGCAGCCTATTAACCCCTTCAAGACGCAGCCCTTTTTCCTTTTCGCTCCCCTCCTTCCCAGGGCCATAACTTTTATATTATTCCGTCAATATGGCCATATGAGGGCTTATTTTTTGCGGGACGAGCTGTACTTTTGAACGACACCATTGGTTCTACCATGTCTTGTACTAGAAAACGGGAAAAAAAAATCCAAGTGTGGTAAAATTGCAGAAAAGTGCAATCCCACACTTTTTTTTTTGTTGCTAGGTTCACTAAATACTAACACTGACCTGTCATTGTGATTCTCCAGGTCATTACAAGTTCATAGACACCAAACATGTCTAGGTTATTTTTTATCTAAGTGATGAAAGAAAAATTACAATCTTTTCTAAAATAAAAAAAAATATTGCGCAATTTTCTGGTACCCACAGTGTTTCCATTTTTCATGATCTGGGGTCGGGTGAGGGCTTATTTTTTGTGTGCCGAGCTGACGTTCTTAATACTATTTTTGTGCAGATATGTTCTTTTGATCTCCCGTTATTGTATAGTTTAATGCAATGTCACGGCGACCAAAAAAAAACGTAATTCTGGAGTTTTGAATTTTTTTTCTCGCTACGCCATTTAGCGATCAGGTTAATCTTTTTTTTTTTTTTTAATAGATCGGGCGGTTCTGAACGCGGCGATACCAAATATGTGTAGGTTTGATTTTTTTTTATTGTTTTATTTTGAATGGGGCAAAAGGGGGGTGATCTAAACTTTTATATATTTTTTTATTTTTTTCATTTTTTTTTAACTTTTGCCATGCTTCAATTGCCTCCATGGGAGGCTAGAAGCTGGCATTGCCTGATTGGCTCTGCTACATAGGAGAAAATCCTCAGATTGCCCCTATGTAGTAGAATTACAGGCTTGCTATGAGGGCCGACCACAGGGTGGCGCTCACAGCAAACCAGCATCAACAACCATAGAGGTCTCAAGGAGACCTCTGGTTGTTATGGCGAAGCATCGCTGACCCCCGATCATTTGACAGGGGTCGGAGATGCGCGCATTTCCAGCCCGATGGCCGGAAGCGGTAGTTAAATACTGCTGTTAGGCTAGGATCACATTGCGGTAGGTGAGTCCGTCTAACGGACACTTTTTTTAAGTACTGAAAACGCAATATAACGCACATACTAACGCGCCCATAGACTTGCAATGTCTGACGCATGCCAAAATTGGCATGCGTTTGTCACATAACGTTTTTTTCTGACGGACCTTGGAATGCGGCTTGCAGCGTTTTCGGGTCCGGCCAAGCTAACGCAATACTAACGGAAGCGTTCATTCTGCCATAGAAGACTATGGCAAACGCAGCCAGACGCAAATCATGAAAAATTTCCAAATAGAACCACACGTTTTATTAGCGTTTGAGGGTGGTCCATGTGGTCATGTGACAGGAAATTTGATTTCGGCCATTAAAAGGAGGACTATCCCACCCACACATTTCTCCTGAGGCCTACTGCACGTGACAGAGTCTTGCAAGAGATCACAGGAAAAGTAAGTACATTTCTACATATTATATATCTCTGTATACAACATGGAAGTCTGTAATGTCCGTCGGATGTGTGTGTACTAAAAATGTATTGCTTTGTTGCACGCAGATGTCGGATACTGATGTCAGCAGCAGCAGCGTGTCTGCGGTGTTTTCTTCGCAATCGGTAGGCTTGCACTTTAAAAAACCACAATAATGTTGTGTGAAACTCCATTGTATTGAGCTAAGCACGTAATAAAAATCATGTTTTTATTGTAAATAGGAGTCTTCTGAGCCCGAGGCTGCTAGACCTCCCCCCAAAAAACGGGCAAAAACCAGAAAGGTATATGGCACACATTTTTAAAATTTTCAGGCATAAATTTATTGATCCAATTAATGTAATTTTTTTTTCATTTTACATATACAATAGGTTGTGGCTCACAGAGGACACAAGAGAAAGAAGGTTCCTCGCCGTCTGTCGTCGCCACAACTGCCAGTGGTAAATATAAAACTAGAAATTTTCTATCCAATGTTTATCAACAATCTATCTATTCACTTTCTATCGCTCTATGTATCTCTATCTCTCTATCAATCTATCTACTATATCTATAAACTATCCACAATCTATCGCTCTATGTATCTATCTATCTATCGCTATATATATGTCTCTATGTATCTATCAATGTATCTAACTATCAATGTTTCTATCTATCTATGTATCTATGAATATGGCCATCAAGTGAAATTGAACCTTTCAACATAACGTTTTGTGTTTACATAGTCCAAGTCAGCGACCAAAAAAAAAAAAAAAAGTGATTGTCGTTGACGAAGAGCCATTGACTTTTACGAGACACTGATCAACCTTGTGGAAGCCAACCCCTCCATATGGGACCAAAGCGATAGCTCCCACCATGACATCGTGAAGAACCGCAAGTTGTGGGATCAAATTATCTGTCACTTCGATCCCAGATACATGGAGAAGTCGACAACCTCAAAGAAAAAAAAAAAATTGGTAAATATTGGTGACGTTACATTGCAAAATGTGAAGAATGCAAATAGTCAAACACCTTTTTTTTTTTTTTTGAAAAAAAAAAGCTAAAAACATGGTGAAAAAATATCTACAAAAAAATTAAATTTTTCTATCCTACCTATCCACTTGTTGTCTACTATCTATCTCTGAACTCTCAACTATCTATACACTATTTCTAAACTATTTATCTATCATCTTGTTCTGTTTCCGCCATCTAATATTGTTACCCTGATTATTTGCTTGCATAATTGCAGTTTCCTCAGTATACAGTATTGATATATTCATGCCTTTATTCATCTGTGATGCTTTGGCTCCCTCTAGCGGTCAGAGTTATGTTGGCAGTTCAATCTTGTTTTTGTATTACCCATGTCTGATTCTCCTCCTCCTTTGCAATGCATTATGGTAGCTCAGCCTCCATTTCCCTCCATTTTTCCTTTCACTTTCTTCGGTTTGCCTTCAAGGAAAGACGCTTCACTTCATCCCCCTTGCGATTGCATTGCCGGTATGTCTTTATGCTTCCTATAGATATTTCTGCTCTATATTAGCTTAGTTTAACCAGTTGTACTCCTAGTTTAGTCACTAGCTTTCTAAATGTTATGCATAATGTATATCATGTGTATTATGTATCTGTTCTATGCCATGCACTGATTCTATGTATATCATTGTTCACAGTTTCACCGCATCAATATACCACTACGTTTAATAAAGCACAGACTCAACCACAGTCTCCTTATTGGACCCCGGTATAGCGGTTTAGCTGACTGTATAGCTACGTATGAGCCTGCCTCAGCTAGTGAGGACAGAACAGTGAAACGGCAATCATCCAACTAGTGGGATTCATCAGTGAAACGGCAGCCATCCAACTAGTGGGATTCAAGTCACCGGCTACTCAGAGACTAAATACAGCTACAGCAATCTCTGCACAGCCAAGCACTTTCCCAAGACACCATGTCTCACAAATCGCATAGGACAAGATCTGTTACTTCCGTCTCCTCAAAGACAACATCCATCAGCAGCGCTGTCGCCATTGCCCGCGCAAATGCTGAAGCTGCCCAAATACGAGCGAGCTTTGCTGACCAAGAGATGCAACTTAAATTAGAAAAAGCACGCATAGATGAAGAGAGAGCCGATCAAGAGAGAAGGTCGCGCTTAGAGAGAGCCGATCAAAAGAGAAGGTCGCAGTTAGAGAAGGCACGTGTGGATGCCGCCTTAGAAAGCCTAGCCGCAAAAAGGGAAGCTGCCGCAGCCCTCACCGAAGCAGAATCGCTAGAAGCCGCGCAAAATCACAAGCTGCATAGCCAAAGCAGTACGTCGAGTCTGGAGTTTCCACTGCAAGACTCACCACAACGCACATCTCAGTATGTTAATGACCTTCCTGATCCAAACTATAACCCTGAACCAGTACCAAAACCAGAATACGACACCTCCAGCGAAGTGAGCGAGAGTCGTCACGAGGCTCAGGACAGAAACAAACTCAAAAATGTGAGGCAAAACAACTCTGCTAATGACTACCTTGCCCCTCGTCAGGTAACCAACGTGGATCACCCTGCTGACACACCGTACATCAGGCCGAAGCAATACGACACCGGCTGGCGCCACCATGAGGACACTAACAGGTACGAACGCACCTCACATCACTATCAGGGCGACCCATCACCAGTATACTCTGCTGACAACCGGTTCACGACAGAATTTGCCAAGTTCTTCACACGACGTGAACTGGTTGCCAAGGGACTCATGAAATTCACTGACCGAGCTGAAGGTTACAGAGCTTGGAAAGCTTCCTTCCAAAATGTCATTAGAGACTTGGGGCTGCAACACAGGGAAGAGATAGACCTGTTAGTCAAATACCTGGGAGAAGAGTCAGTCAAACACGCAGTAAGGATCAGAGACATGAATATAAACCGCCCTGAGACTGGCCTCAAAGAGATCTGGAAAAGGCTGGATGAGTGTTACGGCTCAGCAGAAGTAATAGAAAGAGCCTTGTTCAAAAGAATCGATGACTTTCCTAAAATATCTAACAAAGGTCTCCAGAAACTTAGAGAGCTAAGCGACTTGCTAAAGGAAGTCCAAGTTGCCAAATACGAGGACGACCTACAGGGACTTGCATTTCTCGACACAGCCAGAGGTGTTAACCCTATAGTCCAGAAGTTGCCCTACAATCTACAGGAGAGGTGGCTCACACACGGTTCCACGTACAAATACAAACACAGCGTTCCATTCCCTCCCTTCTCCGTTTTTGTAGACTTCATACACCAACAAGCAAGAATTAGAAACGATCCCAGCTTTGACTTTGCAATACCATATGCCACACCATCACCACCTGCAAATCCACGCAGAACATCTGTGGAAGTACACAAGACTTATGTTTCTTCTCCAGGTTCTAATTACAGGTCTGCTGGCTGCTCCCAATCAGAGACAAAGGTGCAGGACCCTGACAAGCAGTGCCCACTTCATCAGAAGCCTCATCCTCTCCTGAAATGCAGAGCCTTCAGAGGAAAATCTATGCCAGATCGCAGAAGCTTCCTGAAAGAAAACGGTATCTGCTACAAGTGCTGCTCGTCCACAGCTCATCTAGCCAAGGATTGCAAGGTCAGTGTAAAATGCACAGAATGTGGCACCACAGATCATAACACCGCTCTACACCCTGGCCCAGCTCCATGGAGTACACAAAACACGCCAGCTGACAGTGAGCATGGCGGGGAGGAAAGGAACACTGATACAGCTACGCCAGAGATCACTTCACAATGCACCGAGGTCTGCAAAGGGACAATAGACAGTAGGTCCTGTTCAAAAATATGCCTCGTCAAAGTATACCCGAAGGGCCATAGAGACCAAGCTGTAAGACTGTATGCTATCTTGGATGATCAAAGTAATCGATCCTTGGCTAGATCAACGTTCTTTGACCTATTCAACATCAAAGGGCCAAGCACTCCCTACTCCTTAAAGACGTGTGCAGGTACTGTGACAACAGCAGGCAGGAAAGCTACTGACTACCAGATCGAGTCTTTAGACGGACAATTCTGCCTACCACTACCTACGATCATCGAATGTAACCAGATCCCAGACAACAGATCTGAAATCCCTACGCCAGATGTAGCAATCCATCACGCTCACTTAAAACAAATAGCACACCTCATACCGGAACTCGACCATCAGGCCCAGATAATTCTGCTGTTGGGGAGAGATATCCTACAGGTTCATAAAGTGAGACGTCATATCAACGGACTCCACAATGCTCCCTATGCCCAAAGGCTAGACCTAGGATGGGTCATAATTGGCAACGTATGCTTGGGACGCATGCACGCCCCATCTTCTGTGACAAGCATGCTGACAAATACATTGGAGAAAGGACGTCCATCTCTGTTTCAACCTTGTAACAATGAGTTCCATGTCAGGGAACTGCCACACAGCATCCAACTACCTGATCATTTAATAGACTTTACTCACGACAGCAGTATAGTGTCGGGAAGCTATGAGGATCAGTTAGGGGGCACAGTCTTCCAGAGAACTAAGCAGGACAACCAAGTGGCAATGTCGGTAGAGGACAAGTTGTTCTTAGAGGTAATGGACAAGGGACTCGTTAAAGATGAGACCAACAGCTGGGTCGCACCTCTTCCCTTCAAAACCCACAGACCACGTCTACCGAACAACAGAAATCAGGCATTACAACGTTTCTCCTCTCTCATTCGTAATCTGCAAAAGAAACCAGAGATGAAAGATCACCTTTTCTCCTTCATGTCAAAGATTTTTGAAAACCGTCACGCAGAACTAGCTCCCACTCTCAAAGACTCTGAAGAATGCTGGTTCCTACCCATGTTCGGAGTATACCACCCTAAGAAACCAGGCCAGATCAGAGTCGTGTTTGATTCCAGTGCTAAATTTAATGATGTCTCCCTGAATGACGTTCTGCTGACAGGACCAGACCTCAATAACAAACTACTGGGTGTACTTATGCGCTTCCGTAAGGATTCCATTGCCTTCATCGCTGACATCCAGCAAATGTTCCATTGTTTCCTTGTGAGAGAGAGAGAGAGAGACAGGAACTTCCTAAGATTCTTCTGGTACAGAGACAATGATCCTACTAAAGAAGTCACAGAGTATCGCATGAGAGTGCACATCTTTGGCAACAGTCCTTCACCTGCAGTCGCCATTTACGAACTCAAAAGGTCAGCTCAGGAAGGAGAACCAGAATACGGAGCAGATGTCAGACAATTCATAGAAAAGGACTTTTATGTCGACGACTGTCTAAAAGCCATGCCTTCAAATGAGACTGCCATCAGTCTTCTCAGGAGAGCTCAGGACATGCTCGCCTGCTCGAATCTTAGGCTTCATAAAATAGCCTCAAACAGCCAAGAACTCATGGAAGCGTTCCCTTCTCAAGACCTATGTAATGGTCTCAGAGACCTGGACCTGGGGTCAGACCCCGCACCAATGCAACGCAGCCTCAGGCTTCTCTGGAATCTACAATCAGACACTTTCACCTTTCAGGTCAGCCAGGAAGAAAGGCCTTTCACACGTAGAGGCGTCCTGTCTACCATCAACAGTCTGTACGACCCCTTGGGTTTCGCAGCTCCTGTTACTATACAAGGCAAGGCCCTACTAAGGGACTTAACTAGGGAAACATGTGACTGGGATGCTGTTGTGAGTTCTGTTTTTGGGCTCCCTCTGGTGGTTACTGATGGTACTGGGTGATTTGTGTTCTGCTGTCTCTGGTGTCCACCTGTTCTATTAGGATTTGGGAGTTTCCTATTTAACCGGGCTTTCTTGTCATTTCCCCGCCGGCTATCAAGGTTTTCAGAGTGTTTTGTTACCTCAGCTTCTGGCTTCAGTAATCTTCAGGACAAGCTAAGTTTTTGATTTTCTTGTTCCACGTTTTGCTTTATTTTTGTCTTGTCCAGCTTGCATATAATTGTTTCTTTGCTGCTGGTTGCTCTAGTGGGCTGTAATTGCTCCTCATGTTCCATGAGTTGGAACATGAGTTCAAGTAATTGCAGGATGGTTTTTTGAAGGGTTTTTTGCTGACCGCGCAGTTTACTTTTGTATCCTCTGCTATCTAGTTTTAGCGGGCCTCATTTTGCTGAATCTGTTTTCATACTGTGTATGTGCCTTCCTCTCATTTCACCGTCATTATATGTGGGGGGCTGCTATTTCTGTGGGGTATTTCTCTGGAGGCAAGAGAGGTCTGTGTTTCTTCTAATAGGGGAAGTTAGATCTTCGGCTGGTGCGAGACGTCTAGGATCAACGTAGGCACGTTCCCCGGCTATTGTTATTTGTGTGTTCAGGTTTAGGGTCGCGGTCAGCTCAGGTTCCATCACCCTAGAGCTCGTTGGTGCTTGTCCTTTTGTGATTCCCTGCCATTGGAATCATGACAGTATAGCCGGCCAAAATGTTTGGGCTGAAGTAGGAGGAAAAGTAGTCTGAGGAAGTTTTTTTTTTTTTCTCTCCTCTGAGGTTGCTGCCTAGCCTTAATTGCAGCCTGGCTGATTTTTTTTTTTTTCCTCCTCTTAATCCTTGAATGGCTCTGACCTTAGCTGTTTATCATGGACGTCCAGAGTTTAGCTTCCAGCTTGAATAATCTTGCTGCTAAGGTTCAAAATATACAAGATTTTGTTGTACATGCTCCTATGTCTGAACCTAGAATTCCTATTCCAGAGTTCTTTGCTGGAGATAGATCTAGTTTTCTGAATTTTAGGAACAATTGCAAGCTGTTCCTTTCTTTGAAATCTCGCTCTTCTGGAGACCCTGCTCAGCAGGTTAAGATTATTATATCTTTCCTGCGGGGTGACCCTCAAAATTGGGCATTTGCATTGGCACCAGGGGATCCTGCGTTGCTTAATGTGGATGCGTTTTTTCTGGCATTGGGTTTGCTCTATGAGGAACCTAACCAGGAGATTCAGGCTGAAAAAGCTTTATTAGCTCTCTCTCAGGGGCAAGATGAAGCAGAAATATATTGTCAAAAATTTCGGAAATGGTCAGTGCTTACTCAGTGGAATGAGTGCGCCCTGGCTGCAAAGTTCAGAGATGGCCTTTCTGAGGCCATTAAAGATGTTATGGTGGGGTTCCCTGCGCCTACGGGTCTGAATGAGTCTATGACTATGGCTATTCAGATTGATCGGCGTTTACGGGAGCGCAAACCTGTGCACCATTTGGCGGTGTCTTCTGAACAGGCACTTGAGACAATGCAATGTGATAGAGTTCAGTCTAGAAGTGAACGGCAAAACTATAGGCGGAAAAATGGGTTGTGCTTTTATTGTGGTGATTCAGCTCATGTTATATCAGCATGCTCTAAACGCACAAAAAAGGTTGATAAGTCTGTTGCCATTAGTACGTTACAGTCTAAGTTCATTCTGTCTGTGACTCTGATTTGCTCATTATCATCCATTTCCGTCGATGCCTATGTAGATTCAGGCGCTGCCCTGAGTCTTATGGATTGGTCATTTGCCAATCGCTGTGGGTTTAGTCTTGAGCCTCTGGAAGTCCCTATTCCTTTGAAGGGAATTGACTCTACACTTTTAGCTATGAATAAACCTCAGTACTGGACACAAGTGACCATGCGTATGACTCCCGTTCATCAGGAGGTGATTCGCTTCCTGGTATTGTATAATTTACATGATGTTCTAGTACTTGGTCTGCCATGGTTACAAACTCATAATCCAGTCCTTGACTGGAAAACAATGTCTGTGTTAAGCTGGGGATGTCAGGGGGTTCATGATGATGCACCTCCGATTTCTATCGCTTCATCTACTCCTTCTGAGGTTCCTGTATTTTTGTCTGATTATCGGGATGTTTTTGAGGAGCCTAAGCTCAGTTCGCTTCCTCCTCACAGGGATTGCGATTGTGCTATAGATTTAATTCCTGGTAGTAAATTTCCTAAAGGTCGTTTGTTCAATCTGTCAGTGCCAGAGCATACTGCTATGCGGGATTATGTTAAAGAGTCCTTGGAAAAGGGACATATCCGTCCTTCTTCATCCCCTTTGGGAGCAGGTTTTTTTTTCGTGGCCAAAAAAGATGGGTCCTTGAGGCCTTGTATAGATTATCGTCTTTTGAATAAGATTACCGTAAAATATCAGTATCCTTTGCCATTGTTGACTGATTTGTTTGCTCGCATTAAGGGGGCTAAATGGTTCACTAAGATTGATCTTCGGGGTGCGTATAATCTTATACGAATAAAGCAAGGTGATGAGTGGAAAACCGCATTTAATACGCCTGAGGGCCATTTTGAGTATTTGGTAATGCCTTTCGGACTTTCTAATGCTCCTTCAGTCTTCCAGTCCTTTATGCACGATATTTTCCGTGAATATCTGGATAAATTTATGATTGTGTATTTGGATGATATTTTGGTTTTTTCTGATGACTGGGAGTCTCATGTTCAGCAGGTCAGGAAGGTGTTTCAGGTCCTGCGGGCTAATTCCTTGTTTGTAAAGGGCTCAAAGTGTCTCTTTGGAGTCCAGAAGATTTCTTTCTTGGGGTATATTTTTTCCCCTTCTACTATTGAGATGGATCCCGTCAAGGTTCGGGCTATTTGTGACTGGACGCAGCCTGCATCTCTTAAGAGTTTGCAGAAGTTCTTGGGCTTTGCTAATTTCTATCGTCGTTTTATAACTAATTTTTCTAGTGTTGTTAAGCCTTTGACGGATTTGACTAAGAAGGGTGCTGATGTTGCTGATTGGTCTCCTGCGGCTGTGGAGGCCTTTCAGGAACTTAAACGCCGGTTTTCTTCTGCTCCTGTGTTGCGTCAGCCCGATGTTTCGCTTCCTTTCCAAGTTGAGGTTGATGCTTCCGAGATTGGAGCGGGGGCGGTTTTGTCACAGAGAAGCTCCGATTGCTCGGTGATGAAGCCATGTGCGTTCTTTTCTAGAAAATTTTCGCCCGCTGAGCGGAATTATGATGTGGGTAATCGGGAACTTTTGGCCATGAAGTGGGCATTTGAGGAGTGGCGTCATTGGCTGGAGGGTGCTAGACATCGTGTGGTGGTCTTGACTGATCACAAAAATCTGATTTACCTTGAGTCTGCCAGGTGTCTGAATCCTAGACAGGCTCGTTGGTCACTGTTTTTCTCTCGTTTCAATTTTGTGGTTTCATACCTGCCAGGTTCAAAGAATGTGAAGGCGGATGCTCTTTCTAGGAGTTTTGTGCCTGACTCCCCTGGAAATTCTGAGCCCACTGGTATCCTTAGGGATGGGGTGATTTTGTCGGCCGTCTTCCCAGACTTGCGACGTGCTTTGCAGGAGTTTCAGGCGGGTAAACCTGATCGTTGTCCGCCTGAGAGACTGTTTGTTCCGGATAGTTGGACCAGTAGAGTCATCTCCGAGGTCCATTCTTCTGCGTTGGCAGGTCATCCTGGAATATTTGGTACTAGAGACTTGGTGGCCAGGTCTTTTTGGTGGCCTTCCTTGTCGAGGGATGTGCGTTCTTTTGTGCAGTCTTGTGAGGTTTGTGCTCGGGCTAAGCCTTGCTGTTCTCGAGCCAGTGGGTTGTTGTCACCTTTGCCTATCCCGAAGAGGCCTTGGACGCACATTTCCATGGACTTTATTTCGGATCTCCCTGTCTCTCAAAAAATGTCTGTCATCTGGGTTGTGTGTGACCGCTTTTCTAAAATGGTTCATCTTGTACCCTTGCCTAAGTTGCCTTCCTCCTCTGAGTTGGTCCCTCTGTTTTTCCAGAACGTGGTTCGTTTGCATGGGATTCCGGAGAACATCGTTTCTGACAGGGGATCCCAGTTTGTGTCTAGATTTTGGCGGACGTTCTGTGCTAAGATGGGCATTGATTTGTCCTTTTCGTCTGCATTCCATCCTCAGACGAATGGCCAGACGGAGCGAACTAATCAGACCTTGGAAACTTATTTGAGGTGTTTTGTTTCTGCTGATCAGGATGACTGGGTTACCTTTTTGCCGCTGGCCGAGTTTGCCCTTAATAATCGGGCTAGTTCTGCTACCTTGGTTTCTCCTTTCTTTTGTAATTCGGGGTTTCATCCTCGTTTTTCCTCTGGTCAGGTGGAGCCTTCTGATTGTCCTGGAGTGGACATGGTGGTGGATGGGTTGCATCGGATTTGGAGTCATGTGGTGGACAATTTGAAGTTGTCCCAGGAGAAGGCTCAGCAGTTTGCTAATCGCCGTCGCCGCGTGGGTCCTCGACTTCGTGTTGGGGACTTGGTGTGGTTGTCTTCTCGTTTTGTTCCTATGAAGGTCTCTTCTCCTAAGTTCAAGCCTCGGTTCATCGGTCCCTATAGGATCTTGGAAATTCTTAACCCTGTGTCATTTCGTTTGGATCTCCCGGCATCGTTTGCTATTCATAATGTGTTCCATCGGTCGTTGTTGCGGAGGTATGAGGTACCTGTTGTTCCTTCGCTTGAGCCTCCTGCTCCGGTGCTGGTGGAGGGAGAATTGGAGTATGTTGTAGAGAAGATCTTGGATTCTCGTGTTTCCAGACGGAAACTCCAATATTTGGTCAAGTGGAAGGGTTATGGTCAGGAGGATAATTCTTGGGTGGTTGCCTCTGATGTTCATGCTGATGATTTGGTCCGCGCTTTTCATAGGGCTCATCCTGGTCGCCCTGGTGGTTCTCGTGAGGGTTCGGTGACCCCTCCTCAAGGGGGGGTACTATTGTGAGTTCTGTTTTTGGGCTCCCTCTGGTGGTTACTGATGGTACTGGGTGATTTGTGTTCTGCTGTCTCTGGTGTCCACCTGTTCTATTAGGATTTGGGAGTTTCCTATTTAACCGGGCTTTCTTGTCATTTCCCCGTCGGCTATCAAGGTTTTCAGAGTGTTTTGTTACCTCAGCTTCTGGCTTCAGTAATCTTCAGGACAAGCTAAGTTTTTGATTTTCTTGTTCCACGTTTTGCTTTATTTTTGTCTTGTCCAGCTTGCATATAATTGTTTCTTTGCTGCTGGTTGCTCTAGTGGGCTGTAATTGCTCCTCATGTTCCATGAGTTGGAACATGAGTTCAAGTAATTGCAGAATGGTTTTTTGAAGGGTTTTTTGCTGACCGCGCAGTTTACTTTTGTATCCTCTGCTATCTAGTTTTAGCGGGCCTCATTTTGCTGAATCTGTTTTCATACTGTGTATGTGCCTTCCTCTCATTTCACCGTCATTATATGTGGGGGGCTGCTATTTCTGTGGGGTATTTCTCTGGAGGCAAGAGAGGTCTGTGTTTCTTCTAATAGGGGAAGTTAGATCTTCGGCTGGTGCGAGACGTCTAGGATCAACGTAGGCACGTTTCCCGGCTATTGTTATTTGTGTGTTCAGGTTTAGGGTCGCGGTCAGCTCAGGTTCCATCACCCTAGAGCTCGTTGGTGCTTGTCCTTTTGTGATTCCCTGCCATTGGAATCATGACAGGATGCACCTCTGCCACCTGATAAGAGGATCCAGTGGGAAGAGTGGAAGAACTCATCAGCGGCACTCTCCAACTTGCATATGCCAAGACCATACACCCCTGTGCCATCTACTGAGATACAGAGCCAAAGACTGTACGTATTTGCAGATGCTTCTGTCAAAGCAATTGCCGCTGTTGCCTACCTCAAAACTGTAGACTCCAAATATCAGTGCCACATTGGTTTCGTCATGGGAAAGGCCAAACTCGCACCACAACCAGAGCACACTATACCCAGGTTAGAGCTTTGTGCCGCAGTCTTAGCCGTTGAGTTAGCGGAGTTCATCGCATCCGAAATGGATATCGACCTGACACAAGCCAAGTTCTACTCAGACAGCAAAGTAGTCCTGGGATATATCCACAACGAAACCAGGCGATTCTACGTTTATGTCAATAACAGAGTGCTACGAATCAGGAGATCAGTTCACCCACAGCAGTGGCATTACATACCCACAGACCAGAATCCCGCAGATCATGCAACTAGAGCAGTTGACGCAAGTCGACTAGGAAGCACAACGTGGCTCTCTGGACCAAAACTATTGTACATTGAGGAATGTTTTCCAGACACCTTCGAACTTGTAGGAGAGGACTCAGATGCTGAAATCCGCCCTCAGGTGTCTACACTACATACAATGACCTCTGTTATCCAGCTTGGATCTTGCAGGTTCAACAGATTCTCAAGTTGGAAGTCACTTACTCGAGCCATTACCTGCCTGACACATATAGCTCGCTCATTCAGGACCACCAGAACTCGTGACATGGAAAAATGTAAAGGAGCAGCGAGGCTTACCCACGAAAGCCTAATCACCTTCATGGCTGAAGCTGCAGCTATAATCAATGCAAGACCCCTGGTTCCAGTTCCTAATGACCCTGAGGAACCCTTGTTATTGACTCCAGCTACTTTACTTACCCAGAAAACAGGACTGTCCAGTGCCCCTCCAGGGGATTCGACGCGAAGGACCTCTACAAGCGCCAATGGAGACAGGTACAAAGTCTTGCAAATACTTTCTGGGACAGGTGGCGCAAACAATATTTGTCTACCCTGCAGCCACGGACGAAGTGGCAATCTACTAAACCTAATCTGAACATAGGTGACCTTGTTCTTGTGAAAGACTGTCAGATTCACCGGAACCAGTGGCCACTTGGTCTAGTTACCGCAACGTTCCCGAGCAAGGACGGCAACGTCCGCAAAGTTGAGCTAAGGATGACCAAAGGGAATGAACCTAAGACATTTTCCAGACCGGTATCTGAACTGGTCCTATTGTTGCCTTCGGAAGAAAGGAGTAGTGACATCCGTTGATGCCAGACGGGGAGTGTTCTGTCTCCGCCATCTAATATTGTTACCCTGATTATTTGCTTGCATAATTGCAGTTTCCTCAGTATACAGTATTGACATATTCATGCCTTTATTCATCTGTGATGCTTTGGCTCCCTCTAGCGGTCAGAGTTATGTTGGCAGTTCAATCTTGTGTTTGTATTATCCATGTCTGATTCTCCTCCTCCTTTGCAATGCATTATGGTAGCTCAGCCTCCATTTCCCTCCATTTTTCCTTTCACTTTCTTCGGTTTGCCTTCAAGGAAAGACGCTTCACTTCATCCCCCTTGCGATTGCATTGCCGGTATGTCTTTATGCTTCCTATAGATATTTCTGCTCTATATTAGCTTAGTTTAACCAGTTGTACTCCTAGTTTAGTCACTAGCTTTCTAAATGTTATGCATAATGTATATCATGTGTATTATGTATCTGTTCTATGCCATGCACTGATTCTATGTATATCATTGTTCACAGTTTCACCGCATCAATATACCACTAAGTTTAATAAAGCACAGACTCAACCACAGTCTCCTTATTGGACCCCGGTATAGCGGTTTAGCTGACTGTATAGCTACGTATGAGCCTGCCTCAGCTAGTGAGGACAGAACACATCTATCTAATAACTACTATCTATATATCAACTATCTTAAACTATCAACAATTTTTCTACTATCAATATATCTACAAACTATCTACTATTTATATAACTTATTGTTTCTTTTTTTTTTTTTTTTAAATTTAAAGCTGATGCTGTCCATACCCGTTGGAAATCCATACGAGATCGCTTTGTCCGTGACTACAGGAACAGTCAGAATGCACCAAGCGGATCAGGTGGCAAACGGGTGACCCCGTATGTGCATTATGAGCAATTGCTCTTTCTGCAAAAAACATTGTCTCAGCGCTCGTAAGTACAAATAGGTCTGTGTGCGAGACAAAATTGTTGAAAGGAAAAAAATGAATTTGTTTTTTTGGGTTACAGCACGATATGCAGTACCGCTGCGCCTAGACCGGCAGAGGAACTGGAGCCATCTCCAGTGGAACCAACCCAACCTGAAGATGTGTCTGGCATCAGCGAGCCACGATCTGTGGAGAGAAGCACTGTTGCTGCTGGTGTGAGTACCCGGTTGCAATCACAGCGTGGACGCAAGCGAGCATCACAAAAAGATGATGCTGATGCCATTATCGTCGATCGACTCCAACGGGTAGAGGACATGTGTCGCAGTGAACTCAAAGACCTGAGGCGGGAAATTACAGACCTGCAATCCCACGAGTCTGTATACTCTGCTAATGAGTGGAAGCTACTTTTTTTTGTCCTATGTGCCTGTAGCACAAAATATCCCGGCACATAGAAACCTTCTGTTTAGGCAAAGACTGAACAACCTTCTTGAGGAATTTGTTGGCCCTCAGGAACCCGCTCCATCGGGAACAAGAAGAATGGACATGCCGGCCTACAACCCTCAATATAGAGGCCGGGGTGAAACGAGCATGGAACATCATATACAATGTAGCAGTCCATCATACAGTTGGGCAGACAATACGCCCGCGCAGTATTAAAGTCTATAGTACTGTTCACTGTCCCCAGCCAGGTGCAATTACTGCGTTTCAAGTTTTGTTGGTTACTAGTGTTGAGCGATACCGTCCGATACTTGAAAGTATCGGTATCGGATAGTTTCGGCCGATACCCAAAATGTATCGGATATCGCCGATACCAATACAAGTCAATGGGACACCAAGTATCGGAAGGTATCCTGATGGTTCCCAGGGTCTGAAGGAGAGGAAACTCTCCTTCAGGCCCTGGGATCCATATTAATGTGTAAAATAAAGAATTAAAATAAAAAATATTGATATACTTACCTCTCCGGAGGCCCCTGGACATCACCGCTGGTAACCGGCAGCCTTCTGTGCTTAAAATGCGCGCGTTTAGGGACTTCCACGACATCACGGCTTCTGATTGGTCGCATGCCGCTCATGTGACCGCCACGCGACCAATCACAAGCCGCGACGTCATTCTCAGGCCCTAAACTCCTCATTCTAGGAATGATGTCCAGGGGCCTCCGGAGAGGTGAGTATGTCAATATTTTTTATTTTAATTCTTTATTTTACACATTAATATGGATCCGATACAGATTCCCGATACCACAAAAGTATCGGAACTCGGTATCGGAATTCCGATACTTGCGGTATCGGAATGCTCAACACTATTGGTTACATTTTTTTTTTTTTTTAACACCCAATTTCTTTTTTTGCTTTTTTTTCATCCCTATGGGATATCATATGTTAAACCTGTCTACCAACAGTTTGTTTGAAAAAAATTCCTAAACATTTAGTAAACTGTTTAAAATTTAAGATTCTTGTATGACTAACTTTTAACACAACATAATAACATGAAGGTAACTTTTTACACGACATAAGGTTGTGGGAAATAAAACAAACAATAAAAGCCCCACATATTACAGCAAAATATCATGGAACAACTTCAGACTTTAAATTATTGTCACACGTGTCTGTCTTGCCATGGAACATGGCCTTCATGCGTGAAGTAATGAGCAAATTGATCACGAATCCTCATTATTTGAGCTGTAGACCGAACAGCAGTCGATTCAATGCTAATGAGGTTCGACTCACATTCATCGGGGTCAACCACCTGGGGTTCATGTCTGGCCACAAAATTGTGCAGACAGATGCATGCCTTCACAACACGGTCCACATTTTCAGGTTGCAGTTGCATGCATGTTAGTAAAATCCGCCATTTTAATGTCAAAATCCCAAAGGCACACTCCACATAACGTCTTGCCCGGCTCAAGCGATAATTAAAAATGCGGCTGGTGGAGTTTAGACTACGGCTTGAGGAGATTTTGTCCGAGTTGGAACACCTCATCACCAACTAAAACAAAGGGCAAACTTGGGTCTTCGGTCCCCGGTAGAGGTCGTGATGAGGGCATGTTAAAATTTTGGCTGTACAAACATCGGCCCATGTTGGAGTCTCTGAAGACTCTGAAATCGTTAGTCCGGCCATAAGCACCAATATCCACAGCAACAAAACGGTACCTTGCATCCGCAATAGCCATCAAAACAATAGAAAAGTATTTTTTATAGTTGTAGTTTAGCGACCCACTATGCGCTGGTTTCTGTTTCCTAATGTGCTTGCCGTCCACGGCACCAATACAACTGGGGAAATTAGCCACATCCTCGAACTGTTGGGAAATTACTAGCCCCATTTCTGATGTCGGTGTTGGTAGCACAAGTGGTTGCAAGTTGTTCCAAATGGCATCACAAGTTTCCCGAACCAGTTGGCAAATTGTTGACTTACCAAGTCTAAATTGATAATGCAGTGACGCAAAAGATTCTCCGGTAGCCAGATATCTGTCGGCATTCAAAAAGAAAAAAAAAAAATTTGTTTAGGATTTTTAATTCCAACTAAAAGGCTAGTTACAATAGAATATACAATTGCTAAATGAACATTATGCCCCACGATACCGAGATCTACTCTTTGTCAATAGAATAATAAAAAAAAAAATTTATAATTACCTCACAGTCACTACTAAACTTTGCTCCGCACAGATGCTTTCACGGAAAGTGCTGCGATGATGATGTATCTCATCCTTCACATGTGAGAGCAGAACATCAAAAGTCTCAATGGACATCCGTAGATAGCATTGGAATTTGAAGGGATGATCCCGAAGCTGAACATACAGGGTGTGAAAGGCACCATATGTATTCCGCAAGAAATTCATTTCGTGGATCCAATATCTCCTATGCGAACTACGCTTTCTCTGCCGAAGTCGCAACCGCATCAAGCGAAATCTAACGAGCTCAGACACAAACATCTTGCTAGCAGAAGTTCACTCAATGCTTTCAAAATGGAGAATGTGTATGCACCCACACCCGACGCTGACAAAAGGGAAAAAAAAAAACAAAAAAAACAAACAAACACAACTTTGACAGTGACAAACGCAGACAAACGGATACTTCGCTAACGGACATCTAAATGAGAAAAACGCGATCACATGCGTTAACGCAAGCGTTACCGTGACGACGATTTTTACACAAATTTGGCTCCTTTTCTGTACATGCGTTTAACGCCATGTACTTGACGCAATGTGAACCTAGCCTTAGCATTTGACAGCGGCATTTAACTAAATAATAGCGGCAGGTCAATCGCGATTCCACAAGCCGCTATTGCACACAAAACAGCTGACATGTCCCGGCTTTGATGTGGGCTCCGAGCCAGAGCCCACATCAAAGGGGGAGACACGACATGTGCAGTACTAGTACGGTGCATGTCGTGAAGGGGTTGTATTAACAGGCAGGCTGCCCAGCACTATAGTATGCAGCACACTGACAGACGCCCCCGAAAAACAAACCAACAAAAAGAGGCCTGGCCACATCCCGCAAAAAAAGATATGATATAAAGTGCAAAAAAGTCAATGCATATGATAAACACGTACATTAAATGAGGTATTGGTTAATATTTTGGCCACAAGAGATAAGCTCGCAACGTAACGTCAAGGGTCCTCATTACTTGCGAGTCCTACCACTAATATCAAAAACAGCTAACATAGAAAAAATACATACCATGAGATACGGCCTTCCCAAAACCCTGAGGACAAATGCACACATAGCAGGATGCAGCAGGCCTCCACTGATAAAGGTAAGGGGCAGCACAGGTGCAAACTACTGATAAAGACAGCCACCCCCACACCAGCCAGCGAGCTTTATCAATGTGCATTTTTTCTACTAGGCAGCCAACCCCTGCAATGTCTGGCTGGTGTGGGGGTGGCTGTCTTTATCAGTAGTTTGCACCTGTGCTGCCCTTACCTTTATCAGTGGAGGCCTGCTGCATCCTGCTAAGGCCCCTTTCACACTTCCGTCTTTTCAGATCCGTTGCATTGCATCGTTTTGGGGAAAAAAACGGATCCTGCAAATGTGCCCACAGGATCTGTTTTTTTCCCATAGACTTGTATTAGCGACGGATGGCCACAAGTCGCATCCATCGTGTTTTGGCGGGCCGTCGCCTGGAAAAATCGTTCAATGTAACATTTTTTGTCTGCATCAGTAAAACGTGTTGCGACGGATCCTGCGGCATATGTCGTTGACTAGAATGGAAGCCTGTGGACGCAGGATCTGTCGTGACACGTCATATGATGGAATCCAGCGCTGGAACACGTTTTTTTACACTGAGCATGTTCAGAATCAGGAATTTGTAACCAATTGGCCAGACAGGCCCCAAATCTATATAAACCTGGCCCCCAAATGTGCCAGCAAGACTCCTGCCAGCCTGAAGACAGCCAGCCAGTCAACATATTGGTTTTCCTATTATCCAGTAGCCAATCACATTTGGGAGACTCCCATTTTTAGGCAAGGAAAACGGATCCGTCAAAAAAATGGATGGTAAAAACGGATGCAACGGATCCAGTTTTTCGACGGAACAGTCTAGCGGATCCGTCAAAATACTGGATGCATTGTATCCGTTTTTCACTATTTTTGACGCATCCGTCGATACGTCGTGCTGACGCATTGTGACAGATTAAAAAAAATGGAAGTGTGAAAGTAGCCTTAATGTGAATTTGTCATCAGACAGTTTTGGGAAGTCTGTATCTTATGGTATGTAGTTTTTTCCATGTTAGCTTTCCCTCTGCCGGTTAAGAGAATTATGCAGGAGCCCACGCAATTTTTTTTCCATTTTTTTTTTTTAATTAAACAGATTTTGCGTTTCACACTGATTTTATGTGTGTGTCTTTATTTAACTCTTTATGTACCATTTTATTATGTTAATGGTGCCTTGTGGGCCCAATAAAGTCCACTTATATATTTTTTGCTAAACCTTTATTTATTTATATATATATATATATATATATATATATATATATATACACTGTGTGTATGTGTATACATATAATATTCACTTAAATTTGTTTTGTGTGTGTAAACATATGTGAACATGGTATGTAATGATATTATGGTCTTCAATTGAGTATATAAAAGAAAGGGTTGGACAAGGAAATTACATCACTTTTTTTGTTAAATAATATATCTTTATTCAGCTTGCAAATCCACACGAACAAAACTCATGAAAATCCACAACAAAAACTCATCAATCCTGCACGGATTTTCAACTGCATTTTCTGCCAAGAGAGGAAGAATCCGTGCAGAAAATTTCACAGGCAAATCTGCAACGTGTTCATATGGCTGCCGTCACACTAGCAGCATTTGGTCAGTATTTTACATCAGTATTTGTAAGCCAAAACAGGAGTGGGTGATAAATGCAGAAGTGGTGCATATGTTTCTATTATTCTTTTCCTCTGTTTGTTCCACTCCTGGTTTTGGCTTACAAATACTGATGTAAAATACTGACCAAATACTGATAGTGTGATGGCAGCCTTAGGCCGGGATCACACATGCGAGAAATACGTCCGAGTCTCGCATGGTAATACCCGGCATTGCTGCCGTCACTCAGGAACGGAGAGTGCGGCCGCATAGCAATACATGCGGCCGCACGCTTCGCTCCTGAGTGACGGCGGCAATGCCAGGTATTACCATGCGAGACTCGGACATATTTCTCGCACTTGTGTTCCCGGCCATAGGCCTCTTTTCCACTTGCGAGAAAAACGGACGAGTGCAATCCGATAAAAAATCGGATTGCACTCGGACCAATGTTATTCAATAGGTTTCATTTTCATTTGCGATTTTTTTTTCCTCAGCCGAAATCGGACTGAGAAAAAAATCGCAGCATGCTGCGTATTGCTACGATTCTCGGACGAGACTTGTCAATGTAAGTCAATGGGTGCGAGAAAAAAATCGCACAGCACTCGCACCATGCGAGTTCTGTCCAAATTTTACGCACCGGTGTCCTTTGAAAAGCCAGTAATTCAGCACGATGTACAGTAAAATCACACTGACAGGTTAGAATAGAGCAGATACAGTTAGGTTCATATATATTTGGACAGAGACAACATTTTTCTAATTTTGGTTATAGACATTACCACAATGAATTTTAAACAAAACAATTCAGATGCAGTTGAAGTTTAGACTTTCAGCTTTCTTTTGAGGGCATCCACATTAAAATTGGATGAAGGGTTTAGGAGTTTCAGCTCCTTAACATGTGCCACCCTGTTTTTAAAGGGAC
The DNA here is from genome assembly GCF_032444005.1 of Ranitomeya imitator. Classification (NCBI taxonomy): domain Eukaryota; kingdom Metazoa; phylum Chordata; class Amphibia; order Anura; family Dendrobatidae; genus Ranitomeya; species Ranitomeya imitator. The sequence goes on from NC_091283.1 coordinate 394,445,577, forward strand.
CAAAAGTAATTGGACAGGTTAAATAATTTTAAATAAAATGTTCATTTTTAGTACTTGGTTGAAAACCCTTTGTTGGCAATGACTGCCTGAAGTCTTGAACTCATGGACATCACCAGACGCTGTGTTTCCTCATTTTTGGCGCTCTGCCAGGCCTTCACTGTGGTGGTTTTCAGTTGCTGTTTGTTTGTGGGCCTTTCTGTCTGAAGTTTAGTCTTTAACAAGTGAAATGCATGCTCAATTGGGTTGAGATCAGATGACTTACTTGGCCATTCAAGAATATTCCACTTCTTTGCTTTAATAAACTCCTGGGCTGCTTTGGATTTATGTTTTTGGTCATTGTCCATCTGCAGTATGAAACGACGTCCAATCAGTTTGGCTGCATATGGCTGGATCTGAGCACACAGTATGTCTCCGAATACCTCAGAATCCATTCGGCTGCTTCTGTCCTGTGTCATATCATCAATAAACACTAGTGACCCACTGTCACTGGCAGCTATGCATGCCCAAGCCATCACACTGCCTCCGCCGTGTTTTACAGATGATGTGGTATTCTTTGGATCATGAGCTGTACCACGCCTTCGCCATACTTTTCTCTTTCCTTCATTCTGGTAGAGGATGATCTTGGTTTTATCTGTCCAAAGAATGTTCTTCCAGAACTGTGCTGGCTTTTTTAGATGTTTTTTAGCAAAGTCCAGTCTTGTCTTTTTATTCTTGATGCTTATGAGTGGCTTGCACCGTGCAGTGAAGCCTCTGTATTTACTTTCATGCAGTCTTCTCTTTATGGTAGATTTGGATATTGATACGCCTACCTCCTGGAGAGTGTTGTTCACTTGGTTGGCTGTTGTACAGGGGTTTCTCTTCACCATGGAGATTATTCTGCGATCATCCACCACTGTCGTCTTCCGTGGGCACCCAGGTCTTTTTGCATTGATGAGTTCACCAGTGCTTTCTTTCTTTCTCAGGATGTACCAAACTGTAGATTTTGCCACTCCTAATATTGTAGTAATTTCTCGGATGGGTTTTTTCTGTTTTCGCAGCTTAGGGATGGCTTGTTTCACCTGCATGGAGAGCTCCTTTGACCGCATGTTTACTTCACAGCAAAACCTTCCAAATGCAAGCACCACACCTCAAATCAACTCCAGGCCTTTTATCTGCTTAATTGAGAATGACATAACGAAGGGATTGCCCACACCTGTCCATGAAATAGCCTTGGAGTCAATTGTTCAATTACTTTTGGTCCTTTTAAAACCAGGGTGGCACATGTTAAGGAGCTGAAACTCCTAAACCCTTCATTCAATTTTAATGTGGTTACCCTCAAATGAAAGTTGAAAGTCTGACCTTCAACTGCATCTGAATTGTTGTGTTTAAAATTCATTGTGGTAATGTCTATAACCAAAATTAGAAAAATGTTGTCTCTGTCCAAATATATATGGACCTAACTGTATATACACATAGAATAGGTATATATACATATATATATCAGTGAGACACATATATATATTTAATGCAGCGCAAGATAGCAGAAAAGCCGGTAATTCAATTGCCGGCTTTTGCTATCTCCTTCACAAACCCGACATGATATGAGACATGGTTTACATACAGTAAACCATCTCATATCCCCCTTTTTTTTTGCATATTCCACACTACTAATGTTAGTAGTGTGTATGTTCAAAATTTTGGCGCTCTAGCTATTAAATTAAAGGGTTAAATGGCAGAAAAAATTGGCGTGGGCTCCCGCGCAATTTTCTCCGCCACAATGGTAAAGCCAGTGTCTGAGGGCAAATATTAATAGCCTAGAGAGGGACCATGGTTATTGGCCCCCCTGGCTAAAAACATCTGCCCCCAGCCACCCCAGAAATGCCACATCTGGAAGATGCGCTTATTCTGGCACTTGGCCACTCTTTTCCCATTCCCGTGTAGCGGTGGGATATGGAGTAATGAAGGGTTAATGTCACCTTGCTATTGTAAGGTGACATTAAGCCAGATTAATAATGGAGAGGCGTCAATTATGACACCTATCCATTATTAATCCAATAGTATGAAATGGTTAAAAAAACACACAATATTGCAAAGTATTTTAATGAAACACACAGGTTTATGCTGGTTGTCCTCATATGAACTCGAGCCTGGGAGCTTTCTAGGAAAGTTCCCACGATCTAGGAACAGCCAGCAGAGGGCACCTCACCGCAAATGAAGGTAAATATAGGTCAATGACCTACTTTGCCTTCATTCTCCGGGGTTTTGCAGCAAGGAGCTGCGCTGCATTAGCAGAACTCCTTGCTGCAAAATATTTTAACCCCTTCAGATGGATTTACATCGTTGGACTTTACAGATCTTCGGAAGGTATGGATATTGTTGTTTTTTTTTCTGTTAGAGATCGAGGGTCTTCAGTGATTGGATTGAGAGTAGAATAAATTATTACAACAACCTTTGTTTTTAATTCATTAAAAAAATTTTTAATAATGTGTGTGGGTTTTTTTTTAACCCTTTACTAGAATTGGATTAATAATGGATAGGTGTCATAATTGACGCCTCTCCATTATTAATTTGGCTTAATGTCACCCCATATCCCACCGCTACACGGGAATGGGAAGAGAGTGGCCAAGTGCCAGAATAGGCGCATCTTCCAGATGTGCCTTTTCTGGGGTGGCTGGGGGCAGGTGTTTTTAGCCAGGGGGGGGCAATAACCATGGACCCTCTCCAGGCTATTAACCCCTTACCGGCATCGGACGTACTATACCGTCCGATGTCGGCTCCCCTGCTTTGATGCAGGGCTCCGCGGTGAGCCCGCATCAAAGCCGGGACATGTCAGCTGTTTTGAACAGCTGACATGTGCCCGTAATAGGCGCGGGCAGAATCGCGATCTGCCCGCACCTATTAACTAGTTAAATGCCGCTGTCAAACGCAGACAGCGGCATTTAACTACCGCTTCGCTTCCGGCCGGGCGGCCGGAAATGACGTCATCGCCGACCCCCGTCACATGATTGGGGGTCGGCGATGCTTCAGAATAGTAACCATAGAGGTCTTTGAGACCTCTATGGTTACTGATCCTCGGCAGCTGTGAGCGCCACCTTGTGGTCGGCGCTCACAGCACACCTGCAATTCTGCTACATAGCAGCGATCTGATGATCGCTGCTATGTAGCAGAGCCGATTGTGCTGTGCCTGCTTCTAGCCTTCCATGGAGGCTATTGAAGCATGGCAAAAGTTAAAAAAATAAGTTAGAAAAAATTTGAAAAAAATATAAAAGTTTAAATCACCCCCCTTTCGCCCCAATCAAAATAAATTAATTAAAAAAAAATCAAATCTACACATATTTGGTATCGCCGCGCTCAGAATTGCCCGATCTATCAATTGAAAAAAAAGCATTAACCTGATCGCTAAACGGCGTAGCGAGCAAAAAATGCTAAACGCCAGAATTACGTTTTTTTGGTCGCCGCGACATTGCATTAAAATGCAATAACGGGCGATCAAAAGAACGTATCAGCACCAAAATGCTATCATTAAAAACGTCATCTCGGCACGCAAAAAATAAGCCCTCAACCGACCCCAGATCATGAAAAATGGAGACGCTACGGGTATCGGAAAATGGCGCAATATTTTTTTTCGCAAAGTTTGGAATTTTTTTTCACCACTTAGGTAAAAAATAACCTAGTCGTGTTAGGTGTCTATGAACTCGTACTGACCTGGAGAATCATAATCTCAGGTCAGTTTCAGCATTTGGTGAACCTAGCAAAAAAGCCAAACAAAAAACAAGTGTGGGATTGCACTTTTTTTGCAATTTCACCGCACTTGGAATTTTTTTCCCGTTTTCTAGTACACGACATGCTAAAACCAATGATGTCGTTCAAAAGTACAACTCGTCCCGCAAAAAATAAGCCCTCACATGGCCAAATTGTGAGGCCGGCCTTAAGAAAGATGCACCACTAGCCACACAACAACAAGAAGAATTAGAAGATCTCCAAACAAGTCAGGACAAAGTTGTTTAGACTGTCCATAGAGGTGGAGTTTATGGAAGAGTGGGCAGAAAAAAAGCCTCTTCTTACACGCACAAATTGTAAAGCTCGTTTTCAGTTTCTCAAAAGGGTTCCCTGAAAATTGCCCACATGGAAAATTTGCCCACACGGAAAATTTGCCCACACGGAAAATTGCCAATTGCAGCATCACAAAGTTTCAGATCTATGATATTTAAGGTGCAAGGTGAGGATGTTCACATGGTGTGTGATCAACTTGTGATTTACAGCTGACCTAGTGCAAAACTGCAAACATGCTGAAGATCTGTGGTTTGTAGCAGTCTGTCATTATCGGCAATAGATAGATCTAGTCTGCTCTCATCTCTCACTGATTCAGCCTTACTCCCCCCACCAGCCCAGAACAGCAGCACATGCAGAACCAGCAGCAGTGTGATCCAAAGGAGCCATCACTGCTATCAGTGCTCGCAAAAGTATCACTGTATTATCTGTGGAGTTACATGGGACTGCAGGTCACATCTAATACATTATCTCAGTGGGAGCCCACCAAAAGCAGGGTGCTGCTGGCTGAGATAGTTGGTCCTCTAAGCCCAGAAGGCACAAATGAAAGGTGAGATTCTGTCAGAGGAGGGGAAGTGCCATAGCAGTGCCGCTCTCCCATTGACTTTAGTGGTGGTGAATCTGGGGCATGCACTTCTTTCCCTGTCCACTTATGGCTACCAAGAGTAAAAGTGAACAGACCCTACCTAGTTATGTATCATACACATATACTGCAGGTGCAGGCAGGCATAGGATGGAAGGAAATGCAGAGTGGATGTGAATAAGGGTTTCTAGGCCCAGACATACCACACAGAGTGGAATTATTGTTGTTAGCACAGTGGAATGACAACTCCTAACAACAGAATCTGTACTCTGGGACTCGGGATGAGTGAACCGAACCTGTAGAACCTGGAGAAGTAAACTGGGCCCAGTGTTATGATCCGGTGACCTTGGAGCTGCATGAGAACTTTCACTGGAGAAAGTGGCCACTATACTGACTGCAAACCTGAACTTAACACCGCAACTAGAAGTAGCCGTGGAGTGTACCTAACACACCTAGACACCTCGTCACAGCCGGAGGACTAAATTCCCCTAAAGATGGAAATCGGAATACTATCTTGCTTCAGAGAAAATCCCCAAAGGATAGACAGCCCCCCACAAATATTGGCGGTGAGTCGGAGAGGAAAAAACATACACAGGCAGAAAAACAGGATTTAGCACAGGAGGCCACTCTAGCTAGATAGGACAGGATAGGACAGAGTTCTGTGCGGTCAGTATTAAAACCCTTCAAAAAATCCACAGCAGAATATACAAAAAACTTCCTACATCCAACTAAAGATGTAGGAGCGTATATCTGCAACTCCAGTGAATCCTACAAACAGAGCAGGAATAAACTGAAACAAGCACACAACAGTGTGCCACAGATACAAAAAACAAAACACTTATCTTTGCTGAAATTGGCAGCTAAGCAGGTGAGGCCAGGCAGAGATCAAATACTTCCAAAGAAACATTGACAACTGGCAAGGGCTAATGAATCCTGCACACTTAAATATCCCAGTCAGAACAGCAATTAGCAGATACACCTGGCCAGGACTGTGAGTCAGAGACAACTGCATTCCCACCTACCACCACTGGAGGGAATCCAAGAGCAGAATTCACAACAGCCCAGAGACCTTTGTTGAAATCCATTCTGCATTCTTTGCTGCCTGTGTTGTGCTGCATTGTATTTCAATGGAGCCCATGGAAGTCAAGGACAATCACCCGGAAGCTAATTATTTGCAGGTGTGCAATGATTGTTTATTAAACTTAAGTTATTGTAGTTATTAGAACTCATTAACCCCTTCATGACCTTGGGATTTTCCATTTTTCTGTGTTTGTTTTTCGCTCCCCTCCTTCCCAGAGCCATAACTTTATTTTTCCGTCAATTTGGCCATGTGAGGACTTATTTTTGCGAAACAAGTTGTACTTTTGAACAACATCATTGGTTTTAGCATGTCGTGTACTAGAAAATCTGAAAAAAAATTCCAAGTGCAGTGAAATTGCAAAAAAAGCGCAATCCCACACTAGTTTTTTGTTTGGCTTTTTTGCTAGGTTCACTAAATGCTAAAACTGACCTGCCAATATGATTCTCCAGGTCATTTCGAGTTCATAGACACCAAACGTGACTAGGTTATTTGTTATCTAAGTGGTGAAAAAAATTCCAAACTTTGCTAAAAACAACAACATTAAATTGCGCCTTATTCCGATACCCATAGCGTCTCCATTTTTCATGATCTGGGGTCGGGTGAGGGCTTATTTTTTGCGTGCCAAGCTGGCGTTTTTAATGATACCATTTTGGTGCAGATATGTTCTTTTGATCGCCTGTTATTGCATTTTAATGCAATGTTGCGGCGACCAAAAAACGTAATTCTGGCGTTTCAAATCTTTTTTCTCGCTACGCCATTTAGCGATCAGGTTAATCCTATTTTTTTTATTGATTCTGAACGCTGCGATACCAAGTATGTGTAGGTTTGATTTTTTTTATTGATTTATTTTGAATGGGGCAAAAGGGGGTGATTTAAACTTTTTTTTTTTTAATTCACATTTTTTAACTTTTTTTAACCCCTTCCCGACCTTTGACGCCACGTAGGCGTCATGAAAGTCGGTGCCAATCCGACCCATGACGCCTATGCGGCGTCATGGAAAGATCGCGTCCCTGCAGATCGGGTGAAAGGGTTAACTCCCATTTCACCCGATCTGCAGGGACAGGGGGAGTGGTAGTTTAGCCCAGGGGGGGTGGCTTCACCCCCTCGTGGCTACGATCGCTCTGATTGGCTGTTGAAAGTGAAACTGCCAATCAGAGCGATTTGTAATATTTCACCCATTATAACGGGTGAAATATTACAATCCAGCCATGGCCGATGCTGAAATATCATCGGCCATGGCTGGAAATACTAGTGTGCCCCCACCCCACCCCTCCGATCGCCCCCCCACCCCCCCGATCTGGCCGGTACACTGCTCCGGCTCCCCTCCGCCCTGTGCTCCGCTCCCCCCCGTGCTCGTGTCCGCTCCCCCCGTGCTCCAATCACCCCCCCGTGCTCCAATCACCCCCCCTGCACTCCGATCCACCCCCCCCCGTGCTCCGTTCCACCCCCCCGTGCTCCATTCCAGCCCCCCCGTGCTCCGTTCCACGCCCCCCGCGCTCCGTTCCACCCCTCCCGCGCTCCGATTCCCCCCCCCGTACTCCGATCCCCCCCCCCCGTGGTCCCCCCCCACCCTATCATACTTACCGATCCAGCCGTGGTCCCGTCCGTCTTCTCCCGGGCGCCGCCATCTTCCAAAATGGCGGGCGCATGTGCAGTGCGCCCGCCGAATCTGCCGGCCGGCAGATTCGTTCCAAAGTGCATTTTGATCACTGAGATATAATCTATCTCAGTGATCAAAATAAAAAAAATAATAAATGACCCCCCCCCTTTGTCACCCCCATAGGTAGGGACAATAAAAAAATAAAGAAATTTTTTTTTTTCCACTAATGTTAGAATAGGGTTAGGGTTAGGGGTAGGGTTAGGGTTAGGGGTAGGGTTAGGGGTAGGGTTAGGGTTAGGGGTAGGGGTAGGGTTAGGGGTAGGGGTAGGGTTAGGGGTAGGGTTAGGGTTAGGGCTAGGGTTAGGGCTAGGGTTAGGGTTAGGAATGTGCACACGTATTCTGGTCCTCTGCGGATTTTTCCGCTGCGGATTTGATAAATCCGCAGTGCTAAACCGCTGCGGATTTATGGCGGATTTACCGCGTTTTTTTCTGCGCATTTCACTGCGGTTTTACAATTGCGATTTTCTATTGGAGCAGTTGTAAAACCGCTGCGGAATCCGCACAAAGAAGTGACATGCTGCGGAATGTAAACCGCTGCGTTTCCGTGCAGTTTTTCCGCAGCATGTGTACAGCGATTTTTGTTTCCCATAGGTTTACATTGAACTGTACACTCATGGGAAACTGCTGCGGATCCGCAGCGTTTTCCGCAGCGTGTGCACATACCTTTAGAATTAGGCTATGTGCACACGGTGCGGATTTGGCTGCGGATTCGCAGCAGTGTTCCATCAGGTTTACAGTACCATGTAAACATATGAAAAACCAAATCCGCTGTGCCCGTGATGCGGAAAATACCGCGCGGGAACGCTGCGTTGTATTTTCCGCAGCATGTGAATTCTTTGTGCGGATTCCGCAGCGTTTTACACCTGTTCCTCAATAGGAATCCGCAGGTGAAATCCGCACAAAAAACACTGGAAATCCGCGGAAAATCCGCAGGTAAAACACAGTGCCTTTTACCCGCAGATTTTTCAAAAATGGTGCGGAAATATCTCACACGAATCCGCAACGTGGGCACATAGCCTTAGGGTTAGGGTTGGAATTAGTGTTGTGGTTAGGGGTGTGTTGGGGTTAGGGTTGTGATTAGGATTATGGCTACAGTTGGGATTAGGGTTAGGGGTGTGTTGGGGTTAGTGTTGGAGTTAGAATTGAGGGGTTACCACTGTTTAGGCACATCAGGGGTCTCCAAACGCAACATGGCGCCACCATTGATTCCAGCCAATCTCGTATTCAAAAAGTCAAATGGTGCTCCCTCACTTCCGAGCCCTGACGTGTGCCCAAACAGTGGTTTACCCCCACATATGGGGTACCAGCATACTCAGGACAAACTGCGCAACAATTACTGGGGTCCAATTTCTCCTGTTACCCTTGTGAATCTAAAAAAATGCTTGCTAAAACATAATTTTTGAGGAAAGAAAAATGATTTTTTATTTTCACGGATCTGTGTTGTAAACGTCTGTGAAGCACTTGGGGGTTCAAAGTGCTCACCACATATCTAGATAAGTTCCTTGGGGGGTCTAGTTTCTAAAATGGGGTCACTTGTGGGGGGTTTCTACTGTTTAGGCACACCAGGGGCTCTGCAAACGCAACGTGACACCCGCAGACCATTCCATCAAAGTCTGCATTTCAAAAGTCACTACTTCCCTTCTGAGCCCCGACGTGTGCCCAAACAGTGGTTTACCCCCACATATGGGGTATCAGCGTACTCAGGAGAAACTGGACAACAACTTTTGGGGTCCAATTTCTCCTGTAACCCTTGGGAAAATAAAAAATTCTGGGCTAAATAATTATTTTTGAGGAAAGAAAACGTATTTATTATTTTCACGGCTCTGCATTATAAACTTCTGTGAAGCACTTGGGGGTTCAAAGTGCTCACCACACATCTAGATAAGTTCCTTTCAGGGTCTAGTTTCCAAAATGGGGTCACTTGTGGGGGGTTTCTACTGTTTAGGCACATCAGGGGCTCTGCAAACGCAACGTGACGCCCGCAGAGCATTCCATCAAAGTCTGCATTTCAAAACGTCACTACTTCAATTCCAAGCCCCGGCATGTGCCCAAACAGTAGTTTACCCCCACATATGGGGTATCACCGTACTCAGGAGAAACTGGACAACAAATATTGGGGTCAAATTTCTCCTGTTACCCTTGGGAAAAATAAAAAACTCTGGGCTAAATAATTATTTTTGAGGAAAGAAAACGTATTTATTATTTTCACGGCTCTGCATTATAAACTTCTATGAAGCACTTGGGGGTTCAAAGTGCTCACCACACATCTAGATAAGTTCCTTTGGGGGTCTAGTTTCCAAAATGGGGTCACTTGTGGGGGGTTTCTACTGTTAAGCCACATCAGGGGCTCTGCAAACGCAACGTGACGCCCACAGAGCATTCCATCAAAGTCTGCATTTCAAAACGTCACTACTTCACTTCCGAGCCCCGGCATGTGCCCAAACAGTGATTTACCCCCACATATGGGGTATCAGCGTACTCAGGAGAAACTGGACAACAACTTTTGGGGTCAAATTTCTCCTGTTACCCTTGGGAAAATAAAAAATTGCAGGCTAAAAGATCATTTTTGAGAAAATAATTTTTTTTTTTTTTTTCATGGCTCTGCGTTATAAACTTCTGTGAAGCACTTGGGGGTTCAAAGTCCTCACCACACATCTAGATTAGTTCCTTTGGGGGTCTAGTTTCTAAAATGGTGTCATTTCTGGGGGATCTCCAATGTTTAGGCACACAGGGGCTCTCCAAACGTGACATGGTGTCCGCTAATGATTGGAGCTAATTTTCCATTTAAAAAGCCAAATGGCGTGCCATCCCTTCCGAGCCCTGCCGTGCGCCCAAACAGTGGTTTACCCCCACATATGGGGTATCAGCGTACTCAGGACAAACTGGACAACAATATTTGGGGTCCAATTTCTCCTATTATCCTTGGCAAAATAGGAAATTCCAGGCTAAAAAATCATTTTTGAGGAAAGAAAAATTATTTTTTATTTTCATGGCTCTGCGTTATAAACTTCTGTGAAGCACCTGGGGGTTTAAAGTGCTCAATATGCATCTAGATAAGTTCCTTGGGGGGTCTAGTTTCCAAAATGGGGTCACTTGTGCGGGAGCTCCAATGTTTAGGCACACAGGGGCTCTCCAAACGCGACATGGTGTCCGCTAACAATTGGAGCTAATTTTCCATTCAAAAAGTCAAATGGCGCGCCTTCTCTTCCGAGCCCTGCCGAGTGCCCAAACAGTGGTTTACCCCCACATATGAGGTATCGGCGTACTCGGGAGAAATTGCCCAACAAATTTTATGATCCATTTTATCCTACTGCCCATGTGAAAATGAAAAAATTGAGGCGAAAAGAATTTTTTTGTGAAAAAAAAGTACTTTTTCATTTTTACAGATCAATTTGTGAAGCACCTGAGGGTTTAAAGTGCTCACTAGGCATCTAAATTAGTTCCTTGGGGGGTCTAGTTTCCAAAATGGGGTCACTTGTGGGGGAGCGCCAATGTTTAGGCACACAGGAGCTATCCAAACGCGACATGGTGTCCGCTAACGATGGAAATAATTTTTCATTCAAAAAGTCAAATGGCGCTCCTTCCCTTCCGAGCCTTACCATGTGCCCAAACAGTGGTTTACCTCCACATGTGAGGTATTGGTGTACTCAGGAGAAATTGCCCAACACATTTTAGGATCCATTTTATCCTGTTGCCCATGTGAAAATGAAAAAATTGAGGCTAAAAGAATTTTTTTGTGAAAAAAAAGTACTTTTTCATTTTTACGGATCAATTTGTGAAGCACCTGGGGGTTCAAAGTGCTCACTATGCATCTAGATAAGTTCCTTGGGGCGTCTAGTTTCCAAAATGGGGTCACTTGTGGGGGAGCTCCAATTTTTAGGCACACGGGGGCTCTCCAAACGTGACATGGTGTCCGCTAAAGAGTGGAGCCAATTTTTGATTCAAAAAGTCAAATGGCGCTCCTTCCCTTCCAAGCCCTGCCGTGCGCCAAAACAGTGGTTTACCCCCACATATGAGGTATCAGCGTACTCAGGACAAATTGGACAACAACTTTCGTGGTTCAGTTTCTCCTTTTACCATTGGGAAAATAAAAAAATTGTTGCTAAAAGATAATTTTTGTGACTAAAAAGTTAAATGTTCATTTTTTCCTTCCATGTTGCTTCTGCTGCTGTGAAGCACCTGAAGGGTTAATAAACTTCTTGAATGTGGTTTTGAGTACCTTGAGGGGTGCAGTTTTTAGAATGGTGTCACTTTTGGGTATTTTCAGCCATATAGACCCCTCAAACTGACTTCAAATGTGAGGTGGTCCCTAAAAAAAATGGTTTTGTAAATTTCGTTGTAAAAATGACAAATCGCTGGTCGAATTTTAACCCTTATAACTTCCTAACAAAAAAAAATTTTGTTTCCAAAATTGTGCTGATGTAAAGTAAACATGTGGGAAATGTTATTTATTAACTATTTTGTGTCACATATCTCTCTGGTTTAACAGAATAAAAATTCAAAATGTGAAAATTGCGAAATTTTCAAAATTTTCGCCAAATTTCCGTGTTTATCACAAATAAATGCAGAATTTATTGACCTAAATTTACCACTAACATGAAGCCCAATATGTCACGAAAAAACAATCTCAGAACCGCTAGGATCCGTTGAAGCGTTCCTGAGTTATTACCTCATAAAGGGACACTGGTCAGAATTGCAAAAAACGGCAAGGTCTTTAAGGTCAAAATAGGCTGGGTCTTGAAGGGGTTAACTTTTGCCATGCTTCAATAGCCTCCATAGGAGGCTAGAAGCTTGGCACCACTCGATCGCCTCTGCTACATAGCAGCGATCATTAGATCGCTGCTATGCAGCCGAAATGCAGGCTTGCTATGAGCGCCGACCACAGGGTGGCGCTCACAGCTAGCCGGGATCAGTAGCCATAGAGGTCTCAAGGACCTCTATGGTTACCATTCTGATTCATCGCTGAACCCCTGATCATGTGACGGGTGTCGGCGATGCGCTCATTTCCGGCCGAAAGCGCCGGTTAAATGTCGCTGTCAGCGTTTGACAGCGGCATTTAACTAGTTAATAGCGGCGGGTGAATTGTGATTTCACCCGCCGCTATTGCGGGCACATGTCAGCTGTTCAAAACAGCTGACATGTCCCGGCTTTGATGCGGGCTCATCGCCGGACCCCTGCATTAAAGCGGGGGTTCTGACCTCGGACGTACTATCCCGTCCGAGGTCAGAAAGGGGTTAATAAACTGTTCTTAATAAACTTGTCAGTAGTTTATGTCGCTGACATTCTTCTGTGCTGCAGAGCATCTCACCTATAATTCTATACTATTCTCTGTTCTGCAGAGCATCTCATGTATACCTGCATACTATCCCCCTGTCCTGCAGAACATTTAACCTATAGATCTTTGCTATTCTCTATCCTGCAGAACAGTTCACCTATAATTCTATATTATTCTTCTGCCCTGCAGAGCATCTCACGTATACCTGCATAATATCCCCCTGTCCTGCAGAGCATTTAACCTATATCTCTTTGCTATTCTCTGTCCTGCAGAGCATCTCACCTATAATTCTATATTATTCTTCTGCCCTGCAGAGCATCTCACCTATAATTATATATTATTCTATTTTATTATTATTTATAGCATCTCATATATACATGCATATACTATCCATAGTAGGGGGCCTCCTGAAGAAGCCTACGCGAAACGCGCGTAGGGGCTGGCGTTTCCTCGTCCACACTGCGGCAAACATGGGTGAGGTTCATTCTTTTTAATATCTTTTTCATCTGGGAACGATAGCCTTGGTTGTAGTGGCTATTCATAACAGTAATAGACATGGTGCTGAGAACTTGAACCTCTGGCCGTTATACATTATGTTTGTGTGGGTGTAGGAATACCTTTACCGTGGTCCTTGCACAAATAGTGAGAAACCCTCCTTTTGTATAAACTAACTTTTGTATTGATATATTGAGATTGTTTTATGATGATGTATTTAATAAATGTTATACCTTTTTATTCATACATGAGCCTTTTTTGACTCCATATGCTTTATTGTCTAAAGGTAAACACTATGCCTGGTGCCAAACCAACGCAGCTCATCATCCCAAATTCGCCATCCCCACAGCTAAGCATTGTGGTGGCAGTAGCAAGCTGTGGCGATGTTTTTTGGCAGCAGGAACAAGGAAAATGGTCTGAGTCAAGGGAAGATCGATGGTATAAAATACAGATATTTTTTTAACAAAACCTGCTTCAGCCTGTCAGTGACTTGACACTAGGACAGAGGTTCACCTTCCAACAAGACAATGACCCAAAGCATACTGCTAAAGCATCACTCGAGTGGTTTAACCCCTTAGCGACCGCCGATACGCCTTTTAACGGCGGCCGCTAAGGGTACTTAAACCACAGCGCCGTTAATTAACGGCGCTGTGGAAAAAGTCCATAGCGCCCCCCAGAGGCCGATTTTCTCCGGGGTCTCGGCTGCCGAGGGTAGCCGAGACCCCAGAGAACATGATTCGGGGGGGTTTTAACCCACCCCGCATTTGCGATTGCCAGTAATTAACCGTTTACCGGCGATCGCAAAAAAAAAACAAAAAAAAAAAACCGCGATCTCTTTTTAATTTCTCTGTCCTCCGATGTGATCGCACATCGGAGGACAGAGAAAAGGGGTCCCAGGTGGCCCCCCAATACTCACCTAGCTCCCCCGATGCTCCTCGTGTCTCCCGGTGGGCGCCGCCATCTTCAAAATGGCGGGCGCATGCGCAGTGCGCCCGCCGGCCGGCACCGGGAGAATCTTTGGGGTCTCGGCTGCCGGGGGTAGCCGAGACCCCAAAGAGCATGATCGGGGTCGGTATTACCGACCCCTGTTTTGCGATCGCCGGTAATTAACTGTTTACCGGCGACCGCAAAAAAAAAAAAAAAGTAAAGTGTAATTCTCTGTCCTCTGATGTGATCGCACATCAGAGGACAGAGAAATAGGGGGATTCGGGGACCCTATCATACTCACCTAGGTCCCTGGATCCTCTTGCTGCTCCTCCTGGCCGCCGGCAGAAGAACATGGTGGACGCATGCCCAGTGCGCCCGCCATCTGTCTCCATCTGCCGGCCGGCAGGAGAACAGCAGTTGGGGCTAAAATTAGGGTTAGGGGTAGGGTTAGGGTTAGGGGTAGGGTTAGGGGTAGGGTTAGGGTTAGGGGTAGGGTTAGGGGTAGGGTTAGGGGTAGGGTTAGAGGTAGGGGTAGGGTTAGGGGTAGGGTTAGGGGTAGAGTTAGGGGTAGGGTTAGGGCTAGGGGTAGGGTTAGGGCTAGGGTTAGGGCTAGGGTTGGGGCTAAATTTAGGGTTAGGGTTGGGGCTAAATTTAGGGTTAGGGTTGGGGCTAAATTTAGGGTTAGGCTTCTTTCACACTTACGTCGGTACGGGGCCGTCGCAATGCGTCGGCCCGACATACCGACGCACGTTGTGAAAATTGTGCACAACGTGGGCAGCAGCTGTAGTTTTTCAAGGCATCCGCTGCCCAATCTATGTCCTGGGGAGGAGGGGGCGGAGTTACGGCCACGCATGCGCGGTCAGAAATGGCGGATGCGACGTACAAAAAAACGTTTCATTGAACGTTTTTTTGTGCCGACGCTCCGCCAAAACACAACTGATCCAGTGCACGACGGACGCGACGTGTGGCCATCCGTCACGATCCGTCGGCAATACAAGTCTATGGGCAAAAAAACGCATCCTGCGGGCACATTTGCAGGATCCGTTTCTTGTCCAAAACGACGGATTGCGATGGAATGCCAAACGACGCAAGTGTGAAAGTAGCCTTAGGGCTAGGGTTAGGGTTGGGGCTAAAGTTAGGGCTAGGGTTGGGGCTAAAGTTAGGGTTAGAGCTGGGATTAGGGTTAGGGTTTGGATTAGGGTTGGTATTAGGGTTAGGGTTGGCATTAGGGTTACGCTTGGGATTAGGGTTAGGTTTGGGATTAGGGTTAAGGTTAGGGTTGTGATTAGGGGTGTATTGGGATTAGGGTTAGGTTTGAGGTTAGGGTTGAGATTAGGATTAGGGGTGTGTTGGATTTAGGGTTTTGATTAGGGTTATGGTTAGGGTTGACATTAGGGTTGTTTTGGGGTAAGGGTTGTGATTATGGTTAGGGTTAGTGATTAGGATTATGGATCAGGTTGGGATTAGGGTTAGGGGTGTGTTGGGGTTAGGGTTGGAGCTAGAATTGGGGGGTTTCCACTGTTTAGGTACATCAGGGGGTCTCCAAACACGACAGCCAATTTTGCGCTCAAAAAGTCAAATGGTGCTCCCTCCCTTCTGAGCTCTGCCGTGCGCCCAAACAGTGGGTTACCTCCACATATGGCGCATCAGCGTACTCGGGATAAATTGGACAACAACTATTGCAGTCCAATTTCTCCTGTTACCCTTGTGAAAATAAAAACTTGGGGGCTACAATATCTTTTTTGTGGAAAAAAAAAATATTTTTTATTTTCACCACTCTGCATTCTAAACTTCTGTGAAGCACTTGGGCATTCAAAGTTCTCACCACACATCTAGATAAGTTCCTTGGGGGGTCTAGTTTCCAAAATGGGGTCACTTGTGGAGGGTTTCTACTGGTTAGGTACATCAGGGGCTCTGCAAACGCAACATAATACCCGCAGACCATTCTATCAAAGTCTGCATTCCAAAACGGCGCTCCTTCCTTCCGAGCTCTGCCGTGCGCCCAAACAGTGGTTTATCCCCACATATGGGGTACCAGCATACTCAGGACAAATTGGACAACAACTTTTGGGGTCCAATTTCTCTTGTTACCCTTGTGAAAATAAAAACTTGGGGGCTAAAAAATCTTTTTTGTGGAAAAAAAAATATTTTTTATTTTCACGGCTCCGCATTATAAACTTCTGTGAGGCACTTGGGCATTCAAGGTTCTCACCACACATCTAGATAAGTTCCATGGGGGGTCTAGTTTCCAAAATGGGGTCACTTGTGGGGGATTTCTACTGTTTAGGCACATCAGGGGCTCTCCAAACGCGACATGGCGTCCGATCTCAATTCCAGCCAATTCTACATTGAAAAAGTAAAACGGCACTCCTTCTCTTCCAAGCTCTGCGGTGCGCCCTAACAGTTGTTTACCCCCACATATTGGGTATCAGCGTACTCAGGAGAAATTGCACAACAACTTTTTGTGGTCTAATTTCTCCTGTTACCCTTGTGAAAATAAAAATTTGTGGGCAAAAAGATCATTTTTGTAGAAAAAATGCGATTTTTTTTCACGGCTCTACGTTATAAACTTCTGTGAAGCACATGGGGGTTCAAAGTGCTCACCACACATCTAGATAAGTTCCTTAAGGGGTCTAGTTTCCAAAATGGTGTCACTTGTGGGGGGTTTCCACTGTTTAGGCACATCAGGGGCTCTCCAAACGCGACATGGCGTCCAATCTCAATTCCAGCCAATTCAACATTGAAAAAGTAAAACGGCGCTCCTTCACTTCCAAGCTCTGCGGTGCGCCCAAACAGTGGTTTACCCTCACATATGGGGTATCGACGTATTCAGGAGAAATCGCACAACAACTGTTGTGGTCTAATTTCTCCTGTTACCCTTGTGAAAATAAGAATTTGTGGGCGAAAAGATCATTTTTGTGTAAACAAAAGCGATTTTTTATTTTCACGGCTCTACGTTATAAACTTCTGTGAAGCACTTGGGGGTTCAAAGTGCTCACCACACATCTAGATAAGTTCCTTAAGGGGTCTAGTTTCCAAAATGGTGTCACTTGTGGGGAGTTTCCACTGTTTAGGCACATCAGGGGCTCTCTAAACGTGACATGGCGTCCGATCTCAATTCCAGCCAATTCTGCATTGAAAAAGTCAAACGGCGCTCCTTCACTTCTAAGTTCTGCGGTGCGCCCTAACAGTGGTTTACCCCCACATATGGGGTATTGGCGTATTCAGGAGAAATTGCATAACAAAATTTATGGTTACATTTCTGTTTTTACACTTGTGAAAATAAAAAAATGGTTCTGAATTAAGATGTTTGCAAAAAAAAGTTAAATGTTCATTTTTTCCTTCCACATTGTTTCAGTTCCTGTGAAGCACTTAAAGGGTTAATAAACTTCTTGAATGTGGTTTTGAGAACCTTGAGGGGTGTAGTTTTTAGAATGGTGTCACACTTCATTATTTTCTATCATATAGACCCCTCAAAATGACTTCAAATGTGATGTGGTCCCTAAAAAAAAATGGTGTTGTAAAAATGAGAAATTGCTGGTCAACTTTTAACCCTTATAACTCCCTAACAAAAAAAAATTTTGTTTCCAAAATTGTGCTGATGTAAAGTAGACATGTGGGAAATGTTATTTATTAACTATTTTTCGTGACATATCTCTCTGATTTAAGGGCATAAAAATACAAAGTTTGAAAATTGCAAAATTTTAAAAATTTTCGCCATATTTCCGTTTTTTTCATAAATAATCGCAAGTAATATCGAAGAAATGTTACCACTAACATGAATTACAATATGTCACGAAAAAACACTCAGAATCAGCGGGATCCGTTGAAGCATTCCAGAGTTATAACCTCATAAAGTGACAGTGGTCAGAATTGCAACAATTGGCCTGGTCATTAAGTACCAAATTGGCTCTGTCACTAAGGGGTTAAGGGGAAATGTGTAAATGTTTTGGAGTGACCTATTCAAAGCCCAGACCTCAATCCAATTGAGAATCTGTGCTCAGACTTGAAGATTGTGGTTTATCAGAGGAAACCACCTAACCTGAACTATGTAGAGCAGTTTTGCCTTGATGGATGGGCAAAAATCCCTGTGGAAAACTTATGTGGAGACTTATCCAAAGCGACTAGCAGCTGTAATTACTGCAAAATGAGGCTCTACAAAGTACTGACATTAGGGGAGTGAATAGTTATGCATATTTAAGGTTTCAGTTACCTTGTCCTATTTGTTGTTTGCTTCACAATAAAAAGAAAAACAAATGTTCACAGTTTTAGGCATGTTATTTATGGGAACTGATGCAAACCGTCAAAAAAAAAAATGAAATTTTAGGTTGTGAGGTAGAAAAACAAACAAAAAAAGGCTGGGGTATGAATATAGGTAATTTTCACTCTGCTCTACCCTCTGGCTCTTTAGAAGGAACGTGAAGCACTCGATGGACTTTCAGGCCGCATAGGTCCAAGTTGTCATCTTCCAGTTTGTGGTTAGGCCGGGTTCACATTGCGTTAATGGCATCCGTTAGATGGACTACGTTACACCGCGGCACAACGGTGTAACGCAGTCCATTAACGCCGCCATTAATTCCTATGTCGGTCGCATCGCTAGTGCACACCCACAATGGGCGTGCGCTAGCGATGTGCCGTCATTGAGTGACGGACCCTGAGACGCGGACTGCAGCGTTTCCGGGTCCGTCACTGCTAGCGCAGATAGAGCATCTGCTAGCTCTATCTGCGCTAGCGCGATGGAATGTCGGCACTTGCGTTAACAGCAGCCCGTTAACGTATGTGTTGAACGGGCTGCTGTTAACGCAATGTGAACCCAGCCTTAGGGCGAACTCTGCTCACCAGGGATGTGGAGTCAGTAAGTCAAACCTCTAACCCCTCAATTTCCTTAACTCCCGACTCCACAGCACTGCCTCACTACTGAGCATGTACATAAAATGCAGCCCAGATTCATCTCAACTAAAAGCTTATATCCTTAGATCAGGAATAGAACAGACATTTATAGGACATTTCGTAACTTTCACAAATTCTTATGAAAAAAGTTGCAGCACATACTGCATGTATAACTGTACCCAATTCATTATATCTTTTAGGAGTCGGTCCATTTTATACCATCTCCGTCTCCACAGCCCTACTCGTCAGGGAGTAACCACTAGGGTCAGGATCTCTAGTCTGTGCAGGAACCATCAGGATCATAGTAAGACAAGAAGAGAAAGAATCATGCTATAGACACAGAGATCACCAAAATTAAAAAGTACATTTTATTGAAACACACAGCAAAACAAAATTAAAAACATAAAAAGTTATACAATGACATAGCTAAATGCAAACAGCCTACAACAAGGCTGCACACCATCTACCAAATGATAGAATAAATGGCAAATAAATATCCAGCTTAGTAAGTTTTGATATTGTTGTGTATTTTCACATTTATTTTTTGCTGCCTATACATGCATACATAAAATCTCTCTAGTTCTGAGGTTTTTGGCTTGATATTTGTTTGCCATTTATTTATTCTATCATTGGAAAATGGGTTGCAGCCTTAATGTGGACTGTTTGCATTTACCGGTCATTGTATGACTTTTTAAAATGTTTTTAATTTTATTTTGCTGTGTGTTTCAATAAAATTTACCTTTTTATTTTTGGTGATCCCTGTGTTCATAGTATGATTCTTTCTCTTATGTTAATACGTTACTGTTCACATGCTACAAGTTGATCCTGGTTATTGGTTGGTGCCCTCCTTTTCTATTTTGTGTTCGAACCATCAGGGTCAAGTGCAGTTTTAGTGTGTTACCTATATTCCTGAGTGAGTAATCATACAGGAAGTAGAAAGGCAGCACTCACCGTTTCCTTTGTGGTTAAAAGTCCTTTATTTTAACTGCTATGGACATCCATTAACCCCTTTCTGCCAGCTGATGGAATAGTACAGTATCCCCTGCTTTGAGGTGGGCTCCGGCAGTGAGCCCACCTCAAAGCCGCGACATGTCAGCTGTTTTCAACAGGTGACATGTGCCCGCAATGGGCACAAGCGGACAGCTGACAGCGGCATTTAACAAGCGCTGCAGGAAGTACTCGCACTGCTGACCCCCGTCTCCTCGAGACCTCTATGGTTGTTCATGGCACCACCCTGTGGTCGGCGCTCATAGCAAGCCTGTAATTCTGCTGCATAGAGGTGATCTGTGCATCACCTCTATGTAGCAGAGGCGATCAAGTAGTGCATGCTTCTGGCTTCCTATGGAGGCTATTGAAGCATGCCAAAATAAAAAAAAGTGTTTAAAAATATAAAAAAGATATAAAAGTTCAAATCACCCCCCTTTTGCCCCAATCAAAATAAAACAATCAAATAATCAAACCTATACATATTTGGTATTACTGCGTTCAGAATAGCCCGATCTATCAACAAAAAAAGGAATAACCTCATTGCTAAACAGCATAGCGAGAAAAAAATCAAAACGTCAAAATTACGTTTTTTTGGTCGTCGCGACATTGCATTGAAATGCAATATCAGGCGTTAAAACAACTTATCTGCACAAAAGTGGTATACTTAGAAACATCAGCTTGGCATGCAAAAAATAAGCTCTCACCTGACCCCAGATCACGAAAAATAGAGACGCTACCGGTATCTGAAAATTGCTCAATATTTTTTTTTTTTATTTTTTAGGAAACTTTGGAATTTTTTTTTACCACTTAGTTAAAGGGACTCTGTCACCTGAATTTGGAGGGAACAATCTTCAGCCATAGGGGCGGGGTTTTCGGGTGTTTGATTCACCCTCTCCTTACCCGCTGGCTGCATGCTGGCTGCAATATTGGATTGAAGTTCATTCTCTGTCCTCCGTAGTACATGCCTGCACAAGGCAATCTTAGTAGTAGAGAATTCTCACTTCCAGGGCATATGGTCTCCGAATATCAGAGCCTGCTCATCAAACTTCAGGGAACTGAAGGCAGTGGAGGAGGCCTTAAAGGCCACTTCGACTCTTCTCCAGGGTCACCATGTCAAAATATACTCCAACAATGTGACCACGGTAGCTTACCTCCATCATCAAGGGGGTACGAGGTTCGAGAAATTAAAAAATCTAGTTGCAAAAATGTTTTCCTGGGCAGAACGGCACCTCTTATCTATCACGGCAGTCCATCTAAAGGGGTTTGCCAAAACCCAGGCAGACTTTCTCTTCAGGAAGGATATACATCTGGGAGAATGGTGCCTGGATTAGGAAGTCTTCCTCTAGTTTCCCGATGGGGGATCCCAGACGTAGACTTATTCACCAACAGCCAGAATGCCAAACTACAAGCATATTTTTCCCTAAACATGACAGACAAAGAACTGGGCATGGATGCTTTCTCACACCCCTGGGAGTTCGACCTTTCTTATGCTTTCCAACCTATCCCGATACTGTCAAAGACTCTCCAGAAAATCCGATTCGAACTGGTCTCTACAATTCTGATTGTCCCTATGTGGCCGGGAAGGGGTTGGTACAGTGCACTGTTGGAGATGGCCCACGAGGGTCCAATACAATTACCCCTACATCAAGGTCCTTTATTACACCCGAACCTACGGTTTTATAATTGTTCTCTTGTTTCTACAAGACTGGGGAGTCCACCACTCCTCTGTGGGTCATTTGCATTGTAGCTGTTCCATCCTGCATGTTCTACATGGATATTTTCTCTCTGAACCCTGCTCATACAGGTACTACAGTCATGGCCAAAAGTTTTGAGAATGACACCAACATTATATTTTCACATGATCTGCTGCCCTCTGGTTTTTATTAGTGTTTGTCTGATCTTTATATCACATACAGAAATATAATTGCAATCATATTATTAGTACCAATAGGTTATATTGACAGTTAGAATGAGTTAATGCAGCAAGTCAATATTTGCAGTGTTGACCCTTCTTCTTCAAGACCCCTGCAATTCTCCCTGGCATGCTCTCAATCAACTTCTGGATCAAATCCTCACTGATAGCAGTCCATTCTTGCATAATCAGTGCTTGTATTTTGCCAGAATTTGTTGGTTTTTGTTTGTCCACCCGTCTCTTGATGATTGACCACAAGTTCTCAATGGGATTAAGATCTGGGGAGTTTCCAGGCCATGGACCCAAAATCTCTATGTTTTGTTCCATGAGCCATTTAGTTATCACCTTTGCTTTATGGCAAGGTGCTCCATCATGCTGGAAAAGGCATTGTTGGGCGCCAAACTGCTCTTGGACGGTTGGGAGAAGTTGCTTTTGGAGGACATTCTGGTACCATTCTTTATTCATGGCTGTGTTTTTAGGCAAGACTTTGAGTGAGCCGATTCCCTTGGCTGAGAAGCAACCCCACACATGAATGGTTTCAGGATGCTTTACAGTTGGCATGAAACAAGACTGGTGGTATCGCTCACCTCTTCTTCTCCGAATAAGCTGTTTTCCAGATGTCCCAAACAATCGAAAAGGGGATTCATCAGAGAAAATGACTTTGCCCCAGTCCTTAGCAGTCCACTCCCTGTACCTTTTGCAGAATATCAGTCGGTTCCTGATGTTTTTTCTGGAGAGAAGTGGCTTCTTTGCTGCCCTCCTTGAAACCAGGCCTTGCTCAAAGAGTCTCCGCCTCACAGTGCGTGCAGAAGCACTCACACCAGCCTGCTGCCATTCCTGAGCAAGCTCGACACTGCTTGTAGTCCGATCCCGCAGCTGAAACCGTTTTAAGATACGGTCCTGGCGCTTGCTGGTCTTTCTTGGGCGCCCTGAAGCCTTTTTGACAACAATGGAAGCTCTCTCCTTGAAGTTCTTGATGATGCGATAGATTGTTGACTGAGGTGCAATCTTTGTAGCTGCGATACTCTTCCCTGTTAGGCCATTTTTGTGCAGTGCAATGATGGCTGCACGTGTTTCTTTAGAGATAACCATGGTTAACTAACGAGAAACAATGATACCAAGCACCAGCCTCCTTTTAAAGTGTCCTGACGTCTGGGATTCTTGGAGGAACGAGTTGGGGTAACCTCGTGCCTGAAACTTAACTTCCATTTCTGATACTCTTTGTGTCCGTAGCTCGTTGTCCGAAACTATGCAGGTTACCCGCTGAATTTGGGATTTCGGAATCGCTTTTTTGATGGCTCGGGGGTGTAAGCTATCAAAATGCAGTAAGCTATTCCGGTCTGTGTTTTTTATGTGGATGTCAGCCGATCCACGTACACAGAGCACACAGTGCACACCTTGTAAAGTCCCGCCTCCCTCCTCTAGAGTCCCACTATTGGCCGGCTCACTTCTGTCAATCCTAGGCAATAATATGCGGTCACTTCCGGTACGTCACGTCCGGCTCTGCCGGCGCGCACATAAGGAACGCCGCACTGGCGTCCCTTCACTCGGGCATCCTCACCGACAGCGGTGGACACCGCGTCCTGACCCGTCCTCTTTCAGGTAATTCTCCTTTCCTGCCTTCAGCCCCCGCTTGAAGGGGCTGCGACGCTACCTAGCCTGTGACATTCCTGGGCCAGAACAACACATAATATTAGCCCTGATATTAGCCCTTCTCCCTTTACAGCATACAGCCGAGCCTTTCACCGGAGGCGTTCTCCTTCCTAAGGCATATTCTTTCCTAAGGTACTGGCACTCACCTGGGTCATCACTGGCACTGGTATATTACAATATATTAATGGCAGCTTATATTGCGGGGTCTTTTCTCCCTCATTTTAGGGATTACCCAGGAATTAATCACGATTACAGAGCAAATCCTCAAGCACTTCTCAGTACGGTACGATCAACGGCACCTAGTTCTTTTGTACTCTATTCACCACCAGGGGGGCTGGGATAGACTAGTTGGCTCCTTATATTGTTTCTTTCTAACAGCGATATATCATGACCAGTTGACACACTGTATATACCTTGTTTTTTCTATTTTCTGTTCTTCTGTTTTCTTTTTTTGATTTATTCCATACCGTATGTACTTACATATGTATTTACAGATGTAGTCACAAATGTATTTATTATTTGCATCATTTTTTGTAATATTGTAGTAACTGACGAAGGCCAGACCAGGCCGAAACTTTTTTTGTACTACAAAATAAAATACCACGAGTTTGACTTAAGTTGAGTGCCGGGTTCTTTTTATCTATGTTTATGGCTTGGGAACCTACCCGTGCACCTAAGTAGCTGTACTCACGTTTTCTTGACTCACTGAATTATCCCCATACGTGTTTGCACGCACATTTGGTCATGTCCACCAATACCTTCTCCTACAATTCAGAGGAGACTACTAGCATCGTATCCCACTCTGTGTATCCTTGTGACTTCCTCAAAACTGCACCCCGTGAGACGAGGGGACGAGATCTGGAACGGGAAGTGCGACACCATATAAATATCGAATTACACTGCGCAAAATTATCTGAATATCTGCGGGTACAACGCATCCCAAGGGGCCTGAGGGTTCCGTTACGCCCCACACTCTTCCGGGATTCACCAGAATACTGCACTAAATTTGAACACATTCTAAATAAGTGCTCCCTAGACCTAATCACCCTCACCATAGAACACCTACAAAAAGAGATTGAGGCCAGCTCAGAACGGGTCAAGGCTATTGAGATTCAGCTGTCATCCACAGGTACTCCAGAGGAGCTGAACCAGCTGAAATCAGAGATCAAGACAAAAACTGAACAACACTGCAGAGACATCGAGAACAGGAAACGATTGAAATTCGCTCGAGATACCGAGGACTACGAGGCCAAAAGGGTGTACAGATGGCAGGACAACTACTCCTCCTCTCGCTCCCACGTACGAACCGGACATCGCTCTTCCACGGACTACTCCACTTCGGGATCGGAGCAAGACAGGAGTTCCTCCATTCCCAGCACATGCCGTTTTTTAGGTCCACGTACCCAACGGGGCAAAAGAAGAGGACGCGGAGGAGCCAGAGATTTCGGCAGAGATGCAGACCTTATACGGATCACACGATCTACGGTACTGAGTCCCTAATTGTGAACATTTCTTCCAAAACTCTGGGTACATCGGACTGTAGTGTCCTACAAAAAGGACTTTCCTTTTGTCCTACTTACCGCTATCGGACATTTGACCTGGATATGGACCTGCAAAGGTTCTTTAGGTCTTTAAGGTTAAAAGTATATTTCTCTGATCCACAGAACAGCGTGGCAAACACCCCAAGAGCGCCTGCAGTTCCTCAACTCCTAACAGCGGAAAGTTTAGGCCTACGCACAAAAAGCCCATTCAGACCCCCGCGGGGCTCTTATGCACTCGAGACATTTATACAATTCATTCAGAATTCTTTCCAGACACTTCGGGGGGAGGTGGAAATGGGACACCTTTATTATCCCCCTAATTTAACGCTAAGTGAACGCCAGTCGTTACAATCACTCCAGTCCGATTCCAGCCTAATAATCAAACCAGCAGATAAAGGGGGTGCCATTGTGATCATGGATAAGAGTGACTACTTAAAAGAAATTAGGAGACAGTTGGACAACACCACTATATACCTTAAATTGGATTCTAACCCCACCCAAGCCATCAGAAATAGAATTTCAGGCATACTACAGGAATATACGGCATTAGGGATTTTAGACCTAAAAACTTGCAACTATCTCACCAATGACCATCCAGTCACCCCGGTATTCTACACACTTCCTAAAATTCACAAGAATCTTGAGCACCCCCCAGGGCGACCGATAGTGGCAGCCACTAACTCCATACTGTCCCCAATAGCAATCTTCCTGGAAAAAATCCTAACCCCCCATATTCAGTCCACTGTTGTGAATTCTGTTGTCGGGCTCCCTCCTGTGGTCATGAATGGTACTTCAGCTGGTTCTGTCCATGGACTTCCTCTGGTGGGTGTTTCTGAGTTTCACAGGTGACGAGGTTAATTCGTTAGCTGCTGCTCTATTTAACTCCACTTAGATCTTTGCTCCATGCCACCTGTCAATGTTCCAGTATTGGTCTGTTCACTCCTGGATCGTTCTTGTGACCTGTCTCCCCATCAGAAGTTAAGTTCCAGCTTGTATTTCTTTGGTTTGCTATTTTTCTGTCCAGCTTGCTATTTAATTTGTTGTCTTGCTTGCTGGAAGCTCTGGGATGCAGAGGGAGCGCCTCCGCACAGTGAGTCGGTGCGGAGGGTCTTTTTGCGCCCTCTGCGTGGTCTTTTTGTAGGTTTTTGTGCTGACCGCAAAGTAACCTTTCCTATCCTCGGTCTGTTCAGTAAGTCAGGCCTCACTTTGCTAAATCTATTTCATCTCTGTGTTTGTATTTTCATCTTTACTCACAGTCATTATATGTGGGGGGCTGCCATTTCCTTTGGCGAATTTCTCTGAGGCAAGGTAGGCTTTATTTTTCTATCTTCAGGGCTAGCTAGTTTCTTAGGCTGTGCCGAGTTGCATAGGGAGCGTTAGGCGCAATCCACGGCTATTTCTAGTGTGTTTGATAGGTTTAGGGATTGCGGTCAGCAGAGTTCCCACGTCCCAGAGCTCGTCCTTATTATCAGTAACTATCAGGTCATTTCGTGTGCCCTTAACCACCAGGTCCATTATTGTCCTGACCACCAGGTCATAACAGTACAGGTGGCCCAAAGTACTAATGCATCTCAATAGAGGGATAAGAGAAGTTCTGAGACCATTTTTTTTTCTTTGCAGTGTGTTTTGTCTCTATTTTCCCCTTTACCTCTGGGTGGTTCAGGACACTGGTGTAAACATGGACATTCAAGGTCTGTCCTCTTGGATGGATAATCTCACTACAAGGATACAACACATTCAAGATTTTGTGGTTCAGAATCCGATGTCAGAGCCTAGGATTCCAATTCCTGATTTGTTTTTTGGTGATAGATCTAAGTTCTTGAATTTCAAAAATAATTGTAAATTGTTTCTTGCCTTGAAACCTCCCTCCTCAGGTGACCCTGTTCAACAAGTAAAGATCATTATTTCTTTGTTACGTGGTGATCCTCAAGACTGGGCATTTTCCCTTGCGCCAGGAGATCCGGCATTGCGTGATGTTGATGCGTTTTTCCTGGCGCTTGGATTGCTTTATGACGAACCTAATTCAGTGGATCAGGCAGAGAAAATCTTGCTGGCTCTGTGTCAGGGTCAGGATGAAGCGGAGATATATTGTCAGAAGTTTAGAAAGTGGTCTGTGCTCACTCAGTGGAATGAATGTGCCCTGGCAGCAATCTTCAGAAAGGGTCTCTCTGAAGCCCTTAAGGATGTCATGGTGGGGTTTCCCATGCCTGCTGGTCTGAATGAGTCTATGTCCTTGGCCATTCAGATCGATCGACGCTTGCGTGAGCGTAAAGCTGTGCACCATTTGGCGGTACTATCTGAGCATGGGCCTGAGCCTATGCAATGTTATAGGACTTTGACCAGAGCTGAACGGCAAGAACACAGACGTCGGAATGGGCTATGTTTTTACAGTGGTGATTCCACTCATGCTATCTCCGATTGTCCTAAGCGCACTAAGCGGTTCGCTAGGTCTGCCACCATTGGTACGGTACAGTCTAAATTTCTATTGTCCGTTACTCTGATTTGCTCTCTGTCGTCCTATTCTGTTATGGCATTTGTGGATTCAGGCGCTGCCCTGAATTTGATGGACTTGGAGTATGCTAGGCGCTGTGGTTTTTTCTTGGATCCCTTGCAGTATCCTATTCCATTGAGAGGAATTGATGCTACGCCTTTGGCCAAGAATAAGCCTCAGTATTGGACCCAATTGACCATGTGCATGGCTCCTGCACATCAGGAGGATATCCGCTTTCTGGTGTTGCATAATCTGCATGATGTGGTCGTTTTGGGGTTGCCATGGCTACAGGTTCATAATTCAGTATTGGACTGGAAATCTATGTCTGTGTCCAGCTGGCGTTGCCAGGGGGTACATGGTGATGTTCCATTTTTGTCTATTTCGTCTTCCACTCCTTCTGAAGTTCCAGAGTTTTTGTCGGATTATCGGGATGTATTTGATGAGCCCAAAGCCAGTGCCCTACCTCCTCATAGGGATTGCGATTGTGCAATTAATTTGATTCCTGGTAGTAAGTTTCCTAAGGGCCGATTGTTCAATTTATCTGTGCCAGAACACGCCGCTATGCGGAGTTATATAAAGGAATCCTTGGAGAAAGGCCATATTCGCCTGTCGTCATCACCGTTAGGAGCAGGGTTCTTTTTTGTGGCCAAGAAGGATGGTTCTTTGAGACCTTGTATTGATTACCGCCTTCTTAATATAATTACAGTCAAATTTCAGTATCCTTTGCCGTTGCTGTCTGATTTGTTTGCTCGTATTAAAGGGGCTAGTTGGTTCACCAAGATAGATCTTTGAGGGGCGTATAATCTTGTGCGTATTAAACAAGGCGATGAATGGAAAACAGCATTTAATACGCCCGAGGGCCATTTTGAGTACCTAGTTATGCCATTCGGGCTTTCCAATGCTCCATCAGTATTTCAGTCCTTTATGCATGACATCTTCCGAGAGAACCTGGATAAATTCCTGATTGTGTATCTGGATGATATTTTGGTCTTTTCGGATGATTGGGAGTCTCATGTGAAGCAGGTCAGAATGGTGTTCCAGGTCCTTCGTGCGAATTCCTTGTTTGTGAAGGGGTCAAAGTGTCTCTTTGGAGTTCAGAAGGTTTCATTTTTGGGGTTCATTTTTTCCCCTTCTACTATCGAGATGGACCCTGTTAAAGTCCAGGCCATTTACGATTGGAATCAGCCGACATCTGTGAAGAGCCTGCAAAAGTTCCTGGGCTTTGCTAATTTTTATCGGCGCTTCATCGCTAATTTTTCTACTGTTGCTAAACCGTTGACTGATTTGACCAAGAAGGGTGCTGATGTGGTCAATTGGTCTTCTGCGGCTGTAGAGGCTTTTCAGGAGTTGAAGCGTCGTTTTTCTTCTGCCCCTGTGTTGTGCCAGCCAGATGTTTCGCTTCCGTTTCAGGTTGAGGTTGATGCTTCTGAGATTGGAGCAGGGGCTGTTTTGTCGCAAAGAAGTTCTGAGGGCTCGGTGATGAAGCCATGTGCTTTCTTTTCTAGAAAGTTTTCGCCTGCTGAGCGTAACTATGATGTTGGTAATCGTGAATTGTTGGCCATGAAGTGGGCATTCGAGGAGTGGCGTCATTGGCTTGAAGGAGCCAAGCATCGCGTGGTGGTCTTGACAGATAACAAGAATTTGACTTATCTTGAGTCTGCCAAACGGTTTTTTCCGAGACAGGCTCGATGGTCATTATTTTTCTCCCGTTTTGATTTTGTGGTTTCGTACCTTCCGGGCTCTAAGAATGTGAAGGCTGATGCCCTGTCAAGGAGTTTTGTGCCTGACTCTCCGGGTGTTCCTGAGCCGGCGGGTATTCTCAAAGAGGGGGTAATTTTGTCTGCCATCTCCCCTGATTTGCGGCGGGTGCTGCAAAAATTTCAGGCTGATAGACCTGACTGTTGCCCAGCGGAGAAACTGTTTGTCCCTGATAGATGGACTAGTAGAGTTATCTCCGAGATTCATTGTTCAGTGTTGGCTGGGCATCCTGGAATCTTTGGTACCAGAGATTTGGTGGCTAGATCCTTCTGGTGGCCGTTTTTGTCGCGGGATGTGCGTTCTTTTGTGCAGTCCTGTGGGACTTGTGCTCGGGCTAAGCCCTGCTGTTCTCGTGCCAGTGGGTTGCTTTTGCCCTTGCCGGTCCCGAAGAGGCCCTGGACGCATATTTCTATGGATCTTATTTCGGATCTCCCCGTCTCTCAAAAGATGTCGGTCATTTGGGTGGTTTGTGATCGCTTTTCTAAGATGGTCCATTTGGTACCTTTGTCTAAATTGCCTTCCTCCTCTGATTTGGTGCCATTATTTTTCCAGTATGTGGTTCGTTTACATGGTATCCCGGAGAACATCGTTTCTGACAGAGGTTCCCAGTTTGTTTCAAGGTTTTGGCGATCCTTTTGTGCTAGGATGGGCATTGATTTGTCTTTTTCCTCGGCTTTCCATCCTCAGACAAATGGCCAAACCGAACGAACTAATCAAACTTTGGAAACATATCTGAGATGCTTTGTTTCTGCTGATCAGGATGATTGGGTGTCCTTTTTGCCGTTGGCTGAGTTCGCCCTTAATAATCGGGCCAGCTCGGCTACTTTGGTTTCGCCGTTTTTCTGCAATTCTGGTTTCCATCCTCGTTTCTCTTCAGGGCAGGTTGAGTCTTCAGACTGTCCTGGTGTAGATACTGTGGTGGATAGGTTGCAGCAGATTTGGACTCATGTGGTGGACAATTTGACATTGTCCCAGGAGAAGGCTCAACGTTTCGCTAACCGCCGGCGCTGTGTGGGTCCCCGACTTCGTGTTGGGGATTTGGTTTGGTTGTCGTCTCGTTATGTTCCTATGAAGGTTTCCTCTCCTAAGTTTAAGCCTCGTTTCATTGGTCCGTATAAGATTTCTGAGGTTATCAATCCTGTGTCATTTCGTTTGGCCCTTCCTGCTTCTTTTGCCATCCATAATGTGTTCCATAGGTCGTTATTGCGGAGATACGTGGCGCCTGTGGTTCCATCCGTTGATCCTCCTGCCCCGGTGTTAGTTGAGGGGGAGGTCAGGAAGATAATTCCTGGGTTTTTGCCTCTGATGTTCATGCTGCCGATCTGGTTCGTGCCTTTCATTTGGCTCATCCTGGTCGGCCTGGGGGCTCTGGTGAGGGTTCGGTGACCCCTCAAGGGGGGGGTACTGTTGTGAATTCTGTTGTCGGGCTCCCTCCTGTGGTCATGAATGGTACTTCGGCTGGTTCTGTCCATGGACTTCCTCTGGTGGGTGTTTCTGAGTTTCACAGGTGACGAGGTTAATTCGTTAGCTGCTGCTCTATTTAACTCCACTTAGATCTTTGCTCCATGCCACCTGTCAATGTTCCAGTATTGGTCTGTTCACTCCTGGATCGTTCTTGTGACCTGTCTTCCCATCAGAAGTTAAGTTGCAGCTTGTATTTCTTTGGTTTGCTATTTTTCTGTCCAGCTTGCTATTTAATTTGTTGTCTTGCTTGCTGGAAGCTCTGGGATGCAGAGGGAGCGCCTCCGCACCGTGAGTCGGTGCGGAGGGTCTTTTTGCGCCCTCTGCGTGGTCTTTTTGTAGGTTTTTGTGCTGACCACAAAGATACCTTTCCTATCCTCGGTCTGTTCAGTAAGTCGGGCCTCACTTTGCTAAATCTATTTCATCTCTGTGTTTGTATTTTCATCTTTACTCACAGTCATTATATGTGGGGGGCTGCCTTTTCCTTTGGGGAATTTCTCTGAGGCAAGGCAGGCTTTATTTTTCTATCTTCAGGGCTAGCTAGTTTCTTAGGCTGTGCCGAGTTGCATAGCGAGCGTTAGGCGCAATCCACGGCTATTTCTAGTGTGTTTGATAGATTTAGGGATTGCGGTCAGCAGAGTTCCCACGTCCCTGAGCTCGTCCTTATTATCAGTAACTATCAGGTCATTCCATGTGCTCTTAACCACCAGGTCCATTATTGTCCTGACCACCAGGTCATAACAGTCCACTAGATCATTTCTGTTGGACACAGGAGCCTTCTTGGGTATAATACGGGACTTGGGCAGTGTACCGTCCTGGCGTCCTTGGACTTAAAAGACCTATATACTTCCATACCACATGCGGAAGGTATCAACTCCATAAAAAAAAACTCTTATCAACCACAGGGACCCATAAGCAACAAATTGACATGGTTGTGGAACTACTCACATTGTTTCTGGATTCAAACTACTTCTTGTTCCATGACCAATACTACCTACAGATACGGGGGACCGCAATGGGCTCCAACGTGGCGCCCCCCTACGCTAACTGCTATGGCAGACTTTGAAGAGAGCGTCATCTATCCTGATTCACGTTTCAGAGAGAACGTTTTACTCTGGAAATGTTACATAGACGACATATTTTGCGTGTGGGGCGGCACGTTAGAGTCCTTCCGGTCCTTTGTGGATTTTCTCAACACCGCCTGGCCCGGCATCTCCTTTACCATGGCTCATGACCAACACAGAATGAATTTTCTGGACACAATGGTCATCAAAAACCATGCAGGCGTATTAAGCACTGACATCCACATAAAAAACACAGACCGGAATAGCTTACTGCATTTTGATAGCTTACACCCCCGAGCCATCAAAAAAGCGATTCCGAAATCCCAAATTCAGCGGGTAACCCGCATAGTTTCGGACAACGAGCTACGGACACAAAGAGTATCAGAAATGGAAGTTAAGTTTCAGGCACGAGGTTACCCCAACTCGTTCCTCCAAGAATCCCGGACGTCAGGCCACACTAACAGAACGCAGTCAAATAATCGCATTCCATTCGTCCATTCCTTCCACCCGTTTGCATATATCCTCCATAAAAATATACGCCAACACTGGCATCTACTCACAACTGCCCACCCGAATATCCCAGAGTTTAGAGAACCATTTCTCCCGTGTTTTAGGAGACCCCGTAATTTAAGAGATACACTGGTAAGAGCTGATATAGGACCGGATAAAAAGTTACCTACTCAACGGTTCCTCCAGAACCCTCGCCTCGGGACTTTCCCTTGTCTCCACTGCACCCAATGTTCTCAAAGGCAGCTCATTCCACCATCCACGCTCTGGTAGGTCCTTTCCAATTAAAAACTATTTCAACTGTGATTCGGCTTACGTGGCTTACCTCATTAAGTGCCCTTGTGGCATGCTTTATGTGGGAGAGACAACCCGGTCTATCCGGGAACGTATCTCTAAGCACAAGTCCACGATCAGGTGTGGCAACACACTTCTACCCATCCCACAACACTTTATATCAAAAGGCCACAACATTTCTCAGCTAATGTTTCAAGTAATTGAGCAGGTCCCAGCGCCCAGACGGGGGGGGGGAGACAGATTAGCCTCCCTGAAACGTAGGGAGGCGTTCTGGATCCATACCCTGGATACTCTGCACCCTAAAGGTCTGAATAGGGACTATGACCTTGTTTCCTTTACCTAACCATATGGGGCCTCCTCCAACATTATGGGCTCCGGCCTCCAAGTACTCACAGTTGATATTCACATACATTTTGACCTAGGTGATAATTGTATATTTATCATGTTTAAGTTTCTAACAGATTTATTTGTTTTCCTAGAGCCGACTGTATTGAACTGCCAGGACTCTTCTTCTCTTCCTCGGGGTCACAGCGGACAGAACGAGAACAACCACCACTTCCACCTTATCAGCGCCGCTATCACTTTATCCGCACCATCTGAGGTTCTCCAGCCGATCCACGTACACAGTGCACACCTTGTAAAGTCCCGCCTCCCTCCTCTAGAGTCCCACTATTGGCCGGCTCACTTCTGTCAATCCTAGGCAATAATATGAGGTCACTTCCGGTACGTCACGTCCGGCTCTGCCGGCGCGCACATAAGGAACTCCGCACTGGCGTCCCTTCACTCGGGCATCCTCACCGACAGCGGTGGACACCGCGTCCTGACCCGTCCTCTTTCAGGTAATTCTCCTTTCCTGCCTTCACCCCCCGCTTGAAGGGGCTGCGACGCTACCTAGCCTGTGACATTCCTGGGCCAGAACAACACATAATATTAGCCCTGATATTAGCCCTTCTCCCTTTACAGCATACAGCCGAGCCTTTCACCGGAGGTGTTCTCCTTCCTAAGGCATATTCTTTCCTAAGGTACTGGCACTCACCTGGGTCATCACTGGCACTGGTATATTACAATATATTAATGGCAGCTTATATTGCGGGGTCTTTTCTCCCTCATTTTAGGGATTACCCAGGAATTAATCACGATTACAGAGCAAATCCTCAAACACTTCTCAGTACGGTACGATCAACGGCACCTAGTTCTTTTGTACTCTATTCACCACCAGGGGGGCTGGGATAGACTAGTTGGCTCCTTATATTGTTTCTTTCTAACAGCGATATATCATGACCAGTTGACACACTGTATATACCTTGTTTTTTCTATTTTCTGTTCTTCTGTTTTCTTTTTTTGATTTATTCCATACCGTATGTACTTACATATGTATTTACAGATGTAGTCACGGATGTATTTATTATTTGCATCTTTTTTTGTAATATTGTAGTAACTGACGAAGGCCAGTCCAGGCCGAAACGTTTTTCGTACTACAAAATAAAATACCACGAGTTTGACTTAAGTTGAGTGCCGGGTTCTTTTTATCCAATTTTTTGGTTATGACATGTATTTTTTGTTGTTTTTTTTTAATCTTTTTCTTATTTAAACACACCATTAAGAGCCAATTTTAAATGTTTTTTTTGTTTCTTTTTATTCTAGATTTCTTGCTACAGGAGAGAGTTTATCTTCCCTGCACTTCCAATACCGCCTTGGAATATCAACCCTGTCCGGAGTTGTTGTGGACACCTGTCGTGCGTTATGGAATGTACTCCGTGAGGAGTTTATACCCGTACCCACCGTGGACATGTGGCGGGAAATTTCAAATACATTTTTGAACGTGTGTGATTTCCCCAACTGTTTAGGGGCGGTGGATGGAAAGCACATCCGCATTGTCAAACCTGCCAGAACCGGATCTGAGTTTTATAATTATAAAAAATATTTTTCGGTAGTGCTCATGGCAATAGCGGATGCGGAGTGTCGCTTCATCGCCGTGGATATTGGAGGTTTTGGCTGTGGCAATGATTCCCAGACCTTCAAGAGCTCGGATATGGGCCGTTGGGTGTATGGCAACAATTTTAATTTTCCCCCTCCACAGCCTCTCCCCAACACTCAAGGCCCACCGCTGCCATTTGTTATGGTTGGGGATGAGGCCTTCCAAATGTGTGAAAATCTCCTGAAGCCCTATTCTAGTAGGGACTTGGACCACACTAGAAGAATATTCAACTACAGACTGACCAGGGCCAGAAGAACCGTAGAGTGCAGCTTTGGCATTCTGGTTGCTAAATGGCGCATTCTTGCAACAGCCATCAATCTAAAAGTTGAAACAGTGGACGAGGTGGTCAAAGCCTGTGTGGTTCTACACAATTATATAATGGCTAAGGAGCGACCCCACATTGAACTTGATGAACCAGTTTCACACCCATTGCCTGATTTTCAGCATCACCCGATGCGGTCAACTGCAGCAATTTGGTCTTATGCGGGACCAATTTGCGGCCTATTTTGTGTCCGATATTGGGCTGGTGTCATGGCAGGACAATGTTGTGTAAATGTCCTGTTGTATGTTTATGTTTACCAATTATTAAATACTGATACAAATTTTTCTAATTAATAAACTTTAGTGTTGGTTGTGTTGACCATGTCTCCTATCTTTTTCCTCTCTAAACAAAGGTTGACCAAAGATGGGCAGTAGATATGTATATCATATTTTGTAATCCAAAACCAGGAGTAAGTAATAGTTGATGAGGTAATAATTTTTATTTTTTCATCATAATTGACCTCTGTTGCACTCCCTATTTTGCTTTACAAAGAATGATATAAAACACGGGCCGCATACTTATAATAATGGAACAACATTTTTATTTATTTATTGGTAATCTTGTTGACGTCATTGTGTCAAGACTGTCACGCTCTCTATACCCATCAAGTCAAGTGTAAGGAATAATGAATTCATGATAAACATATACATGATCATGAATTCACAATTTCTTACACCTGGCCAGGTGAGCATAGATATGTAGCGTGTGACAACCATTGTCACATAATGTGCTATATAGAATATGGTGAATATACAAGTCAGTAATCAACTAAATAGGCCAGGTGTCTATTTTGACATCTGACCGGTTCAGTTGAGTACTGAACTTGATTTCCACCGTTTTCTCTTTGTACAGTGACACTACACTAGGTACAAAAATACACTAGGTACAAAAATAAGAGTATGGAAATAACAACTATTTTTTTGG
Organism: Ranitomeya imitator; assembly: GCF_032444005.1. Classification (NCBI taxonomy): domain Eukaryota; kingdom Metazoa; phylum Chordata; class Amphibia; order Anura; family Dendrobatidae; genus Ranitomeya; species Ranitomeya imitator. Next base: position 394,481,409 of record NC_091283.1, read on the forward strand.
CCAACTCATATCTGTATACTAAAGAAACACATATTGATGTTGTCTTGTATTTTATACTACTGGAGATATGTTTTGGCCAAAAGAATAAGTGTGTGGCGAAGTTTATTGGTGTGTATTGAGAGCGGTGAAAGACACAATAAACCAAGCATAATTGTTGTAAATAAACTTTTTTTTTTTTTGAGTAAACACCGCGACGGGTTGTACCGCGCCGGCTTGGGGTTGAGTGACGTAACTGGGGGGTGTTCAGAACTGAAGCCTGGCTCACCGTGGAGGCAGAGGTGGCAGGAGAAGGGGCAAGAAAACTGGAAGGGTCTGGAAGTTCGGGGATGGGGTTTAAAACATGAGGGGCTTGAGACACACTGGAAGGGTGAGACACAACAGACAATTGAGACACATCGGTAGGTGATGGGGGAGGAATAATCAGAGTTTTTTGTTTTTTATGAGTTTTGCCGCTTTTCCTTTGGGTTTTCCTGGTTGGGGGATGTCTTTTTGGGCTAGGTTGTAGAGTGTGGGCGGGAGACACGTCAGGACCCGGCTCCACAATAACACAGTCCGTCTCCATTGTGGAGCGCTCGGCAACGTCTGAGTCCAACACCATTGTAGTGGGGGGGAAAGATAAAGTCCCTCCTGGGTCCTGGTGCCTCGTTGGGGGGGGGGGAACTAAAACCCTCCCAGGATCCTGGTGCCTCGTTGGGGGGGGTAACATAAAACCCTCCCAGGGTCCTGGTGCCTCGTTGGGGGGGGGGGGGAACATAAAACCCTCCCAGGGTCCTGGTGCATCGTTGTGGGGGGGAAACAAAGCCCATACCAGTGTCCTGCTGCATTGCTGGTGGGGGGGAACATAAAGCCGTGGCAGGGTCCTGCTGCATCGGGGGGGGGGGGTCCTGCCCGGAAAGGTATGGCTTGGTCCTGCTGCATCATGGGGGGCCCGGTGCGATACGCCATGCCTGGGTCCTGCTACGCCTGGCCTTGGTCCTGCTGCATCGGGGGGTGTCCTGCCCGGAAAGCAATGCCTCGGTCCTGCTGCATCGGGGGGGGGGGGGGCGGTCCGATATGCCAGGCCTCGATCCTGCTGCATCGGGGGTGGGCCGGTCCGATATGCCATGGATGGGTCCTGCTGCATCGGGAGGGGGCCGGGCCGATAAGCCACGCCAGGGTCCTGCGTCATCGTGGTGTCAGCGGAGGAGGTCCAAGCCGGAGCAGCGGTTGTCACGGTGGTGGCGGTGGGATGTCCAACAGCACTCGTCATCGTGTTGGCGCTGTAGTGGAGTACACCTGTTGAGGGAATAGAGGTGGCCGTGCAGTGGTATGCAGCAGAGGTAGGAATGGTGTTTAATAGTGACAGTGACAGCACAGTTGGATATGCCGCCACATTACGACTCTGACTCTGCTGCATAGCCTGCACAAAAGCAACATTGCAGTCCTGCATCACACTCAGCTGGAGATCAGGGCTAAGGTGTTCCGACATGCCCTGTTGGATTTGATTAAAAAAATGATGAGCTGGCTTCTTGAGGTCGGCTTTCACTTGATCAACGCTTTTGGCGACATCCTGGATACGGCAATCTAAGAGGTTATGGGACACATCCATTCTGTCACCTAAAGCCTTGATAGCTTCGTGTAAAACCGAGCTCAAGTGCAAAAACTCGGGCATGAGGGACCTATCCGAAGCCCTCTGTCGCTGCCGGGATGAGCCCGCAAAAATGGGTGCAGCGAAAGAGGACTGCGAAAGGGGAAGACCTGATGGGCCAGCCCCCTGGTCTCCAGTGAGTGTGGAAGACCCACCTGGTGCTGCACTGCTGGATGGCTGGGACGGGTCCGTGGCTGCCGGCTGAAGGACCGCTCCAGAACCTGGTGCGACAGTCATGCAGTGTGTGCTGTGAAAAAAGAACACAGAAAATTTATACCAAAATATAGCAAGACGGTACATCCTGTGGAATTTAAAATTACAGATTATGTCAATGCAATACAACCGGAAGCATGTGAGAAATACTTACGTTCTCATGAGAAGGACCGGTCTTAAAAAGGCCAGCACACGGTGATATTTGTAGAGCCGATGCCTTGCTCCGGAACCACTAGCTGCACTCTTCTCTGCACGCAGGTCATTGTTGAAGCGGTCCTTCATGGAACGCCAACGTGTTCTTATTTTGTCCACTGTGAAATAACAAAAACATATAATGGTCAGAAAAAGTACTTTTGGCCGTGCTCTCTTGACTGTGTGGGATGACAGAAACTCCAAAAAGTTTCTTTCATCACACACAGTCAAGAGAGCCCGGCCAAGGTCTCTGCCGCTTCACACTGCAGTGCAATACTTACCAAATGCATTACGGACCCGTGGCGGGGCATTCTCCCAGCCATCCCACAAAGCTTGGGCCACCTCACTCCACAAACGACGTAGCGTACTATTGACGGCGTGCTGTGGATCCCGGCCGTCCCACAACGGGACTTGCTCCTGGACCAGAGTGATCAGGAGATCATTATCAATCCGGTCGTCGTCCCGTTGTGAAACCTAAACGTTAAAGAAAATCATATAAGTTTGCTCAATCACATTAGGAAAAAAGAAAAAAAAAAAAGAAGATGAGAAAGGGCAGGAATATGAAAGTCAACTTTAAGAAAAGGATCATACAAGAAAAATTAAAATTAAATACCACAGTATACCCCAGAGTATCCACAAATCATAAAAAATCTCACTATATTACTCAATAGATCATTGGATAGGGTGCGCCGTGAAAACGGACAGTGAAGATCACTGCCAAGGAAAGACTAAGAACCAGAGCAACGAACAGGAAAACCACCAAAAAAGTATACCAATCCAGGGGAAATTTAAAAATTAAAGCCTTTATTATCAGCAAATGGCAATTGATTACATAAAAAAGTGCGAAAAATATATATGATCATACATAAAAATATTAGATTACAAAAATTGCGCAACAACAGGATAAAAACATAATTATTCCCAGCAAGGAAATGACCCCAGATACCACTTAATCAAGATTTTTGCTTAAGCTGTGCCAGAATATGAACAAAAACAAGTGCTAATCCGTGAAAAAAATATATTTGATATGAATAAAGGGGGAAGTAAAAATCTATAACAATTAGAACGTGCAACTGTGCAATATTATAAAATATATATATATATATATATATATATATATATATATATATATATATATATGGGCAGAAAATATAAAGTGCTGACATGCTGTGACCACAAAGAAGGTCAGAACCTGTGCACTCCACATCAATCATGTGCAAGCATGTGGCAAAAAGCTCAAGATAGCACAGCAGTAAATAGTACTAATATACTTGTGGGGGGCTGGGTCCTGTATCAGCGTACACCCGACGCGCGTTTCGGAGCACTGTCCTTGACGAAGTAAAATATAAATATATTTTTTTCACGGATTAGCACTTGTTTTTGTTCATATTCTGGCACAGTGTAAGCAAAAATCTTGATTAAGTGGTATCTGGGGTCATTTCCTTGCTGGGAATAATTATGTTTTTATCCTGTTGTTGCGCAATTTTTGTAATCTAATATTTTTATGTATGATCATATATATTTTTCGCACTTTTTTATGTAATCAATTGCCATTTGCTGATAATAAAGGCTTTAATTTTTAAATTTCCCCTGGATTGGTATACTTTTTTGGTGGTTTTCCTGTTCGTTGCTCTGGTTCTTAGAAGAAAAATTAAAAGAAAATCAAGGGTACAGAAAGGAAGATTCAAGATTCAAGATACAATGAGGACAGTCTGCCTTGTATACATACCCACTGACGTCTTCCCACCGGACCTTGACTCCGGTGCTCCGTCCCTCTCTGTCCCTCAGTTGAAGTGCTCTATAAAAAAAAAAAATCAAATTGTCTCATGTGTCGATGCGACAGTCAATACTTACCAAGCTGAAGGACAAAAAACTAACCTCACTGACGTGATCCACTTCCGACTGACGTGGCTCAAACTCCTCATCAGATGAAGACTCCGCAGAAGACATTCTGATGCATGTTGAAAAAAAAAATAGAAGAAATTAGGACATGTAGATCCAAAAAATTTAAAATAAATGCATTGGCTAGGATATACTCACATTGCTCAGGGTCTTGTCCACCAATGCGTCCGAGCAGGGTCTTGTCTTCTTTGGAGTCTGATGAGAAGTGACCAGAAACTTCCCCCAACCTTTCTTTTATAACCCTGCTGCTATGGGGGAGGCTTATCAGTGTCTAGACAGCCTTATCTACAGTCTATTCAACCTTTGTTTAAAAAAACGCATGCGTCAAAAAAACGCATGCAAACGCATGCACAAAAAAACGCATGTGTCCCCATTGACGCCAATGCATTTTTGGTCCAAAAAAAACCGCATGAAAACGCATGCGTTTTTTTGTGTCCAAAAAATGCCCCTCAAAAATACTACAAGTTGCATTTTGGAAAATGAACGCATGCAGTAAAAAAACGCATGCGTTTCAAAACGCGACCAAACGCGTACAACAAAAAACGCATTCGTTTTTAATGTTAAGTATAGGGGGAAAAAAAGCATGCGTTTTTTAAAAAAAAACGCAGCAGACAAAAACGCAAGTGTGAAACCACCCTTAGTTCTTTTTTTTTTTTATCAGGATTTAGCCAACCATCGTTGGATAAAATGCTTCATGACTTCAGCCAGTAGACTCTGTCCCACAGTGCGTAATCGTGTTCCCCCCTGAATTTGGTACTAAATAGTCTGACACAATCTCCATTTGAACCTTTATCAGAATCTTCCTTAAAAGTTCTCACCCTCAAAACTGTCTTTCTAGTCGCCATTACCTCTGCTAGACGGGTAAGAGAGATACAGGCTCTTTCTATGCAAGAACCTTATTTCAGGGTAACAACTGACAGTATAATACTTCATCTAGACCCATCATTTTTACCTAAGGTAACGTTAGACTTTCATAGAGGTCAGGACATAGAGCTGTCCTCATTGTACCCAGACCCTTCCAGTAGGAAGAAAGAGTCCTTCCACACCTTAGACGTCCGAAGGACGGTTCTTTTCTACCTCCAACAGACTGAGAGCTGGAGGATTGATCGAAATTTATTTATCCAATACTCAGGAAGGAACAAGGGCAAAAAGGTGGCAAAGAACACAATTGCCAATTGGATTAAGCAGGCCACAGCCCTTGCATATTCATCTCAGAACTTATCCCCTCCGTTATCACTAAAGGCCCACTCTACACGGTCAGTGACAACATCATGGGCAGAGAGGGGAGACGCATCTACGGAGCAGATCTGCAGAGCCGCCACCTGGTCGTCGGTTCACACGTTCACCAGGCACTACAGATTACACTTTAACAGGGATTTAACATTCGGCAGACGAGTTCTGCAGGCTGTTGTCCCTCCCTAAGAAATTTTGTTGGTACTATGGTACCGCTGTCGTGGAAGGTGACTAGAGAAAATAGAATTAATCTTATCGGTAATTCGGTTTCTAGGAACCTTCCACTAATTTCCCTCCCTATTAACGGTATTTACTGATGGGTTCCTGCACCGAGTTGGTAATTATACATACTACTGTGTCCAGAAAAAACACTGGAGGCGGCAGGAAGGGGAGGGTATTTAACCTCTTTGTGTTCCTGTCCCCTATTAGCGCGGGGAGACATCCTCCGGTACCGCTGTCGTGGAAGGTTCCTAGAAACCGAATTACCGGTAAGACTAATTCTATTTTTTGCAATTTCACTGCACTTGGAATTTTTTTCCCACTTTCTGTTATGGCTCTGGGAAGGAGGGAAGCAAAAAACTAAACCCTAAAAAAGCTCTGGGGTTAAAATATGCAGCAGTATGTGGAAGGTGGGAGACAGTGCCCGTTGTTGTGAATGGTCGGTATGTGTCTTAGAGGTCCTCTGTGCTGTAAGCCTGAAATGTTGTTCTGGGACCTGTAGTTCCAGAAGCTTTATTTAGATTGTAAGGGGCTGGACTTACAAGGTTGGCCGGAGAGCTGGGTGGGTCTTGCCAACCACCTACCTCCCATCAAGGAGTGTGTCTCATGTGATATGATGCGGTGTGGTCACATGGTCTCTGTGTTGTAAGGTCCTGCGAGTGGAGACTTCCTGAATAGCACGTGGTGAGACCATGTCCCTGCAGAGCCTGTGACGGCTAACCGTTTTGGGGAAGCTACCGTCCTTCTAATGGTCTCGAACTGTCGAGTGGGACGTTGCGGAGCAAGTCATCATACAGGACAGTAATCCTAGGAAGGCAGTTTCCCTGGAAGCCAGCACTGACAAGGAGTTAGCGTCTGGAGCGGAGCTCCTGGATGTTAAGTGAGGCAAGATGAGATTCCATGCAGCGATGCCCAAATATTTGAGCAGCCACGATCACATGAAGGCGACAACGTTAACGTGTCGCAAGAGGTGGACGATGATGAGACACAATTGCCAGAAAATAAGGAGGAGGACCAGAGTGCGGAAGTGGAAGAAAATGTGGTGGATGATATAGTAACTGACCCAACCTGGCAGGAGGACATGCAGAACGAGGACAGAAGCACACAGGGGCATGAAGGCGTAGCTCCCCAACATGCAGGAAGACGCAGTGTGGTGTCCACAAACAGAAGGCAGGCATTCCACGCAACACCAACTGTTGTGAATTCTGTTGTCGAACTCCCTCCTGTGGTCGTGAATGGTACTTTGGCGAGTTCTGTCCATGGACTCCCTCTGCTGGCTGTGAGTGAAGCTGCTGCTTCTGAGGTTCCTTACACAGGTGACGTGGTTTATCCTTTGGTTGGCTGCTCTATTTAACTCCACTCAGATCGTTACTCCATGCCAGCTGTCAATGTTCCTGCATTGGTTCAGTTCGCTCTTGGATCTTTCTGGTGACCTTTCTTCTCCAGCAGAAGCTAAGTTCCTGATAGTTATTATTTGTTCATTGTTTCCTTGTCCAGCTGGTTATCATGATTTTGTCTTGCTAGCTGGAAGCTCTGGGATGCAGAGTGGCATCTCCGCACCGTTAGTCGGTGCGGAGGTCTTTTTGCACACTCTGCGTGGTCTTTTGTAGTTTTTTGTGCTGACCGCAAAGATACCTTTCCTATCCTCTGTCTGTTTAGTAAGTCTGGCCTCCCTTTGCTGAATCCTGTTTCATTTCTGTGTTTGTGACTTTCATCTTTACTCACAGTCAATATATGTGGGGGGCTGCCTTTTCCTTTGGGGAATTTCTCTGAGGCAAGGTAGGCTTTATTTTCTATCTCTAGGGCTAGCTAGCTCTTAGGCTGTGAAGAGGCGTCTAGGAAGAGTCAGGAACGCTCCACGGCTATTTCTAGTTGTTGTGATAGGATTAGGGCCTGCGGTCAGCAGAGCTCCCACATCCCAGAGCTTGTCCTGTGTGAGTTTAACTATCAGGTCGTGCCGGGTGCTCCTAACCACCAGGTCCAATACAGTACAGCTGGCCCAAAGTATTAATGCATCTCAATAGAGGGATAAGAGAAGTTCTGAGACCATTTTTTTTTCTTTGCACTGTGTTTTGTCTTTCTTTTCCCCTAAACCTTTGGGTGGTTCAGGACACAGGTGTAGATATGGACATTCAAGGTCTGTCCTCTTGTGTGGATCATCTCACTGCAAGGGTACAAAACATTCAAGATTTTGTGGTTCAGAATCCTATGTTAGAGCCTAGAATTCCTATTCCTGATTTATTTTCTGGGGATAGATCTAAGTTTCTGAATTTCAATAATAATTGTAAACTGTTTCTAGCTTTGAAACCCCGCTCCTCTGGTGACCCCGTTCAACAAGTAAAAATCATTATTTCTTTGTTGCATGGTGACCCTCAAGACTGGGCATTTTCCCTTGCGCCAGGAGATCCTGCATTGCGTGATGTTGATGCGTTTTTTTCTGGCGCTTGGATTGCTTTATGATGAACCAAATTCAGTAGATCAGGCAGAGAAAATCTTGCTGGCTTTGTGTCAGGGTCAGAATGAAGCGGAGGTGTACTGTCAGAAGTTTAGAAAGTTGTCTGTGCTTACTCAGTGGAATGAGTGTACCCTGGCGGCAATTTTCAGAAAGGGACTTTCTGAAGCCCTTAAGGATGTCATGGTGGGATTTCCCACGCCTGCTGGTCTGAATGAGTTTATGTCCTTGGCGATTCAAATCGATCGGCGCTTGCGTGAGCGCAAAGCTGTGCACCATCTGGCGGTATTCTCTGAGCATAGGCCTGAGCCTATGCAGTGTGATAGGACTTTGACCAGAGCTGAACGGCAAGAACACAGACGTCGGAATGGGCTGTGTTTTTACTGTGGTGAATCCACTCATGCTATCTCCGATTGTCCTAAGCGCACTAAGCGGTTCGCTAGGTCTGCCACCATTGGTACGGTACAGTCTAAATTTCTTTTGTCCGTTACTCTGATTTGCTCTCTGTCGTCCTATTCTGTTATGGCATTTGTGGATTCAGGCGCTGCCCTGAATTTGATGGACTTGGAGTTTGCCAGGCGCTGTGGTTTTTTCTTGGAGCCCTTGCAGTATCCTATTCCATTGAGAGGAATTGATGCTACGCCTTTGGCCAAGAATAAGCCTCAGTACTGGACTCCTGCACATCAGGAGGATATTCGCTTTTTGGTGTTGCATAATCTGCATGATGTGGTCGTTTTGGGGTTGCCATGGCTACAGGTCCATAATCCAGTGTTGGATTGGAAATCTATGTCTGTGTCCGGCTGGGGTTGTCAGGGGGTACATGGTGATGTTCCATTGTTGTCAATTTCGCCTTCCACTCCTTCTGAAGTCCCTGAGTTTTTATCAGATTAGCGGGATGTATTTGAAGAGCCCAAATCCAGTGCCCTACCTCCTCATAGGGATTGCGATTGTGCTATTAATTTGATTCCTGGTAGTAAGTTTCCTAAGGGCCGTCTGTTTAATTTATCTGTGCCAGAGCACGCCGCTATGCGGAGTTATATAAAGGAATCCTTGGAGAAGGGTCATATTCGCCTGTCGTCGTCACCATTGGGAGCAGGGTTCTTTTTTGTGGCCAAGAAGGATGGCTCTTGGAGACCTTGTATTGATTACCGCCTTTTTAATAAGATCACAGTCAAATTTCAGTATCCTTTGCCGCTGCTGTCTGATTTGTTTGCTCGGATTAAGGGGGCTAGTTGGTTCACCAAAATAGATCTTCGAGGGGTGTATAATCTTGTGCGAATTAAACAGGGCGATGAATGGAAAACAGCATTTAATACGCCCGAGGACCATTTTGAGTACCTGGTCATGCCATTCGGGCTTTCTGATGCTCCATCTGTGTTTCAGTCCTTAATGCATGACATCTTCTGAGAGTACCTGGATAGATTCATGATTGTATATTTGGATGACATTTTGGTCTTTTCGGATGATTGGGAGTCTCATGTGAAGCAGGTCAGAATGGTGTTCCAGGTCCTTCGTACGAATTCCTTGTTTGTGAAGGGGTCAAAGTGTCTCTTTGGAGTTCAGAAGGTTTCATTTTTGGGTTTCATTTTTTCCCCTTCTACTATCGAGATGGACCCTGTTAAAGTTCAGGCCATTTATGATTGGACTCAGCCGACATCTGTGAAGAGCCTGCAGAAGTTCCTGGGCTTTGCTAATTTTTACCGTCGCTTCATCGCTAATTTTTCTAGTATTGCTAAACCGTTGACTGATTTGACCAAGAAAGGTGCTGATGTGGTCAATTGGTCCTCTGCGGCTGTAGAGGCTTTTCAGGAGTTGAAGCGTTGTTTTTCTTCTGCCCCTGTGTTGTGCCAGCCAGATGTTTCGCTCCCGTTTCAGGTCGAGGTTGATGCTTCTGAGATTGGAGCAGGGGCTGTTTTGTCGCAAAGAAGTTCTGATGGCTCGGTGATGAAACCATGTGCCTTCTTTTCTAGAAAATTCTTGCCTGCCGAGCGCAATTATGATGTTGGCAATCGAGAGTTGTTGGCCATGAAGTGGACATTCGAGGAGTGGCGACATTGGCTTGAAGGAGCTAAACATCGCGTTGTGGTCTTGACGGATCACAAGAATTTAACTTATCTCGAGTCTGCCAAACGGTTGAATCCTAGACAGGCTCGATGGTTGCTCTTTTTCTCCCGTTTTGATTTTGTGGTTTCATACCCTCCGGGATCTAAGAATGTGAAGGCTGATGCCCTGTCAAGGAGTTTTGTGCCTGACTCTCTGGGTGTTCCGGAGCCGGCGGGTATTCTTAAAGAGGGGGTAATTTTGTCTGCCATCTCCCCTGATTTGCGGCGCGTGCTGCAGAAGTTTCAGGCTGATAGACCTGACCGTTGTCCTACTGAGAAACTGTTTGTCCCTGATAGATGGACTAGTAGAGTTATCTCTGAGGTTCATTGTTCGGTGTTGGCTGGTCATCCTGGAATCTTTGGTACCAGAGATTTGGTGGCTAGATCCTTTTGGTGGCCTTCTTTGTCACGGGATGTGCGTTCTTTTGTGCAGTCCTGTGGGACTTGTGCTCGGGCTAAGCCCTGCTGTTCTCGTGCCAGTGGGTTGCTTTTGCCCTTGCCGGTCCCGAAGAGGCCTTGGACGCTTATTTCCATGGATTTTATTTCTGATCTCCCTGTTTCTCAAAGGATGTCGGTCATTTGGGTGGTTTGTGATCGCTTCTCTAAGATGGTCCATTTGGTACCCTTGTCTAAATTGCCTTCCTCCTCTGATTTGGTGCCATTGTTTTTCCAGCATGTGGTTCGTTTGCATGGCATTCCAGAGAACATCGTCTCGGACAGAGGTTCCCAGTGTGTTTCGAGGTTTTGGCGGTCCTTTTGTGCTAAGATGGGCATTGATTTGTCTTTTTCTTCGGCTTTCCATCCTCAGACTAATGGCCAAACCGAACGAACTAATCAGACTTTGGAAACATATCTGAGATGCTTTGTTTCTGCTGATCAGGATGATTGGGTGTCCTTCTTGCCTTTGGCTGAGTTTGCCCTTAAAAATCGGGCCAGCTCAGCTACTTTAGTTTCTCCTTTTTTCTGTAATTCTGGTTTCCATCCTCGTTTCTCTTCAGGGCAGGTTGAGCCTTCGGACTGTCCTGGTGTGGATACGGTGGTGGACAGGTTGCAGCAGATTTGGACTCATGTGGTGGACAATTTGACATTGTCCCAGGAGAAGTCTCAACGTTTCGCCAACCGCTGGCGCTGTGATGGTCCCCGACTTCGTGTTGGGGATTTGGTTTGGTTGTCATCTCGTCATGTTCCTATGAAGGTTTCCTCTCCTAAGTTTAAGCCTCGTTTCATTGGGCCATATAAGATTTCTGAAGTTCTTAATCCTGTGTCATTTCGTTTGGACCTTCCAGCTTCTTTTGCCATCCATAATGTGTTCCATAGGTCGTTGTTGCGGAGATATACGTGGCGCCTATGGTTCCCTCCGTTGATCCTCCTGCCCCGGTGTTGGTCGAGGGGGAGTTGGAGTATGTGGTGGAGAAGATTTTGGATTCTCGTGTTTCGAGACGGAAACTCCAGTACCTGGTCAAGTGGAAGGGTTATGGTCAGGAAGATAATTCCTGGGTTTTTGCCTCTGATGTTCATGCTGCCGATCTAGTTCGTGCCTTTCATTTGGCTCATCCTGATCGGCATGGGTGCTCTGGTGAGGGTTCGGTGACCCCTCCTCAAGGGGGGGTACTGTTGTGAATTCTGTTGTCGAACTCCCTCCTGTGGTCGTGAATGGTACTTCAGTGAGTTCTGTCCATGGACTCCCTCTGGTGGCTGTGAGTGAAGCTGCTGCTTCTGAGGTTCCTTACACAGGTGACGTGGTTTATCCTTTGGTTGGCTGCTCTATTTAACTCCACTCAGATCGTTACTCCATGCCAGCTGTCAATGTTCCTGCATTGGTTCAGTTCGCTCTTGGATCTTTCTAGTGACCTGTCTTCTCCAGCAGAAGCTAAGTTCCTGATAGTTATTATTTGTTCATTGTTTCCTTGTCCAGCTGGTTATCATGATTTTGTCTTGCTAGCTGGAAGCTCTGGGATGCAGAGTGGCATCTCCGCACTGTTAGTCGGTGCGGAGGTCTTTTTGCACACTCTGTGTGGTCTTTTGTAGTTTTTTGTGCTGACCGCAAAGATACCTTTCCTATCCTCTGTCTGTTTAGTAAGTCTGGCCTCCCTTTGCTGAATCCTGTTTCATTTCTGTGTTTGTGACTTTCATCTTTACTCACAGTCAATATATGTGGGGGGCTGCCTTTTCCTTTGGGGAATTTCTCTGAGGCAAGGTAGGCTTTATTTTCGATCTCTAGGGCTAGCTAGCTCTTAGGCTGTGAAGAGGCGTCTAGGGAGAGTCAGGAACGCTCCACGGCTATTTCTAGTTGTTGTGATAGGATTAGGGCCTGCGGTCAGCAGAGCTCCTACATCCCAGAGCTTGTCCTGTGTGAGTTTAACTATCAGGTCGTGCCGGGTGCTCCTAACCACCAGGTCCATAACAACCAACATCATGGAAGTTGCCAGTCCAGCTGTAAGGTCTTCACGAGTCTGAGATTATCAGCAGTCTTTAAAAAACAACCAAACAGGCCATTTGCAACACCTGCCATGCTTGCATCAGCAGTGGTAGCAAAATTACCAGCCTGACCACCACCAGCATGATCAAGCACATGGCAGCATAGCCCCCGACTTTGTGGCCAAACCACAGGCACCAGGAACAGTGTCTGCGGGTAGCACCACTCGTTCTTCCACTGTTGTGCGTGAAGCCAATCCCCTGTCCACGGTGCATGTGAAGATGCCTCCTGCCCTGCACCTGACATTACCCAGACTCATAATATATTTAAACTCATGGGTCCCATATAATGAAAAATGACTGTCAAATTGACTTGATATACATACTGTAAGACTCATGCTGGTGTGGTAGATGGAGGCAGGTATATCTCGCCCAGGTGTTTGTCCTATGTGAATTAGGCCACTCAGTATCTTCAGGGTGCTAATGGGTTAATGATTGCAGGAATAAAAGATGACCAGCTGGGTGTTTCCAGTGTCTGCCTGGGGCACACAAATTGCCTGCCTGTGTGAGACAAACGTGAGTGAAGAGCTCTGCTCAAGATCTGTATGATGTTAGCTGGGTGGGAGAAGCCCCCCCAGTTGTTGAGATAGCAACGTATTTGTTTAGTTAGTGCCGGACAGGCTAGGGTTTATTTTTATGTTTTGTTTTTTGTGTTGCTTTCACGTTAATAAATCTGACCTGAGGTCAGCCTGCTCAGAAACCTGCTGTACGCCTCAGATTCAATGCACAAACCACGTGTCCTTTGACCCCAGCAAAGGCGATCCCAGAGTGTTTTGTCACATTGTGGTGGAGAACGCGGGCATACCGTGGCACAGGCAACAGCATGGAAGACGTGGTGAAAGCCTTAGTACAGTCCACTGCCGTACAGCAGCAGGCCACTGCCGCACAGCACGAAGCTAATCGCTTGATGGCCGCACAGCTGAAGGAGTTACTGGACATGACGGTTGCAGACCGCCAACTTCTCCAATAGGTGGCGCAGCGCCTGGTGAGCATGCCTGACGCTGACCCGGAAGCAGAGTCCAGAAGGATCCATGTGAGTCGATACTGGCAAAAGCTGACTGCAGAAGATGACGTCGAGGCATATCTGACAACTTTTGAGCGGACGGCATTGAGAGAGAAGTGGCCGAAGGCACGATGGGCCGATTTGATTGCCCTGTTTCTCTCCGGCGAGGCCCAAAAAGCTTACCATGATTTGGACTCGGAGGTCGCTCAGGACTTTGAGAAGCTGAAAGCTGAGATCCTGGCCCGGCTGGGTGTGACGACGGCTGTCCGTGCACAGAGGGTACATCAGTGGACATACCAGCAAGATAAACCAGCGCGGTCTCAGATGTTCGACCTGATCTACTTGACAAAGAAATGGCTGCAACCCGAGGTACTGACAATACCCGAAATAATCCAGCGGGTTGTCCTGGACAAGTACCTGAGAGTACTACCCCCAGCGCTGAAAAGGTGGGTAAGCCAAGGAAATCCCACGACAGCGGATCAACTTGTGGAGTTGGTCGAGCGTTATTCCGTGGCAGAAGGACTTCCCGACGACACCGCCAAACCCCGGACTGTGCCTCCTCCTCGTGGAACCGGTAAGACTGTTCCAGGGACCACGGGTGAAGGAAAATCACTTAAAACTGTGGGGGAGGAGTCCGGGACTGCTTGCACTCCGAGACCAAGAGTATTGGACGGTGGTCTCAGTAGGGGACCTGTTAGGTGTGTCCGCTGCCATGAGAAGGGTCATGTTTCTGCGAACTGTCCTGTTACCGCTGAACCCATGCAGTGCGACGTTATAGACTCTAGAAAACGCATGTCTTTGGTTACACAGCTAGTGAGTGTGAATGCGGGTCAAAATGATACAGTGAAACACCTGTGTGAATTATCTGTTGATGGGAAAAATGTTGTGGCATTACTAGACTCTGGAAGTGTGGTGACTCTGGTGAAAGCTAGTCTGGTGGCACTTCCGTCTGGTCCGTCTGACAAGTTTTCTGTGACGTGTGTGCATGGTGACACCCGCTCGTACTTAACAGCGGTCATATGGATTTCTACTCCCTATGGGTCAGTGCAGCACAAAGTGGGACTCGTTCCCGCAAAGTTACATGATGTAATCCTGGGCAGGGATTTTCCCTATTTCTGGCAGTTGTGGGAGAATCAGTTACTCCTTCACGGTAGCTGTACCCGTGAATCTTCTCCCATGCCATCTGGAGGTCCCGAGTCCCTAGAGGAGACCCCACAGGAAGATGTTGCTGGGGAGGTTAGTGAATCTAACCTTCAGTACCCCTTCTCCGTCATGGCGGGGGAAACAGAGGAAACTGAGGAACCTCAGCGAGAGGCGGAGGCAGACAGCCATCCGGCACCCTGCCTGCCAGATTTGGGAGTCCAGGTGGATGACTTCCACAGCGAGCAAATGAAAGATCCTACCCTGACTCCGGCTAGGAAAAATGTAAAAATGATAGATGGGGTACCCGTAGAACCTGACACTAGGCTAGCGTACCCGTATATGGTTCTTGAAAATGGTTTGCTCTACCAGGTAGAAAAAAAAGGGGAAGACACAGTGCAACGGTTAGTGGTACCCAAACCTTATCGGCGGAAGGTACTGGATTTGGCCCACGGACATATAATGGGGGGACATCTGGGGGTACAGAAAACCACAGAAAGGATATTGCATTGTTTTGTGTGGCCTGGAATACATTGTGATGTGCGTAACTATTGTGAGTCCTGTCCAAAGTGCCAAATCGCGGCCCCTAAATCTCAGTTCCGTAGCCCTTTGGTACCCCTTCCTATCATCGGGGTCCCTTTTGAGAGAATTGGGATGGATTTGGTTGGGCCCCTTCCCCGATCCGCACGTGGGCACCAACATATCCTCGTCATCGTGGACTATGCCACTCGTTACCCGGAAGCCGTCCCTTTGCGTAACACAGCTACCAAGACGATCGCCAAGGAATTGGTACAAGTGTTTAGTCGGGTGGGAATTCCAAAACAGATACTCACCGACCAGGGGACTCCCTTTATGTCGAGGGTAATGAAGGAGCTCTGCAGGCTCTTACAAATAGACCCGTTGCGTACGTCTGTCTATCACCCTCAAACAGATGGCCTGGTTGAGCGCTTCAACAAAACCTTAAAACAGATGCTCCGGAAGGCGATAGACAAAGATGGGAAGAACTGGGATTACTTGTTACCCTATTTGCTGTTTGCCATTAGGGAAGTTCCCCAGTCTTCCACAGGATTTTCACCTTTCGAACTGTTGTACGCCCGTCGTCCCCGGGGACTGCTGGACGTCGCAAAAGAAACCTGGGAAGGTCAAGTCACTCCCTTTAAAACGGTGATCGACCATGTAACACAAATGCAGGATCGTATTGCCGCTGTCATGCCCATTGTTAGGGACCATATGTTACAGGCCCAGGGAGCCCAGAGGCAAAGTTATGATAGAGGCGCTAAGGTCCGTACATTTGCACCCGGCGATAGGGTGTTGGTCCTAATCCCTACGGTGGATAGTAAATTCCTGGCGAAATGGCAGGGCCCATTTGAGGTCCGAGAAAGAGTTGGTGAAGTGAACTATAAAGTGTACCAGCCGGGTAAGAGAAAACCGGAACAGATTTATCATGTGAATCTGATAAAATCCTGGAAAGACCGCTCTGCCCTAACGGCGGATCTGCCCCGTCCGGTTTGTTCACCTACTGTACCAGAGGTGCAGGTTGCTGAGACTCTCTCAGAACGACAAAAATCTGAGGTTAAGCAATTTTTGTTACAGAACCGACAGTTTTTCTCCGAAAAACCTGGCCGGACGAAGTTGGTGAAACATGAGATTGTCACAGAGCCTGGCGTCACTGTTCATGTGAAGCCCTACCGGATTCCGGAAGCCCGCCGTGAAGCCGTCTCCCGGGAAGTGATGGCAATGTTGGACTTAGGAGTCATTGAGGAGTCACACAGCGCCTGGTCCAGTCCAATTGTGTTGATACCTAAACCGGATGGCTCCATCCGGTTTTGTAATGACTTTAGGAAACTGAATGCAGTTTCTAAATTTGATGCGTACCCTATGCCCCGGGTCGATGAGTTGATCGACCGGCTTGGTAAAGCCCGATACATTACGACCCTGGATTTAACAAAGGGGTACTGGCAGATTCCTCTGGCCGAGGCAGCCAGAGAGAAGACGGCATTTGCTACACCGGAAGGTCTGTTCCAGTATGTCTATATGCCGTTTGGACTTCACGGAGCTCCCGCAACGTTCCAGAGATTGATGGATCGAGTCTTGAGGCCTCACAGACAGTACGCTTCTGCCTACCTGGATGACATCGTAATTTACAGCATGGACTGGGAAACTCATCTCCAGAAGGTACAAGCCGTGATTGATGACCTGCGAGATGCAGGTTTAACGGCAAACCCCAAGAAATGCCACATCGGGCTTGAAGAAGCCCGATACTTGGGCTACGTGATTGGCCGAGGAGTGGTTAAACCCCAGATCGACAAAATACAGGCAATTCAGGGCTGGCCACAACCAGTGAACAAGAAACAAGTGCAGGCTTTCCTGGGGATTGCCGGCTATTATCGCCGGTTCATACCCAATTTTGCAGCCATGGCTACTCCCTTGACGGATCTTACCAAGGGGAAGGGTTCCGTCATGGTAAAATGGACCTCAGCTGCTGAAGAGGCCTTCCACAGCCTGAAACGGGCTTTGTGCTCTCAGCCCGTACTAGTGACTCCTGATTTCAGCAGCGAGTTTGTGGTACAAACTGATGCCTCTGATACTGGTGTCGGAGCTGTACTTTCCCAGGTGAGGGACGGAGTCGAACACCCGGTCCTCTATCTCAGTCGGAAACTGAATGTACATGAGCAGAGGTATGCCGTGGTTGAAAAAGAGTGCCTAGCCATTAAATGGGCTCTCGACTCCCTCAAGTATTACCTGGCTGGTAGGAAGTTTAGGCTGGTCACAGACCATGCCCCTCTCAAGTGGATGCACCTCCACAAGGACCGTAATAGTCGGGTAACCAGGTGGTTCCTTGCCCTGCAGGCTTACTCTTTTACGGTGGAGCACCGACCTGGGGTGCAGATGGGGAACGCCGATGCCCTATCCCGAGTGCACTGTTTCAAAAGTGTTCTTGCTCGACCGGAGTGGTCTGAGCAAGGGGGGGGGGGATATGTAAGACTCATGCTGGTGTGGTAGATGGAGGCAGGTATATCTCGCCCAGGTGTTTGTCCTATGTGAATTAGGCCACTCAGTATCTTCAGGGTGCTAATGGGTTAATGATTGCAGGAATAAAAGATGACCAGCTGGGTGTTTCCAGTGTCTGCCTGGGGCACACAGATTGCCTGCCTGTGTGAGACAAACGTGAGTGAAGAGCTCTGCTCAAGATCTGTATGATGTTAGCTGGGTGGGAGAAGCCCCCCCAGTTGTTGAGATAGCAACGTATTTGTTTAGTTAGTGCCGGACAGGCTAGGGTTTATTTTTATGTTTTGTTTTTTGTGTTGCTTTCACGTTAATAAATCTGACCTGAGGTCAGCCTGCTCAGAAACCTGCTGTACGCCTCAGATTCAATGCACAAACCACGTGTCCTTTGACCCCAGCAAAGGCGATCCCAGAGTGTTTTGTCACAATACCCATATATTAAAGGACTAGTAAGTGTATACTCCCAGAATACATTTTAACACACAGAAAATTGGAGTTCCATACACATAAAAATTTGATAAAAAGTTAGGTACACTTTATTGAAAATACAAAAACATACAAAGAGATAACAACAATTTGGATAAAAAAGGACAAAAACACCTAGTGGGAAACAAGTAAATCCTCAGCATAACCAATAAGTAAACATGGACTCACACCAAGGTGTTAGTATATACTGCTCTATAATGATTATATTGCACCCAGTTCGTATGTCGACAGTGTGTATAAAAATAACTGAATGCCTACACATAGGTGTGTGCCCTGATGCTTGTCATAGTGACCAGCACACAAATAAGAACTAGAGCGGTAGTAGTATATCTAATAGGAAATTGTTTTACCCATGGTGGAGAAAAATCAGATGCCGAGGTACCAGATCGACCCAGACTCATCTAGCACCATCATCGAGCACGTCCACATCCATGTCCCAGTGCAGCCTTCAGTTGTCCATACCACAGTCATTGGAACGCAAGCAGAAGTACGCCTCCAACGCCCCACAGGCCACAGTACTAAATTCACAAATTTCTCTCTGCTTGCGCTATAAATGTTGCCTTTTAGGCTCGGGAGACGGAAGCTTTCTGCAACCTGATGGCAGCAGCAGTACCAAGGTATTTGGTTCTCAGCCGCCACTATTTCTCCCAGTGTGCCGTCCCGGCATTACACAAGCACGTGTTCCACAACATTAGCCGTGCCCTCAACAATGCTGTTACTGGAAAAATCCACATAACCACAGACACGTGGACAAGTGCTTGTGGGCAGGGACGGTACATCTCACTGACACACTGGGATAACATAGTAGATGCCGGGACCCATGTCAATCTGGGTTTCCCCCTCAGTCTACAGCTCCTGCACCTCCTCCTCCTCTTCAGCCTCCATCTCTGAAAGTAGCACATCAGTCACAAGCTGGAAGCACTGCAGCACTGCCTCAGCCAAGCGCCAACAGGCTGCGCTGAAGCTAATCTGTTTAGGTGACAAACCGCACAATGCTGAAGAGTTGTGGACAGCTCTGAAAGGGCAGTCAGATCTGTGGCTGACACCAATGAAGCTACAGCTAGGCATGGTCATGTGTGACAATGGCTGGAACCTGGTGATGGCTCTGAGGTGAGGTGAGCTAACACACATGCCATGCCTGGCCCATGTGCTTAACCTTGTGGTTCAGCGTTTTCTCAAAACCTACCCAGAGCTGCCGGATCTGCTTATGAAAGTATATCGACTGTGTGCCAATTTTAGAAAGTCAGCTACAGCTTCAGCCACCCTTGCCGTGCTTCAGCAGCGTTTGCAGCTTCCAGCTCACCAACTGGTGTGTGATTTCCCCACGTGTTGGAACTCTACACTGCATATGTTGGAAAGATTTGTGAGCAGAAGAGGGCAGTTGACTGCCAGCATCAACAAGGCCGTCATTATTCAGTTCAGACTCCCCACATAAGACCAAAGAAGTGGACATGGATGTCAGACATCTGTACCATCCTGCAAAACTTTGAGGAGTCCACCAAGATGGTGAGCAGCGATGACGCCATAATTAGCTTCACCATCCTGCTTCTCTGCATTTTGAAAAGCTCTCTGCTCACAATGAAAGAGGATGCATTGCAGGTGGAGCACGAGGACATGGAGCAAGCAACCATGCAGGGTGATTACACACAGCCCAGCCTCATGTCATCCCAACATGGATTGGTTGACAATGAGGAAGAGGAGGAATAACAGGAGCTACTTCCATGCGGTATAGACGGTACTACATGCGCAACTGTCATACTGTCTGTTCAGCAAGGATGGCCTGAGGACAGGGAGGAGTTTGAGCAGGAGGAGGACACCTTGGTCACTCGTCCTGTTGTTGAGGACACGGAAGGCTTTCCTGTTACCAGTCTGGCATGCATGGCTGACTTTATGTTGCCCTGCTTTTCCCGTGATCCTCATATTGTAAAAATTTTGGGTGACATTTATTACTGGGTAGTGACACTTTTCAGACCCATGGTACAAGGAGAACTTTCAATCTCTTGTTCCAAAGGCAGACAGGGGTACTAAAATGGTGCAGTACAAGAGGACCATTGTTGCTAAATCATTAAAAAAAATTCCCATCTGAAAACGCTGTCGGCAGACGTCACAGTGTGTTGGACAACCAAGGAGTACAGGAGAGAGAAACACAACTCCAATCCAGCAGTGGCTGGGCAACACTGGTAAAGTTCTGGGATAGTTTTCTCAGACCCTCCCATTGCCCTGGCCCAGAGGTGCGTGATAATGTCACAAGGAATGGAATGTTTGGGAAGATGGTGAAGGAGTACCTTGCTGACCGTACCAACGCTGGACACGTGGAATGAACTGGCTCTCTACGCTTTGGAGGTCTTGGCCCGCCCTGCCGCTAGCGTTTTGTCAGAGCGGGTTTTTAGTGCTGCTGGTGGAATTATGACAGATTGGCGCATTCGCCTGTCAATTGTAAATGCAGACAGGCTGACTCTTATAAAAATGAACAAGGGCTGGATTGGGCCAGACTTCTCTACACCAACAAATGACAGCGAAACATAACCTCCAATACAGTGTCTTTTTGGGAGGTGTATTCCCATGCACCTCTTCACATCTACACATGGGTATACGCTTCCTGATTTTGGCTATTTGGTGTCCTCCTCCTCCTCATGATCCACCACCATTTGAACGCCAGAGTGAATGTGTTCTGTGAAGCTACAGCCAGTCTATTTTTTTTGCAAGGGTGTCTATGAGGCCCGTAAACATTTTTTTTTTTTAAATATACCCCCCACATGGGGAAAATGTTTGTCAGCCTATGCACTTAGTGTATGGGCATTCCAAGTATAGGAGACCCACTCCTTTAAATTGGGAAAACATTCACAGGAGGACATCCTCCACGTCTCTTCAGACACCACCACTAGAACACAAGGGTGAACGTATTCAATTATGCAAGTCATTATAATTTTTGGCAAGGGTGTTTATGTTGCCCATAAAAATAATTTTTTTTTTTAAAAAAGGAGACCCCCAGGGGGAAATGTTTGTCAGCCCTTACACTTAGTGTATGGACTGTATGGACAATCCAAGTATAGGATACCCGCTCCTTTAAATAGGGAAAAGATTTATAGGAGGACATCCTCCACGTCTCTTCAGACACCACCACTAGAACACAAGAGTGAATGTATTCCGTGATGCAACAGTCACTTTAATTTTTGGCAAAGGTGCTTATGATGCCCGTAAATAATTTTAAAAAATAGACCCCCCCAAGGGGAAATGTTTGTCAGCCCTTATACTTACTGTATGGGCATTCCAAGTATAGGAGACTCGCTCCTTTAAATTGGGAAAACATTCATAGAAGGTAGTGTTGAGCGATACCTTCCGATATCCAGAAGTATCGGTATCAGATTGGATCGCCCGATATCCAAAAAATATCGGATATCGCCGATACCAATACCAATGCAAGTCAATGGGACACAAATATCGGAATGTAAATAAGCCCTTTCTGTCCTTCTACATCCTGTTCTGGAGGGGGGAAGAGTGTGGGCGGTGCGTGGGCAGAGACTGTGCGTGTCTGAGAGTGCGGGTGGGGTCTGTGCGGGCCTGCCGGTGATCTGTGCGGGCCTCTCGGGGGTCTGTGTCTGTCTCTCGGGGGTCTGTGCGGGCCTGCCGGGGGGTGAGCGGCGTGTCGGGGCTCTCTGTGTGTGTGCCAGGGCTCTGTGCGTGTGTGCCGGGGCTCTAGCGGCGTGCCGGGGCTCTGTGCGGGCTGCCCGGGCTCTGTGCGTGTGTGCAGGCATCTACAAGTCCCATCGGACGATGCCTACAACAGTGACAGTGATTGACACGTTAGCCAATGATGGGACAGTAGTAGTCCCATCATCCAGTAATGTGTTGAATAAAATAAAAACATACATACTACATACATACTACATACATACTACATATAGTACATTCATACATTACATACAATACATACATACAGACATACAGTACATTAAACATAGAGTTCATACTCACCATTACTTGTCACTTTGTTCCCTGAAGCCAGTGTCATCTGTAAAAAAATATAAAAATAACAAACAACCAATATACTCCCTGTCCGCAGAAATCCACGAGAGTGCCACGACGATCTCCAGTGGAGAATGGCAGCGTCAGCTGATGCGACTGCTCTCCAGGGGCTCCAGGAACACAATGATGGGAAGATGGTATCCTTCCGCACTGTATTCCTCCGCCGCTGTAAAAAAAAATAGTCCCAAGTCTCACTTTTGGCATTGCTGTGTGAGAAATTTTCCCACGCAGCAATTGCCATAAAGTGAGACTTTGAACAATAGTAACCTCAGTGATGCACTGCAGGAGCCATTTTCTCCTGTCAGTGTGTCACTGAGGGTCTTATAGAGCAGTGACATCACCCGATGTCACTGTTCTACAGGGGAGATCGTCATGGGACACTCGTTATTAATTGGACTACGGCCGACAGGTAGTATACGGTTTATTATTTTACGTTTTTTGCAGGCACTGAAGTATGGTAAGAATGGTTAAATGAAGAATATTAAAATATTTTTTTCCTAATGTGTGTGTTTTATTAACCCTTTATTACTATTGGATTAATAATGGATAGGCGTCTTATTGACGCCTCTCCGTTATTAACCCGGCTTAATGTCACCTTACAATAGCAAGGTGACATTAACCCCTTATTACCCCATATCCCACCGCTACACGGGAGTGGGAAGAGAGGGGCTAAGTGCCGGAATTGGCGCATCTTACAGATGCGCCATTTCTGGGGCGGCTGCGGACTGGTATTTGTAGCCGGGGGGCCGGGCCAATATCCATGGCCCCGCTCTAGGCTATGAATATCAGCCCGCAGCTGGCTATAAAATATAGGGGGACCCTACATCATTTTTTTTTTGGGTCCCCCTATTTTAATAGCCAGTAAAGGCTACGCAGACAGCTGCGGGCTGATATTCATAGCAGGCTACAAATATTGGCCCCTGGCTTTCCCCCTCTGGCACAGAAAATTGCGCGGGAGCCCACGCCGTTTTATTTTTTTTAATTCAACGCTCATTAAGGCCTCTTTCACACTTGCGTCGGTACGTCGGCCCTTTGTGAAATTTGTGCACGACGTGGGTAGCGGATGCAGTTTTTCAATGCACCCGCTGCCCATTCTGAAGTACAGGTAGAAGGGGGCGGAGTTTCGGCCACGCATACGTGGTAGAAAATGGCGGACGCGACGGACAAAAAAACCTTCACTTGAACGTTTTTTCGTGCCGACGGTCCGCCAAACCACGATGGATCTGTTGACAGATGCGACGTGTGGCGATCCGTCGCTAATACAAGTCTATGGGTAAAAAACGCATCCTGCGAGCACATTTGCAGGATCCGTTTTTTTCCCAAAACGACGGATTGCTAAAAACGCAAGTGTGAAAGTAGCCTTAGAAACATCGGCCTTTCTATTATATATTTATGGATATATCTATCTATAGATATATTTATAGATATAGTAGAAAAAAAGGAACAGCACAACTCTAGTACTTATCTTCAGATGCAGGGCCTCAAGCAACCAGTCCAGCGATTGCAGCAAGTTTTATCAAGCCTTGATAAAGGCTCAGATGGAGCTGAAACGTCGCCCGGCTATGTGGGTCAATTAAACCTTCCACATTTTTCACTTAAACTATGGAGTGCTGCCTCTTTTTTGAGTGTCTGTATATTTATAGATAGATATATCTATAGATACATAGATGTATCTATCTATATATCTGGCTGCTTTCACACATCAGGTTTTTGCCGTCAGGCACAATCCGGCGAGTTTTGAAAAAAACATATCCGGAAGAAAAAAATGGATCCGGCAGAAAAAAACTAATCCGACTGAAAAAAACGGATCTGGCCGGAAAAAAACGGATCCGGCGGAAAAAAACGGATCCGGTGGGAAAAACGGATCAGGCGGGAAAAAACGGGTCTGGAAGAAAAAAACGGATCCGGCTGGAAAAAAACTGATCCGGCTTAATAAACTGATCCGGCTGAAAAAAACGGATCCGGCCGGAAAAAAAAGGATCCGGCGGAAAAAACAGATCCGTTTTTTTCAAAACTCGCCGGATTGTGCCTGACTGCAAAAACATGATGCGTGAAAGCAGCCAGATATATGGATAGATACATCTATGTATATTATAGATATATCTATCTATAAATATATCTATAGATAGATATATCCATAGATATATAATAGAAAGGCCGATGTTTCTAAGGCTACTTTCACACTTGCGTTTTTAGCAATCCGTAGTTTTGGGAAAAAAACGGATCCTGCAAATGTGCTTGCAGGATGCAATTTTTACCCATAGACTTGTATTAGCGACGGATCGCGATGGATGGTCACATGTCGCGTCCGTGATGCAACGGATCCGTCGTGTTTTGACGAACCATCGGCACGAAAAAAAACGTTCAAGTGAAGGTTTTTTTGTCCGTCGCGTCCGCCATTTTCTACCGCTCATGTGCGGCCCAAACTCCGCCCCCTCTTCCCCGGGCTTCAGAATGGGTAGCGGATGCGTTGAAAAACTGCATTCGCTGCCCACGTCGTGCACGAATTTCACAATGTGCGTCTGTATGTCGGCCCGATGCATAGCAACGGACCCGTACCGACACAATTGTGAAAGAGGCCTTAATGAGCGTTGAATTTAAAAAAAAAAACTAAAAAAACGGCATGGGCTCCCGCGCAATTTTCTGCGCCAGAGGGGGAAAGCCAACGGCCGTGGGCCAATATCTGTAGCCTGCTATGAATATCAGCCCGCAGCTGTCTGCGCAGCCTTTACTGGCTATTAAAATAGGGGGACCCCCCTCCCCCCAAAAAATGACGTAAAGTTCCCCTATATATTATTGCCAGAAATGCTACGCAGACAGCTGCGGGGTGATATTCATAGCCTAGAGAGAGGCCATGGATATTGGGCCACCCCCCCCCCGGCTACAAATACCAGTCCGCAGCCCCAGAAATGGTGCCTCCATAAGATGCGCCAATTCCGGCGCTCAGCCCCTCTCTTCCCACTCCCGAGTAGCGGTGGGATATGGGGTAATAAGGGGTTAATGTCACCTTGCTATTGTAAGGTGACATTAAGCTGGGTTAATAACGGAAAGGTGTCAATAAGTCGCCTATCCATTATTAATCCAATAGTAATAAAGAGTTAATAAAACACATTAGGATAAAAGTATTTTAATATTCTTCATTTAACCATACTTACCATACTTCAGCACCTGCAAAAAAACGTAAAATAAAATTTCTCACACAGCAATGCCAAAAGTAAGACTAGGGACTATTTTTTTTACAGCGGCGGAGGAATACAGTGTGGAAGGATACCTCCCCCCCCCCCGGTCATTGTGTTCCTGGAGCCCCTGGAGAGCGGTCGCATCAGCTGATGCTGCCATTCTCCACGAGAGATCATCGTGGGACACTCACTCGTGGATTTCTGCGGATCAGGGAGTATATTGTTTGTTATTTTCATCTTTTTTTTACAGATGACACTGGCTTTGGGGAACAAAGTGACAAGTAATGGTGAGTATGAACTCTATGTTTAATGTACTGTATGTCTATATGAATGTATTGTATGTAGTATGTAGTATGTTTGTAGTATGTATGTTTTTTGTTTTCATTCAACACATTAGCCGGATGATGGGACTACTACTGTCCCATCATTGGCTATTGTGTCAATCACTGTCACTGTAGTAGGCATCGTCTGATGAGACTTGTAGTCCCATCGAACGATGCCTGCACACACGCACAGAGCCCCAGCGCGCCGCACAGAGCCCCGGTACGCCGCACAGAGCCCCGGCAGGCCCGCACAGAGCCCCGGCAGGCCCACAGAGCCCCGGCATGCCGCACAGACCCCTGGCAGGCACGCACAGACCCCGCCCGCACACACACACGCAGTCTCTGCCCACGCACCGCCCAGGGCATTCCAAGTATAGGAGACCCGCTCCTTTAAATTGGGAAAACATTCATAGGACATCCTCCACGTCTCTTCAGACGCCACCACACAAACATGAGGGTGAACGTGTTCTGTGATGCTACAGCCAGGGTACCCCCCATGGGGAAATGTTTGTCAGCCCATGCACTTAGTGTATGGGCCTTCCAATTATAGGTGAAGCGCTTCTTTGTAATTTGATTTTTTTTATGAGACCCTCCTCCACGTTTCTTTCAAGGGAACTTTCAAAGGGAACTTTTGTTTCATGGGCCATCCAGTACCTGGTTTCAAAGGGTTATTGGGGTGCATGTAAAATTGGTACAGGGCAGGCCTTGCATTCAATGCATAAGCAAGCAGTATGGGAAACACACTTTCTTCTAATGGGAACAATTTTTTCATGAGGCCCTCAAGTACATCTGCTGAAACAGTTATTGGGGTGCATGTAAAATTGGTACAGGGCAGGCCTTGCATTCAATGCATAAGCAAACAGTATGGGAGACACACTATCTTCTAATGAGAACAATTTTGTCATGATGCCCTCAAGTACGTCTGCTGAAACGGTTATTGGGGTGCATGTAACTTTGGGGCAGGAAAGGCCTTGCATTCAATACATAAGCAAACAGTATGGGAGACACTTTCTTCTAATGGGAACAATTTTGTCATGAGGCCCTCAAGTACGTCTGCTGAAATGGTTATAGGGGTACATGTAACTTTGTGGCAGACCAGGCCTTGCATTCAATGCAACATTTTTTCTGGAGACCCTCCTGTATGTCTCATGAAAGAGGAATTGGGGTACGTCCTAATTTTTGGCACTCACTGCATAGGCAATACCAGAATAAGAGACCCACTGTTTAATGGCCTTAATGCCGCCTGATGCCCCTCTAAAAATAGGCTCTGTGACTTTAAGAGTCCCTCCTTCATAAATGAAACCAGATGTGTCTGCTTATGTGTCACACAACACATGGCCAGCTAGGGTTGTTAAATACTACAATGACATTAGCCAGTGAATGCATTTGTATTGGTTGAAAGCAATGCTAAAGTTGAAAAACACATCAAAAACGCTGCATGAGAACATAGCCCAAGTGGTGGAGCAATTTTTTTTTTTTAGTTTATTATTTTGCCTTATATACAAGTCATTGCCCTGGAAAGGATGTTCCTTAACACATTTCCCAGCAAAATCCATTTGGGTTTCGGTTTTGCATTTTTTTTTGGTGCACCTGTAAAAATGGCGTGAAACTCTGACAACATTGTTTACAGCTGTGACCTAGGAGTTAGAAATGCTTCCAGGGACATTTGCCATGATGTTCCCGTGTCATTTGAGCAGTGTTTCCATCATTTTCAGATGTTTTCAGACCTTAAAAGGACCCCTGGGGGGATTGCCGTAAAAATGCTCGGGTCTCCCATAGACTTACATTGGGCTCTTGTTCTGTCAGAGTACCTGAGTATTACAAATTGCTCGACCCGAGAAACAAGCACCAGAGCATTTTATGCTCGCTCATCACTACTAGGGAAGTCATAGTGAAGGGGATGGCTATCCTGAATGACATGCACCTACACTGCCTCCGCATGAAACAGAGGATCCTATTGAGGAATAAGGAAGCTGCTCGACATCTGGAGCATGCGAGGAAAGCTCAAAGTCGACTGAGCTTTGTGGAAGACATCGTTCAAATCCCCAGAAATGAGGTGAGGAAAGTCATAGGAAGATGTGGAAAACTGATGAAGGAAATCGTGAATAAATCCGGTGTGGCGAGAGTTAAGATTCCGGCTGATGACGAAGCCCAGGTAGCTGGTGAAGATGGGATGGTTCCATTCGTCATTGTCGGGTCAATGGAAAGCCTTAGGAATATCCGAATGCTCATTGAATATCAGGTGGCATACCTAAGGGAGATAGAGCAGCTAAGACTTGACAGACTGCAGATTAATAAACAGCTCCAGGAATGGAAAGAATATATCGACCATTTTCAACCCAAGGACTGGAGAAACTAAAGGGTTCCCTAAAGTATAGAAGAGTTCAAAATAGTGATGACTCTGTTAACTCAGCATTGAGTGACCTAGGCGGGAGACCCTGTAGCATGCTAGGTGGGTCAGACTAAGACCAGACAGTAGGCTCGACTGTGAGTGAATCTCATGATTGTACCAACAATTAGAGGCGATCATGGATAGAGAGGTCTGGTAAAGAAGCATACTTGAGAGATGTGGTGACTGAAAAGGGTTTGGTGACACGGACAGACTGACTCAAGGGCTGAAGCCCAAGACCAGACAGTAGTTAGAGATGCAAGGGAATTGTGCCTGCATACTGACTGCTGGGGTGGTAAGATCTAGCAAGGTTATAATGTGAAGCAACACAGTCCAACAGTGCATTGTTCATAGACAGGAATTTAGTGACAGTGATGGACTATGTTTCGGGGACTGACACTCAAAACCGACTGAGAAGGCTCTCTCGACTGGTAGGGCAAGGTGACATGGGTGTCCGGTCTCGGGGCCCCAGATTTATGTCAAATGTTCAACCCCGCAAGTTTGAACAGAGGGAAAGCGTATGTGAGACAGTGACTGGCGTTGTTGTGAATAGCCAGTCTGTGTCGCAGAGGAAGAGGTTCTCTGTGCTGTAAGCCTGAAATGTTGCTCTGGGACCTGTAGTTTCAGTAGCTTGCTTTAGCTTGTAAGGGGCTGGGCTTACATGGTGGGCCAGAGAGCTGGGTGGGTCTGGCCAACTACCTACCTCCCATCAAGGGTTGTGTCTCATGCGATGAGCCCGTGGTGTGGTCACATGGTCTCTGTGTTGGAAGGTCCTGCGAGTGGAGACTGTTGTGAATTCCGCTCTTGGGCTCCCTCCGGTGGTTGTAAGTAGCATTTTTGTGAGTTCTGCTCTTTGGCTCCCTGTTGTGAATTCTGTGGCAGAGCTCCCTCCTGTGGTCACAAGTGGTGCTTCGGCTGATTCTCTCTGTGAGCTTCCGTTGGTGGAGGAAAGTGGTACTGCGGCTTCTGAGTTTCCTTCCTCAGGTAGTGTGGTGAAGTCGTTAGGTGCTGCTCTATTTTACTCCACCTAGTGCTTTGATCCTGGCCTCCAGTCAATGTTCTAGTATTGGACCTGTTTCCTCCTGGATCGTTCCTGTGGCCTGCTGCTCTGCATAGCTAAGTTCCGCTTTGCTATTTTGTTTGCTGTTTTTTTCTGTCCAGCTTGTCTATTTGTTTTTTCCTGCTTGCTGGAAGCTCTGGGACGCAGAGGGTGTACCTCCGTGCCGTTAGTTCGGTACGGAGGGTCTTTTTGCCCCCTTTGCGTGGTTTTTGTAGGGTTTTGTGTTGACCGCAAAGTTACCTTTCCTATCCTCGCTCTATTCAGAAAGTCGGGCCTCACTTTGCTAAATCTATTTCATCTCTACGTTTGTCTTTTCATCTTAACTCACAGTCATTATATGTGGGGGCTGCCTTTTCCTTTGGGGTATTTCTCTGAGGCAAGGTAGGCTTATTTTCTATCTTCAGGTTAGCTAGTTTCTCAGGCTGTGCCGAGTTGCATAAGGAGCGTTAGGCGCAATCCACGGCTGCCTCTAGTGTGGTTGGAGAGGATTAGGGATTGCGGTCAGCAGAGTTCCCACGTCTCAGAGCTCGTTCTATGTTTTTGGGTTATTGTCAGGTCACTGTATGTGTTCTGACCTCTATGTCCATTGTGGTACTGAATTACCTTTCACAACAGCTCCCTCCTGTGGTTTTGAGTGGTATGGCTGCTTCTTGGATTTAGCTTCAGCAGCTGTTTTCACTGATCGTCTTTCTGGCTCGGCTATATTAGTCTGGCCTTATCCCTCATTCAATGCCAGTTGTCAATTATTCCTGCCTGGAGTCATTGCTCTTAGGACTTTCCTGACACTCTGACCAGTTCATCAAAGCTAAGTCCTTGCTTGTCCTTTTGCGGTTCTCTTGTTGTGGACTTTGTTGTTCAGCACTTTCTTTGTTTTTGTTCATTTGTCCAGCTTTTCAGTATGGATCTATTCAGCTAAGCTGGAAGCTCTGGGCAGCAGAGTTTGCCCTCCACACCTTTAGTCAGGTGTGGAGATTTTTGCATTTCTCTGCGGTGGACTTTTTCTAGTTTTTATTACTGACCGCACAGCGTTCTGTCCTGTACTATTTTCTATCTAGCTAGAAGTGGCCTCCTGTGCTAAATCTTGTTTCATACTACGTATGTCATTTCCTTCTCCTCTCACAGTCATTATTTGTGGGGGGCTAATCTATCCTTTGGGGATTTTCTCTGAGGCAAGATAGTTTTCCTGCTTCTATCTTTAGGGGTAGTTAGCTCTTAGACTTTGACGAGATGCCTAGGCGTTAGGAGCATTCCACGGCTACTTCTAGTGTTGTGTTGAGCTTAGGGACTGCGGTCAGTATAGTTGCCACCTGCTCAGAGCTAGACGCATGTCGCTCCTTAATCACCAGATCATAACAGGAGACTTCCTGAAGAGCACATGGTGAGGCCATGTACCTGGGTGGTCTGTGTTGGAAATTCCTGCGAGTGGAGACTTCCTGAATAGCACATGGTGAGACCATGCACCTGCAGAGCCTGTGACGGCTAACTGTGCTGGGGAAGCTACCGTCCTTCTAAGGGTCTGGAACTATTGGGTGGGATGTTGCGGAGCAAGTCATCATACGGAACAGTGATGCTAGTAGGGCAGTTTCCCTGGAAGCCAGCACTGACAAGGAGTCAGCGTCTGGAGCGGATCTCCTGGAAGGTAACCTCAGACAAGGGGGTTGCAAGAAGGCACGGAAGTGTAACTGCTAAATAGACAGAATGGTGTTTTTATGTAACAAGGATGTAACGGTATGGACTGTACTCCATCCGGTTTATGCTGCATTTAAATAAATCAGATGTCATGATTAAAGGAAACCTGTCACCCCCAAAATCGAAGGTGAGCTAAGCCCACCAGCATCAGGGGCTTATCTACAGCATTCTGGAATGCTGTAGATAAGCCCCCGATGTATCCTGAAATATGAGAAAAAGAGGTTAGATTATACTCACCCAGGGGCGGCCCCGCTGCGGTCCGATAGGCGTCGCGGTCCGGGGTCCCCCATCTTCTTACGATGACGTCCTCTTCTTGTCTTGATGCTGCAGCTCCAGTGCAGACGTACATTGTCTGCCCTGTTGGAGGCAGAGCAAAGTACTGCAGTGCGCAGGCACCGGGAAAAGTCAGAGGCCCGGTTCCTGTGCACTGCAGTACTTTGCTCAGCCCTCAACAGGGCAAAGTACGCCGGAGCAGGAGCAGCAGCGTGAATACAAGAAGAGGACATCATCGTAAGAAGATGGGAGGCCCCAGACTGGACCGTGACGCCCATCGTACCGGGACCGCCCCTGGGTGAGTAAAGTCTAACCTCTTTTTGTCATCTTTCAGGATACATCAGGAGCTTATCAACCTGCTTCCAAAATGCTGTAGATAAGCCCCTGATGCTGGTGGGCTTAGCTCACCTTCGATTTTGGGGGTGACAGGTTACCGTTAAGTGAAAAACCGTTCCTGTGTGCATTAATCCCGTTGCCAAGCGAGTGTCCCCCAACACACTCAGGGAGCGCTATCTCACAAGTGAGATATGCGGGGAGACAGGTGAACGATGACCATTTCGGGCCTGAATAGTGCTTCTACGGATCCAATCACCTGTAAACCTGTAGGAACGCTATCCAAGCGTGATACGTCCATCGTTCACCGGTCTCCTCGCATGTCTCCCTCCACATAGTGCCGCACCGCTTATTGGATGTCCATGAGTTAAAATGAAAGGACTTTTTACCAAAAAAAAAATAGAAAATGGTGAGGGCTGCCTTCGACTTCCTATATGATTACTTACCACAATTCTTGGCCTCTGCACCAGAAGAAAAAAAGTTTCCTTAGCCGTTTCTGTCTTGTAACAGAAGACAAAGAACTAGTGCCTCCCCATTCCTTATCTCCATATTCTCTATATTCCTGAGTGAGTTGCTGCACAATCATAACAGGTGGACACCAGGGAAAGTGTACAGTAGTGTGTGGGAAATTAGGGGCATCACTATTTTTGTGTGCATGCCACAATATATTTCTCTCCTACCTGTTTTTAAAATTGTAAATTATACTCTTCATGACCACTCTAAATAAAGGTTTTGTTTAGGGGTGAGTGGTTGAATGAGTTAGTTATCAGGTAAATTATAATTGGATGAGACAAGCGGGGCATTAAATAGTTACCTTGGCAACTGTCTTGATCATGTATAGCATCATCTCTTCATGATCAATATCAAATAGGATGAAAGAAAGCATCAATAGACATACATTTATATTGAAGTTTTACAAATGTAAAATACATACTTTTCAAATATAGGTGTATTATTTTATCCGTATTTGTTTTCAAAAACAAAATGGTCATTGGTAATTGTTTACATTTTCTAATAATCAGTTAGCGCACTAAATTGCTTTATCTTTCTTTTGTAGACGAGTGGTTCATATGTTTTTCTAGTACACGTTGTCAATAAAACAATTAAAAAAATAAAATGGCTACTGCCCTATGTGAGTTCTCTGATGTTTAACAAGATTTGTTTTCCGATTAAAAACTTTCCCACATTCTGAACATGAAAATGGCTTCTCCCCTGTGTGAGTTCTCTTATGGATGACAAGACATGAATTCCGATAAAAACATTTCCCACATTCTGAACATGAAAATGGCTTCTTCCCTGTGTGAATTCTCTGATGTGTAACAAGATTTGAATTCCGGTTAAAACCTTTCCCACATTCTGAACATGAAAACGGCTTTTCCCCTGTGTGAATTTTCTGATGGCTGACAAGACTTGAATTCCGAGTAAAACATTTCCCACATTCTGAACATGAAAATGGCTTCTCCCCTGTGTGACGTCTTCGATGGCTGACAAGATCTGATTTGTTTGTAAAACTTTTCCCACATTCTGAGCATGGAAATGGCTTCTCGCTGGTGTGAATATTTTCATGTACTCTTAAAACTGATTGCTGTTTAAATGATTTCCCACATGTGGAGCATGAAAATGGTTTTTCTCCTGTGTGAATTCTCTGATGTATTTCAAGTTTGGCTTTACCATCATAAAGTTTCCCACATTCTGAACATGAAAATGGCCTATCTCCTGTGTGAATTCTCAGATGGGCAACAAGATTTTTTTTCCAATTAAAACATTTCCCACATTCTGAGCATGAAAATGGCTGTTCCCCTGTGTGACTTCTCTGATGTATTACAAGTTCATCTTTCACACTATAACATTTCTCACATTCTGAGCATGCAAATGGCTTTTCCCCTGTGTGAATTCTCTGATGTACTACAAGTTTGGCTTTATGACTATAACGTTTCCCACATTCTGAGCATGAAAATGGCTTCTCTCCTGTGTGACTTCTCTGATGTGCAACGAGGCTTGATTTATTGCTGCAATATTTTCCACACTCTGAACATAAGTATGTGTTCTTCCGTATGAAAGCCATTTCATTTTCAACAGCATTTCTTTGTCTTTTATTTTGAATATTTGTCATTGATGAAGCAGAAGAGAGGATTTGTTGAAAATGATCAGATGACAGATTTTTTCTGAGATGAGCTTGAGGTGTATCTACAAAAATTACATGTTCTTCACATGTAAGAGATGTGCTACTAGGATTATCAGCTGCAAAATCTAAGAATATCATATGTCCCTCGAAGTTCTTGGTACAGTCACCTGCCAAGAATAAAACTATTATTTTTATATAGCACTGCATTTAAATATTAATATTTATATACTTTATATCATTTCTATACAAACTTTAATGCAATTCAATTATTGACAGACTAAGACAGTAGATCATAAAATAGTGGCTGATAATATATTGTGTTAGCCACCAGGTTGTGCTCCTTCAAATTTTCACTTCTCTATTGTTGCCATCTTCTTTGTAAGCTCATGTTTCACTGTGTCTACCACCAATTATTTCCAGTTACATTTTCCACAGAGACTAGTGATGAGCAAAGCCGTGGATGTTTGGGTTGGCCGAGTTCGGCAGGACTTTTTAGAAAGTCCAGTTCGGCACCCGAACTTGACCCTGAACCCTATATAAATCAATAGGGACTCAAACATCAATGCTGTAAAATGGTCGGGGAAGGGGTCTGCAAAAGGAAGAAAAATGGGGGTAAGAGCAGGACAATTGCCCTGCAAACCTTTGGAATCATGATAACACAGGAATGCGACTGCCAGTCCAGTTAAAAATTTCACCCACAGAGCATGGGGCACAGTATAACTACAGAAGCAGCTTATAAATTTTGCCCACAGAGCATGTGGTACAGTACCCCCTCAGCTCAAAATGTCAGCTCCAGTAGTATATGTTACAAATACCTCAGATGAAAAGTTGGTAGTATGATCTTGGACTGAGCTGGCGGTACACCGCAAGGCTTGCTATCAGCAGTCCGGCTAAAAATTTGACACAGGGCATGTTTCCACATTTCTCCCACAGAAACTGATAATACATTTCTCCCTGAGAGCATGGGGCATAGTACCCCCACAGAAGCTAACAATAAATTTCAACAACGGAGCATGTTTTCACACTTAACTGAGAAAGCTGATAACAAATTTCACACCAGACAATGGGGCACAGTACCACCACAAGAAGGGCTGCACAGCACACGCAGTGAATTAAATGCACAGTTCTCATACAGATATAGGCTAAATCATAAATCATTCAGCTGCGGCGATGAAAACTAAATCTCCGAGCAATAAAAAATACTCGGAGGTCACCCGAGCGTGCTCGGGAAATCTCGAGTAACAAGTATATTCGCTCATCACTAGTTATAAGCTTTTATTTACATAACATGGATAAGCGATATAACTTCTGTCAGGGAGTGTATAACAAACCCTAAAAGCATTCAATACACAAACATTTTTTTACAAGCAGAATCCATGACTTCTTTGCATTTATTAGGTCACTACTCACCTGTGCGGTAGATTTCTGTAGAAATCTCCTCTTTACACAGCTCATAACCCTCCACGTATGTATCTGTAGTATTAATATGCGTCAGATCTTTACCCTGAAACAAAGATTGTAAAGTCACAGACAGATGGGGAAGTTGTGTGGAATGAACAGAACAAATGATAAATTAACATGAAAACAAAAAATGACATGATAGCAGTCTCCTGTATAAATCCAACCTGTCAGCTCCTACTTCTAACCAGCTGTCTCCATAACATTAAAATTGTGAGGAGATCCAGACAACACCTAGTGTCTATGGTCAGCTTTATATCTATTTCAACAGTGTGGCAGTGTTGCATGTATATACCACTGGAGTAACACTCACCGTTGGCAAATTATTTTGTGCTTTTTTAATCTACGGTCATATGGTCGAGTTTCAGAATGCCCCAAAAATATATTTACAAAAGTTGGGGCTGCTGGCGTACCCATTGCAGTACCAGCTGCCTGGGTATACTAATGTTCAGCAAATTCAAAGGAATTATGTCCTAAAACACAGCATAAGTATTTACATATAAATTTCAGTAGTTCGCTCTCTGTATTATTATCCTGCAATTGATGTACTGCCTGTACACTGGAGTCCTAGGTGCCGATCGTCGCCAACTGGAATCATTCTTGCCAATCAAACTGGTCAGGTATTTGTACCAATACCTGTGTCCTTTATATATAAGGGAGTTTTTTTAGCCAATGTGCGCAATCCAGTCTAAATAGTGGGATAAAGGACCAGTAACTAAACCCTGTCACGCTATAATAGGACACCCAGGTGAATTGTATATTCATGTATGTATTAGTTAGCAAAATTGTATAATAATACCCCTTTCTCAACTTCTTGTCTTACAAATGATTGCAATAGTTCCCTAAGGGAGTGTGTGGGATTTGAATGTAAAGATACTTAGGTATTTTTACCACTTTTACCCCAGTCATACAGTATGCATGGGATATGACCACAATATTACCTTGTCTGCTGGCTTTATATCTATGTCACTGTTGGAGCCCAGAAAATTGAAAGCCTTTTGCTTCTCAGTCCTCAGATTGGGCTACTCAAAAGGTACAGTAAAGATTTAATATCTCTGAGAACCTGGTTGAAAAACAGGACCAAACTAGAGCCAGTAGGCAAGGGAGGACTTAACGAGGAGTGGGTCTCACCTGTAAATGTAGTCATTTTGTTATCAGAAGATGCTATATTTGGGATTTCTAGTAAGGTATCTAAAACTTGATAGTCACAATCCTGGAACTGGTCATCTGCTATTACAGCTCAATTGTGTTAAGGAAGGATGAGTGCATCCGGACACATTTATTGTATACATCTGCAATATGCGTGACTATGCACCATCTGTTCTGAGAACAATCCTTGATATCTTCATTGATGAGATGCTTGTATCCACAAGATCTAATGTTACTCTCACACTATTCTTAGTAGACTCTTGACATCATTGCATGTAAAAACCTACTTAATCTTGCAATGATGACCTTGTGTGAAGTTGCTCAGATTGGTTAATCTTCACATTCTGAAAATTGATCATTTCATTCTGCGTGCCGGGGTCATGTGTCTAATAAGGTTCAGTTGGGAAATGGCGCGTGTTTCTAACAAATTGCCAATTAAAGGGGTATTCCCTACCTTACTGGGAACAGCATCCTATTTCAAGGGGTCAGGAATTTGTATTTGTGAGGCTTTATGGTAGGAGACACAATTAAAATTGTTAGTTGGAATATAAGAGGACTGTCGGAGGGTACTCGGAGAATGGCAATTATGGAATATGTGAGAAAACGGGGCCCGGATGTCATTTGTCTCCAGGAGACACATTTGCTTACAGAAAAGGTAGATGTGTTAAAAAGGAGGTGGATTGGGAAGTCTTATCACTCTACGTATTCTTCATATGCTAGGGGGGGTCTCGATTCTGATTGGAGCGTTAACGCCTTTTGAAGAAATTGAGAGTAATGTAGATAGAGATGGGCAATATGTTTTGCTATTTTGCAAAATTTATGGGCAACCATTATGTCTGGCGGCTGTTTACTTCCCACCCCCATATTCTGGGAAAAAGGCTCAAGAAATATTTGAATTGTATAAACGAGGTATGGGATTACCACTGTAAATTATTGGGGATGTCAATAATGTAATGGATGAAGGGTGGGACAGATATAAGAAAAATTTAGGCAAAGGCATTAAAAAACTGTCGGCGTTTGGAAATTATATGACAGAATTGAGGATGTGGACCTTTGGAGAGTGAGGAATGAGAATGTAATCTGTTATTCCTGTTATTCTGCAACTCACGGCTCGCTTTCCAGGATTGACCTGGCACTGGGGAATGATTTAATGACGCACAAGAAGGAGGACTAGACGGGGAGGAGGGTGGAAATTTCAATGAAGATAGCGCTGATTAGGCTACGTTCACATTAGCGTTGTGCGGGGCAGCGTCGGCGACGCAACGCACAACGCATGCAAAAACGCATGCACAACGCAGGTTTTTGTGACGCATGCGTTCATTTTTGCATGATTTTTGGCGCAGAAAAAACTGCATCATGCAGCGTCCTTTGCGCCCTGACAGTTGCGCCAAAATGACGCATGCGTCACAAAACGCAAGACAACGCATGTCCATGCGCCCCCCATGTTAAATATAGGGGCGCATGACGCATGCGTCGCCGTGGCTGCGCCCGACGCTGCCCGGCACAACGCTAATGTGAACGTAGCCTAAGCGGGTAGTTTGGGACGCAATGAAAGCTTTTCTGAGAGACCTTCTTTTTAGGGAGATTTGTAGATGTAAATCCAAGACTAGGATGGATGATAGGGAGATCATTGAGAAATTAGAAAGAGCAGAAAGGGACATGTTGTCGGACTCATCTGAGGTAACTCAATGTAGACTAAGGGAAGCCCAGGAAGCGGTTAATAAATTGTATATGAAAAAAGCGGAGACAAAAAGAGCTTTTCAGAAACTACAGTTTTTTGAGGAAGGAGAAAGAGTGGGGCACTTGCTCTCGGTGGTAATGGCGGCACAGAAAGAATCATCATATGTATACAAATTAAGAACAGATGGAGGTACTGTGTTGACAGATGTAGTAGATATCCTGGATGAGTTTAGAAGTTTTTATGAGCAACTGTATTCATCTGGGTTGAGGGCTACATTGGGGGACATTGTAAACTTCCTGGGTGAGGCGAAACTTCCCAGAACAGGGGACTATGATAGGAGGAGGTTGGAAGAACCTATAACGGAGGAGGAGATTAAACTTGCCATCATGTTAATGACTAATAACAAGGCCCCTGGAGTTGATGGTCTCCCGATTGAGCTATATAAGAATTTATTGGATATTTCAGTGGCTTAATTAACCCCTTAGTGACAGAGCCAAATTTTTTAAATCTGACCAGTGTCACTTTATGTGGTAATAACTCTGCGATGCTTCAACAAATCCCAGTAATTTTGAGACTGTTTTTTCGTGACACATTATACTTTATGATAATGGTAAATTTAGGTCAATATGTTTTGTGTTTATTTTTAAAAAGTATCAAAAATTTGAGAAAAATGTAAAAAAATTAGCAATTTTCAAAATTTGAATGATTATCCCTTTAATCCAGATGATCATACCACAGCAAACCATTAATAAATAACATTTCCCACATGTCAGCTTTAAATCAGCATCATTTGTAAAATGTTATTTTATTTTGTTAGCATTTTAGGAGGTTTAAAAATGTAGCAGTAATTTTTCATTTTTTCAAGGAAATTTACTAAATTTATTTTATCCCAATCGTGATACCATTTTAAAAACAGCACCCCCTGACATATCGAAAACTGCTGTCAGGTAGTTTATTAACCCTTCAGGTGCTTTACAGGAATTAATGCAAAGTGGTATGACAGAAATGAAAATGTGTATATTTACCACCTAAATGTCGCCAACTTCTGAACAGATTACTACAGCAATCAGACTCTAAGGCCGCTATTTGGTCATAAATTGCCACGGCAAATATCAGGACCACACAATCATGATCTGAGGGTGCCAATTGGGATAAAGAGGAAGCCCCGACACTCTGTTAACCATATATAATGATGTAGTCACTATTTACAGCAGCATCTAAGGAGTTAAACAGATATGGACGGTTCAAACACTGATTGTGGCTGATGCAGAAAGTTGTCAGCTATAGTGCACAACCGACAGATGCTGTATTGTTACCTGTATGGGGATGCTATTCTCTTATATGTGAGGTCAGTTAAAAGACGTATTGGCTGTCATTAAGGGGTTAAAGATAGTCTTTGATGAGACGCTACAGGAGGGAGAGTTGCCGGTGTCCATGAGAGAGGCGATAGTAGTGGTCATTTTAAAGGAAGGTAAGGACCCAGGATAGGTGGAGTCATATAGACCGATTTCATTGCTGATGGCGAATGTTAAGATTTTGGCTAAGGTAGTGGCTAACCGGTTGGCAAGTGTGGTCCAGAATCTGGTCCATCCTGGTTCCGGGGTTCCGGTATGGCATGATAGAGGAGAAAACAGCCCTATATGCAGATGACATGCTACTATTTTTAGAAAATTCTGGAGATACCTTGGAGGGTGCAATGAATATTCTCAGGACATTTGGTGATATATCGGGTCTTGAAATCAATTGGGAGAAGTCAAATATCTTGACAGTGGATAAAGGGGGTGATGACATCCCAATATCAGGGAAGGTAGTAAGCTGACAGTGGTTTCACAGTTCAAATATTTGGCTGTTCGAGTGTCTATTCCTCTTTTGAGCTATGTCGATCTGAATCTGTCCCCATTGCTGGACAGGTTTAGGAAGAAAATAGGGGCGTGGTGCAAACTATACCTTTCA
This sequence comes from Ranitomeya imitator, assembly GCF_032444005.1. Taxonomy (NCBI): domain Eukaryota; kingdom Metazoa; phylum Chordata; class Amphibia; order Anura; family Dendrobatidae; genus Ranitomeya; species Ranitomeya imitator. The sequence continues at coordinate 394,521,097 of NC_091283.1, forward strand.
GTGGTGGGAAGGTAAACTTAATTAAAATGATTCTAATGCCCCAATTATTGTATGTGTACATAACTCTCCCGTTTGGTTGCGCCAAAAGTGGTTTCACACCATTAACTCTATATTTCGAGACCTTGTTTGGGGAAGAAACAGCCAAGAATTAGGCTGGAATTGCTTCAGAGGCCTTAAGTTGAAGGGGACTGGCCCTTCTGGATCTATTTTTTTGGCAGCGCAGGGTCAGCAGATGAGAAGTTGGGGAGAGGTGAATGGACTGGGCTCGGTTCAACGGATTTTGGTCTGGTTAGTGGCAAGGGACTCATTGGTTCAGTGATTGGAGACCGGGGGTATTCAGGAAGTTTGGAACGGCTTATCCTACCATGACATTGATTCAAAAGGTATGGGAGACAATTAAAAAGACAAGGGGAGTGGGACTTTTAACAAATCTCTCCCCAATATGGCACAATGAAATATTACCTGAATTTATTAAAATGGGGGAATTCAAAAATTGGAAAGCATTGGGTATTCAATATATGGCTCAGATTCAGGACGCACAAGGACTGTTATCCTTTGAGGCACTGCAGGAGAGTTATTAATTGCAGGAGACATGTAGGTTTCATATGGACAGTTGAGACATGCCATCTTGCGCAGAGCAAAACGGTTGATATGGGAATTTATAGAGATATTCTGGTAGACTATGTCTGTGAAACGAGAGGAACGAAAGGGGTAGTCTCGGATATTTATAGGGATTTGTTATATACCTTTCTTAATAGATTCCCTATTAAAGCAAAAGAGAAATGGGAGGAAGAGCTGGGAAGGATAGAGGAGGATAAATGGGAGGATATCATGGAGTATATTCCCCAACTATCATTAAGTGAGCCGGGTAGACTTTTGCAATTATATGTACTTCACAGAGTATATTGAACTCCAGATAGGCTATGTACGGCAGGGCTGAGACAGACTTCCGAGTGTCCTAGGTGTCAATCCGAGGGGACAGGGATTCTACACATGCTATGGCAATGTACGAGATTGAATTCATATTGGTTGGATGTGGGAGAAGCAATTGGGAAATCGTATGGCTGTGCAATTGAAAGAGATCCTGTGATATATATTGTGGGATATGTGGAGGAGACCGGAGTTCCAAATCATCATAAAGTTGCCATAGCGAGATTATTGTATGTTGCGCGAAAGCTAATTGCCAGGCACTGGTTGAGTGAGGTACCGCCGACTCTGCAGGAATTTTATAGACAGGCTGATATGGTTATTAATATGGAAAATGGTATTTATGAAAAAAGGATAAGTGTGAAAACCTTTGAAACACTTTGGAAACCGTGGATGGAGAGGAACTCATTCCAAGGGAATGTGGCTTTATTATGTAAGCAATGTATGCTATTGTCCTATTCTTTTTTTTATAGAGGCTTTAAGGGAGGGGGGAGGTAAGTGGGGGAGATGGGGGACTGTTTCAAAAATGTTTTGTGACATGTTTAATCTCCTTTTTGACACAATTGTGTCTGTTTGTCAACTTGATTACTGTTAATAAAAAAATTATCTGATTTAAAAAAAAAGGGTATTCCCATCTCCAAGAACCTGTAGGTGTAATAATAATTATAATATTAGCAAATACCTTCAATTAGGAATGTAGTATAGTTCTCCTGATTTGCTATGTCGCTTACCTCATGTGCAGGGCATTGCAAAAGCTTAGGTATCGATGGTTACGACCACTAACAGCTAACTAACTGTTATTATATGAGTGGTTGTAACCATGGATTCTAAAGCTACTGCAATGCCTGCACATGAACTAAGTGACATAGCAAATCAGGAGAACTATACTACATTTCTAATTGGAGGTATTTGCTAATATTATTATTACACCTACTGCACATTGGGATATGATCTTGGAGATGGGAATACCCCTTCACGTATAAAACAAGAAAAAACACCTTCACAACCTTTTACATATCATAGGAGAGATTTCATGAGACCTTCTCTCCATCTACCTGATAATCTTGAGGAACATTGAGATTTTCTTGTTTACAGTCCTGTGGAAGAAGAGGACAGGGACAGCTCTCTGGTGTTGTCCTCTTACTGGATAGATCTGGAGGAAACATATACAGGGACTGAATTAATTCTTTACATACAGATAATTATAGGCCATGTGTATTTAGTCCTGTCTATTACCTGGTGATGTGAGGGGCTGGGGAACCTCCATCATGTTGTCTTTGTACTGATCTTTGTGTCCTTCTAAATACTCCCACTCCTCCATGGAGAAATGTACGGTGACATCCTGACACCTTATAGGAACCTGACACATACAATGATACCGTCATCCTCAGATCCCTCCATAGCGTTACTGTACAATGTCCCAGGATTCCCAGCAGTGTCACCTCTCCAGTCAGCAGCTCAATCATCTTGTAGGTGAGTTCTAGGATCTTCTGCTCATTGATGTCCTCATGTATCAGGGGGTGAGGTGGAGGTCTCGTGATTGGGCTCAGAGGTCTTCGCCATCCCTCAGACACAGGGGCCTGACAGCGTTCGCTAGAGGTCGTCTTCACTACTATGTAATCCTGGTTATGGAGAGACATTAATAAATCTCACTACAGACATTTCCAGAGTCCTCACCTCTCCAGTTCTGTCCATCTGTTATTCCCATAGATAAGAATGATGTAATGTGACGTCATCAAAATCTCTCACCTCTCCAGTAAGCTCGAAAAGGATCTCAAGGGTGAGGTGTAATATCCTCTCCGTCATCTTGTCCTTTTCTGTGTCACTCCTTAAGAGGTCACTCTGGAAAATTCTCCTACAGGGAAGATTTCCACTGAAAAGATCCGATATTGTAAGGTACTGAATGCGGAGAAGATGAACTGACATAAAATCATAAAGATCCCATGCAAGAAATCTCCGGAGCTGTTACCGGTGTCACATGATCACTACATCCAGTCATGTGCAAACTTTCACATCCTCGCAGAAATCGTAAACACCTTGACCTACACTCATTCTCTGAATCCCTCCTCCCTCTCACAGATATAAGTTCCTTACACAATGCGGATGACGCTGCCGCTCTATATAACACCACAATAGCTGTAGCTTTGGAATCTGCTGCCTCACTTACACATACCAAAGCTCGCAAAATCAACAGACAGCCCTGGCACACCAGCCTGACCAAAGAACTGAGGCGAGCTTCCAGGGCTGCTGAGCGCAGATGGAAAAGATCCCACTCCAACGAGCACTTCATCGCATTCAAACAGTCCCTCACTACTTTCAAGACCACACTCGCCACAGCTAAACAAACCTACTTCTCATCTCTCATATCCCCCGTCTCACAACCCTAAACAGTTATTCAACACCTTCAATTCTCTCCTCTGTCCCCCAGCACCTCCTCCCTCCCCACTCATCTCAGCTGAAGACTTTGCCTCATTTTTCAAGCAGAAGATTGATAACATCAGAGACAGTTTTGGTCAACAACCCCCAGAGCCCTTCCTCTCGACTTCCCAGCCCTCCACCTCCAAAATCAACTTCTCCACCATTACAGAAGATCGACTCTCCACTCTACTCTCAAGATCACATCTCACCACCTGTGCACTTGACCCGATCCCATCCCACTTCATCCCAAACCTCACCACAGTCTTCATCCCAACCCTAACCCATCTCTTCAACCTATCACTAACAACTGTTGTTTTCCCCTCAAGCTTTAAACATGCCTCCATCACACCTATCCTCAAAAAGCCCTCTCTTGACCCATCCTCTGTATCTAGCTATTGCCCTATATCACTTCTCACCTATGCCTCCAAGCTACTGGAATAACATGTCTACCTTGAACTGTCCTCCCATCTCTCTTCTTGCTCCCTCTTTGACCGCTTACAATCTGGCTTCCGGTCACACCACTCCACTGAAACTGCCCTAACTAAGGTCACCAATGACCTCTTAACCGCCAAGATCAAGCGACACTACTCTGTCCTCCTCCTCCTGGACCTGTCGGCTGCCTTTGACACAGTGGACCATTCCCTATTATTACAGACCCTCTCATCCCTTGGCATCACAGACTTGGCCCTATTCTGGATCTCATCATACCTAACAGACCGTACATTCAGCGTCTCCCACTCACACACCACCTCTTCACCTCGCCCCCTATCTGTCGGAGTCCCACAAGGTTCAGTCCTAGGGCCCCTGCTCTTCTCCATTTACACCTTTGGCCTGGGACAGCTCATACAATGTCATGGCTTTCAGTATAATCTCTATGCTGATGACACACAGATCTACATCTCTAGACAAGATATCACCTCCCTACTAACCAGAATCCCTTAATGTCTGTCCACTATTTCATCCTTCTTCTCCGCTAGATTTCTGAAACTTAACATGGACGAAACAGAATTCATCATCTTTCCCCCACCTCACGTGACCCCTCCAACGAATCTATCCATTACAGTAAATGGCTGCCCACTCTCCCCAGTCCCACAAGCTCGCTGCCTCGGGGTAATCCTTGATGCTGATCTCTCCTTCAAACCACATATCCAACCCCTTTCCACTTCCTGCCGACTTCAACTCAAAAATATTTAACAAATCCGTTCATTCCTCAACCAAGAATCTGCAAAAACCCTAGTCCATGCCCTCATCATCTCTCGCCTTGACTACTGCAACCTCCTGCTCTGTGGCCTCCCCTCTAACACCCCTCCAATCTATTCTAAACTCTGCTGCCCGACTAATCCACCTGTCCCCCCGCTATTCCCCAGCTTCTCCCCTCTGTCAATCACTTCACTGGCTCCCCATTGCCCAGAGACTCCAGTACAAAACCCTAACCATGACGTACAAAGCCATCCACAACCTGTCTCCTCCATACATCTGTGACCTTGGCTCCCGGTACTTACCTACACGCAACCGATCCTCTCAAGACCTCCTTCTCTACTCCCCTCTTATCTTCTCTTCCCACAATCGTATACAAGATTTCTGTCGCGTATCACCCCTACTCTGGAACCCTCTACCCCAACATATCAGACTCTCACCTACCAACAAAACCTTCAAAAAGAACCTGAAGACCTACCTCTTCCGGCAAGCCTATAACCTGCAGTAACCACCTATCGACCAAACTGCTACATGACCAGCTCTACCCTCACCTAATGCATTCTCACCCATCCCTTGTAGATTGTGAGCCTTCGTGGGCAGGGTCCTCTCTCCTCCTGTACCAGTTATGACTTGTATTGTTTAAGATTAATGTACTTGTTTTTATTATATATACTCCTCCTTACATGTAAAGCGCCATTGAATAAATGGCTCTATAGCAATAAATAATAATAATAATAATGTGCACCTACCCGCCCCCCAGTATAGTCAGGCCTTCACTTAGCCTCCACCGTGACGTGGAATGGACATGATTCTATGGGGTCCACATCACTCTATATCTCAGGCTCTCACTTGCCCCACACTCAGGCTACGGACTGAACACAGAATGCAACCCCAAACCGTGCACACTAGTGATGAGTTTCCGCAGCTGCATGTCTCATGGCTGTTTGATAGCTGCAACACATGCAGGTATTGTCTGTTTGTTAGACAATCCCTGCAGGTGTTGCGGCTGTCGAACAGCCATGAGACGTGCAGCCACAGCGATTCAAACATAGTATTAGAGCACGCCGAACATGCTCTATTAGCACTCGAGCATGCTCGGATAACACCTTACGCAAGCACGTTCGCTCATCACTAGTCCACACACCAAACACGCTTAAAGCTGTCACCACAAACTGAAAGTGCGACAAGTATCAATGCCAGGAACACAATGCACTCACAGCACGCAGGCCACACACAGGTCACATTCACAAAGTAGCAATTAATCTTTACGGGGACACTTAGGTTCTTTAGGGCAAAAATGCAAAGCTGTTAAAGATCTAGGCTTTAATACACAAAAGGTACAGTGCTTATATGTATGAAAAAATAGGGAAATAAAAGACACATGATGAGTGCAAAAATAGCTATAAAAACAAATGATGGAGTAAGCAGGAAAGTTGTATATACTTAACACTCCTGTGTAAGAAAGTCTAATTGGCCTGGGTCCCCAACTTGTGTAAACATAAGGGAAATAATGCATTCATTATATGCAGTCCATCCATGGGGATGGGGTGGAACAGGGGCATACATAGAATTAATGGGTCGGCATAGCAAACTTGTAATAGGGCTCCTCCCCATCCCCCCAAAAAATTAATATTCAGCAGGGTCAAAGACGAGAATATCACGCAACTTTGCAGTGGTTGCAAAGTAATTTTCTTTCTATTGAAGGCCTTAATTCCCCTTTCGTTGCCCCCGTAAAGTATGACGCCAACAAAAGTACCCCTTTAAACACAGTATGCAATATGATACCCCCACAGTGAATTGATCCCCAGTGCCCTCCACACGCACAGTATGATGACCTTACTGTGTGCCCCCCACAACACTCACAGTAAACTATGATGAACCCCCAACACAGAATGATGCACCAACTGTGACCCAAACACAGCTATCCATATAGTATAATGGGCCCCACACTGTATGATGGACCAAACACAACCCTCCACACTGTATAATGGCCCTCACTAGCCCTCGAAACTGCATAATGGCACCTAAAAAGACTGTAAAACAGTATGATTAGACCCCACACAATCCTTTACACTTTATAATTGCTCACATACAGTAAAATAGTCCCCCTCAGATCCCTGCAAATGGTATAATGCGCCCAATAGCCCTGCAAACAGTATAATGCCCCCATAGCCCTCCAAACAGTACAATGGTCTCCCACATAAACCTTAAAATAGTAAACTGGCCCCCACATAGCACTGAAAAAGGTATCATGCCCCCATAGCCTTGGAAACAGTATAATAGCCCCTCCATAGCCGTACAAACAGCATAATGGCCGCCTACATACACCTGCAAACAGTATAATTGTCCCCACAAAATTCTCCAAAGAGTATAATGACCCCACATAGACTTGCAAACAGTATAGTAGCCCCCATATAGTTCCCCAAACAGTATAATGGCCCCCAATAGTGCAACATACAGTCTAATGGGCCCCACATAGTGCTCCATACAGTATAATGAGGCCTATATGGTGCATTATACAGTAGCATGGGCCCCATATAGTGCTCTATATAGTACAATAGGCCCCACATAGTACTCCATACAGTATAATGGATTCCACATAGTGATCCATACAGCATAATGGACCCTGCATAGTGCTCCATACAGTATAATGCACCTCTCATAGTGCTCAATATAGTATAATGAGTCATATAAAATGCTCCATACAATACAAAGGGCCCCACATAGTGCACCATACAGTATGATCCATCCATGGGAGGGTCCTTCATTACACAGGCACACCGCTCTTTACCCCCTTAAACTATGGAATATGATATATTACATATATGATTTGAGTCTTCCCTGAAAGATGTTACAGTCACAGCATGTCGGTCATTTGGGGTAGCAGACATATGCTCTCACCAGACTACATTTTTAATTTACATTAAGTAAAGTGGTGTGTGTGTGATGTGTGCAGAGTTGGTGGGGTTGGACATAGTGGTGTAGAAAAAAAACTCAAGAATGGGTCCTTCAGAGCTTCTACTGACCTGGGTGTCACAAAGATTGTCAACTACTGCCGGTCCTGCCTTACTTGTCAGCTAACTGCTCCCGTATGCCCATTATAGAGGTCCCATTTGATGAGATTGCCATGTACCTTGTAGGGCCCCTAGTTATGTCCGTGAGGGGGAACCAATACATCCTAGTAGTGATGGACTATGCAGCACGGTACCCGGAGACATTATCCCTGAGAAACTCCTCCACCACTAGATAGCCTGAGAGTTAGTAAATATTTTATCCCGTACAGGCCTGCCAAAGGAGATCCTGATGGACCAAGGAACTCTGTTTATGTGCAAAGTGATGATGAGTGAATTGTATAAGGCTCTCCAGATTACACAACTACGGATGTTGGTGTATCATCCACAGTTGGACGGCCTGGTGGAGAGGTTCAACAATACCTTGAAGTACATGCTTAAGAAGGTCCTGGAGAAGGATGGCCGAAAATGGGATTGCCTACTGCCATACCTATTGTTCTCTATCTGGGAAGTTCCACAGGCCTCTACAGAGTTCTCACTGTTTGAGCTGCTTTACAGATGGCACCCTTTTGGACTTCTGGATGTTACAAAAGGAGACCTGGAAAGCAAAGGTTACACCCTATCGAAGCATCATCAAGCATGCTGCCCAGATGCAGGACATGATCACAAACGTGGTGCAGATTGTGAAGGAGAGGCTCCTTCAAGCACAAAAGGCCCAGGCAAGGGTCTACAATCGAACAGTTTAGCCCTGGAGATTGGGTGTTCGTGTTCATTTCCACAGTGGAAAGTAAGTTCATGGCCAAATGGCAAGGGCCATACGAGGTGATTGAAAAGTTGAGTGACTTCAAATACAAGGTCCACCAACCAGGGAGAGAAAGCCGTACCAGGTGTACCACGTTAACCTGCTCAAACTATGGCAAGACCCCAGTGGAAGCTATGTGCCTGGGGGACAATCCAGAAGCCAAGGTCGAGGATGTCACAGTGGCAGAGACTCTATTGCCGGCCCAGAAGCAACAGTCTCGAGAGCTGCTTCGGCGGAACCGGGACCTGTTTTTGGAATTGCCAGGTTGTACACAGGTCATGGAGCATGAAATCCTGAAGAACCGCATGTGAGGGTGAACCAAAAGCTGTAATGCATTCCTGAAGCCTGCCACGAGGTGAGGAGAATGTTGAGCCTGGGAGTCATCCAGGAGTTAAAGAATGGCTGGTCCATCCCCATGTCCTTGTGCCAAAGCTGGACGAAGAGTGGTGTTTCTGTAATGACTACAGGAAGCTAAATGATCTATCCAAGTTTGACTCGCATCTGATGCCCCAGGTTGATGAGCTCAATGAGAGGCTAGGGTCAGTCAGATATAAAAAAAGAAGACAATCCGTAAAAAAGAGTTTTCTTTATTTGCAAACTTTAAACATAGAGGATACAGACTTCAGCACAAACCATATGGGTAAGAATCTCAATGCGTTTCTGGAGACTAAGCTCCCTTAATCATGATTAAGGGAGCTTAGTCTCCAGAAACGCGTGAAGCTGGTGAAGCTGGACATTCTCTTCTTTTTTGGACTTTATACGCTTGGACACAGCGGATCCGTGCTCCCGAAGATTGGTTTATGCATCACGGGTGAGCTGGTTTATTGTTATGATAGGTAATTCAGTATCACTATGGACATGGAGGTCAGAGCACATACAGTGATCTGACAATAACCCAAAATAATAGAATGAGCTCTGAGACGTGGGAACTCTGCAGACCGCAATCCCTGATCCTCTCCAAACACAACTAGAGGCAGCCGTGGATTGCGCCTAACGCTCCCTATGCAACTCGGCACAGCCTGAGAAACTAACTAGCCTGAAGATAGAAAAAATAAGCCTACCTTGCCTCAGAGAAATACCCCAAAGGAAAAGGCAGCCCCCCACATATAATGACTGTGAGTAAGATGAAAAGACAAACGTAGGGATGAAATAGATTCAGCAAAGTGAGGCCCGATATTCTAGACAGAACGAGGATAGGAAAGATAACTTTGCGGTCTACACAAAACCCTAAAGAAAACCACGCAAAGGGGCAAAAAGACCCTCCGTACCGAACTAACGGCACGGAGGTACACCCTTTGCGTCCCAGAGCTTCCAGCAAAACAAATAGACAAGCTGGACAGAAAAAATAGCAACAAATAGCAAAGAAGCACTTAGCTATGCAGAGCAGCAGGCCACAGGAATGATCCAGAGAAACACAAGTCCAACACTGGAACATTGACAGGAAGCATGAATCAAAGCATTAGGTGGGGTTAAGTAGAGAAGCACCTAACGACCTCACCAGATCACCTGAGGGAGGAAACTCAGAAGCAGCAGTACCAGTTTCCTCCACAAACGGAAGCTCCCAGAGAGAATCAGCCGAAGTACCACTTGTGACCACAGGAGGGAGCTCTGCCACAGAATTCACAACAGTTTATATTCCTTCTTTCTCAGTCAGATATCATCACACTGGACCTAAAAAAAGGGTGCTGGCAAATTCTCCTGTCCACAAGTGCCAAGGAAAAGACAGCCTTCGCTACGCCTAATGGGTAATTTCAATTCACCAGGATGCAGTTCAGTCTGCAGAGAGCCCCAGCTACCTTCCAGAGGGCCATGGACAGGACCCTAGCATCTCAGAAAAAGTATGCCGCTGCTTATCTGGATGACTTCATGATCTTCAGCCCGGATTTGGGGAACTCACATGCAGAAGGTACTGAATGCACTGAAGAATGCAGAGTTTACCATGAACCCAAAGAAGTGTGCTGTTTGTAAGGAAGATGCAAAATACTTGGCTATGTTGCCGGAAGGGGCGAAATAAAGACGCAAGTAAATAAGGTGGAAGCAATCAAAATTGTCCACAACCAGTCTCCAAGAAGCAAGTTCAGGCCTTTCTAAGAATTGTAAGATACAGTAATATCAGTGATTTATCCCATCGATGGCCAAATGATCATCTGAAGCGGCGTTCGAGGAGCTGAAGCTCTCCCTATGCAAACATCCAGTCTTGGTCACACATGACTTAACAAAGGCGTTTGTGGTCCAGAAAGATGCCACGGAGGTCGGGTTGGGAGCCTTGTTGTCCCAGGTAGTAGATGGGGACAAGCATCCAGTCTTTTACCCAAGAAAAGAACTATGCCATTGTAGAGAAAGAGTGTTTGGCCATCAAATGGGTGGTTGACATGCAGAGGTACTACTTGTTAGGCCGGAAGTTCAGGTTAGTGTCAAACCATGCGCCCCTGATATGGACGATGGAAAGAAATTGGAAGAATGCCCAGGTGACTAGGTGGTTTCTGGCACTCCAGGACTTCAGCTTCCACATCAAGCATAGACCAGGGAAGCTACATGGTAACACAGATGCCCTATCCAAACTTCCCTGCTTAGTGAGTGAAGGTGCCAAAACTCCCAGCTTTGTGCAAAGGTGGGGGGGATATGTGACAAAGTAACTGGCAAAGTGCTGGAGGGGAGATACGTTTCACTGAGGCTATTAGCTTCAGTGATTTGAAACCCAGAAATTTCCTCCAGCACACTATGTGTTAAAAGGGGTTAACCAGCCACTTTAATGGCTGGGTTTTTGTGGATAACCATAGAGCGGGAGGGAGGTTGTCCTCCTTATATGAAAAACAAAATGGGATCAGAAATGGGAAAGGTCAGCTCAACATTATCAGTCTCTATCCAATAATGATTTCCACGCATGGAGCCGCCCAGGCTTGGGCGTGTAAGTTCCAGAAAATGAAGTTTGGTAGCCCTCTGGGATCTATATGTTGTCCACGTCGTGCCTGTTTTTATGAATTTTTCTAATTAAAAACAAAGTTTTATATTTTTCTAAGATTGATTACCCATTTTCTTTGTTGTCTCCCAATCTCCACCCCAGGGTGTGGTCTGGAGCTTAAATAGTGTACTTCCAGAGGCATTCAGTGTTCAGTAGGGCTGGAGAGAGGATTTCCAGCATTTTTTGTCCTGAGAAGGAAAAACTGAACCAGAGAGTGGTTATTATTCTGAGAGGTCAGATCCCTGCGGATGCAGAGACTGTATACCATTTTGGTTTCTTTTCTTGTTTTGTTCAAAGAGCTGTGTTTATTTTTCACATCTGGTTGGTTAATGCCACAAATATGATAAACCAACAAAAGGTATAAAAAGACTGTGTACTTGTGTCTACCTCCATTTGCAGCCGAGTGAGCCGATCTACCACAGATGGAAGTATAATGGTGTTTCCCCAAGAAGGATGAAGGAGACGATTACGGTAGATTTCACAGACATTCAAAAGTCAGTGGAAGCAATGGAGACTTAGACATGACATACCATATTTAATACAATACATATAAATTACAGTGGTCTTTCTTCACTACAGTCACATACAGAGATTTATCACAGAGTATATAGATGGGAGCACGTTCTGACTCCTGGAATATGATGCAGTATTGAAGGCATTAATGATGCTTGTGCCCAGTAATGAGGAATCTCCACAGACCTCCATTCAGAGAGCCACACATTAGATAAATAGCTGTTGCTAACTGCTAGTGAGCTAAAGACTTTGGTTGCCCTGTCCAACAGGATTTCACTTTCTCATGTTGAGCAGACTATTTGACCTAAATCTACATCAGTTTTTCAGACCGAAAAAAGATAGCGAGCCAAATCAAAACAAATGAGTCAAAAATAGGAAAATAACAGATATCACATGTTGGTGAAAGGCAAAAGTATGTGAACTTTTATGATTAGTAGATAATTTGAAAGTGATATTTGAGTCTGGTGTTTTCAGCCAATGAGATGACAATCAGTTATTTGTGGAAGTGTATTGTATCATGACACAAATACAAGAAATTTCTCAGAAGGGTTGTTCAAGGGAAGATGCCGTGATTTTAATTTTTGAATTAATAATTATTGATTTGCAATCAATTATTTTTAAAACAAAATTAAATTAACTACTTTAATAGTCTTTTTTATTTATTGACAATTATGTGTGGCACTGGGGGCTTCCATTTTGACTAGTGGGGGCGTGTGTGTCTGGGAACGACACTTGCATATATCACTTACGGCAGCCATGGGCATAGGAGCCAACAGTAGGACTCTAACCGTGCCTCTTGCATTGAGGCCGCTCCTCCTGCCTCTCAGCTTTGATCTGGGCACACCCTCCTGGGCAGTCCAGGTCACAGCTGTGGGAGGAGATCATGGCCATTTTGTTGTAGCTCGCAGCGTATGCTGTGGGCTTTACTTTCCCTGTTGTGAATTCTGTGGCAGAGCTCCCTCCTGTGGTCACAAGTGGTACTTCGGCTGGTTCTCTCTGTGAGCTTCCGTTGGTGGAGGAAAGTGGTACTGCGGCTCACTCAGTGGAATGAAGGTGCGCTCGCAGCTATTTTCAGAAAAGGTCTCTCTGAAGCCCTTAAGGATGTCATGGTGGGATTTCCTATGCCTGCTGGTCTGAATGAGTCTATGTCTTTGGCCATTCAGATCAGTCGACGCTTGCGCGAGCGTAAGTCTGTGCACCATTTGGCGGTATTACCTGAGCTTAAACCTGAGCCTATGCAGTGCGATAGGACTTTGACCAGAGTTGAACGGCAAGAACACAGACGTCTGAATGGGCTGTGTTTCTACTGTGGTGATTCCACTCATGCTATCTCTGATTGTCCTAAGCGCACTAAGCGGTTCGCTAGGTCTGCCACCATTGGTACGGTACAGTCAAAATTTCTTCTGTCTGTTACCTTGATCTGCTCTTTGTCATCGTATTCTGTCATGGCATTTGTGGACTCAGGCGCTGCTCTGAATTTGATGGACTTGGAGTATGCTAGGCGTTGTGGGTTTTTCTTGGAGCCCTTGCAGTGTCCTATTCCATTGAGAGGAATTGATGCTACGCCTTTGGCCAAGAATAAACCTCAGTACTGGACCCAGCTGACCATGTGCATGGCTCCTGCACATCAGGAGGTTATTCGCTTTCTGGTGTTGCATAATCTGCATGATGTGGTCGTGTTGGGGTTGCCATGGCTACAAGTCCATAATCCAGTATTAGATTGGAAATCCATGTCTGTGTCCAGCTGGGGTTGTCAGGGGGTACATGGTGATGTCCCATTTCTGACTATTTCGTCATCCACCCCTTATGAGGATCCTGAGTTCTTGTCTGATTACCGGGATTTATTTGATGAGCCCAAGTCCGATACCCTACCTCCGCATAGGGATTGTGATTGTGCTATCGATTTGATTCCTGGTAGTAAATTCCCAAAAGGTCGACTGTTTAATTTATCTGTGCCTGAGCACGCCGCTATGCGGAGTTATGTGAAGGAGTCTTTGGAGAAGGGGCATATTCACCCGTCATCGTCGCCATTAGGTGCAGGGTTCTTTTTTGTAGCCAAGAAGGATGGTTCACTGAGACCTTGTATAGATTACCGCCTTCTAAATAAGATAACGGTTAAATTTCAGTACCCCTTGCCATTGTTATCTGATTTGTTTGCTCGGATTAAGGGGGCTAGTTGGTTTACCAAGATAGATCTTCGTGGTGCGTATAATCTTGTGCGTATTAAGCGAGGCGATGAGTGGAAAACTGCATTTAATACGCCCGAGGGCCATTTTGAGTATCTAGTAATGCCATTCGGACTTGCCAATGCTCCATCAGTGTTTCAGTCCTTTATGCATGACATCTTCCGAGAGTACCTGGATAAATTCCTGATTGTGTACTTAGATGACATTTTAATCTTCTCGGATGATTGGAAGTCTCATGTGAAGCAGGTCAGAACGGTGTTTCAGGTCCTGCGTGCTAATTCTTTGTTTGTGAAGGGATCAAAGTGTCTCTTTGGTGTTCAGAAGGTTTCATTTTTGGGGTTCATCTTTTCCCCTTCTACTATCGAGATGGACCCTGTTAAGGTCCAAGCCATCCATAATTGGACTCAGCCGACATCTCTGAAAAGTCTGCAAAAGTTCCTGGGCTTTGCTAATTTTTATCGTCGCTTCATCTGCAATTTTTCTAGTATTGCTAAACCATTGACCGATTTGACCAAGAAAGGTGCTGATTTGGTCAATTGGTCTTCTGCTGCGGTGGAAGCTTTTCAAGAGTTGAAGCGTCGTTTTTCTTCTGCCCCTGTGTTGTGTCAACCAGATGTTTCGCTTCCGTTCCAGGTCGAGGTTGATGCTTCTGAGATTGGAGCAGGGGCTGTTTTGTTGCAGAGAAGTTCTGATTGCTCGGTGATTAAACCATGCGCCTTCTTTTCCAGGAAGTTTTCGCCTGCTGAGCGAAATTATGATGTGGGCAATCGAGAGTTGCTGGCCATGAAGTGGGCATTCGAGGAGTGGCGTCATTGGCTTGAAGGAGCTAAGCATCGCGTGGTGGTCTTGACTGATCATAAGAACTTGACTTATCTCGAGTCCGCCAAGCGGTTGAATCCTAGACAAGCTCGTTGGTCGTTGTTTTTTGCCCATTTTGACTTTGTGATTTCATACCTTCCGGGCTCTAAAAATGTGAAGGCGGATGCTCTGTCTAGGAGTTTTGTGCCCGACTCTCCGGGTGTATCTGAGCCGGCGGGTATCCTCAAAGAGGGAGTAATTGTGTCTGCCATCTCCCCTGATTTGCGGCGGGTGCTGCAAAAATTTCAGGCTAATAAACCTGATCGTTGCCCAGCGGAGAAACTGTTTGTCCCTGATAGGTGGACGAATAAAGTTGTCTCTGAGGTTCATTGTTCGGTGTTGGCTGGTCATCCTGGAATCTTTGGTACCAGAGAGTTAGTGGCTAGATCCTTTTGGTGGCCATCTCTGTCGCGGGATGTGCGTACTTTTGTGCAGTCCTGTGGGATTTGTGCTCGGGCTAAGCCCTGCTGTTCTCGTGCCAGTGGGTTGCTTTTGCCCTTGCCGGGCCCGAAGAGGCCTTGGACACATATCTCTATGGATTTTATTTCAGATCTTCCCGTCTCTCAAAAGATGTCAGTCATTTGGGTGGTCTGTGATCGCTTCTCTAAGATGGTCCATTTGGTACCCTTGTCTAAATTGCCTTCCTCCTCTGATTTGGTGCCATTGTTTTTCCAGCATGTGGTTCGTTTACATGGCATTCCAGAGAATATCGTTTCTGACAGAGGTTCCCAGTTTGTTTCGAGGTTTTGGCGAGCCTTTTGTGGTAGGATGGGCATTGACTTGTCTTTTTCCTCGGCTTTCCATCCTCAGACTAATGGCCAGACCGAACGAACCAATCAGACCTTGGAAACATATCTGAGATGCTTTGTTTCTGCTGATCAGGATGACTGGGTGTCCTTTTTGCCTTTGGCTGAGTTCGTCCTTAATAATCGGGCCAGCTAGGCTACCTTGGTTTCACCGTTTTTCTGCAACTCTGGGTTCCATCCTCGTTTGTCTTCAGGGCAGGTTGAGTCTTCGGACTGTCCTGGTGTGGATACTGTGGTGGACAGGTTGCAGCGGATTTGGACTCATGTAGTGGACAATTTGACTTTGTCCCAGGAGAAGGCTCAACATTTCGCTAATCGCAGACGCTGTGTGGGTCCCCGACTTCGGGTTGGGGACTTGGTTTGGTTGTCTTCTCGTCATAATCCTATGAAGGTTTCCTCTCCTAAGTTTAAACCTCGTTTTATTGGTCCGTATAGGATTTCTGAGGTTCTTAATCCTGTGTCTTTTCGTCTGACCCTTCCAGATTCTTTTTCCATACATAACGTATTCCATAGGTCATTGTTGCGGAGATACGTGGCACCTGTGGTTCCATCTGTTGATCCTCCTGCCCCGGTTTTGGTGGAGGGGGAGTTGGAGTATATTGTGGAGAAGATTTTGGATTCTCGTGTTTCAAGGCGGAAACTCCAGTATCTGGTTAAGTGGAAGGGTTATGCTCAGGAAGATAATTCCTGGGTCTTTGCCTCTGATGTCCATGCTCCCGATCTTGTTCGTGCCTTTCATATGGCTCATCCTGGTCGTCCTGGGAGCTCTGGTGAGGGTTCGGTGACCCCTCCTCAAGGGGGGGTACTGTTGTGAATTCTGTGGCAGAGCTCCCTCCTGTGGTCACAAGTGGTACTTCGGCTGGTTCTCTCTGTGAGCTTCTGTTGGTGGAGGAAAGTGGTACTGCGGCTTCTGAGTTTCCTTCCTCAGGTGATGTGGTGAAGTCGTTAGGTGCTGCTCTATTTAACTCCACCTAGTGCTTTGATCCTGGCCTCCAGTCAATGTTCTAGTATTGGACCTGTTTCCTCCTGGATCGTTCCTGTGGCCTGCTGCTCTGCATAGCTAAGTTCCTCTTTGCTATTTGTTTGCTGTTTTTTTCTGTCCAGCTTGTCAATTTGTTTTTTACTGCTTGCTGGAAGCTCTGGGACGCAGAGGGTGTACCTCCGTGCCGTTAGTTCGGTACGGAGGGTCTTTTTGCCCACTTTGCGTGGTTTTTGTAGGGTTTTGTGTTGACCGCAAAGTTACCTTTCCTATCCTCGCTCTGTTCAGAAAGTTGGGCCTCACTTTGCTAAATCTATTTCATCTCCACGTTTGTCTTTTCATCTTAACTCACAGTCATTGTATGTGGGGGCTGCCTTTTCCTTTGGGGTATTTCTCTGAGGCAAGGTAGGCTTATTTTCTATCTTCAGGCTAGCTAGTTTCTCAGGCCGTGCCGAGTTGCATAGGGAGCGTTAGGCGCAATCCACGGCTGCCTTTAGTGTGGTTGGAGAGGATTAGGGATTGCGGTCAACAGAGTTCCCACGTCTCAGAGCTCGTTCTTGTTTTTTGGGTTATTGCCAGGTCACTGTATGTGCGCTGACCTCTATGTCCATTGTGGTACTGAATTACCTTTCATAACATTTCCCCTGTCATTGTTCACACTGCTTAGCGCGTGCCATGACAGGAGCTGCAGGTAAGACCGCCGGTCAGAGCGCTGCGAGGTCATGCTGTCACATGTCAGCATGACCCCGCAGCTGTGACTGTCACCGGCGGTAATGCTACCACCAGTACTGTCGGTCACAGCGCTGTGGGCTCATGCTGGCAGATGTCAGCGTTACCCCACAGCTGTGACTGTCACCCATGGTAACATTACCACCGGTACTGTTGGTCACAGAACTGCGGGGTCATGTTGGCAGATGTCAATGTATCACTGTGCCACCATGAGAGTTCACCAGAGTTCATCCGATGCTCACTTAAGGCACAGCTGTGTGAGAACTTTCCCATGCAGCAGTGATACCACAAGGGAGATTACAGCAGCTGATGAACTCTGGTGAACCCTCACTGCAGCTCGGTAATACACAGCAGGAGGGATTACCTTCTGTCAGTGTATCGCCAGCTGTCTTTAAGAGAAGTCACATGACTGATGTGACTGCTCTCAAAGTGATCAGGATCGTCGTGGGAAATTATGGATTACCTTCTCGGCCGACAGGTGAGTAATATGTGTGGTTTATTATTTTATTTTTGTTGCAGGAGACGAGGGCGTCGGTGGATTAAAGGGAACCTGTCACCTGAATTTGGCGGGACCGGTTTTGGGTCATAAGGGCGGAGTTTTCGGGTGTTTGATTCACCCTTTCCTTACCCGCTGGCTGCATGCTGGCCGCAATATTGGATTGAAGTTCATTCTCTGTCCTCCATAGTACACGCCTGCGCAAAGCAAGATTGATCCGCCCATATGACCTAAAACCGGTCCCGCCAAATTCAGGTGACAGGTTCCCTTTAAGCGTTCAGTAAGTATGGTTTAATTAACAATTTTAAAGGAGTCTGTGTGATTATTTCAAATAAAGGACTATATTCTGGCTGTGTCTATATTTACCATATAACTATAGGATTAGTAAATTAGTATTGGATTTCTAAATAAAGAAAAAAAAATATTGTTCCCATAAATAAATTTCTTTATCTAAATAATAAAAAAAACAATAAAAGTACACATATTTAGGATTGTCGCGTCCGTAACAACTCCACCTATAAAACTGTCCCATTAGTTAACCCCTTCAGTGAACGCGGTAAAAAAAGAGGCAAAAAATAACGCTTTATTATCATACCGCCGAACAAAAAGTGGAATAACACGTGATGAAAAAGACGGATATAAATAACCATGGTACCGCTGACAACGTCATCTTGTCACGCAAATAAACGAGCCGCCATACAGCATCATCAGCGAAAATTTAAACAGTTATATTGCTTATATTTTTTCTATGAAATAGTTTTTATCATATAAAAGCGCCAAAACATAAAAAATGACATAAATGAGGGATCGCTGTAATCGTACTGACCCGAAGAATAAAACTTCTTTATCAATTTTACCAAACGTGGAACAGTATAAACGCCCCCCAAAAAGAAATTCATGAATAGCTGGCTTTTGGTCATTCTGCCTCACAAAAATCAGAATAAAAAGCGATCAAAAAAAATCACGTGCCCGAAAATGTTACCAATAAAAACGTCAACTCGTCCCGCAAAAAACAAGATCTCACATGACTCTGTGGACCAAAATATGGAAAAATTATAGCTCTCAAAATGTGGAGACACAAAACTATTTTTTGCAACAAAAAGCGTCTTTTAGTCTGTGACGGCTGTCAATCATAAAAATCTGCTAAAACCCACCGCTATAAATAGTAAATCAAAACCCCGTTCATCACCCCCTTAGTTAGGGAAAAATAATAAAATAAATTTATTTATTTCCATTTTCCCGTTAGGGTTAGGGCTAAAGTTAGGGCTAGGGTTAGGGGTAGGGTTAAGGCTAGGGTTAGGGGTTAGGGTTGGGGCTAGGGTTAGGGTTTAAGTTAGAATTGGGGGTTTCCACTGTTTAGGCACATCAGGGGCTCTCCAAACGCGACATGGCGTCCGGTCTCAATTCCAGCCAATTCTGCGATGAAAAAATAAAAGTGCTCCTTCCCTTCCGAGCTCTCCCGTGCGCCCAAACAGGGGTTTACCCCAACATATGGGGTATCAGCGTACTCAGGACAAATTGGACAACTTTTGGGGTCCAATTTCTCTTGTTACCCTTGTGAAAATAAAAATTTGGGGGGCTAAAAAAACATTTTTGTGGGAAAAAAATGATTTTTTATTTTCACGGCTCTGCGTTATAAACTGTAGTTAAACACTTGGGGGTTCAAAGCTCTCACAACACATCTAGATAAGTTCCTTAGGGGGACTACTTTCCAAAATTGTGTCACTTTTTGGGGGTTTCAATGTTTAGGCACATCAGTGGCTCTCCAAACGCGACATGGTGTCCCATCTCAATTCCAGTCAATTTTGCATTGAAAAGTCAAACGCCGCTCCTTCCCTTCTGAGCTCTGCCATGCGCCCAATCAGTGGTTTACCCCCACATATGGGGTATGAGCGTACTCAGGACAAATTGCACAACAACTTTTGGGGTCCAATTTCTTCTCTTACCCTTGGAGAAATAAAAAATTGGGGGCGAAAAGATAATTTTTGTGAAAAAATATGATTTTTTATTTTTACGCCTCTGCATTATAAACTTCTGTGAAGCACTTAGTGGGTCAAAGTGCTCACCACTAGAGTAGAGCAACTTTTTCTTTTTTTGGATCGAGTCGGGTTTCGTCGGGTGAAATCGGCCGATTATTGCGAAAAGTCGGGGGCCGACTGAAACACAAAACCCAATGCAAGTCAATGGGGAATCAAAGTTGGCAGTGAGTGGAGGACAGGAAAACACCTACAGTGCCCATTTTAATGCCAAAAACATCAATTCTTATTACTTAAGTGTGTCAATCTTAATTTACTTTATAATAATAGTTAGGCATTGAAAACTGGGGGTCATTTGGCTAAAGATGTGGGGGGTAGGGCTGGCTCAAGATTTTCGTGGGCCCAGGAAATGTGGAATACGTCACGGTGGTGCAGCAGGGAGAGGTAAGTATTTCAACTTTGCAAGTGCTGTGATCTGAGCAAGCAGGGAGGGCCCACTTGTTGGCACTGGCATAGGGCCCCTCATAGTACGGCGGTGTGTTTGACAAGCAGGTGGTGCCTCCCACTGGCAGAGATACTTTTGCATCCCCCCCACCTGATGAATGAACCTGCACTTTCATCTGCACCTTCCTCTTTGTCCCCGTGTAAGGTGGTATAGTATGCGGGACATTCAGCAGGGTCAGATTCTGGCTGTGTAGAGTGCAAGGGAATGTAGTGGTCTGGGTCAATGTACCAGCAGACTCATCTAGCAGTGGCTGGGCAATGGGCAGGATGAGGAGGAAACACAGATATAGGCCCAAATAATAAAGTAGGCTAAATGCAGTTCAAAATTGGTAACAGGACTAAACAGGCGGCATTGCTTTGTTCAGTGGAGGAAAACTGTAATGAGTGGCAGACACAGTTAGTAGGCCCAAATAATAAAGTGGGCTAAATGTCTGCCAAAAAATTGTTCATAAATAAACAGGCGACATTGCTTTGCTCAGTGTCGGAAAATTGTAATGAGTAGCAGACTAAGTTAGTAGGCCCAAATAATAATTTAGGGTAAATGTCTGCCAAAAAAATGTTCATAAATAAACAGGTGGCATAGCTAGGTACAGGGGTGAGCTCCTCTGCTGAGTAGCAGACAGTGGTAGTAGGCGCAAAGTATTAACTGGTCTAAATGGAGGCCAGGGCCCCTGTATATTTTAACTATCATCTATCATTTCAACAAATTTGTATTGGCAGTGCCATTGAAGGATTTAACAGCACAGACTACACAGTGGTGGAGCAGGGAGAGGTGAGTATTGCAAGTGGTAGAGCACAGTTCGAGCTGGGGAGGAACACTCTCTCGTGGGAGGCGGTACTGGCGCAGGGCCCCTCATATTGCGACGGTGTGTCTGACGTTGGTTGTGCACCACCACCGTCAGAGACACTTCATTGTACTATGAGGGGCCCTGTGCCAGTGCCGTCGCCCAAGAGTGGGCCCACCCACCTGTCCAGGCAAATGGCACTCGCATTTTTCGACCAGCTACATGTCAGCAGGGGAAGGTGGGGCAAAATAATTTGAAATCCATGATTGGTTCATTTTAATGAAGGTTAGATCATTCGGCATTAAAAGCGGTTTTCCTACTCACAGATAAGGGAGCCTTCGAGGCCTTGTGTAGCCAGACGATGACGCTGGCTCAACACCTTCAGCCTTAGGTGCTATTGTGCTTTTGCTACTACCACCAGATGCACCACCACCACCACCATCAGTACCAGCTGACAACCACTGCCCACGGGCTCTTCCACCAGACTTCCTCATTTTTTGGAAAATCTAACCAAAATAACAACCGTTATATGGTACTGTAAAACAAGGTAGAAGTTGTATATAAACTTGTTGAGAATTTGAATCTCACTTTTTTGGGGGGGAGACTGAACCAAAACTCAGGCCCTGTGCATAAAGCAATACAATGTAAGTGGCAGAAAGTGGCTGGCTGATATACGACAAACTAACAGGACTGAAGTATATCCAGTTTGTGAGAATTTGAACCTCCCTTTTTTTGGGAGACTGAACCAAAACTCAGGCCCAGAGTATATAACAACGCAATCTAAGTGGCAGAAAGTGGCTGGCTGACATACGACAAACTAACAGAACTGAAGTATATCCACTTTGTGAGAACTTGAATCTCACTTTTTTGGGGGGAGACTGAACCAAAACTCAGGTCCAGTGTATAAAACAACACAATGTTAGTGGCAGAAAGTGGCTGGAAGATATATGAAAAAATACAAGGACTGTAGTACAATTTCAATCTCCCTACAATGATCTCAGGTCAAGTATAGCAGCAATAAAAAGGACTGCTGCACACAAAATTGTGGACAAATAAACAAGATATCTGTGCAGAAAGCAGCAACAGGATTTTTGCTTTTAAAAAAGCAGTTGGTTTGCACAGCAGCGTGCAAACAGCAATGCAGCTATCAAGGAGCCTTATAAGGCAGCCTAATAAGCTACAGAGCTGATGCACAAAAATATAGACTCCACTGTCCCTGCAAAAAAATGGTGGTGTTGGACAGTGGAAATCGCTACAGCACAAACAGTTTGGGGGTTAATCTTCCCTCCCTAACTAAATCCCTTCTTCTGATGAAGCTGCAGCAACCTCTCCCTATGCTAAGATCGGCAGAAGTAAGATGGCGGTCGGCATGCATGCCCCTTTATAGCCCCTGTGACGCCGCAGAAAGCAAGCCAATCACTATCATGCCCTTCTCTAAGATGGTGGGGACCGAGACCTATGTCATCACGCTGCCCACACTCTGCGTCCTCCTTCATTGGCTGAAAAATGGCGCTGAAAGCATCAAATGAAACGTGACTTTTGCGTGGAGATCGGCGACCTCATGGCCGATCCCACACTAGGATTGGGTCGGGTTTCATGAAACCCGACTTTGCCGAAAGTCGGCGATTTTTGAATTTGTCCGATCCGTTTCACTCAACCCTACTCACCACACATCTAGATAAGTTTCTTAGGGGGTCTACTTTCCAAAATGGTGTCACTTGTGGGGGGTTTCAATGTTTAGGCACATCAGTGGCTCTCCAAACGCAACATGGCGTCCCATCTCAATTCCTGTCAATTTTTAATTGAAAAGTCAAATGGCGCTCCTTCCCTTCTGAGCTCTGCCATGCATCAAAACAGTAGTTTGCCCCCACATATGGGGTATCAGCGTACTCAGGACAAATTGCACAACTGTTGGTGTCCAATTTCTTCTCTTACCCTTGGGAAAATAAAAAATTGGGGGCGAAAAGATCATTTTTGTGAAAAAATATGATTTTTTATTTTTACGGCTCTGCATTATAAACTTCTGTGAAGCACTTGGTGGGTCAAAGTGCTCACCACACATCTAGATAAGTTCCTTAGGGGGTCTACTTTCCAAAATGGTGTCACTTTGTGGGGGGTTTCAATGTTTAGGCACATCAGGGGCTCTCCAAACGCAACATGGCGTCCCATCTCAATTCCAGTCAATTTTGCATTGAAAAGTCAAATAGCGCTCCTTCCCTTCCGAGCTCTGCCATGCGCCCAAACAGTGGTTTACCCCCACCTGTTGGGTATCGACGTACTCAGGACAGATTGTACAACAACTTTTTGGGTCCATTTTCTCCTGATTCCCTTGGTAAAATAAAACAAATTGGAGCTGAAATAAATTTTGTGTGATAAAAAGTTAAATGTTCATTTTTATTTAAGCATTCCAAAAATTCCTGTGAAACACCTGAAGGGTTAATAAACTTCTTGAATGTGGTTTTGAGCACCTTGAGGGGTTCAGTTTTTAGAATGGTGTCACACTTGGTTATTTTCTATCATATAGACCCCTCAAAATGACTTCAAATAAGATGTGGTCCCAAAAAAAAAAATGGTGTTGTAAAAATGAGAAATTGCTGGTCAACTTTTAACCCTTATAACTCCCTAACAAAAAAAAAATGGTTCCAAAATTGTGCTGATGTAAAGTAGACATGTGAGAAGTGTTACTTATTAATATTTTGTGTGACATATCTCTGTGATTTAAGGGCATAAAAATTCAAAGTTGGAAAATTGCAAAATTTTCAAAATTTTTGCCAAATTTCCGCTTTTTTTCACAAATAAATGCAGGTAATATCAAAGAAATTTTACCACTTTCATGAAGTACAGTATGTCACGAGAAAACAGTGTCAGAATCATCAGGATCCGTTGAAGCGTTCCAGAGGTATAACCTCATAAACGGACAGTAGTCAGAATTGTAAAAATTGGCCCGGTCAGTAACGTGCAAACCACCCTTGGGGCTTAAGGGGTTAAAAGGGCTCAAGAAATGCTCGCTTTGTCTAACCTGAGGTTGCACAAAAGCGCTTCTACAGTATCAGCCATGAATTGACGGAAACCTTTTCCTTTCAAGACAACAATTACTCAAGTGGCCAAAAGACTTGCACCTAAGCACAGATTCCCTTCCCATGCAACGGAGCCTTGGTTTGCTCTGGGATTTAAAGGGACACTGTCACCTGAATTTGGAGGGAACAATCTTCAGCCATGGAGGCGGGGTTTTGGGGTTTTTGATTCACCCTTTCCTTACCCGCTGGCTGCATGCTGGCTGCAATATTGGATTGAAGTTCATTCTCTGTCCTCCGTAGTACATGTCTGCACAAGGCAATCTTGCCTTGTGCAGGCGTGTACTATGGAGGACAGAGAATGAACTTCAATCCAATATTGCAGCCAGCATGCAGCTGGCGGGTAAGGAAAGGGTGAATCAAAAACCCCAAAACCCCGCCTCCATGGCTGAAGATTGTTCCCTCCAAATTCAGGTGACAGTGTCCCTTTAAAGGCAAACACATTCACTTTCCAAATCAGCAAGGAAGGAATGCCTGTCACACACAGAGGTACCTTGTCTGTCATAAACAGCTTGTATAATCCTCTAAGATTCATAGCTCCTGTTACCATACAAGGTAAAATGATGATAGACTTCACTGTTATGGCTGGCAATCAGGCAACACAGCGTGCAGTAATCAGCGCACATACAGAGATCTGGCAATAACCAAAAACAATAGGACGAGCTCTGAGACGTGGAATCTCTGTAGACTGCAGTACCTGATCTATCCTCACACAACTATAAGCAGCAGTGGATTGCGCCTATCACTACCTATGCAACTCGGCACTGCCTGAGGAGCTGACTAGCCTGAAGATAGAAATACAAGCCTGACTTACCTCAGAGAAATACCCCAAAGGAATAGGCAGCCCCCCACATATAATGACTGTTAGCAAGATGAAAAGACAAACGTAGGAATGAAATAGATTCAGCAAAGTGAGGCCCGATATTCTAGACAGAGCGAGGATAGCAAAGAGAACTATGCAGTCTACAAAAAACCCTAAAACGAAAACCACGCAAAGGGGCAAAAAGACCCACCGTGCCGAACTAACAGCACGGCGGTGCACCCCTTTGCTTCTCAGAGCTTCCACCAAAAGTTAATAGCAAGCTGGACAGAAAAAACAGAAAACAAACTAGAAGCACTTATCTAGCAGAGCAGCAGGCCCAAGGAAAGATGCAGTAGCTCAGATCCAACACTGGAACATTGACAAGGAGCAAGGAAGACAGACTCAGGTGGAGCTAAATAGCAAGGCAGCCAACGAGCTCACCAAAACACCTGAGGGAGGAAGCCCAGAGACTGCAATACCACTTGTGACCACAGAAGTGAACTCAGCCACAGAATTCACAACAGTACCCCCCCCCTTGAGGAGGGGTCACCGAACCCTCACCAGAACCCCCAGGCCGACCAGGATGAGCCACATGAAAGGCACGAACAAGATCTGGGGCATGGACATCAGAGGCAAAAACCCAGGAATTATCTTCCTGAGCATAACCCTTCCATTTGACCAGATACTGGAGTTTCCGTCTAGAGACACGAGAATCCAAAATCTTCTCCACAATATACTCCAATTCCCCCTCCACCAAAACAGGGGCAGGAGGCTCCACAGATGGAACCATAGGTGCCACGTATCTCCTCAACAACGACCTATGGAATACATTATGTATGGAAAAGGAGTCTGGGAGGGTCAGACGAAAAGACACCGGATTGAGAATCTCAGAAATCCTATACGGACCAATAAAACGAGGTTTAAACTTAGGAGAGGAAACCTTCATAGGAATATGACGAGAAGATAACCAAACCAGATCCCCAACACGAAGTCGGGGTCCCACACGGCGTCTGCGATTAGCGAAAAGCTGAGCCTTCTCCTGGGACAAGGTCAAATTGTCCACTACCTGAGTCCAGATCTGCTGCAACCTGTCCACCACAGAATCCACACCAGGACAGTCCGAAGACTCAACCTGTCCTGAAGAGAAACGAGGATGGAACCCAGAATTGCAGAAAAATGGAGAGACCAAGGTAGCCGAGCTGGCCCGATTATTAAGGGCGAACTCAGCCAACGGCAAAAATGACACCCAATCATCCTGGTCAGCGGAAACAAAACATCTCAGATATGTTTCCAAGGTCTGATTGGTTCGTTCGGTCTGGCCATTAGTCTGAGGATGGAAGGCCGAGGAGAAAGATAGGTCAATGCCCATCCTACCACAAAAGGCTCGCCAGAACCTCGAGACAAACTGGGAACCTCTGTCAGAAACAATATTCTCAGGAATGCCATGTAAACGAACCACATGCTGGAAGAACAAAGGCACCAAATCAGAGGAGGAAGGCAATTTAACCAAGGGCACCAGATGGACCATTTTAGAAAAGCGATCACAGACCACCCAAATGACCGACATTTTTTGAGAAACGGGAAGGTCAGAAATGAAATCCATCGAAATATGTGTCCAAGGCCTCTTCGGGACCGGCAAGGGCAAAAGCAACCCACTGGCACGTGAACAGCAGGGCTTAGCCCTAGCACAAATTCCACAGGACTGCACAAAAGCACGCACATCCCGTGACAGAGATGGCCACCAGAAGGATCTAGCAACCAACTCCCTGGTACCAAAGATTCCTGGATGACCGGCCAGCACTGAACAATGAAGTTCAGAGATAACTTTACTAGTCCACCTATCAGGGACGAACAGTTTCTCGGCCGGACAACGATCAGGTTTATTAGCCTGAAATTTCTGCAACACTCTCCGCAAATCAGGGGAGATGGCAGACACAATGACTCCTTCCTTGAGGATACTCGCCGGCTCAGATAACCCCGGAGAGTCGGGCACAAAACTCCTAGACAGAGCATCCGCCTTCACATTTTTAGAGCCCGGAAGCTATGAAATCACAAAATCAAAACGAGCAAAAAATAACGACCAACGGGCCTGTCTAGGATTCAAGCGCTTGGCAGACTCAAGATAAGTAAGGTTCTTATGATCAGTCAATACCACCACGCGATGCTTAGCACCCTCAAGCCAATGACGCCACTCCTCGAATGCCCACTTCATGGCCAGCAACTCTCGGTTGCCCACATCATAATTACGCTCAGCAGCAGAAAATTTCCTGGAAAAGAAAGCACATGGTTTGAACACTGAGCAACCAGAACCTCTCTGTGACAAAACCGCCCCTGCACCAATCTCAGAAGCATCAACCTCGACCTGGAACGGAAGAGAAACATCAGGTTGACACAACACAGGGGCACAGCAAAAACGACGCTTCAACTCCTGAAAAGCTTCCACGGCAGCAGAAGACCAATTAACCAAATCAGCACCCTTCTTGGTCAAATCGGTCAATGGTCTGGCAATGCTAGAAAAATTACAGATGAAGCGACGATAAAAATTAGCAAAGCCCAGGAATTTCTGCAGACTTTTTAGAGATGTCGGCTGAGTCCAATCCTGGATGGCCTGAACCTTAACCGGATCCATCTCGATAGTAGAAGGGGAAAAGATGAACCCCAAAAATGAAACTTTCTGCACACCGAAGAGACACTTTGATCCCTTCACGAACAAGGAATTAGCACGCAGTACCTGGAAAACCATTCTGACTTGCTTCACATGAGACTCCCAATCATCTGAGAAGATCAAAATGTCATCCAAGTAAACAATCAAGAATTTATCCAGATACTCACGGAAAATGTCATGCATAAAAGACTGAAAAACAGATGGAGCATTGGCAAGTCCGAACGGCATCACCAGATACTCAAAATGACCCTCGGGCGTATTAAATGCCGTTTTCCATTCATCTCCCTGCCTGATTCTCACCAGATTATACGCACCACGAAGATCAATCTTAGTAAACCAACTAGCCCCCTTAATCCGAGCAAACAAGTCAGAAATCAATGGCAAGGGATACTGAAACTTAACAGTGATCTTATTAAGAAGGCGGTAATCAATACACGGTCTTAGCGAACCATCCTTCTTGGCTACAAAAAAGAACCCTGCTCCCAATGGTGACGACGATGGGCGAATATGTCCCTTCTCCAGGGACTCCTTCACATAACTGCGCATAGCGGTGTGTTCAGGTACGGACAAATTAAATAAACGACCCTTAGGGAATTTACTACCAGGAATCAAATCGATAGCACAATCACAATTCCTATGCGGAGGTAGGGCATCAGACTTGGACTCTTCAAATACATCCTGAAAGTCAGACAAGAACTCTGGGATGTCAGAAGGAATGGATGACGAAATAGACAAAAATGGAACATCACCATGTACTCCCTGACAACCCCAGCTGGTTACCGACATAGAGTTCCAATCCAATACTGGATTATGGGTTTGTAGCCATGGCAACCCCAACACGACCACATCATGCAAATTATGCAGTACCAGAAAGCGAATAACTTCCTGATGTGCAGGAGCCATGCACATGGTCAGCTGGGCCCAGTACTGAGGCTTATTCTTGGCCAAAGGTGTAGCATCAATTCCTCTCAACGGAATAGGACACCGCAAAGGCTCCAAGAAAAATCCACAACGTTTAGCATAATCCAAATCCATCAGATTCAGGGCAGCGCCTGAATCCACAAACGCCATGACAGAATACGATGACAAAGAGCACATTAAGGTAATGGACAAAAGGAATTTGGACTGTACAGTACCAATAACGGCAGAGCTATCGAACCGCCTAGTGCGTTTAGGACAATTAGAAATAGCATGAGTAGAATCACCACAATAGAAACACAGTCTGTTCAGACGTCTGTGTTCTTGCCGTTCTACTTTAGTCATAGTCCTGTCGCACTGCATAGGCTCAGGTTTACTCTCAGACAATACCGCCAGATGGTGCACAGATTTACGCTCGCGCAAGCGACGACCGATCTGAATGGCCAAGGACATAGACTCATTCAAACCAGCAGGCATAGGAAATCCCACCATTACATCCTTAAGAGCTTCAGAGAGACCCTTTCAGAACAAAGCCGCTAGTGCAGATTCATTCCACAGAGTGAGTACTGACCACTTCCTAAATTTCTGACAATATACTTCTATATCATCCTGACCCTGGCATAAAGCCAGCAGATTTTTCTCAGCCTGATCCACTGAATTAGGCTCCTTGTACTGTTATGGCTGGCAATCAGGCAACACAGCGTGCAGTAATCAGCGCACATACAGAGATCTGGCAATAACCAAAAACAATAGGACGAGCTCTGAGACGTGGAATCTCTGTAGACTGCAGTACCTGATCTATCCTCACACAACTATAAGCAGCAGTGGATTGCGCCTATCACTACCTATGCAACTCGGCACTGCCTGAGGAGCTGACTAGCCTGAAGATAGAAATACAAGCCTGACTTACCTCAGAGAAATACCCCAAAGGAATAGGCAGCCCCCCACATATAATGACTGTTAGCAAGATGAAAAGACAAACGTAGGAATGAAATAGATTCAGCAAAGTGAGGCCCGATATTCTAGACAGAGCGAGGATAGCAAAGAGAACTATGCAGTCTACAAAAAACCCTAAAACGAAAACCACGCAAAGGGGCAAAAAGACCCACCGTGCCGAACTAACAGCACGGCGGTGCACCCCTTTGCTTCTCAGAGCTTCCAGCAAAAGTTAATAGCAAGCTGGACAGAAAAAACAGAAAACAAACTAGAAGCACTTATCTAGCAGAGCAGCAGGCCCAAGGAAAGATGCAGTAGCTCAGATCCAACACTGGAACATTGACAAGGAGCAAGGAAGACAGACTCAGGTGGAGCTAAATAGCAAGGCAGCCAACGAGCTCACCAAAACACCTGAGGGAGGAAGCCCAGAGACTGCAATACCACTTGTGACCACAGAAGTGAACTCAGCCACAGAATTCACAACACTTCACCCAAGAGACGTCTGATTGGGATGATCTGCTTCCCATGGAGAAAAGAGACCAGTGGCCGGGTTGGAAGTCTGTCGAAGCTTTGCCCAGCCTTCATGCAGCACAACCTTATGCTTCTGTGCCATCAACAGAAGTCAAAATGCAAAGACTTTGTATCTTCTGAGATGCCTCAGTAAAAGCGACTGCAGCAGTAGCATACCTAAAAACCATAGATGTCAAAGTATGACGCCATATAGGGTTTGTTATTTTAAGGTCAAAACTGGCGCCACTCCTAGAACACAACATTAGAGATGAGCGAATTTGCTCGGGTTCCTGGATCACGCTGGCCCATCAGCTGATCGACGCCGCAGCTGCATGACAGGCATGACACATGTATGGAGAGCCTGTTTGCTGGGCTCTCCATACATGTGTTGTGCCTGTCACACAGCCGGGACACATGCAGCTTTGGAGCAGATCAGCTGATCGGCTGGCGCGATCCAGGAAGCCAGGTTTCCTCTACAGCTTACTTAGCAAGCGCTATAGCTTGCCGAATAAGAGGGAACCCGAGCAAATTCGCTCATCTCTACACACGATACCCAGACTGGAACTCTGTGCAGCTGTGCTTACAGTAGAGTTGGCTGACTTTTCGCGACAGGAATTAATCTAGAAATCAAAGATGTGGAGTTCTACACAGACAGCAAGGTAGTATTAGGATACATCTGCTATGAAACCTGATTCTTTTATGTCTATGTCAGCTATCGGGTGTTACAGATCAGGAGATCCTCTTGTCCAAAACAATGGAACTATGTCTACACACCATGATCATGCAATCCATGCAATTAGACCTGTTGCATCGAGCCACCTTAAGGACACAACCTGCTTTACAGGGCCTGCATCCTTATATCGCTCAATGACCTGCACAATTGGATCAGACATATTTGAAGTGGTAGGCACAGATGACTATGAAGAAATCTGCCCTCGGTATACGTTCTATGTATGGTGATTTCGGATCACCACATCAAAACTGTTGATGTTGTGCCCATGAAAGACAGCCAGATGCATTCGATTGAGTGACCACTAGGCCTCATCACCAAAACGTTCCCAAGTAAGGATGGAAATGTAAGCAAAGTCAAAGTGTGGAAGTCTGGTGAGAGTAAACTATTCTTCAGGCCAGTAGCGGAACATGTTTTGTTTTCACCAAAGGAGCCTAGCAGTGGCATCAATTGATGCTAAGCAAGGAATGTTCTACCCATTAGGGGAACAAATTAGATTAAATTACTGTTGTCACTTTAATAGGCTTTTAATGACAAATAAATGTGGTAATACCACTATCTGGTTATGTTTAATTGTATTACTTTTGTTTTTCTGTAAAGCAGTCAGTTGCAATGTGGGAGAAAACAAGGCATGCTGGGTGAAGGGCCTTTTGATAGAGAAGTTTTCCAGACACGTGTGTGTGCCTTGTTTTCTGCATTATCTTACTTGAACTTCATTATACTGTACAAAGAATATGTGGTAAGGGAACAATTTATGTTCCTGTGGTATTGTATTATTACAGAACTGTTGTTAAATCAGACAGTGATTGTTACTAGATCATGTGTTCACATGTACAAGCTCCATCTTGCTGTATGCTTTCATTGTTAATTGTAGATGTCATAGTTATGTGATATTCTAAGCTCAATACTGATACATGTTGTAACGCTCACGCCAAGACTGGTTGGCGTGGGCGTCTGGGGGTGTGGCCCCACTGGACCACAGACCAAACTTCCCTGGAAGGGGCGTAACTAAGTAGCTTCCTAGGTGTTCGTTGGAGCCTCTGATGGTGAGGTCAGACTTGTGCAATAGAAAGCTACCAGGTGCCACTCCAGGGTGGAGTCTGACTGTGGATGCTGATCCCACCGGGGACGAGACACAGGCAGGCACGACTGTGACACTGGCTGACGGATGGTGTTATGATCTGGTGGCCTAGGAGCAGCATGAGATGGACTCTGGAGAAGGTGGTCCCTGTACTGACCGCAAACCCTGAACCTAGCAGCGCAACTAGAAGTAGCCGTGGGGGGTACCTAACACTCCCTAGACCCCTCGGCACAGCCTAAGATCTAACTAACCCTAAAGACAGAAACAGGAAACCTATCTTGCCTCAGAGAAAATCCCCAAAGGATAGATAGCCCCCCACAAATATTGACTGTGAGAGGAGAGGGAAATAACATACGCAGATATGAAATCAGATTTTAGCATAGGAGGCCATACTAGCTAAAAAGAAAGAATAGAACAGAGTACTATGCGATCAGTATAAAAACACTAGAAAATATCCACCGCAGAAAATACGGATCACCACATCTGACTAAAGACATGGGGGGTATATCTGCATCTCCAGAGAAATAGCTAGGCTGCAAAAAATCCTTCACAGACTAAGCTGGACAAGACAAAAACATGAAAATGCACAGAACTTTAAGGTCCACAGCAGGTGGACAGCAAAAACAAAGCCAGGACTTATCTTTGTAGAAAAGCACAGCAAACTGGAGAGACCAGCAGGGAAGTGAATCCTTCCAGAACAATGGACAACTGGCACTGACTAAAGGATCCTGCAAGGCTATATACCCCAGTCAGTTTTGCAATTAGTATATACACCTGTCCACTCCTGCAGTCCAGGCACAACTGCATTACCCTCTACAACCACCGGAGGGAGCCCAAAAGCTGAATTCACAACAGGATGGGTACGGCAGAGGCCCTGACGGGCAGACTGGCTTGACGGAGATACAGGCAGACAGACAGGCATGGCTGGCACTCAGGCAGACAGGCGGGCACTCAGGCAGACAGGGTTGAAACTCTGGTAGGAACTGGTATACAGGTGGGTGTATGAAAACAGGTAAGAACCTGTTCAGACTGGAGAGTATATGGAAACAGGTAGAGACCTGTATGGCAAGTTGCTGAACAGAGATAGAGTAAGAGCGGATGCAAAGCAGAACCACAGGAGGTGGAGAGAGAGCAGGAAGGAGAAGGCAGAGCTAAGAGCAGAGAAGGAGAAGGCAGAGCTAAGAGCAGAGAAGGAGAAGGCAGAGCTAAGAGCAGAGAAGGAGAAGGCAGAGCTAAGAGCAGAGAAGGAAAAGGCAGATCTAAGAGCTGGAGGCGGAGCCACGTGCAGAAACGCAGGAGGTGGATCCACATGCAAGAGACGTAGAACCGCAAGGAGAGGAGCCGCAGAGCGAGAGCTGAGCAGAGCCGCAGAGCAAAGCCACAGAGTGCAGAGCAAGGTTACAGAGAGAAAAGCCAAGAGACACAGAACTACAGATTGTGGTAGAACTGAGCAGAGAGAAGCAGAGCCACAGACAGAGGCGAACAGAGGAGAAAGATAAGGCAGAGGTACACACAGCAGAGTGGGAAATGACTAATGACAAAGGAGAAGCAGGAACGGACATAGACCAGAGTTCAGACAGGAACGGACATAGAAACAGAACACAGATTAAGGCCTGCAATTGCAGCCCTCAGAGACAGGAAACAGACATGACCTGGCAGCTCACTAGCAAGTGCTAACTGAGGGAAATAGTTTGCTCAGGCATCCTCCAATGGGTGAGGATGCCTTAAGTATCAGAGGCCTCAAGGCTATTGGCAGGAGCACCTTAGGGAGGTGCACACAGTCTCAATAAGAATCTGGAGTTGCTGGCGCCGCCCCCCTATGCACACAGCCAGGAAGTGTACACAGAGTAAGCGGCCATGGAGCACATGGCATGAAGCCAGCAGCAGACAGATCTCACAGCATGGCACAGGGTGAATGAGTAGATGTAATAGGCAGGTGGTGAATGGAATGCCATGCAGTGATGCCGGCAGGGTTGTTACACATGTTAGTTGTATTCTTGTAATTTTACCATAGATTTTGATTCTATACATCCATCTGTTGACAAATAAACAAGTTGAACTACAGAGAACGGTCTGCTTATTTTGGAAGACAGAAGAGGTTTATGCTGTATGTCAGATTGCACACTGTGAGAATGTGTAAGAAAACAGAACAGGTAATAAACCATCTTTAAAGTGTTTGAACTCCACCAACCCAAAGTCAAACAGACAATGTATAAATGAGGAAATTCAAAACCATTTTTCCTTCCTCAGGAGTGATCAATTAACAAAGATCACCCAAAATGCAAGACATTTAACAGTCGGTAAGGTCATAAAGAAACCCAATGTAACCTTTAAACAACTAAAGGCCTCTCTCACATTAGCTAATGTTAATGTTCATGAGGCAATTATGAGAAGAACACTGAATAACTATGGTAGGTATGTTAGGATAGCAAGGAGAAAGTCACTGCTCTCTATATAAACATTGATCATCTGCAGTTTGCTAACGATCACCTGGACTATTGGAACAATGTTTTATAAACAGAAGAGGTCAAAATAGAGCTTGGTTTAACCCCTTAGTGACAGAGCCAATTTGGTACTTAATGACCGAGCCAATTTTTGCAATTCTGACCACTGTCACTTTATGAGGTTATAACTCTGGAACGCTTCAACGGATCCCGCTGATTCTGAGACTGTTTTTTCGTGACATATTGTACTTCATGTTAGTGGTAACATTTCTTCGATATTACTTGCGATTATTTATGAAAAAAACGGAAATATGGCGAAAATTTTTAAAATTTTGCAATTTTCAAACTTTGTATTTTTATGCCCTTAAATCAGAGAGATGTGTCACGAAAAATAGTTAATAAATAACATTTCCCACATGTCTACTTTACATCAGCACAATTTTGGAAACAAAATTTTTTTTTGTTAGGGAGTTATAAGGGTTAAAAGTTGACCAGCAATTTCTCATTTTTACAACACCATTTTTTTTTAGGGACCACATCACATTTGAAGTCATTTTGAGGGGTCTATATGATAGAAAATAATGAAGTGTGACACCATTCTAAAAACTACACCCCTCAAGGTTCTCAAAACCACATTCAAGAAGTTTATTAACCCTTTACGTGCTTCACAGGAACTGAAAAAATGTGGAAGGAAAAAATGAACATTTAACTTTTTTTTGCAAACATCTTAATTCAGAACCATTTTTTTTATTTTCACAAGTGTAAAAACAGAAATGTAACCATAAATTTTGTTATGCAATTTCTCCTGAATACTCCAATACCCCATATGTGGGGGTAAACCACTGTTAGGGCGCACCGCAGAACTTAGAAGTGAAGGAGCGCCGTTTTACTTTTTCAATGTTGAATTGGCTGGAATTGAGATTGGATGCCATGTCGCGTTTGGAGAGCCCCTGATGTGCCTAAACAGTGGAAACCCCCCACAAGTGACACCATTTTGGAAACTAGACCCCTTAAGGAACTTATCTAGATGTGTGGTGAGCACTTTGAACCCCCAAGTGCTTCACAGAAGTTTATAACGTAGAGCCGTGAAAATAAAAAAATCGCTTTTGTTTACACAAAAATGATCTTTTTGCCCACAAATTCTTATTTTCACAAGGGTAACAGGAGAAATTAGACCACAAAAGTTGTTGTGCGATTTCTCCTGAATACGTCGATACCCCATATGTGAGGGTAAACCACTGTTTGGGCGCACCGCAGAGCTTGGAAGTGAAGGAGCGCCGTTTTACTTTTTCAATGTAGAATTGGCTGGAATTGAGATTGGACGCCATGTCGCGTTTGGAGAGCCCCTGATGTGCCTAAACAGTGGAAACCCCCCACAAGTGACACCATTTTGGAAACTAGACCCCTTAAGGAACTTATCTAGATGTGTGGCGAGCACTTTGAACCCCCATGTGCTTCACAGAAGTTTATAACGTAGAGCCGTGAAAAAAAAAAAAATCGCATTTTTTCTACAAAAATGATCTTTTTGCCCACAAATTTTTATTTTCACAAGGGTAACAGGAGAAATTAGACCACAAAAGTTGTTGTGCAATTTCTCCTGAGTACGCTGATACCCAATATGTGGGGGTAAACCACTGTTAGGGCGCACCGCAGAGCTTGGAAGAGAAGGAGTGCCGTTTTACTTTTTCAATGTAGAATTGGCTGGAATTGAGATCGGACGCCATGTCGCGTTTGGAGAGCCCCTGATGTGCCTAAACAGTAGAAATCCCCCACAAGTGACCCCATTTTGGAAACTAGACCCCCCATGGAACTTATCTAGATGTGTGGTGAGAACCTTGAATGCCCAAGTGCTTCACAGAAGTTTATAATGCAGAGCCGTGAAAATAAAAAATATTTTTTTTTTCCACAAAAAAGATATTGTAGCCCCCAAGTTTTTATTTTTACAAGGGTAACAAGAGAAATTGGACCCCAAAAGTTGTTGTCCAATTTGTCTTGAGTATGCTGGTACCCCATATGTGGGGGTAAACCACTGTTTGGGCGCACGGCAGAGCTCGGAAGGAAGGAGCGCCGTTTTGGAATGCAGACTTTGATAGAATGGTCTGCGGGTATTATGTTGCATTTGCAGAGCCCCTGATGTACCTAACCAGTAGAAACCCTCCACAAGTGACCCCATTTTGGAAACTAGACCCCCAAGGAACTTATCTAGATGTGTGGTGAGAACTTTGAATGCCCAAGTGCTTCACAGAAGTTTAGAATGCAGAGTCGTGAAAATAAAAAATATTTTTTTTTTCACAAAAAAGATTTTGTAGCCCCCAAGTTTTTATTTTCACAAGGGTAACAGGAGAAATTGGACTGCAATAGTTGTTGTCCAATTTATCCCGAGTACGCTGATGTGCCATATGTGGGGGTAAACCACTGTTTGGGCGCACGGCAGAGCTCGGAAGGGAAGGAGCGCCTTTTTGGAATGCAGACTTTGATAGAATGGTCTGTGGGCATTATGTTGCGATTGCAGAGCCCCTGATATACCTAAACTGTAGTAA
This sequence comes from Ranitomeya imitator, assembly GCF_032444005.1. NCBI lineage: Eukaryota > Metazoa > Chordata > Amphibia > Anura > Dendrobatidae > Ranitomeya > Ranitomeya imitator. The sequence continues at coordinate 394,557,946 of NC_091283.1, forward strand.
CCCCCCACAAGTGACCCCATTTTGGAAACTAGACCCCCCAAGGAACTTATCTAGATGTGTGGTGAGAACTTTGAATGCCCAAGTGCTTCACAGAAGTTTAGAATGCAGAGTCGTGAAAATAAAAAATATTTTTTTTTTTCACAAAAAAGATTTTGTAGCCCCCAAGTTTTTATTTTCACAAGGGTAACAAGAGAAATTGGACCCCAGAAGTTGTTGTCCAATTTATCCCGAGTACGCTGATGCCCCATATGTGGGGGTAACCCACTGTTTGGGTGCACGGCAGAGCTCAGAAGGGAGGGAGCACCATTTGACTTTTTGAGCGCAAAATTGGCTGTCGTGTTTGGAGACCCCCTGATGTACCTAAACAGTGGAAACCCCCCAATTCTAGCTCCAACCCCTAACCCTAATCCCAACCTGATCCATAATCCTAATCACTAACCCTAACCATAATCACAACCCTTACCCCAAAACAACCCTAATGTCAACCCTAACCATAACCCTAATCAAAACCCTAAATCCAACACACCCCTAATCCTAATCTCAAACCTAACCTCAAACCTAACCCTAATCCCAATACACCCCTAATCACAACCCTAACCTTAACCCTAATCCCAAACCTAACCCTAATCCCAAGCGTAACCCTAATGCCAACCCTAACCCTAATACCAACCCTAATCCAAACCCTAAACCTAATCCCAGCTCTAACCCTAACTTTAGCCCCAACCCTAGCCCTAACTTTAGCCCCAACCCTAACCCTAGCCCTAAGGCTACTTTCACACTTGTGTTGTTTGGCATTCCGTCGCAATCCGTCGTTTTGGACAAGAAACGGATCCTGCAAATGTGCCCGCAAGATGCGTTTTTTGCCCATAGTATTGCCGACGGATCGTGACGGATGGCCACACGTCGCGTCCGTCGTGCACTGGATCAGTTGTGTTTTGGCGGAGCGTCGGCACAAAAAAACGTTCAATGAAATGTTTTTTTGTACGTCGCATCCGCCATTTCTGACCGCGCATGCGTGGCCGTAACTCCGCCCCCTCCTCCCCAGGACATAGATTGGGCAGCGGATGTGTTGAAAAACTACAGCTGCTGCCCACGTTGTGCACAATTTTCACAACGTGCGTCGGTATGTCGGGCCGACGCATTGCGACGGCCCCGTACCGACGTAAGTGTGAAAGAAGCCTAACCCTAAATTTAGCCCCAACCCTAACCCTAAATTTAGCCCCAACCCTAACCCTAAATTTAGCCCCAACCCTAGCCCTAACCCTACCCCTAACCCTAGCCCTAACCTAACCCTACCCCTAACCTAACCCTACCCCTAACCCTACCCCTAACCCTAACCTAACCCTACCCCTAACCTAACCCTACCCCTAACCTAACCCTAGCCGTAACCCTACCCCTAACCTAACCCTACCCCTAACCTAACCCTAGCCGTAACCCTACCCCTAACCCTACCCTAACCCTAACCCTACCCCTACCCCTACCCCTAACCCTACCCCTAACCTAACCGTAGCCCTAACCCTAACCCTACCCTACCCCTACCTCTAACCCTACCCCTAACCCTACCCCTAACCCTACCCCTAACCCTAACCCTAATTTTAGCCCTAACCGCTGTTCTCCTGCCGGCCGGCAGATGGAGACAGATGGCGGGCGCACTGGGCATGCGTCCGCCATGTTCTTCTGCCGGCGGCCAGGAGGATCAGCAAGAGGATCCAGGGACCTAGGTGAGTATGCTAGGGTCCCCGAATCCCCCTATTTCTCTGTCCTCTGATGTGCGATCACATCAGAGGACAGAGAATTACACTTTACTTTTTTTTTTTTTTTTTTGCGGTCGCCGGTAAACAGTTAATTACCGGCGATCGCAAAACAGGGGTCGCTAAAACCGACCCCCGATCATGCTCTTTGGGGTCTCGGCTACCCCAGGCAGCCGAGACCCCAAAGATTCTCCCGGTGCCGGCCGGCGGGCGCACTGCGCATGCGCCCGCCATTTTGAAGATGGCGGCGCCCACCGGGAGACACGAGGAGCATCGGGGGAGCTAGGTGAGTATTGGGGGGCCACCTGGGACCCCTTTTCTCTGTCCTCCGATGTGCGATCACATCGGAGGACAGAGAAATTAAAAAGAGATCGCTTTTTTTTTTTTTTTGCGATCGCCGGTAAACGGTTAATTACCGGCGATCGCAAATGCGGGGAGGGTTAAAAACCCCCCGAATCATGTTCTCTGGGGTCTCGGCTACCCTCGGCAGCCGAGACCCCGGAGAAAATCGGCCTGTGGGGGGCGCTATACACTTTTTCCACAGCGCCGTTAATTAACGGCGCTGTGGTTTAAGTACCCTTAGCGGCCGCCGTTAAAAGGCGTATCGGCGGTCGCTAAGGGGTTAAATGGGAGTGTTATGTTTGGATAAAGTATCTTGCTTGGGCCTGTTGTGCAGCATCTGGGCCAGGATGTATGCCCAGGATTAGCTTTGTGCCACCTATGTGGTCGCATAGGGCATCAGCTGCCAGGATAATGTGGAGAATGACTGATCAGTGACAAGTTACTGTGTAAAGCTTGTTGCCACCAAACCACAATAATATCTGTTCCACATTATTCCTTGTTCTGTTTCTCCACCTTTCCTTATCAGTTTGTGCATTTACTGTGGGGAAGTTGTAGTCGGGGATCAGTAATGAAGGTAAGAGCTGACAGTGAGGTGCAGACTTTTGATGGCTCTTTCTCACACATTTTCCTCGCCCTGAATGTTCCTGGCTCATCTTGCGCTGACCTTACTATCTTCCCCACTGAGAGATGACAGAACCGAAAGATTTCAGAGTTAATTCACTGCATGTTACTTATAAACTGGGAGCCAAGAGGCTGAAGAATAGCTCGAGTACATTTGCTAAGGTTTCGGTAATGCAAATGATAGGGCAGAGGTGTCAAACTGCATTCCTCGAGGGCCGCAAACAGGTCATGTTTTCAGGATTTCCTTGTATTGCACAGGTGATAATTTAATCACCTGCACAGAATGATTCCAGCACCTTGTGCAATACAAGGAAATCCTGAAAGCATGACCTGTTTGTGGAGCGCCCCCAGACACAGGGCCACGAGTTCTCGGTACCGGGCCTCTCTGGTTCGGTTCTGAGGCTGTCACGGTGGCTAGACCCGGTCCGCGACCCTGCTAAGGGGCATCAAATAAAGGTGGTACAGTCTATCAGGGATTCGTGACGCCACCTGTGGTGTTCGGTCAGGGTGACCGACGCTGCTGTGGGGTCCGCTGGAGTGATGGAATGGCAGCTGGATGGTATACCTTCCCACAGGTGAAGTATGTCCCCAGGGCTTCCCAGTAAGGTAGATGGTGATGGTGCGAGGTGCAGGCAATAACGAGGACACAAAGTTGCAGTCTCTTTACCTCTTTACTGAAGACTTCAGGATCCTCAATCCAGAGCACGCTTAACAGGGCTATCTGAGACCGGCCGGTCCGATGGGCACTTCCAGAGTTCCCTTTGCAGGTGGAAATCAGTGCCTACCACTAGCGCCTGTGTGTTGTAGTCCTACCCTGCTGAGCATTCGGAATAGTCCTCACAACTTCTGTTCTCGTTCGTTCGTTCTTTCTAATTCTCTCTCTCTTGTTCCAGATGTTACTAGTTTCTCATCCCCCAGATATGTTATGGCTAGGACGCACCCGTATGACGGGAAGGCTTGGAGGTCTTCCGGGACCCTAGAAACGCCCCTCTCCACACGTTGCTCCCTATGTCTTCGTAGGAAATTTAAGGTAGACAGCCAACCTATAATTAACTGTCCTGCGGAGTTCGAAGTAAGGCCTAGAGTCAGTTACTCCCGCGGTGTTCCGGCCACCAGCTACGCGCCTCAGTTGGATGTTGCCTCGGTCTCACGGCACGACTCCTACTGGTTCTCCTTTGTGCTTGATCTTGTTTCTCACTGTTCCAGAATATCCTTCCCTTCGTGTCTATCTCTTAGGATACCGCCGCGGGGTGTGCAGGCGCGGTTCCGTTACGTTCTGCTCTGTTCGCTAGGCACCTGCCAGGTTCCCACGCCTGACAGGGACCCCCCTGTGTCTTCTCCCTGCAACACCCCCTGCCACGGGATGTTGCCTGAATCCAACCCAGTCAGCTTCTGACTAACTTCCTATCCAACCCTTAGTTTTACCAGTGTGAGGAGTGGCCCAATAAATAAAGCCTTTTTCTCCCCCTAGTGGCCAGAGTGTGAAGTGTAATGTGTGCTGGTGATACCTGGTCAGTAGAATTTCTTCAGTGCCATCAGACGTACCATCACTCCCCTTAGTGGCAGATTGTCATACTGCAACGACCAGATCTCTGGGGCGCTGCATTTGCGGCCTTCGAGGAATGCAGTTTGACACCTCTGTGATAGGGAATACATAAGGGTAGTCACAGCATGACCCCTCCAGCCAGGACTTCCATAGATGAGAGTCCCAGACGCAGTTTAGGATTTGCTATATCAGTTACTACAGATTCAGTTTTATTCTGACTTGAGGGACCTCTGTCTCTTTCCAGTCTGAGCCTGCTGGTTCATGAATAAAATGGCAGAACTACAGTAACCACTGACCCTCACATAGCACAGTAATGGCCTCTGTACACCGGCCTTCACACCTCTCTGACACCGTGACTTACTCCGCCCTGACACCGTAGCTGATCTATTGTACATATATTATAGCGTGTATTGCCGTCACCTTTTTATCCAGTCTCTGTATCATGGAAATTCCCCTTATTTTATGTCTCCACAGACTTATATATTTATCAGGTGAATTAATAAACATTTCTATTATGCTGTAAAGCGACGATCTTCGGTCTTTATACTTTTCTGTCTCGTTCCAAGTAGGATTTATACATTTAGGACTCGTGTGAGAATCTGATGGAGTTTTAGGTCAAATTAATTCAGAAATATGGAAATTTCTAATGAGTTCCCGACCTTTCAGGCTCCGCTGTATATTCTAGGGGTCAGAGAGACCCCGACCTTCAGCCCATTAGGGTTTAGTCCTGTTCCTCCATCACACCCTCCCTGCTCCCTCATTACCTGTCACCAGTGCAGACCTCTTCTCTTACATGGAGCAAAATGGAGACTGGCCCCTCCCCTCCATGGGACTGATCACATGACTGTGACATCATCACAGGTCCTGTGCGCACAGAACAGTCATATATCTAGTGTGGGGCTCTGCGGGTGGAGGTCTGTGGAGATTCCCCATTACATTTCCCCTCAGACGTTCTCCTCAGTAATATTTATCTCATTGTTTTATTACATGGGATCAGGGACGAGGCTGAAGTTGTTTTTTTTATTTGTCAGTTTCTTATTCGGAGCTGAAGGTCGGGTTTTTTATTTGTCAGTTTCATATTTGGCAATTTTTTCTTTTGTGTTTTTATAGGTTTAACAACAAAAATAATCATCACAATAATAACATACAATGCAGCGAGGTGCCCTGATATGAATACACTTAAAAACAGCTACAAAAATTATAAAACTGTCACAAAAATGGGCACCAAAGAGCATTAATCAAAGCTTTAAATGACATTGGGCCATTGATATCACAGTGCAGATGTATAGAACTGGGAGTCCCACATCAAAACCAGGTCTCTCCAGCCTGGCCCAAATGGGTTCTGGGCATCAGAACTGGCATCAAATTGGGCAGTCGATTTTGGCCATTTGAATAAGTAACTGGTGTTTTTAAGGGGTTAAATGACTTTGGAACCCTGATATCACAAGAGTACACAGATAGTGATGCCTCGTATGAAACCCAGGTCCCTCCAGCCTGGCCCAAATGGGTTCTGGGCATAAGAATTGGCATCAAAGTGGGCAAGCAGCCAATTTTCACAGATATGAATAAGTATCTGATGTTTTTAAGGAGTTAAATAACTTTGGGCCACTGATCTCACGCTAAAAATACACATAATGATTTCCTACATCAAACCCAGGTCCTTACAGCCTGACCCAAATGGGTTCTGGGCATCAGAATTGGCATCAAAGTGGGCAAACAGTCCATTTTCACAGATTTGAATAAGTAACTGATATTTATAAGGAGTTAAATGACTTTGGGCCCACTGATATCCCAGTGCAGATATATAGAACAGGGAGTCTCACATCAAAACCAGGTCTCTTCAGCCTGGCCCAAATGGGCTCTGGGCATCAGAACTGGCATTGAATTAGGCAGTTGATTTTGGCCATTTTAATAAGTAACTGGTGTTTTTAAGGGGTTAAATGACTTTGGGCTACTTATCTCACACTAAGAATACATAAATATTGATGCCCTGCATCAAAACCAGGTCTCTTCAGCCTGGCCCAAATGGGTTCTTGCATCACAATTGGTATCAAAGTGGGCAAACAGCCGATTTTCACAGATTTGAATAAGTAACTGATGTTATTATTGTGATGCTAATTATTTGTTAAACTTATAAAGAACAGAAAAGAAAAAATTGCTGAATAAGAAACTGACGAATAAGAAACCAACTTCAGCCCCGAATAAGAAACTGAACGAATAAGAAACCAACGTGTTTTATGAACAAATGTGACCAAAATGGAGCTTTTTAGTTTAAATGAAAATTGTTATGTTTGGAGATAGAAGTATTATTGCTTGGGCCTGTTTTGCTGCATCAGGGCCAGGATGCATGTGTGGGGTTATTATTATTCTAGGGGTCAGAGAGACCCCGACCTTCAGCCCATTAGGGTTTAGTCCTGTTCCCCCATCACACCCTCCCTGCTCCCTCATTACCTGTCACCAGTGCAGACGTCTTCTCTCACATGGAGCAAAATGGAGACTGGCTCCTCCCCTCCATGGGACTGATTACACGATTGTGACATCACCACAGGTCCTGGAGTACAATGCAGTCATATACACCTTCCAACTTTTGAAGAACAGATCGAAAAAGTATGTGACGTAAATTTTGTCCATACCCCAAGATACGTCCATTTACCACCTCTTTCTGCAGCTGCAGGAGGAGATGTCGGAGGGGGCATGAGGGCAGTGAGGGGAATTCAGCAGACCCCAGAGACTGCAGGGCAGAGACCCAAATCCGGGACTGTCTGCTGTATCCAGGACAGTTGGGACAAGAGATGAGTGAATCCATTCATGGGTCTCTGGTCCATCATCCAGATCAGTGCTACCTGGCAGTTGGATGGGAGGCCGCAAATCTCTTACCTTCCGGTGTCCAATAAGTCCGGGCTGGAGCGACGTCATCTATGAGTTCTGCTCATCTCTAGTTGGGACCTGTGGATTATTTTTTGTTCCCTCATTCACAGTCGGAGCCGACAGAACTTTCTCATCTTTATGCAGCTTCACTATAAGGCTGCCGTCACACTAGCAGTATTTGGTCAGTATTTTACCTCAGTATTTGTAAGCCATAACCAGGACTGGGTGATAAATGCAGATATGGTGATATGTTTCTATTATACTTTTCCTCTATTTGTTCCACTCCTGGTTTTGGCTTACAAATACTGATGTAAAATACTGACCAAATACTGCTAGTGTGACGGCAGCCTAAGACATCTGGATTTTTGGTCTCTATAAGGCCATGTTCACACGTTGCATAAATACTGTGTATATGTTTTCTACAAGATCCGCACCAAAATACACAATAACCATCTCCCCTGATTATTGCATCTTAGCTGCATTTTTTATATTTTCCCCTTATGTGATGCACTTTTGGTGCAGATGTGAAGCCGCATTTTTAATGTGTTTACTATAGTACAGAAAAGCTTTGATTTGGCACTTAAAGGGACACTGTCACCTGAATTTGGAGGGAACAATCTTCAGCCATGGAGGCGGGGTTTTGGGGTTTTTGATTCACCCTTTCCTTACCCGCTGGCTGCATGCTGGCTGCAATATTGGATTGAAGTTCATTCTCTGTCCTCCATAGTACAAGCCTGCGCAAGGCAAGATTGTCTTATGCAGGCGTGTACTACGGAGGACAGAGAATGAACTTCAATCCAATATTGTAGCCAGCGGGTAAGGAAAGGGTGAATCAAAAACCCCAAAACCCCGCCTCCATGGCTGAAGATTGTTCCCTCCAAATTCAGGTGACAGAGTCCCTTTAATATAGTGACTGCAGTTTTTTACATGCGTTTTTTTAGGCTCCACACATAAGGTAAGCAAGAATTTTTTTACTAACACCGCACAGTTCAGCCATGTCTTTAGACCACAGGGGTCCAGTTTTCATGAAATCACATCCGCTTTGCTTGGACAGTTAAACGCAGCAGAATTTCTGTGCAAAAAAAAGCAGCATTTACGCTACATGTGAGCACGGTCTAAATTTCGAAGCAAAGCTGCGGTTTTGGTGCATTTTTTCCCTATAGGCTTCTTCTGAATAAAAATTAATGTAGGAAAAAACACTGTTGCATTTTTAAGTGCGGAATCAAAGCTTTATTGTAATATTAAAATGCGGCTTCATATCTACCCAAAATCGCATCAAATAAGCAGGAAAACGCATACAAGAACGCAACAAAAGCACGCAATAATGAGAGAAGACTATTATTGCATTGTCTGGTGCGAACACCTGCAGAAGAAATGCAGCAGAAAGAACGCACCATTTACGTGTGAACATGGCCTCAGCATTACAATTCTATTACATTTTGGGGGTTTAATAGAGAAAAAATATTAATCACGCCATTTTTTAAAGCCATTTACCGATTCCCATAAATAATCTGATCTCTATAATGTGCGGGTTGTTACGATTACAAAGACACCAAATATGTCCACGTTATGTGCTGATTTGTGATGTTTATTAGTTTTTTTAAAAACGCGTTAAAGACAATTTTTTTCATTATCAAGCGTTTTACATTATTACTTTTTAGCAATTTTATAGGATGAAAAAAATTCTCTAATTGTTAAATACTTCCATTGTACACAGCCGTGTATTTCTATTAGTATATTCTGCTTGTAGTCAGATCCTCCAATACAGATCAAGTACAAAAAATTCTCCCGAGAGCAGCCCAGCCCCCAAGGAGCTACAGAGCGATGAAGAGGTGAGTGTAAAAGCCAGTGAAAAAGCTCTGACCGTGATGGGAAAGTCACGCCGAATCCGATGATGGCTGGGAGCTATGCTACAGTGACTCTCCTACCACCATCAGATGAATCTGTGTTATTACTTTTTCCTCACACAATTATCTTCTGCTGTGCTATCACACATTATCTGTACAGTTCGTTCAGTATTTTATGTTTCTCTCCCTGTCACTATGGCTGTGAGCTTAGATGACCTCCCACAGACAAAATGCTGTTGCATTTTCTCCTTTTATACAGGCTGGGATAGTCCCTCCTGATTGGCTGGGCTATACCATGTGATATGACAACCTCACGGCATTATGGAGAAGCCCAATCGGCTGTGCCCTGCATTCATGAGATCAGTCTCTGGCTGATGAGATCCTTTCCCATGTTTTTTTTTTCTTTTTTTTTTAACTCAAATAGATTTTTATTAAGAAAAATACAATTGCAATTTACATGTTATATTCATGATTTCAGTACTAAGTTTCCCAAATACCCAAACCTCATTATTCCCAACTTATCCCACCCCCACCCAACAAGACAGCCCTTCTCTTTTAAAAACACAACCATCAATGAAACTGAATAAACATCATCCCATTTAGGACCACAAGCCTCAAAGTTTGTTCTCACCAACTCAAATCCTTGACTCACCCGTCCCCTATATCAAACCTCATCCCATTTCAAGCCACGGAGACCACAGTTTCTCAAACATTTCTATTTTCCCTCTTTTCTTATAAATCCCTTTTTCCAATATCAGACCCTGCTCCACATATTGGAGAAATTCTCTTCTTGTAGGCGGTTCATCCTTAATAAATCCTTTCCCATGTTAAAATGACTGTGGCTTTATCAGAAGATTTGTGCAAATTGAATGGGTTTGTCAGCTTCTGTGAATTCCTAAAATTTTTTCAAACGTTCAATATCATTCAATAAGGTTCAATGTTTTTTTATTTAAAAAAGCAGTAAAGCATAAAAAACCTACTTAAAATAGGTAGTTCCAAACAAGAAGTGTGCACATAGGGAAAATGCTGCAAAGAGGAGATAAGGAGGCACATGGCAGTGTTATAGGCAAGGACTGGCTGGCAAATTTTGGCCTGGGGGGCAAGCAGACAGCAGTGGCCCATGAACAGCGGCCCATCCTTATAGTGTTTTCAGTCTGAAATTCACCATTGAGTGGGCTACATACACATACATAGAAGCGATGAAAAACCAAAACCCTACTACACAGATATGGGGTCAAAACCAAACTTAGTGTAATATCTTATTCGGGTGGATTCCGCCTGAAAAAGAGCTGCAAAACGCCACAAAAAATGAACATACTGCACAGCAATGTATAAACGACATTGCTATGCACGTTTAGTGTTTGGTTACCTCTTCACTGCTTCAGGGCTTAGAAACTGTGAATAGGTTAAAAGAAGTCATGCACTCATTTTTTTTTTGCTAAAGTTACTCTCCCACTATTGTGTAAAATAAAGAGAAAAGACTCCGGCGACGGGGCCACCACGGAAAACTATGGCAAAGCCACCAGTGAAACTGCTTTAGGAAAATGAGCACTGGCATTTTTCTGAAGCATCTTTGCCTAGAAAAACTTGGTTGACCAGATGTGGTGTGCACATACCCATAAAGGGGTTTTTATTATTATTATTATTTATTGTTATAGCGCCATTTATTCCATGGCGCTTTACATGTGAGGAGGGGTATACATAATAAAACAAGTACAATAATCTTAAACAATACAAGTCATAACTGGTACAGGAGGAGTGAGGACCCTGCCCACGAGGGCTCACAATCTACAAGGGATGGGTGAGGATACAGTAGGCGAGGATAGAGCTGGTCATGCAGCGGTTTGGTCGATCGGTGGTTACTGCAGGTTGTAGGCTTGTCGGAAGAGGTGGGTCTTCAGGTTCTTTTTGAAGGTTTCGATGGTAGGCGAGAGTCTGATGTGTTGTGGTAGAGGATTCCAGAGTAGGGGTGATACGCGAGAGAAATCTTGTATACGATTGTGGGAAGAGGAGATAAGAGGGGAGTAGAGTAGGAGATCTTGTGAGGATCGGAGGTTGCGGGTAGGTAAGTACCGGGAGACGAGGTCACAGATGTATGGAGGAGACAGGTTGTGGATAGCTTTGTACGTCATGGTTAGGGTTTTGTACTGGAGTCTCTGGGCAATGGGAAGCCAGTGAAGGGATTGACAGAGGGGAGAGGCCGGGGAATAGCGGGGGGACAGGTGGATTAGTCGGGCAGCAGCGTTTAGAATAGATTGGATGGGTGAGAGTGTTAGAGGGGAGGCCACAGAGCAGGAGGTTGCAGTAGTCGAGGCGAGAGATGATGAGGGCATGGACTAGGGTTTTTGCAGATTCATGGTTGAGGAATGAACGGATTCGTGAAATATTTTTGAGTTGAAGTCGGCAGCATTGCCAATGACTCATACACTGTCACGATTCCAGTCTATTCCCAGCGTGAGAGGGAGTTCTAGTGATCCCAGATATGTGATTTTTACAATTGCGGTTAAATGCTGACTAGAGAAGCAGCTGAGACTCTAGTCGGCATTTAACCATAACTATGTGGATTGTACAATTGTGTTAACTATGCTGGAAATGGAGAGGAATCGTGACAGTGTGTGCACAGCGTGTTATCGCGATTCAGCAATCTGCATGGACAGGTGGACTACAGAAATTTACCGTATTTTTCGGACTAAAAGACGCACTTTTTCCCCCCCAAAAAAGGGGGAAAATGGGGGGTGCGTCTAATAGTCGCAATGCAGGCTTTCCTAGGTGGCAGAGGTGCGGTGGCAGAGGTCCGGTGGCAGAGGTGCGGTTGCGGGGGTGTGGCGGCAGAGGAGGCGCAGTAAGCGGGGTCCCTTTCCCCGGTATGGTGATGCAGCAGGCCCGGTATGCAGCAGAGCCGGGTGAATCCTCTTGTTATCGGTGGTGGCGGCCATTTTCCGGGGCTTCAGGAAAATGGCCGCCGCGATCTCCATCTGCGCACGCGCGGCCTCCCGCGGCCATTTTCCTGAAGCCCCGGGAGCAGAGCGCTTCATCTGCACACGCGCGGCCTCAGGAAGATGGCCGCGCCCACCGATAACAAGAGGATTCACCCGGCTCTGCTGCATACCGGGCCTGCTGCATCACCATACTGGGGAAAGGGACCCCGCTTACTGCACCTCCTCTGCCGCCACACCCCCGCCACCGCACCTCTGCCACCTAGGTAAGCCTGCATGGTACGCCAGGGACCCCTCTCACGCCATACCTCTCACTGCACCTCCTGATCCCAGCACCTCCTGATCCCAGCACCTCCTGATCCCAGCACCTTCTCATCCCAGCACCTCCTGATCCCAGCACCTCCTGATCCCAGCACCTCCTGATCCCAGCACCTCCTGATCCCAGCACCTTCTCATCCCAGCACCTCCTGATTCCAGCACCTCCTGATCCCAGCACCTCCTGATCCCAGCACCTTCTCATCCCAGCACCTTCTCATCCCAGCACCTTCTCATCCCAGCACCTCCTCATCCCAGCATCACCCCACCTTGCCTCCTGTGACCCTGCTCTGCCACCGCCATAAGATACTGTAAATTCGGACAATAAGACGGACCCCCATGTTATAAAAAATCTTTTTTTCTGCAATTTTCACCCCAAATTTGGGGTGCGTCTTATGGTCCGGTGCGTCTTATAGTCCGAAAAATACGGTACCTATAAAACCCGTAAAACCCCTTTAACCTAAAAAGGCAATAACAGATCCAAGTGTACTGTACAGGTATAACAACAACCAAGTTTACTACAACTACTTGCAGATACTGAAAAAAATGAGCCGCAGTATAAGTATGCATGCAACGTATAGGAGCATATTCACAATGGCCATTAAACAGACAAAACCTAAGATGGGAAACAAAATGAGCAGCTACCCTGCCGTAAGGAAGTAAAACATAATGGTGCATAGGAATAACATAGGATAATTTGTAAACACTGTTTTTGATCAAAAAAGCGTAAAAGCCATCTCACCACGACAAGATGTTCTCAAATTGGGATGGTCCTATACTATATGTAAGGCCGGTGTCACACTACAGTATAACATCGATGCGAGATGCTAATGACCCTCGGCTCCAGCTTTGCTGCGAGTGTGATCCGAGTGTCAGTGCCCTGTGCTCCGATCCTCAGCATGAGAGCATTGCTGCACAGCTGCGGAGGATACTGAGATAGTAATTTCTCCATCTCCCACATTGCGTATATTGGACTCATATCCGAGTGCAGCCCGATGTCTCACACGCACCCATAGACTTGCATGGGATGCGAGTGAGCTGAATCTCGCTGCCAATCGCAGCATGCTGACGTAACGTCATGAGAAATTAATCGCAGAGCTACACTGCCTCATATTATAACAATGAGCCGAGTGCTATCCGATAAATTATCACATAGCGCTCAGCTGTGTTATATGTTCATGTGAACGAGGCCTAATATTGTAATTGTAACTGAAGCAACAATACTGCAAAGTTACTTGCAAAGTGAAAAAAAACAGTTTGTGGCAAGTTGTCTTCATAAAATTCATTCCTACATACCATTTCATTATCCACAGTAAAAAAGACAAAACAGTCCACTTTAAGAGGCCTTCCATTAAAGGTAATCTGTCCACCCCCGCCCCCCCCCCCCCCCCCCCGAGACGTGTATGACCTATTATTATGGGCATACAGGTAATAGAAATATTACACTGGTCCTACCTGTCTGCCTCATATTAATGGTCCTGTTGTAGAGAAATGTTATATTCTATATTTATGCTAATGACTTCTTCCAGGCTCCGGGGCGTGCAGTACCTGAAAGAAATCCCTGCCTCCTGTCCTCATTACAGTACTAACCCCTCCCATCAGCGTCAGTTACAGCCCTGTACTCCCTCAGGAATACATACCTCAACCTCCCTTCTATGGGCGCTGCATTCAGGGATGTTCTGCGCAGGCGCTGGCGACTTCCGGTCCTCTGGAGTGTGTGTCGATAAGGTTCTCCCCCCACTTCTTCCCTGGATAGTCATCGCCATGTACACATGGTTCCTAGCAATGACTGTGCAGCAACGATGTGGGGAGAGCACCTTATAGGCGCGCACATGCCAGAGGTCACAGTGACTCACCTGCGCAGAAGATCCCTGAATGCAGCACCCATAGAAGACAGGATGAGGTATGGATTTCTGAGGGACAGCAGGGCGCAGGATTCCAGGGCCATAACTGACACTGATGGGAGGGGTTAGTATTGTAATGAGGAGAGGAGGCAGGGATTTCTTACAGCACCGCATGCTCCGAGCCCTGGAAGAAATCATTAGCATAAATACAGAATATAAAAAAATACAAAATTTATTGCTTGGAAATTCGGAGACATGTTGTCAGAAGTTTATAGAATAAACTAGATGGTGGCCCGATTCTAACGCATCAGGTATTCTAGAATATGTATGTAGTTTATTTATGAAGATTTTAGAATAATGCAATGAATACACAGGATTGGGCCGGCTGGGCGTGACCAATTAGAGAAGCGTGGTTCAAATTCTGCGCCAATTCGTGGCCGGACTGCATCTGTTGCTGATTGATCACGTCCGGCCTGGCGCGACCAATCAGTAAAGCCAGGGCCAGCTTCAGGTTTTTGAAGGCCCCAGCGAAAGAGTCTCACAGCCCACATAGTATATAACACAGCCCACGTAGTATATAGCACAGCCACGTAGTATATAGCACAGCCACGTAGTATATTGCACAGTCACGTAGCATATAGCACAGCCACGTATTATATAGTGCAGCTACGTAGTATATAGCACAGCCATGTAATATATTGCACAGCCACGTAGTATATAGCACAGCCCACGCAGTATATAACACAGCCCACACAGTATATAACAGAGCCACGCAGTATATAACACAGCCACGTAGTATATCTCACAGCCACGTAGTATATCGCACAGCCATGTAGTATATAGCACAGCCCACATAGTATATAGCACAGCCACGTAGTATATTGCACAGCCACATAGTATATAGCAATGTGGGCACCATATCCCTGTTAAAAAAAGCTACGTGGGAGTGGGAGGAGGGGGTGTCCCAGCGGTGCGATGCTGCCAGCCCTGAGTGGAAGGAGAGGGTGTCCCAGCGGTGCGATGCTGCCGACCCTCTGAGTGGGAGGAGGGGGTGTCCCAGAGGTGCGATGCTGCCGGCTCTGAATGGGAGGAGGGGATGTCTCAGTGGTGCGATGCTGCAGGCCCTGAGTGGGAGGAGGGGGGTGTCCCAGCGGTGCGATGCTGCCGGCCCTGAGTGTGAGGAGGGGGTGTCCCAGCAGTGCGATGCTGCCGGCCCTGAGTGGGAGGAGGAAGTGTCTCAGCAGTGCGATGCTACCGGCCCTGAGTGTGAGGAGGGGGTATCCCAGTGGTGCGATGCTGCCGGCCCTGAGTGAGAGGAGGTGTCCCACGGTGCGATGCTGCCGACCCTCTGAGTGGGAGGAGGGGGTGTCCCTGCGGTGCGATGCTGCCGGCTCTGAATGGGAGGAGGGGGGTGTCCCAGCGGTGCGATGCTGCAGGTGCTGAGTGGGAGGAGGAGGTGTCCCAGCGATGCGATGCTGCTGGCCCTGAGTGTGAGGAGGGGGTGTCCCAGCGATGCGATGCTACCGGCCCTGAGTGTGAAGAGGGGGTGTCCCAGTGGGGCGATGCTGCGGGCCCGCTGTTGGCGGTGAGGCAGAGTGGAGTGCATTGCTTTCCTGGCAGAGGGCTTCAGGAAGATGGATGCCATAGGCAACACATGAGCAGACTGCGATATTAGCTGGACCAAAATCCCAATCTTCGGTGGCCAAAAGTTTCAGGAACATGGCCACCAGGAAAGCAATACACTCCTCTTTGCTCACCGCCAACACCAGGCCCGCAGCATTGCACTGCTGAGACATCCCCTCCTCACGCTCAGGGCTCGCAGCATTGCCCCACTTATGCCGCTGCAGACTTCCTGAGGAAGGGACCTTGTGATCCCGCAAACAAGACAGGAGACCTTTATTACAGGACAGGAGACAGTTATTACAGGACGAGGGATGTTATTACAGGACAGGAGACTGTTATTACAGGACGAGAGATGTTATTACAGGATGGGAGGCTGTTATTAAAGGAAAGGAAATGTTATTAAAGGATGGGAGACTTATTACGTGACAGCGGTCAGGGGATGTTATTACAGGACATGGAACATTACTACAGGACAGGAGACTTTTATTACAGGACAGAGGATGTTATTATAGAACAATGGACTTTATTACACGACTGGGGACGTTATTACAGGACAAGGGACATTATTGCAGAACAGGGGACATTATTACAGGACAGGGGATGTTATTACAGATTGAAGGATGTTATTACAGGATAAGGGACGTTATTACAGGATTGGGGCTGTTATTACAGGATAAGGCATGTTATTACGGAGCTGGAAACGTTATTACAGAATGGGGATGTTATTACGGGATGTGGATGTTATACAGGATGGGAGACATTATTACAGGACGGGGACGTTTCTGCAGAACAGGGGATGTTATTACAGGACAAGGGACCTTATTACAGGACAGGGGATGTTATTGCAGATTGGAGGACGTTATTACATAACAAGGGACATTATTACAGGTTGAGGGATGTTATTACAGGTCCCTGGGCGTTATTACAGGACTGGGGAAGTTATTTCAGGATAAGGCACGTTATTACAGGACTGGGGACGTTATTGCAAAACAGGAGACGTTATAACAGGACAAGGGACGGGATGTTATTACAGGACGGAGGATGTTATTACAGGTTGGGGATCTTATTACAGGATGGGAGACGTTATTACAGGACTGGGGACATTATTACTGGTCAGGCAGTGTTATTACAGGTCGGGGACATTATTACAGGACAGGGGACGTTATTACTGGACGGTGGATGTTATTACAGGATGGGGGACTTTATTACTGGACAGGGGATGTTATTACAGGGCCCATAGATCCAACCAACATACTATTAGGGGCATCAGTCCAAATTTTGCACCTGGGTCAGTAGGATTCTAGTTATGCCACTGTCCCTCTGACGTCTGTGCACAAAGTACAGCACAACCAGCATATAGATTAGTATATAATGTACTGGGCTACAGACATCAGAGGGTATATAACAATGTTGGGTGTTCTACTGTGTACAGATATACAGTATAATATGCACTGACTGATCTTCAGCCTACAGGATCTCACATGCTATAATATATGGTAATACAAATATTATATGATGTCCTGTAGGTCTCGGATCAGTCAGAGCAGGGTGCTGTACACATGGCCTGCAGTCTCTATCTGACCCTGGCTGTGAGTTATTGATGCAGACTGAACTTCTATACAGATGGGGTGAAAGTTCAGGTTGCTGCAATAAATCAGCCTAAGCCACAGACAGCCCGACTGCAGATAAACATCTTCCTGTTACCTCCTCATTCTTCTGCCTCTTCCTGCTTCTCCTGGGGCTCATGATGATCTCCATCCTGCTCCCGCTCTTCTCCGGCCAGATAGTGAGGTGAGTTTAGCTGACACTGACTGCACACAGTGTGTGGGCATGTGTGCCGTGCTGGGATGCGGCTTCTGACACTTGTACTCATTATTTAAAGGTACAGTGCCGGCACCCAACTTCTACCCAAACAGACAGCAGCCTGAAACTGCTGCTGGGGGACCGACCCGGGGGGGCATCTGCCATCCTGCCACCTGGCCCAGCCCGCCCCTGGATAGAGCACTGTTCGAGCTGGGGGGAACACTCTCTCGTGGGTGGCGGTACTGGCACAGGGCCTCTCATATTACGACGGTGTGTCTGACGTTTGTTGTGCACCACCACCGTCAGAGACAGTTCATTGTACTATGAGGGAGCCTGTGCCAGGGCCGTCGCCCAAGAGTGGGCCCACCCACCTGTCCAAGCAAACGTCACTCGCACGGCTGCTTGCGCCAAGTGGCGACCACGGCCCTGTGGGGGGAGTCAGCCCATTTAGGAAGGTATAAAAATGGCCTATGGTGGACATTCAGCAGCTGCAAATGGAGGAATTGGAGAAGTCAGTAAGAGGAGGCCAAAAGCAAGACATTTTTCAGGCAAGCTACGTATCAGCAGGGGAAGGTGGGGCAAAATAATTTGAAATCCATGATTGGTTCATTTTAATGAAGGTTAGATCACCAACATTCTGCGTAGCCAGACGTGTCCTTTTTTCGGTCAGTATTGAACCAGCAGCACTGAAGACTCTTTCTGATAGCACACTAGCAGCAGGGCAAGCAAGCTCCTGTAATGCATATTCTGCCAATTCAGGCCAGGTGTCTATTTTAGATGCCCAGTAATCAAAGGGGAATGACCTGTGAGGGAGAACATCGATAAGGGAGGAAAAGTAGTTTGTAACCATACTGGGCAAATGCTGTCTCCTGTCATTTTGAATCGATGCAGCAGTACCTGTCGTGTCAGCGGTCATTGCGAAATCACTCCACAACCTGGTCATAAAACCCCTCTGTCCAACGCCACTTCGGATTTGTGCACATCTAACACCTCTGCCATGTTGCCCCATACGGCTTGTGTGAGAACCATCACCGCCGCTGTGTGCTGGGAATGCCTGAACCAAACGGTCTACAAGAGTTGCTTGTTTGGTAGCCAATATTTGCTCAAGGTTCTCATGTGGCATGATATTTTGTAATTTTCCTTTATATCGTGGATCCAGGAGGCAGGCCAACCAGTAATCGTCATCAGTCATCATTTTGATAATGCGGGGGTCCCTTTTTAGGATATGCAAGGCATACTCAGCCATGTGGGCCAATGTTCCAGGTGTCAATTCACTGCTTGTGCTGGGTTGAGGAGCACTTTCTTGCAAATCAACATCACTTGTGTCTTGCAAAAACCCTGTACCTGACCTTGCAACGCCACCAGTTTCTATTGCCCCCTGAGAAGCATCCTCCTCCCATAAATATTCATCCTACTATGGAATACCTTTTCAGGCATTGCGCGCTGTGCTACTTTCACCGGATGGCCACGCTGTCCTAAAACTGTTTTTTTTTTTACAAACGTTTTTGGCCTGATACAGGCCTGCCAGATGACAGCTGTTGCAATGTAGATGGCTGCTGCGGATCATCCTCCTCCGCTTCTGAGCTACTGGCAGCGGCACCCTCTTCCCCCAATGGCTGCCAATCTGGGTCAACAACTGGATCATCTATCACCTCCTCTTCAATGTCATGTGCACGTTCCTCGGTGTCACCATGTAAGGTGCTATAGCGTTCGGGACGGGGCACCATAGTCTCATCAGGGTCAGATTCTGGCTCAGTACACTGCGAGGGCAATGTAGTGATCTGAGTCAATGGAACAGCATAATAATCTAGCTGTGACTGTGCATCAGTGCACTCCATGTCCGATTCATCTTGTAATGCGCAGTTAACAATTTCCCTTTCTAACCCAGGCACGATATGTGTAAAGAGCTCCATGGAGTAACCTGTAGTGTCGCCTGACGCATCCTTCACTTTTGCTTTGGGAGAAGGACACAAGGAAACGTCTTGTTCCTGACCGAGAGCATCCACTGACGACTCGCTGCTTTTATATTTGTAATTTTCTGAAGAGGAGGCGAAAGAGCTAGAGGCTGAGTCAGCAAGGAAAGCCAAAACTTTTTCCTGCTGCTCCGGCTTTAAAAGCTGTTTTCCTACTCCCAGATAAGGGACCCTTCGAGGCCTTGTGTAGCCAGACGATGACGCTGGTTCAACACCTCCAGCCTTAGGTGCTATTGTGCTTTTGCCACTACCACCAGATGCACCACCACCACCATCAGTACCAGCTGGCAACCACCGCCCACGGGCTCTTCCACCAGATGTCCTCATTTTTTGGAAAATCTAACCAAAATAACAACCGTTATATGGTACTGTAAAACAAGGTAGAAGGTACAGTATATATAAACTTGTTGAGATTTTAAATCTCCCTTTTTTTTGGCAGACTGAACCAAAACTCAGGCCCTGTGCATAAAACAACACAATGTAAGTGGCAGAAAGTGGCTGGCTGATATACGACAAACTAACGGGACTGAAGTATATCCACTTTGTGAGAATTTGAATCTCCCTTTTTTTGGGAGACTGAACCAAAACTCAGGCCCTGTGCATAAAACAACACAATGTAAGCGCAGAAAGTGGCTGGTTGATATAGGACAAACTAACAGGACTGAAGTATATCCACTTTGTGAGAATTTGAATCTCACTTTTTTTGGGGGAGACTGAATCAAAACTCAGGCCCTGTGCATAAAACAACACAATATAAGTGGCAGAATGTGGCTGGCTGATATACGACAAACTAACAGGACTGAAGTATATCCACTTTGTGAGAATTTGAATCCCCCTTTTTTTTGGGAGACTGAACCAAAACTCAGGCCCAGTGTGTTAGGTGTCGAGTTCCCGCCTCTGCATAGGGGGAATCTCAAACCAACTCTGCTGCGGTCTCCCATTCTTCTCCAGCCACGGTGGAGTCTGCTCAGCGGAGACATCAGTCCCAGCATCTTGCTCAGTCTCACTCTGTGCATAGAGTTACTGCTGTTTTTCCAGCTTCTGCCATTGAAGCCAGTGCTGGGCAGCGGCGAGCAGACGGTTTTGGGACTAAGTCCTGCTTTTCCCCTTCTGAGCATGTCCAGGGCATTATCTCCCATTGGAGATCGAGGGTCACATGCTCAGATACTGCAGCAGATCCCATTGGTCCTCCAGGAAGGTCCTGAAGGTGCTCAACTTCTGTGGCAGCCTCCCATTGGTCCTTCTGGGAAGGTCATGTACATGCTGCAGCTATATAAGGTTCGCATGATCGCACGGCCATGCACTAGTGTACATTTGTAAATGTGTGTGTGTTGTGAGTGAAAGTCGTTCTTGGATATCCCCTCCCTATTGGATGACTGCTCGCGGAAGGTGGATGATTGCTATCCAGCGCCCGACTTAGCCATCAGCACGTAACACACCATACAGCGTCTAATTGCTGTGACTGCCAGTGCGGCGCCGTGCGCTTTCACAGCGCTTTCCTGACCCAAGCCAGGGTGGTTAGTGGCGTCCGCCAGTGTGGCACCGCACGCACTCTCGTGCAGCTTTAATTATTATTTTGGTTACGCTGACACCCCATTAGCGGTGTCGAGCGCAAGTGGTCTAGACGGACTCGGATCCCAAGTCTCGGGACTAAGCTCGGTGACTCCTTGCTTGCGCTCTTGTATGCGGTACCGCGGCCCTGTGACTTAACAGGGTTCGCTTCCTTCACACAGGGTGAAGTTAACCCGTGTGTATTCACATTGTACCGCCATATAGTCCGTCATTACTTGGCAGCAGGTTCCATCTCTGCACGGTGGACCCCGGGCTGCGAACGCACCTTATTCTATCTTTCTTATTATTTGGTGCGTTCCGCTAGCCCTAACATTACACTAGTGCCAGGGTCTGGCTAGTAATGATGGACAAACAGCAATCCTTGCGGTACATCCAGCAGCTGGAGGGTAGGTTGGCGGCTCTCGAGAGCACAACCTCAGCTGTGGATGTAACCGCAGTTGCTGTTCAGGCTGCTAGCGTGGCTGCAGCCACCTTGTCCACTGCCACCCCTGTACCGACTTTATCTCGCCTCCCGCTGCCAGAAAAATTTTCTGGTGATAGTAAGTCTTGTAGGGGTTTCGTGAGTCAGTGCTCTATACATCTCGAGCTTCTGGCTTCTCGTTTCCCTACAGAGCGGGCCAAGGTGGGGTTTATTTTGTCTCTCCTGTCGGACAGGGTGTTATAGTGGGCTACGCCGCTGTGGGAGCGTGGCGATCATGTAGTGCAGAGTGCTTAGTTGTTCCTGGGCACTCTGAAACAGGTCTTTTTAGGACTTTGTGTCACCCATGATACGGTGCTCCTACTGTTGGCACTGACTCAGGACTCGTCCTTGGTCCGTCATTTTGCCGTCCACTTAAGCACCTTAGCATCTGAGCTGGAGTGGTCAGATAAAGCCCTAATTCCGATATTTTGGAGGGGGCTGGCTGACCACGTGAAGGACACCCTGGCCACTAGGGAGATTCCCGCCACACTGGAGGAGTTAATAGCAGTGTCCACTCGTATTGACCTCCGTTTTCACGAGCGCAGGTTAGAGCGAGCCCAGTGTAAGCAGAGGTTTCGGCTGGCTCCCACCTTCGCCAAACCTTTGGAATCTCCAGTCCAGGCCCCTGAGTCACATGAGGCCATGGAAGTGTCACAAGCGGGATCTAAGTCCCGGACCGCTCGTGCACTCCAGGTTTGTCATGTTTGCCAGCAGTCAGGACATCTTGCCACCAGATGTTCCCAGCGGTCGAGGAAACGTCAGCATCTAGTTGTAGTAGGTGGAGGTACACTAGACATGGCAAAGTTTGCCTCCAAATTGTCCTTTAAGGGGACAATAACAATAGGCTCATTCACTCACTCGGTTGAGCTCTGCGTGGATTCTGGGGTGGAGGGCAATTTTATGTCTTCTGCCTTCGCCCAACGTCACGCAATACCCCTGGTTATGCTAGCTCAACCAATAACGGTACGAGTGGTGAATGGGTCGACACTGCCCTCACAGATAACACACCAGACCATCCCTTTTACTCTGTCCATGTCGCAATCTCATCAGGAGATTATATCTTTGCTCGTCATTCCTGAGGGAATTGATGAGGTCCTGTTGGGGATACCTTGGCTATGGTACCAATCTCCTCATATCGAGTGGTCCTCAGGCAGAATTCTGGGATGGGGTGAATCTTGTGGGGGTAGGTGTCAGAGGGAGTGCGTTCAGGTTGCTACTACAGAGGTACCCGCAGATCTATCCTCTCTCCCCAAGCAATATTGGTCCTATGCGGACGTGTTCTCCAAAAAGGCGGCGGAGACCCTTCCGCCCCATCGCCCCTATGACTGTCCTTTTGATCTCTTGCCTGGTGCTGAGCCTCCCCGGAGGCAATGTCTCAGTACATTCAAGAGAATCTGGCAAGAGGGTTCATCAGGAAGTCAGTGTCACCTGCTGGGGCAGGGTTCTTTTTCATGCAGAAGAAGAATGGGGAACTACGTCCATGCATAGATTATAGGGGTCTTAACTCCATCAGTGTTAAGAATAAGTATCCTTTGCCCCTGATATCTGAGCTTTTTGATAGGCTACGAGGAGCAAGGGTATTTACTAAATTAGATCGGCGGGGTGCTTACAACCTGATTCACATCCGTGAGGGGGACGAATGGAAGACGGCTTTTAACACCAGGGATGAGAACTATGAATATCTGGTGATGCCCTTCGGGCTCTGTAATGCTCCAGCCGTTTTCCAAGACTTTGTAAACGACATCTTCCAGGATATGCTTTCCACCTCGGTCGTAGTTTATCTGGATGATATTCTCATCTACTCTCCAGATATAGACTCCCACCGGAGAGATGTTTGCAAGGTCTTCGACCTCCTACGGGCTAACTCCCTCTATGCCAAGTTGGAGAAGTGTGTGTTTGAGCAGGAGTCCTTGCCTTTCCTTGGCTTTATCATCTCTACCTAGGGATTGGCTATGGATCCTGCTAAGCTACAGGCTGTGATGGACTGGCAGGAACCCCATTCTCTCAAAGCGGTGCAGCGCTTTATGGGGTTCATTAATTACTATCGCCACTTCTCAACTTTGGTAGCTCCCTTGGTTGCCCTCACCAAGAAGGGGGCAAATCCAAAGTTGTGGTCGGAGGAGGTCTCCAAGGCCTTTCTCTTGATTAAGTCACACTTCGCTAGCGCTCCCATCCTGCATCGCCCTGATGTAGATAGGCCATTTATTATGGAGGTGGATGCCTCATCCGTTGGTGCTGGAGCAGTCCTCTTCCAAAAGGATGCTCAAGGTCGGAAGCATCCTTGCTTCTTCTTCTCTAAGACCTTTTCACCAGCGGAGAGGAACTATTCCATCGGGGACAGGGAGTTGCTAGCTATGAATTTGGCTTTCTCAGAGTGGAGACATCTTCTGGAGGGAGCTCGCTTTCCCTTCCAGGTGTTCACAGACCACAAGAATTTGGTCTATTTACAGACAGCCCAGCGGCTAAATTCTCGTCAGGCTAGATGGTCGCTGTTCTGCTCCCGGTTCCATTTCACCCTCTATTTTCTTTCCGGGGAGAAGAATGTTCGTGCCGACGCTCTCTCTCGCTCTGTAGTATCATCATCAGAGGAGGAGCCTCGGCTTATTGTCCATTCAAAGAGCCTGAGAATGGTGGCTCCGGTTTCGCTAGAGTCTGTGCCCAAAGGCAAGACTTTCGTTCCATCTAATTTGCGACCGGAGGTTCTCTCTTGGGCTCACTCGTCCATGGTGGTTGGACACTTTGGGACCAAGAGAACATCTGAGCTTTTGGCGAGGACGTACTGGTGGCCGCATATGGCTTGTGACGTCGCAGACTATGTTCGGGCATGTGTCTCCTGCGCCAAGAACAAGTCTCCTCGGCAATGGCCAGCTGGGTTGCTTTACCCCATGCCGGTGGTGGACAGGCCCTGGGAGATGGTCGGGATGGATTTTGTGGTGGGCTTACCCAAGTCTCGTAACTGCACCATTATCTGGGTGATCACCGACCATTTTTCCAAAATGGTGCACTTGGTGCCTCTTCCACGGCTACCTTCTGCACGGGCTCTGGCTGTGTTGTTCATCAAACATATGTTTCGCCTACACGGTATGCCAGACAAAATTGTTAGTGACCGGGGTCCCCAGTTTGCATCTCGATTCTGGAGAGGGCTTTGTCTACTCAGTATTGAGTTGAATCTCTCTTCGGCATATCATCCCGAGATGAATGGGTTGGTAGAGAGAGCCAACCAGACCCTGGTCACATATTTACGACATTTTGTTTCTGCCAGGCAGGATGACTGGGCATCCTTGCTACCGTGGGCTGCTCCGTGGGCAGAGTTTGCGCTTAACAATGCCGTAGCCGACTCTATGGGTCAGACTCCATTCCTCCTAAATTACGGCCAGCATCTGCGTGTCCCTGTGCAAATGCCCGTGTCTTCCGCCGACTCCAGGGTGGCAGACTGGGCTGTGGAGGCACGGGACATTTGGGACTGCACTCAGGATGCCATTCGGGCCTCCAAGGAGAGAATGAGGTCCTCCGCCGATGCTCACCGGCGTCCCGCTCCGACCTTTGCTCCTGGTGACTTAGTGTGGCTCTCCGCCTGTAACATCAGGCTGCGTGTTGAGTCCACTAAGTTTGCACCTCGCTACTTGGGTCCCTTCAAGGTCCTCGAACAGGTTAACCCTGTGGTCTACCATCTGGCCGTTGCTCCACGCTTGGGTATCACCGACACCTTTCATGTGTCCCTCTTGAAACCCGTATACATGTCCCGGTTTTCCGAGTCATCTGCCGGCACATCGGGTTCGTCTACGGACGATTACGAGGTGAATGCTATTTTGGGATGCAAGGTGGTACGTGGCAAAGAATTCTATTTGGTGGATTGGAAGGGTTATGGCCCAGAGGACACGTCCTGGGAGCCTGCTGAACATATTCGAGCTCCACAGCTCATTGCTGCCTTCGAGCGTAGCGAGGTCCAAGGAGGGGGGCTCTAGGAGGGGGGTAATGTTAGGTGTCATTGAAGCCAGTGCTGGGCAGCGGCGAGCAGACGCTTTTGGGACTAAGTCCTGCTTTTCCCCTTCTGAGCATGCCCAG
Organism: Ranitomeya imitator; assembly: GCF_032444005.1. Taxonomy (NCBI): domain Eukaryota; kingdom Metazoa; phylum Chordata; class Amphibia; order Anura; family Dendrobatidae; genus Ranitomeya; species Ranitomeya imitator. The sequence continues at coordinate 394,583,512 of NC_091283.1, forward strand.
GGCAAGATCTCCCGTTGGAGATTGAGGATCACATGCTCAGATACTGCAGCAGATCCCATTGGTCCTCCAGGAAGGTCCTGAAGGTGCTCAACTTCTGTGGCAGCCTCCCATTGGTCCCTCTGCTGCAGCTATATAAGGTTCGCATGACCGCACGGCCATGCGCTAGTGTACATTTGTAAACGTGTGTGTTGTGAGTGAAAGTCGTTCTTGGAAATCCCCTCCCTATTGGATGACTGCTCGCGAAAGGTGGATGATTGCTATCTAGTGCCCGACTTAGCCATCAGCACGTAACACACCATACAGCGTCTAATTACTGTGACCGCCAGTGCGGCGCCGTGAGCTTTCACAGCGCTTTCCTGACCTAAGCCTGGGTGGTTAGTGGCGTCCGCCAGTGTGGCACCGCACGCGCTCTCGTGCAGCTTTAATTATTATTTTGGTTATGCTGACACCCCATTAGCGGTGTCGAGCGCAAGTGGTCTAGACGGACTCGGATCCCAAGTCTCGGGACTGAGCTCGGTGACTCCTTGCTTGCGCTCTTGTGTGCGGTACCGCGGCCCTGTGACTTAACAGGGTTCGCTTCCTTCACACAGGGTGAAGTTAACTCGTGTGTGTATTCAGCGCCATATAGTCCGTCATTACTTGGCAGCAGGTTCCATCTCTGCACGGTGGACCCCGGGCTGCGAACGCACCTTATTCTATCTTTTCTTTTCAGTGTATATAACAACGCAATCTAAGTGGCAGAAAGTGGCTGGCTGTCATACGACAAACTAACAGGACTGAAGTATATCCACTTTGTGAGAATTTAAATCTCACTTTTTTTGGGGAGACTGAACCAAAACTCAGGCCCAGTGTATAAAACAACACAATGTAAGTGGCAGAAAGTGGCTGGAAGATATATGAAAAAATACAAGGACTGTAGTACAATTTCAATCTCCCTACAATGATCTCAGGACAAGTATGGCAGCAATAAAAAGGACTGCTGCACACAAAAATGTGGCTAAATAAACAAGATAACTGTGCAGAAATGAGCAACAGGATTTTTGCTTTTAAAAAAGCAGTTGGTTTGCACAGCAGCGTGCAAACAGCAATGCAGCTATCAGGGAGCCTTATAAGGCAGCCTAATAAGCTACAGAGCTGATGCACAAAATTATAGCCTCCACCATACCTCCCAACCGTCCCGGATCCAGCGGGACTGTCCTGATTTTGACAGTCAGCCCCGCGATCCCGGGCGGGACATTAATTGTCCCGCACTGGTTGGGAGGTATGTGATATCACCCGGTCAGCTGAGAGCTCCCTGAGTCCCTGCACCCGGCCTGCACAGCAGCACACCACATAATGGCTGCTCTGTGTACAGGACCTGTGATGAGGTCAAATGATGGGAGGAGTCAGGGGGTCACATGATCGGGAGGAAGACCTCCATGTACAGGACTTTGCTGGTTGCCATGGCGCCGGAGGAGGGTAAGGCAGCGTATGTGTGAGGTCAGGAGGTGTTTACAGGGTGGATGTAGCAGAGCCATGTGTGTATGAGGTGTATGGATCAGAGCAGCGTGTGAAAGGTGTATGGAGCGGAGTCGTGTGTGTACGATGTGTACAGAGCCGTGTGCATGAGGTGTACGGAGCGCAGCCGCGTGTGTACAAGGTGTACGGAGCGGAGTCGTGTGTAAGAGGTGTACGGAGCGGAGCAGCATGTGAAAGGTGTACGGAGCGGAGTCGTGTGTGTAAGAGGTGTACGGAGCACAGCCGCGTGTGTAAGAGGTGTACGGAGCACAGCCGCGTGTGTAAGAGGTGTACGGAGCACAGCCGGGTGTGTACGAGGTGTACGGAGCACAGCCGCATGTGTACGAGGTGTACGGAGCACAGCCGCGTATGTACGAGGTGTACAGAGCACAGCCGCGTGTGTACGATGTGTACGGAGCAAAGCCGCGTATGTACGAGATGTACGGAGCACAGCCGCATGTGTACGAGGTGTACGGAGCACAGCCGCGTATGTACGAGATGTACGAAGCACAGCCGCGTGTGTACGAGGTGTACGGAGCACAGCCGCATGTGTACGAGGTGTACGGAGCACAGCCGCGTGTGTACGAGGTGTACGGAGCACAGCCGCGTGTGTACGATGTGTACGGAGCACAGCCACGTGTGTAAGAGGTGTACGGACCACAGCCGCGTGTGTACGAGGTGTACGGAGCACAGCCGCATGTGTAGGAGGTGTACGGAGCACAGCCGCGTGTGTACGAGGTGTACGGAGCACAGCCGCGTGTGTACGAGGTGTACGGAGCACAGCCGCGTGTGTACGGAGCACAGCCGAGTGTGTACGAGGTGTACGGAGCAGAGCAACATGTGAAAGGTGTACGGAGCGGAGTCGTGTGTGTACGATGTGTACAGAGCCGTGTGCATGAGGTGTACGGAGCGCAGCCGCGTGTGTACGAGGTGTACGGAGCGGAGTCGTGTGTAAGAGGTGTACGGAGCGGAGCAGCATGTGAAAGGTGTACGGAGCGGAGTCGTGTGTGTAAGAGGTGTACGGAGCACAGCCGCGTGTGTAAGAGGTGTACGGAGCACAGCCGCGTGTGTAAGAGGTGTACGGAGCACAGCCGGGTGTGTACGAGGTGTACGGAGCACAGCCGCATGTGTACGAGGTGTACGGAGCACAGCCGCGTGTGTACGAGGTGTACAGAGCACAGCCGCGTGTGTACGATGTGTACGGAGCAAAGCCGCGTATGTACGAGATGTACGGAGCACAGCCGCATGTGTACGAGGTGTACGGAGCACAGCCGCGTATGTACGAGATGTACGAAGCACAGCCGCGTGTGTACGAGGTGTACGGAGCACAGCCGCATGTGTACGAGGTGTACGGAGCACAGCCGCGTGTACGAGGTGTACGGAGCACAGCCGCGTGTGTACGATGTGTACGGAGCACAGCCACGTGTGTAAGAGGTGTACGGAGCACAGCCGCGTGTGTACGGGGTGTACGGAGCACAGCCGCATGTGTATGAGGTGTACGGAGCACAGCCGCGTGTGTACGAGGTGTACGGAGCACAGCCGCGTGTGTACGAGGTGTACGGAGCACAGCCGCGTGTGTACGGAGCACAGCCGAGTGTGTACGAGGTGTACGGAGCAGAGCAACATGTGAAAGGTGTACGGAGCGGAGTCATGTGTACGAGGTGTACGGAGCGGAGCAGCGTGTGAAAGGTGTATGGAGCGGAGTCGTGTGTGTAAGAGGTGTGCGGATGAGAGCAGAGTGTGAAAGGTGTACGGAGCACAGCCATGTGTGTACGAGCTGTACAGAGCAGAGCCACGTGTGTACGAGGTGTACAGAGCAGAGCCACGTGTGTACGAGGAGTGCGGAGCAGAGCCATGTGTGTACAAGGTATACGAAGCGGAGCAGCATGTGCAATGTGTATAGAGCGAAGCCGTGTGTGTACGAGGTGTACGGAGTAGTGCCGTGTGTGTACGAGATGTATGGAGAGGAGCCGTATGTGTATGAGGTGTACGCAGCAGAGCCGTGTGTGTGCAAGGTATACGGAGCGGAGCAGCTTGTGCAATGTGTGCGGAGCGGTGTGTGTATGAGAGCTGTACGGAGTAGTGCCGTGTGTATGAGATGTGTTATGAACAGGTGATTCAGAACCACAATGGACCTAGTGGTTAAGAGCACACAAGTGACCTGGTAGTTACTAACATAGGACGAGCTCTGAGACGTGGGAACTCTGCTGACCGCAATCCCTAATCCTATCATACCACACTAGAGGTAGCCGTGGATTGCGCCTAACGCTCCCTATGCAACTCGGCACAGCCTGAGAAACTAGCTAGCCCTGAAGATAGAAAAATAAGCCTACCTTGCCTCAGAGAAATTCCCCAAAGGAAAAGGCAGCCCCCCACATGTAATGACTGTGAGTTAAGATGAAAATACAAACACAGAGATGAAATAGATTTAGCAAAGTGAGGTCCGACTTACTAAACAGACCGAGGATAGGAAAGATAGCTTTGCGGTCAGCACAAAAACCTACAAACAACCACGCAGAGGGGCAAAAAGACCCTCCGCACCGACTAACGGTACGGAGGTGCTCCCTCTGCGTGTCAGAGCTTCCAGCAAGCAAGAAAAACCAATATAGCAAGCTGGACAGAAAATATAGCAACCAAAAGTAACACAAGCAAAACTTAGCTTATGCAGGGCAGACAGGCCACAAGAACGATCCAGGAGAAAGCAAGACCAATACTGGAACATTGACTGGAGGCCAGGAACAAAGAACTAGGTGGAGTTAAATAGAGCAGCACCTAACGACTTAACCTCGTCACCTGAGGAAGGAAACTCAGAAGCCGCAGCCCCACTCACATCCACCAGAGGAAGCTCATAGACAGAACCAGCCGAAGTACCACTCATGACCACAGGAGGGAGCTTGACCACAGAATTCACAACAGAGATGTATGGAGCGGAGCCGTGTGTGTATGAGGTGTATGGAGCGGAGCCGTGTATGAGGTGTATGGAGCGGAGCTGAATGTGTACGAGGTGTACGGAGCGGAGCCGTGTGTGTATGAGATGTATGGAGCGGAGCCGTGTATGCAAAGTGTACGGAGCGCAGCCGCGTGTGTAGGAGTAGCTATGTGTGGCCATTATACGGTACGAAGTATCATGTGCGGTCATTATACAGTATGGAGCATCATGTGTGGCCATTATACAGTATGGAGTATCATGTGCGGTCATTATACAGTATGGAGCATCATGTGCGGTCATTATACACTATGGAGCATCATGTGCGGTCATTATACACTATGGAGCATCATGTGCGGTCATTATACAGTATGGAGTATCATGTGCAGCCATTATACAGTATGGAGCATCATGTGCAGTCATTATACAGTATGGAGCATCATGTGTGGCCATTATACAGTATTGAGCATCATGTGGGGCCATTATACAGTATGGAGCATCATGTGTGGCCATTATACAGTATGGAGCATCATGTGTGGCCATTACACAGTATTGAGCATCATGTGGGGTCATTATACAGTATTGAGCATCATGTGGGGTCATTATACAGTATTGAGCATCATGTGTGGCCATTATACAGTATGGAGCACTGTGTGGCCATATTTTTTTGTTTATAATTATTCTTTACGAACAATGTGATCAGCAGTGCTAAATGGGTGTGGTTGAGACGTGGATATGGGTGTGACTAGTGAATGGGTGTGGTCAGAGGCGTGGCCTAAAATTTACCGCGGCGCGCAATGACACATTTCCTTTGTATTTTAGTCATAAATTTATATATATTATTATTATCTATTATTATTGCGCCATTTATTCCATGGCGCTTTACATGTGAGGAGGGGTATACATAATAAAAAGAAGTACAATAATCTTAAACAATACAAGTCACGACTGGTATATATATGTATATATATATATATACAGTATATATGTATATTGTCATTTTTTACATTTTAAAAATGTCAAAATGGAAAATGGGTAGATGCAAAAGTTTGAGCGCCCTTGGAGATTTGTGTGCTCAGGTAGCTTTTACTAACGTTTCAGCTTGTTAGCGTTATGGCTTGTTCACTATCAACGTTAGGAAATGCCTAGCTTAATTGTTCAAATAACAGTCATTTTGACCTAGGGTGCGCAAACTTTTACATGCCACTGTACAACGATTTTTCTGGCTAATACAAGTGCAGCGCCCCAGGGTCCTGGTCATTGCAGTAATGTCATTTTCCTCTAGGGGGGAGTGATGTTACGCTTGGAGGCAATGAAGGAGTCAGGTAACACAATGCATGCAACATGTTCACACTCCAGACCAGAAGGGGGAGCTCTAAGCCTGTTTAAGGTGAACTCCCCTATAAGACCATCCTCATCTGGAGGGAAAAGGTTCAGTTCCTGTGAGGGAGACAGAGGGAAAGGAAACAGAGGAGCCCTGTGGCCTGAAGCGCTGCAGCTGCTAGGAAACAGACGGATAGAAAGCAGAACGTATTGCAGCAAGCGTGAAGGAAAGCAAAGCAAAGGAGAGGATATCAGAGGGAGATCAGCCAGGAGCAGGCTGCCTCCTTCTGAGGCGCAGAAATCCGGTAGCCAGAATACCGAGGGAGTAAGGATCTCTAAGCTTTACTTCAGAGACTGGCAGGACATCTAATTGCAAGTTACCTGTCCGCACCTACACCCAGGAGGCACGATGGCACCTCTCAGAGGCCGGGGTATGCTAGAGTCCCTACAAACAGCCTCAAGCCACCAGTTATACGGGTTTTGTCCTATCCATCTGGAGGACAGAGAGAGACATAAAATCTACAACAGTTGTGAGGACCTTATGAGAAGCTTAGCAGTAAGGGACTACAACACTGCAGCGCTAGAGGAAGGCCACTGATTTCCAACTGGATAAGGGGACTCTGGATTTGCCTCCAAACCGGCCGGACTCTGCCAGCCCCGTGATTTGTGCTCTGGACTGTGGATGTTGAACCCTTCAGTAAAAGGTAAAGAGACTGCAACCTTGTGTCCTTGTTATTCACTGCGCCTCACACCATCCACCATCTACACACTGGGAAGCCCTGGGGACATACTTCACCTGTGGGAAGGTATACTATCTAGCTGCCATAACATCACCCCAGCGGACCCCTTAGCAGGGCCGGTCACCTTGACCGAATACCACAGGTGGTGTCACGAACATATCCCTTTAAAGACCTTTCCCTTTAACACGGACGTCCCACGGGCCACGGACCGGGTCAGCCACCGTGACACCCCCCTGAGAACCGAAGGACCCGGTACCGAGTACCCCACTGCCCGCGAGGGCGCTCCATAATACCACAATATACTTTATTTTTATTCATTATTATTGTACACCGATATTAAAACATACGTGAACACACTGGACATGATTACATTACTGACTAGTAGGGCAGAGGAGCAGGGACACGGCAAATAAGTACTAGCTATAGACAGGTGTAATGATTTGCAGGACTGTGATCGCTTGGCCAGGTCAGTAATCTGTGACCACTGGACGGGAGCCCTGTGAATATCTTTCCCTGCTGGCATTCCCAGGCACACACCACTCCAATAGGAATGATGTGTTTAGGAATATGTTCTGGAGGACACAGATTACAAATTATTGCTCCGTACCAAATGTAAAAGCTCAAACTGACAATCTGGACCCTGACTCCATTTTTTCTTCATGTATTTCTGGTGTTCTCCAATTGTGCTTATTTCTGAATATATTGCTCAAAATTTATTGTACATGATTGGGACACTTGTCAAGGCCACTATTTGATTTTCAGCTATTCTCATCCAGTGCTGAACATTCTTATGTACAATGATATCTGTATTTTTAGGACATAGATCCAGTTGCATACAATTGTGGAACAGGGAGTCTTCAGCTTGTTGATGCATTACTCAGCCTGCGCATCTAAGTTTTGGAGCGGCAGGCGATCTCATTGTGCCTTCTGTGAGGTGCCTCAGTCCTCACACAGCACAGACTGAGGCAGCACATCATGTATGAAAACAAGGCTAGATGATTTATTTATTGTGCCTGTACATTTTCCTGCATGAGGAGGCGGAACACGAAAATGTATTGAGGAACACTTTTGTGGCTTCATACTGTATTGGCAGACACAGTAGGTACATTATACTGTATTGGAGAGCCCAATGGTGGCCTCACATTGAATTAGGGAACTTACAGGAGTCAAAAGGTTGCAGCATTGAGGACTCAAACATATTTTTCGAGCACGCTAAGCACACTTGGTTAGCAATGATAATGCCTTATCTGACCACGTTTGCTCATCACTAGTGACAGTATGTTTTTCTATTACATGTTGTTAATAAAACAATTACAAAAGAAATGGCTACTTCCTTGTGTGAGTTCTTTGATGTCTGACAAGAGTTGATTTCCGATGAAAAGATTTCCCACAATTTGAACAAGAAAATGGCTTTTCCCCTGTGTGAATTCTTTCATGAATAGAAAGTTGTGATTTATCCCTAAAACCTTTCCCACATTCTGAACATGAAAATGGTTTCTCTCCTGTGTGAATTCTCTGATGTACAACAAGTCTTGATTTCAGATTAAAACATTTCCCACAATTTGAACACGAAAATGTAATGTGACGACTTTGATGTTTAACAAAATGTGATTTGTTTATAAAACATTTCCCACATACTCGGCATGAAAATGGCTTCTCTCCTGTGTGACTTCTGTGATGTATTTCAAGTTGGGATTTCTTCGTATAACGTTTCCCACATTCTAAACATAAAAATGGCTTATCTCCTGTGTGAACACTGAGATGGGCAACAAGATTTGTTTTCCGGTTAAAACATTTCCCACATTCTGAGCATGAAAATGGTTTTTCCCCTGTGTGACTTCTCTGATGTAATACAAGTTGGGCTTTCAATCTAAAACTTTTCCCACATTCTGAGCATGAAAATGGCTTATCTCCTGTGTGAACTCTCAGATGTCTAACAAGATCTGTTTTCCGGTTAAAACATTTTCCACATTCTGAACATGAAAATGGCTTATCTCCTGTGTGAACTCTTAGATGTGTAACAAGATCTGTTTTCTGGTTAAAACGTTTCCCACATTCTGAGCATGAAAATGGCTTCTTCCCTGTGTGAATTCTCTCATGTAATACAATTTGTGCTTTCAATCTAAAACATTTCCCACATTCGGAGCATGAAAATGGTTTTTCCCCGGTGTGAATACTCTGATGTAACACAATTTGTGCTTTCAATCTAAAACATTTCCCACATTCTGAACATGAATACGGTTTCTCCCCTGTGTGAATTCTCTTATGTGCAACAAGATTGGATTTAGTACTGTAATATTTTCCACATTCTGAACATGAAAATGATTTCTCTCCTGTGTAAGCTATTTCATTTTCAGCAGAACTTCTCTGACTTTCACTTTGCATATTTGTCTTTGAGGATGCAGAAGAGAGGACCTGTTGAAAAGGATCAGGTGACAGATTTTTTCTTAGTTGAGCTTGAAGTGTATCTGAAAAAATTTCAGGTTCTTCACATGTATCAGATGTTCTACTACGATTATCAACTGCAAAATCTGTGAATATCACATGTCCTTCGGAGCTCCTGGTAAAGCCATCTGCCAAGAATAAAACTGATTTTACTATTTTTAAATAACATTGCGTTGGAATTATATTGATATTTATTTTGTTATATACTTAATAACATTTCCATATAAACTGTAACAAAATTGAATTATTGACAGACTAAGGCAGTAGATCACAATAGAGAGGCTGATAGTCCACCAGGTTGTGCACTTTCAAATTTGAATTTCTGTATTGTAGTCATTTTCTCTGTAGGTTCATATTTCCCTGTGTCTGTCACCAATCATTTCCAGTTAAATTATCAGTAGAAACTCATAAATAGGCCTGTAATCTGTTTTACTAGGCGATTCGATATCATGCATTCTCTGACAGGTACAAGCACTTTAGCATAGCAGAACGAACATGGGAGGAGCATAGACTGATCATGTACACATTGTTACAGCAAAAGAAATAATTATTTGATCCCTTGCTAATTTTGTAAGTTTGCCCACTGACAAAGACATGAACAGTCTATAATTTTAAGGGTAGGTTAATTTTAACAATTAGCTATAGAATATAAAAAATAAAATCCAGAAAATCATTGTATAAATTATATAAATTTATTTGCATTTGCAGTGAGAAATAAGGATTTGATCCCCTACCAACCAATAAGAGTTCTTAATGATTTAGAGATGATCTGCAAAGAGGAGTAGACCAAACTTCCTCCTGACATGTGCGCAAACCTCATCAACTACAAAAAAAGTCTGACTGCTGTGCTTGCCAACAAGGGTTTTGCCGCCAAGTATTAAGTCTTGTTTGCCAGAGGGATCAAATAGTTATTTCTCACTGCAAAATGCAAATACATTTATATAATTTATACAATGTGATTTTTTGGATTTTATTTTTGATATTCTGTCTTTCAATGTTAAAATTAACCTAGATGTATTGAGCAAATGGACTAAAACTTAGCTTTTAATAATTTTATATAAAAAAGACAAACTATCAAGTGATATACAAACAAGGGAAAATAAAAACAAAGAGGGGTTTTCGCCCACTCTTGTGGACACAATATGGTATGTTAGATAATAGCTAATACGCCTGTGCTGGTTTGTTATCTCAAGAGAGACACAGCATGCCTGTACTGTCTTGTTTCACAGATAATACGCCAATATACAAAAATGCGGAAAAGAAGTATCTTTGCTATATCTACTTCCTATGGTGCATACACATTGTCTGTACCAAATCAGCCTTAGTTAAATAACCAAATACTAACATACCACACATCCATGTGTAATGTCACCTTCCACTGTCCAAACAAGATGCGTATCCAAACCAATATTAAATTCAAATCAGCGTATAAACATAGCAGCATGAAGCCCGAGAAAACACAGTCATGATGAAACCTATTCAATCATATACACATATTATGGGATATTCTTATGCCCTTCCCACACAGGGGGGTCCCAAGTGTATTTCAACAATATTCTGTTTCAATCATTTAAGACATATGTGATCTTTCATAATTAATTCAAGCTCAGGAAGCCTGATATTCCATTAACATGGTGCGATCTCACCCATTTCCCTTCCTATATGATGGGTACTCAGCCTCCTGGTATAAGATAGCGTTTCCCGACGCATTTCGTCCTATCAGGGACTCATGAGGGGAGTGACAGGGATACCTGTGAGGCTGCGTTACCTAACGCTCGCTTGTGTCTCCTTTATATGTTATGGAGCCGGATCGCAATGTATCGCTCACCGTTCTCAGCCTGCGCCATACTTCCGGTCCATGTGACCTCAGTTCTGGTCTACCCGAGGGTAACTTTGCACCTGCGCGAAGGTTGGACCGCATAAATGATGTGCGATAGAGCGCAGGCCCTTCCACCGCGTCTGGGTATCACCGATACCTTTTATGTGTCCCTCATAAAACCCGTTCACATGTCGCGGTCCTCTGAGTCATCTGTCGGGACATCGGGCTCGTCCACGGACAATTTGAGGTGAACACCATTGTTGGGTCCAAGGTGGTAGGTGGCAAAAGTTCTATCTGGTGGACTGGAAGGGTCCTGGTCCAAAGGACAGGACCTGGGAACCTATTGAGCACATTCGGGCTCCTCAGCTCATTGAGGCATTTGAGCATGGCGAGCCCCAAGGAAGGGAGGTCCTAGGGGGGGGTAATGTTAGGAGTCGAGATCCCACAGCTGCACAGGGAGAATATCAAGCCATGTCTTCGGCAGTCTCCCATTCTTCCTGGTGCGGAGGATTCTGCTCAGCAGAGACATCAGTCCCAGCATCTTGCTCAGGCTAATGCTGTGCATCTGGTTGCTGCTGCCTCCACAGCTCCAGCTATAGCAACCAGCATTAGTCATTGGCGAGCAGACGCTCCTGGGACTAAGTCCTGCTTTTTGCCTTCTGAGCATGCCCGTGAGATGACCACTCATTGGTGGTCAGAGGTCACATGCCCAGGTATTCAAACAGCTTGGATTGGTTCATTGTCAAGGTCCCAGAAGGCTGCAGCTATAAAAGAATCGCAAGGCCGCACGGCCATGCGTTAGTATATCCAAATATGGTGGTGTGTGTGTGCAGCGTGTTTGTCTCTGGTGTCAGCTCCTAATTATCCTCTACTCTCGTGTTTTGAATGAGTCTAGGTGTTTGGAGCAAGGGACAGTGCCTAGTAGTGGCACAGTACACGATTCTTAGCATCAGTTAGTGGCGTTCGTCAGTCCGATACCGCGCGCACTCTGTGCGCTAAATTCGCTAGATCAGCGTTGGTTAGTGGCGTTCGCCAGTGCGATGCCGCGCACTCTGTGCGCTAAATTTTCTAGATTAGCATTGGTTAGTGGCGTTCGCCAGTGCGACGCCAAGCACACTCTGTGCGCTAATTATGTTCAGCAATTCTGTGAAGTAACAGCTCTCTCCGCAGTACACACCGGGAGATGGTTAACCCGTGTGTGTTCGGTGCAATTCCGCCATTTAGTGTCCGCCATTGCTGAGCAGCAGTTACCAACTCTGCACGGTGGACCCCGGGTTGCGTACGCACCTTATTGTTATTTTTATATTTATTTGGTGCATTCCGCCACCCCCCAGGGTCTGAATACTTTCCGTACCCACTGTATCTCTCACCCTGTTAGAATCAGGCTGCACTCAGATGTCGTCCGAGTGCAGTCTGTAACGCCGAAGGCTACGGGAACAAAGAGTGGACTGTTAGAATCAGGCTGCACTCAGATGTCGTCCGAGTGCAGTCTGTTACGCCGAAGGCGACGAGAACAAAGAGTGGACCCACTGGACCGTGGCACCAAACCTCCCCTGAGCGAGCACTCCAGAGTGGAACCAACCCCTATACAGGGACTGTTAGAAGGCAAGCACAGGGAAAACTAGTACCACGGAGGCCAGGACCAGGGATCGGCTCCAGGAAAAGGAAACAGGGAGAAAAACGGGGAAAAACAGAAAGGGAAGAAGGTGACGGAGGAAAACCTGGGTGAGAAGTAAAGGAGCTGAGGAACGGACTGAGGAAAGGGAAAACACAGGAACTGCGGAACACAGGAGCAGGAACTGAAAGAGAAAACAGGAGAACAAGAGGTTAAACAACACAGGGCTGGAAAGGCACAAGACTGGGAATGCACAGGACTGGTAAAGCACAGAAAACTATGCTGCCTAACTAAAGCAGGAAAACACAATAATCAGGCGCCTCCACAAAGGCAGGAGGGCCAGAAATACCTGAGGCCAGACTTTGATTGGCAGGAAGTACTTCCGGGTCAGGTCATGGAGGGATAGAAGAGCAGAAGGAGCGCGCGCGGTCAGAGCCTACTGCGCCTGCGCAACCCACAGGAGCGCGCAGCTGAGTGCAGGGAGGACGCGCGCTGGGATGCAAGCACCGAGCCCCGGAGTGAGGAGGACGCAGCAAGGACATCAGCTGACCTGGACTCGGCGGCAGCAGGAGGAGCGCCAGGAACAGGAGCCGAGGTAACACACCCACAAAGCTCTTCACAATTCTGCACCACCATACATCTCGTCTTTCATCTCTGTCTACCACGCTACCCATCCCCTCCACTCTGCGACTGATCTAAGACTAGCTCCATCCATAATCCAAACCTCACACCTCAGTCTCCAAGACTTTTCATGCTGCATCTGATTTCTATAATGAACTGCTCCAGACGATCTGACTAATACCTAGCCCCTAGATTTCTAAGAGTGCTTTTAAAGCACATTTCTTTAGAGAATCCTATCACCTCACTTTGCTAATCTAACCCTTCTCTGTTCCAGCATTTCTAAATTTTCTTCCGAATCTTGTCCCTTATCTGTCTCTTCATCTCCATGCATCCAATAGCACTTGGTAACTCAACATAGACAGATACAAGTTGATGACCAGATTATGCAGCTTTTTTTAAATGCCCTATTTATTATAAAGATGGTTGGTCAAACGCTTTTTTGCCTATTATGTCCCCCTATTTCCTTAAAGATTGTGAGTAGGAACCTCACTCCTTCGGTAACTGTTGAACTATGTGTTACTTTGTAATGTCTGTATTGTTTGTATATCCCCCCGCTTAATTGTATATTGCTGCGGAACATGTTGGCACCATATAATAAAATTATTGTTATTATATTTGCCGAAAAGGCCCATCTACCCTGGACCCTTCCCCAGGTTTTCTCTGATCTCAGACCAGATTAGTCTAAATTTGTCTATGGATTTTCTGACCTCGGAGATATCCAGTTCGGAAGTTGAAAATGAATAGTCACGCTGGTGGTTGTGGAACCATTGTGCCACGGACCGGGGAGAGCCTGGAGTGGCGTAACTAAGCAACCACCTGGTTCTTCACTAGAGCCCCTGATGGTGTGGTTAGTCTTGGCCTCAGATGGATAGCAGGTACCACTCCAGGAGAGGCCACGGAGTCACAGCAGCTGAGCCCCAGGGGGGCAGGGAAGCAGGGATGGACTTGGATAGTCAGACTGGCCATGAACATGAACTGATTAACAAGATGATTTTATGCTGTACCACTGGTTAGAGCAAGTTGTAAATAGGACTGAATGGCTGGTAGATGGAGTAGATACTGGCGGCACGGACAGGTTCAGGAATACAAGATGGACCCAGGTGCAGAATCACAGGTGATGGTTCAGATTGGACAGGTGAGATTAGAGGTGTGGACTAATCAGATCAAGACTAGCTATAGGCAGGATGGGTTTAGAAACAAGATCATGTTCAGACAGAATGGAAAGGAACAGGTTCAGCAAGCACAGATTCAGGGACCTTAAAATGAAGTAGCATGTATACACACTAATCACTGATGTGGTTTAAGTACTGCCCTAAACACCTGAAATCTTCCAGATATTGGCTGGGGACATTTTCAGAAGTGTGTGCTGCCCCATCAAGAAGTGGGGAGCACACGCATGCCCTAAGCACACTCCCAGGAGGCCTGTGGACTGTGCTCAGGACCCGGGAGGAAGCTGCTGAGTAGGTAAGCACGTCGGCATTCCTGCCGGGAGGAGAAAGAAGATTCATGCAGAAAATGGGGAGGTCTTAATAGATTCTTAATATTGATTATGATAAATTCAGCTAAATGCAGATATTCCATGAAGTCCGGCTGATGGCCAGAGATATAACACCAGATAAATTCTGTCTGATTAGCACATTCAATCTTACCATTGCTCTTTTAGTGGTAGGTAGATGAAAAGGACAATATATATAGAGTAGGTAAGGTCAGTAATAAAGCACATAGAGAGGTGGGTCTAAGGACCTTTTGGAGTAGGTAAGGTTTGCATGAGTCCGGCGGGATGATTATGAGCCAATTTAGCTCTGTCACAAATTTCACAAGCAAGCACATATTCCTTACAATATCGATAGCTGGTTACCAAAAATACCTGGCCACAAGTTGAAGAGTATTATTAATCACAAGGTAAACTGTGAGAACTGAGACATGGGATCCTTTAGGACTCACAGATGGAACAAACTATTTATGGGTGGGAACATCAGGGGCTATCTCTTAGCATCTGCGGATTTCCTCTACAAGATCTAGGAAAACACAAGACACAACTATAACTCCTGCAAGAATGGAATGGTTTCAGAATCCTCAGGATGAAAAAGACAGAAACCTTAGAAAAGACAATCAGTTTTTATACTTTTAGTCCCAGGTCTAAGCATCACAACAAAATCAAATCTCAAAAATAAAGAAAAGTGCCCATCCAGCTTTATTAGGGTTAGGTCTTTTAGCTGATTCTAAAGTCAGATGTAAGTGATCTGTAATAACAGTGAACATATGTTTGGCACCATTGAGAAAGCGGCACCATTCCACGAAGGCCCACTTAATTGTTACAATTCACAATTATTGATATCATAATTCCTCTTTACAGATGAAAATTTTGACTGAGGTTCCTTGCGATAGCAGCGCTTCAAACTCAGAAGCATCGAACGCCACAATAAAAGGATGGTCAAGATCGGTGTGAACCAATGCAGAGTCTGATGAAAAACCTTCTCAATTCAGTGGCGGCACGGATTGCACCAGGCTTCTATTTAACTACATCTGACCCCTTTCATTCAAGTCAATCAGAGGTTGGCAGTCTTGGGGACATTTTTAATAAATTTCTGATAATTTGCAAACCCCGAAAAACAACGCAAGGCTTTCAGGGACTTATGTTTTACCGATTCTTTAATGGCTTGGACCCCTTAGAGAGGTCCATTCGGAAAAAAAAAAGGGGGCAAGATATATCCCAATAAACTTACCTCCTGCTCCAGAAACACTAATTTTTCAATTTTATCAAATACAGAATTGTTTCTGAGCGTTTGTAGTCAAGTTAATACATGTCGGATATGTAACTCAACATCAGGTGTATAAACCAAGATGTCATATAGATGGACAACCACATATTACATAGTAACATAGTTTTTAAGGTTGAAGGAAGAATTTAAGTCCATCTAGTTCAACCCATAGCCTAACCTAACATGCTCTAACATGTTGATCCAGAGGAAGGCAAAAAAAAACCATGTGGCAAAGAGTAAGCTCCACATTGGGGAAAAAAATTCCTTCCCGACTCCACATACGGCAATCAGACTAGTTCCCTGGATCAACACCCTAACAAGGAATCTAGTATATATACCCTGTAACATTATACTTTTCAAGAAAGGTATCCAATCCCCTCTTAAATTTAAGTAATGAATCAATCATTACAACATACGGCAGAGACTTCCATAGTCTCACTGCTCTTACAGTAAAGAATTCGCATCTGTTATTATGCTTAAACCTTCTTTCCTCCAGACGTAGAGGATGCCCCCTTGTCCCTGTCTCAGGTCTATTATTAAAAAGATCATCAGAACGGTCTTTGTAATGTCCCCTCATATATTTATACATTAAAATAAGATCATACCTTAGTCTTTGTTTTTCCAAACTAAATAGCCCCAAGTGAAATAATCTATCTTGGTATTGCAGACCCCCCACTGCTAACTGCGACCCAGTCCGAGTGTGCTCCATTAATTACCACCCTTTGTTTCCTATCCCTGAGCCAGCTCTTAACCCACTTACACATATTATTTTCCCCTATCCCATTATTCTCATTTTATGTATCAACCTTTTGTGTGGCACCGTATCAAAAGCTTTTGAAAAGTCCATATACACTACGCCCACTGGGTTCCCTTGGTCCAATCCAGAACTTACCTCTTCATAGAAACTGATCAAATTAGTCTGACATGAACGGTCCTTAGTAAACCCATGTTGGTATTGGGTCATGAGGTTATTCCTCTTCAGATACTCCAGTATAGCGTCCCTTAGAATGCCCTCCAGGATTTTACCCACAGTAGAGGTTAAGCTTACTGGCCTATAATTACCGAGTTCAGTTTTTGTCCCCTTTTTGAATATTGGCACCACATTTGCTATACGCCAGTCCTGTGGTACAGACCCTGTTATCATGGAGTCTTTAAAGATTAAAAATAATGGTCTATCTATGACTGTACTTAATTCCTGCAGTACTCGGGGGGTGTATCCCATCCAGGCCCAGAGATTAGTCAATTTTAGTGATTTTTAGATGCCGCCGTACTTCCTGCTGGGTTAAGCAGGTGACACTTAATGCGGAATTTTTGTTATCACTGATCCTATTGTCTGCCATGGAATTTTCTTGTGTAAATACTGATGATAAAAAGTCATTTAGCATATTGGCTTTTTCCTCATCCTCATCCACCATTTCACCCAGACTATTTTTAAGGGGGCCAACACTATCATTTTTTAGTTTCTTACTATTTATGTAGTTAAAGAATATTTTGGGATTATTTTTACTCTCTCTGGCAATGAGTCTCCCTTTCTCAATCTTAGCTGCCTTGATTTGCTTTTTACAGAATTTATTTAATTTTCTATATTTATTTAATGCCTCATCACTACCTACTTCCTTCAATTCTCTAAATGCTTTCTTTTTGTCACTTATTGCGCCCCTTACAGCACTATTTAGCCATATTGGTTTCCTCCTATTTCTAGTATATTTATTCCCATACGGTATATACTGTGCACAGGTCCTATCCAGGATGCTAATAAACGTCTTCCATTTTCTTTGTGTATTTTTATGTCTCAGGATATCGTCCCAGTTAATTGCACTAAGATCTTCTCTCATCCGTTGGAAATTTGCCCTCCTGAAGTTTAGTGCCCTTGTAACCCCTCTACTACACGTCTTATTGAAGGATGCATGAAAACTTATTATTTTGTGATCACTATTTCCCAAGTGACCCCCAACTTTTATATTTGATATGGGGTCTGGCCTGTTGGTCAATATTAGGTCCTGAACCAGTTGTGAAAGGTAATTGTCTCTCATAGTTGTCAAAAACCGATTACCTTTGCTGGAACTGCAGGTTTCTGTTCCCCAATCTATTTCAGGGTAGTTGAAGTCCCCCATAATAATGACTTCCCCTTGAGTCGCAGCTTCATCTACTTGCTTTATGAGGATATTCTCCGTCGCTTCCATTATTTTTGGAGACTTATAACAAACCCCTATCAGTCATTTATTTTTCCCCCCTCCCCTTATCTCCACCCACAGGGATTCTTCATTTTCATTAAATTCAGCTATATCACGCAGGATGGGTTTTAAGGATGATTTTACATATAGACACACCCCTCCCCCTCACTTATCCGTTCGGTCATTTCTGAACAGACTATAACCCTGCAAGTTAACAGCCCAGTCATGGCTCTCATCCAGCCATGTCTCAGATATCCCCACCATGTCATAATTATGCTCCAACACCATTAATTCTAATTCGTCCATTTTGTTGGCAAGGCTTCTGGCATTAGTATACATACATTTTATGTATCTCTCTGCACCTCTATTCTTTCTTAAATTATTAATTGATCTAACCCCACCCCCCCATGCCACCGCCACCCCCAACTTCCTTATTTGTGCCCAGGTCTCTATCTGCACTATCTTCCCCTCCTATAAATTGAATACCATCCAACCTTCCAGCCATTTTCTCCCCCAGCACAGCTGCACCTTCCCCATTGAGGTGCAGCCCGTCCCTAGCATAGAAGCTGTAGCCAACTGACAAGTTGGCCCAGTTCTGCAGGAACCCAAACCCCTACTTCCTACACCAATTCCTGAGCCAATATTGACCACTTATCTCTCTGAATACAATATTTTTTGGACTAAAAGATGCACTTTTTTCCTCCAAAAATGTGGAGGAAAATGTGGGGTGCATCTTATAGTCCAGATGTACTGGCTGGCTCTGGCTGTGGTGGGTAGGTAGGGGAGCAGCATCGGCAGAGCAGCGGGTCACAGGAGGCTGGAGCTGGCGGCTGCGGCTAACTCCTGTGCCCGCTTCTAAAGAGAAATTAATATTCACTGCATTCCAAGGTCATGGGGGTGGAGGGCAATGAGTATTAATTTCTCTTTAATAGCGTCTTGGAATGATTGGCCCCCAACCCCGGTATGCATGGCCCCGTCCTTATGATTGGCCCACTCCACCTCCATCCTGGTATGCATGGCCCCATTAGAAAACATTATAAGAAAATAAAAAAAACACTTACCTTCCTGGCGCTCCCTCGCAGTGTCCTTCTCTGATGCCAGCTACTGCTTTATGCTTGTAAGCAGTGCATGACAGGGACATCATGCACTGCTTCCAAGCTGAAGAGCAGCTGCTGGAATACTCAGTAGAGCCATGCATATTTGGACAAGATGGGGGCCCGGCATACATACCAGAATAGGAATGGGGCCATGCCTATATGGATGAGATGAGGGCCATGCATACTAGGATAGGATGAGGGCGATCATTCCTGCCAGGATAGGCAGGATAGGAGAACCATTCCTACCAGCATAGGGATAAGGGGGCATGCACTCAGGATAGGGATGAGGGATCCATGCATACCAAGATAGGGATGAAGGAGCCATGCATATCAGGGTAGGGATGAGGGGGCCATGTGTATCAGCATGGAGATGAGGAGGCCATATATACCAGGATAGGAGATATTAAGTACAGAATTTACCACATTTTTTGCTTCATTTTTTTCCCTAATTTCCTCCTCTAAAACCTATGTGCATCTTATAGTCTGAAAAAATATGGTATGTCAATACAAGATCCCCGCATGTGTTGCGACTGTCTAACAGCCGCAAAATATGCAGCCACAGGGAATCAAACATATTTTTTGAGCACGCCCAAGATACTCAGATAACATCTGAGCATGCTCATCACTACTCACCACCTCCCGTGGCAGCCTATTCCCCTCATTGATCACACTCACTGTCAAACAGTAGGGGCATCACCCCACCACTGCCCGGCATCACAATTTCAACTTTATCGGCATCCTAGATGCCAAGACATTTGAAAGCAATGTTGGAGGAGGGAGCATCACATGTCTCCCATCATTCTCTTTCTGCGTCCTACGTCACAGTGCAGTGGGCGCAATTATGTTATTATAACAAGCCTGCTGTACTGAGATGTGCAAGAGGATCTGAAGACGCCATGAAGAGACAGTAACAGAGGGGGAATGGGTAGAGGTGAATATTCATTTTTTTTTTTAAATGTGGGACCTATTATACTGTACGGAGAAGTAGGTGGAGCCATTATACTGTAAGAAGTAAGGAGCTGTATGGGAAGATTGAGGGGGCTACAGTAGGGCATCATACCGTGCATGTGCAGGGCACTGAGGAAGAACTCACTGTGTGTGTATCATACTGTGTTTTGGGGCACTTGTTTGCATAATATATCTGTATTATTGAAGGTTTTGCATTCCTTGTTTAAATCAGGCCATACAGTGCCTTGCAAAAGTATTCGGCCCCCTGGAACTTTTCAACCTTTTCCCACATATCATGCTTCAAACATAAAGATACCAAATGTAAATTTTTATTGAAGAATCAACAACAAGTGGAACACAATTGTGAAGTTGAACGAAATGTATTGGTTATTTTAAATTTTTGTGGAAATTCAAAAACTGAAAAGTGGGGCGTGCAATATTTTTTGGCCCCTTTAACTTAATACTTTGTTGCGCCACCTTTTGCTGCGATTACAGCTGCAAGTCGCTTGGGGTATGTCTTTATCAGTTTTGTACATCGAGAGACTGAAATTCTTGAACATTCTTCCTTGGCAAACAGCTCGAGCTCAGTGAGGTTTGATGGAGATCGTTTGTGAATAGCAGTTTTCAGTTCTTTCCACAGATTCTCGATTGTATTGAGGTCTGGACTTTGACTTGGCCATTCTAACACCTGGATACGTTTACTTGTGAACCATTCCATTGTAAATTTTGCTTTATGTTTTGGATTAATGTCTTGTTGGAAGACAAATCTCCGTCCCAGTCTCAGGTCTTTTGCAGACTTCAACAGGTTTTCTTCAAGAATAGTCCTTATTTGGCTCCATCCATCTTCTCATCAATATTAACCATCTTCCCTGTCCCTGCTGAAGAAAAGCAGGCCCAAACCATGATGCTGCCACCACCATGTTTGACATTGGGGATGGTGTGTTCAGAGTGATGAGCTGTGTTGCCTTTACGCCAAACATATCATTTGGCATTGTTGCCAAAAAGTTCGATTTTGGTTTCATCTGATCAGAGCACCTTCTTCCACATGTTTGGTGTGTCTCCCAGGAGCCTTGTTGCAAACTTTAAATGACACTTTTTATAGATATCTTGGAGAAATGGCTTTCTTCTTGCCAGTCTCCATAAAGGCCAGATTTGTGCAGTGTACGACTGATTGTTGTCCTATGGACAGACTGTCCCACCTCAGCTGTAGACCTCTGCAGTTTATCCAGAGTGATCATGGGCCTCTTGGCTGCCTTTCTGATCAGTCTTATCCTTGTTTGAGATGAAAGTTTAGAGGGAGGGCTGGGTCTTGGTAGATTTGCAGTGGTATGATACTCCTTCCATTTCAATATGATTGCTTGCACAGTGCTCCTTGGGATGTTTAAAGTTTTGGAAATCATTTTGTATCCAAATCCAGTTTTAAACTTCTCCACAACAGTATCACAGACCTGCCTGTTGTGTTCCTTGGTCTCCATGATGCTCTCTGTGCTTCAAACAGAACCCTGGGACTATCACAGAGCAGGTGCATTTATACGGAGACTTGATTACACATAGGTGGATTATATTTATCATCATTAGGCATTTAGGATAACATTGGATCATTCAGAGATCCACAGTGAAGTTCTGGAGTGAGTTTGCTGCACAGAAAGTAAAAGGGGACGAATAATATTGCACGCCCCACTTTTCAGTTTTTGAATTTCCACAAAAATTTAAAATAACCAATAAATTTCATTCAACTTCACAGTTGTGTTCCACTTGTTGTTGATTCTTCACCCAAAATTTACATTTGGTATCTTTATGTATGAAGCATGATATGTGGGAAAAGGTTGAAAAGTTCCAGGGGGCCGAATACTTTCGCAAGGCACTGTATGCACTGCTTGGCCGAATGTACTATTTGTGGGAACACCTCTTTAAGTTTGTATCCATATGAAAAAATTCATCATATATTTGATAAAGAAAAACTTCCTCAATTGTACCCATTTTTGTAATAAATATCAAGGTTGGTTCACGAATTTATTCAAGCTTTTAGTTTTGGCCCTCTATGTATTGAGTTTCACATCTCTTCAGATATTTCTAGACAGCTATTAAGCCTCCTTTTGGCCTTTTTTTCTGCATGCTAAACATTCCCAGATGTTCCTCATAGGACATACTTTGCAGTCCGGTCACCATCCTGGTAGTTCTTCTCCGAACTTGCTACACTTTTTCAATGTCTTTTTTAAAATGTGATGCCCAGAACTGGACACAGTATGTACAGATTGAGATCTCGGCACTGAGATCTCGACTCCTGAGATCTCAATTGCACATGAGGCCAGGCTTTTTTTTTTTTTAGGTTAGGCACAACATTTGCCCTTCTCCAATTTTCGGGGATTTTTCTGGTTGTCCAGACATTTTCAAAGATTCTGGCCAGTTGTTCAGCAATTTCCTCTGCTATCACTTTCAGAACCATAGGATGCAATTCATCTGGACCAGGAGATTTAAATTAATTTAAATAAGCTAAGTGTTCCCTCACCATCACTATAGATAATGTGGATTATTTTATTATTTCAGTAGCACAGTAAAGAACGGTTGATGTTACTTTTGCTTTCAACAGAGATAATAAATAAATAAGGCAGCACACCTGCGCTTAGTCTATGTTTGGATGTGCAGGTCAGGTTTTTGAAATGTATTCTCTAGCCTTCTGATCATGCACTCCGCCTTCTAGCCACAGGTGTTTTAATTACAGCAGGTCCAATACCCCTCCATAGAGAGAGAGAATTTTAGTCTAGGAAGAGGTTTCACATGTACCCATTCAGATGGAGACGTTTATTCTCAGCGAGGTAAGGCAAGCGTAGGACCTGGTATAAGAGAGATGCCGTAAAGTGGCTACCAGGTACACATAAAATTGGCCATTTTTATGCGCTAAACGCTCTCATTTTTCATATTTCTAGTGCAGTAATGCAGTTCAAATTTCGTATTTCAAGTTTGTATGTTCTAGCGCTGCAGTGTGCTGCCTTATTTATTTAACTATATACGAGTTGGCGACTCTAGGTTCAGCACCTGTTCACACTTAGTCTATGTTTGGATGTGCAGGTCAGGTTTTTGAAATGTATTCTCTAGCCTTCTGATCGTGCACTCCGCCTTCTAACCACAGGTGTTTGAATTACAGCAGGTCCAATACCCCTCCATAGAGAGAGAGAATTTTAGTCTAGGAAGAGGTTTCACATGTACCCATTCAGATGGAGACGTTTATTCTCAGCGAGGTAAGGCAAGCGTAGGACCTGGTATAAGAGAGATGCCGTAAAGTGGCTACCAGGTACACATAAAATTGGCCATTTTTATGCGCTAAACGCTCTCATTTTTCATATTTCTAGTGCAGTAATGCAGTTCAAATTTCGTATTTCAAGTTTGTATGTTCTAGCGCTGCAGTGTGCTGCCTTATTTATTTAACTATATACGAGTTGGCGACTCTAGGTTCAGCACCTGTTCACACTTAGTCTATGTTTGGATGTGCAGGTCAGGTTTTTGAAATGTATTCTCTAGCCTTCTGATCGTGCACTCCGCCTTCTAGCCACAGGTTTTTTAATTACAGCAGGTCCAATACCCCTCCATAGAGAGAGAGAATTTTAGTCTAGGAAGAGGTTTCACATGTACCCATTCAGATGGAGACGTTTATTCTCAGCGAGGTAAGGCAAGCGTAGGACCTGGTATAAGAGAGATGCCGTAAAGTGGCTACCAGGTACACATAAAATTGGCCATTTTTATGCGCTAAACGCTCTCATTTTTCATATTTCTAGTGCAGTAATGCAGTTCAAATTTCGTATTTCAAGTTTGTATGTTCTAGCGCTGCAGTGTGCTGCCTTATTTATTTAACTATATACGAGTTGGCGACTCTAGGTTCAGCACCTGTTCACACTTAGTCTATGTTTGGATGTGCAGGTCAGGTTTTTTAAATGTATTCTCTAGCCTTCTGATCGTGCACTCCGCCTTCTAGCCACAGGTGTTTTAATTACAGCAGGTCCAATACCCCTCCATAGAGAGAGAGAATTTTAGTCTAGGAAGAGGTTTCACATGTACCCATTCAGATGGAGACGTTTATTCTCAGCGAGGTAAGGCAAGCGTAGGACCTGGTATAAGAGAGATGCCGTAAAGTGGCTACCAGGTACACATAAAATTGGCCATTTTTATGCGCTAAACGCTCTCATTTTTCATATTTCTAGTGCAGTAATGCAGTTCAAATTTCGTATTTCAAGTTTGTATGTTCTAGCGCTGCAGTGTGCTGCCTTATTTATTTAACTTTTTACTCATATATTTATAAGGCACGGGTCATAAATTGAAGTAGAATACGCTTATAACGGAGACCCAAATAAGGAGTCCTTTTGTTTTTTTGTTGAAATATCTGGATAGTTAAAGTCTCCAAAGATCACTATGTGGTACTTTTTTGAGAATAAAGACATCGGATGTAAAAAGAGTTCATCCATATTTTCAGTCTGTCCAGGTGGCCTATAGTAAACACCTACAATAGTGTCCTTTCCAACCAGTTACTACAGAGCTACCATTCTCTGAAGCTTGGATCTCTGTGGGGATATACACTTTCCTAAAACAATGCAACACCTCCTTCCCTCTTGTAGAGCCTGTTTCTTAGAAATAAGTTGTAGCCTTCAATGTTTGTGTTTCAATCATGTGTATATCACAAAGTTGTAGTGGTGCTTATGACATCATATCTCTCTTCCTTTGTTAGCAACTCCAATTCTCCTTGTTTGTTTTCCATGCTCTGTGCATTTGTATAGACACATTTTAGTTTGTAGTCGGTTTCTCTTGCTCCTCTATTTTCATTCCAAATTTGTTGTCCTTATTCTTTATTTCTTCTAATAGCAGGGTTCTCAGAAGACCTCAGTAGCTGCATACTTTGTCCTGGCTGTATTTGTTTCCCATCCCATATTTCTCTAGTTTAAAGCTCTCATGGTGAGTGTAGCAATGTGTCCACCAAACATGTGTTTTCCTGTTTTCGTAAGATGCAACCCATCTATAGCAAGGAGCCCATTATACAAGTAATTCACCCCATGGTCAAGAAACCCAAAATGTTGCTAACAGCACCATCAATGTAGCCAGTTGTTCAGCTATAGAGTCCTGTTTCATCTCCTTGTTCCATTTCCATCCACTCTTATTCGGATCAGGTTATTATCATACCCTGAAATCAAGTTTGGTGAACCAACGGGCTCTCAACAGCTGGTTATAGAGATCAGAGATGAGTGGCAGAGAATACTGATTCTTTACAGTAATTTTTTGAGTTCCCTTTGGTCAATATGTAAGAAGATGAACTGGACTGGGGTACCTCTCTTGCACCGGTTCCAGAACTGTCAGGACTTTCACCATTGTTGCACAGGGGAGAGCTTTCTGGCCTGGACCGACCAATGCACTTGTCAGCAGGGGGCAGGTCAGGGATAAAATGGGCTGCATGTGGGAAAAAGACAGGAGTTCTTGCAGGAAGACAGAGCGTGCAGCACAGAGAGGTACAGGCCTTGATAGTGGAGCATCTCCTGAGCGCAGGCCCACCTTGCACATCCCCTGTGACCATGTGCACTGCTCATTGACATCAGATGGCTACGCACCGGTCGTCCTCCCTTCCTGGAGGTGACTTACACGTGAGACCAGTGACTGCTGCGTGCGTGCGGACTAGCTGAGACCAGGTGACTGGGCCAGAGCATACCGACTTCTCACCCTCATACACCGCGGAGTAAGGCCACGCTCCAGCGGTATCGCATAAAGAACTGAGACCAGTACGAGGAAACCACGGGAATGGGAACCAGCCTAGTTCAGTAAAGACTCTCTCCCCACATCGAGGAATCGGACTTCCGTCTACCCAGGGCGACCCCAAGACATCACGTGTCGCTGTTATCGGTGCCACCGTTGGAGACCGAGACGCTGCAATCAAGAATCCGACAGACTGATAAGTTTACTCTTCTCATTTTGAACATTCGCCTAGCCCCTGTTTCACCTTTCCATCCCTCCAGTTTCAGCATTGTTATATACCCTACCTTCCATACTTATTTTCTCCCTGTGTGGAGTTAATAAATTTGTTAACTCTTGATCTGCCTCCTGTCCATAACGACATCCCGATCCCTGCAATTCTACAAATACATGGTCTGAGACCACCAACTTTTTACCAACAAAGCATAAATCTGTGCCAATTTGTGATGTGGTCTGATAAATCCTTTTGCAGACTGTTTGTTATATAATCTTTCGTGGCCTGAAGATCTGTACCAGAAAGATGATATAATTTACTCTTGGTGAGATGGGAGCTTGGTAACAGATCAATGGAGAAATCATAGCCTCTGGGTGGGGGGTCACTTTTCAGATTCAGACACAGAAAAGACATACGCAATTTTTAATTACTTCAGGTAAACCACGAAGTATGGCTTTAGACAGATTCCTATATTTCTTCTGCCACTGGTGACAGTCAATAACCCTGTGTAGGGGTTCCACTCACTCAGCTGCGACGGCTGACACTCAGGAGGCAGGTTCCTTTAAAGTTCACTGGGTTTATTGCTCCATAAACCATATGACAAAACAACAGAAAGCAAATAGCCTTTGGGTCAGGCAAAGAAAAACAAGGGTCCAGTTCATCCGGCTCAGTCCTGAAGCCGTAACACACTCAGGAGGGTTTCACCTCCACACATATCTCCCTGTGTTAAGCATTAGGCTTTCTTTTATATGTCTAACCACACCCAGAACCCATCACATGGCCAGACATGTGGTTGTAACATCACCACAGGTCCTGAAACACATATAGGTAGCTATGGTTACATCACAGTAGCAAGCCATCTATAAGGGACATATCTCCCATCGATTAGACACCCTTTAGCCACGCTACATACCTCCCCCCTCTGCCTAAAGCCGTGGGGCTTGGCACTTTCTCCCACTAGACAAGGGATTCTTGACAGGGCATCAGCATTACCGTGCAGCTTTCCGGCCCTATGTTCCACATGGAAACAGAAGTCCTGCAGGGCTAAGAAGCAACGGGTGACCCTAGCATTTCTACCCTTCGTTTCCCTCATCCACCTAAGTGGGGCATGGTCGGATATCAGTCTAAATTTACTTCCCAGCAAATAGTATCGTAATGTGTCGACTGCCCATTTTATGGCCAAGCACTCCTTTTCAACGACTGAGTAGTTCTTTTCAGACGAGGACAGCTTCCTACTCAGATAGAGAACAGGATGCTCCTCTCCATGTAGTTCTTGGGAAAGGACTGCTCCCACCCCAACATCTGAGGCATCTGTTTGAAGAATAAACTCTTTCTTGAAGTTTGGGGCCATCAGAACGGGTTGCTTACATAAAGCCTCTTTCATTTCTTGGAAGGCTGAATCTGTTTCTTCGGACCACTTAACCATTACTGATTTTGTCCCTTTTAGCAGGTCAGTCAGAGGCGCCGCCATTGTGGCGAAGTTTGGGATGAACCTCCTGTAATATCCCACGATTCCCAGGAAGGCTTTAACTTGCTTCTTGGAAACTGGTTTTGGCCATGTTTGAATTGCCTCCACTTTACTGATTTGGGGTTTTATTTCTCCATGACCCACTATGTATCCAAGGTACTTAGCTTCTTCTTTACCCAATGCACACTTCTTCGGGTTTATTGTAAATCCGGCCTCTCTTATAGCATCAAACACCGCTTGGACTTTCTCCAGATGACTCTCCCAGTCCGGGCTAAAGATGACGATATCATCTAGGTACGCAGCAGCGTATGCCTTGTGGGGTGCAAGGACTCTATCCATAGCCCTTTGGAAGGTGGCCGGAGCTCCCTGTAGGCCAAATGGCATCCGGACATACTGGAAGCACCCATCTGGTGTAGAAAACGCCGTCTTCTCCTTGGCTTCCTGTGCCATGGGGATCTGCCAATACCCCTTCGTCAAATCCAAGGTGGTTATGTACCTGGCGGGCCCAAGCCTTTCGATGAGCTCATCAACGCGGGGCATGGGATATGCGTCGAACTTAGAGACCTCATTCAACTTCCTATAGTCGTTGCAAAATCTCCACTCCCCATCAGGTTTTGGGACCAGGACAATTGGGCTCGACCAACCGCTCTTGGATTCCTCAATGACTCCAAGCT
This sequence comes from Ranitomeya imitator, assembly GCF_032444005.1. Classification (NCBI taxonomy): domain Eukaryota; kingdom Metazoa; phylum Chordata; class Amphibia; order Anura; family Dendrobatidae; genus Ranitomeya; species Ranitomeya imitator. The sequence goes on from NC_091283.1 coordinate 394,611,562, forward strand.
TCAACATACGCTCCACTTCCTTGGAGACTATTTCTCGACGGGCCTCAGGAATTCTATAGGGCTTCACGTTCACGCGCACATGGGGCTCTGTCAGGACCTCATGCTCTATGACCTTCGTGTACCCCGGCAACTCGGAAAACAGGTCCCTGTTTTTCTGGAGTAACTCCCGGCATTGCTGTTTCTGGGACTCCGATAGCGTCTCCGCTATAGTAACCGCTCCAACCTCATCTTCTGGGTTGCTTAACAACGATGGAGTTACTGTCGGCTCTCTATCTTGCCACGGCTTGATAAGGTTGACATGGTATACTTGGAATGGTTTCCGTCTTCCTGGTTGGTGAATTTTATAGTTTACTTCACCAAGTTTCTCGACAACCTCATATGGCCCTTGCCATTTGGCCAAGAACTTGCTTTCCACTGTCGGAACTAACACAAGAACTCGGTCTCCCGGATTGAATTGCCTCACTCTTGCAGACCGGTTGTAGACCCTGGCCTGAGCTTCTTGTGCTTGGAGAAGGTGTTCTTTCACGATAGGCATCACCTTTGCAATCCTCTGCTGCATCAGGGCCACATGCTCAATGACGCTTCTGTGGGGCGTGACTTCGGCTTCCCAGGTTTCCTTGGCTATATCCAGGAGTCCTCGTGGATGTCGGCCATACAGAAGCTCAAACGGTGAGAAACCTGTGGAGGCCTGTGGAACTTCATGAATGGAAAACATCAAATAGGGTAAGAGACAATCCCAGTCTCTACCGTCTTTCTCTATAGCTTTTCTCAGCATGCTCTTCAGTGTCTTGTTAAATCTCTCAACAAGGCCATCTGACTGGGGATGGTACACCGAGGTCCTCAACTGGGAGATTTTCAGGGCTTTGCATAGTTCCCTCATCACCTTGCTCATGAAAGGTGTCCCCTGGTCAGTCAGGATCTCCTTCGGCAGACCTGTCCGGGAAAAGACATGGACCAACTCGCGAGCTATACTCTTTGAAGAAGAATTTCTCAAGGGAATTGCCTCAGGATAGCGTGTGGCATAGTCCAGGATGACTAATATATACTGATGGCCCCGGGCTGATTTAACTAAGGGACCGACCAAGTCCATGGCAATTCTCTCGAATGGCACCTCAATAATGGGCAGTGACACAAGGGGGTTTCGGAAATGAGGAGTGGGAGCAGTTAGCTGACATGTAGGGCAGGACCTGCAATAGTTCACTATTTCCCGGTGGCACCCAGGCCAATAGAACCTCTGCACAACCCGTTCCTGCGTTTTTTCCACCCCTAGGTGTCCACCCAAGATGTGTGAATGGGCCATGTCCAACACCTTCCGTGTATATGGACCCGGCACTACCAACTGCTCTACCAACTCCTCCCTTATTTTCGTGACCCGGTACAACAACTCCCTGCTCATTAGAAAATGGGGAAATCTTGTGTCTGCCCCCGGCTCCTGTACCACCCCGTCAATAACTGTGACATTATTAAAGGCTTCCCTCAGAGTGGGGTCCCTATGTTGGGCAGTCCCAAAATTTTCACCGGATACCTCTAACTCCAGAATGTCAGATGCAGGGGACACTTCCTCCTCATCTCCAGCCAGGACACAAAAAGGAAACCTGTCTGACTCTGGGGGTGGCACCACCCTTCCAGGGTTCACTGGTTCCCTACTCTTGCTAGGGAGCTCAGAACCTTTCCCCCAAAAATCCCAAAACAAACAGAAATCCCGGCCAATAATTATAGGGTGCAACAAGTCCTGAACGACGCCGACTATGTGGGACTCCGTGCCACATGTCGTTTCAATGTTCACACTGGCCACAGGGTAGTCCTTTGCATCACCATGTATGCACCGCACTCCGACCTTCTTTCCCGGGAGCAGGTGGAGAGGAAAAGTGGCCCTCACCAGGGTCACTAGGCTCCCCGAGTCTAACAGTGCCGTTACTGCTCGACCGTTCACCTTTACGGGACACGCTTGAGGTCCCTCGTTGGGCGGAGAGTTCACACTGCAGGCTGGATACGCATAGTATGAACAACGGCGTCCCATGCTACAGTCCATCTGCTCAGTGGTCTGGGAACATCGGGCAGCTATATGTCCTGGCTTGTGGCACCTCCAACAAACAATATCACCCGTAGGGACCTTGGGCACCACCTCCCCCGCCCTTGGTGACCTTGGACGCGCCACCCCTTTTTGGGGCTCAGCTTCCTTCTGGGACCCCCAGTATGGCATGGGCTGCCTCCTGAAGGAGCCTTCCAACCCTTGGTATCTCTCAACCAGTCCGATCAGCTCGTCGGCATTCTGGGGATCACCCTGGGCAACCCAAGTCTGTATAGGCCTCGGGAGGGAATGGACAAACCGATCCATCATCACCCGTTCTACCATTTGAGCAGGCGTAGATGACTCTGGCTGCAGCCATTTCTGGACCAGGTGCAACAGATCAAACATTTGGGAACGAGGTGGTTTGTCCCGGTGATAGCCCCAGGAGTGAACTCGCTGTGCCCTGACAGACAGTGTCACCCCCAAACGTGCGAGAATCTCGGCTTTCAATTTGTGATACTCTTTGGCATCCTGCAAGGTCAAATCATAGTACGCCTTCTGGGGTACTCCTGTCAGGTATGGCGCAAGTACCTCTGCCCACTGCTCTGGCGGAAGTTTTTCCCTCTCAGCGACCCTCTCAAACACCGTCAGGAAGGCCTCAACATCATCCCCGGGAGTCATTTTCTGCAATGCGCGTCTTACCGTCTTTCGGACGTGGGTGTCATCAGCCAAACCTGGGGTTGGGGCGCTCGCCTTGCCCTGGATGGCGGTTGCCAGAAGCTGCATCTGCTGCTGGCTCTGTTGTACCTGCTGCATCAACAGCCTGTTGGTCTCTTGCTGCCTTTGCTCCTGCTGGACCAAGTGTTTCAGCAAGTCCTCCATTTTCTCCGGCAATGCTTGCTGGCTTGCAACAGCCTTGACCCAGGACATTCAAAAAATAAACTCACTTCTCCGCTGGGAACGCTGCTCGCATGTCTACCACCAATTGTAGGGGTTCCACTCACTCAGCTGCGACGGCTGACACTCAGGAGGCAGGTTCCTTTAAAGTTCACTGGGTTTATTGCTCCATAAACCATATGACAAAACAACAGAAAGCAAATAGCCTTTGGGTCAGGCAAAGAAAAACAAGGGTCCAGTTCATCCGGCTCAGTCCTGAAGCCGTAACACACTCAGGAGGGTTTCACCTCCACACATATCTCCCTGTGTTAAGCATTAGGCTTTCTTTTATATGTCTAACCACACTCAGAACCCATCACATGACCAGACATGTGGTTGTGACATCACCACAGGTCCTGAAACACATATAGGTAGCTATGGTTACATCACAGTAGCAAGCCATCTATAAGGGACATATCTCCCATCGATTAGACACCCTTTAGCCACGCTACACCTGTTATATTTATTTAAGTAAGGTTTGTCCAAGATCATGACCGCTGATTGGTTTTCAAGGAGAAAAATGGAGGGGAAGGCTCAAGCCTTACGGGAAAGGGGGGTCACACTGCAACAGGAAAATGATGAATCCCACAAGTTAGCTCTCAGAACCAGACAATTTGTGGGCAGAGCTTTAGATACAGGTGATAAGCTTCCCTAAAGGAAAGAAAATTTCTACAATCACCTGAAAAATCAGTCAGTGAGGTTAACCTTGGCTTAAAAGAATATCAAGAAGCATGCTACAGGGATTTAGACCTGACTGGTTTCATGATGTGGAAACCATACTGCAAGATAGTGGACTAACTTGGCCAGATCTGACATCTTATCCACCACTGCATGGCGGGGATACAAATGGCCCATTATACATGTATCAGAGGTAGCAGGCTCAAAAAAGCTACATCCGACAGATTTTGCCACACAGAGTGGCCTGTGCCTAGATTCCAGAGGAACCACAGCCTTCATTCTTTTTACAAGGAACTAGTCTTAAAACGTCCAACCTCTGGATTTGTTGCATGGGACAGCTGCTGCCTGGAGGAGGGAAGTAGAGGTAAGAGAATGGTCAGGTAGTCTAGTCAAAACCAGTAGGTCGGTATAGGGACAAAATCGTGAAGAAGGAGAATTATCAAACACAGAGGAACGCTGTAAATAAAAAAACAAACTACTGAAGAATTGCATTCTTTTTACTATTTTGCCACACTTGGATTTTTTTCCCGCTTTCCAGTACATCACATGATAAAACGTATGGTGTTATTCAAAACTGCAATTGAACCATTATTATCACATCATTTGCAGTATGTATCACCATAAATAATGTGCTCATTATATTGTACAGGTTGTTAGAATTGAACAAACTATGTCCAAGCTTATTGTAATCATTTTGCATCTTTATTTTATCTTCTAAAATACTAGATTAGGGCTCGCTCAGATTAGCATGTTAAAAAAAAGCTCCGATGTTGCTCCTGAAAAATTGTATGAGTGGAATTCATATGGTTCAACTTATTTCATGCGAGTGTGCCATTTTTTCCTCACCGAGCATCCGTATGCAATGCGTTTTTAACATCTTTTAGATACTGTAAGTCTCTATGCAATTTAAAGCTAGCTTGCAAAAGTAATAAAGCAATCTTATATACAGATAAGATAGATATATATCTATCTTACATACAGATAGATATATTGAATAAATAGGATAGATGTTGTGTAGATATTTAATGTCACAAGCCCCCTATATACAGTGGGGCAAAAAAGTATTTAGTCAGTCAGCAATAGTGCAAGTTCCACCACTTAAAAAGATGAGAGGCGTCTGTAATTTACATCATAGGTAGACCACAACTATGGGAGACAAACTGAGAAAAAAAAAATCCAGAAAATCACATTGTCTGTTTTTTTAACATTTTATTTGCATATTATGGTGGAAAATAAGTATTTGGTCAGAAACAAAATTTCATCTCAATACTTTGTAATATATCCTTTGTTGGCAATGACAGAGGTCAAACGTTTTCTGTAAGTCTTCACAAGGTTGCCACACACTGTTGTTGGTATGTTGGCCCATTCCTCCATGCAGATCTCCTCTAGAGCAGTGATGTTTTTGGCTTTTCGCTTGGCAACACAGACTTTCAACTCCCTCCAAAGGTTTTCTATAGGGTTGAGATCTGGAGACTGGCTAGGCCACTCCAGGACCTTGAAATGCTTCTTACGAAGCCACTCCTTCGTTGCCCTGGTGGTGTGCTTTGGATCATTGTCATGTTGAAAGACCCAGCCACGTTTCATCTTCAATGCCCTTGCTGATGGAAGAAGGTTTGCACTCAAAATCTCACGATACATGGCCCCATTCATTCTTTCATGTACCCGGATCAGTCGTCCTGGCCCTTTTGCAGAGAAACAGCCCCAAAGCATGATGTTTCCACCACCATGCTTTACAGTAGGTATGGTGTTTGATGGATGCAACTCAGTATTCTTTTTCCTCCAAACACGTCAAGTTGTGTTTCTACCAAACAGTTCCAGTTTGGTTTCATCAGACCATAGGACATTCTCCCAAAACTCCTCTGGATCATCCAAATGCTCTCTAGCAAACTTCAGACGGGCCCGGACATGTACTGGCTTAAGCAGTGGGACACGTCTGGCACTGCAGGATCTGAGTCCATGGTGGCGTAGTGTGTTACTTATGGTAGGCCTTGTTACATTGGTCCCATCTCTCTGCAGTTCATTCACTAGGTCCCCCCGCGTGGTTCTGGGATTTTTGCTCACCGTTCTTGTGATCATTCTGACCCCACGGGGTGGGATTTTGCGTGGAGCCCCAGATCGAGGGAGATTATCAGTGGTCTTGTATGTCTTCCATTTTCTAATTATTGCTCCCACTGTTGATTTCTTCACTCCAAGCTGGTTGGCTATTGCAGATTCAGTCTTCCCAGCCTGGTGCAGGGCTACAATTTTGTTTCTGGTGTCCTTTGACAGCTCTTTGGTCTTCACCATAGTGGAGTTTGGAGTCAGACTGTTTGAGGGTGTGCACAGGTGTCTTTTTATACTGATAACAAGTTTAAACAGGTGCCATTACTACAGGTAATGAGTGGAGGAAAGAGGAGACTCTTAAAGAAGAAGTTACAGGTCTGTGAGAGCCAGAAATCTTGATTGTTTGTTTCTGACCAAATACTTATTTTCCACCATAATATGCAAAAAAAATGCTAAAAAAACAGACAATGTGATTTTCTGGATTTTTTTTTCTCAGTTTGTCTCCCATAGTTGAGGTCTACCTATGATGTAAATTACAGACACCTCTCATCTTTTTAAGTGGTGGAACTTGCACTATTGCTGACTGACTAAATACTTTTTTGCCCCACTGTATAATGAATTAGCACCCTTCAGTACCTTTCATGTGGAACTAAAGAGTGTTTAGCCTTATTTAAAATATTAAATAAATAATTTTATTTGATAATCAGCAAAGGTAAAGCAGACAACTGGCTGCTGATATTTTTAGGCTGGGAAGGTCCCAGGTTATTTGCCCTTTCTGAGCCTAAAAAAAACAGACCACAGCCACATCAGAATTGGCACATTAGATGTGCCAATTCTGGTGCTTTGCCCCAGCTCTTCCCACTTGCCCTGGTGTGGTATCGGTTGGGTTTATGGTAGATCACATCTACCATTAACCCCTTAACGACCAGACGTATTTTTGGTTTGTCATATTTTGCTCCCCTTCTTCCCAGAGCCATAATTTTTTGGGGGGTCAAAATAGCTATGTGAGGGCTTGTTTTTTGTGGGACGGGTTGTACTTTTTAACGACACCATTGGTTTTACCATGTCGTGTACTCGAAAACGGGGAAAAAAAATTTCAAGTGCGGTGATATTGCAAAAAAAAGTGCAATCCCACACTTGTTTGGGGTTTTTTTTTCCACCATGTTCACTAAATGCTAAAACTGACCTGCCACTGTGATTTTCCAGGTCATTATGAGTTCATAGATACCAAAAATGTCTAGATTCTTTTTTATCTAAGTGGTGAAAAAAATTTCCAAACTTTGTTAAAAAAAACACAATTTGCACCATTTTCCGATATCCGTAGCATCTCCATTTTTTGTAATCTCAGGTTGGGTGAGGGCTTATTTTTTGCGTGCCGAGCTGACATTTTTAATTATACCATTTTGGTGCAGATACAATCTTTTGATCGCCCGTTACTGCATTTTAATGCAATCTCATGGCGACCCAAAAAAATTTGGTTTGGCGTTTTGACTTTTTTCTCGCTACGCTGTTTAGCAATCAGGTTAATCCTTGTTCTTTATTCATAGATTGGGTGATTCTGAACGCGGTGATACCAAATATATGTAGGTTTGATTTTTTTGAACTTTCATATTTTTATATATTTTTTAAAACATTTTTTTTTTTTTTACTTTTGACATGCTTCAATAGTCTCCATGGGAGACTAGAAGCTGCCATAACCTGATCGGCTCTGCTACATATAGGTGATGATCAGATGACCTGTATGCAGCAGAATTGCTAACTTGCTATGAGCGCCGACCACAGGGCGGCGCTCATAGTAATCTGGCAGTGACAACCACAGAGGTCTCCAGGAGACCTCTGGTTGTCATGACAACCTATCCGTGACCGGTGATCACGTGCTGAGGTCACTGATGGGCGGAAGCGTGCATTAAATGCTGCTCTCAGAGTTTGACAGCGGCCTTTAATGGGTTAATAGCCGTGGGTGGATCGCGATACCAACCGCGGCTGTTCCAGGCACATGTCAGCTGTTCAAACAGTTGACATGTGCAGGGAAAGATGTGGGCTCTCCACCAGAGCCCACATGAAAGGGAAGGTGTTCAACATAGGCGTAAATGTACGCCCGATGTCGGAAATGGGTTAAGCCCTGGGGTTAGTAATGAAGAGGCGTCTATCAGACACCCCCATTACTAACCCAGTAATCAAAAACGAAAACACACAGAAAATTACTGTGTGCTTTTTATTATTTTATTACAAACAAAGCCTCCCCTACACAGTCCCTCATTCACCTATTTATTACCAAAAATGTCTCTATGAAGCTCCTCCGTCGTAGTTCATGCTACCCGAAACTGGCTCCGGCGACTGTGAATATCAGTAAAATACAACTATTCACAGGTGCTGTGTACTAAAGACAATGCTCATAAGTGTCACTTGCTCCTGTGGCTCTGCTGAGCATTGTCATCACTACCCAGCACCTATGAATAGGGGTGACTTTACTACTATTCACAGTTGTGGAGCAAGATTCGAAGAACGGCAGACCTTCTTGGGAACAATTTTGGTAATAAATTGATGAACAAAGGACTGTCTCTTGTTTCTATTTCTGTCTTTTTATGTTTTTCAGATATCCATTTCATTGCATTCGTTGGAATATGGCGGACCAGTAAAGGATTTTTTTTTAGTTTTTATTTTTCAATAAATTGGTGATTGAGAGATAGTGTGGGGATTCTTTATTCAATTAAAGATTTACTTTCTGTGTGTTTTTCTTTTCCAATAATTTGTTTGCAATTGGGTTCTGTTACTAACCCCAGGGCTTGATGGCAGCTGTAATTTTTGACAGATCACAGCTGACATCAACCCCAACTACCATTACTCCAATTGCCACCGTGACAGGGCAATCGAAAAAAGCCAGGCAGAGCAAAAGAATTAGTGCGTCTCATTTGATGCGCCAATTTTGCGGTGGCTGCATGCTGGTATTTTTAGGCTGGTTAAGGCACAGTAACCAGGGTATTTCCCAATGTGATAATATAATCTCATAGCTATCTGCTTTACCTTTGCTGGTTATCAAAAAATAGGGGGATCCCATGTAATTTTTTTAAAATTATTTATTTAATAGGTTGAATAAGACTAAACACCTTTTAGTGTAACATGAAAAGCACTAAAGGGTGCAAGTTTATTATATATAGGGGGGCTTGTGACATTATATATGAACAGGACATCTAGCTATTCTAACTGTTCTATATACCTATTCTGATGGTTCTGGCTGCAAATATTCTGTACTTAGCTGATGAAATTTTGGGATTATTTTGAAATCTGTACAAATCTGGTGGCATACACATGGTCTGTGTGTATTTTCTACAATAAAGTGAGGTTTTATGAATATTTGGATGCTGGAATTCCTTTCTAAGGTTCTTTTATTGATTGATTCAGGCTATGTGTTTTGATACTGAACTGGTATTTAGCCTGATGAAGATGCTATTTCAGTATCGTAATGTGTAGACAATGTCTTATTGTCTTTTATTCTTTGGATGTTCATTATCAGCAGCGCCCTGTCCTCAATTTTTTTATATATCATTCTGTTTCTGTCACTAACTGTCTTAAAAAGTATTTTTAAAGGCATCCACTGAGCACAATGTTCTGTGATGGACAGGACTTTGAATACAGAAGTATCTCCTCTGTGTAACACCAATGCCGGCATCCCTGCAAGGTCCCTCTCCATGCTCCCGGCATGGATGTGGACATACTCACCACCACACATCCTTCTTACAGGGTTTTGAGGCTGTGGCCTCTGTTACAGCTAGGGGCGCTGTTTGTGCTCCCCAGAATGTGCATGCAGAGGGATGAAGTTCATAGCTGTGCATGGGAGTCACGGATTTCCAATCCGGGTTTTCCATGTGGCTGAAGGCCACAGATTTGTGTATGTTTAAAAGCTCTGCAGTAAGAGGTATGGGTGTGTCAGGTGTCAGGTGTGTGAGGTGCAGGTCAGTGTCAGTCTGGTGTGTGCTGCTGTGCGTATACAGTGATGCAAGTCGTCCATGGTACTGGTCTCAGATGCGCAGTCCTGTGCGCAGAGGTGGATGTCCTGTGCCCGAAGGCGTCGGATGTGGACAGTTATGTGCCCGGAGGTGGATGTCCTGTGCCCGAAAGAGGACTAGCATGTGTAACGATTGCAAACAGGTGGATATGGTGCCCGGCTGCTATCCGGAGGATATCTTGGACTGTGTACAACTTTGTGAGTAAAGAGACTGTAAGAGACTGATACAGCGATGCAGGACACCCATGAGAACTAGTCCGAGGAGGGCTGGTGTGTGTAGTGTCTGCAACATATGAGGCTGTGTATATGGAGACTGTAATATGGCGTGCGGTCACCCAGGGAAACTGGACAAGTGAAGTCTGGCCTGTTTAGGGACCGAAAATCTAAAGCCATGTGATATGTATTGCTATGAACTGGTGTAAACTGATCACTGATAATATACACTGAAGTTATATGCATTTGTGTGAAATGGACTTTAATGCTGTGAGGAAACACATTAAAGAGACTTTTTTTGTATTGGAACTTTGTGGGTCACTGCCTCGTCACTGCTTACGATGCTACTACAATCTTACAGGGTCTAAACATGACGTGCAGGTCTCTCGTTCAATGCTTACTGTGCACACTGAACCCTTGAGAAGCACGGAGCGCTCCACGCTTCTTAAAGGGGCAGTGCAAGCACTCTGGATTAGTCCCAAGCCAACAGCTGGGAGGCATCTAATACTTATGGCATCCTTCTCTGTAAGGAGATGCCAATATAACATCCTCTTTAGTGTTTAGTTTGAGTTTGTACTTGCTAGTTTGCTGCCAGGTCTCTGAAACTATTCCTGAACCGGATCTAGTCTGAACCTGAACCTATTGCTGTTTTGCCTGAACCTGATCCCTGAAGCTACCTAGTCTGAACCCATTTCTGAATATGTCCTGTTAGAACCTGACCCTGTTGTTGAACCCATCCAACTTATTGCTGAATCTGTCCTGTAACCGCTGAGGCGGTACTTAAACCTGAAACCCCTCTGGTGGTACCTGAACCTAAAACCACTGTGGCAGTAACTAAACCTAAAACCCCTCCGGCTGTAACAAAAACCTCTCAGGCGGTACGTAAATCTGCAACCGCTCCCTCGATACTTGAAGTAGCATCAGGGTCCATCCTGTCTTGGACTCAAGAGTCCATGACTGTGATTCGGACCCTTGGGGTTCGCTGCCATAGTACCAGGGACTGACCATGGTGTGATATCTGGCGGCTACCAGTTGCTCAAGCGTAACTTCACCATCAGGAGCTCTAGCAAAAATCAGGTAACCCCTTAGCCATGCTCCTCCAGGGTAAGCCCGGCCCGTGGAGCAGTGGGTCCACAATCCACAAGTATGAAACTCTGCATCAACCGAGACGTGATTATGGCAAAAAATAGTGTTTAAAAATAAAAAAAACATTTTGACACTAAATCTTTAAGAGTAAAATCCACAAGAAAAGCTATGCATAACACTAAAAATATTCAATACATAAAGAAATCCTACAGCCACTGACTTAGTAGAATATGAGACTGAGGCCACTACTCACCTGTGCGGTTACCTGTAGGAATCTCCTCTTTATAACGCTCATCACCCCTCACATATGTCTCTGTAGTATTAATATGGGTCAGATCTTTACCCTAGAACAAAAATTGTTAAAGTCAAAGACAGATGTAGGCATCATGCGGAATAACTTGGAACAGAAATCATAAAGTAACATAGAAACCAAAAATTACATGATAGCAACAGGTCTCCTGTATAAATTCAACCTGTTGGGTCCTAATTCTAACCAGCAGTCTACATAACAGTAAAATTGTGAGAAAATCCAGACATCTAGTGTCTATGATCAGCTTTAGTACATTTTAAAATATCAGGAGACTGGATTTGATGCAAGTATATACCACTACAGTACGCAATGCTGGTTAGAAGAGAATGCCAGATGTGGTGGTTGCTCAATTGTGCAGCAATACAATCTTCAAAAATTACGAGTGTATAAAAAAAATGGGTGCCACTCACCATTGACACATTATTTTGTGCTTTTTTAATCTAAGGTCATATGGTCAAGTTTCAAAATACCCCACAAATATATCTTCAAAGTTGGGTCCACTGGCGTACCCATTGCGGTACCAGCTGCCTGGGTATACCAGTATTCAGCAAACTGAAAGAAGTTATGAAAACAGTGTACATATAAAGTTCAGTAGTTCACCCTTGATATTTTGTACTGCAATCGATGCCTTACTGCCTGTACACTGGCATCCTGTGTGATGTGGGTGTACAGGCTCTTGACTTCGATTGTAGTCAGCTGGAATCCTTCATGCCAATCAAACTGGTCTAGTATTTGTAAAAATCCTGTCCACCAAAGGTGATGCAGCGGATAGAAAATAATCTTTATTCTACCCACCAGCATTTGGTATTCAGTCATGGAGGAGGGGGTGCCGCGAGTTCAGAAACGCTCTGAGTATACGGAGCGGCCGCTGTAACCGCGCACCCATCCCTGACTGGCAGCTGAGGTGCAATGTAGAGCCAGTGTCAGTTAGGGCCGGGGGCGCAGCTACAGTGGCCACTCTGTATAGTCAACCCGTGGCGCCCCCACCTACATTATTGAATCCGTGGCGTTCCCACTTCCATGACTGATTACCGAAATGCTGGTGGGGAGAATAAAGATCATTTTCTTTCCACTGCATTTGGCTGTATGCAGGCGCCAGACTGCAACATAACACTGTTAGCCTGCAGATTAACCCCAAATCTGCAGGTTAACAGTGTTATTCCTGGTGACAGGTTCCCTTTAGTACATCAGCCCTTGTTTGGTAGGACAGGATAGGGTGAATTACACGTCCTTTATGCTGCAGCCTGCAACTCATATCAAAACTCCTTCTCAGGGCTAATGATATTCCTTTTTGCTCTTAATCCTGCAAATTGTTCTGAGCAAGAAAATATTATACAGCATTTTTATTGCAGAAGTTGTGCATCAAAAGCATACAGCCAGACTTGGTTGGATCTTAACAGCATTGCTATATTGATACTGCAGTCTTATACGTCTATCTGAAGTGGGCACATTTTGCTGGCATTGTAATACTGTCTGCAATGTTTTCTCAACAGGGATATATTTTTCATAATCTAAAATGGGCAACACACATGGTAAGGGACTCCCCATGGACGTGATTCTGATGGGGAGCTCAGAGGTAGAGGATGTGGGCAAGGTGAAACTGTGATGGGCACGGTAGCACAATAAACACACACATCATGTTGTTCTAGCTTCCTGTTCCACTTTGTAGGGGGGCGTGGACATCATTCCTGAAGCCAGAAAAGTGTGAAAAGGTTGCTGGATGGATAGCAGATAATGCTTCCAGTCAATTTGCCAGCACCACCCTGTCTTCCACATGGTCCAGTCTCAGTAACAGTGATTATGGACCACATAATCTCCACCCTGATCCTCCTACCTCCCACCATGCAGAGTGCCCGGAGACAAGTGATCTCACACTTGGACACTCCAAAGAGCTGTTCACATTTCTATTTACAGTTTCTGGCCTCTCAACCTGCCAGTTTCAAGCAGGACATGAGGAGGTTGCATGTAGCGATGACCAAATATTTGAGCAGCCACGCTCACAAGAAGGCATTGGTGGGAAAATGCATTAACTGTTGTAAGAGGTGGATTATGATGAGAAACAAATGCCAACAATGGTGTTACGTCAGTAAGTAAAGAGGAGAACCAGCGTGCCGAAGTGGAAGACAAGGTGGTGGATGATGAAGTCACTGACTCAACCTGGGAAGGTGACATGCAGAACGAGGACAGCAGAGCACAGGGGAAGGGATCCGCAGCACGAGAACATGCAGGAAGAGGCAGGTGGCCAGGGTCACAAGGCAGTGAAGTGTTCTCCAGAGTACCAATACGGATGAAGTTGCCAAGCCAAAGTTTAGGTGCTCAAAAGTCTGGCGCTTTTTTAAAGACAATCCAGTTAACCAAAAAAAAGCTATTTGCAACATCTGCCATGCTAGAATTGGCCAGGGCAGAACAACTACCATTCTGACCACCACCAGGATGCTTAGGCACATGCAAGCAAATCACCCAACTACTTAAGGCCAAAAGCCAGGGTCCAGAAACAGTGTCTGCGGGTGACATCACTGCCTCTTCCCCTGTTCTACATGCACATTAGTCCACTTTCCATGGTGCTGGCGAAGATGCCTCCCATCCGTCACCTGTTGCATACTTGCAACCACCGTCAGCAACCACGTCCCAGCGCAGTGTTCAGTTGTCCCTAGTCCTTGGAACACAAGCGTAAATATGCAGCCACCCACAGGCTACAATACTAAACAGCCACATTTCCAGACTGCTTGCCCTGGAAATGTTGCTGTTTATGCTTGTGAAGACGGAACCTTTCCGCAACCTCATGGCAGCAGCCATCCCTCAATACTCGGTCCCCAGCCTCCACTATTTCTCCAAGTGTGCCATCCCCACCTTACACAAGCATTTGTCCCATAATATCAGCCATGCCCTGACCAACACTGTGACTGAGAAGGTCCACATAACCACGGACATCTGGACAAACGATTGTGGCTACATTACCCCGACGGCACACTGAGTGAACATAAAAGCAGGGACACAGTCGGACCCTGTGAAGGAACACGTGATACCGACACCAAGGATTACGGGACCTGGTTCAATCAGAGTTGCCCCACACCACCTACAGCAGTTCCTGCATCTCTTCCTCACCCTCAATCTCACAAATGTCAACATCAGTCGCAAGCTAGAAGCACTGCAGCACTGCCTCGGCTAAATTGCAACAATTGCTGCTGCCGTGGAGTTGCTGAAAGGTCTTACAGACTAGACTGTTCCGTGGCTCTCGCCCCTGAACCTACAAGCAGGCATGGTCGTGTGTGGCAATTACCATAACCCAGTGCCGGCTCTGAAGCTTGGCAACCTCACACACACACCATGCCTGGGCCACATGCTCAACTTAGTGGTTCTGCAGTTTCTCAAAACCTACCCAGATCTGCCTGAGCTACTTGTGAATGCATGCTGCTTGTGTGGCCTTTTCCTCAAGTCGACTACAGCTGCCGCTGACCTCACAGTGCTGCAGCAGTGTTTGTAACTTGCAGCTCACCGACTGCTGTGCTATGTTACCATGCGCTGGAACTCAATGTTACATATGTTGACATAGATTTGTGAGCAGCAGAGGGCTGTAGTTGAATACCAGCTACACCATGCACATCAGTATTCAGGACAGCCTCCGCACATAAGAGCTGATAAGTGGGCACAGATGTGTTACAAAAGTATGAGGACTCAACCAAGATAGTGAGCAGCGATGATGCCATAATCCGCATAACCCTCCCGCTTCTCTGTCTACTGAAACGCTTTCTGATCACAATTAAAGAGGAGCCTTTGCAGGTGGAACTAGTTGTCAACGTGGATTGGGTGATAATGAGGAGGACGAGCGTGAGCTGATTGCCTGTGCTACAGAGTAGGGTTGAGCGAAACGGGTCGTTCATTTTCAAAAGTCGCCGACTTTTGGCAAAGTCGGGTTTCATGAAACCCGATCCGACCCCTGTGCGGGGTCGGCCATGCGGTACGCGACTTTCGCACCAAAGTCGCGTTTCAATGACGCGAAAAGCGCCATTTCTCAGCCAATGAAGGTAAACGCAGAGTGTGGGCAACGTGATGACATAGGTCCTGGTCCCCACCATCTTAGAGAAGGGCATTGCAGTGATTGGCTTGCTGTCTGCGGCGTCACAGGGGCTATAAAGGGGCGTTTCCGCCGACCGCCATGTTACTGCTGCTGATCTGAGCTTAGGGAGAGGTTGCTGCCGCTTCGTCAGAAGCAGGGATAGCGTTAGGCAGGGTCCATTAACCACCAAACAGCTTGTGCTGTAGCTATTTCCACTGCCCAACACCACCTTCGGTGTGCAGGGACAGTGGAAGCTACATTTTTTTTTTTTCCCCTCAGCGCTGTAGCTCATTGGGCTGCCCTAGAAGGCTCCCTGATAGCTGCATTGCTGTGTGTACGCCGCTGTGCAAACCAACTGCTTTTTTCAAAGCACAAATCCTCTTGTTCCTTCCTTTCTGCACAGCTATCTTTTTTGTTTGTCCACACTTTTTGTTTAATTTGTGCATCAGTCCACTCCTTATTGCTGCCTGCCATACCTGGCTGAGATTACTGCAGGGAGATAGTAATTGTTTGACACTCCCTGTTTTTTTTTTTTTGTGGGAGATTAAGATTGACATTTCTGCTAGAGTGCCAGCCCTGTGTGTGCCATCTCTCACTCAGTGGGCCATAGAAAGCCTATTTATTTTTTTGCTTGATTTGGGTTATAAAATCTACCTGAAAAAATCACTACATCAATCAGTGGGAGAAAAATATTGGCCTCAGGGCTTGTGTGCCACTCTTGACTCCTGTGTGTGCCATCTCTCAGTCAGTGGGCCATAGAAAGCCTATTTATTTTTTTGCTTGATTTGGGTTCTAAAATCTACCTGAAAAAAATCAATAAATCAATCAGTGGGAGATTAATATTGGCCTTTGGGCTTGTGTGCCAGTCCTAAGCGTGCCATCTCTCTCTCTCAGATAGTGGGCCATAGAAAGCCTATTTATTATTTTTTTTATTGTCTTTATAAATTTTCCCTGGAACAAAAAAAAAAGAGTGGGAGATTAATATTGGCCTCTGGGCTTGTGTGCCAGTCCTGAGCGTGCCATCTCTCTCACAAATAGTGGGCCATAGAAAGCCTATTAATTTTTTTGCTTGATTTGGGTTCTAAAATCTACCTGAAAAAATCACTACATCAATCAGTGGGAGAAAAATATTGGCCTCAGGGCTTGTGTGCCACTCCTGACTCCTGTGTGCATCATCACTCACTCAGTGGGCCATAGAAAGCCCTTTTTTTTTTTTTGCTTTATTTGGGTTCTAAATTCTACCTGAAAAAATCAATAAATCAATCAGTGGGAGATTAATATTGGCCTTTGGGCTTGTGTGCCAGTCCTAAGCGTGCCATCTCTCTCTCTCAGATAGTGGGCCATAGAAAGCCTATTTATTATTTTTTTTATTGGGTTTATAAATTTTCCCTGGAACAAAAAAAAAAAGTGGGAGATTAATATTGGCCCCTGGGCTTGTGTGCCAGTCCTGAGCGTGCCATCTCTCTCACAAATAGTGGGCCATAGAAAGCCTATTTATTTTTTTTTTTTTGGTTTTATAAATTCTCCCTGAAAAAAAAAGGGAGATTAATATTGGCCTTTGGGCTTGTGTGCCAGTCCTAAGCGTGCCATCTCTCTCTCTCAGATAGTGGGCCATAGAAAGCCTATTTATTTTTTTTTTTTTATTGGGTTTATAAATTTTCCCTGAAAAAAAATAAAAAGTGGGAGATTAATATTGGCCTCTGGGCTTGTGTGCCAGTCCTGAGCGTGCCATCTCTCTCACAAATAGTGGGCCATAGAAAGCCTATTTATGTTTTTGGTTGATTTGGGTTCTAAATTCTACCTGAAAAAATCAATAAATCAATCAGTGGGAGATAAATATTGGCCTCTGGGCTTGTGTGCCACTCCTGACTCCTGTGTGTGTCATCTCTCACTCAGTGGGCCATAGAAAGCCTTTTTTTGTTTTATTTGTTTTCTAAATTCTCCCTGAAAAAATCATTTTATTTTATTTGGTTTCTAAATTCTTCCTGAAAAAATCATTTTATTCTATTTTTTTTTTCCTAAAGTCTCCCTGAAAAAACAAAAAAAAACAAATCAGTGGGAGATTAATATTGCCCTTTCTGCTTGTGTGCCAGTCTTGACTCCTGGGTGTGCCATCTCTCTCTCTCTCTCTCCAATTGTGGGCCATAGAAAGCCTATTTTTTTTTAGCTTGATTTGGGTTCCAAAATCTACCTGAAAAAATCACTACATCAATCAGTGGGAGATAAATATTGG
Organism: Ranitomeya imitator; assembly: GCF_032444005.1. Classification (NCBI taxonomy): domain Eukaryota; kingdom Metazoa; phylum Chordata; class Amphibia; order Anura; family Dendrobatidae; genus Ranitomeya; species Ranitomeya imitator. Next base: position 394,629,135 of record NC_091283.1, read on the forward strand.
CCTCTGGGCTTGTGTGCCACTCCTGACTCCTGTGTGCGTCATCTCTCACTCAGTGGGCCATAGAAAGCCTTTTTTTGTTTTATTTGTTTTCTAAATTCTCCCTGAAAAAATCATTTTATTTTATTTGGTTTCTAAATTCTTCCTGAAAAAATCATTTTATTCTATTATTTTTTTTTCCTAAAGTCTCCCTGAAAAAAAAAAAAAAAAAAACATCAGTGGGAGATTAATATTGCCCTTTCTGCTTGTGTGCCAGTCTTGACTCCTGGGTGTGCCATCTCTCTCTCTCTCTCCAATTGTGGGCCATAGAAAGCCTATTATTTTTTTAGCTTGATTTGGGTTTCAAAATCTACCTGAAAAAATCACTACATCAATCAGTGGGAGATAAATATTGGCTCTGGGCTTGTGTGCCACTCCTGACTCCTGTGTGCGTCATCTCTCACTCAGTGGGCCATAGAAAGCCTTTTTTTGTTTTATTTGTTTTCTAAATTCTCCCTGAAAAAATCATTTTATTTTATTTGGTTTCTAAATTCTTCCTGAAAAAATCATTTTATTCTATTTTTTTTTTTTCCTAAAGTCTCCCTGAAAAAAAAACAAAAACAAATCAGTGGGAGATTAATATTGCCCTTTCTGCTTGTGTGCCAGTCTTGACTCCTGGGTGTGCCATCTCTCTCTCTCTCTCTCCAATTGTGGGCCATAGAAAGCCTATTATTTTTTTAGCTTGATTTGGGTTCCAAAATCTACCTGAAAAAATCACTACATCAATCAGTGGGAGATAAATATTGGCCTCTGGGCTTGTGTGCCACTCCTGACTCCTGTGTGCGTCATCTCTCACTCAGTGGGCCATAGAAAGCCTTTTTTTGTTTTATTTGTTTTCTAAATTCTCCCTGAAAAAAATCATTTTATTTTATTTGGTTTCTAAATTCTTCCTGAAAAAATCATTTTATTCTATTTTTTTTTTTTCCTAAAGTCTCCCTGAAAAAAAAAAAAAAAACAAATCAGTGGGAGATTAATATTGCCCTTTCTGCTTGTGTGCCAGTCTTGACTCCTGGGTGTGCCATCTCTCTCTCTCTCTCTCTCCAATTGTGGGCCATAGAAAGCCTATTATTTTTTTAGCTTGATTTGGGTTCCAAAATCTACCTGAAAAAATCACTACATCAATCAGTGGGAGATAAATATTGGCCTCTGGGCTTGTGTGCCACTCCTGACTCCTGTGTGCGTCATCTCTCACTCAGTGGGCCATAGAAAGCCTTTTTTTGTTTTATTTGTTTTCTAAATTCTCCCTGAAAAAATCATTTTATTTTATTTGGTTTCTAAATTCTTCCTGAAAAAATCATTTTATTCTATTATTTTTTTTTCCTAAAGTCTCCCTGAAAAAAAAAAAAAAACAAATCAGTGGGAGATTAATATTTACATTTGTGCTTCAGTGACAGTCCTGCGTGTGTGGCATCTCTCTCATTTGTTGCCACCAACAACAGAGTGTGTAACATTGTGCCTGATTTTCGTTGTGGTCTCACTCACCTGTAAAGGGGTAGCTAAATCATACTGAAGTTATAGCTCACCGTGTAAGTTGTTTGACAGCAACAAATACCGTTAGTTTGTTTACGTTTTTAAAACAATGAGGAAGTCTGGTGGAAGAGGTCGTGGCCGGGGGCGTTCATTGTCAGCTGGTAATGAGGGTAGTGGTAGTGGTGGAGCATCAGCTGGTCGTGGGAAAAAAAATATTGCACCTAAGTCTGGAGATGTGGAGCCAGGTTCGTCGTCTGGCTACACAAGGCCTCGAACGCTCCCTTTTCTGGGAGTAGGAAAACCGCTTTTAAAGCCGGAGCAGCAAGAGCAAGTTTTGGCTTATCTTGCTGACTCAGCCTCTAGCTCTTTTGCCTCCTCTCGTGAAACTGGTAAATGTCAAAGCAGCGCGTCGTTAGTGGATGTTCACGGTCAGGGACAAGTCGCTTCCTTGTCCTCTTCAGCAAAAACAACAACAGAGAAGAATGCAGCAGGCGACACAACGGGTTACTCAATGGAGCTCTTTACACATACCGTCCCTGGCTTAGAAAGTGAAGCAGTTAACAGTCCATGCCCATTACAAGTTGAATCTGACATGGAGTGCACTGATGCACAGCCACAGCCAGACTACTATGCTGGTCCTTTGACTCAGACCACAACATTGCCCTCGCAGGGTAATGATCAAGAATCAGACCCTGATGAGACTATGTTGCCCCATCACGAACGCTATACCACCGACCGACACGGTGACACAGACGAAGTTGCACACGAGCTACAAGAAGAGGTAATAGATGACCCAGTTCTTGACCCCGATTGGCAGCCATTGGGGGAACAGGGTGCAGGCGGCAGCAGTTCTGAAGCGGAGGAGGAGGGGCCGCAGCAGGCATCAACATCGCAACAGGTTCCATCTGCCGGGCCCGTATCTTGCCCAAAACGCGTTGCAAAGCCAAAACCTGTTGGAGGACAGCGTGGCCATTCGGTTAAAGCTCAGTCTGCAATGCCTGAAAAGGTATCCGATGCTAGAAAGAGTGCAGTCTGGCATTTTTTTAAACAACATCCAATTGATCAGCGCAAAGTCATCTGTCAAAAATGTTCAACTACCTTAAGCAGAGGACAGAATCTGAAAAGTCTCAATACAAGTTGCATGCATAGACATTTAACCACCATGCATTTGCAAGCCTGGACTAACTACCAAACGTCCCTTAAGGTTGTAGCACCCTCGGCCAATGAAGCTAGTCAGCAACGCAACATCCCTTCCGGCAGTGTAGGGCCACCATTTTCCGCACCACCTGCAGTATCTGTGCAGGTTTCTTTGCCAGGCCAAAGCAGTCAGGGTCAGGGAATCACCAGTTTCGTAGTAGGAAACACTGCATCTAGGGCACCGGCGGCAACAATACCATCTCCCACCGTCTCTCAGTCTGCCATGTCCACCGGCACCCCCGCTAGTTCCACGATCTCCAGCTCTCCAGTCCAGCTCACCCTACATGAGACTATGGTTAGAAAAAGGAAGTACTTAGCCTCGCATCCGCGTACACAGGGTTTGAACGCCCACATAGCTAGACTAATCTCGTTAGAGATGATGCCCTACCGGTTAGTTGAAAGCGAAGCTTTCAAAGCCCTGATGGACTACGCTGTACCACGCTACGAGCTACCCAGTCGACACTTTTTTTCCAGAAAAGCCATCCCAGCCCTCCACCAGCATGTTAAAGAGCGCATCGTCCATGCACTCAGGCAATCTGTGAGCACAAAGGTGCACCTGACAACAGATGCATGGACCAGTAGGCATGGCCAGGGACGTTACGTGTCCATCACGGCACACTGGGTGAATGTTGTGGATGCAGGGTCCACAGGGGACAGCAAGTTTGGGACAGTTCTGCCTAGCCCACGGTCTAGGAAACAGTTGGCTGTAGCCGTTCGCACCCCCTCCTCCTCCTCTTCGTCCTCCTGCAGAAGCGAGAGCTCGTCCACAGACCGCAGTCGCACAACCACTCCATCCGCAGCTGCCACTGTTGCACACCAGGTCTCCCATTATGGGGCAGCTACTGGCAAATGTCAGCAGGCTGTATTGGCTATGAAGTGTTTGGGCGACAACAGACACACCGCGGAAGTTCTGTCCGAGTTCTTGCAGAAAGAAACGCAGTCGTGGCTGGGCACTGTAGATCTTGAGGCAGGCAAGGTAGTGAGTGATAACGGAAGGAATTTCATGGCTGCCATCTCCCTTTCCCAACTGAAACACATTCCTTGCCTGGCTCACACCTTAAACCTGGTGGTGCAGTGCTTCCTGAAAAGTTATCCGGGGTTATCCGACCTGCTCCTCAAAGTGCGTGGACTTTGCTCACATATCCGCCGTTCGCCCGTACACTCCAGCCGTATGCAGACCTATCAGCGTTCTTTGAACCTTCCCCAGCATCGCCTAATCATAGACGTTGCAACAAGGTGGAACTCAACACTGCACATGCTTCAGAGACTGTGCGAACAGAGGCGGGCTGTTATGTTTTTGTGGGAGGATACACATACACGGGCAGGCAGTAGGATGGCAGACATGGAGTTGTCAGGTGTGCAGTGGTCGAAGATTCAAGACATGTGTCAAGTCCTTCAGTGTTTTGAGGAATGCACACGGCTGGTTAGTGCAGACAACGCCATAATAAGCATGAGCATCCCCCTAATGCGTCTGCTGATGCAAAGTTTGACGCACATAAAGGATCAGGCGTCTGCAGCTGAGGAAGAGGAAAGCCTTGATGACAGTCAGCCATTGTCTGGCCAGGGCAGTGTACAGGACGAGTTAGCGGGCGAAGAGGAGGAGGAGGACGAGGAGGATGATGGGGATGGTTATATTTTTAATGAGGAAGCTTTTCCGGGGCCACTGGAAATTGGTGGCGCGGCAAGGCCGGGTTCTGGTTTTTGGAGGGACACAAGTGACGTGGATTTGCCTGAAACTGCCCCTCAACCAAGCACAACCGCAGATTTGAGAACTGGAACTTTGGCCCACATGGCGGATTATGCCTTACGTATCCTCAAAAGGGACACACGCATAACTAAAATGATGAACGATGACGATTACTGGTTGGCCTGCCTCCTTGATCCTCGCTATAAAGGCAAATTGCAAAATATAATGCCACATGAGAACTTGGAACTAATATTAACAACCAAACAATCAACTCTTGTTGACCGTTTGCTTCTGGCATTCCCTGCACACAGCGCCCGTGATCGTTCTCACACGAGCTGCAGGGGCCAGCAGACCAGAGGAGTTAGAGGGGCAGAAATCAGAAGTGGCGTTGGCCAGAGGGGTTTTCTGACCAGGTTGTGGAGTGATTTTGCTATGACCGCAGACAGGACAGGTACTGCAGCATCAATTCAAAGTGACAGGAGACAACATTTGTCCAGTATGGTTACAAACTATTTTTCATCCCTTATCGATGTTCTCCCTCAACCGTCATTCCCATTTGATTACTGGGCATCAAAATTAGACACCTGGCCAGAATTGGCAGAATATGCATTGCAGGAGCTTGCTTGCCCGGCAGCTAGTGTCCTATCAGAAAGAGTATTCAGTGCTGCAGGTTCAATACTAACAGAAAAAAGGACTCGTCTGGCTACCCAAAATGTAGATGATCTAACCTTCATTAAAATGAACCACAACTGGATTTCGAAATCTTTTGCCCCACCTTGCCCGGCTGACACCTAGCTTTCCTATGAAAAGGTCTTGCCTGTGGACTATTCTGAATGCCTTTTCCAATCTCGTAATTTTCTGCACCTGATTGTCCAGCATACGACATGTTTACACCTCACTAAATGGCCAAACTCCCCACACGGGGCCGTGGTATCGACACTTGGCGACAGCACCCGTGAGAGTGCTGTTTGTCTGAAGAGGTGGGTGTGCCCGCTTTTGGTCGACGGCACTGCCACTGGGTCCCTCCTAGTACAATAAAGTGTCTCTGGCGGTGGTGGTGCGCACCCAACGTCAGACACACCGTTGTAATATGAGGGGCCCTGGGCCTGTACCGCCGGCCACAAGACAGTTCCCCCCCAGCTCAAACAGTGCTCTACCACTTGCAAAATTATCTCACAGCTCCACCAATGTTTAGTCTATGCGCTGACATCCTTCAATGCCTGCCACTGACAATACCATTGTATTGACATTTTTGTTATGTTAGGCCTTCGAAGCCTGTCTGCGGTCACTCCTTCCACTATGTCTCCACTGACCACACCACTGCTGCCCGTGTACCCCTGGAACCAATTTAAAATTGCCTACAGCCAGCCCAATTTTTTTACTTTAGGCCTTCGATGCCTGTCTGCGGTCACTCCTTCCACTAGGCCTCCACTGACCACACCACTGCTGCCCGTGTACCCCTGGAACCAATTTAAAATTGCCTACAGCCAGCCCAATTTTTTTACTTTAGGCCTTCGATGCCTGTCTGCGGTCACTCCTTCCACTAGGCCTCCACTGACCACACCACTGCTGCCCGTGTACCCCTGGAACCAATTTAAAATTGCCTACAGCCATGTGTTATTATTTTAGGCCTTCGATGCCTGTCTGTGGTCACTCCTTCCACTAGGCCTCCACTGACCACACCACTGCTGCCCTTGTACCCCTGGAACCAATTTAAAATTGCCTACAGCCATGTGTTATTATTTTAGGCCTTCGATGCCTGTCTGCGGTCACTCCTTCCACTAGGCCTCCACTGACCACACCACTGCTGCCCATGTACCCCTGGAACCAATTTAAAATTGCCTACAGCCAGCCCAATTTTTTTATTTTAGGCCTTCGATGCCTGTCTGCGGTCACTCCTTCCACTAGGCCTCCACTGACCACACCACTGCTGCCCGTGTACCCCTGGAACCAATTTAAAATTGCCTACAGCCAGCCCAATTTTTTTATTTTAGGCCTTCGATGCCTGTCTGCGGTCCGTTCTTTCTACTACTACTACACTGACCAGGCCACTGCTGCCCGTGTACCCCTGGAACCAATTTAAAATTGCCAACAGCAATGTGTTATTATGTTAGGCCTTCGATGCCTGTTTGCGGTCACTCCTTCCAATAGTTCTCCACTGACCAGACCAATGCTGGCCGTGTACCCCTGGAACCCAGCTGAAAGTGCATGTAGCCTCCTTTTTTTCTTTGTTTTATATTTAGAAAGCCCAGATGAACTACGCTGTGCAACGGTTCAAGCTACCCAGTCGACATTTCTTTTGCGAGAAAAGCCATCCCAGCCCTCCACCGGCATGAAAAAGTCTGCATTGTCATAGCACTCAGGCAATCAAACAGTAGAAAGGTGCACCTGACAAGAGACGCATGGACCAGTAGGCATGTCCACAAAAAGTTACGTGTCCATTACGGCGCACTGGGTTAATGTGTTGGATGCATGGTCCACAGGGGACAGCCTACAAAGTCTGTCTACAGTCCCTAATTCCAATTTTCCTCCGCTGACCACACCACTGCTGCCCGTGTACCCCTGGAACCAATTTTACAGTGTCTACAGCCTAATTTTGTTATGTTAGGCCTACTACGCCTGTCTGCGGTCCCTCCTTCCAATACTCATCCACTGACCACACCACTGCTGCCCGTGGACCCCTGGAACCTATTTTTAATTGCATAGAGCATCCTTTTTTTAATAGTAGGCGTACAAAGTCTGTCTGCGGTCCACTATTGAAATTGTCCTCCACTGCCCAGAGCACTGCTGCTTGTGTACTCCTGTAACTTTTTTAAGCTGCAGTGAGCCACATTTTTGGGTTAAGTCCTACTACCTGTGTCTGTCTGCGCCACTCAATTCAGCTGTGTTCCTTTGAAAAAAGCTGAGCGTCAATAGTCTTGTTTTCAGCCTCTAGGAATTTTAAAACTGCATTGGGGGTACAACTTTGCTAGGGCCTACTAACGATGTCTGCCTCCCCAAGGTGTGCCCCAGGTTTCCTCGCCATTGCTTCGATCTTAATGCTCTCGTTTAGTAGTTGTTGGAAACTACACTGCATTAGGCCTACAAATTGGGTATGGGGTGTAGAGAGATGGTGTGTTCCACTCCAAGGTGTTCTCCAGGTTACCTTTCCTGAGCTCCGATCTTCCGGCTCTCGTTTAGTAGTTCTTGGAAACTACACTGCATTAGGCCTACAAATTGGGTATGGGGTCTAGAGAGATGGTGTGTTCCACTCCAAGGTGTTCTCCAGGTTGCCTTTCCTGAGCTTCGATCTTCCGGCTCTCGTTTAGTAGTTGTTGGAAACTACGCTGCATTGGGCCTACAAATTGGGTATGGGGTGTAGAGAGATGGTGTGTTCCACTCCAAGGTGTTCTCCAGGTTACCTTTCCTGAGCTCCGATCTTCCGGCTCTCTTTTAGTAGTTCTTGGAAACTACACTGCATTAGGCCTACAAATTGGGTATGGGGTGTAGAGAGATGGTGTGTTCCACTCCAAGGTGTTCTCCAGGTTGCCTTTCCTGAGCTTCGATCTTCCGGCTCTCGTTTAGTAGTTCTTGGAAACTACACTGCATTAGGCCTACAAATTGGGTATGGGGTGTAGAGAGATGGTGTGTTCCACTCCAAGGTGTTCTCCAGGTTGCCTTTCCTGAGCTTCGATCTTCCGGCTCTCGTTTAGTAGTTCTTGGAAACTACACTGCATTAGGCCTACAAATTGGGTATGGGGTGTAGAGAGATGGTGTGTTCCACTCCAAGGTGTTCTCCAGGTTGCCTTTCCTGAGCTTCGATCTTCCGGCTCTCGTTTAGTAGTTCTTGGAAACTACACTGCATTAGGTCTACAAATTGGGTATGGGGTGTAGAGAGATGGTGTGTTCCACTCCAAGGTGTTCTCCAGGTTGCCTTTCCTGAGCTTCGATCTTCCGGCTCTCGTTTAGTAGTTGTTGGAAACTACGCTGCATTAGGCCTACAAATTGGGTATGGGGTGTAGAGAGATGGTGTGTTCCACTCCAAGGTGTTCGCCAGGTTGCCTTTCCTGAGCTTCGATCTTCCGGCTCTCGTTTAGTAGTTCTTGGAGACTACACTGCATTAGGCCTACAAATTGGGTATGGGGTGTAGAGAGATGGTGTGTTCCACTCCAAGGTGTTCTCCAGGTTGCCTTTCCTGAGCTTCGATCTTCCGGCTCTCGTTTAGTAGTTCTTGGAAACTACACTGCATTAGGCCTACAAATTGGGTATGGGGTGTAGAGAGATGGTGTGTTCCACTCCAAGGTGTTCTCCAGGTTGCCTTTCCTGAGCTTCGATCTTCCGGCTCTCGTTTAGTAGTTCTTGGAAACTACGCTGCATTAGGCCTACAAATTGGGTATGGGGTGTAGAGAGATGGTGTGTTCCACTCCAAGGTGTTCTCCAGGTTGCCTTTCCTGAGCTTCGATCTTCCGGCTCTCGTTTAGTAGTTGTTGGAAACTACACTGCATTAGGCCTACAAATTGGGTATGGGGTGTAGAGAGATGGTGTGTTCCACTCCAAGGTGTTCTCCAGGTTGCCTTTCCTGAGCTTCGATCTTCCGGCTCTCGTTTAGTAGTTCTTGGAAACTACGCTGCATTAGGCCTACAAATTGGGTATGGGGTGTAGAGAGATGGTTGGTTACACTCCAAGGTGTTCTCCAGGTTGCCTTTCCTGAACTTCTATCTTCAGGCTCTCATTAAATTGTGGTTAAACGGAACAACTGCATTTGGCGTACTAGTTGGTTTGGGGCCTACTATCGGTGTCTGCCACTCCTTGCTGTTCTCCTGGTTTCCTGTCCTGAAATTCCATTTTCAGGCTCTCGTTAAGTAGTTGTTAATGTTAGACTGCATTTGGCCTACTAGTTGGGTTGGGGCCTACTATCGGTGTCTGCCACTCCTTGCTGTTCTCCTCCACTGAACAAAGCTGTGCCGCCTGTTTACTACGGTTGCCAATTTTGAACTGCATTTCGACTACTTACTGATTTGGGCCTACTCTCTGTGTCAGCCTCTCATTCCAGTTGTCCTCCACTGCAATGCCCCCTGGTTAGTCCTGTGTTACCAATTTTGAACTGCATTTAGCCAACTTTATTCTTTGGGCCTATATCTGTGTTTCCTCCTCATCCTGCCCATTGCCCAGCCAGTGATAGATGAGTCTGCTGGTACATTGACCCATAACGCAAAATTCCCCGTGCACGCTACACAGCAAGATTGTGACCCTGATGAAAGTCAGGTTCCTCTTCCCGCATACCATACCACCTTACACGGGGACAAAGAGGAAGGTGCAGATGAAAGTGCAGGTTCCTTCATCAGGTGGGGGGAGGAATACTAGTTGGCGACGTCACTGGCACAGGGCCTCTCATAGTACGCAAAAGTGTTGCTGCCGGTGGGAGGCGCCCCCGCCATGCAAACACACTGCTGTACTTTGAGGGGCCCTGTGCCAGTGCCAATGCCAACGAGTGGGCCCCCCCTGCTTGCTCAGGATCACAGCACTTGCAAAGTTGAAATACTTACCTCTCCCTGCTCCACTGCCGTGACGTGGTCCAGATTTACTGGGCCCACTAATTACTTGAACCAGCCCTACCCCCCACAACTTTAGCCAAATGACCCCCAATTTCAAATGCCTTCCAATTATTATAAGGTAAATTACGATTGACAAGCTTCTTTAACAAGAATGGATGTTTTTGCCATTAAAATGGGCAGTGTAGGTGTTTTCCTGGCCTCCACTCACTGCCGACTATGCTCCCCCATTGACTTGCATTGGGTTTCGTGTTTCGGGCGATACCCGACTTTTCGCGATAATCGGCCGATTCCACTCGACTCGACTTCTAAGATAGTCGGGTTTCGCGAAACACGGCTCGACTCTAAAAAGGTCAAGGTCGCTCAACCCTACTACAGAGCGTACTACCCACACCACCTTCACACCAAGTGAGGAGGAGAAGGAGGATGAGGAGAACATGGACAGTCATCCTCTTGGTGCAGACAGGGAAGTTTTGACTTTTGGCAGTCTGGCACATATGGCTGAGTTTATTTTCCGCTGCCTTTCTCGTGACCATCACATTGTATGCATTTTAGCCAACACTAATAACAGGTTGCTCATCCTTCTAGAACCACGCTACAAAAAGAACTTTCAATCTCTCCTTCCCGTGGTGGAGAGGTCTAATATATTTTTGCAGTACTAGAAGGCCCTAGATGAAGAATTATTAAAAAAAAATCCCATCTGACAACGCTGGCTGCTGAGGTCACAGTTCCTTGGACAACCAAGGAGAGGAGATGAGGGAGACACAAACCAGATACAGCAGAGGCAGGGGAACACTATCAATGGTCTGCGACAGTTTTATAAGATCCTCCCAGCTCCCAGGGCCTGATGCTCGGGCTACTCTGACAAGGAGGGAAAAGTTTTGTAAGATGCTGTAGGAGTACTTTGCCAACCGTTCCAGAGTCCTCCGTGATTCCTGTGTGTCTTACAACCATTGGGAATCTAGGCTAAACACGTGGCATGAACTGACTTTCTACCCCTTGGATGTCCTAGCTTGCCCTGTGAATAGCATTTTGTCAGAGTGAGTTTTTAGTGCCGCTGGGGGTATCATAACCGATAGGAGCATCCGCCTGTCAAGTGAAAATGCTGACAGGTTGACTCTTATCAAAATGAACAAGGGCTGGATTGGCCAGACTTCTGTACTCCACCAGAAGACAGCAGCAGAACATAAACTCAACTGCAGTGGGTTTTTTTCTAGTGTATTGCCATGCACCCCTTCCCATCTAAACATGGGTATACGCTTCAGGATTTTGACTTTTATTGTTGTCTTCTTCCTTCTCCTCCACGACCATATACACAAGGTGATTTTTAAAGGGTGCTATGATACACGCATTGACAATATTTAGAGGTCTACCTTGAACGTTCTTTGATATATATATATATATATATATATATATATATATATATATATATATATACCGTATTTTCCAGCGTATAAGACGACTGGGCGTATAAGACGACCCCCAACTTTTCCAGTTAAAATATAAAATCTTCTCAAAAGTCGGGGGTTGTCTTATATGCCGGGTGTCGTCTTATAGGGTGGGTGCGGAGCAATCTGCGGTCGAAGTATATAGTGGGGGGGAGTGGTCCCGATGACGAGGTGAGGGAGCGCCTCACCAGGAAGGTGTAAGTGAAGCAAACTGTCAGCATCTGGGATGCCAGGGGTATGCAAAAAAGAGAGAGAGCGGTGCTGTGCCTAGAAAAACACTCCACTTTCACTCATCTGGCTCGCCCTTGTATCCTATTATCTCCTTCTCTGCCTCTGCTTCACTTACACCTTCCCGGTGAGGTGCCCCCTCTCCTTGTCATTGGGGTCGCTCCCCCCACAATATGCAGCGACCGCAGATTACTCCACACCTGTCCTATAAGACGACACCTGGCGTATAAGACGATACCCGACTTTTGAGAAGATTTTCAAGGGTTAAAAAGTAGTCTTATACACCAGAAAATACAGTATATATATATATATATATATATATATATATATAAATATATATATATGCCCCTGGGTTAAAAGGTTTTGCAGCCCATGCAGTTATTGACTGGGCATTATCAGTCTAGAATACCCACTCATTAATGATGGGAAAAATTGTTTGCTAAGGCCCCCAACTACGTCTCTTCAAAGGGTAATTGCAGTGCCTCCTTCTAACTTTTGGCATCCCTTGCACTTACTGCATATGCTTTGCCAGTGTATGAGACCCACTCCTTAGTAATGGGAAAAATGCTTTTCTAAGGATCCATTGTCTAGTTGAGGGAAACATTTTTGAAACCAAAAGAGCTGATGGGTTCTATTAGTACATGATATAGTGCTTTGTTGTGGGCTGTCAGGTGGTCGTCACATAGGGAGTTCTCACACTGCATACAGGATTTCACAGCTGGGACAGGAGAGTTTGTACAGTAAAGGTACCGTCACATTTAGCGATGCTGCAGCGATACCGACAACGATGCCGATCGCTGCAGCGTCGCTGTTTGGTCGCTGGAGAGCTGTCACACAGACAGCTCTCCAGCGACCAACGATCCCGAAGTCCCCGGGTAACCAGGGTAAACATCGGGTTACTAAGCGCAGGTTACCAGTGTAAATGTAAAAAAAAAAAACACTACATACTTACATTCCTGTCGCGTCCCCCGGCTTTCTGCTTCCCTGCACTGTGTAAGTGCTGGCCGTAAAAGCAGAGCGGTGACGTCACTGCTGTAATTGCTTTACGGCCGGCCGGCCGGCGCTGACACAGGATGCAGGAGGAGTGCAGGGAAGCAGAATGCCGGGGGACTCCACAGACACCGGAATGTAAGTATGTAGTGGTTTTCTTTTTTTTACATTTACACTGGTAACCAGGGTAAACATCGGGTTACTAAGTGCGGCCCTGCACTTAGTAACCCGATGTTTACCCTGGTTACCAGTGAAGACATCGCTGGATCGGCGTCACACACGCCGATTCAGCGATGTCTGCGGGAGATCCAGCGACGAAATAAAGTTCTGGACTTTCTGCTCCGACCAGCGATGTCACAGCAGGATCCAGATCGCTGCTGCCTGTCAAACACAACGATATCGCTAGCCAAGACGCTGCAACGTCACGGATCGCCAGCGATATCGTTGTGAAGTTGGTCAGTGTGACGGTACCTTAAGTACAGAAGATCCTGGTCTCCTCCATACCAGGCTGAGTAGATGCGAAAAGCTCCACTATATTCCCCAGCAGGGTTGATGAAATAACAATTCTCGATGCTGCCACATTAAACTAATTGCTTTTTTCAGGGCTATTTCAAATAGATTCTATTCTGTTATAATAATATCGCTCTTATCTGCAATTCGTCTACTGTGAGGTGTGGCAGTAGGGATAGCATATGACAGGCATCTAATCAGGGATTACTGCCTTATAAATTCTAAACCTTGCTGCTGCATTTTTTCATGCACTCATTGACCGATTCATTTTTTTTATGGTAATCTGTACTCAGAAATTCATGAAAGCTGCCAGTGTTACTTCACACTTTGTTGCTGCCACATACAAGAAAAAATCTTTTCAGGGCAGGTTCAAATCACTTCTATAGTCTACAAGAATATCCCGCTTACCTGCAATTCATCTACAGTAAGGTGTTACAGTAGGTATAGCTTATGACATGCACTAGTCAGGGATTATTGCCTTATAAATTCTAAGCCTTGCTGCTGTCTCTTTTCTCCATGCACTCATTGACCAATTCATTTCTTTTACGGTGAACTATAATCAGAAATTCATAAAAGTAGGCAAAATTAACTGATTTAATGTATCCATTCACAGTTTCTCTATAGCATCTGTATTTAAGAGGTAATGGTGGGATACTTTATGCTACTGGAGCTGGAATTGCACATCCAAAATCTCCAGTGCTTTTTTTTCCCATCTATTTCTGGGTGGATTTTGAAGTATGTTTGGGGTCATTGTCCTGCTGGACCCATTACCTAAGATGCAAACCCAGCTTTCTAACTTCTTTGGTAATCTTCACATTTCATGATGCCTTGCACATAGTCAAGGCACCCAAGGCCACAGACAGCAAAACAACCCCAAAATGTCTTTGAACCTCCACCATATTTGACTATAACTACTGTGTTCTTTCATTTAGTAACATAGTAACATAGTTATTAAGGTTGAAGGAAGACTTTAAGTCCATCTAGTTCAACCCATAGCCTAACCTAACATGCCCTAACATGTTGATCCAGAGGAAGGCAAAAAAAAACCCTGTGGCAAAAAGTAAGCTCCACATTGGGGAAAAAAATTCCTTCCCGACTCCACATACGGCAATCAGACTAGTTCCCTGGATAATTTTCCTTATACACCGGAGACCAGACTGTACACAGTATTCTAAGTGTGGTCGAACTAGTGACTTGTATAGAGGTAAAATTATGTTCTCCTCATGAGCATCTATGCCTCTTTTAATGCATCCCATTATTTTATTTGCCTTTGTAGCAGCTGCCTGACACTGGCCACTAAATGTGAGTTTGTCATCAACCCATACACCCAGGTCTTTTTCATTGACAGTTTTGCCCGGAGTTTTAGAATGAAGCACATAGTAATACATCTTATTACTTCTACCCAAGTGCATGACCTTACATTTATCCCCATTAAAGCTCATTTGCCATTTGTCAGCCCAAGCTTCTAGTTTTCATAAATCATCCTGTAATATAAAATTGTCCTCCTCTGTATTGATTACCCTGCAGAGCTTAGTGTCATCGGCAAATTTTGAAATTCTGCTCTGTATACCCCCTACAAGGTCATTAATAAATATGTTAAAAAGAAGAGGGCCCAATACTGACCCCTGTGGCACCCACTGCTAACCCCCACCCAGTCCGAATGTGCTCCATTAATAACCACCCTTTGTTTCCTATCCCTGAGCCAGCTCTTAACCCACTTACACATATTTTCCCCTATCCCCATTATTCTCATTTTATGCATCAACCTTTTGTGTGGCACCATATCAAAAGCTTTTGAAAAGTCCATATACACTACGTCAACTGCGTTCCCTTGGTACAGTCCGAAACTTACCTCTTCATAAAAATTGATCAGATTTGTCTGCCAGGAACGGTCCCTAGTAAACCCATATTGATATTGGGTCATGAGGTTATTCCTCTTCAGATACTCCAGTATAGCATCCCTTAGAATGCCCTCCAGGATTTTACCCATAGTAGAGGTTAAGCTTACTGGCCTATAATTTCCGAGTTCAGCTTTTGTCCCCTTTTTGAATATTGGCACCACATTTGCTATACGCCAGTCCTGTGGTACAGACCCTGTTATTATGGAGCCTTTAAAGATTAAAAATAATGGTCTATCAATGACTGTACTTAAAAGCTGCAGTACTCAGGGGTGTATCCCATCCGTACCGGGAGATTTATCAATTTTAGTGATTTTTAGACGCCGCCGTACTTCCTGCTGGGTTAAGCAGGTGACATTTAATGGGGAATTTTTGTTATCACTGATCATATTGTCTGCAATGGAATTTTCTTGTGTAAATACTGATGAAAAAAAGTCATTTAGCATATTGGCTTTTTCCTCATCCTCATCCACCATTTCACCCAGGCTATTTTTAAGGGGGCCAACACTATCATTTTTTAATTTCTTACTATTTACGTAGTTAACCCCTTTCTGCCATATGACGTACTATCCCGTCGAGGTGGGGTGGGCCCGTATGACCACCGACGGGATAGTACGTCATATGCGATCGGCCGCGCTCACGGGGGGAGAGCGGCCGATCGCGGCCGCGTGTCAGCTGCCTATCGCAGCTGACATCCGGCACTATGAGCCAGGAGTGGTCACGGACCGCCACTGGCACACTAACCCACGGCACACCGCGATCAAACATGATCGCGGTGTGCCGGTGGTGCAGGGAAGCATCGCGCAGGGAGGGGGCTCCCTGCGGGCTTCCCTGAGACCCCCGCAGCAACGCAATGTGATCGCGCTGCTGCGAGAGTCTCTTACCTCCCTCCCTGCAGCAGGCCCGGATCCAATATGGCTGCGGCATCTGGGTCCTGCAGGGAGGAAGGTGGCTTACCAAGTGCCTGCTCAGAGCAGGCGCTTGGTAAGGCTGCAGTGCTCTGAGACAGATCGGTGATCTGACAGAGTGCTGTGCAAACTGTCAGATCACCGATCTGTGATGTCTCCCCCTGGGACAAAGTAAAAAAGTTTAAAAAATTTTTTCCAAATGTGTAAAAAAAAAAAAAAAATCCTAAATAATGAAAAAAATATATATATATATATTATTCCCATAAATACATTTCTTTATCTAAATAAAAAAATATATATTTAGTATTGCCGCGTCCGTAACGACCCAACCTATAAAACTGGCCCACTAGTTAACCCCTTCAGCAAACACCGTAAGAAAAAAAAAAAAACGAGGCAAAAAACAACGCTTTATTATCATACTGCCAAACAAAAAGTGGAATGACACGCGATCAAAAAGACAGATATAAATAACAATGGTACCGCTGAAAACATCATCTTGTCCCGCAAAAAACGAGCCACCATACAGCATCATCAGCAAAAAAATAAGAAAGTTATAGTCCTTAGAATAAAGCGATGCAAAAATAATTATTTTTTCTATAAAATAGTTTTTATCGTATAAAAGCGCCAAAACATTAAAAAATTATATAAATGAGGTATCGCTGTAATCGTATTGACCCGAAGAATAAAACTGCTTCATCAATTTTACCAAAAGCGGAAAGGTATAAACGCCTCCCCCAAAAGAAATTCATGAATAGCCTGTTTTTGGTCATTCTGCCTCACAAAAATCGGAATAAAAAGTGATCAAAAAATGTCACGTGCCCGAAAATGTTACCAATAAAAACGTAAACTCGTCCCGCAAAAAACAAGACCTCACATGACTCTGTGGACCAAAATATGGAAAAATTATAGCTCTCGAAATGTGGTAACGCAAAAAATATTTTTTCAATAAAAGCGTCTTTCAGTGTGTGACGGCTGCCAATCATAAAAATCCACTAAAAAACCCGCTATAAAAGTAAATCAAACCCCCCTTCATCACCCCCTTAGTTAGGGAAAAATTAAAAAAATGTATTTATTTCCATTTTCCCATTAGAGCTAGGGTTAGGGCTAGGGTTAGGGCTAGGTTTAGGGCAAGGGCTAGGGTTAGGATAGGGTTAGGGCTAGGGTTAGGGCTAGGGTTGGGGCTAGGGATAAGGCTACAGTTAGGGTTGGGGCTAAAGTTAGGGTTAGGGTTGGGGCTAAAGTTACAGTTAGGGTTTAGATTACATTTACGGTTGGGAATAGGGTTGGGATTAGGGTTAGGGTTGTGTCAGGGTTAGAGGTGTGGTTAGGATTACTGTTGGGATTGGGGTTAGGGGTGTGTTTGGATTAGGGTTTCAGTTATAATTGGGGGGTCTCCACTGTTTAGGCACATCAGGGGCTCTCCAAATGCGACATGGCGTCCGATCTCAATTCCAACCAATTCTGTGTTGAAAAAGTAAAACAGTGCTCCTTCCCTTCCGAACTCTCCCGTATGCCCAAACAGGGGTTTACCCCAACATATGGGGTATCAGCGTACTCAGGACAAATAGGACAACAACTTTTGGGGTCCAATTTCTCCTGTTACCCTTGGGAAATACAAAACTGGGGGCTAAAAAATAATTTTTGTGGGAAAAAAAAGATTTTTTATTTTCACGGCTCTGCGTTATAAATTGTAGTGAAACACTTGGGGCTCAAAGTTCTCACAACACATCTAGATAAGTTCCTTGGGGGGTCTAGTTTCCAATATGGGGTCACTTGTGGGGGTTTCTACTGTTTAGGTACATTAGGGGCTCTGCAAACGCAATGTGACGCCTGCAGACCATTCCATCTAAGTCTGCATTCCAAATGGCGCTCCTTCCCTTCCGAGCCCTCCCATGCGTCCAAACGGTGGTTCCCCCCCATATATGGGGTATCAGCGCACTCAGGACAAATTGGACAACAACTTTTGGAGTCCAATTTCTCCTGTTACCCTTCGGAAAATACAAAACTGGGGGCTAAAAAATAATTTTTGTGGGAAAAAATTTTTGTTTTATTTTTACGGCTCTGCATTATAAACTTCTGTGAAGCCCTTGGTGGGTCAAAGCGCTCACCACACATCTAGATAAGTTCCTTAGGGGGTCTACTTTCCAAAATGGTGTTACTTGTGGGGGTTTCAATGTTTAGGCACATCAGTGGCTCTCCAAACGTAACATGGCATCCCATCTCAATTCCTGTCAATTTTGCATTGAAAAGTCAAACGGCGCTCCTTCCCTTCCGAGCTCTCCCATGCGCCCAAACAGTGGTTTACCCCCACATATGGGGTATCAGCGTACTCAGGACAAATTGTACAACAACTTTTGTGATCCAATTTCTTCTCTTACCCTTGGGAAAATAAAAAATTGGAGGGCAAAAAGATAATTTTTGTGAAAAAATATGATTTTTTATTTTTACGGTTCTGCATTATAAACTTCTGTAAAGCACTTGGTGGGTCAAAGTGCTCACCACACATCTATATAAGTTCCTTAGGGGGTCTACTTTCCAAAATGGTGTCACTTGTGGGGGGTTTCAATGTTTAGGCACATCAGGGGCTCTCCAAACACAACATGGTGTCCCATCTCGATTCCAGTCAATTTTGCATTGAAAAGTCAAATGGCGCTCCTTCGCTTCCAAGATCTGTCATGCGCCCAAGCAGTGGTTTACCCCCACACATGGGGTATCGGTGTACTCAGGACAAATTGTACAACAACTTTTGCGGTCCATTTTCTCCTGTTACCCTTGTTAAAATAAAACAAATTGGAGCTGAATTAAATTTTTTGTGAAAAAAAGTTAAATGTTCATTTTGATTTAAACATTCCAAAAATTCCTGTGAAGCACCAGAAGGGTTAATAAACTTCTTGAATATGGTTTTGAGCACCTTGAGGGGTGCAGTTTTTAGAATGGTGTCACACTTGGGTATTTTCTATCATATAAACCCCTCAAAATGACTTCAAATGAGATGTGGTCCCTAAAAAAAATGGTGTTGTAAAAATGAGAAATTGCTGGTCAACTTTAAACCTTATATCTCCCTAACCAAAAAAATTTTTTGTTCCATTATTGTGCTGATATAAAGTAGACATGTGGGAAATGTTACTTATTAAGTATTTTGTGTGACATATCTCTGTGATTTAATTGCATAAAAATTCAAAGTTGGAAAATTGCGAAATTTTCAAAATTTTCGCCAAATTTCCATTTTTTTCACAAATAAACGCAGGTAATATCAAAGAAATGTTCCCACTATCATGAAGTACAATATGTCACGAGAAAACAATGTCAGAATCACTGGGATCCGTTGAAGCGTTCCAGAGTTATAACCTCATAAAGGGACAGTGGTCAGAATTGTAAAAATTGGCCCGGTCATTAACGTGCAAACCACCCTTGGGGGTAAAGGGGTTAAAGAATATTTTGGGATTATTTTTACTCTCTCTGGCAATGAGTCTCTCTGTCTCAATTTTTGCTGCCTTGATTTGCTTTTTACAGAATTTATTTAATTTTTTGTATTTATTTAATGCCTCATCACTACCTACTTCCTTTATTTCTCTAAATGCTTTCTTTTTGTCCCTTATTGCGCCCCTTACAGCTCTATTTAGCCATATTGGTTTCCTCCTATTTCTAGTATGTTTATTCCCATACGTTATATACTGTGCACAGGTCCTACCCAGGATGCTAATAAACGTCTCCCATTTTCTTTGTGTAGTTTTATGTCTCAGGATATTGTCCCAGTTAATTGCACCAAGATCATTTCTCATCAGTTGGAAATTTGCCCTCCTGAAGTTTAGTGTCCTTGTAACCCCTCTACTACACATCTTATTAAAGGATACATGAAAACTTTGTTATTTTGTGTTCACTATTACCCAAGTGACCCCCAACGCTTGTATTTGATAAGCGGTCTGGCTTGTTGGTTAATATTAGGTCTAGCAGTGCCCCCCTTCTTGTTGGGTCCTGAACCAGTTGTGAAAGGTAATTGTCTCTCATAGTTGTCAAAAACCGATTACCTTTGCTGGAACTGCAGGTTTCTGTTCCCCTATCTATTTCAGGGTAGTTGAAGTCCCCCACAATAATGACTTCTCCTTGAGTCGCAGCTTCATCTATTTGCTTTAAGAGGATATTCTCCGTTGCTTCCATTATTTTTGGAGACTTATAACAAACCCCTATCAGTCATTTATTATTTTTCCCCCCTCCCCTTATCTCCACCCACAGGGACTCTTCATTTTCATTAGATTCACCTATATTATCACGCAGGATGGGTTTTAAGGATGATTTTACATATAGACACACCCCTCCCCCTCGCTTATCCGTTCGGTCATTTCTGAACAGGCTATAGCCCTGCAAGTTAACAGCCCAGTCATGGCTCTCATCCAGCCATGTCTCAGATATCCCCACCATGTCATAATTATGCTCCAACAACATTAATTCTAATTTGTCCATTTTGTTGGCGAGGCTTCTGGCATTAGTATGCATACACTTTATGTATCTCTCTGTACCTCTATTCTTTCTTAAATTATTAATTGTTCTAACCCCACCCCCCATGTCATCGCCACCCCCAACTTCCTTATTTGTGCCCAGGTCTCTACCTGCACTATCTTCCCATCCTATAAAATGAATACCCTCCCCCATTCCCTAGTTTAAACACTCCTCCAACCTTCTAGCCATTTTCTCCCCCAGCACAGCTGCACCTTGCAGCCCGTCCCTAGCATAGAACCTGTAGCCAACTGAGAAGTCAGCCTAGTTCTGCAGGAACCCAAACCCCTCCTTCCTACACCAATTCTTGAGCCACTTATTAACCCCCCAAATCTCCCGTTGCCTCTTTGGCATGGCACATGACCACGTTGGAGGTCCTTGCTTTCAGCTTGCAGCCTAATTCCCTGAAATCATTTTTAAGGACCTTCCACCTACCTCTAACTTTGTCATTTGCGCTAATGTGCACCATGACCGCTGGGTCCTCACCAGCCCCTCCCAGTAATCAGTCAACCCGATCAGCGATGTGTCGGACTCAAGTGCCAGGTAGGCCGTTCGACGATCCCTGTGTTTGTGACAGATTGCCCTATCTGTTCCCCCACTATCAGCACCTGTCTTGCCTGCCCTGCTCTACTATTTCCCTCCTTACTGTAGCAGTCACTCCTCCGGCTTTCAGAGGACATGCCTGGCTGCAGCAGTGCTACCCCTGTACTGGCACCCCCCTCATCTGCCAACTTATTTGTAGACCTCATTACATTTACACTAAACAGTAGAATTATGTGCTTTACCATAAAGCTCTATCTTGGTCTTATCTGTCCACAAGACACGAGCTGGAAATCCAACAATATAAAGGGCTGCCTCGTGGCCCTCTACAAATAGTGATGGCTGCCTGATGGCCCTGAATTAAAAAAAATTGTGACTTTCAATGTATCTGATCATGTCTCACACGCCACATGGCCAGATAAGGTATTAAAATGATAAAATTACAATTCCTGTTGAATGCTTTTTTAACCATTAAAAGCAATGCAAATGTACAAAAACGCCGCAAGAAAACACTGCGTGTGAACATAGCCCAAGGTGCATTTTTTAACATTTTTTCTAGTCAAATCTATTGTAAGTTTGGTTTTGTATGTTTTAATGTCAGTCTGTAAAAGCGGCATAATACTCTGAAAATTTTTAGACCCCTTCCAGACATCCGTAAGGCCATCGGAAAAATGCTCGAGTTTCCCATTGACTTCCATTATACTTCTTACTTGGATCGAGCAACCGGGCATTACGATTTACTCGACTCGCGTAACAAATTCCCAAGAATTTTAGTGCTCGCTCATCACTAGCTATTATAGCTCAAATTGTGCTAAGAAATGATGAGTGCATCCAGACAAATTTATTGTATACAAATGCAATTTACGTGACTGTGCACCACCTGTTCTAAGAACAATACTTGATATCTTCGATGAGTTTCTTATTTCCACAAGATCTAATGTTACTTAGTGTTTTTCTTTTATCTCACTCTTCTCAGCATACTCTTGACATCATTGCATGCAAAACTTCCATAATCTTTTAATGATGACCTTGTGCAAAATCGTTCAGATTGCTTAATCTTCACATTCTGAAAACTGATCATTTCATTTCATACTACACGCTGGGGTCAAGTGTCTAAATAATTTTCAGTTGAGAAATAGCCGGTGTTTCTAATGACTATGGATACTAAAGCTACTGCAATGCCTACACATGGTGTAACCGATACAGCGAATCAGGAGAACTATACTACATTTCTAATTGTAGGCATTTGCTAATACTACTGTTATTACACCTATTACATATCGGGATATGATTTTGGAGATGCGAATACCTCTTTAAGTATAATATTGGTGGATAAAACAAGACTGAATACAAGACCTTCACAGCATTGTACATGTCAAAAAGAAGATCTCATGACACCTTCTCTCCATCTACCTGATAATCCTGATGAACATTGGGATCTTCTTGCTTACAGTCCTGTGGAAGAAGAGGACGGGGACATCTCTCTGGTGTTGTCCTCTTACTGGATAGAACTGGAGGAAACACATACAGGGACTGAATTCATTCTCTTCATACAGATAATTATAGGCCATGTGTATTTAGTCCTGTCTATTACCTGGTGATGTGAGGGGCTGGGAAACCTCCATCATGACGTCCTTGTACAGATCTTTGTGTCCTTCAAAATACTTCCACTCCTCCATAGAGAAATAGACCGTGACATCCTGACACCTTATAGGAACCTGACACATACAATGATACTGTCATCCCCAATCCCTCCATAGCGTTACTGTATAATGTCCCAGCATTCCCAGCAGTGTCACCTCTCCAGTCAGCAGCTCAATCATCTTGTAGGTGAGTTCTAGGATCTTCTGGTCATTGATGTCCTCATGTATCAGGGGGTGAGGTGGAGGTTCCGTGATTGGGCTCAGTGGTCTTCCCCATCCCTCAGACACAGGGGCCTGACAGCACACACTAGAGGTCTTCTTTTTGGCTGTGTAATCCTGGTTATGGAGAGACACATTAATAAATCTCACTACAGACATTTCCAGTCTCCTCACCTCTCCAATTCTGTCCATCTGTTATTCCCATAGATAAGAATGATGTAATGTGACGTCATCAGAATCTCTCACCTCTCCAGTAAGCTGGAAGAGAATCTCTAGGGTGAGGTGAAATATACTTTCTGCCTTCTTATCCTTGTCCGTATTCATCCTTGATGGGTCAATCAGGAAAATTCACTCATATAGAAGATCTCCACTGAGAGCATCCAGTATTGTAGGGACCTTAATGGGAAGAAGATGAACTGATACAAATACAAAATCATAAAGATCCCATGTAAGAAATCTACGGAGCCGTTATCTGCTTCAAATAATCACTACATCCAGTCATGTGCACCGTCCTTCCCCCTTAGTTCAGACCTTCACTTAAAAAAAACAAAACTTAAGATAAAAACAAAATGAGCAAATACTCTGCAGTAAATAAATCAATAGCAATAGTGGATGAAAATTACACTTGTCCTAGAGGTTAGGACCATCCTGAATACGGTCACTGTGACGTGGTGGGATGGCTTTTATGTTTTTTTTAATCAAAATTATGTTCACCATGACCCAATTCAGGATGGTCTTAACCTCTAGTATTAATACCCTTAAGGCCATTATTCACATTTACGTCATTTGACATATGGTAATGTGGTAATACTAGAGATTAGGACCCTCTTGAATAGGGTCACTATGACATGGTGGGATAGCCTTTACATTTTTTTTTTTAATCAAAATTATGTTCACCAAGAGCCCTGTTATTTTCATGCACTATTGCTATTTATTTACTACAGGGTATTTGCTGAGTTACTTTTTATCTTAGATTTTGTCATTTTAGTGGCCAGTGTGAACATGAACCTACACGTAGCATGCATGTTTTTGTATTCTAGTTCATTTATTTAGGATTGTTTCAGGCTTTCACTTAATGTCCGCTGTGACATAAGATGCAGGTGACAATAAGGGATACTTGCCACTCTACAGCTCAATCTAACTCTCACCTCTTGCTCAGGCTACAGATAGAACCCAGTATGCAATTCCAACCAGTCCACACACCAAGCACGTTCAAAGGTGACATCACACACCAAAAAGGCGACAAATCTCTATGCCATACACATAATATACTCATAGCCCGCAGGTCACACACAGGTCACATGCACAAAGTACCAATTAGTCATTATGGAGACACTTAGGTTCTTTAGGGAAAAAAAGAAACGCCATTAAAATTTTAGGCCTTAATACACAAACGGTACAGTACTTAACATGTATGGAAAAAATAGAGAAAAAACAGACTACCAAAGGGTGTAAAATGTTATAAAAACAAATGGTGAAAAAAGCAGGAAAGTTCTATACTTAGCACTCCTGTCTACAGTGGCTTGAGAAAGCATTCACCTTTATTGGCATTTTTTGTGTTTTGACATCACACAGCCTGGAATTTTCCTGTTTTTTTTAGGGTTTGCATCAGTTTAGATAAAGAACATGCCTACAACTGTGAACATTTGGTTTTCTTTTTATTGTGAAGCAAACAATAAATAGGGCAGAAAAACAAAAAAATTTGGTATGCAAAACTATTCACCCCCTAAAGTCTGTAGTTTGTAGAATCTATTTTTGTGGCAATTACAGCTGCAAGTTGCTTTGAATAAATTACTATGAGCTTTCCACTTTGTGCCACTGGGAGTTTTGCCCATTACTCAAGGCAAAACTGATCCAGCTCCTTCAAGTTATGGTACCGTCACACTAGACGATATCGCTAG
This sequence comes from Ranitomeya imitator, assembly GCF_032444005.1. Taxonomy (NCBI): domain Eukaryota; kingdom Metazoa; phylum Chordata; class Amphibia; order Anura; family Dendrobatidae; genus Ranitomeya; species Ranitomeya imitator. The sequence goes on from NC_091283.1 coordinate 394,653,835, forward strand.
CGATCCGTGACGTTGCAGCGTCCTGGCATAGCGATATCGTCCAGTGTGACAGGCAGCAGCGATCAGGCCCCTGCTGTGATATCGCTGGTCGGGGAAGAAAGTCCAGAACTTTGTTTCGTCGCTGGATCTCCCGCTGACATCGCTGAATCGGCGTGTGTGACAGCTCTCCAGCGACCAAACAGCGACGCTGCAGCGATCCGGATCGTTGTCGGTATCGCTGCAGCGTCGCTTAGTGTGACGGTACCTTTAGATGATTTCCTCTGGTGAACAGCCATCTTCTAGTCTGACCACAGATTCTCAATTGGATTAAGGTCTGGGCTTTGAGTAGGCCACTCCAAAACATTTATGAAATTCAAGGGAAAAGATAGCGGTCACTAGGGAGCGCTGTGAGGGTCCTTCTAGGAGGATACAAAATGCAGTAAGGAATAGTAATAGCGGTCCTAGGAGCGCTGGAAATGAGACCAAAACAAGGATTTTAGTGTGGAACCACAACGCGTTTCAACGGTTAAACCGTCTTCATCAGATGAAGACGGTTTAACCGTTGAAACGCGTTGTGGTTCCACACTAAAATCCTTGTTTTGGTCTCATTTCCAGCGCTCCTAGGACCATTACTCCAAAACATTTACACATTTCCCCTTAAACCACCTGAGTGTTGCTTTAGCAGCATGCTTTGTGTCATCGTATTGTTGGAAGGTAAACCTCCATTTCAGTCTCAAACTACTGACAGACTTAAACAGGTTTTGATAAAGAACATCCTTGGATTTTGCACCATCCATCTTCTACTTGGCCCATTTTCCGTGTCCCTTCTGCTGAAAGCCATCCCCACAGCATGTAGCTACCACTACCATATCTTCACTGTGTGGATGGTGTTCTTGGGGTGATGAGCTGTGATGGTTTACATTGGTAGCCAAAAAGTTCAATTTTGGTCTCATCTGACCACAGCATTTTCCTCCATACATTTTGGGAGTGTATCACATGTCTTTTGGCAAACTCAAAACAGGCCTTAGAATTGTGTGAAGGAAAAGGCTTTTTTCTGCAAAGTCTTCAATAAAGGCCACTTCTATTAAATATACAGCTTATTGTGGTTGTAGGGACAGATACTCTATTCTCTGCTTGGGAACTCTGCAGCAACTTCAGGATTACTTTTAGTCTCTGTGTTGCCTCTCTAATGAATGCCCTCTTGCACGAGCTGAGAATTTTGGAGGGTGGCCCTCTTTTTTGGCTGTGACACCATGTTCTTTTCATTTGATGATAATGGATTCGATGGTGCTTCAGGGTTCATGAGAGAATGAGATACAGTGAGTATGGAAAGTATTCAGACCACTTTAAATTTTTCACTCTTTGTTTCATTGCAGCCATTTGGTAAATTCTAAAAAGTTAATTTTTTTCATTAATGTACACTCTGCACCCCATCTTGACAGAAAAAAACAGAAATGTAGAATTTTTTAAACATTTTTTTTTAAAAAGAGAAAAGCTGAAATATCACATGGTCATAAGTATTCAGAATATAACAAGCAACACAGAGGAAGTCAGCTCACCGATCATATGAGAAGCCCGGAACTCCGTCCTGACAGGACGTGGAGGAAATCCATGGAAAAAAGGAGAAAAGGTAGCTCCAGCTTCATTAAAATCTTCCAAACTTTAATCTCGCATAATAAAATACAGAGAGGACTCCTGGGACAACACCATAGCCCATAAGTATTCAGACCCTTTGCTCAGTAATGAGTAGAAGCATCCTTTTGAGCTAGTACAGCCATGAGTCATCTTAGGAATGATGCAACAAGTTTTTTACACCTGGATTTGGGGATTCTCTGCCATTCTTCCTTCCACACTGTCTCCAGTTCCGTCAGGTTGGATGATGAACTTTGGTGGACAGCCATTTTCAGGTCTCTCCAGAGAAGCTCAATTGGGTTTAGGTCAGGGCTCTGGCTGGGCCAGTCATGAATGCCCACAGAATTGTTCTGAAGCCATTCCTTTGTTATTTTAGCTGTGTACTTAGAGTCATTGCCTTGTTGGAAGGTAAACCTTCAGCCAAGTCTGAGGTACAGACCACTCTGGAAGAGGTTTTCATCCAGGATATCTCTGTACTTAGCCGCACTCATGTTTCCTTCAATGGCAACCAGTCGTCCTGTCTCTGCAGTTGAAAAACTCTCCCATAGCATGATGCTGCAACCACGTTTCAATGTTGGGATTTTATTGGGCAGGTGATGAGCAGTGCCTGGTTTTCTCAGCACACACTGCCTAGAATTATCACCAAAAAGGTCTATCTTCATCTTATCAGACCAGAGAATCTTATTTCTCATAGTCTTGGAGTCCTTTCGTGTGTTTTTTTGTTGTTGCAAACTTTATGCGGGCTTTCATGTCTTGCACTGAGGAGAGTCATCCGTCGGGCCACTCTGCCATAAACACCCAACTGATGGTGTGCTGCAGTGATAGTTGTCTTTGTTGAACTTTCTCCCGTCTCCCTACTGCATCTCTGGAGCTCAGCCACAGTGATCCTGGGGTTCTTCTTTACCTCTCTCACCAAGGCTCTTCTCCCACGATTGCTCAATTTGGCTGGATGGCCAGGTATAGGAAGATGTCTGGTGGTCCCAAACTTCTTCCATTTAAGGACTATGGAGGCCACTGTGCTCTTAGGAACCTTGAGTACTGCAGAAATTCTGTTGTAACCGTGGCCAGATCTGTGCCTTGCCACAATTCTGTCTCTGAGCTCCTTGGCCAGTTCCTTTGACCTCATGATTCTCATTTGGTCTGACATGCACTGTGGGCTGTGAGGTCTTATATATACAGATGTGTGCCTTTTACAAATCAAGTCCTCTCAGTTTCATTAAACCTAGCTGGACTCCAATGAAGCATCTCAAGGAGGATCACAAGGAAACGGACAGCATATGACTTAAATATGAGTGTCTGAGCAAAGGGTCTGAATACTTATGACCATATGATATTTCAGTTTTTCTTTTTTAATAAATTTGCAAACATTTCTACATTTTTTTTTCACTCAAGATGGGGTGCAGAGTGTACATTAATGTGAAAAAATGAACTTTTTTAAATTTACCAAATGGCTGCAATGAATCAAAGAGTGAAAAATGTAAAGGGGTCTGAATACTTTCCGTACCCACTGTATATATTTATGAGGGGAATTAAACATTTCCATTATTCTGTAAAGCGATGATCTTCAGTCTTTATATTTTTCTGTCTCAGTCCATGTGGGATTTATACATTTAGGATTTGTGTGAGAATCTGATGAAGTTTTAGGTCAAATTAATCCAGAAATATGGACATTTCTAAAGAGTTCCCGACCTTTCAGGCTCCGCTGTATGTTCTAGGGGTCAGAGAGACCCCGACCTTCAGCCCATTAGGGTTTAGTCATGTTCCCCCATCACACACTCCCTGCTCCCTCATTACCTGTCACCAGTGCAGATGTCCTTTCTCATGGAGCAAAATGGAGACTGGCTCCTCCCCTCCATGGGACGGATCACATGACTGTGACATCATCACAGGTCCTGTGCGCACAGAACAGTCATATATCTAGTGTGTGAATGGAGGAAAGACCAAACAAATGATCATGTGCACACCAAACACAAGATAGTCATAAAATATGATACACTTTATTGCACATCTTAAACACACAAAAATAGAGTTAAAACCACTTAAAAACATGTAACAACATGTATGCAAATTACCTATTCAGAGAAAAAGAGGACTTGAACTCTATAGTGCCACCTGTTGGAAGTAGTGATCCTACAAGTCACAATCAACCCTCTCAGGCCTCTCACCTAGCCAAATCAGTTCTCATACTTTGCACTGACGAGGGCCAATAGCCCGAAATACCCTGTCTGCAAATTAAGATGCTGACTTGGCTTTTATCCTAAGTCATATTGCAAGACATCAGATAGCACCCCTGCAAAACGAGTAGCCATGTAGGACATCAAACAAATGAATAGATGGAGTTCCGCTGGTGAATAGATAGATAAATCAGTCAGCCAGGCATACAAAGGGTAAATATGCCTCAGTGCATAGACCATTTAGAGTCACTGAATAGTGAGGGTTACTCTATAGGAAAAATAAACCATGAAAAGAGAAACAATTCTGATCAGCCAAAAGTTAGAGGTACCCCCTTAGCCATGTGTATAAGGTGCTGTATTGCGTAGTGCAAATGAATCAGTATGGCTAAAGGGTGACAGAGAGACATACAATCCAGCAGCCTAGTGTAAAACCAGCTGCATAGTGTGCCCTGCACACATTTAACAAAGAGACCTCAATATATAGGAATCAGAATGGAAGAGAAAATTCAACATCAAATATTGCTGACCCACACACAGTGGAAATGCAGGAAGGAGGGATAAGGTTCCCTAAGAATATAGTTACCTGACCAGTTTACAGGAAGCTCATGTTAGAGGTCAATCATAGATATATATATAGATGCAGACCCGTTGAAGCGCAAGGACCGCGCGAAACGGCCGTCGTCTCCCCTGCTCGAACGAGCTCCTTTTCTTCTCCCCCGGCCATGAAGTTTTGATTGTGAAGACTCAATAAAATTTGCTACTTTGAAGATTGGTGAGTGCATCCTGCTTTTTTCTTTTGCTACCTCAATCATAGATATGCAGTCCTCATGGAGCAGGGGTGTGGGAAGGTCCCACGCGTATCGCTGCTCAAAAGCAGCTTTGTCAGGGGAAGTGTGTAGATGTGCAGCAGTGCAGAAATATATACAAGTCAATTACACACAAATCATTTACCGGAGTAGGATGCGAGGCATCATTGGCTGGAGAGGTAGAATGAGTCAATGGCGCATTGGCTGTGGTCCAAAGGTAGTTGATGGAGGTGTGTCCTATAGCATACGTGAGCACCGATACATATAGCGGTAAGTTCCCATGATGAGCACCGGGCAGGAACAAGCACGCATGCGTCAATGTCCAAGGATCCAGGGAGAGAACAGGGGGCAGCATCGCGCATGTGTTAGTAAAGGCTGGATGCAGATAAGATTAGAGTATGTGCCATGACGCGCGCACGCGCAGAGTCAAGTCGGAACAGATTCTAATGGGCATGCGCTGGGAGAAAAATAGTAAAGCCCCAGGATAATATCCCCATGGCATGGAAGCAAAAGAGAGGCTGGCCTCATGCGCAGGTATCCAAATGGACACAGAGTGTATAGACAATTCCACAGTGTGGTCAGCAGATTATTATTATTATTATTATTATTTATTATTATAGCGCCATTTATTCCATGGAGCTTTACATGTGAGGAGGGGTATACATAATAAAAACAAGTACAATAATCTTGAACAATACAAGTCACAACTGGTACAGGAGGAGAGAGGACCCTGCCCGTGAAGGCTCACAATCTACAAGGGATGGGTGAGGATACAGTAGGTGAGGGTAGAGCTGGTCATGCAGTGGTTGGGTCGATCGGTGGTTACTGCAGGTTGTAGGCTTGCCGGAAGAGGTGGGTCTTCAGGTTCTTTTTGAAAGTTTCGATGGTAGGTGACAGTATGATAGGTTGAGGTAGAGAGTTCCTGAGTAGGGGTAATGTGCGAGAGAAATCTTGTATGCGATTGTGGGAAGAGGAGATAAGAGGGGAGTAGAGAAGGAGATCTTGTGAGGATCGGAGGTTGCATGCAGGAAAGTACCGGGAGACGAGGTCACAGATGTATGGAGGAGACAGGTTGTGGATGGCTTTGTATGTCATGGTTAGGCTTTTGTACTGGAGTCTTTGGGTAATGGGGAGCCAGTGAAGGGATTGACAGAGGGGAGAGGCTGGGGAATAGCGGGGGGACAGGTGGATTAATCGGGCAGCTGAGTTTAGAATAGATTGGAGGGGTGCGAGAGTGTTAGAGGAGAGGCCACAGAGCAGGAGGTTACAGTAGTCGAGGCGGGAGATGATGAGGGCATGGACTAGGGTTTTTGCAGATTCTTGGTTTATTAATGTACGGATCCGTGAAATATTTTTGAGTTGAAGGCAGCAGGAAGTGGAAGGGGTTTGAATATGTGGTTTAGAGGAGAGATCCGTGTCAAGGTTTACCCCGAGACAGCGAGCTTGTGGGACTGGGGAGAGTGGGCAGCCATTTACTGTAATGGATAGGTTCGTTGGGGGGGGGGGGGTCGCATGAGATGGGGGAAAGACGATGAATTCTGTTTTGTCCATGTTAAATTTTAGAAATCTAGCAGAGAAGAAGGATGAAATAGCAGATAGACATTGAGGGATTCTGGTTAGTAGGGTGGTGATATCTGGTCCAGAGATGTAGATCTGTGTGTCATCAGCATAGAGATGATACTGAAAACCATGAGATTCTATGAGCTGTCCCAGGCCAAAAGTGGTAATACTGCAAAGTTAGCAAATCCAGACCACTGAACATATGAAGAAGTACCTATATTGTGTAGTCAATCAGATGTAGTTAGATATACCATGGACAATAATCAAATAAATAAGTAGAAGAAAGAAATAGAAAAAATTGAGAAAATGGAAAAATAATATTAAAGAAAAAAGAAAAATAAAAAAATGAGAAAATAAAAAATATAGAGATAAAAAACAAAAAAAGAGAAAAATAAAAATTGCAGTTACAATATTACTCACAAAATATGATAAATGGGAAATGAGGTAGATATGAAACTACTTTATTCAATTATTATTCTTATAGTAAAATTCCGAATCATATAGGTGTCAATAATAATCAGTGTCCAGCATGGGGTAGAAAAAAACAGTGAGTGGGATAAATAGTCCAACAGGATAAGAACAAGCATCCAGTATTTAAGAAATAAATGTCTAGGTATAGAGGGGAAAAGAGACACACATCATCCCGCCCATGTCCACTCATTAGTCATAAGAGCTGCTAAATCATGAAACCTAGATAAATATGAGGAGACAACAGTGTCCGGAAAGGCAGCAAAAGAATAGCAACAACGACCTCAGGAAGAGCTTCAAGTTACGTATTCAAAAGAATTATTTAAAAATAGGGTAAATGTCCCATATATTTTCCGCTATGATGTCAAACAAGAAGAAAGACATATTGTCCAGTCCCATAGACACGTGAGATGACAAGACCACTGGATTTGTTGTGTACTTGATATCCAGATAGGTATAAAAAAAAACAGATATTCAGGAAATACAGACGATGAAGGATGGCATTTTCCGAGGTGTTGCAGGATCTAAGTGCCAATGTCACCAGTCCAAATGAAATACTGAATGGTTGAGGCTGGAATAACCTGTGCACTGCAATTATTGCTCGGGCATGCACCGTGCGCGCTGCCCTGGAACTTACATCAAGTGATGTAAGCAGATCGCGCCTGCGCACAGCGCGATTCCCAGCCCCGCAGTGTGAATAGATCATAACACAATGTGGGACGGGATCTGGATGACTCCCCTGTGCGCAGCCGCGATATCACTACATCACTTGATGTGAGTTCCAGGGCAGCACGCACGGCACATGCCTGAGAAATAATTGCAGAGCGCAGGTGCCGGCACAAAACAGAGAGGAGGCGGTGCCCGGTGGGATGATGGACGGCTGCAAGGTGCTTGAGTCAGGGAGAAATCATACCTCCCTGACTCAATACAGGTATGGCGCGAAATTTATAAAAGTGATATCAGCATTCCTAGGGACACTAAACATAAGAGCCACCTTCAAAGAATGCAGCCTTAGTGCTGCTGAAGGTGGCTCTTTTACCTTATGGGGGAGTGACAGGTTCCTTTTAAATGTGCACAGGCCACATTATGCAGCTGGTTTTACACTAGGCTGCTGGATTGTGTCTTTCTGTCACCCTTTAGCCATACTGATTAATTTGCATTATGCAATACAGCACCTGACTATGGGGGTACTTCTAAATTTTGGCTGATCAGAATTGTTGCTCCTTTCATGGTTTATTTTTCCTAAAGAATAACCCTCACTATTCAGTGACTCTGGTCTATGCACTGAGGCATATTTACCCTTTGTATGCTGTATGCGTGGCTGACTGATTTATTTGTCTATTCACCAGCGGAACTCCATCTATTCATTTTTTTAATGCCCTACATGGCTACTCTTTTTGCAGGGGTGTTATCTGATGTTCATGTTGTTACAGGGGTAAGGTTTCTCCTTGTAATACAGTGATCACTGGTGACATTGCATATAGGAACTCTGTAAATAGTGTAAGTGTACAGGTAATACAGTGATCACCAGTGACATTGTACACAGGATCTCTGTATATAGTATACAGTGTATAGTGTCAGTGTACAAGTAACACACTGTCTCACCAATGACATCTCTAGGTGAAGTTCTTCATCTTCACTTTTCATCTTCATCCAGCACAGACACCATCACTTCTTCCAGCCAGGGCTCGTCTCTATAGGAAAGAGTACAGTTACCTAGAGCACCGCTTGCAGAACACGTTACTTAATTTTTTTTCCCAACTTCTACACTACACCAGATGAAGAGAAAAGGTGACATAGTGTCGCTCTACACAGTAACAGGACCGCCCCCATTTAAAATAGTATCCACAAAAAATAAAATACATCACTGCAGTAATAATATCCCTTAATTAGCCCCTATGATAATAATATCCCCCATCCTGGCCCCCATGTGTCTCATTCCTGGCTCCAGCCATATGTTCTCCCATCCTGCCCTCATGAGTATCCATTCTGCCCCATGTGATGTCCCATCCTGCCCCATGATCCTGCCTCATCTGTCTCCATTGTATCCATCCTGCCCCATGATCCTGCACTATGTCTCCATCCTGCCCCATCTCCATTTTGCCCCGTGTCTCCATTAAACCCCATGTCTCTATCAAGACCCGTGTCTCCATCCATCCAGCCCCGTCTCCATCCTGCCCTCTGTGTCTCCATCAAACCCCCTGTGTCTCCATCAAGCTCCCTGTGTCTCCATCAAGCCCCGTGTCTCTGTAACAAGGGCACCGTGGGGGTAGTTGTGGCCGAGATATTTAAAGACACAGTTAACCAGCAGATTCCACTGAGCACACTATCAGCAAGCACCCCCGGCCACTCGCACATAGACAGACAGGACAAACAGTTTTTCCCCCACAAATTACCTTCTCCTCTTTTCACGGTGGTCCACACGAATTAGAATCCGGAAGGCGTCCGTTGTCCATCAGGGAAAATAATTTTTTATTGAACAGTGATGAGAAAATAAGGCATGAGTACAACACTGGTTTTCCTACTCTTTCCCTGACATGCTTTCCAACCGCACCCAGCAGTTGCAGCAGCCAAGGTTTAGTGCAATTACACACGCCGGGGATAACTCCTCAGAAGCGGGGGCCCTTTCAGAATCCTGAGGCCCATGTTGCAGTCTTTAGCCTTGTAGTCTTCAGGACCCCTCCTGAGTCCTTGGAGTCCCGGGAGTCCTTGAAGTCCAGGGCAGCAGACCTGTCACGCCGTTTACGGTGATAAAGGGGCAGGACGGCGTACTGGAACCCGCACCTGTCCCTGCCACTATAAGGGGTCCTGGCTTTCCCTTATCTCGGGGGTACCTATGATGGTTAGGAGGCCTGAGCCACCAGCGTATCCCTGTCTCCTGTGCAGGCCCTATCAGTGACCCCTTCTCCCCCCAAGGGAGGTGGACTGCACCAGTGAATAAATATCACAATTAACAGGTAAACAGACAAGGTAAAGGAAAACCACACTTAGCTTAATGCTGCAAGGCACAGCACAGCAGGAAGAAACACCAGATACAACGGACACAGCTGTAGAACAACAGTTCCCAGCTAGCTCCTACTCCTGGCTTGGTCGCTGAAGAATGAACTAACACCGACAGTCAGCTGATGAACCAGGTGACCTCTTAAAGGATGGAGGGAGTGGTCAACACAAACATCAGCTGACCCAGCAGCAATGCATTAACATCAGCGGCCACCAGGGGGGGGGAGACTGCATTAACCCCCGATGATCATAAAGGGAAAAAGGTCTAAAACTGAGGCAACCAGATCTGCCACAAATCCAAAATTGGATCGTGACAAGACCTCTCCCATCCGGGGGGGGGGGGGGAACTGTCAGTGCCCCATCTGTGAAACACATCTGCCCTGTCCCACGTATCCAGGCAGTTCTGAGGAAGCAACAGCTTCCCCTCTCCTGGTGGCTCCAATTCCAGCCTCTCTACTGCTGCTGGACCAGCCCCTTTTTTAACTATTTATGTCCCTGACTCTATACATAGTCATTAAAGGGGAACTTACACAATATAAGGAACAACAATTACAGCACTTACATTACATTTCACATAAAACATATGGGTGCATAACACATGTACATAAAGTGCTTGGGGGAGTCACAAGAAAGGAGGAGGACACTACTGAGGGGACCAGCCACCTCTTTACATCTCCATCCTGCCCCATGTCTCCATTCTACCCCAGGCAGGATGGAGACACATGGTCCATGTGTCTATCCTGCCCCCGTGTATCCCATCCTGCCCCGGGCTTGCCACTTTCAATAAAAAAAACAAAAACTTTCTCCTTACCTGGCCACACACCAGCACTAATGTACACCCGTCATTTCAAGCGTGTACTCGCCGGTGAATGACAATGATGTCATACGCCGGTGACGTGCGCTCTGACGTCAGCTGCCAGCTTCCGATTGGCAGACGGCTTTAAACTATTGCCGTGCGGGCCCGGGCCTCAGGTGCAGGTTCCGTTACTGCTCCGGCTGCCGCTGTGGCCCGATGAGCAGAAGAGAGGCCCTATGTTCATCGGGCTCCATACGCCAATCAGGGCAGTAATGCCCTGATGGAGGCCCTTGCTTGTAAGCACTGTAGTTTGTATATTAAAGCAAAAACTTTAAAAAGTTTGTTCCCAATATTCTCTGAAGAATCAATAGCCTTTCAGAGTGTGTGACTTTTTAATTGTCAGATTGTACCATATTTTGGAGACTAATCACCCCGTCTCTTTGACGAGTGGTGGCAGCATGTTGTGTAGCCAGGATGTGCGGACTGTGTCGGGGCATGATTTATGCTCACTTTATAGTCTATAGCAGAGGTTGAGTGCTGGATTCAGTGAGAGAAGATAAATTAAGCCTTGAAGGCACACCACACATCATGTGCTGAAAAGGATTCACGTGACACGTAGTGATGAAGAAATAAATAAAATATATTTTTTTATATAGCTATGTAAAAAAAAATGTAAGCAGCAAAGAAATTCATTTTTTTCCCTATTTTCCTTCTGAAAATTTGGGGTGCGTCTTATGGTCCGATGCGTCTTATAGTCCAAAAAATATGGTAAGCATGATAGACACACCAGTATTTCTAATATTCAATGATTCTATGATAACAGCATCTGTAACATAATAACAGGGTTTTCCATAAAACAAGGATGAAGATACTTATAGATATTTTAAAATAAAAGAATGAATTTTGGAGATTTTGCAGGAATTTGATATTCATGATAGTGTCCTTCCATTTGATATTATCAATATCAAACTGCAGGACACCATCATGAATATCAAATTTCTGCAAAATCTCCAAACTTATAATAAATAAATATCAATCAAAGCAATCAAAAAAACACAAATATAAACCTTTATTCAGGGTACAGTCGATTACCACAACAATGTGCATACTTTTATGTCCATAAAAAGTATTTTACGAGTGATATCTTTATTTGATAACCTTCCTCACCTCCTGGCATTTGCAGGTGCACACCACTCTGATAGGAATGATGTGGTTTAGGAATATGTCTTGGAGGACACAGATTACAAATGCTGCTTTGTACAACATGTAACAGCTCAAGCTGACAAACTGGACCCTGACTACACTTCTTGTTCCATAAATTTCTGTTATTCTCCAATTGTAATTTTGGGGAAAAATAACTCAAAACATATTATACATGATTGAGACGGTTGTTAAGGCCACTATTTGATGTTCAACTATTCTCATCCAATGCTTAACATTCACACGTCCAATGGTATCTACATCTTCAGTACACAGATCCAGTTACATGCAATGGTGAAACAGAGAGCCATCAGCTTGTTGCTCTATCATTCAGCCAGCGTGTCTAAGTTTTGGCGCTGCAGGCAATATCATTGTGCCTTCTGTGTGGTGCCTCAGTCTTCACACAGCACAGACTGGAGGAGCACATAATGGGGACAAGGCTAGGTGATTTATTTATTGTGTCTGTACATTTTCCTGCATGAGGAGAAGGGACACAAATGTATCGAGAACTATATGGAGAACTTTTCCTTTGACACTTCATGATATCTATGTACGCCCCTGGTCTCATCTAATTATTAGGTCAATCAATTAACTGGATGAGAAAAGGGCATTAAATGGTTACCTTGGCAATTATCCTGATTATGTATTGCATCATCTCTCCATGTTCAATATCAAATAGGATGGAAGAAAGCATCAGACAACCCTTTATACTGTAGTTATACAAATGTAAGATACATACTTTGCTCAAATATAGGTGTTTTATTTTATACTTTAGTTTTCAATAACAAATGGTAAGGGATAATTGAATACATTTTCTAATAATCATTTAGTGCTTTCCGTTTCAACTGCAGAAGGGTGACTTTGGTATAACTTATGTTTTTCTACTACAGATCAGTGAAACAATTTAGAAAATGGCTACTTCCTTGTGTGAGTTCTCTGATGTGTGATAAGTATTGTTTTCCAACTAAAACATTTCCCCGCAATTTGAACATGAAAATGGCATTTCCCGTGTGAGTTCTTTGATGTATAAAAAGTTCTCATTGATTCATAAAATCATTCCCACATTCTGAACATGAATATGGTTTCTCCCCTGTGCGACTTCTCTGATATAGAACAAGACTTACTTTACTGAAGTAAAGGCCAGAGAAAGCCGCCCACCCCGAGGCGTGAGCAGAGGTCGGCATGACAATGGGTTGGAGGGGGTGGGGACAGGGTTACTGGGGTGGGTTATGCTAAGGGGGCTTTTATAGGGACAGTTAGTGGTGGGGGGGCTTTTTATTTTTCCGCTCCTAGTCAAGAGCAGTCCCCTTGTCACACTGGTGCGCTTACCATGGCATCAGTAGCGCAGATCCTGGAGAGCCTCCGGTTGGCAGCAGAGTCACAGCCACCCGGCTGGCTGCTGCTGTAGGTTGCCGGGACCATCGGCGGGGGAGCAAGGACGGTGGCGGCAGAATCCCCACGGGAGCGGTCCTCTGATCGCTTGTCTCCCGACGTGGCTCCCTGCTGGACCCAGCACAGGAGCCCCTTCGGGGACCCTCCAGGTCGGGCGCTGGATCGGAAGCATGCTAGCAGGCCCTGGTTTGGGAGGAATCCACAAGCCAGGCTAAGTTCAGCAGTGGTTAGCAGGTCTCCATCTTAGCCTGTATTGGGGGTGGAACCTGCGTGTGCCAGAAATCCCAGGACCAGTGACGTCATGGCGGTAATCCAGACTGGTGGCAAGCCTCTACCACTGCATCTGACCAAGGGATGTGCCAGGAAGTCCAGCCTGTAGCCAGAGCTACCAGCCCTGTTATTAACCTCTTGAGTGCCATCTACAGCGCCAGGACTTACATTAAATGCCCAGCAGCCTCCATTACCGGTGGGTGGATCAGCAGCAGGTTGGTGTCTGGGGGTCATCCTCTCAGGTGCAGCCTGCTGGTCCAAGTGAGTATTATGGAGCGGTCCAGTCTAGGGTTGTGTGGCCTGCCAGGGCCATGACGTCAGCATCCTCTGGATCATCAGGATTTGGACCTCAGGCACCAGAGGGTCAATTGGATGGGATTGGTGCAGCTGACGAACATCTGGACATGGGATCTTTGGCTGGGGGGATCACAGCTTCCTTGCAGCCTGGTGAGTATTATTCTATGTCTTGTCCGTTTCCTCCGTTGTTGATGTCTCCAGTGATGGAGTCAGGTAGTTGGGTCAGTAGTTTAGGGTCAGGGGATTGGTGTTCAGTCAGATTCCATGGGTGACAGGATTAAAGAGATTTTGGGGAATGTGAGGGATTTGCTGACACGTTTGGAAGGTGGTAGTTTGACTCTGGGGCATTTAGCTGTGTGGTTGGGCTCACAGTCTTTGGGGCAAAGCTTTTCGGGTATGGGCTTGGCTGTGCCTAGCAGAATTTCTGATCCGGTGTCAGGGTCAGTGCAGATGGAAAAGGAGAAGGAGTGTAGGATTCATTTGGATGAAAGGGCTCATGTGGAGGTCTATGTTTGTTTTGAGGACACGCTTGGGGTTCACCTTAAAAAAGGAAGAACGGGAAAAAATTTGGAAGGATGAATATGTCGACATTTTTTCCCTGCTTCCTTTGGAGAAGTTAAATTTAGATAAAAGGAAAAAAATGATAGTAAGGAGGAGGAAGAGAAAAGTAGGTGGCACCTGATCCCTCAGACATTTGTCAATTGGCTTCAGGCGTCTGCTATTTTGGCAAGTGTTATAGGGGAAAAGGCGCCTGAGAATTGCTCTCCTCTGTTCTGCTATATGGACTCCATCGGGGAGGCCCATAGGATTTATGGGCGACAAGCATGGCTCCATTATGATGAACAGTTTCGGCAGAGGAAAGCTGTTTGTCCGGAAATTCGGTGGGATCAGAAAAATATAGGTTTGTGGTTGCGGGTTATGGGGCTGACTAGGTTTGGCAATTCCTTTCTTTGGGGTGTCGAGGTTGCCGGCCAGAACACTACCCAGGGGAATACACAAGGGGCTGGGGGGCAAACAAGGCAGTCAAGAGTTCAGAAGCCCGGATTATGCTGGCAGTTTAGTGAAAGCCAATGTCAATTTGGAACCAGCTGCAAGTTCAAGCATCTCTGCTTGCACTGCAGTGGTTTCTCCCATGGCGCTGCCAGATATTTTAGAAAGAACAAGGCGAAGGGGGGAAATAATGCACAAGGGGGAGACGCCAGTGAAGCTAGCTGTGATAGTCCCTTATCTAAATAGGTTTCCTGATAAGTGTAAGGTGGAGCTATTGTTTTTAGTTTTTAGGGAGTTTCAAAATTCCTGCTCCACCTTTTGAGATACCCTGGGTTAAGAATATTTGGTTGGGGGAGCAATAAGCAGAGGTGGTTGTGGAGAAGTTGGGCAAAGAGGTTGCCTTGGGCTGGATGTCTGGACCATTTAGTGATCCTCCATTTGAGGATTTGGTTGTTCTACCACTTAGGAGTTTTACATAAGGAGCCGAATAAATTTCGGCTTATTCATCATCTGTCTTATCCCCGGGGAGGTCGGTGAATGACGGAATTGACCTGGAGCTTTGCTTCATGGTTTATACTTCATTTGATGAAGCAGCTCGTTGGTTTAGGAGTTGTGGGAGGTGGGCACCTATGGCTAAGACAGACATTGAATCTGCTTTTAGATGGTTACCGATTCATCCTGAGAACGGTAGATTGTTGGGTTGTTATTAGGGAGAATTTTTTGTTGACAGATGTTTACCAATGGGTTGCTCTTTGTGCGTTTTTTGAGGCCTTCAGTTCTTTTTTTGAGTGGGTTGTCCGTGATGTGTCAGGTTATGACTTGCTGATATATTATTTGGATGATTTTTTGTGTATTGGTCCTGGTCATTCCGTCTGTTGTGAAATCATTCTGAGGGCAGTTGAGTGAGTGGCGGAGCGTTTTGGGGTACCATTAACTCCGGGAAAATGGAAGGGCCCTGTACAGACCATTCTTTTTGGGCATTGTGATTGACTCTGTCAATTGGGAGTTCAGATTGACAGAGGAGAAGGTGGGAGCATTGTTGGATAAGGTGGCTCAGGCGTGGCTTTGTCTAAAAAAGTTATCAGTTAGTTCAGTCGCTTCTCGGTAAGCAGAATTTAGCTTGCTGCATTATCCCAATGGGGAGACTTTTCTCTCATCATTTGGTTAGTGCCGCTGTGGGAGCTCGAGTTCTGCATCATTTTGCTCGGCTATCAGGTGAGCACAAAGCTGATTTGGAGGTTTGGGATAGGTTTTTAGAGCAATATAATGGCCTTTCATTGCTTATGGAGGAGGCAGTGGGAAACTGTGATTTGGATTTGTTTACTGATGCTTCAGTTGGGGTTGATTTTGGGGAATACTTTAGAGGTCAGTGGTGTGCTTCCAGGTGGCCGGAAGATTGTTTTTTTTCAGGCCTGGTCAAGAACATAGCATTGTTGGAGACATTTCCCTTTCTGGTAGCCGTGCACTTATGGAGGAAGGATTTTCAGGACAGGAGGGTGCGTTTTAACTATGATAACATAGGGGGTAGTGTGTGCGATTAATAGTTTGACGGCATCTTCACCTCTGGCGATTCGGGTACTTTGGCAATTTCTTTTTGATTTATAAATGGTATAGTCTCTAACTGGGTCGCTGTGACCAGTGGGGTACCGCAGGGGTCGGTATTGGGACCTGTTCTCTTCAACATATTCATTAATGATCTGGTAGAAGGTTTACACAGTAAAATATCGATATTTGCAGATGATACAAAACTATGTAAAGCAGTTAATACAAGAGAAGATAGTATTCTGCTACAGATGGATCTGGATAAGTTGGAAACTTGGGCTGAAAGGTGGCAGATGAGGTTTAACAATGATAAATGTAAGGTTATACACATGGGAAGAAGGAATCAATATCACCATTACACACTGAACGGGAAACCACTGGGTAAATCTGACAGGGAGAAGGACTTGGGGATCCTAGTTAATGATAAACTTACCTGGAGCAGCCAGTGCCAGGCAGCAGCTGCCAAGGCAAACAGGATCATGGGGTGCATTAAAAGAGGTCTGGATACACATGATGAGAGCATTATACTGCCTCTGTACAAATCCCTAGTTAGACCGCACATGGAGTACTGTGTCCAGTTTTGGGCACCGGTGCTCAGGAAAGATATAATAGAACTAGAGAGAGTACAAAGGAGGGCAACAAAATTAATAAAGGGGATGGGAGAACTACAATACCCAGATAGATAAGCGAAATTAGGATTATTTAGTCTAGAAAAAAGACGACTGAGGGGCGATCTAATAACCATGTATAAGTATATAAGGGGACAATACATATATCTCGCTGAGGATCTGTTTATACCAAGGAAGGTGACGGGCACAAGGGGGCATTCTTTGCGTCTGGAGGAGAGAAGCTTTTTCCACCAACATAGAAGAGGATTCTTTACTGTTAGGGCAGTGAGAATCTGGAATTGCTTGCCTGAGGAGGTGGTGATGGTGAACTCAGTTGAGGGGTTCAAGAGAGGCCTGGATGTCTTTCTGGAGCAGAACAATATTGTATCATACAATTATTAGGTTCTGTAGAAGCACGTAGATCTGGGGATTTATTATGATGGAATATAGGCTGAACTGGATGGACAAATGTCTTTTTTCGGCCTTACTGACTATGTTACTATGTTACTATTCCATAAATGCATAGCTTTCGGCTTCTCATGTGCCAGGTGTAAAGAATTCTATTGATGACTCACTATCTCGTTTACAGTGGGAGCGTTTTTGGTTTTTGGCCCCGGATGCAAAGGACAAGGGTATGGAGTGCCCAATGGAGCTTTGGAGCATGGTCTCCGGGCTGCAGAGTCTTTGATTAAGTTGTTCCTGGCTTTGGCCTTTGGTTTCAAGCTTCGGGATCAGAGGCATTTGACAAAAGTGTTTTTGGTGAAGCATGCGTTGAACGGGTTTAGACGAGGTTGTAGTCAAGGTGATTGTAGGCGTCTGGTTTCTTTTATTGTGCTTGTCTTTTGAGGCTTGTCCTTTCTGTTTGGGTTTTTCGCGTGCCTTCTTTGGAGCTCTAAGAGTGGGGGAGATTCTGTCTCACAGTAAAAGAAGAGGGGGAGGTCTTCTAGCCACAACTAAAGGGTTGGAGTTTTGGATTAGGCTGGGTTCACACTGCGTTAGCAGCAGCCCGTTCAGCACATACGCTAACGGGCTGCTGTAGCGCAAGTGCCGGCGTTTACATCGCGCTAGCGCAGATAGAGCATCTGCTAGCTCTATCTGCGCTAGCAGTGACGGACCAGGAAACGCTGCAGCCCGCGTCTCCGGGTCCGTCACTCAATGACGGCACATCCCTAGGGCACGCCCATTGTGGGCGTGCGCTAGCGATGCGTCAGACATTGCAGTCAATGGCGGCCCGTAACGGACTACGTTACACCGCATTTATGCCGCGGTGTAACGTAGTCCGTCTAACGGACTGCCTGGACCCAGCGTGAACCAAGCCTTAGGCAGTTGAAAACTGAGCAAGAGGGAAATGGTAAGCGGGTAGTATTAGGAGCAGTGCCAGAATCCATGATGTGTCCGGTGCGCTATTTACAGTCTTTTAATGGTTTTTGGCCTTGTCAGGAGGGGCCATTATTGTGTCATGCGGAAAGTTCCTTTTTGTCCAAGTACCAGTTTATTAACATGTTTAGGAAGGGTTTAGCTTTGTTGGGTCTGGATGTCTCCTGGTTTGCATCTCATTTGTTTTGGATCAGGGTGACAACAGAAGCAGCAGTTTGTGGGTTGGGTCCTGACGTAGTGCAGCGGATTGGTAGATAGGATTCCAGGCGCTATAGGAGTTATATTAGCCCTCAAGGAGTTGGGGCGGATTTACACAATTGAGGTTGCATTGTGGTGAATGTTTATGGGAAGGGATTGTTGTGTCAGACGTTTGTGTTTTTATTATAGATTCCAATCCCTTGTTGATTTGGATCTTGGCCCATTCGTACGTCTACTGGGGAGCACGACGTGTGGCATGCGGGAAGATCGGTTTTTCCATGAACATGGCAGTGATAAGGTGGCTTGGTTTCAGGGCGATGAGTTGGAACAGGGTTTTACAGGAGGTGCATAGCAGCACCAGGTTTGATAGGGCACTTGATATTTTGGTGTTACAGTGCTGTGCAAATTAATTGGGACAAAGCATTTTTTAAGTAAAATCATAAGATGGTTACCAGTCAGTGATTCAAACAAGTTTTAATATATAAATAAATAAATCTTGGTCAACTAACCAGTGGAAAAAGGTAATTTTCAGAATTAGTATGTAAGAGTGCATTATAACATGTTATTATTAAATATTCAAAAATATGTTTTTTTGCTTTGTCCCAATTAATTTGCACAGCACTGTACATGTTGGGGGTAACCATATGGGGGTTCGCCCTTTTCGGAAATTAGTTAAGGACATTAAACATGACTTGCTTCAGTTACGGGTATATTTTAGAGGGATGACCGTTGTGTGGTCCGAAATTGTTCTGCAGAAATGCTGGCGTAACGCGAGATCAGTGGAAAGGATTAATAAGTCCAGAATAATTAAACCAGGGTTTAAGTGGACAATGGAACCCCATGGGGTGATGGTGCTCCCGAGCCAGTGGGGTAATGGCTAAGAGTAATTTATGGTCTGTTTAATATGTCCACAGTTTCTTGTTTGGTTAATCACCAGATTTTGGGAGCTTCAAGGACCCTCCCAGTGTTTTATTTATATTATTGTTAAATATTTGTATGTTGTATTAATAAAGGCTGCTGTGGCCAAAATGATCCAAATTACGATGTCATTGTTTTATTTTGGGGGCCGGAAGTTGGGGGGAGGTGATTGGGTGTTTAATTTGGGGGGTTAAGGTTAGGGGAGTGTTGCCCCCGAAACATCGACAATACCAGTGTAATTAAATTTTTCCCACATTATGAACATGAAAATTATTTCTTACCTGTGTGAGTTAACTGGTGTGTAACAAGATTTGATTTCTGCCTAAAACATTTCCCACAGTCTGAACAGAAAAACGGTTTCTCCCCTGTGTGAATTCTCTGATGTTTAACAAGACTTGCTTTCAGATTAAAACATTTTCCACATTCTGAACAGAAAAATGGCTTCTCTCCTGTGTGAGTTAACTGATGTGTAACAAGATTTGCTTTCTGATGAAAACATTTCCCACATTCTGAGCATGAAAATGGCTTCTCTCCTGTGTGACTTCTCTGATGTTTTACAAGTATGGATTTCTCACTATAATTTTTCCCACATTCTGAGCATGAAAATGGCTTCTCTCCTGTATGAATTCTCAGATGTGTAACAAGATTTGTTTTCCATTTAAAATATTTCCCACATTCTGGGCATGAAAATGATTTCTCTCCTGTGTGATTTCTTTGATGTTTATCAAAATTTGATTTATATTTAAAACATTTACCACATTCTGAGCATGAAAATGACTTCTGCCTTGAATGAATTTTCTGATGTCTACCAAGATCTGATTTGTATGTAAAATATTTTCCACATTCGGAGCATGAAAATGGTTTCTCTCCTGTGTGAACTCTCTGATGTATTTCAAGTTTGGCTTTCACACTGTAACATTTCCCACATTCTGAACATGAAAATGGCTTATGTCCTGTATGAATTCTCAGATGTGTAACAAGATTTGTTTTCCGGTTAAAATATTTCCCACATTCTGAACATGAAAATGGTTTTTCACCTGTGTGACTTCTCTGATGTAATACAAGTTGGGCTTTCAATCTAAAACATTTCCCACATTCTGAGCATGAAAATGGCTTCTCTCCTGTGTGAATTTTCTGATGTGTAACAAGGCTTGATTTACGACTGTAATATTTTCCACATTCTGAACATGAAAATGATTTCTTCGCTATATAAGCTATTTCATTTTCAACATCACGTCTCTGACTTTCATTTCGCAAATTTGTCTTTGATGAAGCAGAAGAGAGAACCTGTTGAAAATGATCAGGTGTCAGATTTTTTCTTAGCTGAGCTGGAGGTGTATCTGTGAAAATGACACCTACTCTTGTATCAGATGTGCTTCTATGATTATCAGCTGCAAAATCTGAGAATATCACATGTCCCTCGGAGCTCCTGGTACAGTCACCTGCCAAAAATAAATCGGACTTAATTATTTTTAAATAACACTGCATTTCAATTATATTAATATTTATTTTGTTTCATATTTTATAAAATTTCCATACAAACTGTAATAAAAATTCAATTATGAACAAACCAAGACAGTAACAACTTCAAAATTGAGGCTGATGGTTCATGGTGTTCATGTCACCAGGTTTTGCTCTTTCAAATTGTCATTTCTGTATTGTTGCCTTCTTCTCTGTAGGTTCATGTTTCACTGTGTCTGTCACTAATCATTTACAGTTACAATTTCTAAAGAGACTTCTAAAGAGGCCTGTAATCAGTTTTGTTAGGCGATTCCATCTCATGCACTCTCTGACAGGTACCAGCGCTATAGCATTCAGGAAAGCACGTGAGAAGAGCACCGACGGGAATATTTGCCTATTAATTCGTCGAAATTTTGCCGAACATAACCAAACGCCATTACAGTAATTGGGAGGTAAAAACAAACGCATGCACAACACCTTATAACGGCCCCAAATGCTGCCAATACACATCAAATGAGGGACAGACACAGGAAAGTGGTCTCAATTCACCCACAGTACAAATTGTAGCATGGCACTGCAGCAATCAGGAAGGCATGAGGTATCGAGTTGGGTGAGGGATCACTGCCGGCCACCTTTGCTGGGAGCCCTGATACTACATGCAACTCCTCTACCTGCTTTCATGCTGAGCCACATTCAGTGGCACAAATATCAGTTTTGTGGACTACCATTGTCAGAAAAATGTAAGGATGGTAACAGTTAGTTGAGTCCAAGGAAGTGGAGGCCTGACGGTCTCGGAGGCCTAATGCTAAAGGCAACACGCATGAAGGAGACCCAACCAAGTGTTCACATTTCCAAAAATTATTGTCAGACAATAACAAACTGGCATCAATTTCACCACGGTATAGCTAGTATAATAGGGACCAACAGGTCTTCCACTACACTCAATCCAGCAGATGGACACCCAACCAGAAGTGTTCATATTTCCAAAAATTATTGGCAGATAATACCAAAGTGGCATCAATCTCACCACAGTAGAAATAGTACAATAGGGACCGACGGGTCTACCACTACAACCAGTCCAACAGATGAACACCCAACCAGGAGTGTTCACATTTAAACAAATGAGGGCCTTACACCAGAAGTGGCATCAATTTCACCACAGCATAAATAGTATAATAGGGACCGACATGTCTTCTACTACACCCAATACAGCAGATGGACACCCAACCAGGAGTGTTAACATTCCCAAAAATTATTGGCAAACAATACCAAATTGGCATCAATTTCACCACAGTAGAAATAGTACAGTAGGCAACGACAGGTCTTTCACTACACAAAATCCAGCAGATGGACACCCAATCTGTGCCCACTCTGTAAACGTGATATGCGCCACGTCCGTACTGCGTTGGCCCAGGCTATATGACAAGACATACTGCGTCAGGGCTCATTGATGCTGCCACAGTCACTGCAACATGTGCAGAGTAGATTTCCACCATGTCGACACATTGCATATCAACCTGTTAACTGGCATGGACAATGACCTCTGTATCGATGCAAGTCGATGAGGGGTGTGAATGGCAGAAATGAGCACACGGCTTACGCGCTTTCTGGAGAAGCTCACGCAGGCCAGGATAGTGGCAGAGAAAATGCTGTATCACCAGGTTGAGGACGTGAGCCATGCAAGGCACGTGTGTGAGCTTAAAACTCAAAAGAATATTCATTAACCCCTTTCTGACATCTGACGTACTATCCCGTCGAGGTGGGGTGGGCCCGTATGACCACCGACGGGATAGTACGTCATAGCGATCGGCCGCGCTCACGGGGGGAGCGTGGCCGATCGCGGCCGGGTGTCAGCTGCCTATCGCAGCTGACATCTGGCACAATGTGCCAGGTGCGGTCACGGACCACTCCCGGCACATTAACCCTGGCACACCGCGATCAAACATGATCGCGGTGTGCCGGCGGTACAGGGAAGCATCGCGCAGGGAGGGGGCTCCCTGCGTGCTTCCCCGAGACCCCCGGAGCCCCCCGAAGGTCTCTTACCTCCTTCCTTGCTGCAGGCCCCGGATCCAAAATGGCCTCTGCATCCGGGTCCTGCAGGGAGGGAGGTGGCTTCCCCCCCAAAAAAAAAATATTGTTCCTGTAAATACATTTCTTTATCTAAATAAAAAAAAACAATAAAAGTACACATATTTAGTATCGCCACGTCCGTAACGACCCCACCTATAAAACTGTCCCGCTAGTTAACCCCTTCAGTGAACGCGGTTAAAAAAAAAAAAAAAAACGATGCAAAAAACAACGCTTTATTATCATACCGCCGAACAAAAAGTGGAATAACATGATCAAAAAGACGGATATAAATAACCATGGTACCACTGAAAACGTCATCTTGTCCCGCAAAAAACGAGCCGCCATACAGCATCATCAGCGAAAAACTAAAAAAGTTATAGTCCTCAGAGTAAAGCGATGCAAAAATAATAATTTTTTCTATAAAATCGTTTTTATCGTATAAAAGCGCCAAAACATAAAAAAATGATATAAATGAGGTATCGCTGTAATCGTACTGACCCGAAGAATAAAACTGCTTTATCCATTTTACCAAACGCGGAACGGTATAAACGCCTCCCCCAAAAGAAATTCATGAATAGCTGGTTTTTGGTCATTCTGCCTCACAAAAATCGGAATAAAAAGCGATCAAAAATTGTCACGTGCCCGAAAATGTTACCAATAAAAACGTCAACTCGTCCCGCAAAAAACAAGCCCTCACATGACTCTGTGGACCAAAATATGGAAAAATTATAGCTCTCAAAATGTGATAACGAAAAAAATATTTTTTGCAATAAAAAGCATCTGTCAGTGTATGACGGCTGCCAATCATAAAAATCCGCTAAAAAACCCGCTATAAAAGTAAATCAAACCCCCCTTCATCACCCCATTAGTTAGGGAAAAATTAAAATGTATTTATTTCCATTTTCCCATTAGGGTTAGGGCCAGGGTTAGGGCCAGGGTTAGGGCTAGGGTTGGGGCTAGGGTTGGGGCTAGGGTTGGGGCTAAAGTTAGGGTTAGGATTACATTTACGGTTGGGAATAGGGTTGGGATTAGGGTTAGGGGTGTGTCAGGGTTAGAGGTGTGTTTAGGGTTACAGTTGAGATTAGGGTTAGGGGTGTGTTTGGATTAGGGTTTCAGTTATAATTGGGGAGTTTCCACTGTTTAGGCACATCACGGGCTCTCCAAACGCAACATGGCGTCCGATCTCAATTCCAGCTAATTCTGCGTTGAAAAAGTAAAACAGTGCTCCTTCCCTTCCGAGCTCTCCCGTGTGCCCAAACAGGGGTTTACCCCAACATATGGGGTATCACCGTACTCAGGACACATTGGACAACAACTTTTGGGGTCCAATTTCTCCTCTTACCCTCGGGAAAATACAAAACTGGGGGCTAAAAAATAATTTTTGGGGGAAAATTTTTATTTTTTATTTTTACGGCTCTGCGTTATAAACTGTAGTGAAACACTTGGGGGCTCAAAGTTCTCACACACATCTGGATAAGTTCCTTGGGGGGTCTAGTAGTTTCCAATATGGGGTCAATTGTGGGGGGTTTCTACTGTTTAGGTACATTAGGGGCTCTGCAAACGCAGTGTGACGCCTGCAGACCAATCCATCTAAGTCTGCATTCCAAATGATGCTCCTTCCCTTCCGAGCTCTGCCATGCGCTCAAACGGTGGTTCCCCCCCACATATCGGGTATCAGCTGTAAAGCTGCAGTAGCTTTGTATGCAGTGAAGAAGCAGTGACCCACAAATTCAAACACAAAAGTCTCTTTTAATGTGTTTCTTCACAGCATTAAAGTCCACTTCACATAAATGCATATAACTTCAGTGATCAGTTTACACCAGTTCAAAGTAATGCATATCACATGGCTTTAGACTTGTGGTCACTAAACAGGCCAGACTTCCCTTGACCAGTTTCCCTGGGTGACCGCACGCCATCTCACAGTCTCTATACGTCTCCGTACACACAGCCTCATATGTTGCAGACACTACTCACGCCAGCCCTCCTCTGACTAGTTCTCGTGGGTGTCCTGCATCACTGTATCACAGTCTCTTTACAGACTCTTTACTCACAGTCGTACACAGTTCAGGATATCCTCCGAATAGCAGCCGGGCACCATATCCACCTGTTTGCAATCGTTGCACATGCTAGTCCTCTTTCGGGTACAGGACATCCACCTCCGGGCACAGGACTGTCCACATCCGACTCCTACGGGGACAGGACATCCACCTCCAGGCACAGGACTGTCCACATCCGACTCCTACGGGCACAGGGCATCCACCTATGGGCAAAGGACTGTCCACATCCGACTCCTTCGGGTACAGGACATCCACCTCCGGGCACAGGACTGTCCACAGACCAGTACCATGGACGACTTGCATCTCTGTGTACGCTGCGGGTGCCAGGCTATTCAGCTGCCCTGGGTGCTGGCTCTGCTGGCCTCCATGCACTCTGCAGACCAGCACACACCAGACTGACACTGATGTGCACCTCGCACACCTGGCCTGACCTGGCCAGACACCTGACACACCCATACCACTTACTGCAGGGCTTTTAAACACACTGTTAGGGCTAGCGGAACGCACCAAATACTAAGACAGATAGACTATGGTGCGTTCGCAGCCCGGGGTCCACCGTGCAGAGATGGAACCTGCTGCCAAGCAATGATGGACTATATGGCGGTACTCATAAGTAGATGCAGAGCAGATAAGGAGTGGCTCAGACTGTTATATACAGGTGCTCAGGAAAAATATCTTAATAGTCTCGAAAAAAATCCGGCACACTGTTTTTCCAAACACGGTGAAATTTATTAGAAATGTAAATTTATTTAATTTCGTATTCAAGCAAAATGCGCACAAAAAGGACCAAAAAGGTACATAAAGTACCGCACTCCGGACCTTCCTGAGCACTCGAGTCACATCCTTTTGGTATCTCTTGATAAAGGCTAATGCTATAGCCGAAACGTTGAAATATGCTACCTACCTCATGTGGATCTTGATACCTACTTTATGTACCTTTTTGGTCCTTTTTGTGCGCATTTTGCTTGAATACGAAATGAAATAAATTTACATTTCTAATAAATTTCACCGTGTTTGGAAAAACAGTGTGCCGGATTTTTTTCGAGGGTACTCATAAGTATACACACGTGGGTTAAACTTCACCCAGCGTGAAGGAAGCGATCCTGTTGCGTCACAGGATCGCGGTACCGCACATAGAGCGCGAGCAAGTAGTCAGCGAACTCAACCCCAACTAGGATTGAAGTCCGATTAGACCCTTGCTGGCACAACACCGCAACTGGGTGTGTAAGGAAGCTAAATAACAATATTAGGGCACAAGAGTGCATGCGGTGCCGCACTGACGAACGCCACTAACCACCCAGGCTTGGGTAAGGAAAGCACAGAGGAAGTGCATGGCGCCGTACTGGTGGTCACAGCAACTGGACGCTGTAATGTGTGATTCGTGCTGTAGGATAAGTCGGGCGCT
This sequence comes from Ranitomeya imitator, assembly GCF_032444005.1. Classification (NCBI taxonomy): domain Eukaryota; kingdom Metazoa; phylum Chordata; class Amphibia; order Anura; family Dendrobatidae; genus Ranitomeya; species Ranitomeya imitator. The sequence continues at coordinate 394,680,035 of NC_091283.1, forward strand.
AGATAGCAACCATACACCTTCCGCGAACAGACATTCAATAGGGAAGGGGTATCCAAGGACGACTTGCACTCACAACAAACACACGTATGCAAATGTACACTAGCGCATGGCCGTGCGGTCATGCGCAGTTTATATAGTTGCAGCACAGGAAGTGGCCACAGAAACTTTGCCCTTCCAAGACCTGCCAAGAGGACCAATGGAATGTGCTGCAGGGACTGAGCACATGACCCTCGATCTCCAACGGGAGATCTTGCCCTGGGCATGCTCAGTGGGTGCAGACAAGGACTTAGTCCCAGAGAAGTCCGCTCGCTGCTGACCAGCACTGGCTTTAATGGCAGAAGCTGTACAGAGTGAGACTGAGCAAGACGCTGGGACCGACGTCCCTGCTGAGCAGACTCCACTGCGGCTGGAGAAGAATGGGAGACCGCAGCGGAGATGGCTCGAGATTCCCCCTGTGCAGAAGCGGGAACTCGAGACCTAACATTACCCCCCCTCCTAGGGCCCCCCCCTCCTTGGGCCTCGCTACGCTCGAAGGCAGCAATGAGCTGTGGGGCCCGAATGTTTTCAGCAGGCTCCCATGACCTGTCCTCTGGGCCATAACCCTTCCAATCCACCAGATAGAACTTTTTGCCGTGTACCACCTTGCACCCCAAAATAGCGTTCACCTCGTAATCGTCCGTAGACGAACCCGATGTCCCGGCAGATGACTCGGAAAACCGGGACATGTATACGGGTTTCAAGAGGGACACATGAAAGGTGTCGGTGATACCCAAGCGTGGAGGAAGAGCCAAACGGTAGACCACAGGATTAACCTGTTCGAGAACCTTGAAGGGACCCAAGTAGCGAGGAGCAAACTTAGTGGACTCAACTCGCAGCCTGATGTTACGGGCTGAGAGCCACACCAAGTCGCCAGGAGCAAAGGTCGGAGCGGGGCGCCGATGAACATCAGCGGAGGACCTCATTCTCTCCTTGGAGGCCCGAATGGCATCCTGAGTGCGGTCCCAAATGTCCCGTGCCTCCACAGCCCAGTCTGCCACCCTGGAGTCAGCAGAAGACACAGGCATGGGCACAGGAACACGCGGATGCTGGCCGTAATTTAGGAGAAATGGAGTCTGACCAGTGGAGTCGGCTACGGCATTGTTAATGCAAACTCTGCCCACGGTAGCAAGGATGCCCAGTCATCCTGCCTGGCAGAAACAAAATCTCGTAAATATGTGACCAAGGTCTGGTTGGCCCTCTCTACCAACCCATTCGTCTCGGGATGATATGCCGAAGAGAGATTCAACTCAATACTGAGTAGACGACAAAGCTCTCTCCAGAATCGAGACGCAAACTGGGGACCCCGGTCACTAACAATTTTTTTCTGGCATACCGTGTAGGCGAAAGATATGCTTGACGAACAAGACAGCCAACGCCCGTGCAGAAGGTAGCCGTGGAAGAGGCACCAAGTGCACAATTTTGGAAAAATGGTCGGTGATCACCCAGATAATGGTGCAGTTACAAGACTTGGGTAAGCCCACCACAAAGTCCATCCCGACCATCTCCCAGGGCCTGTCCGCCACCGGCAGAGGATAAAGCAAACCAGCTGGCCGTTGCCGAGGAGTCTTGTTCTTGGCGCAAGAGACACACGCCCGAACATACTCTGCAACATCACGAGCCATATGCGGCCACCAGTATGTCCTCGCCAGTAACTCAGATGTCCTTTTGGTACCAAAATGTCCACCCACCCTGGACGAGTGTGCCCAAGAGAGAACCTCCGGTCGCAAACTGGATGGTACAAAAGTCTTGCCCGGAGGCAATATTAGGGCACAAGAGTGCATGCGGTGCCGCACTGACGAACGCCACTAACCACCCAGGCTTGGGTAAGGAAAGCACAGAGGAAGTGCACGGCGCCGTACTGGCGGTCACAGCAACTGGACGCTGTAATGTGTGATTCGTGCTGTAGGATAAGTCGGGCGCTAGATAGCAACCATACACCTTCCGCGAAGACATTCAATAGGGAAGGGGTATCCAAGGACGACTTGCACTCACAACAAACACACGTATGCAAATGTACACTAGCGCATGGCCGTGCGGTCATGCACAGTTTATATAGTTGCAGCACAGGAAGTGGCCACAGAAACTTTGCCCTTCCAAGACCTGCCAAGAGGACCAATGGAATGTGCTGCAGGGCCTGAGCACATGACCCTCGATCTCCAACGGGAGATCTTGCCCTGGGCATGCTCAGTGTGTGCAGACAAGGACTTAGTCCCAGAGAAGTCCGCTCGCTGCTGACCAGCACTGGCTTTAATGGCAGAAGCTGAAGAAGCAGCAGTAACTCTCTGTACAGAGTGAGACTGAGCAAGACGCTGGGACCGACGTCCCTGCTGAGCAGACTCCACTGCGGCTGGATAAGAATGAGAGACCGCAGCGGAGATGGCTCGAGATTCCCCCTGTGCAGAAGCGGGAACTCGAGACCTAACACACACAAACCTGTGGCCTTCAGCCACCTGGAAAACCCGGACCGGAGATCCGTGACTCTCATGCACACCTATGGACTTCATCCGTCTGCATGCACATTCTGGGGAGAAAAAACAGTGCCCCCTAGCTGTATCAGAGGCCACAGCCTCCCACAGCATACTCAGGACAAATTGGACAACAAAATTTAGGGTTCAATGTCTCCTGTTACCCTCGGGAAAATACAAAACTGGGGGCTAAAAAATAATTTTTGTGGGAAAAAATTTTTGTTTTATTTTTACGGCTCTGCATTATAAACTTCTGTGAAGCCCTTGGTGGGTCAAAGTGCTCACCACACATCTAGATGAGTTCCTTAGGGGGTCTACTTTCCAAAATGGTGTCACTTGTGGGGGGTTTCAATGTTTAGGCACATCAGTGGCTCTCCAAATGCAACATGGCGTCCCATCTCAATTCCTGTCAATTTTGCATTGAAAAGTCTAACGGCCCTCCTTCCTTTCCGAGCTCTCTCATGTGCCCAAACAGTGGTTTACCCCCACATATGGGGTATCAGCGTACTCAGGACAAATTGTACAACAACTTTTGGGGTCCAATTTCTTCTCTTACCTTTAGTTAAATAAAAAATTGGGGGCAAAAAATAATTTTTGTGAAAAAATATGATTTTTTATTTTTACGGTTCTGCATTATAAACTTCTGTAAAGCACTTGGTTGGTGAAAGTGCTCACCACACGTCTAGATAAATTCCTTAGGGGGTCTACTTTCCAAAATGGTGTCACTTGTGGGGGGTTTCAATGATTAGGCACATCAGGGGCTCTCCAAACGCAACATGACATCCCATCTCAATTCCAGTTAATTTTGCATTGAAAAGTCAAATGGCACTCCTTCGCTTCCGAGCTCTGTCATGCGCCCAAACAGTGGTTTACCCCCACATATGGGGTATCAGCGTACTCAGGACAAATTGTAGAACAACTTTTGGGGTCCATTTTCTCCTGTTACCCTTGGTAAAATAAAACAAATTGGAGCTGAAGTAAACTTTTTGTGAAAAAAAGTTAAATGTTCATTTTTATTTAAACATTCCAAAAATTCCTGTGAAACACCTGAAGGGTTAATAAACTTCTTGAATGTGGTTTTGAGCAATTTGAGGGGTGCAGTTTTTAGAATGGTGTCACACTTGGGTATTTTCTATCATATAGACCCCTCAAAATGACTTCAAATGAGATGTGGTCCCTAAAAAAAAATTGTGTTGTAAAAATGAGAAATTGCTGGTCAACTTTTAACCCTTATAACTCCCTAACAAAAAAAAATTTTGGTTCCAAAATTGTGCTGATGTAAAGTAGACATGTGGGAAATGTTACTTATTAAGTATTTTGTGTGACATATCTCTGTGATTTAATTGCATAAAAATTTAAAGTTGGAAAATTGCAAAATTTTCACAATTTTCACCAAATTTCCATTTTTTTCACAAATAAACGCAGGTAATATCAAATAAATTTTACCACTACCATGAAATACAATATGTCACGAGAAAACAGTGTCAGAATCACTGGGATCCGTTGAAGGGTTCCAGAGTTATAACCTCACAAAGGGACAGTGGTCAGAATTGTAAAAATTGGCCTGGTCAATAAATTGCAAACCACCCTTGGGGGTAAAGGGGTTAAACATATGATTAATTAATTATATCATTTTATTAATACACAAGGCAAAATTACACAAACTACTGTAATAAAACCAAGGAATTTTATTAAAATAATTTAAAATCAAGAATATAAAAGAAACTAAAATTAATAATCATGTATGCAGGGGGCAGGGTATGTCAAGTTAATTGGTAAGTAAAGAGATACTGTATATAGAATGTAAAAAATATAGATTTCCTTTTTCCTTTTTAAATTAAACAATGGCTGGTTGCAACATTAAAAATTAATTAAATATGTGAATATAAACCCTAAATTAAATAATATATTAAGTATAATACGAATCATACAAAATTCATATATAAATAAACCAAGTGCTTAAACTAAACATCATTAAAAAATAAGGGTATATATACATAAGAATTCATTAATGTGTAAACAATCAAATAAAATTCATTATAAGGTGCCAGTGCTCAAATAAATAAAACTTCCTGATAAAAGTGTAAATTTAAGATGAGAAGATTGGACAAAATGTTATATAAATATGCCCAATAAACCAGCCACAGATACCAACCAGTATGACGCACCACTGCCCTCGCACTCACCACTCCAAAGCACGTTTTGCTACCGCTTCGTCAGCCAAGTCTATGGAAATCAGAGATATTCCGGAGTCTAAGTCCAGAGATCACCTTACTGACATGTCCGTGATGTGGTGTCTTCGCATTGGTGGTCGGACGTTAGTGTTTGGGATGGAGCCTAGGGTTTAAAAGGCTCTCAGCAACACACGCAGGCGCACTAGTATCACCTTTGTGTAGTGCTTGTGAGTGGATACTCTACCACTCTGTTTGCACGTGACTCTCTATACTCACGAGTTCTTTCGTTGGCAAGGTAGGGTTAGGACTGGGTAGCTACCCCTTGGCTTAGCATCTGTTTCCTTCATGTGTGCAGTTAGCACAGCTGAGTAGCAGAGCAAGTCAAACCCTCAGGTTACACCTCTCAGGGAAAGCATCAGGACTTTGCTCAGCATCTGCTTCATTTTTGTGTGCAATTGACACAGTTTAGTAGCGGAGTGAGCGAAACCCACGTGCTATCATCCCTGTGACGTTTAACATAGTATAGTACTCAGCATATTCAGTGCAGTACCTCTCAGTGAAGTAACTGAGCTTGCTACTTTACGTTCTGTTCATACTGTGTGGAGTTAATGCAGTCTGATTAAAGTTAACGCTCTTGGCTTCATTCCGCCACTGTTCACATTAGCAGCAGGTATACATCTCTGCACGGTGGACCCCGGGTTGCGATTGCACTTTATTATTTCTTTTTATTTAGTGCAATCCGCCAACCCCAACAGTGTGGATGAGGCCTGTATGACAAAAAAGATATGCTACAAATAATTTTAACCCCTTAAGCCCCGAGGGTGGTTTGCACGTTAATGACCAGGCCAATTTTTACAATTCTGACCACTGTCCCTTTATGAGGTTATAACTCTGGAACGCTTCAATGGATCTTGGCGATTCTGACATTGTTTTCTCGTGACATATTGTACTTCATTTTAGTGGTAACATTTATTCGATATAACTTGCGTTTATTTGTGAAAAAAACGGAAATTTGGCGAAAATTTAGAAAATTTCGCAATTTTCCAACTTTAAATTTTTATGCCCTTAAATCACAGAGATATGTCACGCAAAATACTTAATAAGTAACATTTCCCACATGTCTACTTTACATCAGCACAATTTTGGAACCAAAATTTTTTTTTGTAAGGGAGTTATAAGGGTTAAAAGTTGACCAGCAATTTCTCATTTTTACAACACCATTTTTTTTTAGGGACCACATCTCATTTGAAGTCATTTTGAGGGGTCTATATGATAGAAAATACCCAAGTGTGACACCATTCTAAAAACTGCACCCCTCAAGGTGCTCAAAACCACATTCAAGAAGTTTATTAACCCTTCAGGGGTTTCACAGGAATTTTTGGAATGTTTAAATAAAAATGAATATTTAACTTTTTTTCACACAAAATTTATTTTAGCTCCAATTTGTTTTATTTTACCAAGGGTAACAGGATAAAATGGATGCCAAACGTTGTTGTACAATCTGTACTGAGTACGCTGATACCCCATATGTGGGGGTAAACCACTGTTTGGGCGCATGGCAGAGCTCGGAAGGAAAGGAGCGCCATTTGACTTTTCAATGCAAAATTGACAGGAATTGAGATGGGACGCCATGTTGCGTTTGGAGAGCCCCTCATGTGCCTAAACATTTGAACCCCTCACAAGTGACACCATTTTGAAAAGTAGACCCCTTAAGGAACTTATCTAGATGTGTGGTGAGCACTTTGACCCAACAAGTGCTTCACAGAAGTTTATAATGCAGAGTCGTAAAAATAAAAAATCTTATTTTTTCACAAAAATGATCTTTTTGCCCCCAATTTTTTATTTTCCCAAGGGTAAGAGAAGAAATTAGACCACAAAAGTTGTTGTGCAATTTGTCCTGAGTGCGACAATACCCCATATGTGGGGGTAAACCACTTTTTGGGCGCATAGCAGAGCTCGGAAGGGAAGGAGCGCCATTTGACTTTTCAATGCAAAATTGACTGGAATTAAGATGGGACGCCATGTTGGTTTGGAGAGCCCCTGATGTGCCTAAACATTAAAAAAAAACCCCACAAGTGACACCATTTTGGAAACTAGACCCCCTAAGGAACTTATCTAGATGTGGTTTGAGAGCTTTGAACCTCCAAGTGTTTCACTACAGTTTATAACGCAGAGCCGTTAAAATAATTTTTTTTTTTTTTCGCAAAAATTATTTTTTAACCCCCAGTTTTGTATTTTCACAAGGGTAACAGAATAAATTGGACCCCAAAAGTTGTTGTCCAATTTGTCCTGAGTACGCTGATACCCAATATGTGGGGGGGAACCACTGTTTGGGCGCATGGCAGAGCTCGGAAGGGAAGGAGCGCCATTTGGAATGCAGACTTAGATGGATTGGTCTGCAGGCCTCACGTTGCATTTGCAGAGCCCCTGATGTACCCAAACAGTACAAACCCCCCACAAGTGACCTCATATTGGAAACTAGACCTCCCACGGAACTTATCTAGATGTGTTGTGAAAACTTTGAACCCCCAAGTGTTTCACTACAGTTTACAACGCAGAGCCGTGAAAATAAAAAATCCTTTTTTTTCCCACAAAAATGATTTTTAGCCCCCCAAATTTTTATTTTCCCAAGGATAACAAGAGAACTTGGACCCAAAAGGTTGTTGTCCAATTTGTCTCGAGTACGATGATACCCCATATGTTGGGGTAAACCCCTGTTTGGGCGCACGGGAGAGCTCGGAAGTGAAGGAGCACTGTTTTACTTTTTCAATGCAGAATTGGCTGGAATTGAGATCAGACGCCATGTCGCGTTTGGAGAGCCCCTGATGTGCCTAAACAGAGGAAACCCCCCAATTATAAATGAAACCCTAATCCAAACGCACCCCTAACCCTAATCCCAACTGTAACCCTAACCACACCTCTAACCCAGACACACCCCTAACCCTAATCCCAACTGTAACCCTAACCACACACCTAACCCTGACACACCCCTAATTCTAATCCCAACCGTAAATGTAATCCAAACCCTAACCCTAACCCTAGCCCTAACCCGAATGGGAAAATGGAAATAAATACATTTTTTTTAAATTTTATTATTTTTCCCTAAGGCTAGGTTCACATTGTGTTAGGGAAATCCGTTTAGCGCTAGCGGATTGCGCTAACGCAATGTCTTTTTAGGTGTCGTGTTTAGTGGTCGCGTTAACGTCCCCGCTCTGGAAGATCGGGGATCGGACCTCGGGCGCGCCGTGGACGCTGCAAGCAGCGTCCGAGGCGCGCCACAAAAGAACGGCACCTTGCTAGCGCGAGCCGAAAATGGCACGCTCTAGCGATGCGCTACACCCGAAAATCACATTGCTGTCAATGGGTGTGCTAACGGACCCGTTGCACGGCGTTAATTGTGATATTTTCGCCGTGCAACGCTGTCCATTAGCGTTAACCCATTAACGCTATGTGAACCTAGCCTAACTAAGGGGGTGATGAAAGGGGGTTTGATTTACTTTTATAGCGTTTTTTATATCGGATTTTTATGATTGGCAGCTGTCACACACTAAAAGACGCTTTTTATAGCAAAAAAGTTTTTGCGTCTCCACATTTTGAGACCTATAATTTTTCCATATTTTGGTCCACAGAGTCATGTGAGGTCTTGTTTTTTGCGGGACGAATTGACGTTTTTATCGGTTACATTTTCGGACACATGACAGTTTTTGATTGCTTTTTATTCCGATTTTTTGTGAGGCAGAATGACCAAAAACCAGCTATTCATGAATTTCTTTTGGGGGAGGCGTTTATACCGTTCCGCGTTTGGTAAAATTGATAAAGCAGTTTTATTCTTCGGGTCAGTACGATTACAGCGATACCTCATTATATCATTTTTTTTATGTTTTGGCGCTTTTATACGATAAAAGCTATTTTATAGAAAAAATAATTATTTTGGCATCACTTTATTCTGAGGACTATAACTTTTTTATTTTTTTGGTTATGATGCTATATGGCGGCTCATTTTTTGCGGGACAAGATGACGCTTTCAGCGGTATCATGGTTATTTATATCTGTCTTTTTGATCGCGTGTTATTCCACTTTTTGTTCAGCATTATGATAATAAAGCGTTTTTTTTTGGCTCGTTTTTTTTTTTTTTTTCCTTACGGTGTTCACTGAAGGGGTTAACTAGTGGGCCAGTTTTATAGGTTGGGTCTTTACGGACGCGGCGATACTAAATATGTGTACTTTTATTGTTTTTTTTTTAGATAAAGAAATGTATTTATGGGAATATTTTTTTTTTTTTCTTCTTTATTTAGGATTTTTTTTTTTTTTTTTTTTACACGTGTGGAAATTTTTTTCTCTACTTTTTCACTTTGTCCCAGGGGGGGACATCACAGATCACCGATCTGACAGTGTGCACAGCACTCTATCAGATCGGTGATCTGACATACAGCCGGGCAGTATTAGAGCTGCAGCTGCAGCTGCAGCCTGATCCTGACCCGGAAGTGCTCCCTGCAGGACCCGGATGCAGCCCGGCGGCCATTTTGGATCCGGGGACTGCAGGGAGAAGACGCTCGGTACACGGTGAGTACATCACCGTGTACCGATCGTCTCAGGGAAGCACGCAGGGAGCCCCCTCCCTGCGCGATGCTTCCCTGCACCGCCGGGGGTTAATGTGCCGGGAGCGGTCCGTGACCGCTCCTGGCACATAGTGCCGGATGTCAGCTGCGATAGGCAGCTGACACCCGGCCGCGATCGGCCGTGCTCCCCCCGTGAGTGCGGCCGATCGCATATGACGTACTATCCCGTCACTGGGAATTAAGTCCCAGGTCACCTGGACGGGATAGTACGTCTTATGGGATTAAGGGGTTAAAGTCGGATGTCCCCTACTGTATGACATTAAGAACACAGGAATTTTTTGGTCGCCTCTGAATAAGGCCTCCATAACACACTAGATGCTATAAAATATTTTAAAGTCAGGTCCCCTACTGTATGACGACACTAGGAACAGAAGAATGTTTTGGTGGACTCTGGATCAGGCCTCTACAGCTTAATTTCAACCCATCAAAATGACAAAATGTGATACGGTTGTCTAACGTTTTGCAACTGAAAAATTATATATTTTTTAATGTGCCTTAGGCTACTTTCACACTAGCGTTTTTGACGTACGTCGCAATGCGTCGTTTTGGTGTAAAAACGCATCCTGCAAAGTTGCCCGCAGGATGCGTTTTTTTCCATAGACTTTCATTAGCGACGCATCGCCACACGTTGTGCGACGGATGCGTCGTGTTTTGGCGCACCGTCGGCACAAAAAAGTTCTATGTAACTTTTTTTGAGCGTCGAGTCCGCCATTTCCAACCGCGCATGCGCAGCCAGAACTCCGCCCCCTCCTCCCCGGACCTTACAATGGGGCAGCGGATGCGTTGTAAAACTGTATCCGCTGCCCCCATTGTTCATTTTTTTCGCAGTTTGCGTCGGTACGTCGAGCCGACGCAAGTGTGAAAGTAGCCTTAGCTCTGCATACAGTTTCATATCACCACAGCACTAAATGACAACGTGGGATACAGCGGGCTGTATCATATTCAGCAACAGAAAAAAATTATAATTTTTTTTTATGCGTGTTAGGTCTGCAGACAGGTTCATATCACTGCCACAAAATGATAAGGTGGGAAACAGCAGACTGTGAAAAACTACTTAAAAATATTATTTAGAATGCTATATGCGTGCATGGAGCACAATAGAAGCAGTGCACAACACACTTGTATGAAATGTGCCCTGCTGGCTTTGTCTGTGGACCTAAGTAATGGAAAAAAAAATGCTGGAAGATAAATGTAACCGCCACACTGGACACTAGCTAGCTACACTATCTGACTGATACACAACTACCTAGCTAACTAGCTAAAATCTTGCAGTCAACAGTGCCAGCGTCAGGAGCAGCCTCTCTGCGCTGTTAGTGTCAAAATGGTGCTAAAACAAGATGTCCGCTATTTATATGGAGAGGGACATGTCATTTCCATATCCTTACTCCACGACACAGACAGTGCCACTGCTTTCTACAATGCCACTCTCTGAGTGCGACGTATCAATAGACAACCCTGGCACAATAACACCACTAAAAAGCTCCGGCAAGTGTCCAGGGTTGCAGAGCAGCATTGGAAGAAAACACATTCGCAAGACACCTTCACTGCATTCAAACAGGCAACACTTGCTTTTAAATCTGCTCTCACCTTTGCTAAACAGGCCTACTTCACAGCCCTCGTACCTTTCCTATCCTACAACCCCAAACAGTTATTCAAAACCTTTAACTCCCTCCTCCGCCTCCACTGCCTCCTCCAACCTCCCTCATCTTTGCTGAGGGTTTTGCCACACACTTTAAAAATAAGATCGACCAAACAAGGCAAGTCTTCATTGTTCAACCACCACAACCCCTTTGTATACCAGACCAATGCCCAAACCCCATAACCTCCCTATCCAATATTACTGAAGGGGGGCTTAATTGTCTCCTCTCCAAATTGCACCTCACTACCTGTGCGCTCAACCCCATCCCATCCTATCTCCTCCCCAACCTCACCACCACTCTTATCCCATCCCTAACCCACCTCTTCAACCTATCACTAACTTCTGACACCTTCCATTCTGCTTTCAAACATGCCAAAATCACGCCTATCCTTAAAAAGCCAACCCTCCATTCAACAGCTATGTCCAGTTATCGCTGGTCCTATTCGCTTCCAAACTCCTGGTGCAGCACGTCCACGCTGAACTTTCCTCCCACCTCTCATCTAACTTGCTCTTTGACAATCTACAATCTGGTTTCTGCCCCATCACTCACCCGATTCAGCCCTGACCAAAATCACTAATGACCTACTTACAGCTAAAGCTAATGGACAATGCTCTGTACTCCTCCTTCTAGACCTGTCCTCTGCCTTCGACACAGTTGACCACTGCCTCCTACTACAGATCCTCTCCTCCTTGGTCATCAAAGACCTCGCCCTACTCTGGATCTCCTCATACCTTTCCAACCACACATTCAGCGTCTCCCACTCCCACACCACCTCCTCATCCCACCCTCTGTCTGTTGGAGTCCCCCAAGGCTCTGTTCCATGACTCCTACTCTTCTCAATCTACACACTTGGCCTGGGACAATTCAAAGTCTCATGGCTTCCAGTACCACCTTTATGCTGATTACACTCAGATCTACCTTTCTGGCCCAGATGTCACCTCTCTGCTGTCCAGAATTCTGGAATGTCTATCAGCCATAACCTCCTTCTCCTCTCGCTTCCCCATACTAAATGTGGACAAATCTGAACTCATCATCTTTCCTCCATCTCATAGATCTTCCTTACCTGACCTATCTATCGCAATTAACAACATCACGCTTTCCCCCACTGCCTCGGAATAATCCTTGACTCTGCCCTGTCCTTCAAACCGCACATCCAAGCTCTTTCCACCTCCTGTCGCCTCCAACTCAAAAATATCTCCAGAATTCATCCTTTCCTCAACCGTCAATCTACTAAAATGCTTGTGCATGCCCTCATCATCCCCCGCCTTGACTACTGCGACATCCTTTTCTGTGGCCTCTCTGCTAACACCCTTGCACCTCTCCTGTCCATCCTTAACTATGCTGCCCAACTAATTCATCTCTCTTCTCGCTACTCCTCCGCTTCCCCCTCTGCAAATCTCTTCTCTGGCTCCCATTCCCTCAGCGTATCCAGTTCAAATTACTAATACTAACCTACAAAGCCATCCTTAACCTGTCTCCTCCATATATCTCTGACCTAATCTCCCGATATCTTCCCTCACGTAATCTCTGGTCCTCCCAAGACCTCCTTCTCTCCTCCACACTTATTCGCTCCTCACCCAACCGCCTCCAAGACTTCTCCCGAATATCCCTCATCCTCTGGAATTCTTTTCCCCAACACGTCCGACTATCAACCACATTCTGATCCTTCAGACGGAACCTGAAAACCCACCTCTTCAGGAAGGCCTACAGACTGCACTGACCCCGCTGCCTACTCACCACTACCCAAGCTACTGTCTCACCAACACCGGAGTTCCTGCAACCCTCAACCTATTGTCTCCTTCCCCACCATCGTGTACAATGTAAGCCCGTAAGGGCAGGGTCGTCACCCCTCTGTATCAGTCTGTCATTGTTAGTTTGTTTACTGTAAGTGATATCTGTAACTTGTATGTAACCCCTTCTCATGTACAGCACCATGGAATCAATGGTGCTATATAAATAAATAATAATAATAATTTCAGTAGCCAATGACACAACCCTTTGTGTCAGGACCATTGTGGGTGTTTCCTGCACCCTGATTGGCTAGCCGCAATGTGCACACAAAGTTAGGGGGAAAAAATTACTGTTTACAAGAACGCCGCGCCTCTGAGCTCTGCAAACCCCCTCCCCTCATCAAACACGTACCAAACGCTCATGATACACCACTATTATCGTTGCTAAAATGCTGCAAATACTTTTGTGGCAACGCAAATATGTTGCTGCGCTTTTATCGAATGTTACCGATTTTTCATGATTTTATAAAATTTTGCTCGTGTTTGTGATCATGAATCCGAATCTGCCATATTCGTAAAAAATTTATGTCATCGTTTTCTGAACAAATTCGCTCATCACTAGTCATGCATTATCGTCCCCAGCGCATGCGCATTAAGTTTTTTTTCCGGGTGTGTGCAGTTGTACTGCCCTTCATACTTAAAGCTTAGGCGCCGGGGACGATAATGCAGCAAAAGGAGGCGGTGCCTGGCGCGCACAGGTCCGGAGTGACAGCTGTGCTGCGTCTGATTAGAAGGGAAAGACCCGCCTCCGGGGCACATTTTATAAATGTTTATTTCAGCGTGTGCAGGCATCATAACTAAAAGAGCCACCTTGTCAGAATGCAGCATTTGTGTTGCACAAGGTGGCTCTTTTAGTTACAAACGCCTGAGGGGGGTGACAGGTTCCCATTAATACACATGTGACAATGAAGATAATACGGTTTTACCACATCTAATTAAAGTCTATTGGTAATTTATGCAGCGTAGTCTCCACTACATAAATTGACATGCTGCTGTCTGGAAAGATGCGCCGCATATCTGTCTCTGCGGTTGAGGTGCAGGCATCGGTGCAGGCATAGTGGGCATGAGCTTTCTTGAAATCCCATCCACTATGCTGTAACATCTGGACGCTGCAGGTTGGACCATCAGTGTGACTTGCGAGAAAAGCTTAACTTAACAAAAAAGTGTGAAACAACTGAAATTATGTCTTATATTCTAGGTTCTTCAAAGTAGCCACCTTTTACTTTGATGACTGCTTTGCACACTCTTGGCATTTTCTTGATGAGCCTCAAGAGGTAATCACCGGGAAAGGTCTTCCAACAATCTTGAAGGAGTTCCCGGAGATGCTTAGCACTTGTTGGCCCTTTTGCCTTCACTCTGCGGTCCTGCTCACCCAAAACCATCTTGATTGGGTTCAAGTCTTTCGCAAAGATTAACCTGCCCAATTTCAGCCTTGCTGAAGCATCCCCAGATCAACAGCTGGTCGTCTAATGGTTAGATGGAGACCTGGAGAGGCGTACAAGATGCAGTGTCTTGCACCCACTGTGAAATATGGTAGAGGATCGGTGATGATCTGGGGATGCTTCAGTAAGGCTGGAATTTGTTCAGGTTGTTCTTTGCGAAGTGTAGGAATCATCCAATAAGAATATCAGATAGGGAGGGAAATTAGTGCTGTCGTGGAAGGCTCCTAGAAACCGAATTACCGGTAAGACTAATTCTATTTTCTCCAGTCACCTTCCACGACAGCAGTATCGGAGTAATGCTAACAGCTAATTTCTTAGGGAGGGACAACTGCCTGCAGAACGCGTCTGCCAAATGATAGGTCCCTATTGAAATTTAGTCTGTAGTGCCTGGTGAATGTATGGACTGACGACCAGATGGCGGCTCTGCATATCTGCTCAGATGATGCATTCCCTCTCTCTGCCCAGGAAGTCGAAACTGAATGGGTGGTGTGGGCTTTCAGCGATGCCGGGGGTGCAAGCTTCTGGGATGAATATGCAAGACAAATGGCTTGTTTGATCCAGTTAGAGATCTTATTTTTAGCTGTTTTACTGCCTTTATTCTGTCCTGTCAACCGGACGAATAGGTTTTGGTTTATCCTCCAACTTTCCGTCTGTTGGAGGTAAAAAAGGACCACCCTGCGGACATCCAGGGTGTGAAAGGCTTCTTCCTTCGGATTAGAGGGATTTGGACAGAATGAGGGTAAAACGATATCCTGACTTCTGTGGAAATCCGAGACCACCTTAGGCATAAAGGAAGGGTCTAGCTTAAGGATTATGCTATCCATGGTGATGGTTAAGTATGGCTCCTGTACTGACAAGGCCTGCAGCTCTCCTATATGCCTAGCGGTAGTGATTGCTACTAGGAAGATGGTCTTAAAGGTACAGTCACACTAAGCGACGCTGCAGCGATACCGACAACGATCCGGATCACTGCAGCGTCGCTGTTTGGTCGCTGGAGAGCTGTCACACAGACAGCTCTCCAGCGACCAACTATGCCGGTAACCAGGGTAAACATCGGGTTACTAAGCACAGGGCCGCGCTTAGTAACCCGATGTTTACCCTGGTTACCAGCGTAAAAGTAAAAAAAACAAACACTACATACTTACCTTCCGCTGTCTGTCCCCGGCGCTCTGCTTCTCTGCCCTGTGTCAGCGTCGGCCAGCCAGAAAGCAGAGCGGTGACGTCACCGCTGTGCTTTCCGGCCGCTGTGCTTACACAGGGCAGAGAAGCAGAGCGCCGAGGGACAGACAGCGGAAGGTAAGTATGTAGTGTTTGTTTTTTTACTTTTACGCTGGTAACCAGGGTAAACATCGGGTTACTAAGCGCGGCCCTGCGCTTAGTAACCCGATGTTTACCCTGGTTACCAGCGAAGACATCGCTGAATCGGCGTCACACACGCCGATTCAGCGATGTCAGCAGGAAGTCCAGCGACGAAATAAAGTTCTGGACTTTCTGCAGCGACCAACGACATCACAGCAGGATTCTGATCGCTGCTGTGTGTCAAACTGAACGATATCGCTAGCCAGGACGCTGCAACGTCACGGATCGCTAGCGATATCGTTTAGTGTGACGGTACCTTAAGGGTCAGGATTTTTAAGCTGATGGTTGATAAGGGTTCAATGGGGTCCCCGGTTAGACTATTCAGGACAAGGTTCAAATCCCAAGGAGGGGTCTGGTCATGGAGCCTAGGGCGAATCCTAGTTGCAGATGTCATGAAACGTCTAACCCAACGGTGGCTTGCTAAATCCTGATCAACAAGGAACTAAGTGCCGACACCTGAACCTTTAGGGTACTAAGTGAGAGTCCTAGATCCAGTCCCTTCTGGAGAAATGCTAAGATTTGTGCAATATTGGCATGGAACAGATCGGGTTTGTTTGGGAAACACCAGGATTACATTTTTTTTCCAAACCTTGCCACAGATGGCATTGGTTATTGGTTTACTACATTTTGCAGGGTCTGAATTACGTCATCTGAGAGACCTCTGGCTCTCAGAATCTCGGCCTCAATAATCAGGCCGCCAGTTTCAACCTGTGTAAGACTGGGTGCAGCAGGGGTCTCTGTTGAAGAAGGTTGACTATCTGGGGCAGAAGTATCGGGCCCTCTAGAGACATGTCTGTCAATGTGCCGTACTAACTTCTTCCTGGCCACATCGGTGCCACCAGAATCGTCCTGACTGTCTGTCCGGATCTTTTGTAGTGTTCTTGGTAACATAGCAATTGGCAGGAAGGCGTAATCCAGAGCAAACTTCCAAGGATGGGAGAAGGCATCCAGTCCTTGCGCTTTGCTTGAGGGGTTGAAGGAGAAGAAAGTGCTCGACTTCGTGTTCTGACTGTTGGCAAACAGATCCACATTGGGACTTCCCCACCTCCGGACCAGGGATAGGAATACCTCTTGGTTTAGAGACCACTCGCCAGGATGGAAGTCTCTCCTGCTGAGGAAGTCCACCTGGGCATTGTCTGATTCCTTTATGTGCACTGCTGTGATGGATAGGAGGCGTTTTTCTGCCCAGGAAAAAATTCTTGCAGCGGTAAAATTTCAGGCTGGTGTATTTCGTGCCTCCCTGGTGTCGGAGGTAGGCCACTGTAGTCGTCTTGTCGGACATTACACGTATATTGTGACCTTGGATGAGGATAGATGCGGCTTTTAGCGCCTCTTCCACCGCTTTTAGTTCCCTCAGATTTGAGAAGCTGGACCTGATGTTTGGGGGCCACAACCCCTGGAAGTGGGAACCTTCTACTATGGTGCCCCAGCCTCTCTGACTTGCATCCATTGTGAGCACCTTCAGAGAAAGTTGATCCCAGCTGACTCCCTGTTGAAGGTTTTCGAAGTTCAGCCACCATGAAACACGGGTATTACATACCTGGTAATGTGTTTTTTCATGAGACATGACTGCACCACGAGAGAAGGGATCCGCCCATCAACGACAGGAAACCTTCAAGATAAAAGGGGCGGCTCCTCTCTCCACATCAGTTGTTTTACAGAGTACGAGAGGAACTCCGTGGTTAGTGTACACATAAATAATACATCCTATACGGTTCTATTCACCGACACCCGAGGGAGTGTATAATACAAATAATGCTAATAATGCACCCAACTAATGACGTGATCAAAAGGGTGGGAATATAAGGGTGCCGTCATGTCTCATGAAAAAACACATTACCAGGTATGTAATACCCGTGTTTTTCCATCATATATGACTGCACCACGAGAGAGTTACAGAGATTTGTATTCTCTTTTAGGGAGGGATCACTGCTTGTAACACTCTTCTCCCAAATGTGAGATCAGAGGTAGCAGATAGGTCTAGCCTATAATGTTTAAAAAATGTAGACGGAGAGGACCAAGTGGCCGCCTTACAGATTTGGTCGATGGTAGCATCTGCTCTCTCCGCCCAAGACGTCGCCATGGCCCTCGTGGATTGCGATTTCAGACCCTGTGGAACAACCCTGCCTGCACTACTATACGCTACAATAATGGCCTCTCTCACCCATCTAG
The DNA here is from genome assembly GCF_032444005.1 of Ranitomeya imitator. Taxonomy (NCBI): domain Eukaryota; kingdom Metazoa; phylum Chordata; class Amphibia; order Anura; family Dendrobatidae; genus Ranitomeya; species Ranitomeya imitator. The sequence goes on from NC_091283.1 coordinate 394,697,735, forward strand.
CTATAGTCTGTTTTGAGGCTTTAAGGCCCTTCCTTGACCGCTGGAATGAAACAAATAAAGCCCTCTGTTTCCTCCAGGATTTTGTCATCTCTAAATACTGTAGGATACATCTCCTGACATCTAGGCAATGGAGTCTCTCCTCTTTCTTGTTGCTAGGATTGGGACAGAAAGAGGGTAGGGTTATATCCTGAGCCCTATGGAATCTCGATACCACTTTGGGGAGATATGCCGGATCTAATTTTAATACAACCCTATCGTCCATAATTTGTGTGTAAGGGGGGTCAGCTGACAATGCGTGCAAATCCCCAACCCTACGGGCCGATGTAAGTGCCACTAACAAAGCTGTTTTTAATGTTAGTGCTTTATCTGAAGTTGTATTTAACGGCTCAAAGGGGCTTTCTGTCAGAGCTGTCAACACTAAATTTAGATCTCATGGTGGAGGAGTAGGGGATGGAACAGAGTCAGCTCTACTACAGGCTCGGACAAACCTCATCACCCACCTATTGCTTGCCAGGTCACAGTTGAATAAGGCTGCTAAAGCTGAAATGTGTACTTTGAGGGTACTAACAGCTAATCCCAGATCTAAGCCCTTTTGCAGGAACTCCAGTATTGCCACTATCGGGACCTCCCCTTCCCATATTGGCCCTGAGCTGGAGAGGAATTTCTTCCATATTCTCCCATAGATCTTGGTCGTTACTGGTTTTCTGCTACTGAGCAAGGTGGATATTAAACCAGCTGAGAACCCTTCTTTCTCTAACAACGACCGTTCAAATGCCAGGCTGTCAAATGTAGCCCGGAATTCTGCGGGTGGTTGAAGGGACCCTGTGTTAGAAGGTCCTGGTCTTCCGGGAGTACCCACGGGTCCGTCACTGACATCAATCTCAGCCAGTAAAACCATGGTCTTTTCGGCCAGAAGGGAGCTATTACAATTACTCTTGCCTTGTCCTCCCTGATCTTCTTCAGAACTGCTGGGATTAGACATATCGGTTGGAAGGCATACAAGAGACCTGACGTCCATTCTATACTGAAGGCGTCTACTGCCAACGGTCTGTTTGCTGGGTTCAGGGAGCAGAATGTTTGAACTTTTTTGTTGGCTTTTGAGGCAAAGAGGTCTACGCTGGGTCTTCCCCACATGTACACTATCCCTTGAAAAATTGACTTTTTTAGGGACCATTCCCCTTGCCTTAAGTGGTTCCAGCTCAAAAAGTCTGCCTTTATATTGTCCACCCCTCGAATATGCAGGGCCGATAATGAGAGGAAATGCCTTTCGGCTAGAGTCATAAGTCTTTCGGTTATGTGCATCAGTGACCGAGAATGGGTGCCCCCATGGTGGTTCACGTATGCGACCGCTGTTCGGTTGTCAAATAGGACTCTCACATGATGCCCTGCCAAGTGTGGAAGTAATCTATTTAGCGCTCTTTCGATTGCCAGGAGTTCCCACTCGTTTGAGGATAGATTTTTCTCCTCTTGAGCCCAGGGGTCTTGGACCCATAGTGTGTCTGAGTGAGCTCCCCACCCCCACGGACTGGCATCCGTTGTGATCACTTTGGAGGCTGTGTATGTCCAGGGAACTCCTCTCGGAGATTACTCTATCTGTAACCACCATCTGAGTGACTGGAGTACAGAGAGTGGGAGAATGAGCTGCTGCTCTAGCTGCCCCTGAAGTTCCAGGTCGTTCTGCAGCACACACCATTGCAGTTCTCTTGCATGGAACTGGGCCCATTTTACTGCCGGTATGCAGGGAGGTTAGGGACCCTAACACTGACATGGCTTTCCTTAAAGTCATCTCTGTTTTTTTTAATGTTGTCATGATCATCTGTTTGATTTTTACCTCTTTTTCCTCTGGGAGGCGACACTCCTGCGTCACGGAGTCTACCGTTATCCCTAGGAAATTCTGGACCATTGCTGGCTCTAGTTTGGATTTCTTGAGGTTCAGTTGCCATCCTAGTGTCTGTAGAGTGTCCATCACTATTCTGACCTGCTCCTGACAGTGAGAAAAGTTTTTCCCCACTATGAGGAAGTCGTCTAAGTAGGGTATTATCAGAGTGTCTTTTTCTCTGAGATGTGCTGTGACCTCTACAATCAGTTTTGTAAACACCCGAGGGGCTGTTGCTATCCCAAAGGGCAGAGCCCTGTACTGAAAGTGACGCAACTGGGACCCCATCTGAACTGCCACTCTGAGAAACTGACGATCTTGTTGTCTGATTGGGACATGGTAATAAGCGTCCTCTAGGTCTAGGACCGCCATGTAACACCGAGGATATAGGAGCTTCACTGCAGAATTTATTGTCTCCATCTTGAACGATGGAATTATTAGGAATTTGTTGAGGCCTTTTAAATTTATTATTGTCCTCCAAGAATTGTCCGGTTTTTTAATGAGAAAAAGGGGGGAATAAAATCCTTCCATCCTTTCCTCCTTTGGAACTTCTTCCAAAACGTGTTTGTCTAGGAGTGATGTTACTTCCCCTTCCAGACTGTCTTGTTTCTCTTGGGAGGACTGTACCAGTGTCTGCATGTATCTTCTTGGAGGCCAGTGGTGGAATTTTAATTTTAGGCCTGATCCTATGATCTGACAGATCCATATACTGAAGGAGATCCTCTCCCAGGCTGGAAGGAAGTGTGAGAGCCTCCCTCCCACCTGAGGAGGACAGTCACTGGGAGGGTTTCTTGGTGTCCCTGGGGGACTTGCCAAAATAGAAGCCTCTTCCTCCCCTGGGTCGCTTGTCCAAGTTGCTCCTGTCTCGGTCTCTAAACTGCTGCCTTCGGAATTTTTGGCCTCTCTGAAAGGAGCGCCGAAAGGGCTGAAATGGCTGCTTTGGAAAGTTTTTCTTTTTGTCATCGGCTTTTTCTAATACCTCGTCTAATGCCGGTCCAAACAGGAAATTCCCCTCACATGGCATAGAGCAAAGCTTCATCTTTGCCTGAGTATCTCCTGGCCAGCATTTAAGCCATACAGCACGGTGCCCTGTGTTGGCTAAAGCTGCTGACTTTGCTGCCAGTCTAGCCGAATCTGCTGATGTTTCAGCTAGAAACATTGCCGCTGCTCTCATGGTTAGTATTGCCTCCAGGATAGTTTCTCTGGGAACTTTTTGTTCTACCTGTCCCTCCAGGTTGTCTCCCAGATTTTTAGGGATCTGGCTACACAAGTGGCCGCGATAGCTGGCCTTAGTGCTCCTGCTGAGACTTCCCATGCTGCTTTCAGGGAACCGTCCACCTTTTTATCCAGAGGTTCTTTTAGAGAACCTAAATCCTCGAATGGCAGTGAGGATTTTCTGGCAACTTTTGAAATTGCCACATCAATTTTTGGGGCTCTATCCCAAGATGAGGACGCTTCCTCTTCAAAAGGATACCTTCTCTTTAGGGAGGTGGTTATTTGGGATCTTTTTTTCCGGTTTTTGCCATTCCCTTTTAATCAATTCTTGTAGTTGTTCATTAATAGGGAATGACCTCCACTTTTTCATTTGTAGACCACTGAACATAAGTTCTGGGGCCGTCTTTTTTGCCTTCTCGTCTACCAGCCCCATGGTAGAGCGAACAGCTTTTATAAGCTTATCCATAGCCTCCGCTGGAAAAGCATCTTCCTCCCCCCACCCCTTTGGGATGCTACTGAGGGGCTGGATCTGTCCCTAGATCTGGCATGTATGTCGGCTGTCAGTAGCGCTTTTACAGACCTAGAGACCTCGGACTGGATCAGAGATCTTAGGCTCTCCGTAAAGGAGGGTGTTTCCTCCGCCACTGTCTTGTTGATACACTCCTGACACAGTCTTTTACCCCAAGATGTCTTTAAAGGCTTTTTACCCAAGGGACATTCCTTATTTTTAGTTTTTCCCTTATACTTTTTGGGGGACCTCCTATACTCCACCCCACAATGTATGTAAGAAAAGAGGGGAGAGACGGAGATAAGAGAAGAGAAAAGTACAGACATTAGCGTGCTGGACTTTCTCGCAGTTCACTCACCACTCGGACGCTTTCAAAGTACGGGTACCGGATCCAGAGGTTGGCTGGTTTTCTCCGTCTCCCAATGAGACTAGGGACCCCTCCTTGGTATGCCGATCCGTCCGTACGCTGTCCGAGCGGCTTCTGCTGCTGCCATGGCGGATCTGGCTCTTTTCACTTGAGCGAGACCGCCTCTCCTGCACCTCTTGCTGTGGCATTAAATGCTCTGGTGAAAAGCTCTCCATCTTACACACTACCACGTAACAAGAGTAGTCACCTTCAACCTGGCCTGGTTTAGTGACACAGGGCAGCACTTCTGGTTTGTTTAAATAGATTCACTCCTTTTTTTTTTTAAATGGATCACCTGGTTGATGATGCCATTACTTAGTCGCTTCAGTAGTCAGGTGCATGTGCGCACCTGTCATGATTTGATTACCTGGCTGATCATGCCTGCACCACTTCCGGTGCTCATAGATGGAATCAATCACCTGGTTGATCCTGCCTTTGCCGGCCGTCCAGCGCGACGCCTGCGCAATGAGACAATATCTGAGCGCACACCCGGTAATCACTTCCGGTGCACGCTCTCTCCAGGCCACTCAGCGCGACGCCTGTGCAATGAGACAATACCTGAGCGCGCACCCGGTAACCACTTCCGATGAGCGCTCTCTCCAGGCCGCCCAGCGAAACGTTTGCGCAGCCGCATTGTGTACCGGCTTGTGTGCTCGCACTGATTTCTCGGCCCCTCCTCTGGTCCCCGCTCGATCCCGGGTCCAGAGCCGGCAATGCGCTTCCCTGCTTGCAGCATCATCTGAGCGCCGCATAGACACGCCCCCTCACTTCCGGTCACGGTGTAGAGCGTCAAGGAGGGCGCGTGCACAGCCTTACCCTAACCCCTAACTCACATATTCCTTTGTGGAAAAAGTATATCCCAAAGGAAAAACGAAGTGAAGAGAAGGAAATGTGATTAAAAATATAATGTTTATTAACAATAATTAAAAACTTAACAATCAAAAGCACAGAGTGTGAATAAAAAACAGGGGGGATATTTCATCACTAGACAAAATCTGGGGAGACGGACCTACTCCGTGCCACCACAGTAGGATAGAATGAAAATAGAACCTAGGGTATCACATATGGTGGTGTTAATGGTAACGCAAATGTATATATGAAGCTAGGTAACACAACACTGCACAATAGTAGTAAATGGCTCTTAGCAGTCAGAAATTAACTAATATATGGCCACTATGAAGAGTATCCTCCTAATAAACTGGCACAGGGAAACTAAAGTATATCCAGTAGTGCAAAGGATTATGCTAACAGACTGGAGAGAAAGATTCCTATAGAATACCAGGATGACAAAGGTCCCTACTAATGGGTAAGAAGAGAACTCATACAGGTGGTCACTGGGTTAATTACCTCGGTATAGATGGAAGTGCAGAGCAGTGCCTTGTACAAGTGGCAGGAGGCAAGTACGGATCCCCGGCGCCCGACAAGCGCTGTTTCGCCGTAGCTTCTTCCCTGCAGCTCCATGACGTCCCGCAATGCTGCCCCCATACCTTGCTTCACGGGGAGAAACACCATGCTGCTCCTTGCAGGTACCATCCGTCTTTGGGGAATGGGGAGGGGAAGGTTGCTGTGTGCTCAACAGGGAGTATCTCATACACCGAGGAGAAATGCCCGGGCACCGATGTGCTTCACAGGCTGTATGGCCACCATAAGTCAACAGGGAGGGGCACATTACTGTGGCCTCCGAGGACTTAAACAGCAAGTTTCCTTACTGGTACAGGGAGGTTACACCGCCATGGCCTCCGAGGCCCAATCTTCACCCGGGCGTTCGCCTCACGGGCTGTGGCCATGCTTCGCTCAGGGGGGGGGCATGGATATACATGGCCCCCGAGGCGGCTACCGGTACCTGGTGATGGGTGCAGCAGACCAGCGCCTGCCCAAATCCACCCGACCCAGGCCCAGGCATCCTCTTCTGTCTTCATCAGAAGTCTTCTATCTTGAGGGTTCCCCGTCAATGACAGGAAACCAACTGATGTGGAGAGAGGAGCCGCCCCTTTTATCTTGAAGGTTTCCTGTACTTGATGGGTGGATTCCCTCTCTCGTGGTGCCATCATGTATGATGGAAAAAGGGAGGATTTTACGTGACTGGGGGGAGGAATCCTCCTGGTTAATGCATTCTGGCATTCTTTCGAAAGCATCAGGATGTGGGACTGAAGGACTCTTGTGTGGGCCTGGGCCCAGGAGACTGCCTGGATGCATGACGTCAATGAGCCCAGGATTGACATTGAGTCTCTTAAGGTCGGGGTCCTCTGATTCCTGAATCTGGAAATCCTCTGGACGAGATTGAGTTCACGTTCCCTGGGTAAGAAGGACATTCTTTCCCCTGAGTCAAGAAGAACTCCTAAGAATTTTTTCCTCGAAGATGGATGGAGATCAGACTTCTCCAAGTTCGGAATCCACCCCAGGGATCTCAGGATATCCAGGACCTTCGTCACATCCAGATTCAGACGAGGAATGGATGGAGCGACAATAAGAAAATCATCCAGATACGGGATGATACAGATCTCCTGTTGTCGGATGAAGATCACTGCTTCTGACATGATCTTGGTAAAAACCCGTGGAGCTGAAGAGACTCCGAATGGAAGGACATTGAACTGATAATGGCTGACTCACTGATCTTGGGTCACTGCAAATCTGAGGAACTTCCTGTGGTCGGGATGTATTGACACATGACAATATGCGTTCCTCAGACCTACCGTAGCCATTACCCAGTCCTGACCAATAAGTGGGATTGCTGATCTGATTGATTCCATTTTGAATCTTCGATATTTGATCACCTGATTTAGGGGTTTCAGATTTATGATGATCCGGCTTTTCTACCAAAAATAGGTGAGAATAGAGACCCTCTCCCATTTCCAGATATGGTACCCGGGAGATTACTCCTGCCTGAAGCAGACCGTGAAGATCTGAAATCAGGGATTCTCGAAGGTGTGGAGACTGTAGGGAGGTAATTGTCAAACGGTGAGGAGGAGGTCTCTCAAATTCTAACCTCATTCCTTCCTGTATAGTACGCAGGACCCACTGATTTGTGGTGATGGTCTGCCATTGGGAGAGAAAGCCCGAGAGTCGGCCCCTGACCGGAGAGCAGTGATTGCTTCTCAGGGGTCTGCTGGTGTTGGAGGACAAGGATGTTCCTGGTTTTACCCCCTTTGGGGTTGCTCCACCGACCTGATTTACCTTTACCCCTGTAATCTCTCTGAAGAGCTTGCTCACGGGAGGAACGAAAAAAGCATTTCCTAAAGCTTCTCTGCTCTGGAAGAGCTTTCTTTTTATCTGTAGCCTTGTCTAAGATCTCATTAAGGGCTGGCCCAAACATATAATGTCCCGGAAAAGGAATACCAAACAGTTTGGACTTGGAGGTAATGTCACCTCCCCAGGATTTCAGCCATAGAGCTCCCCTAGCTGAATTGGAGAGAACTGCAGACCTAGCGGCTACCCATACAGACTCAGCGGAAGCATCCGCAAGAAACCCTGTTGCCTTCTGAAGAACTGGTAGAGAGTTTAGTATCTCTTCCCTTGATGTCCCCTGAGAAAGGTTATTCTCTAAAGTACATAGCCAGAGAAACAGGGATCTGGCAATTGACGCCACATTTGTTTTTAGTAGATTAGTGGATGTGTCCCAGGATTTACTTAACAAGCTCTCGATTTTCCGATCCATAGGATCTTTGAGCTGAGAGGAATCCTCAAAGGGAAGAGCCGTCTTTGTGGTTACCCTGGACACCTGTACATCCACTTTAGGTATTTCCCATAAAGAATAGTCCCTATCAAGAAGGAAATTCTGACGGGACACTCAAACCTTTCTCAGGTAGGCCCCATTCATGAAGGACAAGATTTTCAATGTTTTCATGTATAGGGAACCCCTTCGGGCCCTGGGTTTTAACCCCCCAAACATATAATCCTGAACGGAGTGGTTCGCTACCTCCTCCTCCACCCCCATGGTGCCCCTCACCATGGAAATTAGCTCTTCCATATCTTCAGAAGAAAAAATATATTTTTTATTATCTGATCTGGGGGTGGAAGTAGAACCCTCATTCTCCCAAATGTCCTCTGAACCCGAGGTACGGATCTTGCCTGAGTCAGAATCCACAGGAGCCATCTTCCTTTTCTTAGGAGGAGGGGGCTGTGGTGTCGGGGCCTGGGAAAGGGCCGCCATAGAGGACTGGCCCTCCTGTCTGATGAGGTTTCTGATGCTGTCCAGAAGAGAGGGCTGTTCATTACGCAGCACTTCATCCGTGCATGGTTGGCAGAACTTTTTCTTATAAGTGGAGGGAAGCTTGGACGCACATGCACCACACTTGCGGCTTGGCATCTTATCCTTTTTAGGGGCAGGGACCTTGTCTCCCTAAAATGAGAGAGAAAGGTGAACTAAGTCACTTTATAATTATCTGGACAGCAAGGGACCTCATCCACTACTTACAGTAGGAGGGTGAACGCTGGGCTCTGCAGAGGCAGAGTGCAGGGGTTTGTCGCCGTCCATATGGTCAGTCAGTCACTAGTCACAGAGGGGACATAGACAAATGGGCCTTACCTGGAGGCTTTTTCCCCCTGAGCAGGAATATATAGTATCGAGGTCGCCAGCGAGTTTACTGCTCCTCCTCCCTAGGGTCCGTAGGGGATGATGCAAGCAACGCCCGTCATGGCTGCCGCAGGATCAGGACGCCAGCATGCGCGTGCGCTCCAGCGCATAGGGACGAAACTGGAAGTTTGGGAGCGTCACTTCCGGTGTGCGAGCGCTGCCTCCGACAGCAGCGAGTAGGGAGGAGAAAGCCGGGGAGCTTCACCGCCCTGCTTTACCCCACGAGGAGGCACAGGAAGGGCAGGATAGGGGTCCCAAGTCACGCGGAGAAAGCGGAGATGGGAGCAGTCACAGGAGGAGGAGAGCGGAGCCCCCGACCTTGACTGCCCAACACATGCAGGTAACAGCGCTCCCGATCACCGGCCACGGCAGCACTATCAGAAACCTCTTCATGCCCCATAGGGGACAGGAAAAACTCTGGTGGTTGCAGGAAGGGGAGGGGTATTTAACCTCTTTGTTTCCTGTCCCCTATTAGGGCGGGAAGACAACCTCCGATATTGCTGTCGTGGAAGGTGACTGGAGAAAATATTGATTTCTGAACTCTTCCTAAGTTAAAACATTAGCATTGTTGTTTCTAAATGATGATGAATGTGTTTTTTTTTCATTATTTGAGGTCTGCAAGCAATGCATTTTTTTGTTATTTTGACCATTTCTCATTTTCAGAATATAAATACCAAATTTATTGCTTGGAACTTCGGAGACATGTTGTCAGTAGTTTATAGAATAAAAGAACAATTTACATTTTACTCAAAAATATACCTATAAAGAGAAAAATCAGACAAACTGGAAATTTTGCAGTGGTCTCTTAATTTTTGCCAGAGCTGTATAACTAGTACAGTGCTAGTGTAGCTTACCATACATGTACTTTTTACATACTAAATTATTTTCAGGCGTGAGATTCCCCGACATTTTATTAACCAGCAGAAGTAAAGCGGACAGCTGGGGGCAGATGTTTATAGCTTGGGAAGGGGGTAACACTCATGGATCTTCCCAGGTTATACCCAGGAGCTCTAGTGAAAATCAGGTAGCCGCTTAACCATGCCCCTCAAAGGTAAACCCGGCCTGTGGAGCAGTGGGTCCACGATCCACAAGTATGAAACTCTGCAGCAACTTAAAGGGAAGGTGCCACCAGTTTTCTTGTATTTTGTTTTTTTGTGAAATTAAGCTTAAAATAGTAATTAAAATGTATTAATGCAATGTTTGCACTGTTTGCACACATTTCTATATGAAAAATATTATATATTTTTCTACAAATATAGATATATATACCACTAGGGGGAGCATTTTCCGTTTTAGACCTCAAGCAGCTATAGTAAGATTTAGCAGCTCTGCCCCAGGGATATTAGACCACCCAAAAGGGGAGGGGAATGGTGATGTCAGCAGTTACTGCTCCAACAGTAAGAATGAAGAGCAGCATCACAGGGCAGCACCATTTTGTGTGTGACTGCCCTGTGACCTGCTATCACCAGCAGTTACTGCATCAGAGGCACAGCTAGTTTACAGAGGAGCAGAACACAGTGGGCCCAGCAGCATCTGGACCCAAGAAGAGTGAAGACATGTGGTGTGCATGGAGCAGCATTAGGAGCTGTGTGGGAGCTCCAGCTCTGCAGTGAATAGCCAGGCATTATGGAGGGAGGGGAGAGGTGCATTGTATGGCTAAGGCCGGGGTCACACTAGACCGTAATACGGACGAGTGCAATGCGATAAAAAAATCGCATAGCACTCGTCCCAATGTTAATCTATGGGGCAGCTCCCATCATCCGATATTTTCTCGGCCGTATTCAGGATCCGAGTGAAATCGCAGCATGCTGCGATTGTCAGCGTATCTCGGCCGAGAATCGCCAATGAAAGTCTATGGGGTGAGAAAAAATAGCACAGCACACGGACCATCAGTGTGACGTGCGAGAAATTCTCAGGCATTGGGCAGGTGACAGGAAAGGTTCAGCCATTATTTGCTCATTTTGCAAGTGTGTGAGAAAATCTCACCATACGGATGCCATACGGATGTCACACGGATCATTGGATGCGAGAAAATCGCATCCTCGCACTGCACACGGATCACTGTTTTGGTAACATTTGTGCGATTCTCGTCCGTCAAAAACGGACCTTTTTTTTATACGTTGTGCGTGTCCCCGGCCTAAGAGTGACTGATGGGAGAGAAAGAGGCATGAAGTATGATGAGTGAGACACATATGGAGTGTGATGGGGAGATACACATTGAGGCTGTGTGCACACGTTCAGGATTTTTCGCATTTTTTTGCGTTTGTTCGCTATAAAAATGCGATAAAAACAATTTAAAAATGCATACATATGCATCCCATCATTTATAATGCATTCCACAATTTTTGTGCATATGTTGCGTTTTTTCTGGGGAAAAAACGCATCGCAGTAAAAAACGCAACATGTTCTGCGCATGTCGTGTCTCCTCCTTTGATGTGGGCTCCGGCGCTGAGCCCACATCAAAGTCACGACATGTCGGCTGTTTTGTACAGCTGACATGTGCGCGCAATAGTGTCAGGATGGTCACCATAGAGGTCCTTGAGACCTCTATAGTTACTGATGCCGGCCTGCTGTGAGCGCCACCCTGTGGTCGGCACTCATAGCGAGCCTGTAATTCAGCTACGGAGCAGCAATCTGATGATCGCTGCTATGTAGCTGAGCCGATCGAGTTGTGCCAGCTTCTAGTTTCCCATGGAGGCTATTGAAGCATGGCAAATGTAAAAAAAAATGTTTTTAAAAATATGAAAAAAAAAATTAAAGTTTAAATCATCCCCCTTTTGCCCCATCAAAAATAAAACAATAAAAAAAATCAAACCTACACATATTTAGTATCGCCGCGTTCAGAATCGCCCGATCTGTCAATAAAAAAAAACGACTGACATGTGCCCGCAATAGCGGCGGGTGAAATCGCGATTCAACCATTCCTCTGTATGTGTTTTCCTTCCGGCGGAAACAGCTGTTTTGACGGATCCTGCAAAAAATGGATGAAACGTGTGGCCATCCGGCGCTAATACAACTCAATGAGAAAATAACGGATCCGGCAAAAATAACCTGATCTGGCAGAAAAAATAGGAACTTGTGGAAAAAACGTATCTGGCGGGAAAAAACAGATCCGGCGGAAAAAACTGATCTGGCAGAAAAAAAGGAACTTGTGGAAAAAAACGGATCCGGCAGAAAAAAATGGATCAGGCGGGAAAAAAAGGATCCGATGGAAAAAAAACTGATCTGGCAGAAAAAAAAGGAAATTGTGGAAAAAAACAGTGAAGGCGGAAAAAAACGGATCAGGCGGGAAAAAACGGAACTGGCAGATAAAAAAAGAACTTGTGGAAAAAAAACGGATCCGGCGGAAAAAACTGATCTGGCAGAAAAAAAGGGAACTTGTGGAAAAAAAATGGATCCGGCGGGAAAAAAAAGGATCGGATGGAAAAAAAACCTGATCTGGCAGAAAAAAAAGGAACTTGTGAAAAAAAAACGGATCAGGCGGGAAAAAAAAGGATCCGATGGAAAAAAAACCTGATCTGGCAGAAAAAAAAGGAAATTGTGGAAAAAAACGGATCAGGCGGGAAAAAATGGATCCGATGGAAAAAAAACCTGATCTGGCAGAAAAAAAAGGAAATTGTGGAAAAAAACGGATCCGGTGGGAAAAAACGGATCCGGCAGGAAAAAAGTGGATACGGCGGGAATTAACGGATCCAGCGGAAAAAAACGGATCCAGCGGGAAAAAATGGATCTGGCGGAAAAAAACGGATTCTGCAAATGTGCTCGCAGGATGCGTTTTTTTTCCCATAAACTTGTATTAGCGACGGATCGTGACGGATGGCCACACGTCGCGTGGTCACGTCTGTCGTGCAACGGATCCGTCGTGTTTTGGCAGACCGTCGGCACAAAAAAACGTTCAAGTAAACTTTTTTGTTCAGCGAGTCCGCCATTTTCTACCGCGCATGCGCTGCCAAAACTCCGCCCCCTCCTTCCAGACTTCAGAATGGGCAGTGGATGTGTTGAAAAACTGCATCCGCTGCCCACGTCGGGCACAAATTTCACAACGTGCGTCGGTACGTCGGCCCGACACATAGCGACAGACTCGTACAGACGCAAGTGTGAAAGAGGCTTTTATGAGGGTTGAATTAAAACAAAACAAAAAAACCGCGTGGGCGCCCGTGCAATTTTCTGCGCCAGAGGGGGAAAGCCGACGGCCGGGGGCCAATATTTGTAGCCTGCTATGAATATCAGCCCGCAGCTGTCTGCGTAGCCTTTCCTGGCTATTAAAATAGGGGGACACCCCAAAAAAATGACGTGGGGTCCCCCTATATTTTATAGCCAGAAAGGCTACGCAGACAGCTGCAGGCTGATATTCATAGCCTAGAGAGGGGCCATGGATATTGCCCCCCCCCCTCGGGCTACAATTACCAGTCCGCAGCCGCCCCAGAAATGGCGCATCTGTAAGATGCGCCAATTCCGGCACTTAGCCCCTCTCTTCCCACTCCCGTGTAGCGGTGGGATATGGGGTAATGAAGGGTTAATGTCACCTTGCTATTGTAAGGTGACATTAAGCCGGGTTAATAATGGAGAGGCGTCAATAAGACGCCTATCCGTTATTAATCCAATAGTAAGAAAGGGTTAAAAAAAACACGCACACATTAGGAAAAAAGTATTTTAATATTCTTCATTTCACCATACTTACCATACTTGAGCGCCTGCAAAAAACGTAAAATAATAAACCGTATACTACCTGTCCGCCGTAGTCCAATTAATATCGAGTGTCCCACAACAATCTCCCATATAGAACAGTGACATTGGGTGATGTCACTGCTCTATAGGACCCTCAGTGACACACTGACAGGAGACAATGGCTCCTACAGTGCATCACTGAGAGGTTACCTTAGGACAAGGTCTCACTTTATGGCAATTGCTGCCTGGGAAAATTTCTCATACAGCAATGGCATAAAGTGAGACTAGGGACTTTTTTTTTACAGCGGCGGAGGAATATAGTGGTGGAAGGATACCTTCCTGCTGTCATTGTGTTCCTGGAGCCCCTTAGAGAGCAGTCGCATTATCTGATGCTGCTGCTCTCCACAGGAGATCGTCGTGGGACACTCGTGGATTTCTGCGGACAGGGAGTATATTGGTTGTTTGTTTTTTTTCATATTTTTTTACAGATGACACTGGCTTCGGGGAACAAAATGACAAGTAATGGTGAGTATGAAATCTATGTTTAATGTACTGTATGTCTATAAGTATGTAATGTATTGTATGTAGCATGTATGTAGCATGCATGGAGTATGTATGTAGCATGTATGTATGGAGTTTTTTTTTTTTCATTCAACACATTAGCCGGATGATGGGACTATTACTGTCCCATAATTGGCTAATGTGTCAATCACTGTCATTGTAGCAGGCATCGGCCGATGGGACTTGTAGTCCCATCGGACGATGCTTGCATACACGCATAGAGACCCCCCCTCACACCGCACAGACCCCCCCACGCCGCACAAAGACTCACCCACGCCGCAGAGACCCCCCCCACACCGCAGAGACCCCCCCACGCCGCACAGAGATCCCTACGCCGCACAGAGACCCCCCTACGCCGCAGAGACCCCCCCACACCGCACAGAGACCCCCCCCTACGCCACAGAGACCCCCATGCCGCACAGAGACCCCCCCACGCCGCACAGAGACCCCCCCACGCCACACAGAGATCCCCTACGCCGCACAGAGACCCCCCATGCCGCGCAGAGACCCCCCACGCCGCACAGAGACCCCCCACGCCGCACAGAGACCCCCCCACGCCGCAGAGACCCCCCCATGCCGCGCAGAGACCCCCCCACGCCACACAGAGACCCCCCACGCTGCACAGAGACCCCCCATGCCGCACAGAGACCCCCCCCACGCCGCACAGAGACCCCCCCCACGCCGCACAGAGACCCCCCCCACGCCGCACAGAGAGGGAGAGCGACACAGGGGGAGAGTGCAGTTTACCGGAGATCACTAGGACTGTGTGCAAGTGGGGAGGCGGAGACAGAGCAGGGGGAAGCACATAGGGCAGAGTGTGAGAGCAGAGGATGTCTGCCCAGAACCTGCAGTGCCTGGAGTACAGAGGAGCAGTCAGTGCTTCTGTCCTGCGATAGAGAGCAAGTGGAGCTCAACAGATAGCACTGGACTATAATAAAATGGCAGCTAGTCACACCTACAGCAGTGAGTTGTGCAGCCCACAGAGGCGTGCCCAGCTCACTGCTAATGCTGCTGCAATGTTACAGATAGGGTCCGAGCCGGTCTATTATCTCCTATGTCCATGGGGTGCCGTAATCTGACACTGATAGTGCCCTGCTACTGCTGCAAAACCAAGATGTCAGCCCCCAGTTCCTTCTTTCTACTCATATAACACACGAAATCTGTTTTACATGCATTCAAATCTGGGTTATAACAGCATGTTATGCTACATTACATTGATTAATTAATGATCTACAAACGCGGTACCTTCCCTTTAAAAGCGATTATAGTACAAAAATAGTGACAAAATGTGTTTTTTATTTTCAAACACAATCTTTAAGTGTAAAATCCATAAGAAAAGCCTTCTATAACAAACCCTAAAAACATTCCAGAAAGAAATTCTACAAGCCAATGAACGAGTAGCATCTGTGACTTCTGTGCATTTAGTGGTCACTACTAACCTGGATAGTAGTCTGTAGAAATCTCCTCTTTACACTGCTCATCACCCCGCACATATGTCTCTGTAGAATTAATATGGGTCAGATCCTTACCCTGAAAGAAAGATTGTAAAAGTCACAGACAGATGGGGAAGAAGTTATGTGGAATGACTTAGAAGAACATAAAAGATCATAAATTAACATAAAAACCAAAAGAATGACACTATAGCAGGTCTCCTATATAAAACGGCTCATAATTCTATCCAGCAGTTTCCACAACAATAAAATTGTTAGAAGATCCAGACAACATGTAGTATCTAAGACCATCTTTACATCATTTTTTAAATATCAGCAACTGGCATTGTTGCAAGTATATACTACTGCAGTACGCAATGTTGGTTACAAGAGAGTGCGAGACAAGGTGGTGCTCAATTGTACAGCAACACAATCTTCAAAAATTACGAGAGAATAAAAATTGATGTAAATAATTTTATGCCCCAAAACGACTCGGAGTGATATATTTTTTATGGTTAGCCAATAAAGGTATTTGCAAACTTTCAGAGCACAAAGGCTCCTTCTTCGGGCATGTTTACAATAAGAGTACAACAAGTTCATGAGGTGAAATGGGTGATGCCTCCTATAGAGAAGCCAATTATATCAAAATGGGTATTTTGTTACAAATGAAGAAATGGAGAGGCGGTGGGAATGTTCCCTTAGTTATCTAGAGTCCATCTGGTCGAGGTGTGAATTGTGTCCTTGTTGATGTAAATTCAGGTGTTACAATTGAGTCCTATTGTCAAAGAATTGAACATCCTTATCAGTTTTAATTCTTCTCTCTGTTTTCCTTAAAACAACCATTTAGTATCAAGACTTTTAAATCTGTCATACAGTGTCAAGGTCCAGAGAAATGTTTTCCCACTTGCACAGTCGATTCCAGATTGTGTGTCTGTGTAGATTCATCCTTGTTTGTAGTTTTTGCATGGTTTCCTCAATATAGATACCTCCAGGGCACCTTGTACATTGTATCATGTACACTCACTACATGGACACAATTCACACCTCCAACAGACGGACTCCAGATGGGAATAAAGGTGGCCAGGGTAAACATCGGGTTACTAAGCGCAGGGCCGCGCTTAGTAACCCGATGTTTACCCTGGTTACCAGCATAAACGTTAAAAAACAAACACTACATACTTACCTTCAGCTGTCTGTCCCGGGCGCTGTGCTTCTCTGCACTCCTCCTGCATCCTGTGTCAGCGCCGGCCAGCCGGAAAGCACAGCGGTGACGTCACCGCTCTCCTTTCCGGCTGACCGTGCAGAGGAAAGCAGAGCGCCGGAGGACAGACAGCTGAAGGTAAGTATGTAGTGTTTGTTTTTTTAATGTTTACGCTGGTAACCATGGTAAACATCGGGTTACTAAGCGTGGCCCTGTGCTTAGTAACCCGATGTTTACCCTGGTTACCGGGGACCTCGGGATAGTTGGTCGCTGGAGAGCTGTCTGTGTGACAGCTCTCCAGCGACCAAACAGCAACGCTGCAGCGATCGACATCGTTGTCGGTATCGCTGCAGCGTCGCTGAGTGTGACGGTACCCTAACTCCTTTATGTACAATACTAGTGGCTAAAACAAGACCTTCACAGCTTTCTACACATGAAAGGGAAGATCTCATGAAACCTTCTCTTTATTTACCTGATGATCCTGAGGAACATCAGGATCTTCTTTTTTACAGTCCTGCAGAAGAAGAGGACGGTGACATCGCTCTGGTGTTGTCCTCACACTGGACAGAACTGGAAGAAAGATATACAGGATTGCATTAATTCTTTACATACAGATAATTATAGGCCATATGTATTTAGTCATGTCTATTACCTGGTGATGTGAGGGGCTGGGGAACCTCCATCATGACGTCCTTGTATAGATCTTTGTGTCCTTCTAAATACTCCCACTCCTCCATGGAGAAATAGACGGTGACATCCTGACACCTTATAGGAACCTGACACATACAATAATACAGTCATCCCCCCGTTCCCTCCATAGCGTTACTGTATAATGTCCCAGCATTCCCAGCAGTGTCACCTCTCCAGTCAGCAGCTCAATCATCTTGTAGGCGAGTTCTAGGATCTTCTGCTGATTGATGCTTTCATGAATCAGGAGATGAGGAGGAGGTGTCATGATTGGGCTCAGAGTTTTTCTCCTCTCAGATAAAGCCTCATGACAGAGCTCACTAGAGGTCTTCATCATGACTGTGTAATCCTGTTTATGAACACATTAATAAATCTCACTACAGACGTGTACTGAGTAGTATTGAGCATTCCGATAATGCAAATATCGGGTATTGGCCGATATTCGCTGTATCGGAATTCCGATACTGAGTTCCGATACTTTTGCAATATTGGATACCGGAATCGGAAGTTCCCATAGTGCAATGATGCACTATAATGAAGTGTGGGCGGATACTGCGTGTCTGTGTGTGCGGGAGGGGTCTGTGTGTGACCGTGGGGGGGTCTGTGCGTGCGTGCCGGGGCTCTGTGCGTGCCTGCCGGTGCTCTGTGCGGGCTGCCAGGGGTCTGTGCGGGCTGCCAGGGGTCTGTGCGGGCTGCCAGGGGTCTGTGCGGGCCTCTCGGGGCTCTGTGCTTGCTGCCTGGGCTCTGTGCGTGCCTGCCGGGGCTCTGTGCAGGCTGCAGGGGCTCTGTGCGTGCCTGCCGGGGCTCTGCGCGGGCCTGCAGGGGCTCTGTGCGGGCTACCAGGGGTCTGTGCGGGCTATACATACAGACATACAGTACATTAAACATAGAGTACATACTCACCATTACTTGTCACTTTGTTCCCCGAAGCCAGAGTCATCTGTAAAAAAGATTAAAATAACAAACAACCAATATACTCCATGTCCACAGAAATCTACGAGTGTCCCACGACGATCTCCCCTGGAGAACGGCAGCATCAGCTGATGCAACCGCTCTCTAGGGGCTCCAGGAGCACAATGACGGGAGGAAGGTATCCTTCCGCACTGTATTCCTCCGCCGCTGTAAAAAAAAAAAATAGTCCCGAGTCTCACTTTTGGATTGCTGTGTGAGAGATTTTCCTACGCAGCAATTGCCATAAAGTGAAACTTTGAACTATAGTAACCTCAGTGATGCACTGCAGGAGCCACTGTCTCCTGTCAGTGTGTCACTGAGGGTCCTATAGAGCAGTGACATCACCCGATGTCACTGTTCTATAGGGGAGATGGTCGTGGGACACTCGTTATTAATTGGACTACGGCGGACAGGTAGTATACGGTTTATTATTTTACGTTTTTGCAGGCGCTGAAGTATGGTAAGTATGGTTAAATGAAGAATATTAACATACTTTTTTCCCTAGTGTGTGTGTGTTTTCTTAACCCTTTATTACTATTGCATTAATAATGGATAGGCGTCTTATTGATGCCTCTCCATTATTAACCCGGCTTAATGTCACCCTACAATAGCAAGGTGACATTAACCCCTTACTACCCCATATCCCACCGCTACAAGGAAGTGGGAAGAGAGGGGCTGAGTGCTGGAATTGGTGCATCTTACAAATGCGCCATTTCTGGGGCAGCTGCAGACTGGTATTTGTAGCCGGGGGGGGGGGGGGGGCAATATCCATGGCCCCTCTCCAGGCTATGAATATCAGCCCTCTGTCTGCGTAGCCTTTCTGGCAATAAAATATAGGGGGACCCCACGTCATTTTTTTTGTCTGTGGGCTGATATTCATAGCAGGCTACAAATATTGGCCCCTGGCCGTCAGCTTTCCCCCTCTGGCGCAGAAAATTGCGCGGGAGCCCTTCGCCGTTCTTTTTTTTTAAAATTATACACTCATTAAGGCCTCTTTCACACTTGCGTCGGTACGGGGCCGTCGCACGTTGTGAAATTTGTGCACGATGTGGGCAGCGGATGCAGTTTTTCAATGCATCCACTGCCCATTCTGATGTCCGGGGAGGAGTGGGCGGAGTTTCGGCCACGCATGCGCGGTAGAAAATGGCGGATGCGACGGACAAGAAAAACATTCACTTGAACGCTTTTTCGTGCTGACGGTCCGCCAAAGACGGATCCGTTACACGACGGACGCGTGTGACCATTCGTCACGATCCGTCGCTAATACAAGTCTATGGGTAAAAAACGCATCCTGTGAGCACATTTGCAGGATCTGTTTTTTTCCAATAACGACGGATTGCTAAAAATGCAAGTGTGAAAGTAGCCTTAGAAACATCGGCCTTTCTATTATATATCTATGGATATATCTATCTATAGATATATTTATAGATAGATATATCTATATATACATAGATGTATCTATCCATATATCTGGCTGCTTTCACACATCAGGTTTTTGCCGTCAGGCACAATCCGGCGAGTTTTAAAAAAAAAAAAAAAAGGATCCGGCGGAAAAACCGGATCCGGCGGAAAAACCGCATCCGGTAAAACAAAAAGGGATCCTGCAAATGTGCTCACAGGATGAGTTTTTTACCCATAGACTTGTATTAGCGACGGATCGTGATGGATGGCCACACGTCGCGTCTGTCGTGCGACGGATCCATCGTGTTTTGGCGGACCGTCGTCGGATATGACGTGGGGTCCTCTTATATTTTATTGCCAGAAAGGCTACGCAGACAGCTGCGGGCTGATATTCATACCCCAGAGAGGGGCCATGGATATTGGCCCCCGCCCAGCTACAAATACCAGTCTGCAGCCGTCCCAGAAATGGCGCATCTGTAAGATGCGCCAATTCCGTCACTTAGCCCCTCTCTTCCCACTCCCGTGTAGAGGTGGGATATGGGATAATAAGGGGTTAATATCACCTTGCTATTGTAAGGTGACATTAAGCCGGGTTAATAACGGAGAGACGTCATTAAGACGCCTATCCATTATTAATCCAATACTAATAAAGGGTTAATAAAACACACACACATTAGGAAAAAAGTATTTTAATATTCTTCATTTAACCATACTTACCATACTTCAGCGCCTGCAAAAAACGTAAAATAATAAACCGCATACTACCTGTCCGCCATAGTCCAATTAATAACGAGTGTCCCACGACGATCTCCCCTATAGAACAGTGACATTGGGTGATGTCACTGCTCTATAGGACCCTCAGTGACACACTAACAGAAGACAATGGCTCCTGCAGTGCATCACTGAGGTTACTGTAGTTCAAAGTCTCACTTTATGGCAATTGCTGCGTGGGAAATTTCTCACAAAGCAATGCCAAAAGTGAGACTAGGGGTTATTTTTTTTACAACAGCAGAGGAATACAGTGGGGAAGGATACCTTCCTCCCGTCATTGTGTTCCTGGAGCCCCTGGAGAGGGGTCGCATCAGCTGATGCTGCCGTTCTCCATGGGAGATCGTCGTGGGACACTTGTGGATTTCTGCAGACAGGGAGTATATTGGTTGTTTGTTATTTTAATCTTTTTACAGATGACACTGGCTTCGGGGAACAAAGCGACAAGTAATGAAGAGTATGTACTCTATGTTTAATGTACTGTATGTCTTTATGCATAGCCCGCACAGAGCCCCGGCAGCCCGCACAGAGCCACCAGCAGGCACGCATAGACCCCCGGCAGCCCGCAAAGAGCCCCTGGGAGTCACGCACAGACCCCCGGCAACCCGCACAGAGCCCGGCAGTCACACACAGACCCCCCGGCAGTCACGCACAGAACCCCCGGCAGTCACGCACAGAACCCCGGCAGGCCGCACAGAGCCCCCGGCAGGCACACACAGACCCCCAGCAGCCCGCACAGGACCCCCAGCAGCCCGCACAGAGCCCCCGGCAGGCAGGCACGCACAGAGCCCCCGGCAGTCACGCACAGACCCCCGGCAGGCCCGCACAGAGCCCACACGTACACACAGACACGCACAGTGTCTGCCCACGCACCGCCCACACTCTTCCCCCCCCCTCCGGATCAGGATGTAGAAGGACAGAAAGGGCTTATTTACATTCCGATATTTGTGTACCATTGACTTGCATTGGTATCGGGTATCGGCGATATCCGATATTTTTTGGATATCGGCTGATCCAATCCGATACCGATACTTCTGGATATCGGAAGGTATCGCTCAACACTAGTACTTAGTCATTCCCATTGAAAACAAATGTTGCAATGTGATGTCATCAGAATCTCTCACCTCTCCAATAAGCCGGAAGAGGATCTCTAGGGTGAGGTGTAATATACTCTTCGCAATCTTGTCCCTGTCCCTATTCATCCTTGATGGGTCAATCAGGAAAATTCTCCTATATCGAAAATCTGCACTGA
Organism: Ranitomeya imitator; assembly: GCF_032444005.1. Taxonomy (NCBI): domain Eukaryota; kingdom Metazoa; phylum Chordata; class Amphibia; order Anura; family Dendrobatidae; genus Ranitomeya; species Ranitomeya imitator. The sequence continues at coordinate 394,719,232 of NC_091283.1, forward strand.
GAGGATCCAATGTTGCATGAAACTGAATGGGGATAAGATGAACTGTTATAAAATCATAAAGATTCCATGTAAGAAATCTCTGGAGCTGTTACAGGCTTCAAATGATCACTAAATCGGGTCATGTCAGGATGGTCAGGGCACTCATCAGGATGGCCATGTGCACCATCCTGCCCTTGGTAGGTCAGGCCGTCATTTATAAAAACAAAACCCAAGATAAAAACAAAATGAGCTAATACTCTGCAGTAAAGCAATAAATAGCAATAGTGCATGAAAACAACATAGGATACTTGAACATAATTTTGAACAAAAAAACATAAAAGCCATCACACCACGTCATGGTGACAATATTCAGAACAGTCCTAACCTATAGTTTTAAAATCCATAATGTCCTAATGAACATTTCCATCATTTGACAAATGGTAAGGTTTTAATACTAGAGGTTAGTACTATCCTGAATAAGGTCACTGTGACGTGGTGGGATGGCTTTAACTGTTTTTGATCACAATTATGTTAACCAAGTACACTACGTTATTTTTATGCACTATTGCAAGGGGTGCGCTGTATCATCATTTCATTTCTTTGCTATATTGTGTGCTTATCATGGTGGACATTGGCATATATATTACCACCCCATTTGTAACTAAGGTTTCATTCTATTGGTATAATATACATATAAGCTCACCTCTTTTTTTTACTCCCAGTAGCATTTATACACTTTATATGGTGTATGCTGGATTAGTATATACATTTACATTTTATTATTTGGATTATTGGTTTGAATCTTTTTCACCTTATTGCAATTGCACTTTATTATATATACACACATATATATATTTTCCACACATTTGCACTTTTTTGCACTTTTCGCATAGTATTTCTTCCTTGTCATACACAGGTTACATACTTATATATCAGATACTTGTATACACCTTGAGGGTGCTTTATGTCTATTGAGGGTGTCCTTATGTCCATTATGGCTTAAGTCCTATATGAATTTGCATGAATTTTTATCTCCTGTCCGTTCTGTTATTTATTTATTGTTATAAAAAATATATTTTGTTATTTGTGCTCCAAGTACAGGCACACTACTAAGTGCCATTTGCCAAAAAATATAAATAAAGACATTCTTTTATATACATTTATGTACTTTGGCTTTTTGTTTTATTTTTAATATATTTTATATATACACTTTTATTGTTTTGACTTCCAGTCTGGTTTTATACGATTAGATACTAACCATGCATGGTGCCCAAATTTTTCCACTGGCCCATTTTCCTTTATGTAATTTTTAAAAATTAATTTTTTTTGCCTAAAATACAAAGAAAATGTGCCCTCTTCAACTTTAGCTCTTTTAGAGACCATTACATCTTCAATTTGCTTAACTGTTCACAAAAACAGCCATTTTCACCAGAGGAGTGTACATTTTACATGCCACTGTATAAAGGGTCTATGCCACTCTACAGCTCAATCTGACTCTCGCCCCTCACTCAGGATACCGATTGAACACAAAATCAGAGCTGTGGAGTCGGAGTCGAGGAGTAGGAGCCCATTTGGTGGAGTCGGTATAAAATGGACCGACTACGATACTGAAGCTCATCACAGCAGCCAGTTTCTCCAGACCTTAGTGGAAAAAGTTCTGCAAGATTATGAACTCAAAAAAGAACAGGTTTTTGCTATTGTAACTGATAATGCTTCAAACATGACAAGTACAATTAAACTGATGAATGGGAATAACATAGTGACATAGTAACATAGTTAGTAAGGCCGAAAAAAGACATTTGTCCATCCAGTTCAGCCTATATTCCATCATAATAAATCCCCAGATCTACGTCCTTCTACAGAACCTAATAATTGTATGATACAATATTGTTCTGCTCCAGGAAGACATCCAGGCCTCTCTTGAACCCCTCGACTGAGTTAGCCATCACCACCTCCTCAGGCAAGCAATTCCAGATTCTCACCGTCCTAACAGTAAAGAATCCTCTTCTATGTTGGTGGAAAAACCGTCTCTCCTCCAGACGCAAAGAATGCCCCCTTGTGCCCGTCACCTTCCTTGGTATAAACAGATCCCTCAGCGAGATATTTGTATTGTCCCCTTATATACTTATACATGGTTATTAGATCGCCCCTCAGTCGTCTTTTTTCTAGCCTAAATAATCCTAATTTCGCTAATCTATCTGGGTATTGTAGTTCTCCCATCCCCTTTATTAATTTTGTTGCCCTCCTTTGTACTCTCTCTAGTTCCATTATATCCTTCCTGAGCACCGGTGCCCAAAACTGGACACAGTACTCCATGTGCGGTCTAACTAGGGATTTGTACAGAGGCAGTATAATGCTCTCATCATGTGTATCCAGACCTCTCTTAATGCACCCCATGATCCTGTTTGCCTTGGCAAAAACGAAAGGGCAGCTAGAAGAACATTTCATATTCATGTTGGAGACAGAAGGCCCAGTCCTGTTCCCATAAATGAGGAACAAACAGATATTACTACGGAAGAACAGCAAAATGATTCTTTACAATTAGATGATCTTCTTGAAGCTGCTCACACCTCTTTCCTATTCATCACATGCGCTGTGTTGTGCACATACTGCAGCTGGCAATAAGAGATAGTCTGCAAGAGAGACATACTGGAACTCTGAGTAGCAAAGTGAGGAAATTGGCTATTGCTGCCAGAACCCCTAAAATTGATTCCATCTTGAAGAGACGTGCTGGAAAAGAGGCTATTGTGGATCAAGACATTCGGTGGGACAGCACCTATTTAATGATTGAGTGATTGCTTGAGTTGAAACCCTTCCTTGTAGATATGGCCAACCCTCAGATAACAGTACATGAAGGTCAATGGACACAGGTGGCTGAATTAAAGGAATGGCTTCATCACCCATTTCTTCATCCTCATCAGATAAGGAGTTTAATTTTAAAAAGTATTTTGCTGACATGGAGCAGGCAAAGCATTGCCACAGGGAAAAAGATTCCACTCCCATAGAAAACAGATTGACCATATTTCAGCAAAATTTTTCACTTGTTCTCAAAGACGTAGAAGACTTCAATGGTTCATCAAAACTGACTGTACATGAGGCAATTCCTTTATACCCTGAAATTGTTAGAGATGTTACCCATGTAATTACTGCTTTTACACCAACCCAAGTTAGTGTAGAGAGGTTGTTTTATAGCCTTTAAATAATTACCGTATATACTCGTGTGTAAGCTGAGATTTTCGGCACAATTTTTTGTGCTGAAAACACCCCCTCGGCTTATAAATGAGTCAATAGTCCAGAACGCTGGCAGGGGAGGGGGAGCGGCGTAGCAGTGGCAGGAGCTGGTGGCTGTGGCCCAGTGACAGCTGCATCCGCCGGCTATCAGAAGACTAACCTTCTGTGCTGCATCTCTGTTGTGAATTCTGTGGCTGAATTCACTCCTGTGGTCACAAGTGGTACTGCAGCTTCTGAGTTTCCTCCCTCAGGTGTTCTGGTGAGCTCGTTAACTGCTTCATTACTTAACTCCGCCTGATGCTGCTATCCTTGCTCCTTGTCAATGTTTCAGTGTTGGATCTGAGCTTCTCCTGATTGTTCCTGTGACCTGCTGCTCTGTATAGCTAAGTGCTTTTTGCTTTTTTGTTGCTTTTTTTCTGTCCAGCTTGTCTTTTGTTTTGCTGGAAGCTCTGAGACGCAAAGGGTGTACCGCCGTGCCGTTAGTTCGGCACGGTGGGTTTTTTTTGCCCCCTTTGCGTGGTTTTGCTTTAGGGTTTTTTGTAGACTGCAAAGTTCGCTTTACTGTCCTCGCTCTGTCCTAGAATATCGGGCCCCACTTTGCTGAATCTATTTCATCCCTACGTTTTGTCTTTTCATCTTGCTCACAGTCATTATATGTGGGGGGCTGCCTTTTCCTTTGGGGAATTTCTCTGGGGCAAGTCAGGCCTATTTTTCTATCTTCAGGCTAGCTAGTTTCTTAGGCTGTGCCGAGTTGCCTAGGTAGTTGTTAGGCGCAATCCACAGCCGCTTTTAGTTGTGTTTAGGATAGGATCAGGTGTGCAGTCTACAGAGTTTCCACGTCTCAGAGCTCGTTCTTGTATTTTTGGGTATTTGTCAGATCACTGTGTGCGCTCTGATCGCTAAGCACACTGTGTTTCTGGATTGCCTTCATAACACCTGTCATTAGCAAACATAACAGTACAAGGAGCCAAACTAATGATTCTCAATAGAGGGAAAGAAAAAGTTCTGACATCATTTTTTTTTTTTCTGCTCTGTGTTCACTTTTTTTTTTTCCCCTAGACATTTGGGTGATTCTGGACACAGGTGTGGACATGGATATTCAGGGTCTGTGCACTTCAATGGATAATCTCGTTATAAATGTACAAAAAATTCAAGATACTATTGATCAGAAATCTATGTTAGAACCAAGAATTCCTATTCCTGATTTGTTTTTTGGAGATAGAACTAAGTTTCTAAGTTTCAAAAATAATTGTAAGTTATTTCTGGCCTTGAAACCTCATTCCTCTGGTAATCCTATTCAACAGGTTTTGATTATTATTTCTTTTTTGCGCAGCGACCCTCAAGACTGGGCATTTTCTCTTGCGCCAGGAGACCCTGCATTGAGTGGTGTCGATGCGTTTTTCCTGGTACTCGGATTGCTGTACGATGAGCCTAATTCAGTGGATCAGGCTGAGAAAAATTTGCTGGCTTTGTGCCAGGGTCAGGATGATATAGAAGTATATTGTCAGAAATTTAGTAAATGGTCAGTACTCACTCAGTGGAATGAATCTGCGCTGGCAGCTTTGTTCAGAAAGGGTCTCTCTGAGGCTCTTAAGGATGTCATGGTGGGATTTCCTATGCCTGCTGGTTTGAATGAGTCTTTGTCTTTGGCCATTCAGATCGGTCGACGCTTGCGCGAGCGTAAATCTGTGCACCATTTGGCGGTACTGCCTGAGGTTAAACCTGAGCCTATGCAGTGCGATAGGACTATGACTAGAGTTGAACGGCAGGAATACAGACGTCTGAATGGTCTGTGTTTCTACTGTGGTGATTCCACTCATGCTATTTCTGATTGTCCTAAGCGCACTAAGCGGTCCGCTAGGTCTGCCGTCATTGGTACTGTACAGTCCAAATTCCTTCTGTCCATTACCTTGATATGCTCTTTGTCGTCGTTTTCTGTCATGGCGTTTGTGGATTCGGGCGCTGCCCTGAATCTGATGGATTTGGATTATGCTAAACGTTGTGGGTTTTTCTTGGAGCCTTTGCGGTGTCCTATTCCATTGAGAGGAATTGATGCTACACCTTTGGCCAAGAATAAACCTCAATACTGGGCCCAGCTGACCATGTGCATGGCTCCTGCACATCAGGAAGTTATTCGCTTTCTGGTGTTGCATAATCTGCATGATGTGGTCGTGTTGGGGTTGCCATGGCTACAAACCCATAATCCAGTATTGGATTGGAATTCCATGTCGGTATCCAGCTGGGGTTGTCAGGGGGTACATGGTGATTTTCCATTTTTGTCGATTTCGTCATCCACCCCTTCTGAGGTCCCAGAGTTCTTGTCTGATTATGAGGATGTATTTGAAGAGCCCAAGTCCGATGCTCTACCTCCGCATAGGGATTGTGATTGTGCTATCAATTTGATTCCTGGTAGTAAATTCCCTAAAGGTCGATTATTTAATTTATCCGTGCCCGAACACGCCGCTATGCGCAGTTATGTGAAGGAATCCCTGGAGAAGGGACATATTCGCCCATCGTCATCACCACTGGGAGCAGGGTTCTTCTTTGTAGCCAAGAAGGATGGTTCGCTGAGACCGTGTATTGATTACCGCCTTCTTAATAAGATCACTGTTAAATTTCAGTATCCCTTGCCATTGTTATCTGACTTGTTTGCTCGGATTAAGGGGGCTAGTTGGTTCACTAAGATAGATCTTCGTGGTGCGTATAATCTGGTGAGAATCAGGCAAGGAGATGAATGGAAAACTGCATTCAATACGCCCGAGGGTCATTTTGAGTATCTAGTGATGCCGTTCGGACTTGCCAATGCTCCATCTGTGTTTCAGTCTTTTATGCATGACATCTTCCGTGAGTATCTGGATAAATTCCTGATTGTTTACTTGGATGACATTTTGATCTTCTCAGATGATTGGGAGTCTCATGTGAAGCAGGTCAGAATGGTTTTTCAGGTCCTGCGTGCTAACTCTTTGTTTGTGAAGGGATCAAAGTGTCTCTTCGGTGTGCAGAAAGTTTCATTTTTGGGGTTCATCTTTACCCCTTCTACTATCGAGATGGATCCAGTTAAGGTCCAAGCCATCCAGGATTGGATTCAGCCGACATCTCTGAAAAGTCTGCAAAAGTTCCTGGGCTTTGCTAATTTTTATCGTCGCTTCATCTGTAATTTTTCTAGCATTGCCAAACCATTGACCGATTTGACCAAGAAGGGTGCTGATTTGGTTAATTGGTCTTCTGCTGCTGTGGAAGCTTTTCAGGAGTTGAAGCGTCGTTTTTGTTCTGCCCCTGTGTTGTGTCAGCCAGATGTTTCTCTTCCGTTCCAGGTCGAGGTTGATGCTTCTGAGATTGGAGCAGGGGCGGTTTTGTGACAGAGAGGTTCTGATTGCTCAGTGATGAAACCATGTGCTTTCTTTTCCAGGAAGTTTTCGCCCGCTGAGCGTAATTATGATGTGGGCAATCGAGAGTTGCTGGCCATGAAGTGGGCATTCGAGGAGTGGCGTCATTGGCTTGAAGGAGCTAAGCATCGCGTGGTGGTATTGACTGATCATAAGAACTTGACTTATCTCGAGTCTGCCAAGCGCTTGAATCCTAGACAGGCCCGTTGGTCGTTATTTTTTGCCCGCTTCAACTTTGTGATTTCGTACCTTCCGGGCTCTAAAAATGTGAAGGCGGATGCTCTGTCTAGGAGTTTTGTGCCCGACTCTCCGGGTTTATCTGAGCCAGCGGGTATCCTCAAGGAAGGAGTCATTGTGTCTGCCATCTCCCCTGATTTGCGGCAGGTGCTGCAAAAATTTCAGGCGAATAAACCTGATCGTTGTCCAGCAGAGAAACTGTTCGTCCCTGATAGGTCGACGAATAGAGTTATCTCTGAACTTCATTGTTCGGTGTTGGCTGGTCATCCTGGAATCTTTGGTACCAGAGAGTTAGTGGCTACATCCTTCTGGTGGCCATCTCTGTCACGGGATGTACGTACTTTTGTGCAGTCCTGTGGGATTTGTGCTAGGGCTAAGCCCTGCTGTTCTCGTGCCAGTGGGTTGCTTTTGCCCTTGCCGGTCCCAAAGAGGCCTTGGACACATATTTCGATGGATTTCATTTCTGACCTTCCCGTTTCTCAAAAGATGTCAGTCATTTGGGTGGTCTGTGATCGCTTTTCTAAAATGGTCCATCTGGTGCCCTTGGCTAAATTGCCTTCCTCCTCTGATTTGGTACCTTTGTTCTTTCAACATGTGGTTCGGTTGCATGGCATTCCTGAGAATATTGTTTCTGACAGAGGTTCCCAGTTTGTTTCAAGGATTTGGCGAGCCTTTTGTGGTAGGATGGGCATTGACCTATCCTTTTCCTCGGCTTTCCATCCTCAGACTAATGGCCAGACCGAACGAACCAATCAGACCTTGGAAACATATCTGAGATGTTTTGTTTCTGCAGACCAGGATGATTGGGTGTCCTTTTTGCCGTTGGCTGAGTTCGCCCTTAATAATCGGGCCAGCTCGGCTACCTTGGTTTCTCCATTTTTTTGCAATTCTGGGTTCCATCCTCGTTTCTCTTCAGGACAGGTTGAGTCTTCGGACTGTCCTGGTGTGGATTCTGTGGTGGATAGGTTGCAGCAGATCTGGACTCAGGTAGTGGACAATTTGATCTTGTCCCAGGAGAAAGCTCAACTTTTCGCTAATCGCAGACGCCGTGTGGGTCCCCGACTTCGTGTTGGGGATCTGGTTTGGTTATCTTCTCGTCATATTCCTATGAAGGTTTCCTCTCCTAAATTTAAACCTCGTTTTATTGGTCCGTATAGGATTTCTGAGGTTCTCAATCCTGTGTCTTTTCGTTTGACCCTCCCAGACTCCTTTTCCATACATAATGTATTCCATAGGTCGTTGTTGCGGAGATACGTGGCACCTATGGTTCCATCTGTTGAGCCTCCTGCCCCGGTTTTGGTGGAGGGGGAATTGGAGTATATTGTGGAGAAGATTTTGGATTCTCGTGTTTCTAGACGGAAACTCCAGTATCTGGTTAAATGGAAGGGTTATGCTCAGGAAGATAATTCCTGGGTTTTTGCCTCTGATGTTCATGCTTCCGATCTTGTTCGTGCCTTTCATGCGGCTCATCCTGGTCGGCCTGGGGGCTCTGGTGAGGGTTCGGTGACCCCTCCTCAAGGGGGGGGTACTGTTGTGAATTCTGTGGCTGAATTCACTCCTGTGGTCACAAGTGGTACTGCAGCTTCTGAGTTTCCTCCCTCAGGTGTTCTGGTGAGCTCGTTAACTGCTTCATTACTTAACTCCGCCTGATGCTGCTATCCTTGCTCCTTGTCAATGTTTCAGTGTTGGATCTGAGCTTCTCCTGATTGTTCCTGTGACCTGCTGCTCTGTATAGCTAAGTGCTTTTTGCTTTTTTGTTGCTTTTTTTCTGTCCAGCTTGTCTTTTGTTTTGCTGGAAGCTCTGAGACGCAAAGGGTGTACCGCCGTGCCGTTAGTTCGGCACGATGGGTTTTTTTTGCCCCCTTTGCATGGTTTTGCTTTAGGGTTTTTTGTAGACTGCAAAGTTCGCTTTACTGTCCTCGCTCTGTCCTAGAATATCGGGCCCCACTTTGCTGAATCTATTTCATCCCTACGTTTTGTCTTTTCATCTTGCTCACAGTCATATGTGGGGGGCTGCCTTTTCCTTTGGGGAATTTCTCTGGGGCAAGTCAGGCCTATTTTTCTATCTTCAGGCTAGCTAGTTTCTTAGGCTGTGCCGAGTTGCCTAGGTAGTTGTTAGGCGCAATCCACAGCCGCTTTTAGTTGTGTTTAGGATAGGATCAGGTGTGCAGTCTACAGAGTTTCCACGTCTCAGAGCTCGTTCTTGTATTTTTGGGTATTTGTCAGATCACTGTGTGCGCTCTGATCGCTAAGCACACTGTGTTTCTGGATTGCCTTCATAACACCTGTCATTAGCAAACATAACACATCTCCGTCCCCGCATAACCATTGTCATGGCGCTGGCAGTTCTCCTTTCTTGTGCTGAGCAGTAACATGGTACCGCTCATTAAGGTAATGAATATGGACGCGTCTCCACTCCCATAGGCGTGGGGCGCATATTCATTACCTTAATGAGTGGTACCACGTGACCGCTGAGAAGAGGAGAGCTGCGGGGGCAACGGAGATGCAGGGACGGAGATGCAGGCACGAGGAGGGTGAGTATGATGGGGAGCGGGGGCAATGCGAGTCATGCATACAACTAGGGGAAGGGGGAGTGTTATGAACAGGTGATTCAGAACCACAATGGACCTGGTGGTTACGAGCACAGAAAATGACCTGATAGTTGCTAATCACATAGGACGTGCTCTGAGACGTGGGAACTCTGCTGACCACAATTCCTAATCCTATCATACCACACTAAAGGTAGCCGTGGAGCGTTCCTGACCAGACCTAGACGCCTCGGGCACAGCCTGAGAAACTAGCTAGCCCTGAAGATAGAAAAATAAGCCTACCTTGCCTCAGAGAAATTCCCCAAAGGAAAAGGCAGCCCCCCACATATAATGACTGTGAGTTAAGATGAAAATACAAACACAGGGATGAAATAGATTTTAGCAAAGTGAGGCCCGACTTACTGAATAGACCGAGGATAGGAAAGATAGCTTTGCGGTCAGCACAAAAACCTACAAACAACCACGCAGAGGGGGCAAAAAGACCCTCCGCACCGACTAACGGTATGGAGGTGCTCCATCTGCGTCTCAGAGCTTCCAGCAAGCAAAAAAAACCAATATAGCAAGCTGGACAGAAAAAATAGCAAACAAAAGTAACACAAGCAGAACTTAGCTTATGCAGGGCAGACAGGCCACAAGAACGATCCAGGAGAAAGCAAGACCAATACTGGAACATTGACTGGAAGCCAGGAACAAAGAACTAGGTGGAGTTAAATAGAGCAGCACCTAACGGCTTAACCTCGTCACCTGAGGAAGGAAACTCAGAAGCCGCAGCCCCACTCACATCCACCAGAGGAAGCTCATAGACAGAACCAGCCGAAGTACCACTCATGACCACAGGAGGGACCTTGACCACAGAATTCACAACAGTACCCCCCTCCTTGAGGAGGGGTCACCGAACCCTCACCAGAGCCCCCAGGCCGACCAGGATGAGCCAAATGAAAGGCACGAACCAGATCGGCCGCATGAACATCAGAGGCAAAGACCCAGGAATTATCTTCCTGACCATAACCCTTCCACTTAACCAGGTACTGGAGTTTCCGTCTCGAAATACGAGAATCCAAAATCTTCTCCACTATATACTCCAACTCCCTCTCAACCAAAACCGGGGCAGGAGGATCAACGGATGGAACCACAGGTGCCACGTATCTCCGCAACAATGACCTATGGAATACGTTATGGATGGAAAAAGAAGCTGGAAGGGTCAAACGAAAAGACACAGGATTAAGAACCTCAGATATCCTATACGGACCAATGAAACCAGGCTTAAACTTAGGAGAGGAAACTTTCATAGGAATATAACGAGATGACAACCAAACCAAATCCCCAACACGAAGTCGGGGACCCACACAGCGCCTGCGGTTAGCGAAACGTTGAGCCTTCTCCTGAGACAATGTCAAATTGTCCACCACATGAGTCCAAATCTGCTGCAACCTATCCACCACAGTATCCACACCAGGACAGTCAGAAGACTCAACCTGCCCTGAAGAGAAACGAGGATGGAAACCAGAATTGCAGAAAAACGGCGAAACCAAAGTAGCCGAGCTGGCCCGATTATTAAGGGCGAACTCAGCCAAAGGCAAAAAGGACACCCAATCATCCTGATCGGCAGAAACAAAACATCTCAGATATGTTTCCAAGGTCTGATTGGTTCGTTCGGTCTGGCCATTTGTCTGAGGATGGAAAGCCGAGGAAAAAGACAAATCAATGCCCATCCTAGCACAAAAGGCTCGCCAAAACCTCGAAACAAACTGGGAACCTCTGTCAGAAACGATGTTCTCCGGAATGCCATGTAAACGAACCACATGCTGGAAGAACAATGGCACCAAATCAGAGGAGGAAGGCAATTTAGACAAGGGTACCAAATGGACCATCTTAGAGAAGCGATCACAAACAACCCAAATGACCGACATTTTTTGAGAGACGGGGAGATCCGAAATAAAATCCATAGAGATATGTGTCCAGGGCCTCTTCGGGACTGGCAAGGGCAAAAGCAACCCACTGGCACGAGAACAGCAGGGCTTAGCCCGAGCACAAATCCCACAGGACTGCACAAACGAACGCACATCCCGTGACAGAGATGGCCACCAAAAGGATCTAGCCACCAAATCTCTGGTACCAAAGATTCCAGGATGACCAGCCAACACCGAACAATGAACCTCAGAGATAACTCTACTCGTCCATTTATCAGGGACAAACAGTTTCTCCGCTGGGCAACGGTCAGGTCTATTAGCCTGAAATTTTTGCAGCACCCGCCGCAAATCAGGGGAGATGGCAGGCAAAATTACCCCCTCTTTGAGAATACCCGCCGGCTCAGACAAACCCGGAGAGTCGGGCACAAAACTCCTAGACAGGGCATCCGCCTTCACATTTTTAGAGCCCGGAAGGTACGAAACCACAAAGTCAAAACGGGAGAAAAACAGCGACCAACGAGCCTGTCTAGGATTCAACCGTTTGGCAGACTCAAGATAAGTCAAGTTCTTGTGATCAGTCAAGACCACCACGCGATGCTTAGCTCCTTCAAGCCAATGACGCCACTCCTCGAATGCCCACTTCATGGCCAGCAACTCTCGATTGCCAACATCATAATTACGCTCAGCAGGCGAAAACTTCCTGGAAAAGAAGGCGCATGGTTTCATCACCGAGCCATCGGAACTTCTTTGCGACAAAACAGCCCCTGCTCCAATCTCAGAAGCATCAACCTCGACCTGGAACGGGAGCGAAACATCTGGTTGGCACAACACAGGGGCAGAAGAAAAACGACGCTTCAACTCTTGAAAAGCTTCCACAGCAGCAGAAGACCAATTGACCACATCAGCACCCTTCTTGGTTAAATCAGTCAACGGTTTAGCAATACTAGAAAAATTATTGATGAAGCGACGATAAAAATTAGCAAAGCCCAGGAACTTTTGCAGACTCTTCAGAGATGTCGGCTGAGTCCAATCATAAATGGCCTGAACTTTAACAGGGTCCATCTCGATAGTAGAAGGGGAAAAAATGAAACCCAAAAACGAAACCTTCTGAACCCTAAAGAGACACTTTGACCCCTTCACAAACAAAGAATTCGCACACAGGACCTGGAACACCATTCTGACCTGCTTCACGTGAGACTCCCAATCATCCGAGAAGACCAAAATATCATCCAAGTATACAATCAGGAATTTATCCAGGTACTCTCGGAAGATGTCATGCATAAAGGACTGAAACACCGATGGAGCATTAGAAATCCCGAATGGCATAACCAGTTACTCAAAATGGCCCTCGGGCGTATTAAATGCTGTTTTCCATTCATCGCCCTGTTTAATACGCACAAGATTATACGCACCACGAAGATCTATCTTGGTGAACCAACTAGCCCCCTTAATCCGAGCAAACAAATCCCAATGGCGACGACGACGGGCGAATATGACCCTTCTCCAAGGATTCTTTTACGTAACTCCGCATAGCGGCGTGCTCAGGCACAGACAAATTTAACAGTCGACCTTTAGGAAACTTACTACCAGGAATCAAATCGATAGCACAATCACAATCCCTATGCGGAGGTAGGGCACTGGACTTGGGCTCATCAAATACATCCCAGTAATCCGACAAGAACTCTGGGACCTCAGAAGGGGTGGATGATGAAATAGACAGAAATGGAACATCACCATGTACCCCCTGACAACCCCAGCTGGACACAGACATCGATTTCCAATCCAATACTGGGTTATGGACTTGTAGCCATGGCAACCCCAACACGACCACATCATGTAGATTATGCAACACCAAAAAGCGAATATCCTCCTGATGCGCAACAGCCATGCACATGGTCAGCTGGATCCAGTACTGAGGCTTATTCTTGGCCAAAGGTGTAGCATCAATTCCTCTCAATGGAATAGGATACTGCAAGGGCTCCAAGAAAAACCCACAGCGCCTAGCATACTCCAAGTCCATCAAATTCAGGGCAGCGCCTGAATCCACAAATGCCATGACAGAATAGGACGACAAAGAGCAGATCAAAGTAACGGACAAAAGAAATTTAGACTGTACAGTACCAATGGTGGCAGACCTAGCGAACCGCTTAGTGCGCTTAGGACAATCGGAGATAGCATGAGTGGAATCACCACAGTAAAAACACAGCCCATTCTGACGTCTGTGTTCTTGCCGTTCAGCTCTGGTCAAAGTCCTATCGCACTGCATAGGCTCAGGTTTATGCTCAGGTAATACCGCCAAATGGTGCACAGTTTTACGCTCACGCAAGCGTCGATCGATCTGAATGGCCAAAGACATAGACTCATTCAGACCAGCAGGCATAGGAAATCCCACCATGACATCCTTAAGGGCTTCAGAAAGACCCTTTCTGAAAATTGCTGCCAGAGCACATTCATTCCATTGAGTGAGCACAGACCACTTCCTAAATTTCTGACAATATATCTCTACCTCATCCTGACCCTGACACAGAGCCAGCAAGATTTTCTCTGCCTGATCCACTGAATTAGGATCATCATAAAGCAACCCGAGCACCAGAAAAAAACGCATCAATATCACATAATGCAGGATCTCCTGGCGCAAGGGAAAATGCCCAGTATTGAGGGTCGCCAAGTAATAAAGAAATAATGATCTTAACTTGTTGAACTGGGTCACCAGAGGAGCGGGGTTTCAAAGCCGGAAATAGTTTACAATTATTTTTGAAATTCAGAAACTTAGCTCTATCTCCAGAAAATAACTCAGGAATAGGAATTTTAGGTTCTAACATAGGATTCTGAACCACTAAATCTTGAATGTTCTGTACACTTATAGCGAGATTATCCATCAAAGAGGACAGACCTTGAATGTCCATGTCTACACCTGTGTTCTGAACCACCCTGATGTAAAGGGGAAAGGAAAGACAAAACACAGTGCAAAGAAAAAAAAATGGTCTCAGAACTTCTCTTTTCCCTCTATTGAGAAGCATTAGTACTTTGGGCCTCCAGTACTGTTATGAACAGGTGATTCAGAACCACAATGGACCTGGTGGTTACGAGCTCAGAAAATGACCTGATAGTTGCTAATCACATAGGACGAGCTCTGAGACGTGGGAACTCTGCTGACCACAATTCCTAATCCTATCATACCACACTAAAGGTAGCCGTGGAGCGTTCCTGACCAGACCTAGACGCCTCGGGCACAGCCTGAGAAACTAGCTAGCCCTGAAGATAGAAAAATAAGCCTACCTTGCCTCAGAGAAATTCCCCAAAGGAAAAGGCAGCCCCCCACATATAATGACTGTGAGTTAAGATGAAAATACAAACACAGGGATGAAATAGATTTTAGCAAAGTGAGGCCCGACTTACTGAATAGACCGAGGATAGGAAAGATAGCTTTGCGGTCAGCACAAAAACCTACAAACAACCACGCAGAGGGGGCAAAAAGACCCTCCGCACCGACTAACGGTACGGAGGTGCTCCCTCTGCGTCTCAGAGCTTCCAGCAAGCAAGAAAAACCAATATAGCAAGCTGGACAGAAAAAATAGCAAACAAAAGTAACACAAGCAGAACTTAGCTTATGCAGGGCAGACAGGCCACAAGAACGATCCAGGAGAAAGCAAGACCAATACTGGAACATTGACTGGAGGCCAGGAACAAAGAACTAGGTGGAGTTAAATAGAGCAGCACCTAACGACTTAACCTCGTCACCTGAGGAAGGAAACTCAGAAGCCGCAGCCCCACTCACATCCACCAGAGGAAGCTCATAGACAGAACCAGCCGAAGTACCACTCATGACCACAGGAGGGAGCTTGACCACAGAATTCACAACAGGGGAGCCAAGCCATGCAAGACCGGGGGAGCCGAGCCATTTGGGAGCGGGGGAGCCGAGCAATGCGGGACCAGGGGAGCCGAGCAATGCGGGACCGGGGGAGCCGAGCAATGCGGAAGCAGGGGGAGCCAAGCAATACGGGACAGGGGGGAGCCACACATACCAGGACAGGGGGAGCCACATACCAGGACAGGGGGAGCCACACATACCAGGACAGGTCGAGCCACGCATAGCAGGACAGGCATGAGGGGGCAATGCATATCCAGCTTATGCTCGAGTCAATAAACTTATCCAGATTTCCATGGCAAAAGTAGGTGCCTCAGCTTATACTTGGGTCGGCTTATACTCAAGTATATACGGTATGTCAGATTTGAGGTCATCTATGAAGGAGGATCTGATGGAGGCGATACTATATCTCAGAACAAATTCATAGACTGCACAAATGTTATCCAGTACTTTCTTTGAAAACTATTTTTTTTCCACTTACCCGCACAGTGTTTAATAAATTGTAAATATGCAAAAGTTTTTTGTTCTAAAGTTGTATTCCAATAAATATATTTTATGTTCTATCTAAATGGCTTGATTATTGTATCATTATAATGATTAAAAGCCTGATGTTACCATTTTACTACAGTAAATTTATCACTTAAACTTAAACATAAGACGTGTATGAGGGAGTCGGAGTCATTGGTGGTAAGCTACTGGTGTGGAACATTATTCTCCTTCTACCTGGGTCCACCCATGAGTGGGTTTTCATTACCCATGCAGACCGCACCTTGCCCCCTTCAAAGGCCGGCGTCACACTCACTCAGCGTATAAAAATACGGTCCGTAATTTACGGCCGTAATACGCAGAAAAGTCCCCAAAATAGTGGTCCGTATCTCCTCCGTAGGCAGGGTGTGTCAGCGTATTTTGCGCATGGCATCCTCTGTATGTAATCCGTATGGCATCCGTAATGCGAGATTTTCTCGCAGGCTTACAAAACCAACATACGGACATACAATGGATCGATGATCTCAAAAAATCATAAAAACATATATACTGTGTATATATATATATATATATATATATATTATATAATATATATATATATTATATAATATATATATATATATATATATATATATCATTGAGACATATATGTATATATATTAATATTTAATACAGCGCGAGATAGCAAAAGCCGGCAATTGAATTACCGGCTTAAAAGCCATCTCCTTCCTAAACCCGACATAATATGAGACATGGTTTACATACAGTAAACCATCTCATATCCCCATTTTTTTTGCATATTCCACACTACTACTGTTAGTAGTGTGTATGTGCAAAATTTGGGCGCTCTAGCTATTAAAATAAAGGGTTAAATGTCGGAAAAAATTGGCGTGGGCTCCCGCGCAATTTTCTCCGCCAGAGTAGGAAAGCCAGTGACTGAGGGCAGATATTAATAGCCTGGGGAGGGTCCATGGTTATTTCCCCCCCCCCCTGGCTAAAAACATCTGCCCCCAGCCACCCCAGAAAAGTCACATCTGGAAGATGCGCCTATTCTGGCACTTGGCCACTCTCTTCCCATTCCCGTGTAGCGGTGGGTAGGGTTGAGCGAAACGGATCGTTCATTTTTCAAAAGTCGCCGACTTTTGGCAAAGTCAGGTTTCATGAAACCCGACCCGATCCCTGTGTGGGGTCGGCCATGCGGTACGCGACTTTCGCGCCAAAGTCGCGTTTCGTATGACGCGCTTGGCGCCATTTTTTTCAGCCAATAAAGGGGCGTGGGCAGAGTGATGACATAGGTCTTAGGGGCGTGGACGCCTATCGCCATGTTGTCGCTTGTGCGCTGTAGCGATTTGCACTGTGTAACACCAGCTCTGCTATAATGCAGCTGTACTCGTGCCTGTAAAACCAACAATATCGCGGTGATGCGCCCTCTGCTGGATGTCCTCATATGAACTCGAGCGTGGGAACTTTCCTGGAAAGCTCCCAGGCTCGAGTTCATATGAGGACAACCAGAGGAGGGCGCATCACTGCGAATGAAGGTAACTACAGGTCATTGACCTACTTTCCATTCATTCGCTGGGGTTTTACAGGCAGGAGCACAGCTGCATTATAGCAGAGCTCCTGCCTGTAAAATATTTTAACCCCTTCAGATGGATTTACATCATGGGACGTTACAGATCACCGGAAGGTATGTATATTGTTGGTTTATTATTTTTCCTTTGTTACAGAGTGAGGGTCTTCAGGTGGATTGAGAGAGCAATAAAATATTAAAACAACCTGTGTGTTTATTTCATTAAAATAATTTTTAATAATGTGTGTGTGTTTTTTTAACCATTTCATGCTATTGGATTAATAATGGATAGGTGTCATAATTGACGCCTCTCCATTATTAATCTGGCTTAATGTCATTTTACAATAGCAAGGTGACATTAACCCTTCATTACCCCATATCCCACCGCTACACGGGAATGGGAAGAGAGTGGCCAAGTGCCAGAATAGGCGCATCTTCCTGATGTGCCTTTTCTGGGGTGGCTGGGGGCAGATGTTTTTAGCCAGGGGGGGCCAATAACCATGGACCCTCTCCAGGCTATTAATATCTACCCTCAGTCACTGGCTTTACTACTCTGGTGGAGAAAATTGCGTGGGAGCCCACGCCAATTTTTTCCGCCATTTAACCCTTAAATTTAATAGCTAGAGCGCCCAAATTTTGCACATACACACTACTAACATTAGTAGTGTGGAATATGCAAAAAAAAATGGGGATATGAGATGGTTTATTGTATGTAAGCCATGTCTCATATCATGTCAGGTTTGGGAAGGAGATAGCAAAAGCCGGCAATTGAATTACCGGCTTTAAAGCTATCTAGCGCTGTATTAAATATTAATATATATACATATATGTGTCTCAATGACATATATATATACCTATTCTATGTGTACACATTTATTCTACATATTCTATTGTAAGCTGTAAGTGTGATTTTACTGTACACTGCATTGAATTGCCGGCTTTTCTCTCTAACACCGCTGCGTATTTCTCGCAAGTCACACTGCTGGTCCGTGTGTAATCCGTATTTTTCTGGCCCCCATAGACTTTCATTGGCGGATTTTTTGCGCAATACGGTGAAAGACGCAGCATGCTGCGATTTTCTACGGCCGTAGAAGACCGTATAATACGGATCAGTAAAATACGGCTGATAGGAGCAGGGGCATAGAGAAGCATTGTACCGTATGCAATCCGTATTTTCTGCACCTCTCTTACGTCCGTAAAACACGGTAGTGTGATGCCGGCCAAATATTATATATAATATATTACACATATGATATCAATCTTGCTTTAGAGATGTTACAGTCACAGGATGTCCAGAATGTCATTCATTTGGGGTAGCAACTATATGCTCCCACTTGACTACACTCTGTATTTACAAAGTCAAGTGGTGTGTGAGGTGTCAGAGGTGGAAGTCATAACATGTCTGTGAGAGACAAAAATATGTGAACTTTAGGATTAGCAGATAACACTGTTCTATGGCCAAATTGGTTCAGAGATGAAAACAGTTGAACTTTTGTGGTGCTCAAAACAAAAATTATGCTTAAAATTAACCTGTCAGCAGGATCATGCTCAGTAACCTACAGACAGTATCAGGTTGGCGCCGTTATACTGATTAAAATTATACCTTGGTTGATGAAATCCGTCTTGTGGTTGTTGTTTAATATTTATTTTCAGTTATCAGTTAATGAGATTCTCGTGCTTTGGGGCGGCCAGTGAGCGGGGCATTATGTGGTGGTCTGCTAACATATTCATCTGTGTAGGCTTATGACAGGTCACTGATCCCTCAGTGACCTGCCCCTTGTTACATACTGCATAAAATATTGTTTGAAAGAAAAAAAAAATACTTGTCAGGTAGGTGCCGATGGCGGCGCATTCACTGTAACATGATAATATGAATGTATTCTTTTTTTTTTTTTTTTTCAAACAATATTTTATCCTATTTACCTGCGGTGAACTTGACAGTCTGGGAAAATGTTCAGAAACGTAACCACGCTAATGAGTTCATGTCCGGCCAGGCAGCTTTTCATTCATTACACAGTGATTTACAGTCGGGGAAGTAGCATTAGCACCGCTCCCGGTAGTAAACTATTTAACCCCTTGAGATGGATTGCAGCATGGGACTTGACTGTATGGCGGACAGGTATGGGATATTGTTGCTTTTTTATTTTGGATTTTTTACAGGAGAACAAGGGCTTCGCTTGGATTGAGAGTGTAATAAAGATGGAAAACCTGTGTGTTTATTTCATTAAAAGACTTTATTCTTAATGTGTGTGTATTTTTTTACCCTTTCATACTATTGGATTAATAATGGAGGTGTCTTATTGACACCTCTCCATTATTAACCAGGCTTAATGTCACCTTACAATAGCAAGATGACATTAACCCCTTATTACCCCATATGCCACTGCTACAGGGCAATGGGAAGAGAGAGGCTAAGTGCCGGAATAGGCGTATCTTACAGATGCGCCTTTTCTGGGGTGGCTGGGGGCAGTTTTTTTAGCCAGGGGGCCAATAACTATGGTCCCTCTCTAGGCTATTAATATCTGCCCTCAGTCACTGGCTTTCTCTCTCTGGCGGAGAAAATTGCGAGGTAGCCCAAACCATTTTTTTCCGTGAATTAATCCTTTAATTTTACACCTACAGCTCCAAAATTTTACACACACACACTACTAACATTATTAGTGAGGGACATATAAATATCTAACGGATATGCAATGGTTTACTGTATGTAAACCATGTCTCATATCCTGTCGGGTTCTGCAATGATTTTACAGAGCCCGACAATTGAATTATCGGCTATTCTGCTACCTCTCTATGAAATATATCTATACATATATAAAAATTAGTG
The DNA here is from genome assembly GCF_032444005.1 of Ranitomeya imitator. Taxonomy (NCBI): domain Eukaryota; kingdom Metazoa; phylum Chordata; class Amphibia; order Anura; family Dendrobatidae; genus Ranitomeya; species Ranitomeya imitator. The sequence goes on from NC_091283.1 coordinate 394,739,275, forward strand.
TATGTGTGTATATATATATATATATATATATATACAACCAATCACTAAGCATCTTTCATTTCAGCAGAGCTGTTTATGAGAAGCTGAGCTGTGATTGGTTGCTATGAGCAACAGTTATACATGTAGACAGTTGTGGTCACTGAGGCCTATTATTCTTATTTCTATGGTGTTATCGTCCTTCTGTAAAGTTGGAAATGTATTACCATGCCGACACAGACCACCCTCTGACACAGACTGCAGGGGGAGCCCAGTATCACACAAGATCGGATTAGATACATGGCTCAGGAGACTGTATCACACAGGATAGGATTAGATACACAGCTCAGCAGTCAGTATCACACAGGATAGGATTAGATACATGGCTCAGGAGACTGTATCACACAGGATAGGATTAGATACACAGCTCAGCAGACAGTATCACACAGGATAGGATTAGATACACAGCTCAGCAGTCAGTAACACAGGATAGGATTAGATACATAGCTCAGCAGTCAGTAACACAGGATAGGATTAGATACATAGCTCAGCAGTCAGTAACACAGGATAGGATTAGATACATAGCTCAGCAGTCAGTAACACAGGATAGGATTAGATACATAGCTCAGCAGTCAGTAACACAGGATAGGATTAGATACACAGCTCAGCAGACAGTATCACACAGGATAGGATTTGATACACAGCCCATTATAACACAGGATAGGATTAGATACACAGATCAGCAGTCAGTATCACACAGGATAGGATTAGATACACAGCTCAGCAGGCAGTATCACACAAGATAATCAGGGGCAGGAGTAGGGCGCAGCTACACGGAGGCCCCCCATGACCGCATTTGGCCGGGAGGTTTTTGAATAATGTGAGGGGGTTCTGATAGGTGGATCGTAGTGGGGGAGGAGCAATAAGGAGGGGGGGATCTAGGGAGGAAAGTGCGGGAAAAAAGCCATTCTATCCCCTATACCCGAAGCGAGCAGAACCACCCACCCTCCCCTTTGCTGGCTTGGGGTGTTTTCATAGGGGGGGAGCTGTCATATATGGATATTTCTTTAATTATGTAAGTTAGCAAAAAAAAAAAAGGTGAGATATATGTTTATGTATATGTGTATAGTTATGAAGAAGGAATGTTGGGTATAATTTTGCATATCTGTATGTTATTGTCACAGTGGCAGTGTTGGTGGTGGGGTGGGGTGGGGGTTCTTCGAGTTGACGCTGATTGGTAGGGGGAAGGAATTGGAACATAATTACAGGCAATTTAAAATGGTGTGGGGTTTTGATTTGGCATTTTTGGTATGGGCTCTGGACGGGGTTTTACCCCGGGAGCTGTTGGTGGTTTTTCTCTTCCCGGAATGGGATGTACGGTGCCCTCGAGCTGGTGATGTGCGGCTGAGGGTAACAATGGTTGATCTTCATTTGGGGGTTTTGCCAGATCTTTTAGCTCCAAGAACCCTCCCCTCGAATTTACATACTGATTGTATTACTGTTTATGTTAATTTTGTTAATAAAAGTTGGCCGCTGTGGCCAAAATATCCAAAGAATATAAATGGTTGTGTTATTATTAAAGGACTGGGTTGGAACAGTACGTTGGGGGGGTTCGGCGGTATTTAGGACCGCGCCCAATGGGAAACCGTACTTGGCATACGCGGTCAAGGATTAGATACACAGTCCAGCATCACACAGGATAGGATTAGATACACAGCTCAGCAGACTATCACACAGGATATGATTAGATACATGGCTCAGCACACAGTATTGCACAGGAGAGGATTAGATACATGGCTCAGCAGACAGTATCACACCGGATAGGATTAGATACACAAGTCAGCAGACAGTATCACACAGGATAGTCACCTTCCCTGCCCTACCCCTTGCTCTGGCCCTGAATGTTCCTGGGTCCTCTTGCACTGACCTTACTATCACCCCCACTGGGAGATGACAGACCAGAAAGTTTTCAGTGATAATTCACTGCATGTTACTTATAACCTGGGAGCCAAGAGGCTGAAGAATAGCACAAGTATGTTTGCCAAGATTTTGGGAATGTGAATGATAGGGAATACAGACGGGGAATCACAGCATGACCCCTCCAGCCAGGACTTCCATAGATGAGAGCCCCAGAAGCAGTATCGGTAATGTTATATCAGTTGCTATAGATTCAGTTTTATTCGGCCGTATAATTTACTGCTTTACATTACACACTCCCATATAGCTGAGGGACCTCTGTCTCTTTCCAGTCTGAGCCTGCTGGTTCATGAATACAATGACAGAACTACAGTAACCACTGACCCTCACATAGAACCGTAATGGCCTCTGTAGACCGGACTTCACACCTGACACCGTGACTTACTCCGCCCTGACACAGGATCTGATCTATTGTACATATATTATAGTGTGTATTGCCGTCACCTTTTTATCCAGTCTCTGTATCATGGAAATTCTCCTTATTTTATGTCTCCACAGACTTATATATTTATCAGGTGATTTAATAAACATTTCTATTATGCTGTAAAGCGACGATCTTCAGTCTTTATACCTTTCCATCTCGTTTCATGTAGGATTTATACATTTAGGACTTGTGTGAGAATCTGATGGAGTTTTAGGTGAAATTAATTCAGAAATATGGAAAATACTAAAGATTTCCCGACCTTTCAGGCTCGGCTGTATATTCTAGGGGTCAGAGAGACCCCGACCTTCAGCCCATTAGGGTTTAGTCCTGTCCCCCATCACACCCTCCCTGCTCCCTCATTACCTGTCACCAGTGCAGTGTCTTCTCTCACATGGAGCAAAATGGAGACTGGCCCCTCCCCTCCATGTGACTGATCACATGACTGTGACATCATCACAGGTCCTGTGTGCACAGAACAGTCATATAGTGATGGGACTTCGGGGGTTTTTTTTGGGAATCGGCTCTTTCGGCTCGGCTCAGCAAGAAGAGCCGGCTCTTTCGGCTCTTGAATCGGCTCTTCAGTAATCTCACCAAAATAATGACACAAAACCTTCTAGTTAACAGATTAACATTGTTTATATTATTTTTCATTATAAGAACATCAAACAAATGCAAAAAATGTGCAAAACAGCAGTATAACTTAATAGTGAAACATTTTTAGAAGGTCATTAGGACAAATTGGCATTAAGAAACACTAAGTGCCTCAGTTTGGACGGGCTGATCCGGTTTCTTCTCTCTGTGATTATCTGCCCTGTTTTGGAGAAAATTCTCTCTGAAGGGACTGATGTTGCTACTGAACACAGGGCAGGATGCCAATAAAGGCTTCTTTCACACTAGCGTCGGGCTCGGCCCGTCGCAGTGCGTTGGGCCGAGGTTACCGATGCTAGCGTTGTCTCCGCCGCACAATGGGTGCAGCGGATGCTGCTTTTCAGCGCATCCGCTGCCCCATTGTGAGGTGCAGGGAGGTGGGGGCGGAGTTCTGGCCGCGCATGCGCGGTCGGAAAGACGATCCGTCGGCTGCAAAAAACGTTACATGGAACGTTTTTTGCGGCCGACGGTCTGCCACAACACGGCGCAACCGTCGCGCGACAGTTGCGACGTGTGGCAATCCGTTGCGTAATGTTAGTCAATGGAGAAAAAACGCATCCTGCAAACACTTTTGCAGGATGCGTTTTTTCTGCAAAATGACGCATTGTGATGGATTGCAGTTAACGCTAGTGTGAAAGTAGCCAAAGATGTAAGAAGACAGTGCATGAGGACAAGTGAAACTTGAGCTGTGACTGGCTGCTCTGTGGTCACATGTTCTACCTTCATTTACATCCTGCTTCTGTATTGGCCGGGTGAATGAGATAACACTGTGCACTGCTGCCGACTCCTCTTCTACAGGACTGTCAGCAGCAGCTTTACTCTCTCCCCCTCCAGCACACAGTCTCTCCTGGCTCCTCTCCTCCCCCTCCACCACCAGGCTGAGGGAAGGGAGGAGAGCAGAGAGTCACTAGATAACAAGCGGCTCACTGATGGGTGCCGGCTCATATCGTTCACAGTGAAGAGCCGGCTCTTTGAGTCGGCTCGTTCATGAACGTCACATCACTACAGTCATATATCTAGTGTGCGGCTCTGTGGGTGGAGGTCTGTGGAGATTCTCCATTATGTTTCCCCTCAGACGTTCTCCTCCTCAGTAATATTTATGAAGTGACCGAGGGCAAGGTCGCCCATGTATATCTATGATCTGGCCCAGCAACACTTCCACACTCAGATTCCATTTTAACAATCGTATCTTTACTGTTATACATTTTTCCTTAACACGGCGGAACACAATAATAGACAATACAAAATATGTCTATTCACAGAGATAACGTGTAATAACAAACTGTCCCTCACTTTCCCTATCCACACGTTACCAGTTCCTTTGCTCCAAGAGGTTATCTTCCCACGTCGCAGGCCTGTCTGTCACTGCAGGGGGACGCTCCGGCCGAAGAGAAAACAACAAGGATTAAACAAAACGCCGTCTCTCAGGTCCAGACTGTAGTCCTTGGGGTTCAACAGGTAAGGGTGGAAGGTTCGGCCTCTCAACAGAGGACCCGCTTACAGTTCATGGGCTCCAGGATCTGTGAGGATGTCACCGTTGAGTGCTCCGCAGTGTGGGAGCTCGGAACAATCTGGATGTCAGCTTTCAAGAGAGAGAGGTCATCCAGGCAATCTTCTATATCGCCTCTACAGGAGGACGCCAGCACACACCGACCTCTCTCTGCACACACCAGTTTCCCGGGCTTCCTCTTTCCCTCCCCTTCCTGTTCACATGACACCCCAGGGGAAAGTTTTGCCAATACAGTTTGTCCCTCTGTAATCACATTTGGCATAGGTATAACTTCTGGCCACACGGGGGCAGTGTCTGTCACAGATTCTATGTCAATGATAACAGAACAGTCACAGCCGGCCAGCTCACTACACGCCCCCCCGCTTAAAGGTTGGCAGTCCCTGTCAACGACTGTCTCCAGGGCGGCGATGGCTGTGGAGGCTGTAGGACCCGGCTGCGAAAAGGGCCACACATATTGGTCTCTATAGGACTGTCCCGGGGGCACTCCTGCGGTGGTCCTCGTTGTCCGCCTAACGGGTGCTAACCTCTCTTCCCGATCAGTCACCCCACTCTCTGCCCCAGTCGGTAAGTCAGTCGAGGAGGTAAGGGGTTCAGACGCTTCAGTCAGGCGAGTAGGGATAGGGATGTCTTCCACCTCTACATCCCCGGTATCGGTGTCTCCCACAGTATTAGTGATATCCATCTCTCTAGGTATCACAGGAGGGAAGTCAGGCTGAGAACGACAGGGGCGCAACATGTTGCGGTGCAGGGTGCGGAGGCTGCCGCTGTCTTCGCCTTGTACTTGGTAGACGGGGCCACCAGGGTACGGGTGTCCAATTATTCGATAGACTTCGGTCTCCCACTTGGGCCGGAGTTTTCCTTGCTGTTTCTTTATACGAACTAGTACCAGTTGACCCACAGTCAGTAGGACTTCTTGTACCAGCCGGTAGACAGTTTCCATCCTTTGACGGTGTGCTTGTAGCCAGGAAGGATAGGTACCACAGGTGTCTTCATCAGGGTTAGACAGGTGTAGCTCATGGATGCCTTTGCCTGGGCGGCCAAAAAGGAGGGTGTAAGGCGTGTATCCGGTGACAGAATGGACTTGATTGTTATAGGCCCACAGCAGTTCTGGGAGGAATCGAGGCCAGTCGGGCTTTTTGTCTTCTGCTAAGGTTCGGATCAGTTGTAAGAGGGTCCGGTTGAAACGTTCACACGCGCCATTCCCTTGTGGATGATACGGGGTGGTCCTGGACTTCTTGATTCCATACATCTGCTGAAGTTCTTCAATGACTCGCCCTTCGAAGCACGCCCCCTGATCGGAGTGCAGTCACTCCGGACACCCGTAAACCCGAACGAAGTGTTGACAGATGGCCTGTGCAGCTGACTCGGCAGTCTGATCTTTGGTAGCAACAGCGACGGCGAATTTCGTGAAGTGGTCCACCATCACCAGACAGTACTGGTAGCCACTATTCGCCATTCCAATCAACAGATAGTCCACCATCAACAATTCGAGGGGCCTGGATGTGCTAATAGTCTGGACGGGTGCACGCTGCTCAGTAGACTTGTGGAGTTCACATGTACGACACCTTAGGCAGACGTTTTCAACCAGTTTACGGAGTCCTGGGCAAAAAATGAATTGCTGGGTCCACCGGAGGGTCTTGTCTATGCCGAAGTGGCCGTTCCTTCTGTGGGCTTCAGCAACCATCTCATGGGCCAGCTGCTCCGGGACGACAATCTGCAAACATTCTTCCAGCATATGGGATAACAGGGCCCTGCGATACAAGACTCCATCCTTCACGATCAGCCGATCCCATTGGGCAAGTAGGGCGGAGGTCCTGGTTGATAGTCGGGCTCTTACTTCGGAGGGTGGTTTCTCTTGTGTCTTCACGAACTGTTTCAGTAAGACGTGTTCAGGGTCTCGATCTTGAAGCTTGGCCCATTCTTGTTGGGACAGGGGGGACCCCACTATGGCTTCGATCCCGCCTACAGCATACTGGCGGCTATCTTCTATTTGTTTAGCTAGCCAGGCAAAGTCAGGCAATTCATCTTCCTCCAACTCTTCATCCCGGTTCCCCACTGGCGGGGATGATGTCACTCTGGAAAGGCTGTCAGCATTCTGATTCTCCGTCCCCGCTCTGTATTTAATTTTGTATTGGAATCTAGAGAGCCTTGCCATCCAGCGCTGTTCCATTGCCCCTAGTTTGGCATTTTCTAGGTGGGCAAGAGGATTGTTGTCTGTTACGACCAGCACCTCCGCCCCTGTCAGGTAGCCAGCAAATTTCTCTGTCATAGCCCAGGTCAGGGCCAGGAGTTCCAGGCGGAAAGAGCTGTAGTTGACGGGGTTTTTTTCGGTGTCACGGAGGGATCTACTGGCATAGGCTATTACGCGTTCCTTGTTATCTTGGACTTGGGAGAGGACCGCCCCGAGACCTTGAAGGCTGGCGTCGGTGTATAACTGGAACGGCAACGTGTAATCTGCAAATGCCAGAATAGGGGGTGATGTCAGAGCAGCTTGAAGCGCCCGGAAGGATTTTTCTTGGTCGGGCCCCCAGCTGATGCGTCGTCCTCTGGGACTGTTCGCGGTCCCTCGGAGAGTTTCATGCAGTGGTTCCGCAAGCCTGGCAAAGTCCTTGACAAATCGGCGGTAATAGCCCGCTAGCCCCAGGAAAGCCTGGACTTCTTTGATGGTAGTTGGTTGTGGCCACTCTCGGACAGCTGCTATCTTCTCTGGAGAGGGTTGGACACCTTCGGGTGTCCCAGGTAATCGATCTCCTGCTGGAATAGACGGCACTTGCTGGGCTTCAACTTCAAGCCGTGTCTCTTCAAGCGCTGGAACACCTTGCCAAGCTTGTGAAGATGATCCTCAAAGGTGGCGGAGTATACCACGATGTCATCAAGGTATATCAGCGTGAATTCGAAGTTGAAATCTCCCAGACAGCGTTCCATCAGTCTCTGAAAGGTTCCGGGTGCGTTACTCAAGCCGAATGGCATCCGGTCAAACTCGTACAGGCCCATGGGAAGGATGAAGGCGGTCTTTTGTCTGTCCTTCTCACTCATGGGGACCTGCCAATATCCACTGGCCAAGTCTAAAGACAAAAAATATTTGGCCTTTTTTAGGGCGGTCAGTGACTCTTCGATCCGGGGGAGTGGATAGGAGTCCCGGATCGTGCAAGCGTTCAGCCGACGGTAGTCTACGCAAAATCTCAGGGATCCATCTTTCTTTTTGACTATCACCACAGGTGCAGCCCATGGGCTCTGGCTCTCCCGCACCACTCCGGCGTGTAGCATAGATTCTAAGAGGCTTTTCACCTCCTGGTATTGTTGAGGTGGTATTTGTCGGTACCTCTAGCGAATAGGGGCAGTATCGCCCGTGGGAATCTCGTGCTGGATACTGGTGGTGTACCCGAAGTCGGTGTCATGCTTTGCAAAGGAATCTTGGTGTTCTCGCAGTAGTCTCTCCACTTGAGACACTTCCTGTTTGGTGTACTGGGACGGGTCCAGTTGCACTTTTTCCAGTAGTTTTCACCCAATGTCTTCATCATCTGCTTGAGCATTTATGGCTGAGACAGTTACCGTCCAGCCATCTTCTATAGACGGGGTGAATTGTAAGGGCCCCATGGGGTTCACTTCTGTGGGTAGGGCATATATTCTGGCAAGTTGCGTGCCAGCTTCAAGGGCTACACCTACGTCTGCGGTGTTGTTCAGCCGGACAGGGACTCTTCCGTTCCTCACGACGGCTAGGGTGCGGGCGACTAGTGGGTTTAGCTTACCCCCACTTGGAGCCCTCGGCTCGATTAACACTTCAACTCCTTCAAGCTGTCGGTTGGTGTTAAGAGGCAGGGAAATGACTGTCTCTTTTTCAGTGGGCAAAGTGATCCGGGTACAGCGGGGCACTTTAATGGTTGCTAGGGGTAGTTGTTCCTTTGCCATCTGTTGGAGTCCAACGGTCCGGATTACGCGCTGGAACGCCAGACGAGTCGGTTTATGTTTCGTAACTTTCTGCCAGTACTTGGGTCCTTTTCTTGTCGACAGCATGAGATCCAGGTCTTTCAAGATATTCATTCCGATTATTACTGGGGTCTCGGAGCCGAAGCCTTCCTTGACAATGACGATTCCTCGTTTCCCTAGGTCTTGCCCGCAGGCCTTCGTATCCATCCAGGCGACTCCGGTTACTGGAATGGGTAGGTTATTAGCCGCAATTATCTTAATGGTGGTATCTGGATCACAAGCAGTCCTTGGTTTGAGGTACTTTTCATAAAACTGTTCAGAGATCGTGGTCACTTGTGACCCAGTGTCCATCAAACCTTGTACTGCAACTCCCTCCAGAATAACTTCAAGTGTAGGACTACTCGAGGCAAGAGTACTCCGTTGCTGGCTCTGTTTTTCTACACCCCATTCTCTGTCCCCCCCTGCTGCTCGAACCTCAGCTGCAGGGGTGTCTAGTTTAACGGCGGCCATTGTGGTGAGACCTGGCGTGGCGGCTCTGCTCGTGGATGTAGCTGATATTCTGTTCGTCGTGGTAACTGATGGTTTGTTCGTTGAGGACAACGATTCGCCCTATGACGAGGATCACCACATGACCAACACGGTCCTGCGGGACGGCTAGGTTGCATCCGCTGGTCTCTCTGTCGTTCTAGTGTTAACTGTGACACCTGTTGCTGTAAATCTGCTACCATCTGTTTCAGCTCCTCGGTGTCACTGTTGGGCTGTTTAACGTCTAATATGGATCTGCACGCAGCGCTTTGAGTCCCCACATCCATGACGGGTCCCCTAGAACGTTCTATGGCCTCCTGCTTGACTTCAGCGAAGGTGAGAGTCGGCGTCATCCGAATCAAGTCCTGTAGCATACGGTTAAGATACTGGTCTCTCAGCCCTATAACGAATTGGTCTCTCAGTACCAGGTCACGAGGAGCTATAGTAGCCAGTTGTTCGCCTTTTGCACAGACTTGTTCAAGGAGTACCTGAAGGGCATTTGCATATTGGGGAATGTCTTCCCATTCAAGCTGTGTCCGTCTGAAGAAAAGGTATCGCAGTGTTCCCTGGTACGTAGTAGGCCCATAGGTCTTTTCCAGCACCCGCACCAAATCCTCCAACGTACGCTGCCCCCTGACCGTCTCCAGTCTGACTGTCGTCCATGCCTCCCCCTCTAGCGTCAGTACCGCCATTTCTGCCAAGGTCTTAGGGTCAATATTATACATTTCTCCAAGTATCCGCACTTGTTCCGCCCATTCTGGTACGGGGTAGTTTCGCCCGCCAAATTTCCTGACCTGGTTTACAATGGACACCGGCGGCGGTTTCTGACTGTACACTGGGCCTGGGTGGGAATCCTGCTGGGCACAGATCCTGCCGACTACGCCAGATGAAGTGACCGAGGGCAAGGTCGCCCATGTATATCTATGATCTGGCCCAGCAACACTTCCACACTCAGATTCCATTTTAACAATCGTATCTTTACTGTTATACATTTTTCCTTAACACGGCGGAACACAATAATAGACAATACAAAATATGCCTATTCACAGAGATAACGTGTAATAACAAACTGTCCCTCACTTTCCCTATCCACACGTTACCAGTTCCTTTGCTCCAAGAGGCTATCTTCCCACGTCGCAGGCCTGTCTGTCACTGCAGGGGGACGCTCCGGCCGAAGAGAAAACAACAAGGATTAAACAAAACGCCGTCTCTCAGGTCCAGACTGTAGTCCTTGGGGTTCAACAGGTAAGGGTGGAAGGTTCGGCCTCTCAACAGAGGACCCGCTTACAGTTCATGGGCTCCAGGATCTGTGAGGATGTCACCGTTGAGTGCTCCGCAGTGTGGGAGCTCGGAACAATCTGGATGTTATCTTTCAAGAGAGAGAGGTCATCCAGGCAATCTTCTATATCGCCTCTACAGGAGGACGCCAGCACACACCGACCTCTCTCTGCACACACCAGTTTCCCGGGCTTCCTCTTTCCCTCCCCTTCCTGTTCACATGACACCCCAGGGGAAAGTTTTGCCAATACAGTTTGTCCCTCTGTAATCACATTTGGCATAGGTATAACTTCTGGCCACACGGGGGCAGTGTCTGTCACAGATTCTATGTCAATGATAACAGAACAGTCACAGCCGGCCAGCTCACTACATTTATCTCATTGTATTATTACATGGATCTTTATGATGTAACATCATCATTGTGAGAGCAGGATTTATCTATATTTACTCCATTTTGGTTATTCTACATGCACCTCCTCTGAAATGGAGTCTGAGCCAGTGTGCATGTGAGCTTTAGCAAGGCTGGTTGTCAAAAATGGGGAGGACCGGGGGGCGTGGCCTGGCTTCGGATGGCACAGGTCGCATAGCGCGGGAGCTCCGCACCCAGGACCCTGTAAGCGGCTCATAGCGACGCACAAACGGCGCCTTCCTCCCCAAAATTCCCCACACAGCACACCTACCGGCCGGTGAGTACATGGGGAAATCCAAGTCCAGCTCCAGTGACCCGTCCAGGCGCATAGTGGATTTCTTTGCCGCCTCCTCGCCGCGGCCCCAGAAATCCAAAATGGCGCCGCTGTCTCCCAGATCCTCCCGGGCAGCGCGCAGAGGCTCCCAGTCCTCTGCCTCAAGCGTTACAGCGGCAGATCTTCCTGACGCCCCGGTCACAGCGTCGCTCCTCAGAGACATGCTGGGGGACCTTCGCACCTCCCTGCAGGAGGACATGCGCTCCATGATGTCGGAGCTTAGGGGAGAAGTGGAGGAACTAGGGGCCCGCACAGACCACCTGGAAAATAAGATGTCTGAACTAGTGGCCTCACATAATGACCTGTGGGACGCTCATGAAAATCTACAATTACTTGCCACAAAGACACATGCCAAAGCCCTGGATTTAGAGGACAGATCTAGAAGGAATAATGTCAAATTGAGGGGGATTGCTGAATCAGTTGGACCGGATGATCTTAAAGCTTTCCTTCAGGATTTTATCCTCACAGTCCTCCCACTTTATACTAAAGAAGGCATCATAATTGACCGCATTCACCGGATCCCCAAGCCTTCAGGATTAGACCCCTCGGTTCCTAGGGATGTTTTGGCCCGCATTCATTTCTTTGTTATGAAGGACGAGTTCCTGCAAGCCCTAAGAGCCAAACCATCTTTGCCTGAACGCTTTGCAGCCATCACTGTCTTTCCTGATTTATCACCAGGAACCCTAGCCCTGCGTAGGGTGTTCCTGCCCTACACCACAATTCTAAGGGAAAAAGGCATATTATATCGCTGGGGATTTCCCACTAAGCTCTGCATTCGTAAGGATGGTACCACTACTACGTGTCTAACCCCGTCGCAAGCGGCCAAGACATTATCGCAATGGGGCCTTGACCCACCTGGTCCCCCCCCCTGCTGTTTCTTCCTCCAAATCCGAAAGTTCTAATTACTGGAGACGCCGGATAACCCCCGACTGGAAGGTTGCCTGAAGTGCTAACTGTCTTCATTTCCTGGTTGGAAAGAAAGGGAATTCTCTTTTTTTTCCTCTTCCCACACAATTTATAGTACTCTTTCATTTTATTCAAATTTTTCTTTTTTCTTTCTCTTGCTGATTTTTTGCTGAGGTCGACCACTGGCTGGTCCTCCCTCAGCTTATTGCCCCTCAGGTGAACTGTTTTGCTAATTCACCTTGGACACAGGAATTCCCTGGATGGTCCTTTGTTGTAATGTCTGGTTGTTGTTGTTTGTTTGGTTTTCCCTTCCCCCTCCTACCCTCCCCCCCCCTTATATATCTCAGATCGCTTCCACATAGTAGCCTTTGGTATTACGGTATCATTTTATTGTTCATAAATTTGCATACATGCATTCGAAATTTTATAATTGTTTATTATGAGTGTGTCACTATTTTCTACTAATGTCAATGGTCTTAACTCCCCCAACAAGAGGTCACTTGTCTGGCGCCAACTTGCTAAATCTAAGCATGACATTATATGCTTACAGGAGACCCACCTCTTGGAGCGAGACAATGTGAGAATGTATTCAAATCTATACCCCCACCAATTTTTTGCAAACGGGAAATCCAAAAAAGCTGGGGTGGCTATCTTCCTTAGTAAAGCCAATTCTTTTCAGTTACATAGTTCTGTGATTGACCCTGCAGGCAGATATATTATACTTTCATGTACAATTAACAATACCCCCTATACTATCGCCTCGGTATATGGTCCTAACTCTGGCCAATCTAAGTTTATGAACAGTTTTTTTACTACGCTAGGCAATTTTCAACATAGCTATAAGCTAGTTGCTGGAGATTTTAATATCCCGGTTTCCAGGGATTTGGATCGCTCGTCTTCCTCTGTATCTAGGGGCGAGGCGGCCCACTTGATTAACTCCTATAATCTCCATGATATTTGGAGATATCTTCACTGTAATGAGAGGGATTATACATTTTGGTCGCCTCGTCACGCTTCCTATAGCAGGATAGACTATATTTTAGTGGACGATGTAGCTCTCCCTCACTGTACAGCCGCGTCCATAGGTAACATTACCTGGTCTGACCATGCTCCAACTTCAGTTACTCTTAAAGATCCGCTAGCAATTAGACCCCCCTCACACTGGCGCCTTAATACCCACCTCCTTTCTGAGCAGGCGAACTCATCACAAATCGAACACTCTTTACAAGAGTTTTTTGCCTTTAATGATTCTCCGGATGTACGAGAGGACTCCCTGTGGTTTGCTCATAAGGCGGTGGCTCGTGGTCTCTTTATCAAGATGGCTGCTTCGGCTAAGCGTAGATATAACTCAAGTCTTCAGTCTGCCTTAGCTGAGGTTGCCCTATTGGAGTCTCGCCACAAGGCCCACCCCTCAGCCCTCCTTTTTTCCGACCTCTCAGCTGCGCGCCTTCACCTTCACCAACTTCTCCTCCATAGAACAGAAAACTCTCTAAGGAAATCTAGGGCTAAATTTTATTCCATGGGTGATAGAGCTGGTACTCTACTCGCTAAGCGCGTAAAAAAAAAAAGAAGCCCAATCGAAAATTGCCTACCTTCTTAAACCAGACGGTACCCGTATTTACAATCCCATCCACATTGCGTAGGAATTTGCTTCATACTATGCTTCCTTATATAATCTTAATTCTGACCCGAACTCCCCCCAACCTACCCAGGCTTCAATAGCTGCCTTCTTAAACAAAACAAACCTCCCTCAGCTTAATTCGGATCAGTTATCTCTCCTTAATGCCCCTATTGAAACATTTGAAATCACACAAATAGTTAAGGAAGCCAAAAAACGCTCAGCCCCAGGCCCAGACGGTTTCTCCTTCGCATACTACTCTCAATTCCTCTCTGTTCTGTCCCCCTTTCTCCTGCGTTTGTTTAATTACTGGCGCTCTGCTGGTTCTATAGTGGAGGAGGGTTTGGAGGCATGCATATCAACTCTCCCTAAACCCGGGAAGCCTATGACTTCTCCTGGCAATTTTCGCCCTATTGCCTTGCTAAACTGTGATGTAAAAATCTATGCCAAGGTATGGGCCAACAGGTTGATGGCGGTCCTCCCATCCTTAATTCACTCGGACCAGGTTGGCTTCGTGCCAGGCAGGCAGACTAGAGATGGCACGAGACGTTTGATTGACCTGCTGGATGTGGTGGAGAGGGGGAAACTTCCCTCAGTGTTCCTATCTCTTGACGCGGAAAAGGCGTTCGACAGAGTGCACTGGGGTTATATTGCTGCCACTCTGAGTAAGTTCGGCCTTATAGGTCCGATCTTCTCGGCTATTATGGCCTTGTACTCCAATCCGTGTGCCTCTGTCTGCTCAGCCGGCTTTAGATCTCGTGTCTTCTCTATCTCAAATGGAACCCGACAAGGCTGTCCCCTCTCCCCCATCATCTTTGCTCTAGTCATGGAACCCTTGGCTGCTGCAGTTAGACAATGTGCAGAGATTAGAGGTGTGTTGGTGGGGAATCACGAGCACAAAATTGGCCTGTATGCGGACGATGTGGTATTGACTTGTTCTACTCCTCTTGGTTCGCTGTCTGCGGTCTCCTCCATTCTCTCACAATTTGCAGAGGCCTCCTACTATAAACTTAATCTATCCAAGTCTACAATTTTCCCCTTGTTTACTTCAACTTCCCTCCAGCTTCAAATCCAAGCTAAATACCCATTTATTTGGTCTCCGGGGGGCTTTACATACCTGGGCATACAGATTACCAATCTTAAAAACATAGTTCGTGTCAACTGCGACTCGACCCTTCTCGAAATTAAAAAAGAAATAGGTCGCTTTACGAGCTCCCATCTGTCCTGGATGGCTAGGATACAAACTTCTAAAATGTTAATCCTCCCTAAACTTATTTATCTTTTCAGATGCCTCCCTCTCTCCATTCCCTCCAGGTATCTCTCAGCTTTCCAATCAGTTATTGATCGTTTCATATGGAATGACAAACCTCACAGAATAAAAAGTTCATTAATGACGCTGCCATACTCCAAAGGAGGTTTGGGAGTCCCCAAAATTCAACTATATCATCAAGCCGCTCGTATAGAACCCTTAAAAATCTGGTGGGAGGGGAATTCCTCTCTTCAGTGGTTTAATATTGAATCGCACTTTGCCCCTCGGTCCTCACTCAGATTACTTCTAGAACTATGCTTACTCCGTGCGGCTATTCCGAACTCGCCTCTCAAAATTATCTCCTCCGCCACTAAAATTTGGACAAAACTCTGCCCTTCCCATTTCCCATTCTTGTCTGATTACATTTCCACTCAGGCACTGGAGTGCGCAGTGGAGGGTCTGTCTCTCTCTCCCTGGGGGGAGTGTGGGGTACACCGGGTATGTGACCTCTATGATGACTCTGGTTTGAGGTCTTTCGCAGACCTTTCTGCTCGGTTTAGTCTACCCCCCAAAGCGCTCTTCCAATACTTTCAAATTCGTAGCTTCCTGAAGCATCGGGGGGTATTTGGTGTGCCTACGTCTCCCCTGGGGGAGGAGACTCCTGTGCAGAGATTTTTTAGACCTAACACTGTAATCCCACATGGCATCTCAATAATCTATAAAGCTCTCCTATCTCATCATTTTTCGGATAGACTCCCCTTTATGGCCACATGGGAAACGGCTTTTTCATTTGAAGCTTCCACGGGCGATTGGGCTTTGGCTATGCAGCATCCATCTAAATTCTCCTCGTGTCTTGGTCATCTTGAACAATCCAAAAAAACTCAACTCCTATGGTATTTCACTCCCGTTAAATTAGCCAAAATATTTCCACAAGCTTCCCCCCTGTGCTGGAAAAAGTGTAATCTCACTGGTTCGCTTGCTCATGTGTGGTGGAGTTGCCCTCAGGTGCAATTGTTTTGGCGTCAGGTTGAGGGAGTTATATCTGAAGTAATTCAAATCCCTGTTACATTAACAGGCCCTCTGGCAGTTTTGGGTATATCACTGATAGACTTCCCTCCTCCCTTACAACCTATTATTTCCAACATTCTTGTAGCAGCTAGACTTTGTATTGCAAAGTATTGGAAGTCCCCGAATGTTCCCTCAAGAGCTGAATTAATTGCTAAGATTAATCTTCATTTTAGCTATGAATCAATTACTGCTGACTGCCTCTCTAAGAGGAATAAGATTCTCACATGGTGGGACCCTTGGTCCTCATCGACTTATGTCTCCTCCCCAGATCACCCTCCCTCCTCACCCCACTAGAGTTGTGTTTAAGTTCATATCTCTCATGTATGCTTATGCCTTGTAACTTGGGCTGTTGTTCGAAGTGGTTTCCTATTATGGTCTGTATTCCTTTCCTTCCCTTCCCTCCCTATTCTGTTTTTACTTGTATACTACTCTTATTATGCAATAAAAATTTGATTGGTTTAAAAAAAAAAAATGGGGAGGACCCCATGCCATTTTTTAAAATTATTTAAATAATAAAAAAAAAACTGTGGAGACCCCTGTATTCTTGATAACCAGCCTTGCTGAAGCTGACAGCTGAGGGTTGCAGCCCCCAGCTGTGAGTTTTGCCTGGCTGGTTATAGCAAATACAGGGGAACCCACACAGGGTTTTTTATTCATCTATTTATTTACAGCGCAGGTGTCGGCTGATGAATACTCCCATCCGCTGCTCCTGCTGTCACTGTTATTAGCGGCAGCAGGTGTAGGTTGATGGGAGTAACAGTCCCATCAGTCGCTGTCTGCTCTCATTGTTATCGCTTGAATATAACTCTCATCATTCTAAGCTGCTCCTGTGAAAGAGCCCTTAAGGTACCGTCACACATAGCGACGCTGCAGCGATACCGACAACGATCCGGATCGCTGCAGCGTCGCTGTTTGGTCGCTGGAGAGCTGTCACACAGACAGCTCTCCAGCGACCAACGATCCCGAGGTCCCCGGTAACCAGGGTAAACATCGGGTAACTAAGCGCAGGGCCGCGCTTAGTAACCCGATGTTTACCCTGGTTACCATCGTAAAAAAACAAACAGTACATACTTACATTCAGCTGTCTGTCCCTTGCCGTCTGTTTGCTGCACTGACTGCTGGCCGTAAAGTGAAAGCAGAGCACAGCCACAGCGGTGAGTCACCGCTGTGTGACTCACCGCTGTGCTTTCACTTTCACTTTGCGGCCAGCAGTCAGTGCATCAAACAGACGGCAAGGGACAGACAGCTGAATGTAAGTATGTACTGTTTGTTTTTTTACGATGGTAACCAGGGTAAACATCGGGTTACTAAGCGCGGCCCTGCGCTTAGTTACCCGATGTTTACCCTGGTTACCAGTGAAGACATCGCTGAATCGGTGTCACACACACCGATTCAGCGATGTCTGCGGGGAGTCCAGCGACGAAATAAAGTTCTGGACTTTCTTCCCCGACCAGCGATCTCCCAGCAGGGGCCTGATCGCTGCTGCCTGTCACACTGGACGATATCGCTAGCGAGGACGCTGCAACGTCACGGATCGCTAGCGATATCGTCTAGTGTGACAGTACCTTTAGAGCTAACACATTACAAAGTGTAAGTAAGAGGTACCACTCCTAAACTCTTCAGCTGGGGGTAGACGGGATTAGCTTTAGCCAATGAGATGTATGCATGCTAATGACAGCACATGTGTAGAGATAAGCTGAGCTAATTAAATTGCTACAATCAGAGGCGTAGCTAGGGGTTCAGCTCAGGAGGCGAGCCATCTGAGTGGGCCCCGCCCTAACCCCTGATAACAACTATGGTGTGGCACTGTAATTGTGTGTATAAGAACCTCAGCCAATGATCCTCCTGTAACTAAAAAAAAATCTCCGACTAAAGCATTACATAGACAAATAATTACAATACACAATAAAACGTACCATTTATTAATCTTACTGATAAAAATAACAACACTCACAACCTAAAAACGTCTACTATTAGGCTGACAAAAAGATACAGGGTGCACTCAGAACCTATTAAATAACCATCTTACCCTACCTTGCCGCGGAGGTTGGCACCCTAAAAGTCCTGCGCAATGGCGCCCCCGCTCACCGAAGACTCGCCCTAACTCACCCTGGAACACCCTCAAGTGAGGAAGATAGACAACCAGCAGACCATACAAACAGACAAACAAACAAAAAATGCAACTGGAGATGCAAAAAACAGTAAGTGCACATATGCTATAAAAGATTAGCACATATCAAGCAGAAAATTGCACTTATCCCCGTACGGCCTATAGCCTTAATATAGGATCAGACTGTACCTAGATACATGCTACCTGCCTGCGGGGGTTGGCACCCTATAATCCTGCGCAAATGGCGCCCCCGCTCTCGTCGTCTGGCCCTGATACGCCCTAATACTGCCAATTGGCAACCAGTCCGAAAAAAATACACAAAAAGCAGTCCGCATGTACAGTCACCAATTAGGTAAACTATACCACCTAACCAAAAAACAAAAAACAAGACATCCCCAATAACACAAACATATAGACAAAACCCAATATATACATCTCAATATACATATCCCAGTATGTTCATCTCGACGCGTTTCCCCGAGGTCGGTTCATCAGGAGACATACTAAAAAGATTACACTTATCTGAGTGACGGGTAGAGGAAAAATCACTCAAGGAGGTGTACGGTAGAGCAGTGGGGAACAGTGTCCATCCCTGACCGCAGGTTACAATCAGCCTAGGCCTAGCCTAGCCTAGGCTGATTGTAACCTGCGGTCAGGGATGGACACTGTTCCCCACTGCTCTACCGTACACCTCCTTGAGTGATTTTTCCTCTACCCGTCACTCAGATAAGTGTAATCTTTTTAGTATGTCTCCTGATGAACCGACCTCGGGGAAACGCGTCGAGATGAACATACTGGGATATGTATATTGAGATGTATATATTGGGTTTTGTCTATATGTTTGTGTTATTGGGGATGTCTTGTTTTTTGTTTTTTGGTTAGGTGGTATAGTTTACCTAATTGGTGACTGTACATGCGGACTGCTTTTTGTGTATTTTTTTCGGACTGGTTGCCAATTGGCAGTATTAGGGCGTATCAGGGCC
The DNA here is from genome assembly GCF_032444005.1 of Ranitomeya imitator. Classification (NCBI taxonomy): domain Eukaryota; kingdom Metazoa; phylum Chordata; class Amphibia; order Anura; family Dendrobatidae; genus Ranitomeya; species Ranitomeya imitator. The sequence goes on from NC_091283.1 coordinate 394,758,217, forward strand.
AGACGACGAGAGCGGGGGCGCCATTTGCGCAGGATTATAGGGTGCCAACCCCCGCAGGCAGGTAGCATGTATCTAGGTACAGTCTGATCCTATATTAAGGCTATAGGCCGTACGGGGATAAGTGCAATTTTCTGCTTGATATGTGCTAATCTTTTATAGCATATGTGCACTTACTGTTTTTTGCATCTCCAGTTGCATTTTTTGTTTGTTTGTCTGTTTGTATGACTCCCTGTGATTATACTTTAATTGGGGCATTTATATTTGTTATATTTTCTGTGATATTAAAAAAAAATCTCCACAAAGACCAACACTGATATTACCGCCATATTGTGACCATACAGTGGTAGATACCAGTCCTACGGAACATAGATCACTGCACAGTTACAGATAATGACTTACCGCTGACGTTCTTTCTGATGGAGTCGTCACTTTTCCCGTCTTTTCCATCTGGCCCAGACCGACATGACAACTTCTTCCCACAATGACTCGGCTGCAGAGAATACAACAAAGACACATTTCACTTCTCATATTCCAGCCCCATCACCATCTATTCCCAACCTGCACAAACTCCTCATCCTGCTGATACCCCAAAACTGAGCCACTGAGCCGCTGCTGCCGTATGTGTCCCTATTACTGCCCCTGATGACCCAATACTGAGCCGCTGCTGCCGTATGTGTCCCTATTACTGCCCCTGATACCCCAATACTGAGCCGCTACTGCCGTATGTGTCCCTATTACTGCCCCTGACACCCCAATACTGAGCCGCTACTGCCATATGTGTCCCTATTACTGCCCCTGATACCCCAATACTGAGCCACTGCTGCCGTATGTGTCCCTATTACTGCCCCTGATACCCCAATACTGAGCCGCTACTGCCGCATGTGTCCCTATTACTACACCTGATACCCCAATACTGAGCCACTGCTGCCGTATGTGACCCTATTATTGCCCCTGATACCCCAATACTGAGCCCTGCTGCCGTATGTGCCCCTATTACTGCCCGATACCCCAATACTGAGCCGCTGCTGCCGTATGTGTCCGTATTACTGCACCAGATACCCCAATACTGACCCACTGCTGCCGTATGAGTCCCTATTACTGCCCCTGATACCCCAATACTGAGCCTCTGCTGCCATATGTGTCCCTATTACTGCACCTGCTGTGTGGTACAAAAGCATTGTTCCTCATACTGCTTCACATAGTAATGCCACCACTGTGCCCTTACATAGTAAAACTTCTATGTGCCTTCACAGTAGCCCCCAAACTCTTTACAGCCCCCACAGTGGTCTCAACACTGTATAATGACCCCCACAGTAGTTCCCACGCTGTATATAGGCCACTACACTGTATGATGGCCCAACAGCAGCCTCCAAACTGTATAAGGCCGGCGTCACACTAGCGAGTTTTACTGACGTAAGAGTGCATAAAATACGTCCGTAAAACACGCATTACAAACGGCCCAATGATTCTCAATGGGTCAGGTCCTATCAGCCGTATATTACGCATCCGTATTATACGGCTTGCTACGGCCGTACAAAATCGCAGCATGCTGCGTTTGTCACCGTATTGCGCAAAAAATACACCGATGAAAGTCTATGGGGGCGAGAAAAATACGGATTACACACGAACCAGCAGTGTGACTTGCGAGAAATACGCAGTGGTGTTAGAGAGAAAAGCCGGCAATTCAGTGCGGTGTACAGTAAAATCACACTGACAGCTTACGATAGAATAGGTAGAATAAATGTGTACACATAGAATAGGTGTATATATATATATATATAAATATATATGTCATTGAGACACATATATGTATATATATTAATATTTTATTCAGCGCGAGATATGTGAAAAGCCGGTAATTCAATTGCCGGCTTTTCATTTCTCCTTCCTAAACCCGACATGATATGAGACATGGTTTACATGCAGTAAACCATCTCATATCCCCATTTTTTTTGCATATTCCACACTACTAATGTTAGTAGTGTGTATGTGCAAAATTTGGGCGCTCTAGCTATTAAATTTAAGGGTTAAATTGCGGAAAAAATTGGCGTGGGCTCCCGCGCAATTTTCTCCACCAGAGTAGTAAAGCCAGTGACTGAGGACAGATATTAATAGCCTGGAGAGGGTCCATGGTTATTGCCCCCCTCCTGGCTAAAAACATCTGCCCCTAGCCACCACAGAAAATGCACATCTGGAAGATGCGCCTATTCTGGAACTTGGCCACTCTCTTCCCATTCCCGTGTAGCGGTGGGATATGGGGTAATGAAGGGTTAATGTCACCTTGCTATTGTAAGGTGACATTAAGCCAGATTAATAATGGAGAGGCGTCAATTCTGACACCTATCCATTATTAATCCAATTGAATGAAAGGGTTAAAAATCACACACACACATTATTAAAAAGTATTTTAATGAAATAAACACAAAGGTTGTTTTAATATTTTATTGTTCTCTCAATCCACCTGAAGACCCTCGTTCTGTAACAAAGAAAAAATAATAAACCAACAATATACATACCTTCTGTTGATCTGTAACGTCCCACAATGTAAATCCATCTGAAGGGGTTCAAATATTTTATAGGCAGGAGCTCTGCTATAATGCAGCTGTGCTCTTGCCTGTAAAACCCTGGGGAATGAAGGTAATGTAGGTCAATGACCTGTAGTTACCTTCATTTACGGTGATGCGCCCTCTGCTGGATGTCCTCAAATGAACTCGAGCCTGGGAGCTTTCCAGGAAAGTTCCCACACTCGAGGGACATAATGGATAGGTGTCAGAATTGACGCCTCTCCATTATAAATCTGGCTTAATGTCACCTTACAATAGCAAGGTGACATTAACCCTTCATTACCCCATATCCCACCGCTACATGGGAATGGGAAGAGAGTGGCCAAGTGCCAGAATAGGCGCGTCTTCCAGATGTGCCTTTTCTGGGGTGGCTGGGGGCAGATGTTTTTAGCCGGGGGGGGGGGGGGCAATAACCATGGACCCTCTCCAGGCTATTAATATCTGTCCTCAGTCACTGGCTTTACTATTCTGGCGGAGAAAATTGCGCGGGAGCCAACGCCAATTTTTTCCGCAATTTAACCCTTAAATTTAATAGCTAGAGCGCCCAAATTTTGCACATACACACTACTAACATTAGTAGTGTGGAATATGCAAAAATATGGGGATATGAGATGGTTTGCTGTATGTAAACCATGTCTCATATCATGTCGGGTTTAGGAAGGAGAAATGAAAAGCCGGCAATTGAATTACCGGCTTTTCACATATCTCGCGCTGAATGAAATATAAATACAGTATATATATATATATATATATATATATGTGTCTCAATGACATATATATTTATATATATATATATGTATATATATATATATATATATATATATATACTGTATATATGTTTTAACGAACATTTGAGCCCATAAATCCATTAGATGTCGGTTTTGCAAGCCTGCGAGAAAATCTCGCAGTACGGATGCCATACGGATTACATACGGAGGATGCCATGCGCAAAATACGCTGCCACACCCTGCCTACGGAGGAGATACGGATCACTATTTTGGAAACATTTCTGCGTATTACGGCCGTAAAATACGGACCGTATTGTCTTACGCCGAGTGTGACGCCGGCCTAACGGCCCTTGCATTATCTCTCACACTGAATAATGACCCCCGCAGTAGCTCCCATTCTGTATAATGGAACTTGCAATAGCTCCCACTTCTTAGAATCTGGTCACTGTCTGTCCCTGTCTGTGGGCTGCTACTTGTACAGCCCTGATATACTTAACAAAGAGCTAAATAGAAGAAAATAGAAACAGCCAGTGGGTGCGTATAGAGGACAGTGTATGGGTATAGCTCCCTGAATGTATCCAGGTAACCCTAAAAAAATACTCTTGTATGAGTATTCAGAAAAATTCCCACGCTCGAGTTCATCTAAGGTTATGCCAGCAAGGGGCGCAGCACCGCAAGTCTAGGTAGCTACGTTCACCTGCTTTCCATTCATTCCCCGGGATTTTACAGGCAGGGGTGGCTGCATTAGCAGGCTTCTGCTTGTAAAATTATTTAACCCCTTCAGATGGATTTACAGCGTGGGACAAGACTGAACGACGGAAGGTATGGGATATTGTTGTTTTTTTATTTTAACTTTGTTTCAGGTGACAAGGGTCTTCAATTGGATTGAGAGTATAATAAACTATTACAACACCCTGTGTCTTTATTTCATTAAAATACTTTTTTCAATGTGTGTGTATTATTAACCCTTTATTACTATAGGATTAATAATGGATAGGTGTCTTATTGCCGCCTCTCCATTATTAACCTGGCTTAATGTCACCTTACAATAGCAAGGTGACATTAACCCTTTATTACCCAATATCCCACTGCTATACGGGAGAGGGAAGAGAGTGGCCAAGTGCCAGAATAGGCGCATCTTACAGATGTGCCTTTTCTGGGGTGGCTGGGGGCAGATGTTTTTAGCCAGGTGGGGGCCAATAACCATGGTCCCTCTCCAGGCTATTAATATCTGCCCTCAGTCACTGGCTTTACCATTCTGATGGAGAAAATTGCGCAGGAGCACACACCTTTTTTTCCCGCGATTTAACCCTTTATTTTACCAGCTAGAGCGCCCAAATTTTGCACATACACACTACTAACAGTAGTGTGGAATATGCAAAAAAAAAGGAAATGAAAAGGTTTACTGTATGTAAACCATGACTCATATCCTGTCGGGTTTGGGAAGGAGATAGCAAAAGCCGGCAATTGATTTACCTGCTTTTCTGCTATCTAGCGCTGTATGAAATATAAATACATATACAGTATATATATATGTGTGTCTCACTGACATATATATATATATATATATATACAAACCTATACTATGTGTAGACATTTATCTTAGCTATTCTATTCTAACCTGTCAGTGTGATTTTACTGTAAACCGCATTGAATTGCCGGCTTTTCTATAGAACACCGCTGCGTATTTCTCGCAAGTCACACCGTTGGTCCGTGTGTAATCCGTATTTTTCCCGCCCCCATTGACTTTCATTGGTGGATTTTTTGCGCAATACGCTGACAAACGCAGCATGCTGCGATTTTCTATGGCCGTACAACACCGTATAATACGGATACGTAAAATACAGCAGATAGGAGCTGGGCCATAGAGAATCATTGTACCGTGTGCAATGCATATTTTCTGCGCCCCTCATACGTCCGTAAAACTCGCTAGTGTGACCCCGGCCTAATTCTCTTATTAAAATGGTAGACCCCCCCCCCCAAATTGACATAGAATTCCCCTATAATTAACTAAAAACGTCATCTCCCAGCCATCCCAGAAAAGGCACATCCATAAAATGCACCAATTCAAGCATTGGCAAGTGAGATGATAGTATTAGAGTAGTTTCTACTTTGTATTGGCAGATACATATTATGGATGCGCCATTTCTGGGGCGGCTGCAAGCTGATGTTTTTAGTATGGAACGGGGTCAATATCGATGGCCCGTTCCTAGCCTATTAATATCAGCCCACAGCTGTCTGCCTAGCCTTTGCTGGTTAATTATAGGGGTACTCTATGTCATTTTTTGGGGGGAGTTCCCCATTTTAATAATGAGTAAAAGCTAAGTATACAGCTGTGAGCTGATATTAATAGCCGGTGAGGCTTCATGGTTATTACTCCCTTACCAGGCTATAAACATTTGTCCCAACTGTACGCATTCCATCTGCTGGTTATTAAAATTTCAGGGGATTCCACGCCATTTATTTCAGAAAATAATTTATTCAGTAATAAAATACATATACAGTAAGTTACACATGCACTGTACTAATTTTATATTTGACTGACATCTTAATATCTTGTCTATGTATATATATATGTGTATGCTATTTTGTTGGGTCATGCTGTGATTTTACTGTACGTGGCAGATAAAATGTTGGGTTTTCAAGGACATCGATGTGTAAAAATCAGACGGCACTCGCACGGTCCGAGTGCTGTGCAATTTTTTTTATGATACCCATTGTCTTACATCATTCTTATCTATGGGAATAACAGATGGACAGAACTGGAGAGGTGAGGACTCTGGACATGTCTGTAGTGAGGTTTATTAATGTGTCTCTCTATAACCAGGATTACACAGTAGTAAAGAAGACCTCTAGTGAGCGCTGTCAGGCCCCTGTGTCTGAGGGATGGGGAAGACCCCTGAGCCCAATCACAGGACTTCCACCTCACCCCCTGATACATGAGGACATCAATGACCAGAAGATCCTAGAACTCACCTACAAGATGATTGAGCTGCTGACTGGAGAGGTGACACTGCTGGGAATGCTGGGACATTATACAGTAACGCTATGGAGGAACCGGGGGATGACGGTATCATTGTATGTGTCAGGTTCCTATAAGGTGTCAGGATGTCGCCGTCTATTTCTCCATGGAGGAGTGAGAGTAACATAGTAACATAGAACATAGTTAGTAAGGCCGAAAAAAGACATTTGTCCATCCAGTTCAGCCTATATTTCATCATAATAAATCCCCAGATTTACGTCCTTCTAGGACTGTATTTAGAAGGACACAAAGATCTGTACAAGGACATCATGATGGAGGTTCCTCAGCCCCTCACATCACCAGGTAATATGTAAGAAATGTATCTGAATGCTTGCCTTCGTGAAAATAAAAAAGCTAAGGCTAGGGTCACATTGCGTTAGGGCAGTCCGTTTAGCGCATAGCGCTACGGACTGCGCTAACGCAATGTCCCAAAAGGGATCGTGTTAGCCGATCCCGCTAGTGCAGATCCCCGATCTGCGCTAGCAAGGAACGGACCATGAACGCTGCAAGCAGCGTTCGCGGTCCGTCACTCAAATGACGGCACATCGCTAGCGCATGCCCAATGTGGGCGTGCGCTAGCGATGCGTTCGCCATTACAATCAATGGCGGTGTTAACGGACTACGTTACACCGCGTTATGCCGCGGTGTAACGTAGTCCGTTAAACGGGGTCACATAACGCAATGTGAGCCTAGCCTAATATTTCCCATGCTGACTCCGTTGCAGCGGTGTCAGCACTAACATTCTTCCTATATCTTTTCTTGTAAGCACTGTACTTTTTATATGAAAGCAAAACTTTAAAAAGTTTGGTCCTCCGTATTCTCGGAAGAATCCATAGCTTTTCAGAGTGTGTGACTTTTTTGATTGTTAGATAGTACCATATTTTGGAGACTAATCACCTCTTTGATGAGTGGTGGCAGCGTGGACTGTGTAGGGGGTTTGAAATTATGCTCACTTTATAGTCTATAGCCGAGGTTGAGTGCTGGATTCAGTGAGAGAAGATAAATTAACCCTTGCAGGCACACCACACATCACGTGCTAAGAAGTATGTATGTGACACGTAGTGAAGAAGAAATAAATCATTTATTTTTCTCTACAGTTATGTAAAAAAAATATAAAGCAGCAAAGACTGAGACAGCTCATTGTAAAAGGAATCTAAAAACAATCTGCAATTACATAAACAGTAAGAATCTAAAAACTGATAGTGTTGGCCTCTCAAAAATTTTTTTGAAGAAATGATGGAATAAGATGAGGGAAAGGCCAATTTGTTGAATGCCTTCTTCTCTACAGTATTCTCTATCAAGAAGGAAATACGGTACCACTAGTGATGAGCGAGTATCAGAGCTGTATCTAGGGTTTCTGGCACCCCGGGCAAGAATTCAGTTTGGCGCCCCCCCCATCCAGGACATATGCGACTCGCACACTTAGTCATGTGCCCACGAGCTCCTCTCCCTAATGCTCTCAATGTTCAGTGAAAAACTGAGAGAAGCAGGAAGAGAAGCTCGTTGTCACAGGACCATAAGTATGAAAGTCGCATATGAGTGAAGTGTCCATGTGACGACTACTGGAACCTGCAGAGCTGAATCCTGACATCGCAGCTTCTGAATTCTCACAACTAATGCACTGCACACTTTTAGGATTCTCCCTTGCCGGTGGAGTCATGTCAGCACAAGCATGTGATTTGTATACTTCTGAACACATTCCGAATTAGTTTTCATCGCCGCAGCTGAATGATTTACAGCTATTAGCCAGCTTGATTACATGTAACATAGTAACATAGTAACATAGTTAGTAAGGCCGAAAAAAGACATTTGTCCATCCAGTTCAGCCTATATTCCATCATAATAAATACCCAGATCTACGTCCTTCTACAGAACCTAATAATTGTATGATACAATATTGTTCTGCTCCAGGAAGACATCCAGGCCTCTCTTGAACCCCTCGACTGAGTTCGCCATCACCACCTCCTCAGGCAAGCAATTCCAGATTCTCACTGCCCTAACAGTAAAGAATCCTCTTCTATGTTGGTGGAAAAACCTTCTCTCCTCCAGACGCAAAGAATGCCCCCTTGTGCCCGTCACCTTCCTTGGTATAAACAGATCCTCAGCGAGATATTTGTATTGTCCCCTTATATACTTATACATGGTTATTAGATCGCCCCTCAGTCGTCTTTTTTCTAGCCTAAATAATCCTAATTTCGCTAATCTATCTGGGTATTGTAGTTCTCCCATCCCCTTTATTAATTTTGTTGCCCTCCTTTGTACTCTCTCTAGTTCCATTATATCCTTCCTGAGCACCGGTGCCCAAAACTGGACACAGTACTCCATGTGCGGTCTAACTAGGGATTTGTACAGAGGCAGTATAATGCTTTCATCATGTGTATCCAGACCTCTTTTAATGCACCCCATGATCCTGTTTGCCTTGGCAGCTGCTGCCTGGCACTGGCTGCTCCAGGTAAGTTTATCATTAACTAGGATCCCCAAGTCCTTCTCCCTGTCAGATTTACCCAGTGGTTTCCCGTTCAGTGTGTAATGGTGATATTGATTCCTTCTTCCCATGTGTATAACCTTACATTTATCATTGTTAAACCTCATCTGCCACCTTTCAGCCCAAGTTTCCAACTTATCCAGATCCATCTGTAGCAGAATACTATCTTCTCTTGTATTAACTGCTTTACATAGTTTTGTATCATCTGCAAATATCGATATTTTACTGTGTAAACCTTCTACCAGATCATTAATGAATATGTTGAAGAGAACAGGTCCCAATACTGACCCCTGCGGTACCCCACTGGTCACAGCGACCCAGTTAGAGACTATACCATTTATAACCACCCTCTGCTTTCTATCACTAAGCCAGTTACTAACCCATTTACACACATTTTCCCCCAGACCAAGCATTCTCATTTTGTGTACCAACCTCTTGTGCGGCACGGTATCAAACGCTTTGGAAAAATCGAGATATACCACGTCCAATGACTCACCGTGGTCCAGCCTATAGCTTACCTCTTCATAAAAACTGATTAGATTGGTTTGACAGGAGCGATTTCTCATAAACCCATGCTGATATGGAGTTAAACAGTTATTCTCATTGAGATAATCCAGAATAACATCCCTCAGAAACCCTTCAAATATTTTACCAACAATAGAGGTTAGACTTACTGGCCTATAATTTCCAGGTTCACTTTTAGAGCCCTTTTTGAATATTGGCACCACATTTGCTATGCGCCAGTCCTGCGGAACAGACCCTGTCGCTATAGAGTCACTAAAAATAAGAAATAATGGTTTATCTATTACATTACTTAGTTCTCTTAGTACTCGTGGGTGTATGCCATCCGGACCCGGAGATTTATCTATTTTAATCTTATTTAGCCGGTTTCGCACCTCTTCTTGGGTTAGATTGGTGACCCTTAATATAGGGTTTTCATTGTTTCTTGGGATTTCACCTAGCATTTCATTTTCCACCGTGAATACCGTGGAGAAGAAGGTGTTTAATATGTTAGCTTTTTCCTCGTCATCTACAACCATTCTTTCCTCACTATTTTTTAAGGGGCCTACATTTTCAGTTTTTATTCTTTTACTATTGATATAGTTGAAGAACAGTTTGGGATTAGTTTTACTCTCCTTAGCAATGTGCTTCTCTGTTTCCTTTTTGGCAGCTTTAATTAGTTTTTTAGATAAAGTATTTTTCTCCCTATAGTTTTTTAGAGCTTCAATGGTGCCATCCTGCTTTAGTAGTGCAAATGCTTTCTTTTTACTGTTAATTGCCTGTCTTACTTCTTTGTTTAGCCACATTGGGTTTTTCCTATTTCTAGTCCTTTTATTCCCACAAGGTATAAACCGCTTACACTGCCTATTTAGGATGTTCTTAAACATTTCCCATTTATTATCTGTATTCTCATTTCTGAGGATATTGTCCCAGTCTACCAGATTAAGGGCATCTCTAAGCTGGTCAAACTTTGCCTTCCTAAAGTTCAGTGTTTTTGTGACTCCCTGACAAGTCCCCCTAGTGAAAGACAGGTGAAACTGCACAATATTGTGGTCGCTATTTCCTAAATGCCCAACCACCTGCAGATTTGTTATTCTGTCAGGTCTATTAGATAGTATTAGGTCTAAAAGTGCTGCTCCTCTGGTTGGATTCTGCACCAATTGTGAAAGATAATTTTTCTTGGTTATTAGCAGAAACCTGTTGCCTTTATGGGTTTCACAGGTTTCTGTTTCCCAGTTAATATCCGGGTAGTTAAAGTCCCCCATAACCAGGACCTCATTATGGGTTGCAGCTTCATCTATCTGCTTTAGAAGTAGACTTTCCATGCTTTCTGTTATATTTGGGGGTTTGTAACAGACCCCAATGAGAATTTTGTTACCATTTTTCCCTCCATGAATTTCAACCCATATGGACTCGACATCCTCATTCCCTTCGCTAATATCCTCCCTTAAAGTGGACTTTAGACAAGACTTTACATAGAGACAAACCCCTCCTCCTCTCCGATTTTTACGATCCTTTCTAAACAGACTGTAACCCTGTAAGTTAACTGCCCAGTCATAGCTTTCATCTAACCATGTCTCGGTTATTCCCACTATGTCAAAGTTACCTGTAGATATTTCTGCTTCTAGTTCTTCCATCTTGTTTGTCAGGCTTCTGGCGTTTGCGAGCATGCAGTTTAGAGGATTTTGTTTTGTTCCAATCTCCTCACTGTGGATTGTTTTAGAAATGTTCTTACCTCCCTTCTGAGTATGTTTTCCTGGGTCGTCTTTGTTCGAGTCTAATGTTTTTCTTCCCGTCCCCTCTTCTTCTAGTTTAACGCCCTCCTGATGAGTGTAGCGAGTCTTCTGGCGATGTGGGGATTCCCTAGCAACCAAAAGAAAGCGTTCCGGCTCCATAAAACAATGTTTCTTTATTCATTCATTAAAATTCCTTCAATTCCATAATTCCTTGCTATTGTGCAAATGCTTAGGTACAGAAGAATATGCGACGCGTTTCGATTGTGTCAGATCTTAGTCAATGCATAATCCTAACAGGCATATACTGATTCTTATATATTATGCTTGGACCAATACCAAGGACAGTCCAAGTCACCTGACTGGAACTGCAGGTCCTAAACAGCAATTCTACCCCTTGCATATAAATATAACAGTTAATTTGTACAAAACTATCTAGTAAATTCACAAAGATTAAAATTTGACAATAATGATATATTATTTTAATTGTTCGATTGGAATCTAATAGATATCTGATTTGATTTTTTTATTTTTTTATATGTGTTGCTTGGACCAATGTCACAGGCAGCTCAAGTCACCTGACTGGAGCTGCAGGTCCTGAACAGAAATTCTTTCTTTTGCATGGATATCTAGTTTGTAAATTATATATCCAGAAGGCTTCTCTAGTGAGAAGCCGTCTTTTGACATCACCTCCACGCTGCGACATTTTAACATGTTCAATTCCTTGAATCCTCATACTAGACGTGCTTCCTGCGTGATGTATAGCAAAGTGTTTGGCAACTGCTGATATATTGCGATTTCCGGCATTAATATTCGCCATATCTCTCAAATGCTCTGATATTCTCACCTTTAATTTTCTGGTGGTGCATCCTATGTAAGAGACATTACAGGTGATACAATCAATCTTATAGACAACATTATTGGTATGACAGTTAACAAAATCCTTGATAAAGTAGGATTTTGTTTCCTCTTTATTTTGGAAAGTATTTTTTGTTACAGCATTATGACAGGTGCTACATGCTGTGACACCACATTTGAAAAAACCCTTACAATTCAGCCAGGTTTTCGATGTCTCCTGGGGAATATGAGAGCTAGGAGATAATGTACTGCCAATTGTTGGGGCTCTCCTTGCCACTATATTCAGGCCATCTTTTAAAATTTCAGAAAGCATGCCATCCTCCTGTAAAATGGGTAATCTCTTTAAGATTATGTTTTTTATATCAGAGAATTGAGGAATATATTGGAAACAGACATATGGTTTATTTTTATTCTTCTCTTTACCTTCATTGTTTTCTACATTTGTTCTAAGAAAATTGTCTCTAGATTTATTGCGTACTAAATTGTGTGCCCTATCTAGGGTCCAGTTGGGGTACCCACGCTTCTTTAATTTTGTCCTCAATAGATGAAATTCTTCCTCTCTATCTGTTTCCCCACTACAATTCCTTTTTAATCTGGTATATTCCCCCACTGGGATAGATTTTATTGTGTGTCTTGGATGACTACTCTTTGCGTGTAATATGTGTTATGAAAGGTAATTCAGTACCACAATGGACATAGAGGTCAGCGCACATACAGTGACCTGGCAATAACCCAAAAAACAAGAACGAGCTCTGAGACGTGGGAACTCTGTTGACCGCAATCCCTAATCCTCTCCAACCACACTAAAGGCAGCCGTGGATTGCGCCTAACGCTCCCTATGCAACTTGGCACGGCCTGAGAAACTAGCTAGCCTGAAGATAGAAAATAAGCCTACCTTGCCTCAGAGAAATACCCCAAAGGAAAAGGCAGCCCCCACATATAATGACTGTGAGTTAAGATGAAAAGACAAACGTGGAGATGAAATAGATTTAGCAAAGTGAGGCCCAACTTTCTGAACAGAGCGAGGATAGGAAAGGTAACTTTGCGGTCAACACAAAACCCTACAAAAACCACGCAAAGGGGGCAAAAAGACCCTCCGTACCGAACTAACGGCACGGAGGTACACCCTCTGCGTCCCAGAGCTTCCAGCAAGCAGAAAAAAAACAAATTGACAAGCTGGACAGAAAAAAACAGCAAACAAATAGCAAAGAGGAACTTAGCTATGCAGAGCAGCAGGCCACAGGAACAATCCAGGAGGAAACAGGTCCAATACTAGAACATTGACTGGAGGCCAGGATCAAAGCACTAGGTGGAGTTAAATAGAGCAGCACCTAACGACTTCACCACATTACCTGAGGAAGGAAACTCAGAAGCCGCAGTACCACTTTCCTCCACCAACGGAAGCTCACAGAGAGAACCAGCCGAAGTACCACTTGTGACCACAGGAGAGAGCTCTGCCACAGAATTCACAACAGTACCCCCCCCTTGAGGAGGGGTCACCGAACCCTCACCAGAGCTCCCAGGACGACCAGGATGAGCCATATGAAAGGCACGAACAAGATTGGGAGCATGGACATCAGAGGCAAAGACCTAGGAATTATCTTCCTGAGCATAACCCTTCCACTTAACCAGATACTGGAGTTTCCGCCTTGAAACACGAGAATCCAAAATCTTCTCCACAATATACTCCAACTCCCCCTCCACCAAAACCGGGGCAGGAGGATCAACAGATGGAACCATAGGTGCCACGTATCTCCGCAACAATGACCTATGGAATACGTTATGTATGGAAAAAGAATCTGGAAGGGTCAGACGAAAAGACACCGGATTAAGAACCTCAGAAATCCTATACGGACCAATAAAACGAGGTTTAAACTTAGGAGAGGAAACCTTCATAGGAATATGACGAGAAGATAACCAAACCAAGTCCCCAACCCGAAGTCGGGGACCCACACAGCGTCTGCGATTAGCGAAACGTTGAGCCTTCTCCTGGGACAAAGTCAAATTGTCCACTACATGAGTCCAAATCTGCTGCAACCTGTCCACCACAGTATCCACACCAGGACAGTCCGAAGACTCAACCTGCCCTGAAGAGAAACGAGGATGGAACCCAGAGTTGCAGAAAAACGGTGAAACCAAGGTAGCCGAGCTGGCCCGATTATTAAGGGCGAACTCAGCCAAAGGCAAAAAGGACACCCAGTCATCCTGATCAGCAGAAACAAAGCATCTCAGATATGTTTCCAAGGTCTGATTGGTTCGTTCGGTCTGGCCATTAGTCTGAGGATGGAAAGCCGAGGAAAAAGACAAGTCAATGCCCATCCTACCACAAAAGGCTCGCCAAAACCTCGAAACAAACTGGGAACCTCTGTCAGAAACGATATTCTCTGGAATGCCATGTAAACGAACCACATGCTGGAAAAACAATGGCACCAAATCAGGGGAGGAAGGCAATTTAGACAAGGGTACCAAATGGACCATCTTAGAGAAGCGATCACAGACCATCCAAATGACTGACATCTTTTGAGAGACGGGAAGATCTGAAATAAAATCCATAGAGATATGTGTCCAAGGCCTCTTCGGGACCGGCAAGGGCAAAAGCAACCCACTGGCACGAGAACAGCAGGGCTTAGCCCGAGCACAAATCCCACAGGACTGCACAAAAGTACGCACATCCCGCGACAGAGATGGCCACCAAAAGGATCTAGCCACTAACTCTCTGGTACCAAAGATTCCAGGATGACCAGCCAACACCGAACAATGAACCTCAGAGATAACTTTATTCGTCCACCTATCAGGGACAAACAGTTTCTCCGCTGGGCAACGATCAGGTTTATTAGCCTGAAATATTTGCAGCACCCGCCGCAAATCAGGGGAGATGGCAGACACAATTACTCCCTCTTTGAGGATACCCGCCGGCTCAGATACACCCGGAGAGTCGGGAGCTCTGCCACAGAATTCACAACAAATATGGTATTACCACTTAGGGGCTTCACATGGGTTTTACTTCCAATTATTTTATTCGTTACCCCCATCAGATCCAAATCCAAGAATGACATTTTATTAGCATCCCATCTGTGGGTAAATTTGATTCCATATTCATTAGCATTGATATAATTTATAAAATCTGGTACGGCAGACACATCACCCCCCCAAATAATTAGGGTGTCGTCGATGTATCTGCCGTACCAGACAAGAGCCTCAACAAAAGGATTATCCACACTGTAGATGTATTTACGCTCCCAATACGCCATGGTCAAATTTGCTAGCGACGGGGAGTATTTAGCTCCCATAGGAACTCCTGTTCTCTGTTCATACACCACAATTTCAAAAGAAAAGATGTTATGCTTTAGGAGGAAAAATGTTACCTGGAAAACAAAATTAATAAGATCTTGTGTGTATGGGCTATTATTTTCCAGATGGTACTGCAGTGCCTCCATTGCCAATGTGTGCGGTATACAGGTGTATAGCGATATGACATCACAGCAGAGCCATGAGAAATTATTTTGCCATATTTTATTTGAGAAAGTTTTTAACACCTCCCTAGAATCTTTGATGTAATCTGGCAATTTAACCACATAGCGACTGCAAGATTGAATCTACCCATTCACATAAGTGTTCATTCATTGAGCCCATTCCTGACACTATTGGTCTCATTACTGACCTTCTCCTTTGTGAACTTTAGGCAGTCATACAGGTAATCGGCTTGTTTTTTGCTAAGGACACCAAGGCTTATTCCTTCATTGACTATAGTACAAATTTTTTCATTGTATTTTTTTGAGGGATTACCTATTAGTTTTTTGTAGGTCTTTTCATCTGATAATAATTCTAGCATTTTTTCTTTATAGTCCTTCACATTCATAACTACTATCATGCCCCCTTTGTCACTTCTTTTAATGACAATGTTTTTCATTTCTCTTAGTTCCCTAAGGGCTTTTTTTTGTTTGTATGAAAGATTATTTTGTTTTTTGTCATAATTTCCTTCAATTTTCCTGTCTTTTAATAATTTAAGATCTTTCTCTATCTTCTCTTGGAATTTATCCATACATTCCACCCTTGATTGTATAGGGTAGAAGTATGGATTTTTAGTGGTAAATGATAGCGACTGATTGTCCTGTATGCCTCCTACTGCGCCCTGTGTAGATAGATCTTGTAAACATAAGAGCGCTAATTGTTCATGAAAGTCTAAATTCTCATATTCATTTTTCCCATCTGATTTATTTTTTTGAATCTGATCTACTTCACTTTTAGCAAAATGTTTCTTTATGGTTAAGTTGCGGATAAATTTATTCACATCCATAATAGTCATAAAAAGATTGAATTCCGTGTCTGGCACAAAATTCAATCCCAAGGACAACACACTCAGCTGTTCTTTTGTTAATTCTTGTGATGATAAATTTATTACATTGCACTCAGTTACTGTTTCTGTTTCCCTTTGTATCTGGTGGATGTTCTGGGTGCACTTCTTATGTTTTCTTCCACCCCGTCTCTTCCGTTTTTTGTCTGTTTGTGTGGTCTTTTGCTATTCTCCCACGTATTATTCTCGAGGGATACATCCGATGCACTCAGGTTCACATCCGATGATTCAGCGTCAGACGAAAAAAATCCCACCTGCGATTTATTGACCGATCTTCTGTGAGCTGAGCTGTTTTTCAAAATGGACCTAGGGGATTTGTAATTTTTATTTCCATGTCCCCAATCATATACTTGATCTAAAGCATAGTCTTTCAGGTCTCTTTTAAATTTTCGTTTTTTTTCCAAAATAAAGAGGAAACAAAATCCTACTTTATGAAGGATTTTATTAACTGTCATACTAATAATGTTGTCTATAAGATTGATTGTATCGCCTGTAATGTCTCTTAGGCCGGTTTCACACGACCAGATAATTCCAGTACCGTACAAAAACGGTACTGGAGTTATCCGTGTCCGTGTGCACACGTGGCACATCAGTGTGGCACACGAGCGGCACACGTATCAACCAAATACCCTGTTATTTACATCTTTTACTAGCACTTGCGGATTACTGCAAACATTTTTTCAAACTGAGTGTTTTTGGTTTTACCATTCTCTTTTGTGTCTTCAGGTTTCTTGGTGGTGTGTGAACATGTTCTTACAGACTTGTTCACTGTGCAAGTAGCCCATGTGTTCCTGTTTCCATGATTGTTCTCTTGTGTCTACAAGACTGGGGAGTTCCACCACTCCTCTTGGGCTAGCTGCACAAAAGCTGTTCTGCCCTGTATGCACACATGGATTTTTCCTCTCTGAACCCTGTTCACACAGGTAATATACAGATGATCAGGTTTTTAAATACATCAGATAGGGATTGCATACATTAGTTAGGACTGCTCTGATATGGGTATACCGTGAAGATTGGTAGAGCAGCTTAGTATACATTTTTTGCAATAAACGTATCAACCAAATACCCTGTTATTTACATCTTTTACTAGCACTTGCGGATTACTGCAAACATTTTTTCAAACTGAGTGTTTTTGGTTTTACCATTCTCTTGTGTGTCTTCAGGTTTCTTGGTGGTGTGTGAACATGTTCTTACAGACTTGTTCACTGTGCAAGTAGCCCATGTGTTCCTGTTTCCATAATTGTTCTCTTGTGTCTACAAGACTGGGGAGTTCCACCACTCCTCTTGGGCTATCTGCACAAAAGCTGTTCTGCCCTGTATGCACACATGGATTTTTCCTCTCTGAACCCTGTTCACACAGGTAATATACAGATGATCAGGTTTTTAAATACATCAGATAGGGATTGCATACATTAGTTAGGACTGCTCTGATATGGGTGTACCGTGAAGATTGGTAGAGCAGCTTAGTATACATTTTTTGCAAAAAACGTATCAACCAAATACCCTGTTATTTACATCTTTTACTAGCACATGCGGATTACTGCAAACATTTTTTCAAACTGAGTGTTTTTGGTTTTACCATTCTCTTTTGTGTCTTCAGGTTTCTTGGTGGTGTGTGAACATGTTCTTACAGACTTGTTCACTGTGCAAGTAGCCCATGTGTTCCTGTTTCCATACTAATAATGTTGTCTATAAGATTGATTGTATCGCCTGTAATGCCTCTTAGGCCGGTTTCACACGTCCAGATAATTCCAGTACCGTACAAAAACGGTACTGGAGTTATCCGTGTCCGTGTGCACACGTGGCACATCAGTGTGGCACACGAGCGGCACACGTGTGCCCACTGGGTACCACACGCACCGTGCCGGAGACAGCACTAAAGTCTAGCGCTGTCCCCGGCATAGTGCTGAATCCCCATTCATATGTTCCCTGCAGCAGCGTTTACTGCAGGGAAGATATGAATATTAGTGTGTAAAATGCAGATCCAGGTCCCCCCCCCTCCCACCCCCTGTGCGCCCCCCCCCCCCCTGCTGTGATTAAAATACTCACCTAGCTTCCGGATCCCTCACCGCAGCGTCCTCTCCTGGCCGCATCGTCTCCTGTATGCGGTCACGTGGGGCCGCTCATTTACAGTACTCCCTTTGGGAGGTGGAGCCGCATATTCATGATTGTAATCGGCGGCCCCACGTGACCGCATACAGGAGACGATGCGGCCAGGAGAGGACGCTGCGGTGAGGGATCCGGAAGCTAGGTGAGTATTTTAATCACAGCGTGGGGGCGCACGGGGTGGGAGGGTTGGGGGACCTGGATCTGCATTTTAAACACTAATATTCATATCTTCCCTGCAGCAAATGCTGCTGCCAGGAAGATATGAATCGCGGCTTCAGCACTAGTGGGGGGGACAGCGCTTAATGTAGCGCTGTCTCCTGCACGGCACACGGACTGCACACGGACAACGTCCGTGTGCGGTACGTGTTTTACACGGACCCATTGACTTTAATGGGTCCGAATAATCCGTGCGCTCCCACAAACACTGACATGTCTCCGTGTTTGGCACACAGAGACACGGTCCGCAAAAAATCAATGACATCTGAAAAGATGCTTTGATTTTTATGTGTCTACATGTGTCAGTGGTTCCGGTACGTGAGGAAACTGTCACCTCAGGTACCGGAGCCACTGACGTGTGAAACTGGCCTTATATAGGATGCACCACCAGAAAATTGAAGGTGAGAATATCAGAGCATTTGAGAGATATGGCGAATATTAATGCCGGAAATCGTAATATATATTAGCAGTTGCCAAACACTTTGCTATACATCACGCAGGAAGCACGTCTAGTATGAGGATTCAAGGAATTGAACATGTTAAAATGTCACAGCATGGAGGTGATGTCAGAAGGCGGCTCCTCACTAGAGAAGCCTTCTGGATATATAATTTACAAACTAGATATCCATTAGGTCTCAACCGAAAAACCGAAATAATGCATCATTATTGTTAAATTGCATTATGTGTTTATATTTTAACTTTTGTAAATTTAGCTAATAGTTTTGTACAAAATGAAGTGTTATATCTACATTTATATATGCAAAAGAAAGAATTTCTGTTCAGGACCTGCAGCTCCAGTCAGGTGACTTGAACTGCCTCTGACATTGGTCCAAGCAACACATATAAAAAAATAAAAAAAATCAAATCAGATTTCTATTAGATTCCAATCGAACAATTAAAATAATATATCATTATTGTCAAATTTTAATCTTTGTGAATTTACTAGATAGTTTTGTACAAATTAACTGTTCTATTTATATGCAAGGGGTAGAATTGCTGTTTAGGACCTGCAGTTCCAGTCAGGTGACTTGGACTGTCCTTGGTATTGGTCCAAGCATAATATATAAGAATCAGTATATGCCTGTTAGGATTATGCATTGACTAAGATCTGACACGATCGAAACGCGTCGCATATTCTTCTGTACCTAAGCATTTGCACAATAGCAAGGAATTATGGAATTGAAGGAATTTTAATGAATGAATAAAGAAACATTGTTTTATGGAGCCGGAACGCTTTCTTTTTGTTGCTGTATCTTCTCTCGTCGTGGTCCTGGACGAAGTTCCGAGCACCTGCGTCTGATCGGTGAGCTGGTTGAGGTTTATATCAAACCCTTTTTTTTTCTTTGCTTATTGGATTCCCTAGCAACCAGGCAACCCCCACATGTACTTATGCTGGCTAGTAGCTGTAAATCATTCAGCTGCGGCGATGAAAACTAAATCTCCGAGCACTAAAAATTACTTGGAGGACCCCCAAGCACGCTCGAGAAATCTCGAGTAACGAGTATATTCGCTCATCACTAATAGGCACTAATCTCCAATCTGTGCCCATGTGCCAGGCTGATATTACATCTGTCCGCTCACAACTTCACAATCAGCAACTGGTGTGGTGGCGCAGACGGTAAAATTGTGCAATGCCGCTTTCTGGAGACGGTGCACCATGTGGCAGTATATCTTATTGTGGCGTATCCTAAAAAAATATAAATAAACGCCATAAAACTGAAGTCACATATTAGGAGACAATTCAGACTGTCACGGTCCGGAGTGACTGGCCATCATTAATCTACACACCTTGCAGGGCTGAGAAAGAAGATTAGTGACTAATTCTGTGCAGAAATACCTGTGGCACTGGGCACCCCCAAAGGCCGGCACTGTCAGCAGCAGCACAGCGGGGGCACCCCCAAAGGCCAGCACTGTCAGCAGCAGCACAGCGGGGGCACCCCCAAAGGCCAGCACTGTCAGCAGCAGCACAGCGGGGGCACCCCCAAAGGCCATCATTGTCAGCAGCAGCACAGCGGGGGCACCCCCAAAGGCCAGCACTGTCAGCAGCAGCACAGCGGGGGCACCCCCAAAGGCTGGCACTGTCAGCAGCAGCACAGCGGGGGCACCCCCAAAGGCCGGCACTGTCAGCAGCAGCACAGCGGGGGCACCCCCAAAGGCCGGCACTGTCACTAGCAGCACAGCGCAGGCACTCCCAAAGGCTGGCTCGGTCAGCAGCAGCACAGCGGGGGCACCCCCAAAGGCCAGCACTGGCAGCAGCACAGCGGGGACACCCCCAAAGGCCGGCACTGTCAGCAGCAGCACAGCGGGGGCACCGCCAAAGGCCGGCACTGTCAGCAGCAGCACAGCGGGGGCACCCCCAAAGGCCAGCACTGTCAGCAGCACAGCGGGGGCACCGCCGATCTGCATGCAATAACCCGGGGCCGTGGAGCGGACTGTCCCCTGTCAGCCGCCGCTCACACTACAGCAGGACGCTCCATTAGGCTGGAGTCACACTAGCGAGTTTTACGGACGTATGAGTGCAGAAAATACGTCCGTAAAACACGCCTAACAAACGTCCCAATTATTCTCTATGCCCCTGCTCCTATCTGCCGTATTTTACTGATCAGTATTATACGGCTTTCTACGGCCGTAGAAAATCGCAGCATGCTGCGTTTGTCACCGTATTGCGTAAAAAAAACGCCAATGAAAGTCTATGGAAGCCAGAAAAATACGGATTACACACGGACCAGCAGTGTGACTTGCGAGAAATACGCAGCGGTGTTAGAGAGAAAAGGCGGCAATTCAATGCGGTGTACAGTAAAATCACACTGACAGCTTACAATAGAATAGGTAGAATAAATGTGTACACATAGAATAGGTATGTATATATATATATATATATATATATATATATGTCAGTGAGACACATATATGTATATATATTATTATTTCATACAGCGCTAGATAGCTTTAAAGCCGGTAATTCAATTGCCGGCTTTTGCTATCTCCTTCCTAAACCCCGACGTGATATGAGACATGGTTTACATACAGTAAACCATCTCATATCATCTTTTTTTTGCATATTCCACACTACTAATGTTAGTAGTGTGTATATGCAAAATTTGTCCATTCTAGCTATTAAATTAAAGGGTTAAATGGCGGAAAAAATTGGCGTGGGCTCCCGCACAATTTTCTCCGCCAGAGTAGTAAAGCCAGTGACTGAGGGCAGATATTAATAGCCTGGAGAGGGTCCATGGTTATTGCCCCCCCCTGGCTAAAAACACCTGCCCCCAGCCACCCCAGAAAAGGCACATCTGTAAGATGCGCCCATTCTGGCACTTGGCCACTCTCTTCCCATTCCCGTGTAGCGGTGGGATATGGGGTAATGAAGGGTTAATGCCACCTTGCTATTGTAAGGTGACATTAAGCCAAATTAATAATGGAGAGGCGTCAATTATGACACCTATCCATTATTAATCCAATACTAGTAAAGGGTTAAAAAAACACACACACATTATTAAAAATTATTTTAATGAAATAAAAACAAAGGTTGTTGTAATATTTTATTCTACGCTAAATCCACTCACTGAAGACCATCGATCTGTAACAAAAAAAAAACAACAATATACATACCTTCCGAAGATCAGTAAAGTCCCACAATGTAAATCCATCTGAAGGGGTTAAAATATTCTGCAGCCATGAACTCTGCTAATGCAGCGTTGTTCCTGGCTGCAAAACCCCGGGGAATGAAGGTAAAGTAGGTCAATGACCTATATTTACATTCATTTGCGGTGAGGCGCCCTCTGCTGGTTGTCCCTAGATCGTGGGAACTTTCCTAGAAAGCTCCCAGGCTCGAGTTCATATGAGGACAACCAGCAGAGGGCGCCTCTTATGAACTCGAGCCTGGGAGCTTTCTAGGAAAGTTCCCACGATCTAGGAACAACCAGCAGAGGGCGCCTCACCGCAAACGAAGGTAAATATAGGTCATTGACCTACTTTACCTTCATTCTCCGGGGTTTTGCAGCAAGGAGCAGCGCTGCATTAGCAGAGCTCCTTGCTGCAGAATATTTTAACCCCTTCAGATGGATTTACATTGTGGGACTTTACTGATCTTCGGAAGGTATGTATATTGTTTTTTTTTTGTTACAGATCGATGGTCTTCAGTGAGTGGATTTAGCGTAGAATAAAATATTCCAACAACCTTTGTGTTTTTTTTATTAAAATACTTTTTAATAATGTGTTTGTGTATTTTTTAACCCTTTACCACTATTGGATTAATAATGGATAGGTGTCATAATTGACGCCTCTCCATTATTAATTTGGCTTAATGTCACCTTACAATAGCAAGGTGGCATTAACCCTTCATTACCCCATATCCCACCGCTACACGGGAATGGGAAGAGAGTGGCAAAGTGCCAGAATAGGCGCATCTTCTAGATGTGCCTTTTCTGGGGTGGCTGGGGGCAGGTGTTTTTAGCCAGGGGGGGGGCAATAACCATGGACCCTCTCCAGGCTATTAATATCTGCCCTCAGTCACTGGCTTTACTACTCTGGTGGAGAAAATTGCGCGGGAGCCCACGCCAATTTTTTCCGCCATTTAACCCTTTAATTTAATAGCTAGAACGGCCAAATTTTGCATATACACACTACTAACAGTAGTGTGGAATATGCAAAAAAAATGGTGATATGAGATGGTTTACTGTATGTAAACCATGTCTCATATCATGTCGGGTTTTAGGAAGGAGATAGCAAAAGCCGGCAATTGAATTACCGGCTTTAAAGCTATCTAGCGCTGTATGAAGTAATAATATATATACATATATGTGTCTACTGATATATATATATATATATATATATATATATATATATATGACAGTATATATGTGTGTTTTTTTTTTGTTTTTTACACATGGATCCCTTGTATAGCCGTATGTTGGTTTTGCAAGCCTGCGAGAAAAACACGCAGTACGGATGCCATACGGATTACATACGGAGGATGCCATGCGCAAAATACGCTGACACACCCTGCCTACGGAGGAGCTACGGACCACTTTTTTGGGGACTTTTCAGCTTATTACGGCCGTAATATGCGGACCGTATTGTCTTACGCTGAGTGTGACTCCAGCCTTACCGCAACAGAGCCTCTTGTCTGGGCAGTGTGCGGTGGGCTCCTCTGTCTTGCTCACCATGTCCTCTGTGCTGGGGCTGGAGGTTGACCGCGCTGCTGGAAGGACAGAGCCGGCGCTGAGCACACACACACACACACACACACGGTGCAGCTGTAACCTCTGCCACCCGACCTCCAAATCACTCCTGGACGGCAGCTGCTGAGGGACAAAATGCTAGCTGTCTGCTGACTCACTGAACGCCTTAAAGGTACAAGGATGTATATATTTTTTATCCAGCATAGCTACAGAACTATGTTAGTTACTGCAGATGACTTTTGCGAGCCGGCGCGCTGCAGCTTCTCTGTGCCGGCTGTCAGCTTGGCAGTCGGCACAGAGAACAGCTGACTCCCAGTGCGGGGGGCGGCAGAATGCAGCCAACGGGGGAGACACTGCGGACCGCCGCTTTAGGCGGCCCGACTGCGCCCCCCTGCCGGCTGCGCCCGGGGCACATGCGCCGGCTGCCCCCCCCTAAATACGCCACTGGTGAGTATACTCGTTGCTGGGGTTTTCTCGAGCATGCTCGGGTGACCTAGTATTTATGACTGCTCGGAAATTTATTTTTCATCGCCTCATCTGAATGATTTACAGCTACTAGCCTGTTTGATTACATGTGGGGATTCCCTAGCAACCAGGCAACCCCCACAAGTACTCAGCCTGGCTAGTAGCTGTAAATCATTCAGCTGCCGTGATGAAAACTAAATCTCAGAGCAGTCATAAATACTCGGAGGTCACCCGAGCGCAGGGGCAGATTATAATAGGGTCAATCTGGGCGGTAGCCCAGGGCCCAGTGGTGTGGGGGGGCCCTTGGCTACCGCTCAGATTGCCCACCGCCATCAGGGCATTACTGCCCTGACTGGTGTATTGGCCCGATGGGCAGAGGGTGCCCACATCAGGCCCCGTCTTATCTGCTCACTGGGCCCCTACCGGCGCTGCGGCAGTTTCACCTATTGACGTGCGGGCGAGCGCCAGCACGTCAATAGTTAACAGCCACCAGCCAATTGGAGGCTGGCCACAGGCGCCGCGCACACGTCGCTGGCATCTGACGTCATTGTCAGTCGCCAGCGAGTAGCGCTGCTGGAGGGAGCGCGCCGCTGGAGCGCCGGTCAGGTGAGAACTTGTTTTTTGGGGGGTTTTTTGCGAACGGCAATCCGGGGGCCCGGGGCAATATGCTGGACACACTGGGGCAGGTTGCTGGACACACTGGGGCAGGTTGCTGGACACACGGGGCAGATTGCTGGACACACTGGGGGTAATATGCTGGACACACTGGGGCAGATTGCTGGACACTGGGGCAATATTGGAGACACTGGGGCAGATTGCTTGACACACTGGGGGCAATGCTGGAGACACTGGGGCAGATTGCTGGACACACTGGGGGCAATATGCTGGAGTCAGACACTGGGGCAGATTGCTGGACACACTGGGGCAATATGCTGGACATACTGGGGCACATTGCTGGACACACTGGGGGTAATATGCTGGACACACTGGGGCACATTGCTGGACACACTGGGGCAATATTGGAGACACTGGGGCAGATTGCTGGACACACTGGGGCAATGCTGGAGACACTGGGGCAGATTGCTGGACACACTGGGGCAAGATGTTGGACACATTGTGGCAATATGCTGGACACACTGGGCCAGATTGCTGAACACACTGGGGGCAATATGCTGGACACACTCGGGCAGAATGCTGGACACACTGGGGGCAATAAGCTGGAGACACTGGGGGCAACATGCTGGACACACTGGGGGCAGAGATGCTGGACACATTGGGGGCAGGATGCTGGACACATTGGGAGCAGGAAGCTGGACACATTGGGGGCAGGATGCTGGACACATTGGGGCAGAGATGCTGGACACATTGGGGCAGAGATGCTGGACACATTGGGGGCAGAGATGCTGGGCACATTGGGGGCAGAGATGCTGGACACATTGGGGGCAGAGATGCTGGACACATTGGGGGCAGAGATGCTGGACACATTGGGGGCAGAGATGCTGGGCACTGGGGGCAGAGATGCTGGACACTGGGGCAGAGATGCTGGACACACTGGGGGCAGGACTGGAGACATGGGCAGAATGTAGATACAGGGCATGATTGGAGACATGGGGCAGAATGAAAGACATGGGGCAGGATTGGAGACAGATCGTGCAGGATCATGGGGCAGGATGGATACGATGGAGACTGATGGGGCAGGATAGGGAGATCATATGGGGCAGGATGGATACTCATGAGGGTAGGATGGAGAACATATGGCTGGAGCCAGGAATGAGATACATGGGCCCAGGTTGGGGGATCTTATTATTACCATAGGGGCTAATTAAGGGATATTATTACTGCAGTGATGTATTTTATTTTTTGAGGACACTGTTTTAAATGGGGGGGCGGTCCTGTTACTGTGTAGAGTGACACTATGTCGCCTCTTTTTCCTCATGTGGTGTAATGTAGAAGTTGGGAAAAATTAAGTAATGTGTTCTACAAGCGGAGCTTGTTATTTCCTGCAGAGATGAGTCCTGGCTGGATGAAGTGATGGCGATCTGTGCTGGATGAAAGATGAAGGACTTCACATAGAGACATCACTGGTGAGTCAGTGTTACCTATACACTGACACTATACACTGTATAATATATACTGAACTGAAGGGTAAATTGACTAGATCAATGGATGTTTGACAGGTTATAGTTTCACACAGCAACTATTTTTCTGGAATAATCTGGTTCAGGTATATGATGACCCCGTCACGACCCCATCACATGACCCCATCACATGACCGGGGGGCCCACAGTGTCTGAACAGCCCAGGGCCCTGGCTACCCTTAATCCACCCCTGCCCGAGCGTGCTTGAGAAAACCCGAGCAACGAGTATACTCTCTCATCGCTAGGTACAACCTCAAAAACACTAAAGCAGACAATTCACCAAAATGGCATACATCCTCGAGTAATGCAGGAATCACCGTATGTTATTAGATTCTAAAACACACTTTTTTCACCCAAATTTGAGGGGAAAATGAGGGTGCGTCTTACAGATCAAATGGAATGTACTTACCAGGAATGTGGCGGCAGCAGGAGTCGGGCGATTCTGCCTACCCTAGGCTGGGAATAAGGGGTGTTCGATGATCTGACTCCCATTCCAGGCTGGAGCGGCAGGTTTGGTGGTGCTGGGGCTCCGCTGACATTTTGTGAAAAGCCTGTAGCCACCACACTACTATTGCTACAATGCGGTGCCCTCCGGGAAAATGTCCGCCGATGGCAGTGCATGTGCAGATTAAGATAACAGCAACGAGATCTCGGGAGACGAGATCTCAGTGCCGAGATCTCAATCTGCACGTACGGTGCCTCTGATGACCATTTTCCCAGAGGCCACCACATTGCAATAATGGATGTGCAGGGGCTTCGGGCTTTCACAAGATGTCGGCGGAGCCCCCGCACCACCGAACCTGCTGCTCCAGCCTGGGAGTCAGATCATCCCTAGACCACCGAACACCTCCTGTGACCCCGCTCCACCAGCGCTGTCGAGCTCCACCTCCAGTAAGCTTAATTCGGACTGTAAGATGAACCCCAATTTGACGCATTAATTTTTTCTCCTATTTTCCTTCTAAAAATTTGGGATGCGTCTTATAGTCCAAAAAATACGGTAAGCACAAGGAAAGACAGACCATTGTTTCTAATATTCAAAGATTCTACGATAACAGGGTCTGTAACATAATAATAGGGTTTTCCATAAAACAAGGAGGAAGATACTTATAGATATTTGAATATAAGAGAATGAATTTTGGAGATTTTGCAGGAATTTGATATTCATGATGGTGCCCTTCCATTTGGTATTATCAATACCAAACTGCAGGACACCATCATGAATATCAAATTCATGCAAAATCTCCAAACTTAAAATAAATAAATATCAAAGCAATCAAAAGACACAAATATAAACCTTTATTCAGGGTACAGTTGATTATCAGAACAATGTGCATACTTTTATGCCCATAAAAAGGATCTTTATTTGACAAATAAAAAATTATATTTGCTACCTTTCAGAGCATAGAGGCTCCTTGCTCATGCAGGTTTACAAAAGTATTTACATTGCATTTTCTGGCTAGTACGGTACCATAATATAATACACTTTGTTATAATTGTACATCGATATTAAAACATTCATAAACACACTGGACATGAATACATTACTGAATAGCAGGGCAGAGTTGCAGGGAAGCGGAGAAATGCTAACTATAGATGGCAGAAATGATTTGCAGAACTCGGTCGCTCGGTCAGGTCAGTAATCGGTGACCGCTGGACGGGAGCCCTGCTAACATCCTCCCGGCATTTTCAGGCACACACCACTCCAATAGGAATGATGTGGTTTAGGAATATGTCCTGGAGGACACAGATTACAAATGCTGCTTTGTACAACATGTAACAGCTCAAACTGACAAACTTGACCCTGACTACACTTCTTGTTCCTTAAATTTCTGTTATTCTCCAGTTGTAATTTTTGGGAATAAATAACAAAACGTATTGTACATGATTGAGACGGTTGTCAAGGCCACTATTTGATTTTCAACTATTCTCTTCCAGTGCCGAACATTCGCACGTCCAATGGTATCTGCATCTTCAGGACACAGATCCAGTTGCATACAATGGTGGAACAGAGAGCCCTCAGCTTGTTGCTCCATTATTCAGCCAACGTGTCTAAGTTTTGGCACTGCAGGCAATATCATTGTGCCTTCTGTGTGGAGCCTCAGTCCTCACACAGCACAGACTGGAGGAGCACATAATGGAAACAAGGCTAGGTGATTTATTGTGTCTGTATATTTTCCTGCATGAGGAGAAGGGACACATATGTATCAAGGACTATCTATTCCTTTGATGCCTCATGATATCTATGTACGCCCCTGGTCTCATATAATTATTAGGTCAATCAATTAACCGGATGAGAAAAGTGGGGCATTAAATGGTTACCTTGGCAATTGTCTTGATCATGTGTAGCATCATCTCTCCATGTTCAATGTCAAATAGGATGAAATAAAGCATCAGACAACCCTTTATACTGTAGTTATACAAATGTAAAATACATATTTTATCCAAGTATAGGTGTTTTATTTTATACTTATTAGTTCTCAATAACAAATGGTAATGGGTAATTGTATGCATGTTCTAATAATCATTTAGTGCACTAAATTGCTTTCCCTTTCTTTTGTAGACAAGTGACTTTACTATAACTTATGTTTTTCTACGAGATGTCAGTGAAACAATTTAGAAAATGGCTACTTCCCTGTGTGAGTTCTCTGATGTGTGATAAGTATTGTTTTCCAACTAAAACATTTCCAGCAATTTGAACATGAAAATGGCATTTCCCCGTGTGAGGTCTTTGATGTATAGAAAGTACTGATTTATTCCTAAAACCACATTCTGAACATGAATATGGTTTCTCCCCCTTGGCTAATGAAATTTTTCCCACATTCTGAGCATGAAAATTATTTCTTACCTGTGTGAGTTAACTGATGTGTAACAAGAATTGATTTCTGCCTAAGGGTATGTGCACACGTTGCGGATTCTCTGCGGATCCGCAGCGTTTTTTGCAGTGCAGAAACGCAGATCCGCAATTGATTTACAGTACAATGTAAATCAATGAGAAAAAAAAATGCTATGCACACTTTGCGTAAAATCTGCTGCGGTTTAAAAGAAGTAGCATGTCACTTCTTTTTTGTGAATCTGCAGCGTTTTTGTACCTATTCCATTATAGAAAAGCGCAAAAAAAAGCGCTGCGGAACCGCACAAAAAACGCAACAAATCCGCAGGTGCGTTTTCTGACAGGAGAGGCAGAATCCGCACCAGAAATTCCTAAGCCTAATCCGCAACGTGTGCACATAGCCTAAAACATTTCCCACAGTCTGAACAGAAAAATGGTTTCTCCCCTCTGTGAATTCTCTGATGTTTAACAAGACTTGCTTTCATAGTAACATAGTAAGGTTGAAAAAAGACATTTGTCCATCCAGTCTAGCCTATATTCCATCATAATAAATCCCCAGATCTACGTCCTTCTACAGAACCTAATAATTGTATGTTACAATATTGTTCTGCTCCAGGAAGACATCCAGGCCTCTCTTGAACCCCTCAACTGAGTTCGCCATCACCACCTCCTCAGGCAAGCAATTCCAGATTCTCACTGCCCTAACAGTAAAGAACCCTCTTCTATGTTGGTGGAAAAACCTTCTCTCCTCCAGACGCAAAGAATGCCCCCTTGTGCCCGTCACCTTCCTTGGTATAAACAGATCCTCAGCGAGATATTTGTATTGTCCCCTTATATACTTATACATGGTTATTAGATCGCCCCTCAGTCGTCTTTTTTCTAGACTAAATAATCCTAATTTCGCTAATCTATCTGGGTATTGTAGTTCTCCCATCCCCTTTATTAATTTTGTTGCCCTCCTTTGTACTCTCTCTAGTTCCATTATATCCTTCCTGAGCACCGGTGCCCAAAACTGGACACAGTACTCCATGTTCGGTCTAACTAGGGATTTGTACAGAGGCAGTATAATGCTCTCATCATGTGTATCCAGACCTCTTTTAATGCACCCCATGATCCTGTTTGCCTTGGCAGCTGCTGCCTGGCACTGGCTGCTCCAGGTAAGTTTATCATTAACTAGGATCCCCAAGTCCTTCTCCCTGTCAGATTTACCCAGTGGCTTCCCGTTCATTGTGTAATGGTGATATTGATTCCTTCTTCCCATGTGTATAACCTTACATTTATCATTGTTAAACCTCATCTGCCACCTTTCAGCCCAAGTTTCCAACTTATCCAGATCCATCTGTAGCAGAATACTATCTTCTCTTTCAGATTAAAACATTTTCCACATTCTAAACAGAAAAAATGGCTCCTCTCCTGTATGAGTTAACGGATGTGTAACAAGATTTGCTGATGAAAACATTTTCCACATTCTGAGCATGAAAATGGCTTCTCTCCGGTGTGAATTCTTAGATGTGTAACAAGATTTGTCTTCCATTTAAAACATTTTCCACATTCTGG
Source organism: Ranitomeya imitator (assembly GCF_032444005.1). NCBI lineage: Eukaryota > Metazoa > Chordata > Amphibia > Anura > Dendrobatidae > Ranitomeya > Ranitomeya imitator. The sequence goes on from NC_091283.1 coordinate 394,788,960, forward strand.
GCATGAAAGTCATTTCTATTGTTTGTGAATTCTTTGATGTTTATCAAAATTTAATTTGTATTTAAAACGTTTCCCACATTCTGAGCATGAAAATGACTTCTGCCTTGAATGAATTTTGTGATGTCTACCAAGATCTGATTTGTCTATAAAACATTTCCCACATTCTGAGCATGAAAATGGCTTCTCCCCTGTGTGAATTCTCTGATGTATTTCAAGTTTGGCTCTCTCACTACAACGTTTCCCACATTCTGAACATGAAAATGGTTTCTCTCCTGTGTGAGTTCTCAGATGTGCAATGAGATTTGTTTTCCGGGTAAAATATTTCCCACATTCTGAACATGAAAATGGTTTCTCCCCTGTGTGACTTCTCTGATGTAATACAAGTTGGCCTTTTAATCTAAAACATTTGCCACATTCAGAGCATGAAAACGGCTTCTCTCCTGTGTGAATTCTCTGATGTTTTACAAGTAGGCATTTCTCACTATAATTTTTCCCACATTCTGAGCATGAAAATGGCTTCTCTCCTGTGTGAATTCTCTGATGTTTTACAAGTAGGCATTTCTTACTATAATTTTCCCCACATTCTGGACATGAAAAGGATTTCTCTCCTGTGTGAATTCTTTGATGTTTGTCAAAACTTAACTTGTATTTAAAACATTTCCCACATTCTGAGCATGAAAATGGTTTCTCTCCTGTGTGAATTATCTGATGGTCTAAAAGAAGGCATTTCTCACTATAATTTTCCCCACATTCTGAGCATGAAAATGACTTCTGCCTTGAATGAATTTTCTGATGTCTATCAAGATCTGATTTGTATGTAAAACATTTTCCACATTCTAAGCATGAAAATGGCTTCTCTCCTGTGTGAATTCTCTGATGTATTTTAAGTTTAGATCTCTGACTACAACGTTTCCCACATTCTGAACATGAAAATGGCTTCTCTCCTGTGTGAATTCTCAGATGTGCAACAAGATTTGTTTTCCGGTTAAAACATTTCCCACATTCTGAACATGAAAATGTTTTTTCCCCTGTGTGAGTTCTCTGATGTGTAACAAGGCTCGATTTACGACTGTAATATTTTCCACATTTTGAGCATGAAAATGGTTTCTCCTCTATGTAAGTTATTTCATTTTTAACAGCAGTTCTCTGACTTTCATTTTGCATATTTGTCTTTGATGAAGCAGAAGAGAGAACCTGTTGATAAGGATCAGGATTCAGATTTTTTCTTAGATGAGCTTGAGGTGTATCTGGAAAAATTACGCGTTCTTCACATGTAACAGACGTGCTACTATGATTATCAGCTGCAAAATCTGAGAATATCACATGTCCCTCGGAGCTCCTGGTACAGTCACCTGCCAAAAATAGAACGGATTTAATTATTTTTATATAACACTGCATTTAAATTATATTAATATGTATTTTGTTACATACTTTATCACATTGCCATACAAACTGTAATAGAAATTCAATTTTGAACAAGTAAACAGTAAACTTCAAAATTGAGGCTGATAGTTCATGGTGTTAGGTCACCAGGTTTTGCTCTTTCAAATTTCCATTTCTGTAGTGTTGCCATCCTCTCTGTAAGTTAAAGTTTCACTGTGTCTGTCATCAATCGTTTCCAGTTACATTTTCTAAAGAGACTCCTAAAGAGGCCTATAATCAATTTTATTAGGTGATTTCATCTCATGCACTCTCTGTCAGGTACAAGCACTCTAACATGGAGAAAAGCATGTGGGAAGAGCACTGATTGGTCATGAACACATTGTTATGTCTGTCAGAGGCCTCAGGCTGAAATAAGCCACTTTGGCTAGACTTTTTGCAAGCCACTCCTTCTGGCACTTTCCGGAGGAACTACAGCCTTCATCCTTTAACTCTTGTATAGGAATCTGGTCTTACAATTGAGTCAACTGGAATTCTTCCTGGGAAGAGGTTCTATTTGGAGAAGCGAACCAGAGGCAAGAGAAAGGTCAGGTAGCTAGGTCACAACCAGGAGGTTTGTGTAGTGACAAAACCATAAAGAAGAATAGAAAACAGCAAGCTAAGGTAAAAAAAAAATCAGGAATGGCTATGTTTCATAAAAGCAAGTCAAATTATATCGGGCAGTGGACTCAAGATGTATGAAGCAGAAAGGAAACCTGTCACCAGGTTTTTCCCTTATAAAGTAGGGCAGGCACCTGTAAGCCCTCTGTTAAAGCATTTGAGAATCCAGTATATACAGTATGTTCGCAATGCACTCTCTATAAACCAAAAAAAGCTTTTAATACAGTTAGGGCCAGAAATATTTGGACAGTGACACAAGTTTTGTTATTTTAGCTGTTTACAAAAACATGTTCAGAAATACAATTATATATATAATATGGGCTGAAAGTGCACACTCCCAGCTGCAATATGATAGTTTCCACATCCAAATCGGAGAAAGGGTTTAGGAATCATACCTCTGTAATGCATAGCGTCCTCTTTTTCAAGGGACCAAAAGTAATTGGACAATGGACTCTAAGGGCTGCAATTAACTCTGAAGGCGTCTCCCTCGTTAACCTGTAATCAATGAAGTAGTTAAAAGGTCAGGGGTGGATTCTAGGTGTGTGGTTTTGCATTTGGAAGCTGTTGCTGTGAGCAGACAACATGCGGTCAAAGGAACTCTCAATTGAGGTGAAGCAGAACATCCTGAGGCTGAAAAAAAAGAAAAAATCCATCAGAGAGATAGCAGACATGCTTGGAGTAGCAAAATCAACAGTTGGGTACATTCTGAGGAAAAAGGAATTGACTGGTGAGCTTGGGAACTCAAAAAGGCCTGGGCGTCCACGGATGACAACAGTGGTGGATGATCGCCGCATACTTAATTTGGTGAAGAAGAACCCGTTCACAACATCAACTGAAGTCCAGAACACTCTCAGTGAAGTAGGTGTATCTGTCTCTAAGTCAACAGTAAAGAGAAGACTCCATGACAGTAAATACAAAGATGCAAACCATTCATCAATACCAAAAATAGACAGGCCAGAGTTAAATTTGCAGAAAAACACCTCAAGAAGCCAGCTCAGTTCTGGAAAAGTATTCTATGGACAGATGAGACAAAGATCAACCTGTACCAGAATGATGGGAAGAAAAAAGTTTGGAGAAGAAAGGGAACGGCACATGATCCAAGGCACACCACATCCTCTGTAAAACATGGTGGAGGCAACGTGATGGCATGGGCATGCATGGCTTTCAATGGCACTGGGTCACTTGTGTTTATTGATGACATAAGAGCAGACAAGAGTAGCCGGATGAATTCTGAAGTGTACCGGGATATACTTTCAGCCCAGATTCAGCCAAATGCTGCAAAGTTGATTGGACGGCGCTTCATTGTACAGATGGACAATGACCCTAAGCATACAGCCAAAGCTACCCAGGAGTTCATGAGTGCCAAAAAGTGGAACATTCTGCAATGGCCAAGTCAATCTCCAGATCTAAACCCAATTGAGCATGCATTTCACTTGCTCAAATCCAGACTTAAGACGGAAAGACCCACAAACAAGCAAGACCTGAAGGCTGCGGCTGTAAAGGCCTGGCAAAGCATTAAGAAGGAGGAAACCCAGCGTTTGGTGATGTCCATGGGTTCCAGACTTAAGGCAGTGGTTGCCTCCAAAGGATTTGCAACAAAATATTGAAAATAAAAATATTTTGTTTGGGTTATGTTTATTTGTCCAATTACTTTTGACCTCCTAAAATGTGGAGTGTTTGTAAAGAAATGTGTACAATTCCTACATTTTCTATCAGATATTTTTGTTCAACCCTTCAAATTAAACGTTACAATCTGCACTTGAATTCTGTTGTAGAGGTTTCATTTCAAATCCAATGTGGTGGCATGCAGAGCCCAAATCGCGAAAATTGTGTCACTGTCCAAATATTTCTGGCCCTAACTGTATACTCACACGCAGTCCAGTTTGCAGGGCATCACTGGTCTTGGTCCGGGTTACACCTCTCTTCTTCATTGTTTGGATAACGCATACTACATAACCACACAGTGTCCCCGCCATTGGACTCCTGAACATGCGTAATTTTCTCTGCACTGCTGAGGGCAGAGCAAAGTATTGTAGTGCTCATGTGCTGGCACTCTTTCACCTTTCCCGGCAGATTGCTATTACAGCACCAGCTTTTCACCGACGGACTGTAAATTTACGGATGGCTGGCAATCCAGTCTATATCTCCCAGCCTGGATGGAACCAGAGGACACAAAACTAGAACTGTTACCCAGCATTGCCCGCAACTAGAGAGCGGCACTGCCTGGCGACAAAAGCAAAAAGCAGGGCAGGCAATCCCCTGCTCAATGTAGCACAGGATTCAATAAACCATCTCAGACAGATGTCTGTTCAGCCTCTATTTCTCTGGCAATCATCAATCATGTGAGCGAGCCCTTAATGTTATAACTGCATAAAAAAAGTTAAAAGGGGTTGTCCAGTCAGAAGATACTAATGTCCATTCCACAGGATTAGTCATCAATATAAGGGGGCTGGCGCTCAGCACCCCCACCAATCACCTATTTTTATGGCAGCTGACAGACGTAAGCACGCTTAATGGAGTTGCTTAGCGCTACAGGAAAGGCTTCTAATCCAGCTGCCAAAATACATTCATAGAGTTTACCTCCAGCAGGCGCCATAACAAATAACATCTGATTGCTCAGGTGCTGAGCGTCAGACCCCAACGAATCTCATATTGATGACTTATCCAGGAGGGGTCATCAATATTTCCTGACTGGACAACACTTTTAACCCCTTAACGACTGCCAATATGCATTTTAACAGTGGTCGTTAAGGGTACTTATTCTTCAGCGCCATTAAAAAGTGATGCTGGGAGTCTAGACGGCGATTCCCTGCTGTCAGCTGTATGTGATAGCTGACATCCCGTGGTATGAGCCCCGGCTGGATATTGTGAACAATCAGGGCTGATTAATCCCTTAAATACCACTGTCAATTGCGACATCGATATTTAAGATGTTACAAGGGGGGCACAAGACCTCCTTAGTAACCATCGGACCCCCGCGATGAGAATTACGGGTCCATATGGTTACCATAATACCTTGAGGTCATGAACCCTGAGCTTTAATCTCAATCTCACAGGTACAGTCAGTGAGACACTGACTGCTCCCCTGCACTGCTGTAAATGAGTACAGCACTGTAGGATATACATGTCCCACGCTGACAAAGTGTAAAATAAAATATGTAACATAGTAACATACAGTGGGGAAAAAAGTATTTAGTCAGCTACCAATTGTGGAAGTTCTCTCACTTAAAAAGATGATTGAGGCCTGTAATTTACATCAAATTTAGACCATAACGATGAGAGTCAAAATGAGAAAACAAATCCAGAAAATCACCTTGTGTGATTTGGCAAGATTTATTTTGCAAAATATGGTGGAAACACCAAGGTTACTTACTGGTAGACGGTTTTTCCGGAGCCCATGACAGCACACCTGAGAGGGATCCGCCCAGTCGGGACAGGAAACCTACTGAAATAAAAGGGCGGTACCTCTCCCTCGCTTCAGTTGGTTTTCAGAGCATGAGAGGCCCCTTGGTTAGTACACATGGCAATCTACCACCACATCGTAATAATAAATAACACCCATTAAAAAGTGCGCACCAAAAGGGTGAAAAAAAGAAGGGAGGGAATATACAGGTGCTGTCATGGGCTCCGGAAATACCGGCTACCAGTAAGTAACCTTGGTGTTTTCCCGTCTCCCATGACAGCACACCTGAGAGATTTTTGGAGAAGAAACACCTTATGGAGGGACCACCGCTTGCAGCAGCCTTCTACCAAAGGTAAGGTCAGTTGAGGAGGATAGATCTAGCCGGTAGTGTCTAAAAAAGGTAGACGGTGAGGACCAGTTAGCGGCCTTACAAATCTGATCAATCGATACCTCTGCTTTTTCTGCCCAGGAAGTAGCCACAGCTCTGGTGGAGTGAGCCTTGATGCCTTCAGGGATCGGGGCACCACGAGAAGCATAGGACAAGGAAATGGCCTCCCTAATCCACCTAGCAATAGTACCCTTGGATACCCCATAGCCCTTCCTGCTACCCTGGAAAGCTATAAATAGGGACTGATCCTTCCTCCACTGACTAGTCAGAGATATATACTGCAAAATAGCTCTTCTTACATCCAGTGTATGAAATTTCTCTTCCCCTGGGTTCTTGGGATTATCACAAAAAGAGGGTAACACGATTTCTTGACTCCTATGGAACTTAAGTACTACTTTCGGCAGATATGCCGGATCTGGTCTGAGGACTACTCTGTCATCAAATATCTGCGTGTAAGGAGGGGAGATAGATAGGGCTTGCAAGTCACTCACCCTACGGGCTGATGTTAACGCTACCAGAATTACTGTCTTAAGAGTAAGTATTTTTATTGATGACTCCTGCAAAGGTTCAAATGGATCACTAGTCAGAGCCTCTAACACCAGATTCAAATCCCATGGAGGAACCCTCTGAATTACCACTGGTCTAGACCTACTACAGGATTTTATAAAGCGGGACACCCATCTATTGGAGGCCAGATTACAATTATACAAGGCTCCTAATGCCGACACTTGTACCTTGAGCGTATTAGTTGCCAACCCTAGTTGTAAACCCGCCTGTAAAAACTCTAAAATAGTACCCACAGGAGCCTTGTCTCTCAAAGGTTGCCCTGAAAAATCCAGAAACTTTTTCCATGTTCTGCCATATATCCTTCATGTAACTGGCTTTCTACTTTTCAACAGGGTGGAGACTAACCCTGGTGAAAAACCCTGCCTACTCAGTAATGCCCTCTCAAATTCCAGGCTGCCAGATGAAAGCCCTTCACTTGAGAGTGGCATATTGGACCCTGAGTAAGCAGGTCCGGAATTTCTGGCAGAATCCATGGATCGGTCACTGACATTTGTCTCAGGAGGGAGAACCAAGGTCTTTTTGGCCAAAATGGAGCAATCAAAATTACTCTCGCCTGCTCCATTCTGATCTTCCTTACCACTGTCGGAATCATCGCTATTGGTGGAAACACATACGCGAGACTGAAATTCCATTGTATTTGGAGAGCATCTACCGCGAAGGGTTTCTCTCTCGGGTCTAATGAACAGAAACTCTCTACTTTCCTGTTGTTTAGGGTGGCAAATAAATCTATCACAGGTAAGCCCCAAGCCTGCACTATCTGTTGAAACACCTGGGGATTCATAGACCACTCTCCTTGCTTCAGTGTCTTGCGACTTAGGTAGTCTGCTTTTGTATTCTCGACTCCCTTTATGTGGAGAGCCGAGAGGGATAATAGGTGGTGCTCCGCTAGTTGTAGATGGACAGACGCTGACTTCATCAGGGAAGGGGATCTCGTCCCCCCTTGGTGGTTGATATATGCAACTACTGCGTGATTGTCTGACATGACCCTGGTATGATGACCGTGAAGGATGGGAAGGAAATGTTTTACAGCTCTCTCTACAGCCCATAACTCTCTTAGGTTTGACGCCTGTTGTGATTCCAATTGGGACCAAGATCCCTGAACTGAGAGAGTCCCTAAATGAGCTCCCCATCCTGAACCGCTTGCATCTGTGGTGATGATCTGATCTATCGGAGTTATCCACTGGACCCCTGATGTCAAATGATCTCGCACGGCCCACCATTTTAGGGAATCCGTTACCTCTAATGAAAGGCGTAGCCTCCCCTCTAAATGCCCTTTTAACCACCTCTGCGCTGACAGGACCTCCCATTGTAACTGTCTTAGATGGAACTGTGCCCATCTTACTGCGGGTATACAGGATGTCAGAGAACCCAACAGGGACATTGCCTTTCTCAACATCATTACAGGGTGATGAATTGCTGACTCTACAAGATTTAGAATTTTGACCAGCTTGTTTTCTGGTAGAAAACAAAGCTGACGCCTGGAGTCCAGAACTAAACCCAGAAAAGATTGCACTAGCTCCGGCGTCAACCTCGACTTGGCAAGATTTATTTTCCACCACAACCGCTCTAGCGTTGATATGACTTGTTTTATTTGTGCCTGGCAATGTGTTGATGAGTTCCCTATTATAAGAAAGTCATCCAGATACGGAACTATAACCACGTTCCGAAGCGGAGGAAGGACATGACCTCTGACATTAGCTTTGTAAAAATTCTCGGTGCTATTGATAGGCTGAATGGTAGGGCAGCATAGTGATAGTGCCTGAGACAACCTTGGACATAAACCGCCACTCTTAGGAATTTTTGGTAGTCTTGATGAATTGGGACGTGGTAATAGGCGTCCTTTAGGTCTATGGCTGCCATGAAGCAACCTGGGAACAAGAGTTTTATTGCCGTATTCACCGACTCCATTTTGAAGGAGCAGTTTACTACTGACCGATTTAGATTTTTTAAATTGACAATGGTTCTCAGAGACCCGTCCGGTTTTCGTATCAAAAAAAGAGAGGAGTAAAAACCTTTTCCCTGCTCTTCCCCCGGGACCTCCACCAGAACCCGTTTTGATACCAGTTCCAGTACCTCTGCCTCCAAGGCTAGCTGCTCCTCCGGGGTTTTTCTTTGGGGTGTTAAAACAAAAGTTTGTCGCGGTGGAAAAACAAAATCTATTTTTAGGCCGTGTTTGATGACCCTTAGAGTCCAATGACTGGGGGAGATGTTTACCCAGGCTGGGAGAAAAGATGAAAGCCTTCCCCCCACCTCCGGCCTGGCGTCATTGGGAGGGCTTTTTTGCCGATGTTGAGGGACCTTTAAACATATATCAAGATCCCCTCCTGTCTCTGGAGTCCCAATTCCTTCTATCTCCCGGGGGGCGGCGCCTACTAAATTTGCCCCTCCGAAAATAAGGCCTTCTAAAGTCCACAGGAAAACGAGGAAATCCCTTTTTTCTATCTCCCGCTTTCTCTAAAATGTCTTCCAACTTTTGACCGAAGAGGAAATGGCCGTCACATGGTATAGAACAAAGTCTATTTTTTGAAGGTAAATCACCCGGGCACCCCTTCAACCAGAGAGCACGTCTAGCCGCGTTGGATAAACTTGCAGCCCTAGCTGCCAGCCTTACGGAGTCTGCTGAGGAATCCGCTACAAAGGCAGCTGCACCTTTAGCCAAAGTTACATTTATTAAAATTTCATCTCTCGGGGCTTTAGACCTCAGTTGCTCCTCTATCTGCTGCAGCCAGACAATAAGGGAGCGAGAGACACAGGTCCCTGCGATTGCTGGTTTCAAGCCCCCTGCGGTTGCTTCCCAGGTGTGTCTTAGGAACCCATCCGCTTTTTTATCTAAGGGATTTCTTAATACACCAGAGTCTTCTAAGGGAAGGGATAACTTTTTAGACGATCTAGCAACCGCACCATCGATTTTCGGAACCTTATCCCAAGTCTCTGAATCTTTGTCCTCAAAGGGGTAACGTGTTTTAGAAGCCGATTTTTCTGGCTTCCTCCATTCCTTTTCTATAAGGGCCTTTATTCTGGAATTAACTGGAAAGGTGCGCTTTCTCTTTTCCTCTAAAGCCCCAAACATTATGTCCTCCAGGGACTTGGCCGCTTTCTCATCTTTTAGGCCCATCGAAGCTCTAACGGCTTTTACTAGCTTGTCCGTGTTCTCAGTAAGAAAGCACGGACGGCCCCCCACATCACTATCAGAAGAGGAGCCAGAGGACTTAGGGGAAGAGGAGCAGGGAGATAACGGTTCCTCTTGACATTCCTCGTCAGAAAAAGACACCTCAGAAGCCGAAACTGGTTCAGGGTGTTTACCCTTTTTCTTAAGGGCTGCTTTTACAGAGTCTTGTACTTCGGCTCTGATTATTGCTCTAAGACTAGAGGCAAAGTCAGGGGTCTCTTCCTGGATAGTCTTTTGGATGCAATCTACACAAAGACTTTTCTGCCACTGGACTGCCAATGGAACTCTACAGAGGGCACATTTCTTATTCTTTGTCTTGGAGCTAGCCTTCCTCGGCGCCTGCCAAGTAAACAGAAAATGTAGCCCACTCACCTATCGCTGACCATAAAGGGTACCGGATTCCGAGGCGGACTAGGAGCACGGGGAACGTTCCTCCTGGAGGCTGAAGAGTCCTGAGACATCCGACTATGACGATTGCTGCTCCTTCCACTTGAGCGGCTATTCTTCTTAGCATGATGGTGAGCAGGTGCATCACCTGATAAGGGCTCTTGCTGCTGCTGCTGTAATAGCTGCTGCTGCTGCTGCTCCATGCCCTCCAACTCTGGAAACTGTATGAATATGAGCAGCGATCTTGTGCAGCCACCCCCTTAATAAGGGGTCTTCCACAGCGCTCCCCGCCTCTTCCGGTAATCAATTTCACTCCTCTCCCCCTCCAGTATACCGCCGGAAAGCGTACATTATTACCAGTGTTTCATTCCATGGGCGCCGCCATCTTGGATCCGGCGCGCCTCTCTGACGTCACACAGGCACGCCCATTCCCAGCGTGCTCTGCGCTGAACGCCAGCCGCGCGCCCGGAAGTCGCCCAGCAGAGGGGGAGAGAGCGGCGTGGCAGACGCAGAATGGCCCCAGAGTTCCGGACTGCGCTGGACCGACGCCCGCACGTGCGCAAGAGCCCGAAGGATCTGCGGACGGCGCTACCAGCATCCCGAAGGCCGACATACAGGCGTCCTGCCTGCGCTTCAAGTGCCGGGACGGGAGTGGGTAAGTGGATCTTCAATCAACAGTCGAATAAAAAATAAAAAAGTACCGCCGTGATTCCAGCACAAGGGTTCCCATCAGGACAGGAAACCCAACTGAAGCGAGGGAGAGGTACCGCCCTTTTATTTCAGTAGGTTTCCTGTCCCGACTGGGCGGATCCCTCTCAGGTGTGCTGTCATGGGAGACGGGAAAAATAAGTATTTGGTCACTTAAAAACATGCAAGATTTCTGGCACTCACGGACCTGTAACTACTTCTTTAAGAGGCTCCTCTGTCTTCCACTCATTATTTGTAGTAATGGCACCATGTTTGAACTTGTTATCAGTATAAAAGACACCATCCATAACCTCAAACAATCATACTCCAAATTCCACTATAGCGAAGACCAAAGAGCTGTCGAAGGACACCAGAAACGAAATTTTAGCCCTGCACCAGGCTGGGAAGACTGAGTCTGCAATAGGCAAGCAGCTTGGTGTGATGAAATCAACTATGGGAGCAATAATAAGAAAATGGAAGACATACAAGACCACTGATAATCTCCCTCAATCTGGTGCTCCACGCAAGATCTTACCTCGTGGGGTCAAAATGATCACAAGAACGGTGAGCAAAAATCCCAGAACCACACAGGGGGACATAGTGAATGACCTGCATAGAGCTGGGACCACAGTAACAAAGGCTACCATCTGTAACACACTACGCCGCCAGGGACTCAGATCCTGCAGTGCCAGACACATCCCTCTGCTTAAGCCAGTACATGCCCGGGCCCGTCTGAAGTTTGCTAGAGAGCATTTGGATTATCAAGAAGTGTATTGGGAGAATGTCATATAGTTTGGTGAAATCAAATTAGAACTTGTTTGGTAGAAAAAAAACTTGTCGTGTTTGGAGAAGACAGAATGCTAAGTTCCTGTAACAATATATAGGTACTAAGGAATCTGATGGCGTGGGATAAAACCAGTCTGAGAGCAAAGCTGAAGTAAAAGATGTATTTAAACAAACAGAAATGCAAACAAAACTAACACAGATATTCCTGCAATTGTAACGAGGTGCTCAGCACAATATGGTAAACAGAAAAGCAAACAGAACTAATACAGATATTCCTGCAATTGTAACGAGGTGCTCAGCACAATATGGTAAACAGAAAAGCAAACAGAACTAATACAGATATTCCTGCAATTGTAACGAGGTGCTCAGCACAATATGGTAATCACAGCACAGTGAATAGCGGGACACGACCGCTAATATGAACCAGTCCAGCAAGGATGTGACGAGGGGGCAAACAAGACACTTGACAAGGAAGTCCAGTAGGTGATTAGTGGAAATGCACACAGTACTTTAAACTTGAGAATCCAGCAGAAGTGAAGTAGAAAAGCACACAGTACTTAACGAGGAAGTCCAGCAAAACTTGATCCCACGTGCACACAGCACTTTGTTTGTGGAAGTTCAATAATAAGAAGGTGGTGCTTTGAGCATGAAGTCCTGGTGAAAGAATATGAAGGGAAAAAGAGAGAGAACGCTATCTAAGCGTAGTAGATGAGTACAACACTCTTTTGGTGAGAAAAGCAACACTGGAAACTTGCTCACCTGGTGGGGTTGTGCAAAGAGGCACAACACTGGGAAAAACTTAGCAAACAAGGGAAATCCTTCCAAAAGGTGTGCTGCCAGTCGCAGCAGTCCCAGAGGTGAGATGCAGCTCAAAGGGGCGAGGCAGACCGCTGAGTAGTGAGCAGCTGACGCAGGGAGTTCCCCAGAACACAGACAGAAGCTCAGAAGCCAGCAGCACAAAATACTGAAGCACAGAACACCACATGACTCGGACTTAAATAATCAAGGCAGACAGGAAGTTCCATGACAGGGTGAGATCCAGGACTCCATCTTGGATCAGGGCGAACAGGAACAAGGGAAGTCCGGAATCCTTACAGTTGCATCCAAAGAACACCATACCTACTGTGAAGCATGGGGGTGGCAACATCATGCTTTGGGGCTGTTTCTCTGCAAAGGGACCAGGACGACTGATTCGTGTACACGAAAGAATAAATGGGGCCATGTATTGTGAGATTTTGAGTGCACACCTCCTTTCATCAGCAAGGGCATTGAAGATGAAACGTGAATGGGGCTTTCAGCATGATAATGATCTCAAGCACGAAGGAGTGGCTTCGTAAGAAGCATATGAATGTCCTGGAGTTGCCTAGCCAGTCTCCAGATCTCAACTCCATAGAAAACCTTTGGAGGGAATTGAAAATCCGTGTTGGCCAGCGACAGGCCCAAAACATCACTGCTCTAGAGGAGATCTGCATGGAGAAATGGGCAAACATACCACCAACAGTGTGTGCCAACCTTGTAAAGACTTACAGAAAATGTTTGCCCACTGTCATTGCCAACAAAGGATATATAACAAAATATTGAGATGAACTTTTGTTAATGACCAAATACACAGAAGGTGATTTTCTGGGTTTGTTTCTCAATTTTGACTTTCATAGTTGTGGTCTACCTATGATGTCAATTACAGACCTCTCTCATCTTTATAAGTGGGAGAACTTACACACTTGGTGGCTGACTAAATACTTTTTTCCCCCACTGTAGTTAGCAAGGCCAAAAAAAGACATTTATTTATCCAGTTCAGCCTATATTCCGTCAGAATAAATACCCCGATCTGCGTCCTTCTAAAGATCCTAATAAATGTAAAATACAATATTGTTAAGCACCAGGAAGATATCCAGGCCTCTCTTGAACCCCTTGACTGAGTTCGCCATCACTACCTCCTCAGGCAAGGAATTACAGATTCTCACTGCCCTAACAGTAAAGAATCCTATTCTATGTTGGTGGGAAAACCTTCTCTCCTCCGGACGCAGAGAATGCCCCCTTGTGACCGTCACATTCCTTGGTATAAACATTCCCTCGGAGAGATATTTGTATTGTCCCCTTATATATTTATAAATGGTTATTAGATCACCTCTCAGTAGTCTTTATTCTAGACTAAATAATCCTAATTTTGCTAATCTCTCTGGGTACTGTAGTCCCCCCATCCACTTTATTAATTTTGTTGCCCTCCTTTCTCCTTGCTCTAGTTCCATTATATCCTATGTTACCATGTTATTTTTTCCATTTGGTGAACGCCGTAAAAACAAATGAACACGCTAAAAATGACACTTTTTCATCATAGTGACTCTCAAAAAAATGAATAAAAAGCCATCAAAAAGTCATATGCAAAATAAAATGGTATAAATGAATCCACCAAACCGTCCCACAAAAAAAACAAGCTCAAATATGGCTCATTCGGCAAAAAAATAAAAAAGTTACAGCTCTCAGAATATGACGGTGCAAAAACAAATTCATTTTGCTAAAATATTGTTTTTAGTTTGTAAAAATAGCAAAGCATAAAATATATAAATCTGGTATCGTTGTAATTGTACCGACCCAACAAACAAATCGGTCTTATAACTTTTACAGCACAGTGAACGGCACAAAAAAATAACTGAATTGCTGGGTTTTATTCAATCTGTGTCTGAAAGATGTGAATAAAAGCGATCAAAAAATATTATGTACCCCAAAATGGCACTAAAAAATTCTGCAACTCGTCCCACATAATATAAGTCCTCACACAGCTCTGTTTGCCCAAAAAAAAAAAAAAAGTTACAGCTCTCAGAATATGGTAACAAAAAGCTACTTTTTATAAAATAGCATTTTTACTGTGTGATAGCAGGAAAACCTAAAAAAATATATATATAATCTGGTTTAGCTGTAATCGCACTGACATGAATAGATCCTTCTTATCACTTATAATGCACAGTGAACCATGCAAAAATAAAAACTATTCTTCTACTACGGTTTGCTTGCTCATTTTAATGATCAAAAATTGGATTAAGGCTTGGCTCACATTTATCCTGCACTTTTCGCTGAGCGCTTAAGTTGGGACTTTTGTGTAAATTCCCTTAAACAGTGATTCAGACAAAACCCCAGATGGAACCACTCACTTATGAGACAGATGGAGTCACTTTGGACTGGTCTGTATTCCACCGGTGTCCCATCAATTTAGGTGTCTTCTTAGCGCACACTTGTGGGCGACCACAGATCTGTGCACGCCTAAAAAGATGGATACCACCAGAGCAGTTGCTAAATGGAAAACAAAGTTTTTCCATCTGCCTCATTGTGGGTAGTTCCATAGAAGGTTGTGTCTGAATTGCATTTTTGTGAGATTTACATGGAAGCTCTGAGGTACGTCCACAGTGTAGAACAAAAGAATGAGATTCAGCCTTATTCTGGAAGCGATTGAAAAATATTAAGTACCCCAAAATGTTATCAATAAAAATGATAACTTATCCCACACAAAACCAGCCCCCAATCAGGTCCATCATCTGTCACTGGAACTGTAGGGTGTTCCCACATTACTGGTAGAACAAATAGTTTGGAAAAGCAACCTGGCTCCCCTCCCTCAAATAAAATCCAGTGAATTCTGCGCTTCCAATTCCAAATGCCTCCCTCCTTCTGAGCCCCATTGTACTTAATCCACAGTAAGCTGCCACATGTTTGCCATTATTGTAATGGAGAGAAGGCACTTAATTTATGTGTGCGTATCGCCAGAAGCACAAGTTGGGCACATTGTATGGGGGCGATACAATATATGGGGGACTCTACACTGTATGGAGACACAATGTATGGGTACTAGACTGGCAGATTTGCAATTTTCCAGAAAAAAAAGCCTGACGTGGATGTTACAAAATAGTAATTGCAGCTGTAGATTAATTCATTGAGAGGTGCCATTTCTACAACGGGGTCACTTTTGTTTTTTCCTGCTGTTCTGGCACCTTATGGGTTCTGCAAATGTCGCCTGTGAATTATTCTAGCAAAATCTGTGCTCCAAAAGCCAAATAGTGCTCCTATCTTCTCAGCCCTGACATGTGGCCTAACAGTCATTTCTGACAACATATGGGGCACCACCGCGTTCAGGAGAAATTCTGCAATAAATTGTGGGGTCTAGTTTCACTTATTAACCCTTGTGTACCTGACAAAATTGCAGCCAATACAAAAATTAAATTTTTACCACTAAAATGTCATATTTCTACGTCTCAATGTTATAAAATTCTGTGAGGCACCTATGGGTTCAAAATACTCACTACACCCCCTAGAAGAATTCCTGAAGGAGTCTAGAAACACACATTTGCCAGAAGACTCGCTACACTCATCAGGAGGGCGTTAAACTAGAAAAAGAGGGGACGGGAAGAAAAACATTAGACTCGAACAAAAAAGACCCAGGAAAACATACTCAGAAGGGAAGTAAGAACATTTCTAAAATAACCCACAGTGAGGAGATTGGAACAAAACAAAATAATCTAAACTGCATGCTCGCAAACGCCAGAAGCCTGACAAACAAGATGGAAGAACTAGAAGCAGAAATATCTACAGGTAACTTTAACATAGTGGGAATAACCAAGACATGGTTAGATCAAAGCTATGACTGAGCAGTTAACTTACAGGGTTACAGTCTGTTTAGAAAGGATCGTAAAAATCGGAGAGGAGGAGGGGTTTGTCTCTATGTAAAGTCTTGTCTAAAGTCCACTTTAAGGGAGGATATTAGCGAAGGGAATGAGGATGTCGAGTCCATATGGGTCGAAATTCATGGAGGGAAAAATGGTAGCAAAATTCTCATTGGGGTCTGTTATAAACCCCCAAATATAACAGAAACCATGGAAAGTCTACTTCTAAAGCAGATAGATGAAGCTGCAACCCATAATGAGGTCCTGGTTATGGGGGACTTTAACTACCCGGATATTAACTGGGAAACAGAAACCTGTGAAACCCATAAAGGCAACAGGTTTCTGCTAATAACCAAGAAAAATTATCTTTCACAATTGGTGCAGAATCCAACCAGAGGAGCAGCACTTTTAGACCTAATACTATCTAATAGACCTGACAGAATAACAAATCTGCAGGTGGTCGGGCATCTAGGAAATAGCGACCACAATATTGTACAGTTTCACCTGTCTTTCATTAGGGGGACTTGTCAGGGAGTCACAAAAACACTGAACTTTAGGAAGGCAAAGTTTGACCAGCTTAGAGATGCCCTTAATCTGGTAGACTGGGACAATATCCTCAGAAATAAGAATACAGATAATAAATGGAAAATGTTTAAGAACATCCTAAATAGGCACTGTAAGCGGTTTATACCTTGTGGGAATAAAAGGTAGGAAAAACCCAATGTGGCTAAACAAAGAAGTAAGACAGGCAATTAACAGTAAAAAGAAAGCATTTGCACTACTAAAGCAGGATGGCACCATTGAAGCTCTAAAAAACTATAGGGAGAAAAATACTTTATCTAAAAAACTAATTAAAGCTGCCAAAAAGGAAACAGAGAAGCACATTGCTAAGGAAAGTAAAACTAATCCCAAACTGTTCTTCAACTATATCAATAGTAAAAGAATAAAAACTGAAAATGTAGGCCCCTTAAAAAATAGTGAGGAAAGAATGGTTGTAGATGACGATGAAAAAGCTAACATATTAAACACCTTCTTCTCCGGGTAATGTAATAGATAAACCATTATTTCTTATTATTAGGGACTCTATAGCGACGGGGTCTGTTCCGCAGGACTGGCGCATAGCAAATGTGGTGCCAATATTCAAAAAGGGCTGTAAAAGTGAACCTGGAAATTATAGGCCAGTAAGTCTAACCTCTATTGTTGGTAAAATATTTGAAGGGTTTCTGAGGGATGTTATTCTGGATTATCTCAATGAGAATAACTGTTTAACTCCATATCAGCATGGGTTTATGAGAAATCGCTCCTGTCAAACCAATCTAATCAGTTTTTATGAAGAGGTAAGCTATAGGCTGGACCACGGTGAGTCATTGAACATGGTATATCTCGATTTTTCCAAAGCGTTTGATACCGTGCCGCACAAGAGGTTGGTACACAAAATGAGAATGCTTGGTATAGGGGAAAATGTGTGTAAATGGGTTAGTAACTGGCTTAGTGATAGAAAGCAGAGGGTGGTTATAAATGGTATAGTCTCTAACTGGGTCGCTGTGACCAGTGGGGTACCGCAGGGGTCGGTATTGGGACCTGTTCTCTTCAACATATTCATCAATGATCTGGTAGAAGGTTTACACAGTAAAATATCGATATTTGCAGATGATACAAAACTATGTAAAGCAGTTAATACAAGAGAAGATAGTATTCTGCTACAGATGGATCTGGATAAGTTAGAAACTTGGGCTGAAAGGTGGCAGATGAGGTTTAACAATGATAAATGTAAGGTTATACACATGGGAAGAAGGAATCAATATCACCATTACACACTGAACGGGAAACCACTGGGAGAAGGACTTGGGGATCCTAGTTAATGATTAACTTACCTGGAGCAGCCAGTGCCAGGCAGCAGCTGCCAAGGAAAACAGGATCATGGGGTGCATTAAAAGAGGTCTGGATACACATGATGAGAGCATTATACTGTCTCTGTACAAATCCCTAATTAGACTGCACATGGAGTACTGTGTCCAGTTTTGGGCACTGGTGCTCAGGAAGGATATAATGGAACTAGAGAGAGTACAAAGGAGGGCAACAAAATTAATAAAGTGGATGGGAGAACTACAATACCCAGATAGATTAGCGAAATTAGGATTATTTAGTCTAGAAAAAAGACGACTGAGGGGCGATCTAATAACCATGTATAAGTATATAAGGGGACAATACAAATATCTCGCTGAGGATCTGTTTATACCAAGGAAGGTGACGGGCACAAGGGGGCATTCTTTGCGTCTGGAGGAGAGAAGGTTTTTCCACCAACAAAGAAGAGGATTCTTTACTGTTAGGGCAGTGAGAATCTGGAATTCCTTGCCTGAGGAGGGGGTGATGGCGAACTCAGTCGAGGGGTTCAAGAGAGGCCTGGATGTCTTCCTGGAGCAGAACAATATTGTATCATACAATTATTAGGTTCTGTAGAAGGACGTAGATCTGGGGATTTATTATGATGGAATATAGGCTGAACTGGACAAATGTCTTTTTTCGGCCTTACTAACTATGTTACTATGTTACTAGTTTCCAAAATGTGGTCACTTATGGGGGGTTTCTGCTGTTTACACATGTCAGGGGCTCTTCAAATGCGTCATGGCATTCACATTCTATCCCAGGCAAATAGCTATTTTCCTTTCCTATCGCTGCCATGTGCCCAAGCAAAAGTTTTTGACCACACAGAGGATATACTTGCGTTCGGGACAAATTGTGCAACAAATATGGGGTCAGTTTTCTCCTTTTATCCATTGTGAAAATTACAAATGTGAGGCTAAAACAACATTTTCCTGAAAAAAATTAAAAATGTCACTATGACGAACTAAAGTTGTCATATTCTGTGTAGTACCTGTGGGTTCAAAATGCTCATTATACCCCTGGATAAAATTTAACAAAACAAAAGTGGTCTTTCAAGCATAACGACAAAACAAAAGATAACTATTTCAGAGTCCATAAGCCTGGGGAATTTGCCTGCTCAGGAAATACTAAATCTTCAGCTCCTCTTGGACACAGAGGAAAACAAAAAAACACGCAGCTTGCCATTTAGCTTCCCAATCACACCCTTGAGGTGGAGATATGGTGAGTAGGCATCCCACCCATCTCTTAGGGCAGTCTCACACGTCCAGATAATTCCGGTACCGGAAAAAATCGGTACCGGAATTATCCGTGTCCGTGTGCCCCTACGTTTTTGTGGCATATCAGTGTGGCACACGTGGGGCCGCCGATTACAGTCATGAATATGTGGCTCCACCCCTATGGGAGGTGGAGCCGCATATTCATTACTGTAAATGAGCAGCCCCACGTGACCGCATACAGGAGAAGATGCGGCCAGGAGAGGAAGCAGCGCCGGCGAGGGAGCGAGCCGGGTGAGCATTTTCAGAACAGCGGGGGAGGGGGGGAGGGTGGGGGTGTCACATAGATCTTTATTTTAAACACACTTATTCATATCTTCTCTACAGCAAACGCTGCTGCAGGGAAGATATGAATCGCGGCTTCAGCACCAGTTGGGGAGACAGCGCTTAATGTAGCGCTGTCTCCTGCACGGCACACAGACTGCACACGGACAACGTGCTTTACACGGACCCATTGACTTTAATGGGCCTGTGTAATACGTGCGCTCCCACGAACACTGATATGTCTCCGTGTTTGGCACACGGAGACACGGTCCGCAAAAAATCAATGACATCTGAACAGATGCATTGATTTTTATGTGTCTACGTGTGTCAGTGGCTCCGGTACGTGAGGAAACTGTCACCTCACGTACCGGAGACACTGACGTGTGAAACCGGCCTTACACCTACTCATAAAAAACCCAAACCCTTATGACTGCTGGTTAACCCCTCAGCACATAGCATGCTTGAGAGAAACTTATGGGTTTCACATAAGGAAAGATAGCAATCTTCATGACACATATCTGCCCTCACATACAGCGCCAGTGACCCTGTCACAGTAAATATCTATTCTATTTTGTCGGGTCACTCTGTGATTTTACTGTACACGGCAGATGAATTGCCGGCTTTTCAAAGGACATCTGTGCATAAAAATCGGCCGGCACTCGCACAGTCCGAGTGGTGTGCAATTTTTTTTTCTAACACACATTAACTGGCATTGGCGAGTATTGTCTGAGATAAGAGGACAGTCACAGCATACTGCAATTTCTTTCTCCGTCCGATTTCAAGTGAGAAAAAAAATCACAGATGAACTGTAACTCGTAGATTAAAATTTTTCCAGATATGCCTTATTCTTTAATTAACAAAGTGGATAGTTTTTGTTACATATGTGAAGTAGTAACTTTTGCATCACAAAGGCAAAACTTGACTACAATTATAAGGACAGACTCCTACAACCTGTATTTTGGCTGCAGAATAGCAGATCAGGTTAAGAGTTGGGCTTCCCACATATGATTAAAATAGCTGTGCATCACATCTTACCTAGTGATTGCATGGGAAGAGGCAATCTATGCCTTTTGTAGTCCCAATGGAGAGAGCCAACCGATCACACCATCAGTTGCTGTTTCTGCTTGGTGCCCCCCTTAAAAAAGGATCTTTTAGGAAGAAGAGGTGGACTTTACAGTATCCAAACATTCCATCTGCAATATGCCCAGTACCACATGCAGAAGAACTGCTGGGTCCAAAAGCACCAGAAACCTTTCCAGTCGAGTCAAGTGAGGATGAAGAGGGCTCTTGATGTCATGAAACATCATCCTTTCATGACTCCGACTTTCTGTCTGCAACCTCAACTGAGTCAGACCTTATAACACAAAGTGATCTGAATCATCTTGTTAGAGATTTGCATCTGCCCAAGAGTAAGGTTCAACTCTTAAGGTACCTTCACACTGAGCAACTTTCCAACGAGAACGACAACGATCCGTGACGTTGCAGCGTCCTGGATAGCGATCTCGTTGTGTTTGACACGCAGCAGCGATCTGGCTCCCGCTGTGATGTCGCTGGTCGTAGCTAGAAGTCCGGAACTTTATTTGGTCGTCAGGTCGGCGTGATTCGTCATGTTTGACAGCAAAAGCAACGATGCCTGCAATGGTTTTTCATGGAGCAACAACCAGCGAGAACGATAAGTACGTCACTGAATCGCTCCTGCATCGTTCAGCTGTTGCCGGTGTTTGACGTCTCCTAGCGACCTAAACAGCGACGCTGCAGCGATCGGCTCGTTGTCTATATCGCTGCAGCGTCGCTTAATGTGACGGTACTTTTAGGTTCCAGACTTCAGCAGTGAAATCTCCTGTCCGGATTTTTTTGTTCCACAACCATAATAAAGACCTTATCCAGTACTTCTTCATAGAGGGTGATCTTGTGGCATGCAAGAACATCAATAGTTTAATGGAAGCTCTGAAGATTAGTCATAACCCAGAGGAAAGGAGGCTCTCCATAGATTCATTCAAAACAAGCCTAAAAGCTGTCTTCTTGCATAATGTCAATGTGCTACCTTCAATTCCAGTAAATTATGCAGTCCACATAAAACAAACAACATAAAACAGCTGTTGAGGTGCATGAACTATGAACGACATTTGTGGCCCAACTGTGGTGACTTAAAGGTGGTTGCCTTCTAACTTGGTCTCCAGGGTTAATACACATAGTACTGCTGTTGTGAGGTGAGTGGGATGGTCGCGCAAAAGAATATCACTACAATAAACAGGCTGGCCTCTCCGACATTCATTTCAACCAGAGAGTAAAAATGTTCGACATCCAGCACTTGACTCACATAAGATTTTGTTGTCACCATTGCATATCAGGTTGGGCCTAATGAAAAACTTTTTAAAGTCAATGGGTAAAAATGCAAAAGCATTCAAGTATCTCAAAATTTCCAAGGTTGAGTGAAGCAAAGATAAAAGAAGTAGTCTTTATTGGACCTCAGATTCATAAGCATCTATAAGATGAGGAGTTTCTCAGTTTGTTTTTTTGAGAAACTCAAGAACAGATCATTATGAAGAGTTGGTGGAAAATCTCCTGAAAACATGTAAGGATCTTGGCTATAACATATCCTAGAAAGATTCATTTCTTAGATTCGCAACCCTGACCATTTTCCATCAAACTGCTGAGCACTTAGTGGACTAACACGGTGAGAAATTTCACCATTTATTGCTACTATGGAGAAAAGATATTAACCCCTTAACGACTAGAGGTATTTAAGTTTTTGCATTTCCATTTTTTTCTCCCCTTCTTCCCAGACCCATAACTTTTTATTTTTCGGTCAATATGGCCATGTGAGGGCTCGCTTTTTTTTTTTTTGTGGGACAAGTTGTACTTTTGAACACCACCATTGGTTTTAACATAAGGTGTGCTAGAAAACGGGGACAAAAATTCTAAGTGTGGTGAATTTTTTTTTTTTTTTTAATCCATGTTCACTAAATGCTATGACTGATCTGCCATTATGATTCTGCAGGTCATTGCGAGTACACAGATACCAAACATGTCTAGGTTCTTTTTGTTTAATTGTTTAAACAAGTTTTGGATTTTTTATTTTTTATTTTATTATTATTATACATTTTTATAGCGCCATTTATTCCATGGCGCTTTACATGTGAATACGGGGCAAATATAGACAAATACATTAAACATGAGCAAGAAACAAGGCACACGGGTACATAAGGAGGGAGGACCCTGCCCACGAGGGCTCACAGTCTGCAGGGGATGGGTGAGAATACACTAGGAGAGGGTAGAGCTGACAAAAAAGAGCTTAAAGGGACACTGTCACCTGAATTTGGAGGGAACAATCTTCAGCCATGGAGGCGGGGTTTTGGGGTTTTTGATTCACCCTTTCCTTACCCGCTGGCTGCATGCTGGCTGCAATATTGGATTGAAGTTCATTCTCTGTCCTCCGTAGTACATGCCTGCACAAAGCAATCTTGCCTTGCGCAGGCGTGTACTATGAAGGACAGAGAATGAACTTCAATCCAATATTGCAGCCAGCATGCAGCCAGCGGGTAAGGAAAGGGTGAATCAAAAACCCCAAAACCCCACCTCCATGGCTGAAGATTGTTCCCTCCAAATTCAGGTGACAGTGTCCCTTTAACAAAAAAAAAATGGCTCCATTTTCCAAGACTACATTTTAAGTGATCTAGGGCTGGGTGAAGGCTTATTATAGCGTGCCGAGCTTACTTATTTATTGATTTTTGATCACCCGTTATTGCATTTTATTGCAATATAGAGGCGACCAAAAAAAGTAATTCTGACTTTTTCAATTTTTTTTCTCGTTATTCCATTAAGCAATCAGGTAAATTATTTTTCTTATATTGATCGGGCGATTCTGAACACGGTGATACCAAATATGTGTATATTTGTTTTGCTTTTATTTTGAATGGGGCAAAAGGAGGGTGATTTGAACTTTAATTTTTAACCCCTTCACCCCTGGAGCGTTTTTCAGTTTTGCATTTTTCGCTCCCCTCCTTCCCAGGGCCATAATTTTATTTTTTTTCTGTCAGTATGGCCATGTGAAGGCTTATTTTTTGTGGGACGAGTTGTACTTTTGAACGACACCATTGGTTTTACCATGTCGTGTACTAGAAAACGGGAAAAAAATTCCAAGTGCGGTGAAATTGCAAACAAAATGCAATCCCACTCATTATGATTCTTCAGATCATTAGGCGTTCATAGACACCAAACATGTCTAAGTTCTTTTTTATCAAAGTGGTGAAAAAAATTCCAAACTTTGCTAAAAAAAAAAAAATTGCGCAATTTCTGAGACCCGTAGCGTCACCACGTAGCCGCTTAGCCACGCCCCTCTAAGGTAAGCCCGGCCTATGGAGCAGTGGGTCCATGTTCCGCAAGTATGAAGTTCTGCAGCAACTTCGAAGCGATTATGGTAATAAAAATAGTACAAAAATGTGTATTTTTATTTTTAAAAACTAAATCTTTAGGTGTAAAATCCACAAGAAAAGCTCTGTATAATGGAAAAACATTCCATACATAAAGAAATTCTACAAGCCAATGAACGAGTAGTATCTGGGACTTCTGCGAATTTAGTGGTCACTATTCACCTGTGCAGTTAAATGTAGAAATCTCCTCTTTACACCGCTCATCACCCCTCACATATGTCTCTGTAGTATTAATATGGGGCAGATCTTCACCCTGAAAGAAATATTGTAAAAGTCACAGACAAAAAATGACACTATAGCAAGTCTCCTCTATAAAACAGCTCATAATTCTATCCAGCAGTCTCCATAACAATAAAATTGTTTGAAGATCCAGACAACATCTAGTATATATGACCAGCTTTACATCAATTTTAAATTATCAGCCAACTGGCATTGTTGCAAGTATATACCACTGCAATACGCAATGTTGGTTGCATGAGAATGCCAGACGTGGTGGTGCTCAACTGTACATCAACACAATCTTCAAAAATTACGAGAGAATAAAAATTGATGTAAATACTTTTAGGCCCCAAAATGACAAAAGTATTCTCGGAGTGATACCTTTACTGGCTAACC
The DNA here is from genome assembly GCF_032444005.1 of Ranitomeya imitator. Taxonomy (NCBI): domain Eukaryota; kingdom Metazoa; phylum Chordata; class Amphibia; order Anura; family Dendrobatidae; genus Ranitomeya; species Ranitomeya imitator. Next base: position 394,813,506 of record NC_091283.1, read on the forward strand.
ATAAAGAGTATATTTGCAAGCTTTCAGAGCACACAGCCTCCTTCTTCAGGCAGGTTTATAAGACGAGCACAACATTTAAGAGATATTACAACATGACATTTGGTCATGATGTGAAAGGAGTGATCCATCTAAAAATAAGCCAAGGATATCAAATTAGGGTTTTTGTTTTGTCCAGTTCATTCCCGATTGTCTCTGTGTAGATTCATCCTTGTTTGTAGTTTTCCCAATATAGATACCTCCAAGGCTCCTTGTATATTGTATCAAGTACACTCACTACATGCAGGGCCGGCGTTAGCGGCAGGCAGACCAGGCAGCTGTCTAGGACCTCTGCTCCCCAAGGGGCCCCCAGACAGTGGGGTGCCACCAACAGCGACACACCACATGGCTGCTATGGGGCCTGTGAGTCAGGGGCCTGACTTGTGCCAGAGCATCCCCCCCTCGTGCACCGCATTCTACTGTATTGGTTTCATAGATGCCGATAGAGTTGAAAGCAATGATGAAGGAGAGGGCGTCAGATGACGCTCCCTCCCCCATCATTCCCCTCTGCCTCTGGCACAGCCAATGCACGATGACATCACTTCATCGTGCACCAGTGCAGCTGCTGAGACCCGAGCAGAGCCTGGAGCAGCACAGGGAACGAGGAGTGGTGAGGTTTTTTTTTTTTTTTAAATATATCAGTGAGTGAGTACTGAACTCTAGGGCTGGATTATATTCTATGAGGGGCTGCATTATACTATATGAGGGGGACTGCATTATACTATATGAAGGGGGCTGCATTACACTCTATGAAGGGGGCTGCATTTGACACTATGAGGGGGCTGCATTAGACGCTATGAGGGGGCGGGATTATATTCTATGGGGGAGATGCATTATACTCTGTGAGAGGGCTATATTATATTTTATGGGGGCTACATCATATTCTATGGGGGGTACATTATATTCTATTGGAGGGCTTCATTATACTCTATGAGGTGGCTACATTATATTCCAAGTTTGGGCTACATCATATTCTATGGGGGGCTACATTATATTCTATTGGGTGGCTGCTTTATGCTGTATGGGATGGCTGCATTATACTGTATGGGGGCTGCTTTATACTGTATCGGGGTCTATTGGGAATACAGTGGGTACGGAAAGTATTCAGACCCCTTTAAAAAAAATTCACACTTTGTTTTATTGCAGCCAATTGGTAAATTCTAAAAAGTACACTCTGCACCCTATCTTGACTGAAAAAAACAGAAATGTAGAAATTTTTGCAAAGTCATATCGGCAGTCGTAAAAGGGTTAATATTGTGTTTAAAAACAACCTTTTGCTTCAACAAAATGGCGCCGGTACACCTGTGAGACATGACACAAACCACAGAGCAGGATATACTATATACAGGAGAAGATGACATACAGGTATATACTATATACATGAGGGGATGACATACAGGTATATACTATATACAGGAGGAGATGACATACAGGTATATACTATATACAGGGGGAGATGACATACAGCTTTATATTATATACAGGAGGAGATGACATACAGGTATATACTATACTATATACAGGGGAGATGACACAGGAATATAGTGAAGGGAAAATGAGAGGTGTGAGGTGAAAATGAAGAGGTGTGAGGGGGAAAATAGTGGCGTGATCAGAAAATGACAAGTGTGAGGTCAAAATGACAGGTGTTAGGGGGGAAATGAGAGATGCGAGAGGAAAAATGAGAGATGTGAGGGGGAAAATGAGAGGCGTGATGGGAAAAAGAGAAGCGAGGTGCTATAACTAACCACAGTTAGTTACTATGCCCGGGCAATGCCCGGTTCTTTAAGTAGTGTATAATACTGGTGGATAAAACAAGACCTTCACAGCTTTCTACACATGAAAAGAAAGATATCATGACACCTTCTCTCCATTTACCTGATGATCCTGAGGAACATTGGGATCTTCTTGTTTACAGTACTGCAGAAGAAGAGGACGGTGACATCTCTCTGGTGTTGTCCACTTACTGGACAGAACTGGAAGAAACACATACAGGACTGAATTCATTATTTACATACAGATAATTATAGGCCATGTGTAAATAGTCCTGTCTATTACCCAGTGATGTGAGGGGTCGGGGAACCTCCATAATGACATCCTTGTATAGATCTTTGTGTCCTTCTAAATACTTCCACTCCTCCAAGGAGAAATAGATGTTGACATCCTGACACCTTATAGGAACCTGACAAACACAATACCATCATTCCCCAGATCCCTTCATAGCATTACTGTATAATGTCCCAGCAGTGTCACCTCTCCAGTCAGCAGCTCAATCATCTTGTGGGCAAGTCCTAGGATCTTCTGGTCATTGAGGTTTTCATAAATCAGGAGATGAGATGGAGGCATCATGATTGGGCTCAGGGGTCTTCCCCATCCCTCAGACACAGGGTCCTGACAGCGCTCACTGGAGGTCTGCCTCACTACTGTGTAATCCTGTTTATGAACACATTAATATATCTCACTACAGACATTTCCAGAGTCCTCACATCTCCAGTTCTGTCCATCTGTTACTCCCATAGATAAGAATGATGTAATGTGACGTCATCAGAATCTCTCACCTCTCCAGTAAGCTGGAAAAGAATCTCTAGGGTGAGGTGTAATATCCTCTCCGCCATCTTGTCCCTGTCCATATTCATCCTTGATGGTTCAATAAAGAAAATTCTCCTATATCGAAGATCTCCACTGAGAGAATGCAATGTTGTATGAAACTGAATGGGGAGAAGATGAACTGATACAAAATCATAAAGATCCCATGTAAGAAATCTCCAAAGCTGTTACAGGCTTCAAATAATCACTACATCAGGTCATGTGCACCGTCGGTCATGTCAGGTCGTTCATCAGGATGGCCATATGCACAGTTCTGCCCTCATTAGGTCAGGCCATCACTTATTAAAAAAAAAACCCAAGATAAAAACAAAATGAGGATATTTGGTGAACATAATTTTGGACAAAAAAAATGTAAAAGCCATCACACCATGTCACAGTGACAATATTTGGGACAGTCCTAACCCCTAGTATTAAAATCCTTAATGTTCTCATGAACATTTACATCATTTGACCATCCTGATGTCACCGTGACGTGGTGGGATGGCTTTTACTTTTTTGATCAAAATTATGTTAACCCCTTAACGATCGCTGATATGCCTTTTTTTTTTTTTTTTTTAATCAGATAAATTTTTATTGATCATAATAAATGTTATCTACTTATACAACAAGGTGCATTTGTGTTTTTTATTTTAACAAGAAAATATACCCCTTCTCCCCCCTCCCTCCCTCAGATAACCAACCCCAACTTTCCCCCCCTCCTCCACAAGAAGATCTTCTTTATTACAAACATATTGCATTATTAACATTGTTTTCCACAACCTCTTAATCATTCCCATTTAGCCATGGCTGCCATAGCTTTTGAAAAAATCCCATCCTATTCCTCTTGGTATAGATGCTTTTTTCGAGCTGGACAATATGATTCACTTGTGCAACAAACTCTCGTCTGGTTGGAGGTTCCTCCCTAATCCAGTATCTCGCAATCACTTTCCTTGCAACGAAGAGCAATCTAGCTATTGCCATTTTGGCAGTTTCATCGGCCGACAATTCCTCCACATACCCAAGTATACAAACCACTGGATCCCTGGGAACCGCACATCCATAAAGCACCCCAATTTGGTTCAACACTGCTACCCAATACGAAAAGAGCCTGGGGCACACCCACAACATGTGAAGCATACCCGCCTCAGTCTGAGTGCACCTAGGGCACTCAGAATCCAATCTCACTCCGGCTTTGAACAACAAGTCGGGTGTCCTATAGGCCCTATTAACCACATACAGTTGCGACAGTCTCCCAGGCTCACTCATTGACAATTTAGGAATGTATTCCAGAATAGACCCCCATTTGTCATCGTCTATTTCCCCCAGTTCGGCCTCCCATTTCTCTCTAGCTTTAATCGGGTAATCCTCCAAAAATGTGTGTAGTAAATCCCCATATACTTCCGATATAGCCCCCTTTGTTCCATTATTATTTAGTATACAGTCTAACATGAGATCCTTCTGAATCACTATGGGCCCCCTCCTCCTCTGTGCCTGAAAAGCGTGCTGAACTCTCCTATATTGATACCATTTCAACCCCGGAAACTGAAATTCCTGCTGAAGCGCATCATAAGACCTAAGACTCCCATTGTGAATCAGTTGTCCTAATAGCCTAATGCCCTTTTCCCTCCATTCTCCCATTCCTTCCATATGGTTAAATTCTTGAAGAGATGAGTTATCCCAGATAGGTGAAAATTCCGTGAATCCCCCAATTCCCCTAATTCGCTTCAGCATCTGCCATACTCTATGAATTAAATTCATGGTGGGACAACCAGTCCCCAATTTCCTAAATAGTCCTGATTCCAGACCCAAACTCAAGGGCCACACCCCGCTGATATGCACCAGACTACTGTGACCCATTTCTTCCTCTAACCCTTTCCCCCATCCCCTAAGATGTTGGCTCTGTGCAGCCAGAAAGTACAACCATGGGTTGGGTAACGCAAGCCCCCCCTCATCTTTGGGTCTCTGCAGAGTCTCCTGCCTAATCCTCGGGCTCTTCTTTCCCCACACCAACTCTCCGAATAACGATCTCAGCTTACGGAATGTTCTCATCGGGATCCATACCGGAGAATTATGTAGGACATATAAGATCTGAGGCATCACCACCATCTTGAGGAGATTTACTCTTCCTACCACCGACAAATTTAGCTTACTCCAAGCTGAGATCTTAGTGCGTATCTTAGTTATTAAAGGCTCGAGATTAAGTTCCTCAAATCTGGTTAAGGGAAGAGCTACTTGAATCCCTAAATATTTAAACTGAGTGACCACCCTTAATTTTGTACCTTCTTCCACCTCCCTTGTACAATCCACTTCTCTATCTACCTGCAAAACGCTCGATTTGTCCCAATTAATAACTAGCCCTGAAATTTGCCCAAATCTCTCGATTAATGCTATTACGTTCCTCAATGGTTCCCCAGAGCTCTCAAGAAAAAGCAGTATGTCATCTGCATATAAGGCGATTTTTTCCTCCATCTTCCCATATAAAAACCCTTTCACCATTTGAGACCGTCTGATAGTCGCTGCCAGTGGTTCCACCGCCAAAGCAAACAGTAGCGGGGACAACGGGCACCCCTGCCTTGTACCTCTAAAAAGCTGAAAGCTGTCTGACATCATATTGTTCACCTTGATTTTGGCCACCGGAGAGGAGTATAGGAGTCTCACCCATGACATAAAGACTGGCCCAAACCCACAACGACTCAGCACCGACCACAGGTATTGCCATTCTATACTATCAAAGGCCTTATGTGCATCGAGGGAAACCACCACTCTCCTGCCAGCATTATCAGCCGGTATTTGCATATTGAGAAATAGCCTTCTCAAGTTAATGGCAGTTGATTTATTAGGCATAAAGCCTGATTGGTCCGAATGAACCACTTTTTCTATCACCCGGGTCAGCCTGTTCGCCAGGGCCTTATCCAGAATCTTGACATCTGTTGTTAGGAGTGATATTGGTCTATATGACTCCGGTAACCGTGGATTTTTGTCTGGTTTGGGGATGACCACAATAATGGCCTCCCTCATGGAATTAGGCAATATACCTCTCTCCAGCGACTCCTCAAAGACCCCCAACAACTGAGCCATCAGCTCCTCAGCAAGGTCGCCATATAGTTCGACAGGAATGCCGTCCGCCCCCGGCGCCTTCCCTCCCGCCATGGATCTCAAGGCCCCCTCCAATTCCTCCACCGTAAACGGCCTATCCAACCATTCTCTATCCTCTGTCTCTATTCTAGGCAAGTCTGCCTCCTCTAGGAACCTGTCAATTCCTTCTTCTCCCTGTTCCAATCGTGATGTATATAATTTGCTGTAAAATCCCTTAAATCCTTCCACAATTTGGGCCCCCTGTGTGACAATACTGCCATTCTCCAATTCTAGGGCATGTACATGTGCCGATTCCCTTTGCGCCGATGCCACCACCGACAGCAGATGACCCACTTTCTCTCCCTCCGCATAAAATGCCTCTCTTTGGAAATTCCTTGTCCTTTCTGCTCTACGTAAGTGTAACTTATTCACCTCCTCCTGAGCCTTCTTCATACGTTCTATGGTGTCCTGTGAGCGCAGATCATTCAGTGCAGCCTCCGCTACCCTCAATTCTTCCATTATCGCTTTATCAGATTCCCTTGTTCGTGTTTTGTGCCTAGATATCTCTCTAAATAATATCCCCCTCAAGAATGCCTTCATGGTATCCCACACCACGTATTTCGCTGCACTACCGTTATTAATTTGAAAGAACTCCTCCAGCTCCTCCCCTATCTTTCCCATATCCAGAATTTGCAACCAGAAAGGGTTAATTTTCCACCCCCGTTTAGCTATCTCCCCCTGGCTTTCAATTTTCAGTGTTACCACAAGCGGACTATGGTCCGAGATTACCCTAGTCATATATTCCACCCCCTCCACCAGCCCATCCATTCCTTCATTACCTAGGGCCAAATCGATACGAGACAACGAGCCATATGTCGCCGAATAGCAGGAAAAGCAGTATGTGTCAATGTTACGGACTCTCCACAGATCCCTCCATGCCACTTCTTTCAAATAACTGCCAAACGCTGTCTCATTCCCTTCCGCCCTCAGCTGTGCGTGTTGACCCTTATCCCAGTGATCGTTAATAATGTTATTGACATCTCCTATTATAAGCAAAGGAACTCCCCCCCATCTACCGGCTATATTAAGGATTTCCTGCAATTTTTTCCCCGAGTACGGTGGAGGAATATATACCGACACTACACATAGCAATTTAGCAAATACTTTACACACTAGGAATACATACTGTCCATCACTGTCTATCACCACCTCCACCTCCTCAAACGGTACGCTCATGTGCACCAGAATCGACACCCCTCTAGCGTAGTTCGAGAATGTCGCGTGGTACGCCTTCCTCACCCATCTTTTATGCAGTATATCCACTTTTTCTTTTACTAAATGGGTTTCCTGAAGGCATATCAGCGAGGGCCTCTGTTTCAAGATATATTGCAAAATCGCCGTACGCTTTGTATTGTTTGATAGACCTCTAATGTTCCAGCTCAAAATTTTTACTTTATCTCCCATCATATTGCCAAACAATGAAAATATTCTTCTCCCATCTTTTGATCTTCTTCCCCCCCCTAAACTGACCCCTCCCACCCCAAACCTCCCCCCAATCCCTCATTATTGCAAAATAACCTGAACCTTACCTCTCCCTCCCTCAATAACCTCCTTCCTCACAGAACTCCTACTCCCTCTCTATATGAGAAAAAGGGGGAACGTACTAACACTCCTACCAGTGACTTAAAAGCTGACACTCACCCACAATAAATTTCCCACTATCCAACAGTCGTTCCCCTCCCCCCGCCCATCCGAAACATAATGTAAAAACAGTTGCGCCGCCGAACACAACCATAGCGCAATAGTCCTTCAAAACAAGTTACTCCAGTATTCTGTCACAGTGAACCCGTAACTCAGTTAATTCTGTCAGATGAACACTTTAGACAGAAAATCACTCCTGATCCTCCTCAGCGGTTCTTTTCCGCTCCAATACGCTTCGCGTTCAGATCCAACCAGTGTGACACTTCCTCGGGGCTCTGGAAAAAGTGGACCTTGTCCATAGCCACCACGCGTAGTTTTGCCGGATACAGCATAGAATAAGCCAGGCCCAGTTCACGCAGACGTCTTTTAGCCTCTCCAAACTTCATCCTAAGCCTCTGCACAATTGTGGAATAGTCAGGATAGATAGATACTCGGTTGCCATCGATGGTTAATTCCTCCATATTCCTGGCCTTCCTCATCAGAATATCTCGGTCTCTATAGTTCAGGATTTTAGCCAGAAAGGTCCTTGGAGGGGATCCAGGGGGCAGAGGTCTGGACGGCACCCTGTGCGCTCTTTCAACCGCGAATAATTTAGTGAGACTATCTCCTCCCACCTTAGTTTTCAACCATGTCTCAATGAATTCCGTGGGGTTGTTTCCTTCTGCCTTTTCAGGCACACCAACAATTCTCAAGTTATTTCTACGTGAGCGGTTCTCCAGATCGTCAGTTTTAAGCTCCAACTCTGAAATGCGCTGGATGTATTTTTTCTCCCTTTTAGTCATTTCGGCAATTTGGTCCTCCGCTCCCCCTACACGTTCCTCTAACAGTTCAACTCTCCCCTCCATTTTGTGCATGGCTGAGCGAAACGAGGAGACCTCCCCCTTCAGGCCATCCACCTGAGCAGTTAGGGTTGTTAAAGCAGTCTTGCAAGACAATATAGCAGAGAAAATGTCCCTCAGGGTCGGCTCCGCAGCCTCATCAGTACATACAGTTCCCAGCTGTGCTGCACAATCCAGGGCCAGCCCAGCCCCTTTATCCAGTGGGGCATTGCTTATGGCTGGTGTTATGGTGGGTGCTATGCAGGATTCACTCTCCACCACCTCCCTCTGTGCCCCAGCCTGCTCACCCGTCTGCTCCACTGAGTCCACCGCTCCTCCTGTCACCTCTCCTTCAGCTCCTTGCATTATCCGTCCTGCCTCCTCTGTTCTGGCGAACTGCTCCAGCTTTGCTAGTATTTCTAGCCGCTTCTGGTAAGCAGCGCCTGCCTTTGCCGCCTCCTCTGCTGCGCTGTCGGCGCCATCTTGGGAGCGCGTGCAGCCAGCCACCCCGGCTTCTTTCTGCCTTTTGCGTGTCATTTTCGGCTCCTGCTGCGCGCGTTTTACTCTCCCTGCTCCCCGGCTACTCAGGAGCTGCTCCTCCGGTGTTTGGCGTTCGGCGGCGCCTTTAGTATCCACTAAGTCTCCGTTCGGGCAGCGGGAGAGGTCCGGCAAGCGTCCTCTCACATCTCCTGCTAGGCCACGCCCCCGCTGATATGCCTTTTAACAGCAGTAGTTAATGGAACTTAAACCACAGCGCCGTTAATTAATGGTGCTGTGGAAAAACTGCATAGCGCCCCCCAGAAATCGGAATTTCTTCGGGGTCTCTGCTGCCAGGGGTAGCTCAGACACCAGAGAGCATGATTCGGGTCAGTTTTTACTGACCACAGGGTTGCGATCGCCATTATTAACCGTATAACAGCGACCGCAAAAAAAAAGTGCGATTTGCCATTTAATTTCTCTGTCCTCTGATGTAATCGCACATCAGAGAACACAGATATAGGGTCCCTGATCCCCCAGATACTTACCCGTGTCTCCTGGTGTCCCTGGATCCTCCTGCTTACCCTCACGGCCGCTGGTGTCTTCTTCCGGCACCCGGCAACAATAGGAAGATTTTTCCTATTGGTTCATTTTGGTCACTGTAATAGACCCTATCACAGTGATCAAAATAAAAAAAAAATAGTAAGTAAAAACCCCCTTTAACCCCCTTAATTAGGGAAAAATAATAAAATAAAGAAAATGTATTTATTTCCATTTTCCCATTAGGGTTAGAGTTGGGCTAAAGTGAGTTGGGCTTAAATTAAGGTTAGGGTTGGGGCTAAAGTTAGGGTAAAAGTTGGAATTAGGGTTAGGATTAGGGTTAGGTTTTTGATTAGGGTTGTGGTTAGGAGTGGGATTAGGGTTAGGGGTGTGTTGGGGTTAGGGTTGGTGTTAGAATTGGGGGGTTTCCATTGCTTAGGTACATCAGGGGGTCTCCAAACACGACATGGCGCCAACATTGATTCCAGACAATTTTGCGTTCAAAAAGTAAAATGGTGCTCCCTCCCTTCTGAGCTCTGCCATGCGCCCAAACAGTGGTTTACCCAAACATATGGGGCATCAGCGCACTCAGCACAATTTGGACAACAACTTTTGGGGTCCAATTTCTCCTGTCACCCTTGGGAAAATAAAAATTGTGGGCAAAAAGATAATTTTTGTGGAAAAAATATGATTTTTTTATTTTCACTGCTCTACGTTATAAACTTCTGTGAAGCACTTGGGGGTTCAAAGTGCTCACCACACATCTAAATAAGTTCCTTAAGGGGCCTAGTTTCCAAAATGGTGTCACTTATCAGGGGTTTCCACTGTTTAGGCACATCAGGGGCCCTCCAAATGCGACATTGCGTCCAATCTCAATTCCAGCCAATTCTGCATTGAAAAAGTCAAACGGCGTTCCTTTTCTTCCGTGCTTTGCCGTGCGCCCAAACAGTGGTTTACACCCACTTGTGGGGCTATCGGCGTATTCAGGAGAAATTACACAACAAATTTTGTAGTTCATTTTCTCTTTTTACGCTTGTGAAAATAAAAAAAATGGTTCTGAAATAAAATGTTTATAAAAAAAGTTAAATGTTAATTTTTTCCTTCCACATTGCTTCAGCTCTTTTGAAGCACGTAAAGTGTTAAACTTCTTGAATGTGGTTTTGAGCACGTTGAGGGGTGCTGTTTTTAGAATGGTGTCACTTTGGGATATTTTCTGTCATGAACACCCCTCAAAGTGACTTTAAATATGAGATGGTACCTAAAAAAATGGTTTTATAAATTTTGTTGTAAAAATGAGAAATCGCTGGTCAACTTTTAATCCTTATAACTTCCTAAAAAAAAAAAAAAATGTATTTCCAAAATTGTACTGATGTAAAGTAGACATGTGGACAATGTTATTTATTAAGTATTTTGTGTGACAGCTCTCTGATTTAAGGGTTTAAAAATTCAAAGTTTGAAAATTGCTAAATTTTTCGCCATATTTCCGTCATATCGAAGAAATTTTACCACTACCATGAAGTACAATATGTCACAAAAGAACAAACTCACAATCAGCGGGATCCATTAAAGCATTTCAGAGTTATAACCTCATAAAGTGACAGTGGTCAGAATTGTCAAAATTGGCCTGGTCATTAAGCTGCAAATTGGCTCTGCAACTAAGGGTTAACCAAGTACAATATGTTATTTTCATGTACTATTGCTATTTATTTAATGCAGAGTTTTTGCTAATTTTGTTTTTATCTCAAGTTTTGTCAGTTTAGTGGCCAGTGTGAACATGTTCCAGTTCATTTCTTTAGGTTTTTGTTTCAGGCTTTCACTTAGGCTACTTCCACACTTGCGTTGGTACGGGGCCATTGCCATGCGTCGGCCCGACGTACTGATGCAAACTGCAAAAAAAAAAAGAACAACGGGGGAAGCGGATGCAGTTTTACAACACATCTACTGCCCCATTGTAAGGTCCGGGGAGGAGGGGGCGGAGTTCCGGCAGCGCATGCGTGGTCGGAAATGGAGGACTCGACGCACAAAAAAACGTTACATGTAACTTTTTTTGTGCCGACGGTGGGCCAAAACACGACATGTGGCAATACGTCGCAATGCGTCGCAAATGAAAGTCTATGGAGAAAAAACGCATCCTGCGGGCAACTTTGCAGGATGCATTTTTTCTCCAAAACAATTGCGACGTACAGCAAACAATGCTAGTGTGAAAGTAGCCTTAGCCTCCTCTCTCTCTACTCCTGCTTTCTTACCATACAAATTCAGCTTCAGAAGTATGCAAAAGAACAGCTAAACAAACCCGTTGAGATTAAAATTGAACTCTTTGGCCACATTGAGCAAAGGAATGTGTGGAGAAAAAAAAGTCACAGAATTTCAGGAAAAGAACATCTCGCCAACCATTAAGGACGGGGGTGGTTCAATCATGCTTTGGAGTTGCGTTGCAACCAATCGCACTGGGAACATTTCATGAGTAGAGGGAAGAATGGATTCAATGAAATTTCAAAAAATGACAATATATTCTCTTTTTGCTTAAAATACAAAGGAAATGTGTTAGCTTTAACTTTAGACCTATAAAAGCTCATGTAATCTTCAATTTGCTTAACTGTTCACAAAAACAGTTATTTTGACCAGAGGTGACTACATTTTTACATGCCACTGTATAAAGGGTCCATGTCACTCTACAGCTCAATCTCACACTCGCCCTTAACTCAGGATATCTATTGAACACAGAATGCAACCCAACCACTCCAACACACTCAAAACTGTCACCACATATTGAAAAAGCATCAAGTACCAATGTCATGCACACAATGCACTCACAGCCCACAGGACACATGCCCAAAGTACCAATTAGTCTTTACGGAGACGCTGAGCTTTGCCTTTTTGCTATAAAGAACCTACTAAAGTTTTAAGCTTTAATACACAAAAGGTACAATGCTTAATATGTATGAAAAGATAGGGAAATAGACTTACAAGAAGGGTGCAAAAATAGTTATAAAAACAAAAGATGAAAAAAGCAGGAAAGTTCTATATACTTAGCACTCCTGCGTGAGAAAGTCCTTCCCTGCTCTCAGAAACATGGATAAGAATGTGCACAAGTCCAGTTTGCCTGGGTCCCCAACATGTGTAAATATAAGGGAAATAATCCATTCATTATATACAGCCTACCCTTGGGGATGGGGTGGAACAGGAGCTTACATAAAATTTGTGGGGCCCCATAGGAGAAGTTGTAATTGGGCCCCTCCCCCCAAAAAAATAATTCAGCTGGCTAAAGAAAAGCATGTCACAACTTTGTAGCCCTTACAAAGTAATTTATTTCCTATTGAAATCCCTAGATTCCCCTTTCATTGCCCACCAATAAAATATGGTGCCAACAAAAGTGACCCCCCCCCCCAAACAGTTTTATAACCCCATAGTGAATTCCTCCACATGCACAGTATACACACCTGGCAAAATATGGTGCCCCAACACAATATGACGCCCCAACTGTAACTACCACACAGCCCTCCATATAGCATAATGGGCTTCAATACATTAAAATGACCCCCACGCAGTATGATGGCCCCAACACAACCTTCAACAATGTAAAATGCAAAAACTATAATACCCCCACATAGTCCTCCAAACACTATAATGGGCCCCCATAATGCTCCATACAGTATAAAGAGCCCACATAGTGCTTCATACAGTATAATGCCTCCAAATTATGCTCAATACAATATAATGAGCCCCACATAGTGGTCCGTACAGTACAATGGACCCCACAAAGTGCTTTATACAGTAAAATAGCTGTGGATAGGAGTCTTTATAAAGGTGACTATAAGACAGCTGTCTTTAATGCAGGTAATGAGTTGATTAGGAGCGTCTAACTGGTCTATAGGAGTCAGAACTCTTAATGTTTGGTAGGGGATCAAATACTTTTTTCTCACTGCAAAATGCAAATAAATTTATATAATTTATATTTCTAGATTTTATTTTTGATATTCTATCTCTCAATGTTAAAATTTACCTACCCTTAAAATTATAGGCTGTTCATGTCTTTGGCAGTGGGCAAATCTACAAAATCAGCAAGGTATCAAATAATCATTTCCTTCACTGTATATCGAGGACTATGGGGAGTGTATTACATTCTATGGAGAGCTATGGGGAGTGTATTATACTATATGGAGGGCTATGGGGAGTGTATTATACTATATGGAGAGCTATGGGAGTGTATTATACTATATGGAAGGCTATGGGGAGTGTATTATACAATGTGGAGAGCTATGGGGAGTGCATTATACTATATGGAGGGCTATGGGGAGTGTATTATACTATATGGAAGGCTATGGGGAGTTATACTATATGAAGGGCTATGGGGAGTGTATTATACTATATGAAGGGCTATGGGGAGTGTATTATACTATATGGAGTACTATGGGGAGTGTATTACACTATATGGAGGACTATGGGGCATATATTATATGGAGGACAATGGGGTGTGCATTATACAATATAGAGGACTGTGGTGCATACTATACTTTATAGAGGACTGTGGAGTGCATTATACTATATGGAGGGCTATGGGGAGTGTATTATACTATATGAAGGGCTATGGGGAGTGTATTATACTATATGTAGGGCTATGGGGAGTGTATTACTATTCATTGAGTGATTGGCTTCTTTATGCTGAAACAAAAATCATTGTTCTCCGCAGCACATCGCTCAGTAAAAACAGCAGATATGCTGATGATAACATGATATTGTATGGGGACAGATTAATCTATTAATAATCGTTCTGTTCCTATCATTATTCCTCAGCCGGTGAAAAAAGACCAGGAAACAAGCATCGAACGACTTCAATATTTTCGATCACAGAGGTTTAGCGGCTTGAACTCAGCGCATGTAAATACAGCAGAAATGCTTCTGTGTGATGTGCAATATGTTAGCATTTTGAGCCCCATTTTACATTTTACCCAGGGCCCCACTTTGCCTAAAACCGGCCCTGAATATGCGGACACAATTCAAACCTCCATATGTGAAAAACCCCCTTTATGAATAATATTGGTGGATAAAACAAGACCTTCACAGCTTTCTACACATGAAAGGGAAGATCTCATGACACCTTCTCTTCATTTACCTGATGATCCTGAGGAACATTGGGATCTTCTTGTTTACAGTCCTGCAGAAGAAGAGGACGGTGACATCTCTCTGGTGTTGTCCACTTACTGGACAGAACTGGAAGAAACACATACAGGACTGAATTCATTTTTTACATACAGAATTATAGGCTATGTGTAAATAGTCCTGTCTATTACCCGGTGATGTGAGGGGTCGGGGAACCTCCATAATGACATCCTTGTATAGATCTTTGTGTCCTTCTAAATACTCCCACTCCTCCAAGGAGAAATAGATGGAGACATCCTGACACCTTATAGGAACCTGACAAACACAATGATACCGTCATCACCCAGATCCCTTCATAGCATTACTGTATAATGTCCCAGTATTCCCAGCAGTGTCACCTCTCCAGTCAGCAGCTCAATCATTTTGTAGGCGAGTCCTAGGATCTTCTGGTCATTGAGGTTTTCATAAATCAGGAGATGAGGTGGAGGTCCCATGATTGGGCTCAGGGATCTTCCCCATCCCTCAGACACAGGGTCCTGACAGGGCTCACTGGAGGTCTGCCTCACTACTGTGTAATCCTGTTTATGAACACATTAATAAATCTCACTACAGACATTTCCAGAGTCCTCACCTCTCCAGTTGTATCTATTTTGTTATTCCCATATAGATCAAATGTTGTAATGTGACGTCATCAGAATCTCTCACCTCTCCAGTAAGCCGGAAAAGAATCTCTAGGGTGAGGTGAAATATTCTCTCTGCCATCTTGTCTTTGTCCATATTCATCCTTGATGGGTCAATAAGGAAAATTCTCCTATATCGAAGATCTCCACTAAAAGGATCCGATGTTGTAAGAAAATGAATGGGAAGAAGATGAACTGATATAAAATCATAAAGATCTCATGTAAAAAATTTCTGGAGCCGTTACAAGCTTCAAATAATAACTACATCAGGTCATGTACACCATCGGTCATGTCAGGTGGTTCATCAGGACGGCCATGTGCACAGTCCTGCCCTTGGTAGGTCAGGCCATCACTTATAAAAAACAAAACCCAAGATAAAAACAAAATTAGCAAATACTCTGCAGTAAATAAATAGCAATAGTGCATGAAAATAACATGGGATACTTGATGAAGATAATTTTGATCAAATAATCGTAAAAGCCATTACACCACGTCACAGTGACAATATTTGAGACAGTCCTAATCACTAGTATTAAAATCCTTAATGTCCTTATGACATCATTTACATCATTTGACATATGGTAAGATTAGAGGTTACGACCATCCTGAACAGGGTCACCGCAACTTGGTTGGATGGCTTTTACTTTTTTGATCAAAATTATGTTAACCAAATACACTACTTTATTTTCATGCACTATTGCTATTTATTTACTGCAGAGTTTTTGCTCATTTTGTTTTTATCTCAAGTTTTATCAGCTTAGGCCTCTTTCACACTTCCGTCTTTGAGCTCCCGTCGAGATACGTTGTTTTTTGAGAAAACAGGATCCTGCAAAAAATGTTCTCATAGACTTGTATTAGCGACGTATCGCGACATATGGCCACACGTTTCGTCCGTCGTGCACTGGATCCTGCGGAATTTGACAGCCCGTTGTTTGGAAAAAACATTCAAATGAACGTTTTTTGTCTGCAGTGGAAAAATGTGCCAGGATGCCTCCTGCGTCATTCTACAGAATGGGAGCCTATGAACGCAGGATCCCGCAGTCACTGTGAAATGCAGGAATCTAGTGACGGATCCTATTTTTACATTTGAGCATGCCTGGAAGCATTTTCCAACTCTCTCTCTCTCTCTCTCTCTCTTTGTTTCAGGCTCTTATCCTCCTATCTCTATACTCATGCTTCCTTACCATAAAATTCAGCTTCGGAAGTATGCAAAAGAACAGCTAAACAAACCTGATGAGGTTAATCTTTGGCAACAATGATCAAATGTATGTGTGGAGAAAAAAGGGCACAGAATTTCAGGAAAAGAACATCTTGCCAACCATTAAGCATGGGGGTAGAATAATCATGCTTTGGGTTGTGTTGCAGACAATGGCATGGGGAACATTTCATGGGTAGAGAGAAGAATGGAATCAATGAAATTTCATCAAATTCTTGATGCAAACATAACACCATCTGTAAAAACGCTGAAGTTGAAAATAGGTTGGCTTCTACAAATGTATAATGATCCTAAACACACATCAAAATTCACAATGGACTACCTCAAAAGGTGTAAGCTGATAGTTTTACAATGGCCCTCACAGTTCCCCGATCTGACCATCATTGAAAATCTGTGGCTAGATCCCAACATCACAAGGAGCACTGTGCAAGCGATCATATTGAAATGGAAGAAGTATCATACCACTGCAAATCTACCCGGCCATCCCTCTAAACTTTCATCTCAAACAAGGATCACTCTGGATGAACTGTAGAGATCTACAGCTGAGGTAGGACAGTCTGTCCATAGGACAACAATCAGTTGTACAATGCACAAATCTGGCCTTTATGGAAGAGTGGCAAGAAGAAAGCCATTTCTCAAAGATATCCATAAAAAGCGTAAGTTAATGTATGCAACAAGCCACCTGGGAGACACACCAAACATGTGGAAGAAAGTGCTCTGGTCAGATGAAACCAAAATCGAACTTTTTGCCAACAATGCCAAATGATATGTTTGGAGTAAAGGCAACACAGCTCATCACCCTAAACACACCATCCCCAATGCCAAACATAGTGGTGGCAGCATCATGGTTTGGGCCTGCTTTTCTTCAGCAGGGACAGGGAAGATGGTTAAAATTGATGGGAAGATGGATGGAGCCAAATACAGGACCATCCTTGAAGAAAACCTGTTGGAGTCTGCAAAAGACCTGAGACTGGGACGGAGATTTGTCTTCCAACAAGACAATGATCCCAAAACATAAAGGAAAATCTACAATGGAATGGTTCACAAATAAACGTATCCAGGTGTTAGAATGGCCAAGTCAAAGTCCAGACCTCAATTCAATTGAGAATCTGTGGAAAAGAGTTGAAAACTGCTGATCACAAACTATCTCCATCAAACCTCACTGAGCTTGAGCTGTTTGCCAAGGAAGAATGGGCAAGAATTTCAGTCTCTCGATGTACGAAACTGATAGAGACATACCCCAAGCGACTTGCAGCTGTAATCGCAGCAAAAGGTGGCGCAAAAAGTATTAAGTGAACAGGGCCGAATAATATTGCACGCCCACTTTTCAGTTTTTGAATTTCCACAAAAATTTAAAATAACCAATAAATTTCGTTCAACTTCACAATTGAGTTCCACTTGTTGTTGATTCTTCACCAAAAATGTACATTTGGTATATTTATGTTTGAAGCATGATATGTGGGAAAAAGGTTGAAAAGTTAAAGTGGGCCGAATAGTTTCGCAAGGCACTGTAAATAAATACTCACCATTCCTCAGTTCCCTATTTCTACAGTATTGGCAGTGAGCATTCTAATCCTCTGCACATCTTGACACAGCAGTGCGGTGAGGCTCCAGGATGCCAACAGTTGAAAGTGCGACAGCAGGTGGGCAGGGCCCTGGTTCCGGTGCTAGAAATGGGCCCCAAATAGACTGCATGGTTTGAAGCCATTAGTGGTATGCTACAGGTGTGGAACATTATTCCCATTCTTCCTGGGTTCACCCATGGGAGGATCCTTCATTACCCATGCACATTGAAAGATAGAATATCCAGAATAAAATCCAGAAAATCACATTGTATAAATTATATAAATTTATTTGCATTACAAAATCAGCAAGTGATCAAATAATTATTTCCTTCACTGTATATGACATGATATGAATCTTGCCTGAAAGATGTTACAGACAGAGGATGTCGCTTATTTAGGGTAGTAGCCATGTGATCCTAGTAGACTACACTCTGAATTTACCTAGTAAAGTGGTGTGTGGGGTGTCAGAAGGGGAACTCATGTGCTAATGGTGTTTTCCCAAGCAGGTTACAAGGATGTTTGAAAAGTTTGTGAACCCTTCAAAATTCTTTATTTTTGTGGAAATGTAATTATTTAATCAAATTATTTTTTCAGTCCTAAAAGTAGGCATTGAGTAAAGTCATAACAAAAGAGTAAAAAAAGGAAAATAATCCAATAGAACATGTCTGTGATAGACAAAAATTAACTTTTAGGATTAGCAGATAACACTGATCTATGGCCAAATTGGTTCAGAGATGAAAACAGTTGAAATTTTGTGGTGACGAAAACTAAAATGATCCATAAAAGGGAACCTGCAGGATTGTGCACAGTAACCTACAGACAGTGTCAGGTCAGCGCCATTACACTGATTAAAATGATACCTGGCTGATGAAATCCGTCTTGTGGTTGTTGTTTAATCTTTTTTTGCATTTTTCAATTAATGAGATTCTCGTGCTTTGGGGCGGCCAGTGGGCACGGCTTTATGTGGTGCTCTCTTTACATATTCATCTGTATAGGCTTATGGCAGGTCACTGATCCTTCAGTGACCTGCCCCCTATTTTACATACTGCATAAAATATTGTTTTAAAAATAAAAAAAAACATCAATCATCAGGCAGCGCTTACGCTGTAGCATAACACAATGGATAATATGCATGTATTCATTTTTTTATTATATTCTTTTCAATAGCACCGCCCCGCAGTGCTTGCCGCATTCAACTGTATAGGCATCATAGAGGCCTATATAGTTGAAAGCAATAATGGAGGAGTGAGTGTCATGTGACGCTCCCTCTCCCATCATTCCCCTCTGACACTGCATGTACACGATGACGTCACTTCATTGCGTACCCGCTGTGTGCCAGGCAGTGCAGCTGTGATACCAGAATCAGCGTGGGACTGAGGAGGAGAGGTGAGTACTGTGTTTGTTATATATATATATATATATATATAATATATATATATATTATCAGAAAAAGAAAAGCAGCACAAAAAAAATAATACAAAAAGTGGACTTTATTGCCTGAGCGGCGTGGCGATGTTTCGGATAAAAGAATCCTTTTTCGTGTATCCGAAACGTTGCCACGCCGCTCAGGCAATAAAGTCCACTTTTTGTATTATTTTTTTGTGCTGCTTTTCTTTTTCTGATACTATAACTGGAGGCTTTTTGGACTGCTGGTTGGCAGAGCTTTGCACACCATTGAGGTAGTATTGGATGCTGTTCCTATTATATATATATATATATATATATATATATATATTCTGGGGAGAAGGCTGCATTATATTCTGTGGGGGGGCTGCATAATATTCTGTGAGGGTAGCTGCATTATACCTTATGAGGGAGACTGCATTTTACCCTATGAGGGGGCTACATTATATTTTAAGGGGGGCTACATTATACCTTATGAGGAGGTTGCATTTTATTCTGTGGGGGGGTCGCATTGTACTATATGAGGGGGGTTACATTATATTGTATGAGGGGCGGCATTATATTCTATGAAGGGGCTGATTTGTATTCTCTGGGGGGGCTACGTTATATTCTATAAGGGAGGCTACCCCAATCCCTGCTACATAGTTATATTATACCCTGATATTGGCGGGTTTTACCGCATAATTGGTGGTCTT
Organism: Ranitomeya imitator; assembly: GCF_032444005.1. Classification (NCBI taxonomy): domain Eukaryota; kingdom Metazoa; phylum Chordata; class Amphibia; order Anura; family Dendrobatidae; genus Ranitomeya; species Ranitomeya imitator. The sequence continues at coordinate 394,833,396 of NC_091283.1, forward strand.
TTATTTATTTCTATGTAGCTACATAGTGGGCCCCAAGAATGGTTTTCTCTGGTGGGCCCAAGGTGCTCCAGTCCGACGCTGGCCATGTTGCATTTGATATGACTAAAGAGTGGAAATCCCCCAGAAGTGACCCTATTTTGGAAACTAGACCACTGAGGGAAGTTACCTAGATGTCTAGATGTGTGGTGAGCACCTTGAACCCCCAAATACATTTTTTCCACAAAAATATTTATTAGGCCAAATTTTTTTTATTTTCACGAGGGTAACAGGAGAAAATGCACCATATAATTTGTTGTGCAATTTCTCCTGAGTACGTTGATACTGAACATGTGCAGGAAAACTACTGCTTGGGTGCACGACAGGGTTTGGTAGGGAAGTTGCACCATTTGACTTTTTGAATGTAAAATTTGCTCGAATCATGTTTGGAGAGCTTCTGATGTGCTTAAAAAGTGGAAAGTGCCCACAAGTGATCCATTTTGGATACTAGACAGTTCAAGGAACTTATCTAGATATAATCCAATAATAAGAAAAAAACAGCCGCACATCTCAAATCTTCCGTGGAATAAAAAGAACCTTTTGTCCTTTATTTCATTTGCACTAAGTGGACAAGGTTATAATGGAGGCGTTAGTAGAACACACAGAAAAAGAGGACTACTGCCGTTTCGCGTCTTGCACGCTTCAACGGTCATAGGACCCTTTGAAGCGTGCAAGATGCGAAACGGCCGTAGTCCTCTATTTCTGTGTGTTCTGCTAACGTCCCTCCCTTATAACCTTGTCCACTTTGTGCAAATTAAATAAAGGACAAAGGTTTTTTTATTCCACGGAAGATTTGAGTTCTGCGGCTGTTTTTTTCTTATTATTGGATTACTTCATATGTATTTTTCAGCACGCACCTCTACACACCGTGAATATACTGTGAAGGATGTCGTTGATTCAGAGATCACCGTCTCCACCAGTAAGTCGATTTTTTGTCTTTGTGCCTTTCAATTTTCTCTTTTTTTGTGACTTATCTAGATATGTTGTGAGCACCTTGAACCCCAAGATGCTTCATGGAAATTTATAATGTAAAGCTGTGAAAATCATATTTCTCCCACAAAAAATGTTATTCTAGCACCAATTTTTTTTAGCTTTCACAAGAGTAACAGGAGAAAATGGAACTCAAACTTTGTTGTTCAATTTTCCTGAGTATGCAGATCCCCTATCTGTGGAGGAAAATTAGTGTTTGGGTGCACAGTAGGGTTCAGAAAGGATGGAGTGAAGTCTTGGAATGCAGAATATGATGGAATGTTCTGTGGATGTCTTGTTACGCTTGAGAGCGTCTAATGTGCCTAAACAGTGGAATAAGCATGAGACATCACTAACCAAACACCATAAAGACCAAGAGATTTCCAAACAAGCCAGGGGTAAAGTTGTAAAAGTCAGAGTTGGGCTAAAAAAAATATCCCAAACTTTGATGAACCCCTGCAGTAACAAGAAATCTATTATCATCAATGGAAAGAACATGGTAACACAACAAACCTGCCAAGAGAGGGCGTGTCATGGGGAGCCTAGGTAGGCTAAAGCTAATAACCCGGGCCCCTGCAATATCCCTGAGACTAGGGAAACCCTGTCTGTCCCTCTCCCAGAGATTACACTGATGGTGTGCTTGTCTGGGCCGCCAGGCCTGACCCTGACTCCTGCTTCAGTACTAATCTGAAACCTCCACCCTCCACCCAGTGATAATACCTCACACCAACCCCTACAGAAAGCACAGACAGGGAAAACCAAAAACGCACCACGCCGCAAACACACTCAGGAAAACACTATAATGTGCACAGGGCAAAACAAAACACAAATATGGGAAGGAGAAATATGACAAAGGATCATACACCACCAGATATGATATTTCCACTCCAAGACCACCACTCCAAACCGAGATCACCAGGCACAAGACACAAGCTATAATCGGCGACGCCCAAAGTTCAGAAGAACTATTTAAAGGCCGTGGGCGTGACCCAGCCTCCAATCCGAGTACCAGCTAGATTAACCCCGGACAACCTAGATAAAATCTAGCCGGCGCCACTGAGCGCATAGTGGACGAATGCAGAATTACCGCTGTTTGTCGGACGCCCTAGTGTGAATAGCGTCCAACATGACAGTACCCCGCCTTCTACGAGGGACCCCAGGGCCCTCACGACTTATAGGACCCGGCTTGTCCGGATGGCGGCGGTGAAACATATTGACCAGCCGGTCCGCATGAATGTCCGAGGCTGATACCCAAGACCTCTCCTCAGGCCCATAACCACACCAGTGTACCAGGTATTGTAAAGTGCGGCGCACTACTCGAGAGTCAACCACCTTGGAGACTTCAAACTCTAAATTGCCATCCACCAAAACTGGAGGTGGCATCGGCACCGTGTCCACAGAACCCACCACCTTTTTAAATAAAGACCTGTGGAACACATTGTGAATCTTATGTACCGTAGGGAGCTCCAATCGGTAGGCTACCGGGTTAATGATGGCAGCGACCCTAAACGGACCAATAAACTTTGGACTCAATTTAAGGGATGGTATTTTGAGTCTTATGTTTTTTGTGGACAGCCACACCCAGTCACCCACACTCAGGTCCGGACCTGGCACACGTCTACTGTCAGCCACACGTTTGTGCCTTGCCCGCACGCTCAAAAGCTTCACTCTCCTCCAAACTGATGACAGTTGTGCTCCTAACTGGTCCTCCTCCGGGACGCCGGAAGAGCCCCCCTGACTCAAAGTACAAAATTGAGGATGGTGCCCGTAAACACAAAAAAAGGAGACTCCCCAGAAGATTCCTGGTGGTGATTATTTATGGCAAACTCAGCCAAAGGAAGGAATGTCGACCACTCCTCTTGGTTGTCAGAAACAAAGCAGCGTAAGTACTGCTCCAAAAGGCCAACTTGACAGCCAACAACTCCCTGTTGCCGATATCGTAGTTACGTTCGGCTGGCGACAGTTTCTTGGAGAAATAGGTGCAAGGACGCAACTCGCTCAAGGATGAGCCTTGTGACAGCATCGCCCCCACACCAACCTCAGACGCATCGACTTCCACGGTAAATGGTTTCGATACGTCCGGCTGCACCAGAATGGGGGCCGAAGCAAAACTGTTCTTAAGAAATTCAAATGCGCGCACAGCAGCCTCAGGCCAGACGGAGAAATTGGTACCCTTTTTTTGTCATGTCAGTAAGCAAGCGGTTTAGCAATGGTAGAAAAATCTTTGATAAACTTCCTATAGCAGTTAGAAAACCCAAGGAACCGCTGAAGCGCTTTTAGATTATCAGGCCGTTCCCAACACAGCACCGCTTGCACCTTAGCGGCGTCCATTTTAAACTCAGAAGCGGACACAATATAACCCAAGAAAGCCAACTCCTGAACCGAAAATACACATTTCTCAAGTTTTGCATAAAGCTTATTCTCTCTGAGAAGCTGTAACACCTGCCTGACATGCTCTAAATGAGTATCACGGTCGCAAGAATATATGAGAATGTCATCAAGGTACACAATAACGAATTTCCCCAAAACATGCGAGAACACATCATTTATGAAATGTTGAAATACTGCAGGCGCGTTTGTCAACCCAAATGGCATCACCAAATTTTCAAAATGACCCTCTGGAGTATTAAAAGCCGTCTTCCACTCATCACCTTGACGGACTCTTATGAGGTTGTACGCCCCCATGAGGTCAAGCTTAGTAAACCACTTAGCACCTGCCACCTGGTTGAACAAATCAGGTATCAGTGGCATAGGGTATGGATCACAAACCGTAATCTGGTTTAACTCCCTGAAATCCAGACACGGGCGTAGTCCGCCATCTTTCTTCTTAACGAAGAAGAACCCCGCTGCCACCGGCGAGTACGAAGGCCTGATGTGCCCTTTGCTCAAACTTTCAGCAATGTAGTCCTTTAACGCTTGCCTCTCAGGACCAGAGATGTTAAACATCTTTGCTTTCAGCAATTTGGCCCCTGGTTTAAACCTGATAGTACAGTCATAGGGGCGATGTGGTGGTAATTCAGAGCAACCCTTCTCTGAGAACACATCCGCGAAATCCAGCAGTGACTCAGGAATGCTAGGAGTCACAGCGGACACACGTGTGGCCAGGCAATTCTCCTGGCAGAATTCGCTCCACTGAATTATGTCCTGAGTTTTCCAGTCAATCACCGGGTTGTGCATAGATAACCATGGAAAACCCAAAACCATTTGAGCAGGAAGATTCCTGAGTACCCTACATGTAACCTGCTCGAAATGTAGGACCCCAAGGTGGAGTTTCACCTCAGCCACAAACTCAGTAATCTTCCCTTGTGGAAGAGGAGAAGAATTGATGGATAACCGCCCGGATAGGATGAGGCAGTTTTTCGATCCTGAAACCAGCTGTGCGCGCAAACTCCTCATCAATGAGATTAGTGGGAGAACCACTATCCACAAAAACAGTGATTGGCAGCTCTCTGCCAGCGATCATAACTTTTGCAGGGAGCATGCATTGAGAAACCAACTCTGAGCTTAGTAGTTTTCCGCCGTTGCGCTTTTCTTAGATAGCAGAGGACAAGTATTTACATAATGACCAGTTTTACCACAGCAAAAACAGGCTCCCTGCTTCCTGAGCAAAGGGGCTCGATATTTAACATGTGACACCCCTGCGATTTGCATAGGCTCCGTGGGCTCACCTGCAGCAACCTTACGTGTACCTACACCCTCTCCCATAGGCGGCGTCTCTTGCTCCCCCTGATGAAAACGGCGATCAATGCGGACAACAAGAATCATAGCGGACTCTAGAGAAGCAGGAGTCTCGTACATCAGGAGGGCTTTTTTAACCCTTCCTGAAACCCCATGAATAAACTGACTCCGCAGCGCGGGATCATTCCATTGTGTGTCGACCGCCCAGCGGTGAAATTCAGAACAGTAATCCTCCGCCATACGCTCCCCCTGGCGGATAGCGCAAATTTTAGATTCTGCTAGAGCCATTCTGTCAGGATCATCATAAATGAGTCCAAGAGCAGAGAAAAAACTCTCCACTGAGTTAAATGCAGCTGAATCAGATGGTAACGAAAACATCCATGCTTGGGGGTCCCCGTTGAGTAATGACAACACCAGGCCCACACGCTGAGCCTCATTACCTGAGGAGATCGGGCGCATACGAAAATAAAGTTTGCAAGCTTCACGAAAAGTAACAAATTTACTGCGTTCCCCAGCAAAACTTTCAGGTAAAGGAAACTTAGGCTCAGCAACTCTACCTGCGGATTCAGCTTACACATTAGCTACTACTAGACCCTGTTGTTGAACTGCCCCCTTCAACTCAGTGACCGGACAGCGCCTCCAACTGGCGGGTTATGGAATTCATGGGATCCATCGAATACAAAAATATGGGCCAATTATAATGTCACGGGAAGCCTAGATAGGCTAAGGATACCGTCACACTATACAATTTACCAACGATCACGACCAGCGATACGACCTGGCCGTGATCGTAGGTAAGTCGTAGTGTGGTCGCTGGAGAGCTGTCACACAGTCAGCTCTCCAGCGACCAACGATGCCGAGGTCCCCGGCTAACCAGGGTAAACATCGGGTTACTAAGCGCAGGACCGCGCTTAGTAACCCGATGTTTACCCTGGTTACCAGCGTAAAAAAAAAACAGCACATACTTACATTCCGGTGTCTGTCCCTTGCCGTCTGCTTCCCGCACTCACTGACTGCCGGCCGTAAAGTGAAATCACAGCACAGCGGTGACGTCACCGCTGTGCTCTGCTTTCACTTTACGGCCGGCAGTCACAGTGCGGGAAGCAGACGGCAAGGCACCTGACGGACACCGGAATGTAAGTATGTACTGTTTTTTTTTTTTACATTTACACTGGTAACCAGGATAAACATCGGGTTACTAAGCGCGGCCCTGCGCTTAGTAACCCGACGTTTACCCTGGTTACAAGCGAACGCATCGCTAGATCGGTGTCACACACACCGATCTAGCGATGACAGCGGGAGATCCAGCGACGAAAGAATGTTCCAAACGATCTGCTACGACGTACCATTCTCAGCAGGATCCCTGATCGCTGCTGCGTGTCAGACACAGCGATATGGTATGGATATTGCTGGAACGTCACGAATCGTACCGTCGTAGCGATCAAAATGGCACTGTGTGACGGTACCCTTAAGCTAATAACCCGTGCCCCTGCGATATCCCTCAGACTAGGGAAACCCTGTATGTCCCTCTCCCAGAGATTACACAGATGGTGTGCTTGTCTGGGCCGCCAGGCCTGACCCTGACTGCTGCTTCAGTACTAATCTGAAACCTCCACCCTTCACCCAGTGATAATACCTCACACCAACCCCTACAGAAAGCACAGACAGGGAAGACCAAAAACGCACCACACCGCAAACACACTCAGGAAAACACTATAATGTGCACAGGGCAAAACAAAACACAAATATGGGAAGGAGAAATATGACAAAGGATCATACACCACCAGATATGATATTTCCACTCCAAGACCACCACTCCGAACCGAGATCACCAGGCACAAGACACAAGCTATAATCGGTGATGCCCAAAGTTCAGAAGAACTATTTAAAGGCCGTGGGCGTGACCCAGCCTCCAATCCGAGTACCAGCTAGATTAACCCCGGACAACCTAGATAAAATCTAGCCGGCGCCATTGAGCGCATAGTGGACGAATGCAGAATTACCACTGTCTGTCGGACGCCCTAGTGTGAACAGCGTCCGACATGACAGGGCGCCCACCAAGACTCTCAGCCCGGGCAAGGACTGCAGTAATCAGAGAGACTGCAAAGAGACCAAAGGTTACCCTGAAGGAACTGCAAAGTTCCCATGCAAAGACTAGAGTATCTGTCCATATGACCACAATAAGCCATACAGTTCACAGAGGTACCCCAAATGGAAGAGTGGGAAGAAAAAAGCCTTTGCTTACACACAAAAATTGTAAGGCTCGTTTTGAGATTGCCAAAAGACATGTGGGACACCCTAAAAAAGGATAGAGGAAGGTGCTGCTCTCAGACCAAAACTGAACTTTTTAGCTAACAAGGTAATCGTTATGTCTGGCACCAAACCAACACAGCTTATCACCCCAGAACACCATTCGCACAGTGAAACATGGTGGTGGCAGCATCATGCTGTTGAGATGTTTTTCAGAAGCAGTGTCAGGGAAAATGGATAGTGCAAAATACAGGGATATTCTTGAGCAAAACCTGTTTCAGTCTGTCACTGATTTGAGACTGGGATAGAGGTTCACCTTCCAACAAGACAATGGCCCAAAGTATACTGCTAAAGCAACACTTGAGTGGTTTAAGAGGAAACGTACATGTTTTTGGAGTGGCCTAGTCATGGCCCAGACCTCAATCCAATTGAGAATCTGTGGTCAGATTAGAAGATTGCTGTTCAACAAAGGAACCAATTTAACTTGAAGGAGCTGGAGCAGTTTTGTCTTGAAGAATGGGCAAAAATCCCAGTAGCAAGATGTGGAAAACTTACAGAGGCTTATCCAAAGCAACTTGCAGTTGTAATGGCCACAAAAGGAGGCTCTACAAAGTACTGACTTAAGGGGGGTGAATAGTTATGCACAATGAAGCTTTCAGTTATTTTGTCCTATTTGTTGTTTGCATCACAATAAAAAGAAAAACAAATGTTCAGTTATACGCATGTTCTTTATATGAACTGAAGCAGACTTAAAAAAAAAAAACAGTGAAATTCCACGTTGCGGTAAAACATGAAAAATGCCAAGGGGTGAATACTTTTGCAAGCCGTTGTATATCACACTGACACAGGATCTGATCTATTGTACATATATTATAGTGTGTATTGCTGTCACCTTTTTATCCAGTCTCTGTATCATGGAAATTCCCTTTATTTTATGTCTCCGTAGACTTATATATTTATCAGGTGAATTAATAAACATTTCTATTATTCTGTAAAGCGACGATCTTCAGTCTTTATACTTTTCTGTCTCGTTCCATGTAGGATTTATACATTTAGGACTCGTGTGAGAATCTGATGGAGTTTTAGGTCAAATTCATCCATTTTATTTTATGGTTAGCCAATAAAGGTATCACTCCAAGAATACTTTTGTCATCATTGGGCAGAAAAGTATTTACATCGATTTTTTCTGGCTAACACGGTACCACAATGCAATTTGTTATTGTACATCATTCAGAATTATGGAAAATTCTAAAGATTTCCCGACCTTTCAGGCTCCGCTGTATGTTCTAGGGGTCAGAGAGACCCCGACCTTCAGCCCATTAGGGTTTAGTCCTGTTCCCCCATCACACCCTCCCTGCTCCCTCATTACCTGTCACCAGTGCAGACGTCGTCTCTCACATGGAGCAAAATGGAGACTGGCTCCTCCCCTCCATGGGACTGATCACATGACTGTGACATCATCACAGGTCCTGGAAGCACAGAACAGCTGTATATCTAGTGGGTTCGGGTTGCATCTAGATCAAAGTTGATTCCTGGAGCTCCTCATACAGACACCATTCTATTCCCCTCTGCTGTTATTTTAATGCGTTTTTTATGAAATATCTCAAGGTTTTAATGGAGCAGACATCACAGGTCAGACAGGAAAGTTCATTACACTGTTCTGTATTTTATGGATTTGATTAAAATTATTATTTTTTCCTGATTTATAAAACTTACATTTATATTATCACTTTCTGTAATATAAATAATTACGCTCAGCGCTGATTGTTCAGTGTCAGCAGAATGTAACGTCTCCCGTCTGTCATCCTGTCTGCAGCCGCGACATTGTGAGGAGTGGGCGGAGCTTCACGGGGAGAAAGAGCGCAACCGACAGTCATCATAACAGCGCAACCAACAGTCATCATAACAGAGTGCAACCGACAGTCACCATAACAGAGCGCATCCGACAGTCATCATAAAACAGCGCAACCGACAGTCATCATAACAGAGTGAAACCGACAGTCATCATAACAGAGCGCAACCGACAGTCATCATAACAGAGCAACTGACAGTCATCATAACAGAGTGCAACCGACAGTCATCATAAAAGAGCGCGACCGACAGTCATCATAAAAGAGCGCAACCCACAGTCATCATAAAAGAGTGCAACCAACAGTCATAATAGAGCAAAACCGACAGTCATCATAACAGAGCAACCAACAGTCATCATAACAGAGTGCAACCGACAGTCATCATAAAACAGCGCAACCAACAGTCATCATAAAAGAGCGCAACCGACAGTCACCATAATAGAGCAAGGAAAAATAGTGAAAAACCAGCTCACCTATTAGGCATTTGTTGTGGGGAAGCCCGGATACCGTGCAGTCATCACGTGGAACGATAAGGCAAACAGGAAAAGAAATCCAGCTTCCAAAAATATCAAGATTTATTGAGCAGGCTACGCGTTTCGAACAATGAGTTCTTTTTCAAAGCTTTGAAAAAGAACTCATTGTTCGAAACGCGTAGCCTGCTGCTACTCATTCTCCTGTGAACCATGTCATTGGACTTTGGATTTTATCCTCAATAAATCTTGATATTTTTGGAAGCTGGATTTCTTTTCCTGTTTGCCTTACCATAATAGAGCGCCACCAACAGTCACACTTTTGTGATGTGGATTCTGGTGATTCTGTCGCCTGCGCTCCGTCACTGGCTGAGACTTGTGCACATACAGGAAAATTTGAATTCTATCAAAACTGAAGAATCAGAGATTTGTGTAAAGTTTTATAATACGAATAGCAATAATCAAAAAATGAACTTTATTTATTAAAAAAGCACAAAGTGGCTGATGCTTGCTCTCTCTAACCCCTTGTTAGGCCTCTTTCAGAAGTCAGTGTCTCAGGTACGTGTGATGACAGTTTTCACATGTACCGGAGACATACATTCAAGCAAAAGGGTCTGTGCACATGTCAGTGTGTTTCCATGGACCATGTGTCCGAGGGCAAAATACGCTGACAGATCCGTTTTTAACAGCAGCATGGGCTGCAAAACGTCGTGCGAGTTTGGCTAGGAAGCAGCACTACAGTTAGTGCTGTTCCCCGGGTGCTGAAGACAGCTCACATCATTCTCCCCTGCTCTACCAATGATCAGCGCGAGCAGGGAAGATTGCTGAGAGTTATATTCCACTGATAACAGAGTGAGTAGGCAGCAGCTGATTGGACTACTACTCCCATCATCCTAAACCTGCTGCTGCTAATAACAGTGAGAGCAGGTGGCAACTGATGGAAGTATTCATCAGCCACCGCCTGCACTATAAATAAATTTAAAAAAGGCATGGTTTCCCCAGTGCTTTTGATAACCATTAACCAGCCAGGTAAAACAGACAGCTGCAGGCTGCAATCCTCAGCTGTCAGCTTCAGCAAGGCTTGTTATCAAGAATAGAGGGGTCCCCATGCCATATTTTTTAATAATTTAAATAAAAAATTTAAAAAACGCGTAGGATCCACCCAGCGTCGGACTGGGGTGTCTGGGGCCCACCAGAGGAATAGACTCTAGGGGCCCACCCTACAGCTATATGCAAATATCTGTCATTATAGTGGAGCATCGGCTGTAAAACACCAGCGGCTGCTGCACATCTACCGTGTGCCCCAATAACTGGGATGTATAATTACGGTAGTTTACATTAATGGGATTCTTGGTTAAAACAAGTTATCACCGATCCATGGGCTCCACAGGATAGGTGATCGCTTAGATCCGACCATTAGAAACTGCACCGATCGGAAGAATGGGGAAGTTTTATCCCTGGCAGGAAACTTTTATCACTATTTTAAAATGCAGCGGCAGGTGGGATGTCTGACCGCAGCTCCATTCATTCTCTTTGGGGCTTCCAGAAAAAAACAAGTGCAGCCACTGAGGGAATGAATGGATCAGTGATCTAGTCGGACATGCCACTCCAGTCTAATGGGGATAAAAAGTTCCACATTTTGCTGAATGGGTCCAAGCAGTCAGACCCCCACCAATCAATACGTTATCACTTATCCTGTGGAGAGGTGATTACTTTTTTTCCACAGGAAACCCCCTGTAAGTGCATCTCCACCGCTGTGTACAAAGTATTAAAACTCTAATGGAAATAAAGAATCTTCTCCTAATTAATATCAGAGAGAACAAATGACCGCCATATACAACACAATCCACTATACCAAGACCAATATTACCACATACAAGAATAAATACCACCACACTATGACCAGACCCCATAGTGACCGAATAATACTACATACAAGGGACAAATACCATCACACCATGACCAGACCACATAGTGACCGAATAATACTACATACAAGGGACAAATACCACCGCACCATGACCAGACCACATAGTGACCGAATAATACTACATACAAGGGACAAATACCATCACACCATGACCAGACCCCATAGTGACCGAATAATACTACATACAAGGGACAAATACCATCACACCATGACCAGACCACATAGTGACCGAATAATACTACATACAAGGGACAAATACCACCGCACCATGTCAAGACCACATATTACCACCACATAGTGACTGAATACTACAATACTGATCAGTAATAAAAAAAAAACAAAAAACACAATACTATCACCATAAGTGCCAGTATTCACAGGAGATCTGTACTTAGTATGCAGTGTCTGTGTACATGTAATACAGAGATCACTGGTGGTATTATACACAGGAGCTCTGTATATAATGTACAGTTAGGTCCTTATATATTTGGACAGAGACAACATTTTTCTATTTTTGGTTATAGACATTACCAGAATGAATTGTAAACAAAACAATTCAGATGCAGTTGAAGTTCAGACTTTCAGCTTTTATTTGAGAGTATTCACATTAAAATTGGATGAAGGGTTTAGAAGTTTTAGCTCCTTAAAGGGAAGGTGCCACCAGTTTTCTTGCATTTTGTTTTTTTGTGAAATTAAGCTTAAAATAGTAATTAAAATGTATTAATGCAATGTTTGCACTGTTTGCAAACATTTCTATATGAAAAATATTATATATTTTTCTACAAATATACATATTTACCACCAGGGGGAGCATTTTCCGTTTTAGACCTCAAGCAGCTATAGTAAGATTTAGCAGCTCTGCCCCAGGGATATTAGACCACCCAAAAGGGGAGGGGAATGGTGATGTCAGCAGTTACTGCCCCAATTTTGCTTCTAAGGCCGCCGTCACACATGCGAGTTTTACGGACGTAAGAGCGCAGAATCTACGTCCGTAAAACTCGCAAAAAATACGGCACAATTATTCTCTATGCCCCTGCTCCTATTTGCCGTATTTTACTGATCAGTATTATACGGCTTTCTACGGCCGTACAAAATCGCAGCATGCTGCGTTTGTCACCGTACTGCGCAAGAAATACGCCAATGAAAGTCTATGGAAGCGTGAAAAATACGGATTACACACGGACAAGCAGTGTGACTTGCGAGAAATACATAGTAACATAGTAACATAGTAACATAGTAACATAGTTAGTAAGGCCGAAAAAAGACATTTGTCCATCCAGTTCAGCCTATATTCCATCATAATAAATCCCCAGATCTACGTCCTCCTACAGAACCTAATAATTGTATGATACAATATTGTTCTGCTCCAGGAAGACATCCAGGCCTCTCTTGAACCCCTCGACTGAGTTCGCCATCACCACCTCCTCAGGCAAGCAATTCCAGATTCTCACTGCCCTAACAGTAAAGAATCCTCTTCTATGTTGGTGGAAAAACCTTCTCTCCTCCAGACGCAAAGAATGCCCCCTTGTGCCCGTCACCTTCCTTGGTATAAACAGATCCTCAGCGAGATATTTGTATTGTCCCCTTATATACTTATACATGGTTATTAGATCGCCCCTCAGTCGTCTTTTTTCTAGACTAAATAATCCTAATTTCGCTAATCTATCTGGGTATTGTAGTTCTCCCATCCCCTTTATTAATTTTGTTGCCCTCCTTTGTACTCTCTCTAGTTCCATTATATCCTTCCTGAGCACCGGTGCCCAAAACTGGACACAGTACTCCATGTGCGGTCTAACTAGGGATTTGTACAGAGGCAGTATAATGCTCTCATCATGTGTATCCAGACCTCTTTTAATGCACCCCATGATCCTGTTTGCCTTGGCAGCTGCTGCCTGGCACTGGCTGCTCCAGGTAAGTTTATCATTAACTAGGATCCCCAAGTCCTTCTCCCTGTCAGATTTACCCAGTGGTTTCCCGTTCAGTGTGTAATGGTGATATTGATTCCCTCTTCCCATGTGTATAACCTTACATTTATCATTGTTAAACCTCATCTGCCACCTTTCAGCCCAAGTTTCCAACTTATCCAGATCCATCTGTAGCAGAATACTATCTTCTCTTGTATTAACTGCTTTACATAGTTTTGTATCATCTGCAAATATCGATATTTTACTGTGTAAACCTTCTACCAGATCATTAATGAATATGTTGAAGAGAACAGGTCCCAATACTGACCCCTGCGGTACCCCACTGGTCACAGCGACCCAGTTAGAGACTATACCATTTATAACCACCCTCTGCTTTCTATCACTAAGCCAGTTACTAACCCATTTACACACATTTTCCCCCAGACCAAGCATTCTCATTTTGTGTACCAACCTCTTGTGCGGCACGGTATCAAACGCTTTGGAAAAATCGAGATATACCACGTCCAATGACTCACCGTGGTCCAGTCTATAGCTTACCTCTTCATAAAAACTGATTAGATTGGTTTGACAGGAGCGATTTCTCATAAACCCATGCTGATATGGAGTTAAACAGTTATTCTCATTGAGATAATCCAGAATAACATCCCTCAGAAACCCTTCAAATATTTTACCAACAATAGAGGTTAGACTTACTGGCCTATAATTTCCAGGTTCACTTTTAGAGCCCTTTTTGAATATTGGCACCACATTTGCTATGCGCCAGTCCTGCGGAACAGACCCTGTCGCTATAGAGTCACTAAAAATAAGAAATAATGGTTTATCTATTACATTACTTAGTTCTCTTAGTACTCGTGGGTGTATGCCATCCGGACCCGGAGATTTATCTATTTTAATCTTATTTAGCCGGTTTCGCACCTCTTCTTGGGTTAGATTGGTGACCCTTAATATAGGGTTTTCATTGTTTCTTGGGATTTCACCTAGCATTTCATTTTCCACCGTGAATACCGTGGAGAAGAAGGTGTTTAATATGTTAGCTTTTTCCTCGTCATCTACAACCATTCTTTCCTCACTATTTTTTAAGGGGCCTACATTTTCAGTTTTTATTCTTTTACTATTGATATAGTTGAAGAACAGTTTGGGATTAGTTTTACTCTCCTTAGCAATGTGCTTCTCTGTTTCCTTTTTGGCAGCTTTAATTAGTTTTTTAGATAAAGTATTTTTCTCCCTATAGTTTTTTAGAGCTTCAATGGTGCCATCCTGCTTTAGTAGTGCAAATGCTTTCTTTTTACTGTTAATTGCCTGTCTTACTTCTTTGTTTAGCCACATTGGGTTTTTCCTATTTCTAGTCCTTTTATTCCCACAAGGTATAAACCGCTTACACTGCCTATTTAGGATGTTCTTAAACATTTCCCATTTATTATCTGTATTCTCATTTCTGAGGATATTGTCCCAGTCTACCAGATTAAGGGCATCTCTAAGCTGTTCAAACTTTGCCTTCCTAAAGTTCAATGTTTTTGTGACTCCCTGACAAGTCCCCCTAGTGAAAGACAGGTGAAACTGCACAATATTGTGGTCGCTATTTCCTAAATGCCCAACCACCTGCAGATTTGTTATTCTGTCAGGTCTATTAGATAGTATTAGGTCTAAAAGTGCTGCTCCTCTGGTTGGATTCTGCACCAATTGTGAAAGATAATTTTTCTTGGTTATTAGCAGAAACCTGTTGCCTTTATGGGTTTCACAGGTTTCTGTTTCCCAGTTAATATCCGGGTAGTTAAAGTCCCCCATAACCAGGACCTCATTATGGGTTGCAGCTTCATCTATCTGCTTTAGAAGTAGACTTTCCATGCTTTCTGTTATATTTGGGGGTTTGTAACAGACCCCAATGAGAATTTTGTTACCATTTTTTCCTCCATGAATTTCAACCCATATGGACTCGACATCCTCATTCCCTTCGCTAATATCCTCCCTTAAAGTGGACTTTAGACAAGACTTTACATAGAGACAAACCCCTCCTCCTCTCCGATTTTTACGATCCTTTCTAAACAGACTGTAACCCTGTAAGTTAACTGCCCAGTCATAGCTTTCATCTAACCATGTCTCGGTTATTCCCACTATGTCAAAGTTACCTGTAGATATTTCTGCTTCTAGTTCTTCCATCTTGTTTGTCAGGCTTCTGGCGTTTGCGAGCATGCAGTTTAGAGGATTTTGTTTTGTTCCAATCTCCTCACTGTGGATTGTTTTAGAAATGTTCTTACCTCCCTTCTGAGTATGTTTTCCTGGGTCGTCTTTGTTCGAGTCTAATGTTTTTCTTCCCGTCCCCTCTTCTTCTAGTTTAACGCCCTCCTGATGAGTGTAGCGAGTCTTCTGGCGAATGTGTGTTTCCCAGGTTTGTTGAGGTGTAGTCCGTCTCTGGCGAGGAGTCCATCATACCAGTAATTCACACCGTGGTCCAGGAATCCAAATCCTTGTTGTCTGCACCATCGTCTTAGCCAGTTGTTTGCATCAAGGATCCTGTTCCATCTCCTGGTGCCATGCCCATCTACTGGAAGGATAGAAGAAAAAACTACCTGTGCATCCAGTTCCTTTACTTTCTTCCCCAACTCTTCAAAGTCCTTGCAGATTGTCGGTAGGTCCTTCCTTGCCGTGTCATTGGTGCCAACATGTATCAGAAGAAATGGGTGGACGTCCTTGGAGCTGAAGAGCTTTGGTATCCTATCGGTCACATCCTTGATCATCGCACCTGGAAGGCAGCATACTTCTCTTGCAGTTATGTCCGGTCTGCAGATGGCTGCTTCGGTGCCTCTCAGTAGTGAGTCTCCCACCACCACCACTCTTCGTTGCTTCTTGGCTGTACTTTTTGCTGTCACTTGTTGCTGTGTGCCCTTTTCTTTTTTGCTTGCTGGTATTGCTTCATTCTTAGGTGTGCCATCTTCATCCTCTACAAAGATTTGATATCGGTTCTTCAGTTGTGTGGTTGGTGATTTCTCCATGGTCTTCTTGCTTCTTTTGGTCACATGCTTCCACTCATCTGCTTTTGGAGGTTCTCTGACACTTTTTGCACCTTCTGTGACCAGTAGAGATGCTTCTGTTCTGTCTAGAAAGTCTTCATTCTCTTTGATGAGTTTCAAAGTTGCTATTCTTTCTTCCAGACCCCGCCCTTTTCTTCTAAAAGGGCCACTAGTCTACACTTCTGACAGGTGAAATTGGATTCTTCTTCTGGTCGATCTGTGAACATGTAGCACATGCTGCAGCTCACCATGTAGGTTGTCACATCTGCCATGTTGCTCCTAGATCCTGCTGACTTGCTGTGTGTTTTCCTTCTTGTGTAATCTACTCAGCCAAGCTCTCTTGCAATAATGTCCTACAGGCAAAAATTCGCTTCTCCCAGAAGGCACCTGGAATATGCAAATTAGCCTCCTGAAGCTTGAATCCCTGGTTTGGTGATGCTTTCGAAGCAGCTGGTCCCGGCTGTACCCAACGATCTTCTAGCTTAGGGAGACTTCGCTTCTCCCAGAAGGCACCTGGAATATGCAAATTAGCCTCCTGAAGCTTGAATCCCTGGTTTGGTGATGCTTTCGAAGCAGCTGGTCCCGGCTGTACCCAACGATCTTCTAGCTTAGGGAGACTTCGCTTCTCCCAGAAGGCACCTGGAATATGCAAATTAGCCTCCTGAAGCTTGAATCCCTGGTTTGGTGATGCTTTCGAAGCAGCTGGTCCCGGCTGTACCCAACGATCTTCTAGCTTAGGGAGACTTCGCTTCTCCCAGAAGGCACCTGGAATATGCAAATTAGCCTCCTGAAGCTTGAATCCCTGGTTTGGTGATGCTTTCGAAGCAGCTGGTCCCGGCTGTACCCAACGATCTTCTAGCTTAGGGAGACTTCGCTTCTCCCAGAAGGCACCTGGAATATGCAAATTAGCCTCCTGAAGCTTGAATCCCTGGTTTGGTGATGCTTTCGAAGCAGCTGGTCCCGGCTGTACCCAACGATCTTCTAGCTTAGGGAGACTTCGCTTCTCCCAGAAGGCACCTGGAATATGCAAATTAGCCTCCTGAAGCTTGAATCCCTGGTTTGGTGATGCTTTCGAAGCAGCTGGTCCCGGCTGTACCCAACGATCTTCTAGCTTAGGGAGACTTCGCTTCTCCCAGAAGGCACCTGGAATATGCAAATTAGCCTCCTGAAGCTTGAATCCCTGGTTTACGCAGCGCTGTTAGAGAGAAAAGCCGGTAATTCAGTGCGGTGTACAGTAAAATCACACTGACAGCTTACAGTCCAATAGGTAGAATAAATGTGTACACATAGAATAGGTAGATATATATATATATGTCAGTGAGACACATATATGTATATATATTAATATTTATTCCAGCGCTAGACAGCTTGAAAGCCGGTAATTCAATTACCGGCTTTTTCCTTCTCCTTCCTAAAACCCGACATGATTTGAGACATGGTTTACATACAGTAAACCATGTCTTCTCTCCATTTTTTTTGCAGATTCCACACTACTAATGTCAGTAGTGTGTATCTGCAAAATTTGGCCGTTCTAGCTCTTAAAATAAAGGGTTAACTGGCAGAAAAAATTGGCGTGGGCTCCCGCGCAATTTTCTCCGCCAGAGTAGTAAAGCCAGTGACTGAGGGCAGATATTAATAGCCTGGAGAGGGTCCACGGTTATTGGCCCCCCCCTGGCTAAAAATATCTGCCCCCAGCCACCCCAGAACAGGCACATCTGGAAGATGCGCCTATTCTGGCACTTGGCCACTCTCTTCCCATTCCCGTGTAGCGGTGGGATATGGGGTAATGAAGGGTTAATGCCACCTTGCTATTGTAAGGTGACATTAAGCCTAATTAATAATGGAGAGGCGTCAATTATGACACCTATCCATTATTAATCCAATTGTAGTGAAGGGTTAAATAAAACACAAACACATTCTTTAAAATTATTTTAATGAAATAAAAACAATGGTTGTTGTAGTATTTTATTCAACGCCCAATCCAGTCACTGAAGACCCTCGTTCTGTGAGTAAAGAAACATAATAAACCAACAATATACTTACCCTCCGCAGATCTGTAACGTCCAACGATGTAAATCCTTCTGAAGGGGTTAAAACATTTTGCAGCAAGGAGCTGTGCTAATGCAGGCTGCTCCTCGCTGCAAAACCCCAGGGAATGAGGCTAAAAATAGATCAATGATCTATATTTAGCATCATTTGCGGTGAGGCGCCCTCTGCTGGCTGTTCATAGATCGTGGGAAATTACCTAGAAATTTACCTAGAAAGCCTAATTACCTGGGAAATTTACCTAGAAAGCCAGGGAGCCAGGGAGCTTTCTAGGTAATTTCCCACGATCTATGAACAGCCAGCAGAGGGCGCCTCACCGCAAATGATGCTAAATATAGATCATTGATCTATTTTTAGCCTCATTCCCTGGGGTTTTGCAGCGAGGAGCAGCCTGCATTAGCACAGCTCCTTGCTGCAAAATGTTTTAACCCCTTCAGAAGGATTTACATCGTTGGACGTTACAGATCTGCGGAGGGTAAGTATATTGTTGGTTTATTATGTTTCTTTACTCACAGAACGAGGGTCTTCAGTGACTGGATTGGGCGTTGAATAAAATACTACAACAACCATTGTTTTTATTTCATTAAAATAATTTTAAAGAATGTGTTTGTGTTTTATTTAACCCTTCACTACAATTGGATTAATAATGGATAGGTGTCATAATTGACGCCTCTCCATTATTAATTAGGCTTAATGTCACCTTACAATAGCAAGGTGGCATTAACCCTTCATTACCCCATATCCCACCGCTACACGGGAATGGGAAGAGAGTGGCCAAGTGCCAGAATAGGCGCATCTTCCAGATGTGCCTGTTCTGGGGTGGCTGGGGGCAGATATTTTTAGCCAGGGGGGGGCCAATAACCGTGGACCCTCTCCAGGCTATTAATATCTGCCCTCAGTCACTGGCTTTACTACTCTGGCGGAGAAAATTGCGCGGGAGCCCACGCCAATTTTTTCCGCCAGTTAACCCTTTATTTTAAGAGCTAGAACGGCCAAATTTTGCAGATACACACTACTAACATTAGTAGTGTGGAATCTGCAAAAAAAATGGAGAGAAGACATGGTTTACTGTATGTAAACCATGTCTCAAATCATGTCGGGTTTTATGAAGGAGAAAGAAAAAGCCGGTAATTGAATTACCGGCTTTCAAGCTGTATAGCGCTGGAATAAGTATTAATATATATACATATATGTGTCTACTGACATATATATATATATATATATATTCTTTTCTTTTTGGGACACATGGATCACTTCTATAGCGGTATGTTGGTTTTGCAAGCCTGCGAGAAAACCACGCAGTACGGATGCCATACGGATTACATACGGAGGATGCCATGCGCAAAAAACGCTGACACAGCCTGCCTACGGAGGAGCAACGGACCATTTTTTTGGGGACTTTTCAGCGTATTACGGCCGTAATATACGGACCGTATTGTTTTACGCTGTGTGTGACGCCGGCCTAACAGTAAGAATGAAGAGCAGCATCACAGGGCAGCACCATTTTGTGTGTGACTGCCCTGTGACCTGCTATCACCAGCAGTTACTGCATCAGAGGCACAGCTTGTTTACAGAGGAGCAGAACACAGTGGACCCAGCAGCATTTTTTGTGAATAACATTCTTGCCATTCCCCTTCCCCCACCTTAATCCCTGTCCTGTCAGCTGCTGTGCTCTCTCTCTCCAGGTGTCACCTCCCTCTCTGCAGGCTGCTAGTGCAGCTTACAGGAGATCACAGGGACTGTGTGTGAGGGGGAGGCGGAGACACAGCAGGAGAAAAACACAGGGCAGCTTGTGAGGAGCAGAGGATGCCTGCCTGGAGTACAGAGGAGCAGTGAGGGCTGCTTCTGTCCTGCGATAGAGAGCACAGGGCTATAATAAAATGGCAGCTAGTCACACCTACAGCAGTGAGTTGTGCAGCCCACAGAGGCGGGCCCAGCTCACTGCTAATGCTGCTGCAATGTTACAGATAGGGTCCGTGCTGGTCTATTATCTCCTATGTCCATGGGGTGCCGTAATCTGACACTGATAGGGCCCTGCTACTGCTGCAAAACCATGATGTCAGACCCCAGTGCATTCTTTTAACTCATATAACACATGAAATCTGTTTCACATGCATTTCAAACTTGCTTATAGCAGCATGTTATGCTACATTACAGTGATTTATTAATGACCTACAAACGCGGTACCTTCCCTTTAACTTGTGCCACCCTGTTTTTAAAGGGACCAAAAGTAATTGGACAATTGACTCCAAGGCTCTTTCATGGACAGGTGTTGGCAATCCCTTCGTTATGTCATTCTCAATTAAGCAGATAAAAGGCCTGGAGTTGATTTGAGGTGTGGTGCTTGCATTTGGAAGGTTTTGCTGTGAAGTAAACATGCGGTCAAAGGAGCTCTCCATGCAGGTGAAACAAGCCATCCTTAAGCTGTGAAAACAGAAAAAACACATCCAAGAAAATCCTACAATATTAGGAGTGGCAAAATCTACAGTTTGGTACATCCTGAGAAAGAAAGAAAGCACTGGGGAACTCATCAATGCAAAAAAACCTGGGCACACACGGAAGACAACAGTGGTGGATGATTGCAGAATAATCTCCATGGTGAAGAGAAACCCCTTCACAACAGCCAACTAAGTGAACAACACTCTCCAGGAGGTCGGCGTATCAATATCCAAATCTACCATAAAGAGAAGACTGCATAAAAGTAAATACAGAGGGTTCACTGCACGGTGCAAGCCACTCATAAGCATCAAGAATAAAAAGGCTAGACTGGACTTTGCGAAAAAACATCTAAAAAAGCCAGCACAGTTCTGGAAGAACATTCTTTGGACAGATGAAACAAAGATCAATCTCTTCCAGGATGATGGAAAGAGAAAAGTATGGCGAAGGCGTGGTACAGCTCATGATCCAAAGCATACCACATCATCTGTAAAACACGACAGAGGCAGTGTGATGGCTTGGGCATGCATGGCTGCCAGTGGCACTGGGTCACAAGTGTTTATTGATGATGTGACACAGGACAGAAGCAGCCGAGTGAATTCTGAGGTATTCAGAGCCATACTGTGTGGTCAGATCCAGCCAAATGCAGTAAAACTGATTGGTCATCGTTTCATACTATAGATGGACAATGACCCAAAACATAAAACCAAAGCAACCCAGGAGTTTATTAAAGCAAAGAAGTGGAAAATTCTTGAATGGCAGTCAGTCACCTGATATCAACCCAATTGAGCATGCATTTCACTTGTTAAAGACTAAACTTCAGACAGAAAGGCCCACAAACAAACAGCAACTGAAAACCACCGCAGTGAAGGCTCGGGAGAGCATCAAAAAGGAGGAAACACAGCGTCTGGTGATGTCCATGAATTCAAGACTTCAGGCAGTCATTGCCAACAAAGGGTTTTCAACCAAGTACTAAAAATGAACATTTTATTTAAAATTATTGAATCTGTCCAATTACTTTTGGTCCCTTTAAAAACAGGGTGGCACATGTTAAGGAGCTACAACTCCTAAACCCTTCATCCAATTTTAATGTGGACACCCTCAAATGAAAGATGAAAGTTTGAACTTCAACTGCATCTGAATTGTTTTGTTTAAAATTTATTGTGGTAATGTCTATAACCAAAATTAGAAAAATGTTGTCTCTGTCCAAATATATATGGACCTAACTGTATAGGTAATACAGTGATCACTGGTGACATTGTACACAGGACCTCTGTATATAGTATACAGTGTATAGTGTCAGTGTATAGGTAACACTGACTCACCAGTGACGTCTCTAGGTGAAGTCCTTCATCTTTCATCCAGCATAGACCGCCATCATTTCTTCCAGCCAGGACTCGTTTCTGCAGGAAATAACACAGTTATCTCGAGCTCTGCTTGCAGAACACATTACTTAATTTTTCACAACTTCTACATTACACCACATGGAGAAAAAAAGGCGATATAATGTCACTCTACACAGTAACAGGACCCCCCCCCCCCCCCATTTAAAACAGTATACTCAAAAAATAAAATAAATACATCACTGCAGTAATAATATCCCTTAATTAGCCCCTATGGTAATAATATCCCCCATCCTGGCCCCGTTTATCTCATTCCTGGCTCCAGCCATATGTTCTCGCATCCTGCCCTCATGAGTATCCATCCTGCCCCATCTGTCTCAATCATATCCATCCTGCCCCATGATCCAATCCTGCCCCATGTCTTTCACTCTGCCCCGTGTCTCCAATCATGCCCTGTATCTACATTGTGCCCATGCCTCCAGTCCTGCCCCAGTGTGTCCAGCATATTACCCCCAGTATGTCCAGCATTGCCCCAGTGTGTCCAGCATTGCCCCAGTGTGTCCAGCAATCTGCCCCAGTGTCTCCAGCATATTACCCCCAGTGTGTCCAGCAATCTGCCCCAGTGTGTCCAGCATTGCCCCAGTGTGTCCAGAATTGCCCCAGTGTGTCCAGCAATCTGCCCCAGTGTGTCCAGCATTGCCTCAGTGTGTCCAGCATTGCCCCAGTGTGTCCAGCATTGCCCCAGTGTGTTCAGCAATCTGCCCCAGTATGTCCAGCACTGCCCCCAGTGTGTCCAGCAATCTGTCCCAGTGTGTCCAGCATTGCCCCAGTGTGTCCAGCATTGCCCCAGTGTGTCCAGCAATCTGCCCCAGTGTGTCCAGCATTGCCCCAGTGTGTCCAGCATTGCCCCAGTGTGTCCAGCATTGCCCCAGTGTGTTCAGCAATCTGCCTCAGTATGTCCAGCACTGCCCCCAGTGTGTCCAGCAATCTGCCCCAGTGTGTCCAGAATTGCCCCAGTGTGTCCAGAATTGCCCCAGTGTGTCCAGCAATCTGTCCCAGTGTGTCCAGCATTGCCCCAGTGTGTCCAGCATTGCCCCAGTGTGTTCAGCAATCTGCCCCAGTATGTCCAGCACTGCCCCAGTGTGTCCAGCAATCTGCCCCAGTGTGCTCAGCATTGCCCCAGTGTGTCCAGCATTGCCCCAGTGTGTTCAGCATTGCCCCAGTGTGTTCAGCAATCTGCCTCAGTATGTCCAGCACTGCCCCCAGTGTGTCCAGCAATCTGCCCGAGTGTGTCCAGAATTGCCCCAGTGTGTCCAGAATTGCCCCAGTGTGTCCAGCAATCTGCCCCAGTGTGTCCAGCATTGCCCCAGTGTGTCCAGCATTGCCCCAGTGTGTCCAGCATTGCCCCAGTGTGTTCAGCAATCTGCCCCAGTATGTCCAGCACTGCCCCAGTGTGTCCAGCAATGTGCCCCAGTGTCCAGCATTGCCCCAGTGTGTCCAGCATTGCCCCAGTGTGTCCAGCAATCTGCCCCAGTGTGTCCAGCATTGCCCCAGTGTGTCCAGCATTGACCCAGTGTGTCCAGCATTGCCCCAGTGTGTTCAGCAATCTGCCTCAGTATGTCCAGCACTGCCCCCAGTGTGTCCAGCAATCTGCCCCAGTGTGTCCAGAATTGCCCCAGTGTGTCCAGAATTGCCCCAGTGTGTCCAGCAATCTGCCCCAGTGTGTCCAGCATTGCCCCAGTGTGTCCAGCATTGCCCCAGTGTGTTCAGCTATCTGCCCCAGTATGTCCAGCACTGCCCCAGTGTGTCCAGCAATCTGCCCCAGTGTGCTCAGCATTGCCCCAGTGTGTCCAGCATTGCCCCAGTGTGCTCAGCATTGCCCCAGTGTGTCCAGCATTGCCCCAGTGTGCTCAGCATTGCCCCAGTGTGCTCAGCATTGCCCCAGTGTGTCCAGCATTGCCCCAGTGTGTTCAGCATTGCCCCAGTGTGTTCAGCAATCTACCCCAGTATGTCCAGCACTGCCCCCAGTGTGTCCAGCAATCTGCCCCAGTGTGTCCAGAATTGTCCCCGTGTGTCCAGCAATGTGCCCCAGTGTGTCCAGCATTGCCCCAGTGTGTCCAGCATTGCCCCAGTGTGTTCAGCAATCTGCCCCAGTATGTCCAGCACTGCCCCCAGTGTGTCCAGCAATCTGCCCCAGTGTGCTCAGCATTGCCCCAGTGTGTCCAGCACTGCCCCCAGTGTGTCCAGCACTACCCCCAGTGTGTCCAGCAATCTGCCCCACTGGGGCAGTAAGGTCCTTACTGACTGGCTGCAATCATCAACAAAAATGTGACGTCCCTCAGCCTCCGATCGTAGTAGTGCAGACAGTGCGCGCCTGTGTGCCTGTGCTGCTTGGGCAGGAGGACAGACGACCAATCACAGCACAGCTCATTGAGGTGTGCTATGACCTGTGTGACTGTGAGGTCACACAAAGAAAACTAATGCTGATTGGCTGCTCCTGCCTGCATCTGTCAGCCAATCAGCATTAGAACACCCTTAGTCCAGACTCCAGAGTTTTAGTGAAGAAGAGGTGGAGTCGAGGGCGGGAAAAGTAACAAGAAACAGGTCGGTGATGACCCGTGCTGCAGACTCAGTGCAGTGCGTGCTCCCTGTCTTCTCCTCTCTGACTCACACAGTCTATGCTGTGTGCTGGCTGAAGTCAGTGAGGTCGCCACTCGCACCACGCTGCGCACGGGCCGCTCTTATCAAGAGCACAGACTCGGCGTCGCCGTCGGCAGCAGTGCGAGATGATCATCATGTGAAGGAGCGAGCAGCTGCTGTGCGGCTGCTTGCACAGCAGCACTTCACATTCTTCCGTACAGCCTGTGCGCTGGGGCCCGGCCGCTGGCTATAGAATAAATAAACTGTGCACCGCATGCAGGGCAGGGACAAATGAGGGAGGCAGGGGCTGGGGGTTGAGCCCACCGGAGGATTCTCCGGTGTCCCGGTGCCCCAGTCCGAGCCTGGATCCACCCCAGTTTTGATAACCAGCCAAGCTAAAACAGACAAATGGGGGCTGGTATTCTCAGGTTGGTAAGGGGCCATGGATATTGGCCCTCCCCCAGCCTAAAAATAGCAGTCCACAGCCACCCAAAAAAGGCACATCTATTACATGTGGCAATTTTGCTGCTTTGCCTGGCTCTTCCCACTTGCCCTGTAGCGGTGGCAAGTGGGGTAATATTTGTGGGTTTGAAGTCACCTTTGTATTGTCTGATGACATCAAGCCCATGGGTTAGTAATGGAGAGGCATCTATAAGACACCAATCCATCACTAATGCTATAGTGTTATTGTAAATAAAGACAGCAAGTATAAAGTCCTTTATTTGAAATCAACAGAAAACACAACGTTTCATTTTTATTTAAAAATAACTAACAGTTATACTCACCTAACCTAAATTCCATTGAAGCTAACGTCTCCTGTAGTTAAATAAAAATAAAGCACCAGCAATATCCCTCACCTGTCCGATGTTCTGTCCCACGCCATAATCTATGTCTGAGGATAAATAGATTTCAACCTTGACGGTGCCAAAATGCGACCGTCCGCGCTGAGAACCACTGATAAGTGAGCTGCTGTGAGCGCAGCATCAGTGACTATCACATCAAGGTTACCTCCGGTCACTGAGGGTCCATTCCCAGCCATCTGAACTGTCGTGACCTCAGCACCATGGGAAAAAGTCACCGCAGTTCAGCTCAGTGAGTTCACCGCCATAAACTCAGTGATTTTTTTTCTCATGGTGCTAAGGTCACTGCATTTTAGCCCAGCTGGGAACGCATCCTCATTGACCTGTGGTAACCTCGATGAGGTCACTTCTAGTCACTGATACTGCGCTCACAGCAGCTCATTCCTCAGTGGTTCTCAGCATGGACAGTCTCACCTTGGGACAGTTCAAGTTGAAAACTATTTATCCCCAGACATGGATTGCAGAGTGGGCAGAACGTCAGACAGGTGAGGCATTTTACTATTAACATTATTACAGGAGATGTTGGGTTCAATGGAATGGGAGTTAGGTGAGTGCAACTCTGTTTATTTTAACCCCTTCACCCCCAAGGATGGTTTGCATGTTAATGACCAGGCCAATTTTTGCAATTGTGACCACTGTCTCTTTATGAGGCTATAACGCTGAAACGCTTCAATGGATCCTGGTGATTCTATGTTTTCTCGTGACATATTGTACTTCATGATAGTGGTAACATTTCTTTGATATGACTTACATTTATTTGTGAAAAAAATGAAATTTGGTGAAAATTTAGCAATTTTCCAACTTTGAATTTTCAGGCCCTTAAATCACACAGATACAGTGGGGCAAAAAAGTATTTAGTCAGTCAGCAATAGTGCAAGTTCCACCACTTAAAAAGATGAGAGGCGTCTGTAATTTACATCATAGGTAGACCTCAACTATGGGAGACAAACTGAGAAAAAAAAAATCCAGAAAATCACATTGTCTGTTTTTTTAACAATTTATTTGCATATTATGGTGGAAAATAAGTATTTGGTCAGAAACAAACAATCAAGATTTCTGGCTCTCACAGACCTGTAAATTCTTCTTTAAGAGTCTCCTCTTTCCTCCACTCATTACCTGTAGTAATGGCACCTGTTTAAACTTGTTATCAGTATAAAAAGACACCTGTGCACACCCTCAAACAGTCTGACTTCAAACTCCACTATGGTGAAGACCAAAGAGCTGTCAAAGGACACCAGAAACAAAATTGTAGCCCTGCACCAGGCTGGGAAGACTGAATCTGCAATAGCCAAACAGCTTGGAGTGAAGAAATCAACAGTGGGAGCAATAATTAGAAAATGGAAGACATACAAGACCACTGATAATCTCCCTCGAT
Organism: Ranitomeya imitator; assembly: GCF_032444005.1. NCBI lineage: Eukaryota > Metazoa > Chordata > Amphibia > Anura > Dendrobatidae > Ranitomeya > Ranitomeya imitator. Next base: position 394,860,212 of record NC_091283.1, read on the forward strand.
CTGGGGCTCCACGCAAAATCCCACCCCGTGGGGTCAGAATGATCACAAGAACGGTGAGCAAAAATCCCAGAACCACACGGGGGTGTCAAGGTAAAAATATACTGCAGAGAGCTGGGACCAATGTAACAAGGCCTACCATAAGTAACACACTACGCCACCATGGACTCAGATCCTGCAGTGCCAGACGTGTCACACTGCTTAAGCCAGTATATGTCCAGGCCCGTCTGAAGTTTGCTAGAGAGCATTTGGATGATCCAGAGGAGTTTTGGGAGAATGTCCTATGGTCTGATGAAACCAAACTGGAACTGTTTGGTAGAAACACAACTTGTCGTGTTTGGAGGAAAAAGAATACTGAGTTGCATCCATCAAACACCATACCTACTGTAAAGCATGGTGGTGGAAACATCATGCTTTGGGGCTGTTTCTCTGCAAAGGGGCCAGGACGACTGATCCGGGTACATGAAAGAATGAATGGGGCCATGTATCGTGAGATTTTGAGTGCAAACCTCCTTCCATCAGCAAGGGCATTGAAGATGAAACTTGGCTGGGTCTTTCAACATGACAATGATCCAAAGCACACCGCCAGGGCAACGAAGGAATGGCTTCGTAAGAAGCATTTCAAGGTCCTGGAGTGGCCTAGCCAGTCTCCAGATCTCAACCCTATAGAAAACCTTTGGAGGGAGTTGAAAGTCCGTGTTGCCAAGCGAAAAGCCAAAAACATCACTGCTCTAGAGGAGATCTGCATGGAGGAATGGGCCAACATACCAACAACAGTGTGTGGCAACCTTGTGAAGACTTACAGAAAACGTTTGACCTCTGTCATTGCCAACAAAGGATATATTACAAAGTATTGAGATGAAATTTTGTTTCTGACCAAATACTTATTTTCCACCATAATATGCAAATAAAATGTTAAAAAAAACAGACAATGTGATTTTCTGGATTTTTTTTTCTCAGTTTGTCTCCCATAGTTGAGGTCTACCTATGATGTAAATTACAGACGCCTCTCATCTTTTTAAGTGGTGGAACTTACACTATTGCTGACTGACTAAATACTTTTTTGCCCCACTGTACGTCACATAAAATACTTAATAAGTAATATTTCCCACATGTCTACTTAACATCAGCACAATTTTGGCACCAACAATTTTTTTTTTGTTAGGAAGTTACAAGGGTTAAAAGTTAACCAGCGATTTCTCATTTTTACAACAAAATTTATAAAAACCATTTTTTAAGGGACCATCTCATATTTAAAGTCAATTTGAGGGGTGGTCATGACAGAAAATACCCCAAAGTGACACCATTCTAAAAACTGCTCCCATCATCAAGGTGCTCAAAACCACATTCAAAAAGTTTATTAACCCTTCAGGTGCTTCACAGGAATTTTTGGATTGTTTAAAAAAATGAACATTTAACTTTTATTCATAAAAAAGTTACTTCAGATCCAATTTGTTTTATTTTCCCAAGGGTAACAGGAGAAATTGGACCCCAAAAATTGTTGTACAATTTGTCCTGAGTACGCCGATACCCTATATGTGGGGGTAAACCACTGTTTGGGCGCATGGCAGAGCTCAGAAGTGAAGGAGCGCCATTTGACTTTCCAATGCAAAATTGGCTGGAATTGAGATCGGATGCCATGACATGTTTGGCGAGCCCCTGATGTGCCTAAACAGCAGAAACCCCCCACAAGTGACACCATTTTGGAAAGTAGACCCCCTAAGACAAGGGTGTTAAACTGCATCCCTCGAGGGCTGCAAACAGGTCATGTTTTCAGGATTTCCTTGTACTGCACAGGTGATAATTTAATCACCTACACAAATAATGAGTTGGTGATTAAATTATCACCTGTGCAGTACAAGGAAATCCTGAAAACATGACCTGCTTACAGCCCTCGAGGAATGCGGTTTGACACCCCTGCCCTAAGAAACTTATCTAGACGTGTGGTCAGCACTTTGAACCACCAAATGCTTCACAGAAGTTTATAATGTAGAGCCGTAAAAATAAAAAATCATATTTTTTTCACAAATATGATCTTTTCACCCACAATATTTTATTTTGCCAAGGGTAACAGGAGAAATTGGACCCCAAACGTTGTTGTGCAATTTGTCCTAAGTATGATGATATCCCATATGTGGGGATAAACCACTGTTTGGGCGCATGGCAGAGCTCGGAAGGGAAGGAGCACAGTTTAACTTTTTCAACGCAGAATTGGCTGGAATTGAGATCAGATGCGATGTCGCGTTTGGAGAGCCCCTGATGTGCCTAAACAGAGGAAACCCCCCACAAGTGACCCCATTTTGGAAACTAAGCCACCCAAGGAACTTATCTACATGTGTGGTGAGCACTTTGAACCCCCAATTGTTTTACTAAAGTTTATAATGTAGAGCCATGAAAATAAAAAAAATCATTTTTGTTCAACAAAAATGATCTTTTAGCCCGCAATTGTTTATTTTCCCAAGGGAATCCAGAGAAATTGGACCCCAAAAGTTGTTGCACAATTTGTCCTGAGTACGCTGATACCCCATATGTGAGGGGGAATATGGCAGAGCTTGGAAGGGAGGAGCGCCATTTTGGAATGCATACTTTGATGGAATAGTCTGCGGGCGTCACGTTGTGTTTGCAACGCTAACCACACCCCTAGCTTCAACACACCCCTAACCCCAACACACCCCTAACCCTAATCCCAACCCTAACCACACCACTAACCCTAACACACCTCTAACCCTAATCGCAACCCTAATCTGACTCGACTCTGCAAAAACTCTTACTGTTTCACTTATTCATTCTCGCCTGGACTATTGTAACGTTCTACTAATCGGCCTCCCTCTTACCAAATTCTCCCCGCTCCAATCTGTCCTGAATGCTGCAGCCAGGATCATATTCCTCACCAACCGTTACACCGATGCTTCTACCTTGTGCCAGTCATTACACTGGTTACCCATTTACTTAAGAATCCAGTACAAAACTACTACCCTCATCCTCAAAGCATTCCATGAATCAGCACCACCCTACATCTCCTCTCTGGTCTCGGTCTACCACCCTACCCGTGCCCTCCGCTCCACTAATGACCTTAGGTTAGCATCCTCAATAATCAGAACCTCCCACTGCCGTCTACAAGACTTTACACGTGCTGCGCTGATTCTTTGGAATGCACTACCTAGGTTAATACGATTAATCCACAATCCCCACAGTTTTAAGTGTGCCCTAAAAACTCATTTGTTCAGATTGGCCTACCGCCTCAACGCATTAACCTAACTATCCCTGTGTGGCCCATTCAAAAAAAAAAAAAAAAACATAATCAGGTTCCTCGCATCATGTTCTCATACACTTTATGCAGTTAATAGTCCTCTGTGTCTGTACTGCTACATACTTAGGCAGTTAACTGGTTCATGCAGCTTTACATGAACACCCGAGCCTTACACTATGGCTGGTCCGAATAACTAAAGCAATTGTTACCATCCACCTCTCGTGTCTCCCCTTTTCCTCATAGTTTGTAAGCTTGCGAGCAGGGCCCTCATTCCTCTTGGTATCTATTTTGAACTGTGATTTCTGTTATGCTGTAATGTCTATTGTCTGTACAAGTCCCCTCTATAATTTGTAAAGCGCTGCGGAATATGTTGGCACTATATAAAAATTATTATTATTATTAACCCTAATCCCAACCGTAAACGTAATCCAAACCCTAACCCCAACTTTAGCCCCAACCCTAACCCTAAAGGGATAATGAAATAAATGCATTTTGTTCATTTTATTATTTTTCCCTATCTAAGCGGGTGATAAAGGGGGGTTTGATTTACTATTTATAGCGGGTTTTTTAGTTTGGCAGCTGTCACACACTAAAAGATGAATTTCTTTTTGGGGGGGGGGGGGCGTTTATACCGTTCCGCGAGTGGTAAAATTGATAGAGCAGTTTTATTCTTTGAGTCAGTATGATGACAGCGATACCTCATTTATATCATTTTTTTGTTGTGGCGCTTTTATACAATAAAAACTATTATATATAAAAAATAATTATTTTTGGATCGCTTTATTCTGAGAGCTATACCTTTTTTATTTTTCCGGTGATGGAACTGTATGGGGGCTTGTTTTTTGTGGGACAAGATGATGTTTTCAGCGGTACCCTGTTTATTTATAGCCGTGTTTTTGATTGCGTGTTATTCCACTTTTTGTTCGGCGGTATGATGATAAAGCATTGTTTTTTGCCTTGTTTTTTTTTTTAAATGGTGTTCACTGAAGGGGTTAACTAGTTGGACATTTTTATAGGTTGGATTATTACGGATGCAGCGATACCAAATATGTGTACTTTTATTGTTTAGATTTTATTGTTTAGATCATGTTTGATCGCAGTGTTCCGGGGGTTAAAGTGGCAGGAGCGATCCGTGACAGCTACTGGCACTTTGTGCCGGGTGTCAGCTGTGACAATCAGCTGACACCTGGCCCCGATCGGCCATACACCATCCGTGTGCACGGCCGATCGGTTATGACGTACTATCCCGTCCATGGTCAGAAGGGCCCAGCCCACATGGACGGGAAAGTACATCAGGTGTCAGAAAGGGTTCAAAGAAAAGTGGAAAAGTGTGTTTGTTTTGATTTCAAGTAAAAGACTTTACTTTGTCTTTATTTACTATATAAATATAAGATTAGTAATGGATAAGTGTCTAAAGGTGACGTCAACCCCACAAATATTACCTCACTTGCAACTGCTACAGGGCAAGATGGAAGAATGTTGTTGTCCTAAGTCTGTTAGAAGCTGTCTTAACCATAGAACTTCTTGACTGGCATGCGCTGCGGCGACATATTCTGCTTCTGTTGACGACATTGTTACTATAGATTGTTTCTTACTAGTCCAACTAATTGGTCCACCTAAGAGCAAGAAAAGATAGCCACTGGTAGATTTCCTGTGAATTGGATCTCCAGCCTAGTCTGCATCAATGTATCCGATTAAAATGCATTTCTCACTTGCAGATAGTTTCAGTTTAACACTGCTAGTCCCTTTCAAATAATGGATTACTCTCTTCACTGCATTCCAATCCATTTTGTTTGGCTTTGACACCTTCCTGCTCAAAATTCCCACTGCTGCTGCAATGTCTGTCCTTTCAAGTCTCAATATATAATAATTTTTCCATTGCCTTTCTGCATTGTTCATTATTCGGTAACAGATTCTGTTCACTATTTATTTCCTTCAAATAGTTGGTTTCCATTGGAGACTTTACTGGTTTTGCATCTATCAATCCAATTGTTTTGATTATGTCTTGAATCATGTGATTTTGATTAAAGGGAACCTGTCACCTGAATTTGGCGGGACAGGTTTGCGGTCATATGGGCGGGGTTTTCGGGTGTTTGATTCACCCTTTCCTTACCCGCTGGCTGCATGCTGGCTGCAATATTGGATTGAAGTTCATGCTGTGTCCTCCGTAGTACACGCCTGCACAAGGTAATCTTGCCTTGCACAGGCGTGTACTATGGAGGACAGAGAATGAACGTCAATCCAATATTGCGGCCAGCATGCAGCCAGCGGTTAAGGAAAGGGTGAATCAAACACCCGAAAACCCCGCCCATATGACCGCAAACCTGTCCCGCCAAATTCAGGTGACAGGTTCCCTTTAAGAAGGAAACTCCCGTCTTCTTTTTATCTGTATTTCTAGATACTGTTTCACATTTCCCTTTCATCCCGAAGTGTTGATTCAAAGTTTTCATGATCTCCGCTTCATTCCTTTCTTTTTCAAAACAAACTAAAATATCGTCCACATATATCAGCACATAGATCCATCTGTCTGTCAGTCTCTTTGTATATAGACAAGGATCCGCTTTGCTTCTTTGAAAATGTTCATTTATGAGTACTTTTGTGATTTTATCATTCCATGCTTTAGCAGCTTGTTTTAAGCCATGTATACTTTTCCGTAGCTTACAAACCATGTTTAGTTTCCTTTTATCCTTGAATCCTGGGGTTTTTCCATGTAAATGTCTTCTGTTAAGTCTCCATTCAGAAATGCTGCCTTTACATCCAGATGTTTCAACTGAATTTGTTTCGTCGCTACAACTTCAAACAAAGTTCTGATTGTGGTGTGTTTGACAACTGGAGCAGATGTCTCATCATACTCTTCTCCATATTTCTGAGAATAGCCTTTAGATACGAGTCTTGCTCGGTATCGATCAGCTGTGCCGTCTGCTTGGTATTGTACTTTAGAAACCCATATACATCTTATAGCCTATTTTTCTTTTGGTAGTTCTGTCAGTGTCCATGTTTTTGAATCATGCATGGATTTTATTTCTGTTTCTGCAGCCTTTATCCATTTGTTGGCCTCTTCTTCTGAAAGTTGAGATATGTCCTCCCAAGATGTAGGTTCATACATTTCATTTGTACTTGCCTTGTATGAAAGACGTTGAGGTGGTCTTCCCTTGTTTTCTCTTATTGAGCGTCTTGGTTCTGTGTCTGTATAGAGCTGTATCTCTAGATGTTCAGTTTTTGATTTCCGTCGATTTCCACTTCTTGCTCATCAGATGTTCCTGCAGTTATATCACTGTCGTTTCTCTCATTTTTCATTTCCAGTGATGTCATTATGTCATCATTTAGATCTTCAATGAATGTTACACTGTTACTCACAGTGATTCTGTCTGTCTTGGCATCTAGGATTCTGTATCTCTTGCAATTGTCACTATATTCGACAAATATTCCTTCAATGGCTCTTTTTTTTTTGAAGTTTGGAGCGTTCTTCTTCTGGAATAAACAAAAACTTTGCAACCAAAAACTCTTAAATGATTCACACTTGGTTTCATACCTTGCCACAGTTCATATGTGTTTTTTTGTTTTCTTGAAAAAAGTCTGTTTTGCAGATAAGTAGCTGTCATTGCTGCTTCACCTGTGTATTTCTCTGGTAGTTAGGAATCTGTTAGCTACATCTTATCATTTCAGTCAGAGTTCTGTTTTTCCTTTCTGCTACCCCGTTCTGTTCAGGTGTGTATGGAACAGTCTTTTGATGCTCTATTCAATTCTGTCTTAAGTAGTTTTCTATTTGGTGTCCTGTAAATTCACCTCCATTATCACTTCTGATGATGATCGGCTTCCTTTGAAACTTGTTATTTGACTTTGTCACAGTCCAATTTTTCAAAAACTTCACTTTTGTTCTTTATCAAGCACGTGACTGTGTATCTTGAGTAGTTATCTATGAAGGTCATCATATATCTATTACTTCCTGATGTGGTCACTTTCATGGGTGCACATACATCAGTGTGTACCAAGTCAAGTGGTTTGGGCTTTTTGTCTCTCTCTCTTTATGTAGGAATGAGGATATTAAGTCTATATGGGTCGAAATTCATAAAGTGAAAAATAGTAACAAAATTCTCATTGGGGTCTATTACAAACCCCCAAATATAACAGAAATAATGGAAAATCTACTACTAAGGCAGATAGATGAAGCTGCAACCCATAATGAGATCCTTCTTATGGGGGCCTTTAACTACCCGGATATTAACTGGGAAACAGACACCAGCGAAACCTATAAAGGCAACAGGTTTCTGCTAATAACCAAGAAAAATTCTCTTTCACAATTGGTGCAGAATCCATCCAGAGGAGTAGCCCTTTTAGACCTAATACTATCTAATAGACCTGACAGAATAACAAATCTGCAGGTGGTCGGGCATCTAGGAAATAGCGACCACAATATTGTACAGTTTAACTTGTCTTTCACTAGGAGGACTTGTCAAGGAGTCAGAAAAACACAACTTTAGGAAGGCAAAAGTTTGACCAGCTTAGAGATGCCCTTAATTTGGTTGACTGGGACAATGTCCTCAGAAATACGAATACAGATAATAAATGGGAAATTTTTAAGAACATCATAAATAGGCACTGTAAGCTGTTTATACCTTGTGGGAATAAAAGGACAAGTAATAGGAGAAACCCAATGTGGCTAAACAAAGAAGTAAGAGGGGCACTTAACAGTAAAAAAAAAGCATTTACCATATATACTCGAGTATAAGCCGAGATTTCAGCCCACTTTTTTGGGCTGAAAGTGACCCTCTCGGCTTATACTCTAGTCAGCGTCAGTGTTGGGTTGGCGGGTGAGGGGGAGCGGCGGCTGTGATATACTTACCTGCTCCTGGCGCTGTCCCTGCATGTCCCATGGTCTCCGGGCAGCGCTTCCTGTGTTCAGCGGTCACGTGGTACCGCTCATTAAAGTAATGAATATGCACGCATATTCATTACTCTAATGAGCGGTACATGACCGCTGAACACAGGAAGATGCCGCCGGCTTCCAGAGACCATCTGACAGTGAGACGCTGCCAGGGACCGCGCCGGGAGCAGGTGAGTGTATCAGGGGAGGGGGAGCATTGAGCGATAGTCACCTTCCACGTTCCATCGCTGCACGCTGCTGTCTTCCGTCCTCTAGCTCTGACTGTTCAGGTCAGAGGGCGCGATGACACGATTAGTGTGCACGCCGCCCTCTGCCTGAACAGTCAGTGCCGAGGATGGAAGACAGAGCAGTGAGCAGCGATGGAACGTGGAAGGTGACTATCACAAGTGCCGGGGACCTGAGCGAAGAGAGGTAAGTATGTGATTTTTTTTATTTTAATCGCAGCAAATGGGGCAAATGTATGGAGCATCTTATGGGGCATATATGAGGAGCATATTGTGGGGCATATATGAGGAGCATCTTATGGGACATATATGAGGAACATCTTATGGGGCATAATGTGTGGAGCATCTCATGGGGCCCCTAATGTGTGGAGCATCTCATGGGGCCACAATGTATGGAGCATCGTATGGGGCATAATGTGTGGAGCATCTCATGGGGCCACAATGTATGGGGCCATAATGTGTGGAGCACCTCATGGGGCCATAATGTGTGGAGCATCTTATGGGGCCATAATGTGTGGAGCATCTCATGGGGCCATAATGTGTGGAGCATCTTATGGGGCCATAATGTGTGGAGCATCTTATGGGGCCATCAACCTTTATGCAGCATTGTATGGGGCAAATGTTTCCATGGAGCATCTTATGGGGCCATTATTAACCTTTGTGCAGCATTATATGGGGTATATTTTAATATGGAGCATCTTATGGGGCCCATCATGAACTGTATGGAGTATTATATGGGGCTCCTGATTCAATATGGATATTCAAAAACACTTAACCTACTGATGTCTCAATTAATTTTACTTTTATTGGTACCTATTTTTATTTTTGACATTAACCGGTAGCTGCTGCATTTCCCACCCTAGACTTATACTCGAGTCAATAAGTTTTCCCAGTTTTTTGTGGCAAAATTAGGGGGGTCGGCTTATACTCGGGTCGGCTTATGCTCGAGTATATACGGTAAACTACTAAAGCAGGATGGCACCGTTGAAGCTCTAAAAAAATTATAGAGAGAAAAATACTTTATCTAAAAAACTAGTCAAAGCTGCCAAAAAGGAAACAGAGAAGCACATTGCTAAGGAGGGTAATACTAATCCCAAACTGTTCTTCAATTATAGAAATAGTAAAAGAATCATAAGTAAAAGTGTAGGCTCCTTAGAAAATTGTGAGGAAAGAATGGTTGTAGATGACGAGGACAAAGCTAATATATTATACACCTTCTTCTCCATGGAATTCTTGGTGGAAAATAAAATGCTAGGTGAAATGCCAAGAGACAAAGAAAACCCTATATTAAGGGTGACCAATATAACCCAAAAAGAGGTGCAAAACCGGCTAAATAAGATTAAAATAGATAAATGTCCGGGTCCGGATGGCATACACCCATGAGTACTAAGAGAACTAAGCAATGTAATAGACAAACCATTATTTCCTATATTTAGGGACTCTATAGTGATGGGGTCTGTTCCACAGGACTGGCGCATAGCAAATGTGGTACCAATACTCAAAAAGGGCTGTAAAAGTGAACCTGGAAATTATAGGCCAGTAAGTCTAACCTCTATTATTGGTAAAATATTTGAAGAGTTTCTGAGGGATGTTATTTTGGATTATCTCAATGAGAATAACTGTTTAACTCCATATCATCATGGGTTTATGAGGAATCGCTCCTGTCAAACCAATCTAATCAGTTTTTATGAAGAGGTAAGCTATAGACTGGACCAAGGTGAGTAATTGGACGTGGTATATCTTGATATTTCCAAAGCGTTTGATACCGTGCCACACAAGAGGTTGGTACACGAAATTAGAATGCTGGATCTGGGAGATAATGTGTGTGCATGTGTAAGTAACTGGCTCAGTGATAGAAAGCAGAGGGTGGTTATAAATGGTAGATACTCCAACTGGGTCGCTGTGAACAGTGGGGTATCGCAGGAGTTGGTGTTGGGAACTATTCTCTTCAACATATTTATTAATGATCTGGTAGAAGGTTTACACAGTAAAATATCAAAATTTGCATATGATACAAAACTATGTAAAGCAGTCAATACAAGAGAAGATAGTATTCTGCTACAGATGGATCTGGATAAGTTGGAAACTTGGGCTGAAAGGTGGCAGATGCGGTTTAACAATGATAAATGTAAGGTTATACACATGGGAAGAAGGAATCAATATCACCATTACACACTGAACGGGAAACCACTGGGTAAATCTGACATGGAGAAGGACTTGGGGATCCTAGTTAATGATAAATTTACCTGGAGCAGCCAGTGCCAGGCAGCGGCTGCCAAGGCAAACAGGATCATGGGGTGCATTAAAAGAGGTCTGGATACACATGATGAGAGCATTATACTGCCTCTGTACAAATCTCTGGTAAGACCGCACATGGAGTACTGTCTACAGTTTTGGGCACTGGTAGTCAGGAAAGATATAATGGAACTAGAATGAATACAAAAGAGTGCAAGAAAATTAATAAAGGGGATGGGGGAACTACAATACTTAGGGGGATTGGCAAAATTAGGATTATTTAGTCTAGAAAAAAGATGAATGAGAGGTGATCCAATAACCATGTATAAGAATATAAGGGGACAATACAAATATCTCTCCGAAGATCTGTTTATTCCAAGGAAGGTGACGGTCACAAGGGGGCATTCTCTGTGTCTGGAGGAGGGAAGGTTTTTTCACCAACATAGAAGAGGATTCTTTACTGTTATGGCAGTGAGAATCTGTATTTCCTTGCCTGAGGAGGTAGTGATGGCGAACTCAGTCGAGGGGTTCAAGAGAGGCCTTGATGCCTTCCTGGAGCTTAACAATATTGTATCTTACAGTTATTAGGTTCCTTAGAAGGACGTAGATCGGGGGATTTATTCTGACGGAATATAGGCAGAACTGGATGGACAAATGTCTTTTTTCGTCCTTGCTAACTATGTTAGATATAGATACTCTTGTAGCTTTAAGGTACCTTCACACTAGACGATATCGCTAGCGATCCGTGACGTTGCAGCGTCCTGGCTAGCGATATCGTCCAGTGTGACACGCAGCAGCGATCAGGCCCCTGCTGTGATATCGCTGGTCAGGGCTAGAGGGCCAGAACTTTATTTAGTCGCTGGCTCTCCCGCTGACATCGCTGAATCGGTGTGTGTGACGCCGATTCAGCGATGTCTTCGCTGGTAACCAGGGTAAACATCGGGTTACTAAGCCCAGGGCCGCGCTTAGTAACCCGATGTTTACCCTGGTTACCATCGTTAAAGTAAAAAAAACAACCACTACATACTTACCTACCGCTGTCTGTCCTCGGCGCTCTGCTTCTCTGCTCTGGCTGTGAGAGCCGGGCAGCCGGAAAGCAGAGCGGTGACGTCACCGCTCTGCTTTCCGACCGCTGTGCTCACAGCCAGACCAGAGAAGCAGAGCGCCGAGGACAGACAGCGGTAGGTAAGTATGTAGTGGTTGTTTTTTTTCTTTACTTTAACGATGGTAACCAGGGTAAACATCGGGTTACTAAGCGCGGCCCTGCGCTTAGTAACCCGATGTTTACCCTGGTTACCGGCATCGTTGGTCGCTGGAGAGCGGTCTGTGTGACAGCTCTCCAGCGACCAAACAGCGACGCTGCAGCGATCTGGATCGTTGTCGGTATCGCTGCAGCGTCGCTTAGTGTGAAGGTACCTTTAGATCTTATACAACAGTCACAATTTACGGTAATTGAGCAATCAGATATCAATAGTTCTTTTGTCAAATTCTTCTTTTGTAACACCATTATACTCTCAGGATGTCTGTGTCCTAGACATCTATGCCACATATGAATACAATTCTTGTGATCATGTGTACATAACTTATCTGTTCCTTTAATGTGTCTAGATGATATAATTGTTCACCTGCTTTGATATTATTACCTTATCTCCCGCTAGGATTGTACAATTACTATCTTTGAATTTTACAGTAAGGGTACCGTCACACTATAACATTTCGATCGCTACGACGGTACGATTCGTGACGTTCCAGCGATATCGTTACGATATCGCTGTGTCTGACACGCAGCAGCGATCAGGGATCCTGCTGAGAATCGTACGTCGTAGCAGATCGTTTAGAACTTTCTTTCATCGCTGGATCTCCCGCTGTCATCGCTAGATCGGTGTGTGTGACACCGATCTAGCGATCTAGCGATGCGATCCAGCGATGCGTTCGCTTGTAACCAGGGTAAACATCGGGTAACTAAGCGCAGGACCGCGCTTAGTTACCCGATGTTTACCCTGGTTACAAGCGTTAAACTAAAAAAAAACAAACAGCACATACTTACATTCTGATGTCCGTCAGGTCCCTTGCAGTCTGCTTCCAGCACTGTGACTGCAGGCCGTAAAGTGAAAGCAGAGCACAGCGGCTGTGCTTTCACTTTCACTTTACGGCCGGCAGTCACAGTGCGGGAAGCAGAGACTGCAAGGGACCTGACGGACACCAGAATGTAAGTATGTGCTGTTTGTTTTTTTTTAGTTTTACGCTTGTAACCAGGGTAAACATCGGGTAACTAAGCGCGGTCCTGCGCTTAGTTACCCGATGTTTACCCTGGTTACCCAGGGACCTCGGCATCGTTGGTCGCTGGAGAGCTGTCTGTGTGACAGCTCCCCAGCGACCACACTACGATTTACCTACGATCACGGCCAGGTCATATCGCTGGTCGTGATCGTAGGTAAATCGTATAGTGTGACGGTACCCTAAGTCCTTTGGCTGTCAGATGCTTTACGGATAACAATCCTCCTCCTCGTCCTGGAACATATAGCACATCCTTTACTAGTAATTTTGAATTATGCCCAAATCTTTCAGGACAGATTAACATTCCTTGTCCAATACCTTCTGTGGTTATTTTACTCCCATCTGCAAGATAAATTGCTTCCTTCTTGTTTTCATCAAGTTCAGTAAGGAAACTTTTATCACTAGTCAGTAGTCATGTGACTTGTTGCTCCTGAGTCAATAAACCAGCCTAAAGGTACCGTCACACTTAGCGACGCTGCAGCGATACCGACAACGATCCGGATCGCTGCAGCGTCGCTGTTTGGTCGCTGGAGAGCTGTCACACAGACCGCTCTCCAGCGACCAACGAGCCCGAGGTCCCCGGTAACCAGGGTAAACATCGGGTAACTAAGCGCAGGGCCGTGCTTAGTAACCCGATGTTTACCCTGGATACCATCCTAAAAGTAAAAAAACAAACGCTACATACTTACCTACCGCTGTCTGTCCTCGGCGCTCTGCTTCTCTGCTCTGGCTGTGAGCGCCGGGCAGCCGGAAAGCAGAGCGGTGACGTCACCGCTCTGCTTTCCGGCCGCTGTGCTCACAGCCAGACCAGAGAAGCAGAGCGCCGAGGACAGACAGCGGTAGGTAAGTATGTAGCGTTTGTTTTTTTACTTTTAGGATGGTATCCAGGGTAAACATCGGGTTACTAAGCGCGGCCCTGCGCTCAGTTACCCGATGTTTACCCTGGTTACCAGCGAAGACATCGCTGAATCGGTGTCACACACGCCGATTCAGCGATGTCTGCGGGGAGTCCAGCGACGAAATAAAGTTCTGGACTTTCTTCCCCGACCAGCGACAGCACAGCAGGGGCCTGATTGCTGCTGCCTGTCACACTGGACGATATCGCTAGCGAGGACGCTGCAACGTCACGGATCGCTAGCGATATCGTCTAGTGTGACGGTACCTTTACAATGACTCTTTATCAGTTACATTAAATGTACTATTCCAGTGATCTACATGTGGGTTAGATATTGTGCTTGTTACTTTCTGTTTATTCTCCTTTTGGTGTAATTTCTGTTGTTCTGCTTTCCATATAGTAGTCTTTCTTTAAATGTCCCTTTTTCTTACACCTGAAACATTCTCTTGTCTCTGTATTATGGGGCTTCTTGTCTGTCACTTTAAGAGCATTTCCACTGATATTGCTAATATTTCCACATGGATTTCTTTACTATCAGCACATAGCACTTTATGCCTGTGATAATTAATTTTTTTAGTTACTTCAGTGTAATCAGGTTCTCATAGGAATATATATGGAGGGAAAGATATTTTCTTATGCACACTGACTCCTATGGAAATAATGTATTACCTTTTAGGCCTGATTTAGCCATGTTTATCACCTTTATGTAGATCCATATTTACAAATTATCTGGTTCCTGTATACTTAAATACCCATTTATTCATTATTCTATGTATAAAAAATTGTTTCAGGGCCATGTTATTACTTCAGTAGTATTGTTATCCATGAATCAATAAGGTTGATATACTCCCCATGTCTACAGTTAATTTTGTATTTTGTGTATCCTCAGCATTTTAGTTTTAGTGTATTATATGTTTAATAAAGAATATAATTTTTTTTTTATAACTTGGCATCTGCTTCCTCAAGCTTATAGGTTGATAAATACTTTTATGTCCAAAAAAAGAAAAAAAAAGTATTTTATGAGTGATATCTTTATTGGATATCCAGAAAAATTATATATGTGAGCTTTCAGAGGCTCCATCTTCAGGCAGGTTTACAAAAATATTTACAGTACATCAATTTTTCTGGCTAATATATATATATTTTTTATTATTGTACATCGACATTAAAACCACAACACACTGGATTAAATTACTGAATAACATGGCAGGGGAACAGCAACAAAGTATTAAAGGGAACCTGTCACCCCGTTTTTTGAGATTGAGCTATAAATACTGTTAAATAAGACCTGCGCTGTGTGTTCCTATAGTGTATGTAGTGTACCCTGATTCCCCACCTATGCTGAGAAATAACTTACCAAAATCGCCGTTTTCGCCTGTCAATCAGGCTGGTCAGGTCGGGAGGGCGTGTTCACAGCGCTGGTTCTTCCTCAGCTTTACGTTGGTGGCGTAGTGGTGAACAAGCAGCGCGCGATCTGCGCTGTAATCCCTTGCATCGGTGTGGGCGGCCATCTTCCTGGGGCCGCGCGTGCGCAGATCGAGTGCTCTGCTGCACGGGGCTTCAGGAAAATGGCCGCGGGATGCCGCGCGTGCGCATTAGAGATCGCGGCGGCCATTTTCCCAAAGCCGAGATGCAAACTCGGCTTTGGGAAAATGGCCGCCGCGATCTCTAATGCGCACGCGCGGCATCCCGCGGCCATTTTCCTGAAGCCCCGTGCAGCAGAGCACTCGATCTGCGCACGCGCGGCCCCAGGAAGATGGCCGCCCCCACCGATGCAAGGGATTACAGCGCAGATCGCGCGCTGCTTGTTCACCACTACGCCACTACGCCACCAACGTAAAGCTGAGGAAGAACCAGCGCTGTGAACACGCCCTCCCGACCTGACCAGCCTGATTGACAGGCGAAAACGGCGATTTTGGTAAGTTATTTCTCAGCATAGGTGGGGAATCGGGGTACACTACATACACTATAGGAACACACAGCGCAGGCCCTATTTAACAGTATTTATAGCTCAATCTCAAAAAACGGGGTGACAGGTTCCCTTTAAATAGAGATGGGAGACATTATTTGCAAGATTGTGGTTGCTTGGCCAGGTCAGTAATCTGTGACCACTGAACAGGAGCTCTGTGAATATCCTCACCTCCTGGCATTCCCAGGCTCATATTACTCCAATCGGAATGATATAATTTAGTAATATGTTCTGGAGGATACAAATTACAAAATATTGCTCTGCATCAAATGTAATGACTCAAACTGCCAATCCGGACCCCATATATTGTTGCTTATATTTCTGTTATATATTCACAAAAAGTACAATTGGGGAATATCTCAAAACATATTGTACATGGTTGGTACAGCTGTCAAAGTAACTATTTGATTCTCAACTATTCTCATCCAGTGCTGAATATCCGCATGTCCAATGGTATCTGCATCTTCAGGACATAGATCCAGCTGCATACAATGGTGGAACAGGGAGAGATCAGATTGTTGCTCCATCATTTAGCCAGGGTGTCTAAATTTTGGGGCTGCAGGCAATATCATTGTGCCTTCTGTGTGGAGCTTCAGTCCTCACACAGCACAGACTGGGGCCTTATATAATGAAAGCAAGGCTAGGGGATTTTTTTTATTGTCTGTACATTTTCCTGCATGAAGAGGAGGGACACAAATGTATGAAGGACTATTTTCGTGGATTCATGTTGTATTGCTCGACACAGTGGGCGCATTATATTACTATTGGGGAGCCCAATAGTGATGACTTCGTAAGGCATTGAGGGCACTGTGGGGGCATCATAATGTGTTTGAGGGGCACTATGAGGGACATCATACTGTGTGGGAGAACCAAGTGGACATCATTGTGTAGGGGAAAGCACAGTGAAGACATCTTACTGTGCATGCGTGGATTAACATAGGGGTAAAATGTGTATATGGAATTGGGGGGATATTATGCCTTGTGGGGGGATCATACTTCATGAAGTGCCATCTTGGGATTGTCTTGGGTGGACTCCATGGAAAGTGTATCGTACTGGATGGTACACTTAGGGAAATCACTATTTTTGTATGCATGACAATACATTTCTTTCTACCTTGTCTTTTAAAGTTGTGAATTCTACTTTTCATGGCCACACTACATAATAGATTTGTTTAAGGGTCAGTGGTTTGAAGGAGTTTTCAATTCAGACTTTTCCTTTGACACCTCATGATTCGAATGTGTGTACTCCCTGGGTCTCATCTAATTATTAGATCACTAATAATTGGGTGACACAAGCAGGGCATTAAATGGTTACATTGCAAATGTCCTGATCATGTATAACATAATCTCTCTCGATGGTCGATGTCAAACAGGATGTTAGAAAGCGTCAATAGACAACCCTTAAAACTGTAGTTATACAAATGTAAAATACATACTTTGTTCCAATATAGGTGTTTTATTTTATACTTATTAGTTTTCAAAAACAAATGGTCATTGGTAATTGTATACATTTTCTAATTATCTGGTGGACTAAATTGTTTCTTTTATAGACTAGTAACTTTAACTATAGCTTAAATGGTTTTCTAGTACATGTTATCAAGAAAACAATGTAAAAAAAAGTTACTTTCATTCTTAACATGAAAATGGCTTCTCCCGTGTGTGAGTTAAATGATGTCTAACAAGATTTGCTTTCTTATTAAAACTATTTCCACATTCTGAACATGAAAATGGCTTTTCCCCTGTGTGAGTTAACTGATGTATAGAAACTTCTGATTTATACCTAAAACCCTTTCCACATTCTGAACATGAAAATGGTTTCTCCCCTGTGTGAGTTCTCTGATGTGCAACAAGAATTGACTTCCGAGTAAAACATTTCCCACAATTTCTACATGAAAATGGCTTTTCCCCTGTGTGAGTTCTGTGATGTATAGAAAGATCTGATTTATTCCTATATTCTTTCCCACATTCTAAACATGAATATGGTTTCTCCCCTGTGTGACTTCTCTGATGTATAACAAGACTTAATTTACTTCTGAAATTTTTCCCACACTCGGAACATGAAAATGGTTTCTTCCCGGTGTGAGTTAACTGATGTCTAACAAGAGTTGATTTCTGATTAAAACCATTCCCACAGTGTGAACATAAATATGGCTTCTCCCCTGTATGAATTCGCTGATGTTTAACAAGACTTGCTTTTTGATTAAAACATTTCCCACAGTCTGAACAGAAAAATGGCTTCTCCCCTGTGTGAATTATCTGATGTGTAACAAGATAGGATTTCTTATGAAAACATTTCCCACATTCTGAGCATGAAAATGGCTTATCTCTTGTGTGAATTATTTGATGTCTGCCAAGATCTGATTTGCATTTAAAACATTTTCCACATTCGGAGCATAAAAACGGCTTCTCACCTGTGTGAATTCTCTTATGTATTTCAAGTTTGGCTTTTGCACTATAACTTTTTCCACATTCTGAACATGATAATGGCCCATCTCCTGTGTGGATTCTCAGATGGGTAACAAAATTTGTTTTCTGGTTAAAACATTTTCCACATTGTGAGCATGAAAATGGTTTCTCCCCTATATGACTTCTCTGATGTATTTCAAGTTTGGCTTTCACACTATAACAATTCCCACATTCTGAACATGAAAATGGCTTATCTGCTGTGTGAACTCTCAGATGGTAAACAAGACTTGCTTTCTGAATAAAACATTTTCCACATTCTGAACAGATAAATGGCTTTTCCCCTGAGTGAATTCTTTGATGTGAAACAAGACTTGATTTACTACTGTAATATTTTCCACATTTTGAACATGAAAATAATTTCTTCCCTATGCAATCTGTTTCATTTTCCACAGCAGTTCTCTGGCTTTTATTTTGCATATTTGTCTTTGATACAGAAGAGAGCACCTGTTGAAAAAGATCAGGTGACTGATTTTTTCTGAGATGAGCTTGAGGTGTATCTGTGAAAATTACAGGTTCTTCAAATTTATCTGGTGTGTTCCTACGATTATCAGCTGAAAAATCTGACAATATCACATGTCCCGCGGAGCTCCTGGTACAGTCATCTGCAAAAAACAAAACAGATATTTAAAAAAAAAATTTAAAAATGTAAAAGTTCAAATCACTACCCTTTTGCCTCATTCAAAATAAAAAACAAAACATATATTTGGTATCACCGCATTCAGAAACACCCAATCAAAATATAAAAAGAATGAATCCGTTAGGTAAACGGCATAACGAGAAAAAAAATAAAAAATCAAAAAGCCAATTTTTTGGTACCGCAACATTGCACTAAAATGCAATAACAGGAAATCAAAATATCGTTATCTACCCCAAAATGGTATCAATAAAAACATCAGCTCGGCAAGCAAAATATAAGTCCTCACCCAGCCCCAGATTCAGAAAAGTGGAACAAGTCTCGGAAAATGGTGCTATTTTTTTTTTGTTTGCAGACTTTGGATTTTTTTCCCCACTTAAATTAAAAACAACCTATACATGTTTAGTATCTGAACTCGTAATGGACTAGTGAATCATAATGGCAGGTAAAAAATCAATTGTGGAATTGCACTTTTTTTTGCAACTACATCACACTTTGAATTTTTTTCCCAATTTCCAGTACGTGTTATGGTAAAACCAATGGTGCTGTTCAAAAGTACAATTCACAAAGCAAAAAACAAGCCCTCACACGGCCATATTAACCTCTTCATTACCTTGGGATTTTCCGTTTTTCCGTGTTCGTTTTTTGCTCCCCTTCTTCCCAGAGCCATAACTTTTTTATTTTTCCATCAATATGGCCATGTGAAAGCTTATTTTTTGCAAAACAAGTTGTACTTTTGAACGACATCATTGATTTTAGCATGTCGTGTACTAAGAAACAGGAAAAAAATTCCAAGTGCGGTGAAATTGCAAAAAAAGTGCAATCCCACACTGGTTTTTTGATTGGCTTTTTTACTAGGTTCACTAAATTCTAAAACTGACCTGCCATTATGATTCTCCAGGTCATTACGAGTTCATAGACACCAAACATGTCCAGGTTCTCTTTTATCTAAGTGGTGAAAAAAAATTCCAAACTTTGCTAAAAAAAACCAAACAATTGCGCCATTTTCCGATACCCGTAGCGTCTCCATTTTTCATGATCTGGGGTCAGGGGAGGGCTTAATTTTTGCCTGCTGAGCTGGCATTTTTAATGATATCATTTTGGTGCAGATACGTTTTTTTGATCGCCCGTTATTGCATTTTAATGCAATGTCGTGGCGACCAAAAAAAGTAATTCTGGCGTTTCAAATTTTTTTCTCGCTACGCCGTTTAGCGATCAGGTTAATCCTTTTTTTTATTGATAGATCGGGCGATTTTGAACGCAGCGATACCAAATATGTGTAGGTTTGATTTTTTTTTATTGATTTATTTTGAATGGGGCGAAAGGGGGGTGATTTAAACTTTTATTTATTTTTTTTACTTTTGCCGTGCTTCAATAGCCTCCATGGCAGGCTAGAAGCTGGCACAATGTGATCGCCTCTGCTAAATAGCAGCGATCATCAGATCGCTGCTATGCAGCAGAAATGCAGGTGTGCTATGAGCGCCGACCACAGGGGGGCGTTCACAGCAGGCCGGCATCAGTAACAATAGAGGTCTCAAGGACCTCTATGGTTACCATTCTGACACATCGCTGACCCTCGATCATGTGACAAGGTCGGCGATGCGCTCATTTCCGGCCGCCCGGCCGGAAACGCCTATTAAATGCCGCTGTCAGCGTTTGACAGTGGCATTTAACAGTTAATAGCAGCGGGTGAATCGCGATTTCACCCGCCGCTATTGCAGGCACATGTCAGCTGTTCAAAACAACTGGCATGTCCCGACTTTGATGCGGGCTCACCACCGGAGCCCTGCATCAAAGCGTGGTATCTGACCTCGGTCGTACTATAATTTCCTTAAAAATGTTATAAAGCGACCTCTAATCAGTTTTATTATGTGATGCACTCCTTGTCAGATGCAAACATTCTAGCACAGAGAAAAGCGCATGATAGAAGTAAAGACTGGTCATATAAATACAGGGTCGGACTGGAGTGTCTGGGGCTCACAGGGGGAATGGCTGTAGAATCGGCTGTAAAACACAGGCGGCTCCTGCACATCTACTGTGCACCCCATAACTGGGATGTACAATTACAGCAGTTTACATTAAAGGGGATCTTTGGGTAAAACAAGCTATCACCGATCATAGTAACATAGTTAGTAAGGCCGAAAAAAGACATTTGTCCATCCAGTTCAGCCTATATTCCATCATAATAAATCCCCAGATCTACGTCCTTCTACAGAACCTAATAATTGTATGATACAATATTGTTCTGCTCCAGGAAGACATCCAGGCCTCTCTTGAACCCCTCGACTGAGTTCGCCATCACCACCTCCTCAGGCAAGCAATTCCAGATTCTCACTGCCCTAACAGTAAAGAATCCTCTTCTATGTTGGTGGAAAAACCTTCTCTCCTCCAGACGCAAAGAATGCCCCCTTGTGCCCGTCACCTTCCTTGGTATAAACAGATGCTCCGCGAGATATTTGTATTGTCCCCTTATATACTTATACATGGTTATTAGATCGCCCTACAGTCGTCTTTTTTCTAGACTAAATAATCCTAATTTCGCTAATCTATCTGGGTATTGTAGTTCTCCCATCCCCTTTATTAATTTTGTTGCCCTCCTTTGTACTCTCTCTAGTTCCATTATATCCTTCCTGAGCACCGGTGCCCAAAACTGCACACAGTACTCCATGTGCGGTCTAACTAGGGATTTGTTCCACAGGATACGTGATCGCTTAGGTCCGATCATGAGAAACTGCACCGATCGGAAGAATGGGGAAGTTTTATCCCTGACAGGACACATCCACAGTCAGGGTCGGACTGGGGTGTCTGGGGCCCACCAGGGGAATGGACTCTAGGGGCCCACCCTACAGCTATATGCAAATATCTGTCATTATAGTGGAGCATCAGCTGTAAACCACCTGCTGCTGCACATCTACCGTGTGCCCCAATAACTGGGATGTATAATTTCGGTAGTTTACACTAATGGTGTTCTTGGTTAAAACAAGTTATCACCCATCCATGGACTCCACAGGATAGGTTATCGCTTAGGTCCGACCATTAGAAACTGCACCGATCGGAAGAATGGGGAAGTTTTATCCCTGACAGGACACTTTTATCCCTATTTTAAAAATGCAGCGGGCAGGTGGGATGTTTGACCACAGCTCCATTCATTCTCTTTGGGGCTTCCAGAAAAAAACAAGTGCAGCCACTGAGGGAATGAATATGGATCAGTGATCTAGTCGGACATGCCACTCCAGTCTAATGGGGATAAAAAGTTCCACATTTTGCTGAATGGGTCAAAGCAGTAAGACCCCACCAATCAGTACGTTATCACTTATCCTGTGGAGAGGTGATTACTTTTTTCCACAGGAAACCCCCTGTAAGTGCATCTCCGCCGCTGTGTACAAAGCATTAAAACTCTAATGGAAATAAACAATCTTCTCCTAATTAATATCAGAGAGAACAAATGACCGCCATACACAACACAATCCACTATACCAAGACCAATAATACCACATACAGGAAGAAATACCACCACACCATGACCAGACCACATGGTGACTGAATAATACTACATACAAGGGACAAATACCGCCACACCATGACCAGATCACATATTACCACCACATAGTGACCGAATAATATGACATATTAGGGCAGCACGGTTCAGAGGTTAGCACTGCAGCCTTGCAGCGCTGGGGTCCTGGGTTCAAATCCCACCAAGGACAACATCTGCAATGTATGTTCTCCCTGTGTTTGCGTGGGTTTCCTCCAGGTACTCTGGTTTCCTCCCACATTTACAAAGACATACTGCTAGGGAATCTAGATTGTGAGCCCCATCGGGAACAGTGGCAATAATGTCTGTAAAGTGCTGTGAAATTAATAGCGCTATATAAATGAATAAAAAGCATTAAGCTACTTACTGGTAGTGGCATTTTTCGGAGGCCCATGACAGCACTACGAGAGAGGGGATCCGCCCTTCAGGAACAGGAAACCTACAGATACAAAAGGGCGGCACCTCTCCCTATGCATCAGTTGTATTTCAGAGCCTGAGAGGACTACCGCGGTTAGTAGCACACAAATATACATTATATACAGTTTATGTACAAAAATAATCCATCATATTGAACTATATACCACACGTGAGATCTATCTATCTCATTATATATAGTATAGGAAGTGCAACCCCCACGTGAATAGGGAGGGAACTAAGGGTGCTGTCATGGGCCTCCGAAAAATGCTGCTACCAGTAAGTAGCTTAATGCTTTATTCGGATTCCCATGACAGCACTACGAGAGAATTACAGAGATGTAAACTACCTTAGGGACGGACTATAGCCTGCAGCACCCTTAACCCGAAGGTGAGATCAGAAGAGAACCCCAAGTCCAACCTATAGTGCTTGAAAAAGGTGGAAGGGGATGACCACGTAGCTGCCTTACATATCTGGTCGATCGACACTCCAGATATTTCAGCCCAGGATGTAGCCATGGCGCGGGTGGAATGTGCCCTCAGATTCTGCGGAGCTGGACCTCCACCTGCAGTATAAGCCAGAGAGATAGCCTCCCTAATCCACTTCACTAGCGTGTACTTTGACACTCTAAGACCTTTCCTGGGACCTTGGAAGGATAGAAACAACGCATCCTCTCTCTTCCAAGCATCAGTGACTGATATATATTCTAATAGACATCTCCTAACATCTAATGTATGGAGTAACTCCTCTTTGGAATTAGAAGGATTAGGGAGAAATGACGGTAACACTATCTCCTGAGATCTGTGAAAATCTGAGGCCACTTTTGGTAAATAAGCTGGATCTGGTCTGAGGACTACTCTGTCCTGTAGAAATTCTGTATAAGGGGACAGCCTAGAAAGAGCCTGTATGTCTCCTACCCTACGAGCAGATGTAATTGCCACCAAAAACGCTGTTTTGAGGGATAGTAATTTAAGTGAGGCTGAATATAAGGGCTCAAATGGTTCCTTAGTCAAGGCTGAAAGGACTAGATTGAGATCCCAAGGCATTGACCTATTCCTGTGTATAGGTCTGGATCTACTAGATGCTTTGATAAACCTTGATACCCAATAACTACCCGCAATGTTACAAGAAAATAGAGCCCCCAGGGCTGATACTTGTACTTTTAGTGTACTTGTGGATAGATTTAGCTCTAGCCCCCTCTGCAGGAATTCTAGAATCTGGTTGATTGGTATACCCTCTTCAATATTAAAATTTGAAGAGGCCAGAAACTTCCTCCAAGTTCTAGAGTAGATCTTAGTTGTTATGTTTTTCCTACTCTTCATAAGGGTATCAATTAGGTTTGGAGAAAAACCTCTGCTTTTTAACAATGACCTCTCAAAAACCATGCCGTCAAATGGAGACCCTTCACTTGTGGATGGTTGATCGGACCTTGATGAAGTAAGTCCGGAACGTCCGGCAGCACCCAGGGGTCTTTCACGGACATGGTCCTGAGCCAGGAAAACCAAGCTCTTCTGGGCCAGAACGGAGCGATCAGTATGACTCTCGCTTGATCCTCCCTTATCTTTCTGACCACCAGCGGCAATAGATTGAGCGGGGGGAACGCATATGCCAATCGGAAATCCCATCTGATCAGGAAGGCATCCACTGCCAGTGGATATTCCCTGGGATTTAAGGAACAGAAATTTATCGTCTTTCTGTTGTGCTTGGTGGCAAATAAGTCCACTTCTGGATGACCCCACATGCGGACAATCCGGTTGAAGATCTTTGTGTTCAGAGACCATTCTCCTTGTTTTAAGGTGCTTCGACTTAGAAAGTCTGCTCTTATATTCTCTCTCCCTCTTATGTGAACTGCGGATAAAGATAGAAAATGGTTTTCTGCTGTCTGGAGCAGGCGATCCGCTACTTCCATCAGGGACTTGGAGCGTGTTCCACCCTGGTGATTCACATAGGCCACTGCCACCTGGTTGTCGGAGAGGATTTTGACATGGTGACCCTGTAGATATACGAGGAGTTCTTTAATTGAGAATTCAATTGCCATTAACTCCCTCTGATTGGAAGAGGCTGATGTTTGGGGATCCCATAAACCCTGGACGACTACGTCACCCATGTGTGCCCCCCACCCCGTGGGGCTGGCGTCCGTCGTAATTACCCGAGTTACTTGAGTCACCCAGGGAACTCCTGCTGACAGATTGTCTTCCTTCAGCCACCATCTAAGAGATGTCAGAACCTCTGGACTCAACGTCAACTGACCCTGCAAGGAACCTTGTAAGACTCTATCATAATTCAGTACGTCAAACTGTAAAGGTCTGGAATGGAACTGTGCCCAACGGACGGCCGGAATACAGGAAGTTAGGGAACCTAACAAAGACATAGCCTGTCTAAGAGTCATGGTTGGTTTATTAATTGCTTTTAATACCTGTTGTTGGATATGGAGCAGTTTATCAGGTGGAAGACAGCATTGTTGGGACTTGGAATCTAACAGCAGCCCTAGAAATCTCTGGGTTTTTAGGGGTTGTAATCGGGATTTTTCATAGTTTATAATCCAGCCCAGATGCTCTAGTTTAGACATAGCTGTTTTTACCTGAGCAAGGCAATGGTCTGCTGAGTTTCCAACTATCAGGAAATCATCCAGATAAGGGATTATGAGGATATCAAATTCAAGTAAGTGTGCCATGACCTCCGCAACAACTTTAGTGAATACTCGGGGAGACGTTGAGAGGCCGAAGGGAAGGGCTCTAAATTGAAAATGTCGAACAATACCCCCCATAGACACTGCCACATGTAGAAACCTCTGAAAGTTCTCATGGATAGGAACATGATAATACGCATCTTTTAAGTCCACAACTACCATGAAGCAGTGTTTGAACAACATTTTTATTGCAGAGCTGATTGACTCCATTTTAAATGTGGCCTTAACCAGGTATTCATTAAGGGATTTAAGGTTAATAATAGTCCTAAATGACCTGTCCGGTTTTTGAATCAGAAATAGAGGAGAGTAGAATCCACTCCCTCTTTCTGACTCTGGGACCTCAATCAGCACGTTTTTAAGGCATAAACTCACAACTTCTGCCTCTAAAGCCGTCTGTTCAATAGTGGAGGAACGTAAGGGGGTTAGCATAAACTTATCCCGAGGCCAGTGAATAAATTCCAATTTCAGGCCCTCTGAAATAATACCTCGGACCCAGTCACTATTTGAGATGTTAGTCCATGCGGAAGAGAAGGCTGACAATCTCCCTCCCACAGGGATTGCTAGTCATTGGTCCGGTTTCTTACGTTCTTTTGAGGAACGGCGGAACATGTAACCCGTACCTCTCCTGCGTCTATCCTCCCATCTAAAATTCTCTCTAGAGGGCGAGGATGCGCGCTTCCTTCCGCGACCAAATCTCCTCCTGTTGAATGGACGCCGATAAGAGGCTGATGATAAACTAGGGAATTTTTTCTTGTCATCTCCAGCCTTTTCAAGCAGCTCATCCAAGGTTGGCCCAAAGAGATATTCCCCTTTGCATGGAATAGCGCATAATTTGGACCTTGATTGAATGTCACCCAACCAACACTTCAACGACAGGGCTCTACGAGCCGCGTTGGAGAGTCCTGCTGCTCTGGCCGCCATTCTGACCGAATCGACCGACGCTTCCGACAGGAAAGCCGCAGCATCTTGAATCACCGGAAGCGCACTTAGAATAGAACTTCTGGAAGCGCCTTCTTTAAGCTGGGATTCCAACTGTTCCAGCCAGACCATTAGAGATCTGGCTGTACAAGTCGCAGCCACTGCCGGTCTCAAGGATCCGGCTGCCATCTCCCAAGTACCTTTAAGGAAGGTATCCGCCTTCCTGTCAAGAGGGTCTTTAAGGGATCCCATGTCCTCGAAAGGTAATGCGGCTCTCTTTGATGCCTTTGCCACCGCGGCATCTAATTTAGGGGCCTTGTCCCAGGTATCCACAGTCGTATCCTCAAAGGGATACCTGCGTTTTAAAGCTGGTGGTAATGAGCCTTTCTTCTCCGGTTTCTTCCATTCTCGGAGAATCAGGTCTTGAATTTTATCATTCACCGGGAAGGATCTACGCTTCTTGTGTTCCAAGCCACTGAACATTAGCTCCTGACGGGAAAGCTGAGTCTTAGGTTCTTCTAGGCCCATCGTACCTCTGACCGACTTAACTAATTTATCCACCCGGTCCCGAGGCAGACAGAATCGGCCAGATTCCTCTTCTGATGACGAGGAAGAGAGATTTGAGCCATAAGAACCTTCCTCTTTATCTTCCTCTGACGAATCAGAGATCACCGAGGCTCTCTGTTTTGAACTTCCCGCCTGGGACATAGACCGCAGGGATTCCCTTACGTCTGTACGGATCATCTCACGTAGATTAGCCGTAGAAGCAGATTCTTCCGCTACCTAGGGGAGGACAATAAGGGTGATACCATCTATCTAGCCTGATGTCACTCAACCCCTCCACTCCTGTAGACCTCACCGTCTGTTGTATACAGGAGGCGCATAATTTTTTAGTATAAGAATCTGGTAACGGGACTTCACACAGGGCACACTCCTTATGTTTCGACTTTGCACTTTTCTTCCCCTAGAATGACAAAGTATAAGGGGCCCGCGTCACTGAGTGAGCATTCACGTAGATCTCTTACCAGTGTACGCCAACAAAGGTACCGGAACACGAGGGGGTTCTTTGCCAGTCGATGCTCTAGATCCCTGCTTGGACGAGCTTTTACGGCTGGACTGGTCACTCCTGGCATGCTCCTTCTCCGTGGGCTTTTGTCGCACCTCCTCCGACAGCTGAAGCTGCCGCTCACCATCACTCTCCATGATGTGGATGTGACCAAAGGCAGAGCTCTAAATCCAGCTCCTGCTTAAATCCCCCTCAGATCCGGTCAGCAGGCTGCCTGGCGCCACTCTCATTGGTTCCTGCTGATGAGGCTACAGCTGGGGGGTCAGCGCAGTGTGTGAGGAGTCCGGCGTTCAGGATCGATGGGCGCCGCCATCTTGGATGAACTGCGCATGCGCAGTTCCCCAGTGACCCGGAAGCGCCTGCTGACTCTGCCCCCTCGACGTCACTGCACCCGGAAACGCTCCAGCTAACGCTGAGAGCGATGCAGGACGCCGAAGAGCACGCAGCAGCGCTCCGGATAGCGTTCCCCTCCTGGCACCGCTACCTCACCACCGCGCTGCACCACCACATGAACCGAAGGAGCGCTATACTTACCGGCGCCGAAGGAGATCAGGAATCCTCCGGACTCTGCTCCCTGCTGTCTACGTCACTGACGTGCAGTCCAGCCAGGACCACCGTGACGTCTTCCAGGGGCTTCCGCACCGGCCGAGGTAGGAGACCCCCCCGCTACCTGATTCGGTCCGGCCGGCCTGGGATCCATTACGAGATTCATCTGTAGGATCCTGTCCCTTCAGGAACAGGAAACCAACTGATGCATAGGGAGAGGTGCCGCCCTTTTGTATCTGTAGGTTTCCTGTTCCTGAAGGGCGGATCCCCTCTCTCGTAGTGCTGTTATGGGAATCCGAATAAATAAATATTACCAGCATATAGGGACCAAATGATACCACATACAAGGAGAAATACTGCCACGCCGTGACCAGACCACAAATTAACAACACATAGTGCCCGAATACTACAATATTGATTATGAATACAAACCACAATACTAACAACACTGTTATTACCACCAGTGACAATATATACAGTACCTCTGTATATAATGTCAGTGTACAGGTAGTACAGTGATCACAGGTGACATTATACACAGGAGATCTGTATATAGTGCCAGTGTACAGGTAATACAGTGACCACCAGTGACATACACAGGAGCTCTGTATATAGTGTACATGTAATACAGTGATCACCATAATTATACACAGGATCTCTGTATATAGTGTCAGTGTACAGGTAATACAGTGATCACCAGTGACATTATACACAGGAGCTCTGTATATGGTGTATAGTGTACAGGTAATACAGGGATCACCGGTGACATTATACACAGGAGCTCTGTATATAGTGTATAGTGTATGGGTAATACAATGATCACCAGTGACATTATACACAGGAGCTCTGTATACAGTATGTAGTGTACAGGTAATACAGTGATCACCAGTGACATTATACACAGGAGCTCTGTATATAGTGTCAGTGTACACATTATACAGTGATCACCAGTGACAATATACATAGGAGCTCTGTACACAGTATACAGTGTATAGTGTAAGTGTACAAGCAACACACTGACTCACCGGTGACATCTGTAGTTGAAGTCTTTTTTCTTCATCCAGTGCAGACCACCATTATTTCTTCCAGCAAAGACTCATCTCTGCAGAAAATAACAGTTAGCTATAGCTGATCGCTTCCAGATCACATTCCCCACTATTTTCCTCGACTTCTATACTATGTCAGATGAAGAAAAAATACATAGTGCCACCCTGCACAGTAGCAGGACCCCCTTTTGTTCTCCCAATTGAAGACAGTAAGATCAAAAGTAAATTGCAGCAGTAATAATGCCCCCTGAATGGCCCCTACAGTAATTATGTCCCCTCTTGCCACCATAAACCAATAATGTATGTTCCTCATCCTGACCTCAATATAGTAATTATGTCACCCCTTTATTTAATAAGGTGCCAGATCCTTGGCTCCTTTATTTAATGTCTCCAATGTCTAGCTTAATAAGGTCCCTCTCCTGGGGCCCTTCCAGTAATAATGTCCTCATCCTGGGCCCCTTTATTTAATGTACTCTCCCTGGGCCCCTATGTCCGTCCCTATGGCCACTACCTTGCCCAACTACAGAGGGGGGATTCTTCTCACCTTTTTGCGCTCCCCGGCATCCTCTTGTGGCTTCATGGTCGGCGTGATCGTTACAATGGCTGTCGCCGGCAGCTGTGACAGGGCGCTATGCTCTGTGACAGGCCGTGCGCTGACGTCACATAGCAGTAACATTGAAAGACTGCCGGCCTATCAAAGGCTGCAGGAGTCATTTAACAGAACTGCTATGTGACTTCAACACATGGCCTGTCAAAGAGCAGAGCGCCCTGTCACAGCTGCAGCCGGCATTCATCTTGATGTGCATTGTCGGCTCCAGGATTTTTCATGGGCCTCGGATAAAAGAGTATCAGTGGGCCCCTTTAACACATGCCACGATTCCTGATCCACAGATAAAAAAAACAGATATAGTACAATATATATGTACCACACAGTGCGCCACACAGTATTATGGTCAACACATAGTGCTCCATACAGTATTATGGGCACCTCATAGTCCTCCATACAGTATTATGGGCAACCACATAGTACGCCATACAGTATTATGGGTAACCACATAGTCCTCCAGACAGTATTATGGCCAACCACATAGTCCTCCATACAGTATTATTGGCCACATATAATGCTCCTCCAAACAGTATTATTGGCCCCATATAATGCTCCTCCATACAGTATTATACAGAAAATATACAGCGACCACCGAATAGGGGGGGTAGGGAATAGGCAGGAAGCATTGTAGCATGGCTTTGAATAGCCTACTCACTTGCCCCTGTGACAGCTCTGGCCCCTCGGGTCTGGCGGATTCCTCCATTATGAAGGTACAATAGGTCCTTATCAGGATGGCCGGTGGCACATAGCCCCATTTTTATATTGCTCTTTACCTGGTTGATTCTGCCCTCCTTACCGCGTCCCACGCAGTCTGACCGTGCTGGAAAATCTCTCCTGAGGCTGACGCTGTAGCTTGCATCCCGCACGTCGCAACTGGAAGTGATGCGGCCGTCGGCCGGAAGTGACAAGGCCGCTGGTCCTGGAGCTGGAAGCGGCTGCCGCGCTGAGAGCGGTCGCCGGGTATGGACGCGGCCGCATGCTGGGATAGGCTGCAGTGTTGGAGATTGCCCCAGCATACACTCCCCAGCAAACAGGACCGAGAGCCCCCAGTATGGAGGAACGGATCCGACCCCAGGAGCAGCGCTACACTGGGGAAGCTGAGGGACCCCCCCATGGCAGATATCAGCAACATATGTCTTGTAGTGGGGAAGGGAAAGGCTGGGCCCCCCGATCTCCACCATCTGTACAACACCGTCGGAGGATACGCTTGCCGTTCCTATCCACAGTGGGACAGGAAAAACACTAGTGGGTGGAGTGGGGAGGGTCCTTTTAACCGCTTGTTGTTCCTGTTTCACTGAGGGTAAGAAGGACGTCCTCCAATGGTGCTGTCAGGTGGTGAACTGGAAATAAGCATTTGATCCCCTAGCAACCATTAAGAGCTCTGGCTCCTACAGACCAGTTAGTCACTCCTAATCAACTCGTTACCTATATTAGAGACAGCTGTCTTACGTAGTCACCTTTATAAAAGACTCCTGTCCACAGACTCAATTAGTCAGTCAGACTCTAACCCAGTGTTTTTCAACCAGTGTGCCGCGGCACACTAGTGTGCCGCGACACATGGTCGGGTGTGCCGCGGGGAACGGGAGTCAGCTGTTCTCTGTGCCGACTGTCAAGCTGACAGCCGGCACAGAGAAGTTGCAGCGCGCCGGCTCCTGGAGATCAATTGTACTCGCAGACATCTACCAGCTGCGAGTACAATTGAGGCTCTGACCGCTGGGTCAGAGCGACGCCAGCAGCGTGATCAAGTCATGTGATCACGCTGCTGACGTCACTATCCGGCGCGCAGGAGACAGAAGACACTTGGTGGTAAGTGCTCCTGTGCTGTGGAGCTGAAGACACCGAAGATTCAGCGTGGGGTGGGTTTATGGGGAGTATGTGGGGGGATTTATTAAGTGTGTGGGGGGATTTATTAAGTGTGTGGGGGGATTTATTAAGTGTGTGGGGGGATTTATTAAGTGTGTGGGGGGAATTTATTCAGTGTGTGGGGGGGATTTATTCTGTGGGGGGGATTTATTCAGTGTGTGGGGGGGATTTATTCAGTGAGTGGGGGGATTTATTCAGTGTGTGGGGGGGGATTTATTCAGTGTGTGTGGGGGGGATTTATTCAGTGTGTGGGGGGGATTTATTCAGTGTGTGGGGGGATTTATTCAGTGTGTGGGGGGGATTTATTCAGTGTGTGGGGGGGGATTTATTCAGTGTGTATGTGGGGGGGGCTGGAATTTATTTAGCATGTGTGGGGCAGGGTGCATTTATTCTGTGGAAGGGGATGGATTTATTCTATCGGAAGGGAAGTGGATGGGCAGCACTTGCAGCGCTGGAGTCCTGGGTTCTAATCCCACCCAGGACAACATCTGCAAAGAGTTTGTATGTAATCTCCGTGTTTGCGTGGGTTTCCTCCGGGTACTCCGGTTTCCTCCCACATTCCAAAGACATACTGATAGGGAATTTAGATTGTGAGCCCCATTGGGGACAGTGATGATAATGTGTGCAAACTGTAAAGCGCTGCGGAATATGTTAGCGCTATATAAAAATAAAGATTATTATTATTATTATATATTCTGTGGGGGTGAGTGGGGAGATGGGGGTGGACACAGTAGCGAGGGGAAAAATGTGTGCTGACAGTACTGGGAGCAACGGTGATGGGATGTGTGAGGACAGTATGGGGAGTCGGGGGAATGTGTGAGGGGGGAATGTGTGAGGAGGAAATATGGAGAGAGCAAAGGGGTATGTTAGCAGGGGGGGGGTGTACAGGAGGAGGCTATTAGAAATGTGTGCAGACAGTATGGGGGGATGAAAGTGTGAGTGGACACATAATAGATACTGAGTAGTGTGAGGGTAACAGCCAGGAGGAGACAGTATGCCAAGTAGGAGGAGTGTAATGAAGGGGCACAGTAGAGAGACTGGGCTCTCTATGAGGGACACCGTATGAGAAGGCAGTGTGAAGTATGGAAAAGAGAGAGAGGGTAGTGTGGATGGCATGTACCATAAGAGGGACAGTGAGGGTCATATTATGTGCTGGGAATAAAGTGAGGGGCAATTATTTACTCAAGGGCTCAGCCTAGGGCAGATATTTTTATTCCGGAGCATTATAATAACACTGCTATCTTTAAGGGTGTTGTGTCGGGATGTGCTGCAGAAGACAGGAGAAGATGGAAGTCTGCAGAAACGAGCTCTGCCGGTGGATGAGAAGAGTCATCATGGCATCTGGACAAGGTGAAGATGAAAAGAAAGAGGCGACTCCACAAACAACGTCATCTATCAGGTACCTGGATGTAAATGTGTTTTTTTTGTGATACTAATTCTCATTTTTATTTGTTAGGAACATTAAAGGGGATGTCCAAGGTTGTGATGAGTCTGCAGTCATACTATGTGACTGCAGACTTCTGAATTCTCACAGTGCACACTGCTATCATAATTCTCTGATGTTGGTGATTTACATACATGCGGTCACGTGCTGACTAGACATGTGTGGCCTCATTCAATGAAAATGAATTGACTGAGGCCGGACACGTCTAGTTAGAATGTGGCCAGAAGTATCCAAATCACATACTTGTGCTGTCATGACCGTCCACTCTGGCCACCGGCAAGGGAGAATCCTGAAAGTGTGCAGTGCTTGCACTGTGAGAATTCAGAAGCCTGCAGTCACATAGAATGACTGCAGACTTTCATCTCAAACCTGGACACACCATTTTGTGCCATTTTGGTTGGTGGTGTGCCTCGGGATTTTTTAAGTATAAAAAGTGTGCCGCGGCTCAAAAAAGGTTGAAAATCACTGCTCTAACCTCTACAACATGGGCAAGACCAAAGAGCTTTATATGGATATCAAGGAAAAGATCATAGACCTGCACAAAGCTGGAATGGGCTACAAAACCATAAGTACAGTAAGACGCTGTGTGAGAAGGAGACAACTGTTGGTGCAATAGTAAGAAAATGGAAGAATTACAAAATGACTATCAATCGACATTTATCTGGGGCACTATGCAAAATCTCAACAGGTGGGGTATCCTTGATCAATTTGCCGCCTCACCACCACGAGAGCCGCCACACCCCTGACCTTCTGTCACTTCCCCATTATCCCATAGATAATGTAAGTCCACAAGGACAGGGTCTTCTCCCCTCTGTACCAGTCTGTCATTGTAAATTTGTTTACTGTAAATGATATCTATCTAACTCTGTACGTAACCCCTTTCTCATGTACAGCACCATGGGATTAATTGTGCTATATAAATAAATAATAATAATCACGAGGAAAGTGAGAGATCAGCCTGAAACTACACAGGGGGAACTTGTTAATGATCTCAAGGCAGCTGGGACCACAGTCACCAAGAAAACCATTAGTAACACATTACACCATAAAGGTTTAAAAATCCTGCAAGAAGCCACATGTGCAGGCCCGTTTGAAGTTTGCTAATGAACACCTGGATGATTCTGTGAGTGATTGGGAGAAGGTGCTATGGTCAGATGAGGCAAAAATTGAGGTCTTTGGCATTAACTCAACTCGCCATGTTTGGAGGAAGAGAAATGCTGCCTATGACCCAAAGAACACCATCCCCACTGTCAAGCATGGTGGTGGAAACATTATATTTTGGGGGTGTTTCTCTGCTAAGGGCACAGGACTACTTCACCGCATCAATGGGAGAATGGATGGAGCCATGTACTGTAAAATCCTGAGTGACAACCTTCTTCCCTCCACCAGGACATTAAA
Source organism: Ranitomeya imitator (assembly GCF_032444005.1). NCBI lineage: Eukaryota > Metazoa > Chordata > Amphibia > Anura > Dendrobatidae > Ranitomeya > Ranitomeya imitator. Next base: position 394,894,570 of record NC_091283.1, read on the forward strand.
AATGGGTCGTGGCTGGGTTTTCAACCAAGACAATGACAGAAAACATACAGCCAAGGCAACAAAGGAGTGGCTAAAAAAAGAAGCACATTAAGGTTATGGAGTGGCCTAGCCAGTCTCCACACCTTAATCCCATAGAAAACTTCTGGAAGGAGTTGAGGCTCCGAGTTGCCAAGTGACAGCCTCAAAATCTTAATGATTTAGAGATGATCAGCAAAGAGGAGTGGACCAAAATTCCTCCTGACATATGCTTGTGAAAGATCTTTTGGATCGAAACGTTGTCACAGGAGGCAGAACAAAATGTGATTTTTTTTTCACCAACGTTTGAGGCGCCGTCTTTTCTACTACTTGGTATATGCGCAAACCTCATCATCATCAACTACAAAAAACGTCTGACTGCTGTGCTTGCCAACAAGGGTTTTGCCAGAGAGATCAAATAGTTATTTCTCACTGCAAAATGCAAATAAATGTATGTAATTTATACAATGTGATTTTCTGGATTTTATTTTTTATATTCTATCTCTCAATGTTAAAATTAACCTACCCTTAAAATTTTAGACTGTTCATGTCTTTGTCAGTGGGCAAACTTACAAAATAAGCAAGGATTCAAATACATATTTCCACAACTGTATATGCATCCTTGTCCTGCCCCCATATATATCTATCCTGACCCCCCCTATATTCATCTTGGCCCCCCATATATATCCATCCTGGTTCCCCCATATATATCCATCCTGGTTCCCCCCATATATATCCATCCTGGCTCCCCATATGTATCCATGCTGGTCCCTTGTCTTGCCCCCCATATATCCATCCTGGTCTCCCCATATATGCATTCTGGATCCCCCATATATATGCATTCTGGTCCCTTGTCCTGCCCCCTCCCCCCCATAAATCCTGGCACCCCATATATCGATCCTTGCCCCCCATATATGCATCCTTGCTTCCCCATATATCCATATTGGCCCCCCATATATATGCATCCTGGATCCACCATATGTATCCATCCTGGCACCCCATATGTATGCATCCTGGTCCTTTGTCCTGCCCCCCATATATCCATCCTGCCCCCACATATCCATCCTGGTCCTTTGTCCTCCCCTCCATATATCCATACTGCCCCACATATTAATTCTGCCCCCATATGTATCCTTCCTGGTCCTTTGTCCTGCCCATCATATATCCATCCTGCCCCCTTATATGTTTCCATATCCTTTGTCCTGCCCCCCATATATCCATCCTGGCCCCTTGTCCTAGCTTCATGTCCACAGAGAGAGAGAGCGAGAGAAAAAAAAAAAAAAAAAAAGATTCCTCATACCTTTCTACGCTCATGGCGCCAGGCGGCGTTCCTCCATCTCTGCAGGTACGGCACGTACATCGTAAAATGGCCACCGACCTAGCAGAGGCCGGCGGTTGAATGTGTGCACCCGTCGCATGACACTGATGTCATAGGCCGGTGATGATGGATTCAGACTTGACAGTATCGATCAGGACGTGCGACTTGGCGGTTCAGGTAATGAACGCTGAATACGCGCGCCCCTGCACATACTCTGCCTGCATTTTTAATGGGCCTGCGCCACTAAAAAATGCAGACTTTTTTTCCCTTCTCCACCTCTCCTTCTTCCCCCCATAGCCATGGGCCCACTGTGGATTTCCCCGATAGCCCGTCAGGCCAGTCCGACCCTGTATACACATTACAATGTCTGTCAGCGTTAAAACAGCAGCAGGCTCTCTTGTCAGTAACTGTTCGGACCAGGGAGATGGCACCACCCGCCATGGCCAGTGTGAACATGCTCCTACTCGTTACAAGTATACCAACTTATATTCCAGTTCATTTCTTTCGGTTTAATGCAATAAAACCAATAAAAGGAGGACATATAAGGAGATTAGTGGAGGATGAGCTCACTTTCTGGGGTTGTGAATCTACAGACACGATCCTTGTTAAAAGCTTGTAGAATCATGGTATGTCAGCTGCTGCTTCTTTCCTGAGCGATGAAAAATAAATAACACTAGAAGAAGGATACACAATGATATAGAAGAAAATGAAGGACACGAGCGCTGCTGATAATAACCATCCAAAAAGCAGATGATGTTGTTGACTTTCAGGCTATGCATTTTGACAGTGAACTGGTGTTTGGCCTGATGAAGATGCCAATTCGGTATCAAGAAATGCAGACCGATTGTCTAATTCCTTAATGATTGCATCTTTTATTCTTTGGACGATCATTATCTGAAGCGGCCCGATCCTCTATTTTCTTCCAGATCATCCTGTATCAGAGGTTCCCAACACTAAATCTTCAAAAGTATATTTAGGGGGATCCACTTAGAGCAGTGTCCTCAGATGGACAGGACTTGAATACAGGAGGATCTCTTCTACAACAGCCCAGAAGTGATTATGGAAAGAATAATGTCAAAATATGTTTATTTTAAACAATAAACCTTAGTGTAAAATCCAAATGTAAAGCTCTGTATAACAAGCACTAGAACATTAAGTGATTCTACAGCCACTGACTGAGTAGAACCTGTGGCTTCTCAGCATTTAGTGGTCACTACTCACCTGTGCGGTTATCTGTAGGAATCTCCTCTTTACACCGCTCATCACCCCTCACATATGTCTCTGTAGTATTAATATGGGGCAGATTTTCACCCTGAAAGAAATATTGTAAAAGTCAGACAGAAGAATTTGCGTTAAATGATTTATAAGAACAGAAAAGTTAATAAATTAACACAAATAAAAAATGACATGACATCAGTAGTCTAAGGGGTAACGTTTCTCCTTGTGGAGAGTGACATACCAGCTCTAGGATACTAATGTTAGGAGGGTTATTTGCCGTTCAATGCTACTCTGGGAAATTTAATATGCAAATTGCCTCTTCAGAGAGGAAGAGGTCTTGAATAGAGATGAGCGATCAAAAAATTTCATGTGCGCAAAATTAGTACCAATAAAAACATCAACTCATATTGCAAAAAACAAGCCCTCGAATGACTGTGGGCTGAAATATGGAAAAAATTATAGCTCTCACAATATGGTGATGCAAAAAAAATAGTTTTTGTAAAAAGGAGTATTTTTAGTGTGACTGGAGACAAACATAAAAAAATTATAAATCTGGTATCACTGGAATTGCGCCGACCCAATAAAGTCTCCTAATCCCTTACACTGAAAGAGGAACGGCATAAAAAATAACTAAAGCCAATTCTTCACCTGCTGTTGATTTGTTCATTCTATCCCTCAAAGATTGCAGTAAGGCTCGGTGCACATTTTTCCCCTACTCTCTACGCTGAGCACATACAACGAGGTTTCCGTGTAAATTTCTGAAATACATGATTCAGACCCCCGGTGGAAAGTTCCCTATAAAAGGGGCTGATGGAGACACTGTAGGCTATGTCTGGCTTATGATCTGGCCGTGCCCATCTTTCTATGTGTGCAAAAAGAACGGTTGGCAAAAGTTTTGTGCACCTCTTAAAAGATGGATACAGCTGAATAGAGACCAGGCGGAGTCCAGAGCAACTGTACAGCCTCATTAATAAATGGATCCTTTGGGAGTTTCATCAGAATAATGTATTTTGTTGATTTACATGGAAACCCCGATGCAAGATCGGATGTTTTTCTTTCATCACACTATTCTTGGTAGACTCTTGATATCATTGCACGTAAAACCCCATAGCCTAGCAGTGATGACCTTGTACAAAGTTGTTCAGATTGCTTAATCTTCACATTCTGAAAACTGATCATTTCATTTCATATTGCACATTTAGGTCATGTGTCCAATATGTTCAGTTGGGAAATGACCAATGTTTCTAATAAAATGGCCATTCAGAGTATAATACTGGTGGATAAAACAATGCGGAACACAAGACCTTCACAGCCTTATACACATGATAGGGGAGATCTCATGACACCATCTCTCCATCTACCTGATGATCATGAGGAACATTGGGATCTTCTTGTTTACAATCCTGTGGAAGAAGAGGACGGGGACATCTCTCTGGTGTTGTCCATTTACTGGATAGAACTGGAGGAAACACATATAGGGACTGAATTCATTCTTTACATACAGATAATTATAGGCCGTGCGTATTTAGTCCTGTATATTACCTGGTGATGTGAGGGGCTGGGGAACCTCCATCATGATGTCCTTGTACAGATCTTTGTGTCCTTCTAAATACTCCCACTCCTCCATGGAGAAATAGACGGTGACATCCTGATACCTTATAGGAACCTGACACATACAATGATACTGTCATCCCTTTACAGCGTTAATGTATAATGACCCAGCATTCCCAGCAGTGTCACCTCTCCAGTCAGCAGCTCAATCATCTTGTAGGTGAGTTCTAGGATCTTCTGGTCATTGATGTCCTCATGTATCAGGGGGTGAGGTGGAGGCTCCGTGATTGGGCTCAGGGGTCTTCCCCGTCCCTCTGACACAGGGGCCTGACAGCGCTCACTAGAGGTCTTCTTCACTACTGTGTAATCCTGGTTATGGCGAGACACATTAATAAATCTCACTACAGACATTTCCACCTCTCCAGTTCTGTCCATCTGTTATTCCCATAGATAAGAATGATGTAATCAGAATCTCTCACCTCTCCAGTAAGCCGAAAGAGGATCTCTAGGGTGAGCTGAAATATCTTCTCCACCATCTTGTTCCTGTCCCTATCCATCCTTGATGGGTCACTCAGGAAAATTCTCTTATATAGAAGATCTCCACTGAGAGGATCCGATATTGGACCTGAATTGGAGAAGATGACGATGTAAAATCATGAATATGCCATGTAAGGAATGTCCTGAGCCTGTTGCCGGGTTCACATGATCACTACATTCAGTCATCTGCACTGTCTGGTAGGTCAGGCCTTCACTTAGCCTCTGCTTTAACTTGGGATGGAGGTGACTATAAGGGGTCCATGTCACTCTACAGCTCAATCTCACACTCGCCCCTCACTCTACTACAGATTGAACACAGGACGCACCCCCAACCAGTCCACACACCAAACATGCTTAAAGGTGACGCTACTTCCTGAAAGGATGACAAGTCTCAATTTAAATTAGAATGTGCTGTTTTCAAACAATATAAATAACAATCAGGTGTGCGTGAGGAACCTGTTTTATTTAAAGAACAGGGATTTATCACAGTATTATCTTTGCAATACACGTTTGTGGAAGTGTATCTAACAAATGAAAGCTGCACTGTGAAAGGCTATAATATGTAAAGATTGAATATATAAAATAGGAATAGAAAACATGCCAAAAAACAAAGATACCTAGCATACAAATTGGCCAATTTGTGAGAGCCCAACAGCCAGTGACAAGGCGTACCCCTTTGTTGGGACCCTAAACCTAACATGATGCCTCTCCCTTCCAAAAGCTTAAAATTATTTGGGCAGGTAAGATCAAGATCTATTTAAAAATGCCTTAGCCTGCTGGGAGGAGTGCTCAGTCAGAGGGCGTGTAACACAAACATCAAAAACTTTACTTCCACTTCCAAACATAAAGAGAAGTATAAACAGGTGCAAGCTGAGAAAGCCACTCTAAATAACAAATTAAAGCTGCAATGTCCACTAGTGTCCAGTGAGTACAGATACCGTGCACAGCAAGATCAGAGACCCTCTGATCCATAAATCCTCTACCTGAACTGGTGTCAAAAGGGGCCACACACAACAACACAAACTCCCCTATAGCTGATGGACCTCTGTCTGTTTCCAGTCTGAGCCTGCTGGTTCATGAATACAATGGCAGAACTACAGTAACCACTGAGACTCACATAGCACAGTAAGGACCTCTTTACACAGTCTGATCCAACCCTTAAAGGGGCGATTTCAATTTTGAAAGTTATCAGCTATGTGTGGGATATGGGAGAACTTCCTAATCGCTGGGGGTTCAAACAGCAAGCATCACACTTGAATTAGAGTTGCCACCTAGCAAGTCCTGTATTTTGCATATACCAAGCCATAGCTGCATTTGTGAAGTGTAATGGAAATTTCCAGTACTTAGATATTGGTGGGCTATCCCTAGGACAGGTCTTTAATATCAGATTGTTGTCTGACAGCCATTACCAGTTCCTGCGGTAGCTAGAACTGAACAGTATATGGATTAAGAACATCAAAGCTGCAGATCATATTCACAGCAATGGTAGACACCATTACATTGAAGAAGGAAACATGCAAACCTGTATAATAACATAAGATCTGGGGCATTATTTTATTTCACACTTTTGTAATTGTGGCACCCCAGGAGTCCAGTTGCCACAATGGCACTGCCTTCCTCACGGGGGAAGGATGGGGGGGGTGACGTCATGCCTGGAAGCAAGGAGGGATCCCCTAATCAGGTAATACTGACATGCAACACCATCCTGACTCCAGACCTAATGGGGGAGCTCCAAACCCAGTTTCAGGGGAGCTTCCGTATAAATTCTGGCCTGGGGGCGCTGTTAGAGAGTCTGTTAGTTAGTGTGTGCAGGGACAGTGAGAGGAGAAGAGGTAAAGGAGAGGAGCCTGGGGTCTGGAGCTGTGACTGGGCTCACCGCAGATGAAAGCGCCAAGAGACCGGACAATGGAGTCCGTGGTGGTGTGGAAATTGGAGACCCTGCCACTAAATCCGGAGGGAAGGAGAATGCAGGTCTCCTGGCCCACCTGACACCTGGAGGTACCACAGCAAGCCAGGAGCCTGGGGCTGCCAGTGAAAAGAAGAGGACTTGTGCAGAGCTTCAGGCAGCAAGGGTCAGAGTATACAGCGCAGAAGGAAGGCCTCCAGGTACAACTGTTTGTGCAGCAATTAGGCATCTGTCTTATTTTACACATTATTACAGACCTTCTGAGGAAGCTGAATGCGAAACGTGCATCTATGGTGGCTTTGCTTTTACTGCATGGTTATAGGATTCATTCCCACGTCTGTTTAACCACCTTACAATATTTGACATAAGTTTAAAGTGAACCTGTCAGCAGGATTGTGCTCAGTAACCTATAGACAATGTCAGGTTGGAGACGTTATACTGATTACAATGATAACTTGGTTGCTGTCTTGTGGTTCTTGTTTAATCTTTAGTTGTAGTTTTCAGTTAATTGGATTCTAGTTTTTTGGGGCATCCTGTGGGGGAGCTTTATGTGGTGATCTGCTTACATATGTATCCTTATGTGGTTTTAACAGGTTACTGATCCTTCAGTGATCTGCCTCCTATTTGACATACTGCATGTATTATTGTGGGGTTAGAAAAAAATAAATAATTAAAAAAAAAAGAGTACATTCAACAAAACGCCACTGGCAGCGGCTCCTGCACAATACGGCGACTTTACAAAGGTATTTCGGCAGCAAAGGTGGGGACTAAAGGCTCACAAAATACACTAATGTAAAGCACAGCTCTGACCCTATTTAACGCTATTTTTAGCTCATCTTGAAAAAACGGGGTGACAGGTTCCCTTTAAGCATGCCATCATACATCCATTACTTAAAAACCATCCCTCGATCAAAACTGTGCCGCTAATTATAGACCTGTCTCTAATCTTCCCTTCATCTCTAAACTCCTCGATCGCCTGGTCCACTCCCGTCTTACCCACTATCTCTCAGATAACTCTCTTCTCGACCCTCTTCAATCTGGTTTCAGCTCTTTACACTCTACTGAAACTGCCCTCACTAAAGTCTCTAATGACCTACTAACAGCTAAATCTAATGGTCACTACTCCATGCTAATTCTCTTGGATCTCTCCGCAGCATTCGACACTGTGGATCATCAGCTCCTCCTCACTATGCTCCACTCCATCGGCATCAAGGACACTGTTCTCTCCTGATTCTCCTCCTATCTCTCTGACCACTCCTTCACTGTATCTTTTGCTCGTTCCTCCTCCTCTCACCTTCCCCTTACTGTTGGGGTTCCTCAAAGTTCAGTCCTAGGCCCCCTCCTCTTCTCTTTGTATACTCCCCTTATTGGACAAACAATCAGTAGATTTGGTTTCCAGTACCATCTCAATGCTGATGACACCCAATTATACACTTCTCCTGATATCACACCGACCTTTTTAGAAAACACCAGTGATTGTCTTACCGCTGTCTCTAACATCATGTCCTCCCTCTATCTGAAATTGAACCTGTCTAAAACTGAACTCCTAGTGTTCTCTCCCTCTACTAACCTACCTTTGCCTGACATTGCCATCTCCGTGTGCAGTTCCACCATTACTCCAAAGCAACATGCCCGCTGCCTTGGGGTCATACTTGATTCCGAGCTTTCATTCACCCCCCACATCCGATCACTGGCTCGCTCTTCTTATCTGCATCTCAAAAACATTTCTAGAATTCGCCCTTTTCTTACTTTCGACTCTGCAAAAACTCTTACTGTTTCACTTATTCATTCTCGTCTGGACTATTGTAACTCTCTACTAATCGGCCTCCCTCTTACCAAACTCTCCCCGCTCCAATCTGTCCTGAATGCTGCAGCCAGGATCGTATTCCTCACCAACCGTTACACCGATGCCTCTACCTTGTGCCAGTCATTACACTGGTTACCCATCCACTCAAGAATCCAGTACAAAACTACTACCCTCATCCACAAAGCACTCCATGGCTCAGAACCACCCTATATCTCCTCTCTGGTCTCAGTCTACCACCCTACCCGTGCCGTCCGCCCTGCTAATGACCTCAGGTTAGCATCCCCAATAATCAGAACCTCCCACTCCCGTCTACAAGACTTTACACGTGCTGCGCCGATTCTTTGGAATGCACCACCTAGGTTAATACGATTAATCCCCAATCCCCACAGTTTTAAGCGTGCCCTAAAAACTCATTTGTTCAGATTGGCCTACCGCCTCAACGCATTAACCTAACTATCCCTGTGTTGCCCATTCAAAAAAAAACAAAAAAAAACAAACAAGCAAACAAAAAAAAACCTAATCAGGTTCCTCGCATCATGTTCTCATACACTTTATGCAGTTAATAGCCCCCTGTGTCTGTACTGTTACATACTTAGGCAGTTAACTGGTTCAGGCAGCTTTACATGAACACCTGAGCCTTACACTATGGCTGGTCCGACTAACTAAAGCAATTGTTACCATCCACCTCTCGTGTCTCCCCTTTTCCTCATAGTTTGTAAGCTTGCAAGCAGGGCCCTCATTCCTCTTGGTATCTGTTTTGAACTGTTTTTGTTATGCTGTAATGTCTATTGTCTGTACAAGTCCCCTCTATAATTTGTAAAGCGCTGCGGAATATGTTGGTGCTATATAAATAAAATTATTATTATTATTATTAGCATAATGGGAAGGCCAATTGTTGCCATGGCAAAACGATGTGGTCATGATGACCTCTGAGTCAGCCAGCTACCTACTAGCAAGATATAATAGGGAGTCAAAATGACTCCCTTTGGTAATTAAAGGTATATTTTGAAAAAAAAAAAGGTACTCAAGCCGGAATTCGGTAAAATGTAGTCACAGAAGAGGATGAAAGTTGCGAGGAGAAAAAATGACTCCATCGGTAGTTCTAGTGTAAAAATACTCACTGCGCCCATACATGAGGTGTAGTTTCCAGAAATTGGGTCACTTGTAGGGATTTCTGCTGTTTTGTCATGTCATGGGGTTTTTCAAATGGGACAAGGAATCCGAAATCTTTTACAACAAAAATTTAGCTCCAGAATTCAGTTGTCACCCCTTCTATTCCGAGCCCTGCCGTGTACCCAAACATGAAATTGTTGCGAGGTGTAGTTTAAAAAAATGGGGTCACTTTTGTGGCTTTTCCACTGTTTAGGCACATCAGGGGCTCTTCAAATGCGACATGGCGTCCGCTATCTATTCCAGCTAATTTTGCGTTCCAAAAGTCAAATGGTCCTTTTACCTTTTGAGACCTGCCGTGCTCCTAAAGAGTAGTTTTCCACCACATTTGTGATATCGATGTATTCAGCAGAGCTATGGAGTCAGTAAGCCAAACCTCGGACTCCTCAATTTCCCTGCTAACTCCACAGGACTGACACTACTGGGCATGAACATAAAGTGCAGAACAGATTCATCTCAACTAAAAGCCGAGATCCTTAGATAAGGAACAGAACAGATATATCATAACTTTCCCAAATTATTATGAAAACATTTACAGCAGATTCTGCATTGAACTACTGTACCCAATATATTATATATTTCAGGAGTCAGTCCATTTTATACCGACTCCACCAAAACGGACAAGTACTGTGACTACCCGACTCCGACTCCTCAGCCTTGGTACTCAGGAGAAATTGTACAACAAATCAAATTTGCTCATGCACTGACTCTGGCGGCCACTTTCCCGACGTCCACAGCAGTGAAAACAATGGCAAATGCGGAGACATCATTTTCAGAAAGCCCAGGGCCCACTGCAGCATTGCCCCACTCCTGCTGCCACCACCAGCTTTATACCTCCTATGACTCTGCTCTACTGCAGCTGGTCCCCCTCCTCCCAGTAAGCTACCAGAAAATGGAACTATAAAGCGCACCCCAATTTTAAAAAACAAAAAAACATTTTCCTCACCAAAATTTGGGGTACGTCTTATAGTCTGCAAAATAGGGTAGCTATCTGGTTTGAGGGCGTAAAAATTAAAAGTTTGAAATTTTCATATTTTTTTTTGCCAAAAATTCAGATATTTTCATAAATAAAAGCAAAAAATAAGGCACTAAAATTTTAAGCTAAAATAAAGTACAATGTGTCACAAAAACTATCTCAGAATCAGTGGGATCCATTGAAGCATTCCAGAGTTATTACCACATAAACAGACACTGGTCAGAATTGTAAAATTAGGCCTAGTCATGGAGGTGAATAGAGGCTGGGTGTAAAGGGGATAACAGCCTTGTTGTATATACAGTGGGGCAAAAAAGTATTTAGTCAGTCAGCAATAGTGCAAGTTCCACCACTTAAAAAGATGAGAGGCGTCTGTAATTTACATCATAGGTAGACATCAACTATGGGAGACAAACTGAGAAAAAAAAATCCAGAAAATCACATTGTCTGTTTTTTTTAACATTTTATTTGCATATTATGGTGGAAAATAAGTATTTTGTCAGAAACAAAATTTCATCTCAATACTTTGTAATATATCCTTTGTTGGCAATGACAGAGGTCAAACGTTTTCTGTAAGTCTTCACAAGGTTGCCACACACTGTTATTGGTATGTTGGCCCATTCCTCCATGCAGATCTCCTCTAGAGCAGTGATGTTTTTGGCTTTTCGCTTGGCAACACGGACTTTCAACTGCCTCCAAAGGTTTTCTATAGGGCTGAGATCTGGAGACTGGCTAGGCCACTCCAGGACCATGAAATGCTTCTTACGAAGCCACTCCTTCGTTGCCCTGGCGGTGTGCTTTGGATCATTGTCATGTTGAAAGACCCAGCCACGTTTCATCTTCAATGCCCTTGCTGATGGAAGGAGGTTTGCACTCAAAATCTCACGATACATGGCCCCATTCATTCTTTCATGTACCCGGATCAGTCGTCCTGGCCCCTTTGCAGAGAAACAGCCTCAAAGCATGATGTTTCCACCACCATGATTTACAGTAGGTATGGTGTTTGATGGATGCAACTCAGTATTCTTTTTCCTCCAAATACGACAAGTTGTGTTTCTACCAAACAGTTCCAGTTTGGTTTCATCAGACCATAGGACATTCTCTCAAAACTCCTCTGGATCATCCAAATGCTCTCTAGCAAACTTCAGACGGGCCCGTACATGTACTGGCTTAAGCAGTGGGACACGTCTGGCACTGCAGGATCTGAGTCCATGGTGGCGTAGTGTGTCACTTATGGTAGGCCTTGTTACATTGGTCCCAGCTCTCTGCAGTTCATTCACTAGGTCCCCCCGCGTGGTTCTGGGATTTTTGCTCACCGGTCTTGTGATCATTCTGACCCCACGGGGTGGGATTTTGCGTGGAGCCCCAGATCGAGGGAGATTATCAGTGGTCTTGTATGTCTTCCATTTTCTAATTATTGCTCCCACTGTTGATTTCTTCACTCCAAGCTGGTTGGCTATTGCAGATTCAGTCTTCCCAGCCTGGTGCAGGGCTACAATTTTGTTTCTGGTGTCCTTTGACAGCTCTTTGGTCTTCACCATAGTGGAGTTTGGAGTCAGACTGTTTGAGGGTGTGCACAGGTGTCTTTTTATACTGATAACAAGTTTAAACAGGTGCCATTACTACAGGTAATGAGTGGAGGAAAGAGGAGACTCTTAAAGAAGAAGTTACAGGTCTGTGAGAGCCAGAAATCTTGATTGTTTGTTTCTGACCAAATACTTATTTTCCACCATAATATGCAAATAAATTGTTAAAAAAACAGACAATGTGATTTTCTGGATTTTTATTTCTCAGTTTGTCTCCCATAGTTGAGGTCTACCTATGATGTAAATTACAGACGCCTCTCATCTTTTTAAGTGGTGGAACTTGCACTATTGCTGACTGACTAAATACTTTTTTGCCCCACTGTATACCCATTATACCTGTATTCCTTCCACTGCTTTGCTATGCTCAGATGTGCGGCCTTCACACCTCTCTGACACCGTGACTTACTCCACCTGACACAGGATCTGATCTATTGTACATATATTATAGTGTGTATTGCTGCCACCTTTTTATCCAGTCTCTGTATCACGGAAATTCCCCTTATTTTATGTCTCCATAGACCTATACATTTATCAGGTGATTTAATAAACATTTCTATTATGCTGTAAAGCGACGATCTTCAGTCTTTATACCTTTCCATCTCGTTTCATGTAGGATTTATACATTTAGGACTTGTGTGAGAATCTGATGGAGATTTAGGTCAAATTAATGCAGAAATATGGAAAATACTAAAGAGTTCCCGACCTTTCAGGCTCCGCTGTATATTCTAGGGGTCAGAGAGACCCTGACCTTCAGCCCATTAGGGTTTAGTCCTGTTCCCCCATCACACCCTCCCTGCTCCCTCATTACCTGTCACCAGTGCAGATGTCTTCTCTCACATGGAGCAAAATGGAGACTGGCTCCTCCCCTCCATGGGACTGATCACATGACTGTGACATCATCACAGGTCCTGGAATCACAGAACAGTCATATATCTGGTGTTGTGTAGAGAATGATAGTGAGGACCTCCCCGAAGGGTCCACTGTACAGTTTTTTATGGATTTTTCCTGCTCATATTCTTTACGTATTTGTATATGGACAATAAATATTGCAAAATTCCTTTTCTAATATATATATAAATTTGCATTTTTCTTATTTCTATTTGCTATTTGTAAAATAAAAATTTACACACAGCCCTGATTGTTTAGTTTTGTTTAGTTTTGCCAGAATTAGAGTCCACGTCTCCTCCAGCGCCACCATTGTGAAGAGTGGGGAGAGGCGTTATCATGAAGGAGCACAGAATGCACAAAGTGGCACAGATGAAAAAAAAAAATTCCAAAAAAAATCACACATTGATTTAATGTTGCTAGGCAAAAATATATATATATAACTGAACATGAGGTTCATTATGTTAGGTGCTGGGATTCTCCCACTGCACAGGGTAAATCCCAAGCCTTGCAGTCTCCCATTCTGCTTCAGCCACAGTGGGAGCTGCTCAGCAAAGATGTTGGTCTCAGTGTCCTGCACAGACTAGTGCTGTTCACTTGGTTACTGCTGGCTCTCTAGCCAAAGCTATAGTAACTAGTGGCGAGCAGGCGTTCCAGAGGCCTTCCTCCACATCTGAACATCGCCGACACTTTCGATGTTTCTCTATTGAAACCCGTATACATGACCCAATTGTCCGGGACTCCTGTCAGGAGCTCAGATACGTCATCGGATGATTTCAAGGTCAATACCATTGTTGGGTCCAAGGTGGTGCGTGGCAAAAAATTATTTTTGGTGTACAGGAAGAGTCATGGGCTGGAGGATAGGACCCTGCCAATTGAGCCCCTCAGCTCATTGCAGCTTTCCAGCATAATGAACATAGCCGGATGGAGGGATAATGTTATGCACCAGAAATCTCCCTCTGCACAGGGTAGACCCCAAGCCTTGACTGCCTCTACAGCAGGGGTGTCAAACTGCATTCCTCAAGGGCCGCAAACAGGTCATGTTTTCAGGATTTCCTTGTATTGCACAGGTGATAATTTAATCACCTACACACATAATGATTACAGCACCTTGTGCAATGCTAAGGAAATCCTGAAAACATAACCTGTTTGTGGCTTTTCAGGAATGCAGTTTGACACCCCTGCTCTACAGTCTCCCATTCTGCTTCAGCCGCAGTGAGATCTGCTCAGCAAAGACATCAGTCTAAGCGCCTTGCTCAGACTGATGCTGTTTGTTTGGTTACTGGTGGATCTCCTGCTAAAGCTATAGTAACTAGCAATAGGCAGCAGCGAGCAGGCGTTCCAGAGGCTAAGTCCAGAAATCACTCTACTGAGCATGTTCGTGAGGTGCTGACCTCTCATTGGTGGTTGGCCATCAGCTGCTCGGGTGATGTGGCAGTTCTGGATTGGTCCACGAGCAAGGTCCTGTCTGACTGGACTTGAACAGGAACTTATAAATGGTTTCCTGGAGCATGCGTCGGCACGCTAAGATAATTTATGTCTTATATGTTGGTGGATACATTACCACTCTGTGTGCCGCTTCTAGCACGGTGATTGTGTGTCTAGGCAGGCAGTGTAGGGTGGGAACGGTTAACAGAGCCGAGTGTTAGAGTGAGCACAACCACCAGCTTAGACTTCCCTGGAGGGTAGCTATAGGGACCCCAACTAGCGTCAAAACTGCTTTACTGCTGTGACATCTAACAGGGTAACGTTCTGAGTACTTTCCTTTTAGCACCGCTCTGTGGTGCAACAGAGCTAGGTACTTAGTGCTCTGTACACACTGACTGACCTTTACCTCTGTGTGTTTACAGTGCTAGCTCGCAGCTTTGCTCCGCCATTATTCACTAGCTGTGGTTATCCATCACTGCATGGTGGACCCCGGGTTGCATTCGCGCTTTATATTAATTTATATTTAGTGCTATCCGCAAACCCTAACATCATCTTAGTGCCAGAGTCTGGCTAGCAATGGAGGATAAGCATCGTTTACAGCGATACATCCAGCAGCTTGAGGGCAGGTTGTCCGCTCTAGAGCGCACGACTACAGCAGTGGATGTTAACGCAGTAGCAGCTCATGCAGCCAGTGAAGCCGTGTCCAGAGTTTCCACTGCCACCCCTGTTCTGTCTCTCATGCACTTTCCCCTGCCCGATAAGTTCCCGGGGGACAGCAAAGTCTGTCAGGTATTCGTGAACCAGTGCGCTATTCATTTGGAGCTACTGTCATCACGTTTCACATCAGAGCGGGCTAAGGTGGAGTTTGCGGTCTCTTTATTAATGGATAGGGCATTGGAGGGGGCTACGCCGCTGTGGAAGCGCAAAGACCATGTGGTACAGAGCGTCTCCGCTTTCTGAGCGCTCTGAAACAGGTCTTCTAAGGACCTCGTGTTACCTATTACTCTGTGCTCCAACTCTTGGCGTTAACCTAGGGCTCCCTCATGGTCAGCCAGTTTGCCATCCAATTTTGGACTCTAGCAACCGAGTTGGAGTGGTTGGATAAAGTTGTAATCCCGGTGTTCTGGAAGGGGCTAGCTAATCATGTAAAGGATGCCCTAGTCACTAGGGAGATTCCTGCCACATTGGAGGATCTAATATCAGTCTCTACCTGCATTGACCTTTGGCATGCTAAACGAAGGTTGGAGCAAGTCCAGTGTAGGCAGAGGTTTAGGCTGGCTCCAAATTTTGTCAAACCTCTGGAGTCTCCGGCTCAATCTAGCGAGGCCATGGAGGTATCGCGAGTGGAATCTAGGTCACGTTCTGCTCGCACACACCCGACCTGCCATATTTGAAGGCAGGCAGGCCACTATGCCAACAGGTGTCCCCAGTGGCAGGGAAACAATCGCATCTAGAGGCTATCGGAGGAGGCTCCCTAGACACGGCGGCAATGTCCTCCAAACTAACTTTTAGGGCGACACTTTCTTATGGATTGACCTCCCACACTTCTGAAGTTTGCATGGATACCGTGGTTGAGAATAATTTTATGTCCTCCGCCCAACGGCACGCAAAACCTCTAGTAATGCTCTCCAAACCGATCACTATCCGGGTGGTAAATGGCTCCACTCTATCCTCTCAGATTACACATCAGACCATTCCTCTCTCCCTTGCTATATCTCCAAAACATAAGGAGATAATCTCCTTATTGGTCATTCCTGAGGGTATAGACGAAGTATCACCTCACATTGACTGGTCTACTGGGAGCATATTAGGATGGAGTAGGTCGTGTGAGGGACGGTGTCTGGGGCCCCAGGTTCTGGTCAGTTCATCTGAGGTCACCACAGATCTAACCTCTCTCCCTAAACATTATTGGCAATATGCAGACGTGTTCTCCAAAAAAGCCACAGAGACTCATCGCCCATATGACTGTCCTATTCACCTCTTGCTGGGTTCTGAGCCTCCCTGGGGGAGTGTACCCGCTATCTCTCCTGGAGACTGAGGCTATGTCCCAATACATCAAGGAGAATTTGTGACAGATTGCCCTATCTGTTGCCCTATTAATTGACTCCACCTCTATCACCACCTGTCTGGCCTGCCTGGCACTTCCATGTCCCCCCTTACTGGAACAGACACACCCTCGGCTTTCAGAGGACATGACTCGCTGCAGCAGTGCTACCCCTGTACACCGCTCATCTGCCAACTTAGCAATCTTGTTGGGGTGTGCCAGATCAGGACAAGCCTGTCTGACACTCTTCCCTTTACTCCACCTTCTATCGGTCACCAAGCTAGCTGCCTCACTGTCCTGAAGCTCCATTCTATTGTCACGAACGTAACGAATGTTTTTAAGGGGTTAAATGACTTTGGGCCACTGATTTCACACTAAGAATGACATGGGTTTGATGTGGGCCATCACTATATGTGTATTCTTAGTGTGAGATCAGTAGCACAAAGTCATTTAACCCCTTAAAAGCATCAGTTAATTATTCAAATGTGTGGAAATAGGCTGTTTGCCCACTTTGATGCCAATTCTGCTGCCCAGAACCCATTTGGGCCAGGCTAGAGGGACCTGGGTTTGATGCAGGGCATCACTATCGGTGTATTCTTAGTGTGAGATCAGTGGGCCAAAGCCATTTAACCCCTTAAAAACATCAGTTACTTATTCAAATCTGTGAAAATCAGGAGTTTGCCTACTTTGATGACAGTTCTGATGCCCAGAACCCATTTGGGCCAGGCTGGAGAGACCTGGTTTTGATGTGTGGTTCCCTGTTCTATATGTCTGCAGTGTGATATCAGTGGCCCAAAGTCATTTAACCCTTTGATTAACCCCTTTGATGCCCATTTTTGTGCCAGTTTTATAATTTTTGTAGCTGTTTTTAAGTGTATTCACATCAGGGCACCTCGCTGCATTGTATGTTATTATTGTGATGCTTATTATTTGTTGCTAAACCTCTAAAAAACAGAAGAAAAAATTGCCGAATAAAAAACTGACGAATAAGAAACCAACTTCAGCCTCGTGAAATATCCGGCGCTGTTACTGGCGTCACATGGTCACTACATCCAGTCATGGCCCTGTCCTGCTCCCGGTATAACACACAGTCCTATTATAGTCACTGTGGAGACCAGACTGAACCAAAGGATCCATTTTGTCTCCCAGATGAAATCTGCTTCTGCACAGCAAACTTGACATTTCCTTTTATAGAAGTAATCACGCGCGCATTTCTCCTTGATATTGTAGCCTTTCACCCACATACCAGATATTGTAACTTTTCACTAGTATAGATTTGCTTTGTAAGTGATTATGAAATATGAGCGCTTGTGCACATGTCTGTAAATGCCTAACTTCTTACTATATAAAGAAGGGGCAGCGCCCAGTGAGGCAGGCGTGCTCCGGGGCTACCCCTGTTTATGAACACACAACCTTTGTGCTGCGTGTCATTTACTTGGATTCCTCAATCCAGGAAGCCAGGGACGGAAGAGGACTCAACATTTCTTGGCGCCCGAAACAGGGACCCGAGGCGAGAGTATCTGCTCGAGATTCACCTGCGGATACGGACAACGGAGATCTGGGATAATGGACGGCAAATGAACTGAAAAACCTGGCCAGGTAAGAGACATTATTAGTTCTCTTTTATCTGCCCTGTATTATCCGAAAGATCTCTACGAGCCGTGTCACGCTGGGTTAGTCTAGTAGTGAGTAGATACCTATAAAACTCGGGTTACCATATTGTATAGATTTATGAGTCCTGTCCCTGGCAGTGTGTGAGCAGTGTGTGAACAGTGTGAAGGTTGTGGCATGTTATGAAAGAAGGATAAAAGTACGTAGAACAATAAGCCGAAATTGTTAGGACAAGTCTTATTAGTGAAGTCAGCCTAACTGGGTCATGTGGTTGCGTCCTTTCGGGGAGACCTCCGCCCATGCTTGACTCTCTTTGAGAAACTTGTTCCTTCATTTATGGATAAGAGTTTGATAGAATGAGCCCAGGACACGAGTCCATGAGCCTGGGACAAGTATGATAACAGAGACGGAGAGTTTGGTGATCTGTTTGGTGTTGCTGATCCTGTTTGCGTGCATTGTAGGAATCAAGTTTATTCTGCACATTAGAAAGAACGGAGCAGATCAGCCCTTCAATATCTTAGCTCCCTAGGAAAGAAGACAACGAGACATCACTCTAGTGAGGTGATTGTCCAAACGTCACCTAGGATAAGTATAGCTATTATTGAAAAGAAAAATGGGAAATAAACAGACAAAATCCGTCTTAGGACAAGTAGAAGCAAAAGATATCATACAGGAAAGATGTGGAAAGACAGTCAGAAGGCAGATCAGAAGGGTAAGAGAAAAATTGGGAATTTCAGAAGCACTTATGTTTAGCACTGAATGGGAAAGACTGAGTAAAGAACGAGGTGGAATTATCAAAGACAATGGGTGGGAAGAAATCATACACTGTATGATAAAGGTCTCAAAAACAGCTAAAGAGGAGAATTGGAAGTATGATCCAGACACTTCCAAATGGAGTATGGGTACGGGAAAATGTTGTGCCACGACTCATTCAGTTCCTCCTCCTTACCTAGATCCGAATGTTCAACCATTTGTACCTTCTGAAGGAGGACAAACCAAACCAAATTTATATCCTGGGTTAAATGGGGTGGAAGGATGGGTGTGCAAAAATTGTGGCCAGCAGAATCCAGACTGGAGAACTGAATGTTCTGCCTGTGGGGCCCCCAGAGGTCATCAATTGTTAGCTCCTGTTAGGATAGTACCGAAACCCTTCAGAGAAACTGGTGTAGATGGAGCAATGGCAACTAGATATCACCAAACCCGACAATACTTCCCTTGGTCCCCCGCTGAAGGAATGTCTCTTCTACATAATGCACCAGATCCTACCCAGTACCCAGTTAGATTCGCACAGTATATACAGCAAATTATGCAGACTCATGCAGGAGTCTGGGCAGATGGAGAGGAATTATGTAGAATGAAAATGACTCCTGGTCTCTTCCAGGAACTGCTAACACATCTACAGGGACACAGGCCACAGGTGGGACAGGAGCTACAAGAGGGACAAGCGGGACAAGGTGCCTTACAAACGATAGAATCAGGAACACAATTTGTAGACCATTTAATAGTTTTCATGAGGCAGAAACAGAGGCAGAGAGGAACAACGGGAGTGGTGGCTCAGAGACCTGGACAATCGGTAGATGAATATTATCTAGGGGTAGAGAATAATTTTAGAGATGAAGGAATAGATCTAACCGCTCCAGGAATGATGAGGTTAATTACAAAAACCTTTATAGATGGATTGTCTCCAAAAGTAAAGGAAAAACTTAAGGCTGCAACTCCTGATTGGAGAACCTTGGAAGACCCACACTTGGCCAGGCAAAAAGCCGTAGGGATAGAGTTGGATTTAAGAGAAAATCATAAGCCTGTCAGAATAGCGCAAGCAAACACAACAGGTGGAAGGGCAAGACATAATTTTCCCTGTCATTACTGCAAGAAACCAGGACATTTCCAGAAAGAATGTAGAAAGAAGCAGGCAGACATAAAATCAGGAAAATTTGTACCAAAGAATAAGCCCTCAGACATCCAACAGACATCCATAGTGGATGGTCCCATACCAGACTCAGATTGACTTAATGTGTTACAAACTTCCCTACCAGCTAGAAGACCTATAATACAGGTGAATGTGGGGGGAAGAGAGATTCCATTTTTAATAGATACAGGTGCAACTTCCTCAATTTTGAATCAAGATTTTCTTCCAAACCCGGAAGATATTTCACAACAAACAACTTTTGCTGAGGGTTATGATGGGGTAATTCAAACACTACCATACACTGTGCCCCTAGAGGTCTCCTTAGGACCTAAATGTTTTGCATCCAGATTTTTGTATGCCAGAGGTGCCCCAACATGTTTGTTGGGAACTGATGTCTTGAAGAAATTAGAAGCTAACATCAATTTTAGGGAAGATGGCACAGTTATGCTGACTATCCCTGATGATGCGGAAACATTAGAACAATATGTCAGAATTCAGGCTTTTGAGGATTATACTGAAGAAAAAGAGTACACCACAGATCTAGACCTCTCAACGGTCCCAGAAACACTGTGGGCACAGGGTGACACTGATGTGGGATTATTGCATATCTCTCCTGTAAAACTATCTGTGCAACCAGGAACTGTTCTCCCACAGCTCAGACAATACCCTGTGAGTGCCCAGCAGGAACTAGCGATTACAAAACAGATAGAGGGATATAGAGAGAAAGGGGTTTTGGTAGAGATACAATCACCTGCTAACACTCCTCTGTATCCAGTCAAGAAGAGAACTCTTGATAAGGGTTCTATGCCCAAATATCGTATGGTACATGATCTAAGAGAAATAAACAAAGTTCTAGATCCAATCACCCCAGTTGTACCCAATCCTCATACGTTACTATCACAGATACCAGCCAGTTCTCAAGTGTTTACTGTAATAGATCTTTCAAATGCATTTTTCTCGGTTCCTTTACACCAAGACAGTTGGCATTTGTTTGCATTTACATTTAAGGGCAAACAGTTGGCGTGGACACGCCTTCCACAGGGAATGATACACTCCCCTACTCTTTATTCAAATGCCCTACAAACAGTCCTTCAGAGGTTTGAACCCGAACCACAGGTAGTAATTTTGCAGTATGTGGATGACCTACTACTTTGCTGCCCAGATCTAGAAACTGCAGAAAGGTCCACTGTGAGTTTACTATGTTTCCTAGAAAAAGAAGGGTGTAAAGTGAATAGACAAAAGCTACAAGTTTGTCAGACCAAAGTGGTCTTTCTAGGTCATTGCATTTCTCAAGGTAAAAAGCATCTTACACCTCAAAGAACTGAAGCAATAAGACAGATGAATGAGCCTAGAAATCATAAACAGCTACGAGCATTTTTAGGAATAGTGTCTCATTGTAGACAATGGATTATACATGCCAGTCAACTAATGCAACCACTGTATGACTGTGTAAAAAGTGAACCTTATTTGTTGACAAAAGAAGGTCAGATTTCGTTCCAACAATTAAAAGATGCCCTTGTTTCAGCTCCAGCGTTAGGGCTACCAGACTACACCAAACCATTTCAGCTTATGGCTGCAGAAGTTGATTCCCATGCTACAGGAGTTCTTACCCAGAAGCATGCAGGGATACAAAGACCAATTGCATATCTTTCAGCAAGGTTAGATCCCGTAGCTAGAGCAGCGCCAACCTGTGTACGTGTAGTTGTTGCTGTCTCACTATTGTTGGACAAAGCATCAGAAATTGTCCTAGAGCATCCACTCACAGTTCAAACTACACATGATGTTTATGGGATATTAAACCAGGTTCAACCAAAACACATTTCCATGGCCAGACATTTGCGGCTGCAGTGTTCTTTGCTGCTCCCCTCTACTATCACATTTGCTAGGCTTCAGACTCTCAATTTAGCTACACTGCTACCTCTCGAGTCTGAAGGGGGGAATAAGGACACTGATCCATACGCAAATTTTTTCCCTACAGACACACATGATTGTACAGAGCTCATTTTACAAGAAACGGTAGGCTTACCCAATGTATCCGAAACACCACTTCAAAATCCAGATTTAGAGCTGTTTATAGATGGTAGTAGGTTTGCAGATGACACAGGTAACTTCCATACAGGGTATGCAGTTGTGTCAGAATCTGAAACTCTCAAAGCAGAACCGCTTCCACCGAAACAATCTGCACAAGAAGCAGAACTAACAGCATTGATTGAAGCTCTAAAAATAGCTGAGAATCAGACAGCTAATATATACACTGATTCTAGGTATGCACATGGTATTGTGTTTGATTTTGGAGTAATCTGGAGAGCTAGAGGTTACATGACAGCGTCAGGACAACCTGTAAAACATGCTTCTCTGATCAAACAGATCTTAGAAGCTGCACAAGAAACAAAAGAAGTAGCAGTAATCAAGGTAGCTGCACATGTGAGACTCGACACTAGGGAATCTAGGGGAAATGATAGGGCTGATAAAGCAGCCAAAGCAGCAGCAGTCAAACCCTTACAACAGGTCCATACTGTAAACCTCACAGAAAATACTGAAGATAGACTGAGACAAGCACAGGAAGATGCAGGAGAAGAGGTGAGGGACAGGTGGAAAAAGGAAGGGGCAGAAGAACAAGAGGGAATTTGGAAGAAAAATGGACTAATATGTCTACCTAGAGCCTGGTACCCGATAGTAGTTGGTGGATTACATCACCCTACGCATGTGTCTGCAAATGCAATGACACTACTGGCAAAGCAAGTCTGGTTGGCTCCAGGTTTTGGCAACTACGCAAGAGACTATTGTGCTGCATGCGCTATATGCCTGACACATAATCCCGGACAGACAGCAAAGACCCCTATGAAGCACCACGTCCGACCTCTCTACCCGTTTCAACGGTTGCAGATAGACTTTATCCAGCTGCCAAAGAGTAATGGGTATGAGTATGTGTTGGTGTGTGTGGACATGTTCTCGGGGTGGCCAGAGGCCTATCCAGTTCGGAAGGCTTCAGCTAAAAACACTGCTGTAAAGCTAGTTACCGAACTGGTGCCCCGTTATGGTCTCCCTGAAGTGATCGAGTCAGATAGGGGTACTCATTTCACTGGAGAAATATTTCAAAATGTACTAAAAATGTTGGGTGTTGAAAGTCAGTTACACACTCCGTATCATCCTCAAAGTTCTGGTAAGGTAGAACGCATGAATGGAACTCTAAAATTAAAAATACAGAAAGCCATGGCTGAAACAGGAAAGCCTTGGACAGAATGCCTTTCACTGGCCCTTTACTCAATACGCAATACCCCAAGGGGTAAGACTAAACTGTCTCCATATGAAATTTTGTTTGGCAGGACTGCCAATTTAGGATGTTACTTTCCACAGCAACTTGTGTTAAATATTGAATCACTGACTTCCTATGTGCAAAATCTTCAGAAACAATTAACTAAGGTGCATGCACAAGTTTTTGCTTCCCTTCCAGATCCTGATAACACTGAAGGAAGTCACAAGTTGGAACCAGGTGATCAAGTCTATATAAAAAGACACACCAGAAAGGCTCTTGAACCAAGATTTGACGGACCCTTCCAAGTCCTGTTGACAACACCTACATCAGTCAAGCTTGAAGGAAAGGCATCATGGATACATGCAAGCCATTGCAAAAAAGCAGTATAAAACTCATGATATTGATGTTAATAATGTTAACCACAACGAAGGCATGGGAAAGACTAAATTCTTTAGCCCCTTTGAACAATAGATTCGTACAACATCATAGAAAATTAGTGCACGACTTGTTAAACAATACACAAACCCTGACAGATTGTTGGATCTGTACCCATTCGCCGGTATCAGCCACAAGTATACCTTTTCTAGCAGTTCCCGTATCAGCAGAAGAAATATTCGCTTGGCCTAATTGTTCAGACAACCTGGCCAACAACCAAACTGGTAATACTAGGCTATGGAATACTACAATTGCCATACCAATTGTGGGATGGGTAGAATTTCCTTGGTGGCAGGGTAATCTCTCAGGGAGTAGTACACATCTACAATATTTGGCCTATAAGGGTGGAGCCTGGGTCCCTAGGAATAAGACTGGATTAACTAATTTAGGACAGGTCCCCACAGAAAATCTACAGCTCAGTTTCAGTACAACCGCCCCTCCCTCTGATGCTTTCAAACCTGTAGTATTGGAAAGGTACATACATAATAGAAAATGGGAACATTCTGAGTTGTTCCCCCGAGGTGATGATAACAGTTGTACAAGTAAGCCGGGGAACCTGGTTTGTAATGAATCTGATGAGTATGTCAACGGAATGCATGTGTGTGGGAATCCCGCAGCCGGGTACTGTAGCCCCTTGGGACAAAAACCCTCTTGGTGTATGCTTCAAAATGTATCTAGTTTTGTGGATTTGGCTTACAGATTGGTATTGCAGCACTCAGCTCTATGGGATCTGCCTGAGGGTACATTTTGGATATGCGGAGAAGGAGCATATAAATGGCTTCCCGTAGGTATAAAGGGTACTTGTACATTAGGACGCCTAACCCCAGCTACTTTCATAATTTCAAATAAACAAGTGAATATGCAAGCCGTACCCAAGCACACACTATATAAAAGAGCTGCAGATAACTCACCACGTCCCTCAGGGAGGCCACATATAGTACAAATGGGAATTCCCAACAAAATTGCTAGTACCATTTTTATTTATCCTATGTTAACACAAATGTGGGATAAATTAGTTAGAGCCACGGATTATCTAGATGATTAGATCTGGGATATATTGGATATACTAAACACTAGTGTAGCTGTACAGAATCAGCTTATAATAGTCGTCAACCAACATACCCTGGTATTGGATTACCTAACTGCCTCACAAGGGGGTATGTGTCAAATCATTGGACCCACCTGCTGTCATTATATAGACCCGAATAGTACTATGAGTATGACATTTAAATTAAAGGACGTACAACGACTCAGAGATCAGTATGACAAAGACAATGACCAGAATAAGGATAGCTGGTGGTCAGATACCTTTTCTTTTCTTAACCCAGCCAACTGGTTCAGAGGGATCGGTGGGTGGGTTGCCGGGATTATGCAGAGCATAATACATATAGTTATGATTATTGTAATCATATATGTGTTATTCAAGATTGTACTCAAGGGTATCTCAGTATGCACAAATAAATTTTGTGTAATAGATGCAAGAGTATAAAGTTTATTATTGCCGTACTAATTTTCTTTTATATTTTAGTATACTGCCGCATAAAGAAGAAAATGCACAAGCTTCATGCAAAAATTTATGACAAATAATAAAAGAATATGTCAAAGGGGGGAATTGTGGAGACCAGACTGAACCAAAGGATCCATTTTGTCTCCCAGATGAAATCTGCTTCTGCACAGCAAACTTGACATTTCCTTTTATAGAAGTAATCACGCGCGCATTTCTCCTTGATATTGTAGCCTTTCACCCACATACCAGATATTGTAACTTTTCACTAGTATAGATTTGCTTTGTAAGTGATTATGAAATATGAGCGCTTGTGCGCATGTCTGTAAATGCCTAACTTCTTACTATATAAAGAAGGGGCAGCGCCCAGTGAGGCAGGCGTGCTCCGGGGCTACCCCTGTTTATGAACACACAACCTTTGTGCTGCGTGTCATTTACTTGGATTCCTCAATCCAGGAAGCCAGGGACGGAAGAGGACTCAACAGTCACATACAGAGATTTATCACAGGCTCAGCACTCGGGGGGTTAATGTGTCCCCTGCACCCAGTAATGGGGAATCTCCACAGACCTCCACCCGCAGAGCCGCACACTAGACATAAAATATGACTGTTCTGTGCGCACAGGACCTGTGATGATGTCACAGTCATGTGATCAGTCCCATGGAGGGGAGGGGCCAGTCTCCATTTTGCTCCATGTGAGAGAAGACATCTGCACTGGTGACAGGTAATGAGGGAGCAGGGAGTGTGTGATGGGGGAACAGGACTAACCCCTAATGGGCTGAAGGTCGGGGTCAGGGGCGGACACTAACAGCCTGGGGCCCCTGTGCAAGAAATGTGTCTGGGCCCCCCTCCCTGCCCAGTATGCTGCGTAGGCCGGCGTCAGATGAGCGTATGGCATCGGATGCGATATGCTAATGACCCCCGTCTCCTGCTCTGCTGCGAGCAGGATCCCGGTGTCATGCGTCTGTGCTCCGAGCCTCTCGCACAGAGAGAATCGGAACACAGCTGCGGAGGAGGGGGAGAAATGGCTTTCTCCATCTCCTCCATTGCCGGGGTCAGCGTATATCGCACAGCACTCGGATGATATCTGAGTGATGTGCGTTGTCTCACTCACACCTATAGGCTTATATGGGTGCGAGTGAGCCGAGACTCGGCCGAGTATCCGTGACAATCGCAGCATGCTACGATTTCACTCACACACTTAAAACGGCTGAGAAAAAATACGGTGATGGGAGCTGCCCCATAGAGGAATACTGGTCCAAGTGCTATGTAATTGTTTTATCGCATAGCACTCATCCGTAATCTACGGTAGTGTGACTCAAGGCAGATTTCCCTCATTATCCACCTGCAAGCAGGGCACTACATAGCAATCACAGAGCCACATAGCAAAAGTTCTATTTGGGCCTCCCCATAGCTCTAAAAAATACAGACAGAGACAACATTTTTCTAATTTTGGTTATAGACATTACCACAATGAATTTTAAACAAAACAATTCAGATGCAGTTGAAGTTCAGACTTTCAGCTTTCATTTGAGGGTATCCACATTAAAATTGGATGAAGGGTTTTAGAAGTTTCAGCTCCTTAACATGTGCCTCCCTGTTTTTAAAGGGACCTAAAGTATTGGGACAGATTCAATAATTTTAAATAAAATGTTCATTTCTAGTACTTGGTTGAAAACCCTTTGTTGGCAATGAGGTTGAAAACCCTTTGTTGGCAATGAGGTTGAAAACCCTTTGTTGGCAATGACTGCCTGAAGTCTTGAACTCATGGACATCATCAGACTCTGTGTAGTGCACAAAGCCTATCCTCTTGCTTATGTGATAACTGCTGAAAACGGCAGAGCCCGACCATGTACAGTTAGGTCCATATATATTTGGACAGAGACAACATTTTTCTAATTTTGGTTATAGACATTACCACAATGAATTTTAAACTAAACAGTTCAGATGCAGTTGAAGGTCAGACTTTCAGCTTTCATTTGAGGGTATGCACATTAAAATTGGATGAAACGTTTAGGAGTTTCAGCTCTTTAACATTTGCCACCCTGTTTTTAAAGAGACCAAAAGTAATTGGACAATTGACTCCAAGGCTATTTCATGGACAGGTGTGGGGAATCCCTTCATTATGTCATTCTCAATTAAGCAGATAAAATGCCTGGAGTTGATTTGAGGTGTGGTGCTTGCATTTGGAAGGTTTTGCTGTGAGGTAAACATGCGGTCAAAGGAGCTCTCCATGTAGGTGAAACAAGCCATCCTTAAGCTGCGAAAACATAAAAAAAACCCATCCGAGCAATTGTTACATTATTAGGAGTGGCAAAATCTACAATTTGGTACATCCTGAGAAAGAAAGAAAGCTCTGGTGAACTCATCAATGCAAAAAGACCTGGGCGCCCACGGAAGACATCAGTGGTGGATGATCGCAGAATAATCTCCATGGTGAAGAGAAACCCCTTCACAACAGCCAACCAAGTGAACAACACTCTCCAGGAGGTCGGCGTATCAATATCCAAATCTACTATAAAGAAAAGACTGCATGAAAGTAAATACAGAGGGTTCACTGCACGGTGCAAGCCACTCATAAGCATCAAGAATAAAAAGGCTAGACTGGACTTTGTTAAAAAACATCTAAAAAATCCAGCACAGTTCTGGAAGAACATTCTTTGGACAGATGAAACCAAGATCAAACTCTACCAGAATGATGGAAAGAGAAAAGTATGGCGAAGGCATGGTACAGCTCATGATCCAAAGCATACCACATCATCTGTAAAACACGGCGGAGACAGTGTGATGGCTTGGGCATGCATGACTGCCAGTGGCACTGGGTCACTAGTGTTTATTGATGATGTGACACAGGACAGAAGCAGCCGAATGAATTCTGAGGTATTCCGAAACATACTGTGTGCTCACATCTAGCCAAATGCAGCCAAACTGATTGGTCGTCGTTTCATACTACAGATGTATAATGACCCAACCCATAAAGCCAAAGCAACCCAGGAGTTTATTAAAGCAAAGAAGTGGAATATTCTTGAATGGCCAAGTGAGTCATCTGATCTCAACCCAATTGATCATGCATTTCACTTGTTAAAGACTAAACTTCAGACAGAAAGGCCCACAAACAAACAGCAACTGAAAACCACCGCAGTGAAGGCCCGGCAGAGCATCAAAAAGGAGGAAACACAGCGTCTGGTGATGTCCATGAGTTCAAGACTTCAGGCAGTCATTGCCAACAAAGGATTTTCAATCAAATACTAAAAATTAACATTTTATTTAAAATTATTGAATCTGTCCAATTACTTTTGGTCCCTTTAAAAACAGGGTGGCACAGGTTAAGGAGTTGAAACTCCTAAACCCTTCATCCAATTTTAATGTGGATACCCTCAAATGAAAGCTGAAAGTCTGAACTTCAACTGCATCTGAATTGTTTTGTTTAAAATTCATTGTGGTAATGTCTATAACCAAAATTAGAAAAATATTGTCTCTGTCCAAATATATATGGACCTAACTGTATATATTATATTACATTATATGTCTGGTATCTGTTCTATTCATTGTCTATGGAACCTATGGAAATAGCTGACCAGCTCTATAGATAATGAATAGAGCTGAGGCCGAGCATGCACAACTTTGCTCCATCTAGGATGAGCCCTGTTCTCCGAATGTCTGGGGGGCAGTGGCCAAATGCCCAGTGATCAGCAAGTTATCCACGATCCGATGGATCACATATGCATCGTACATACATATACCGTACATACACACAGATACTCATACATATACTGTACATACATACACTTTACATACATATACCGTACATACATACACACACACCGTGCATACACATACCGTACATACATACGGTATACCATACATACAACTTACATACTGTACATATACTGATATACCATAAATACACACAGATACACATGCATATACCGTACATACATACAACTTACATACATATACCGATATACCGTACATACACAGATACACATACATATACCGTACATACATACACACACGGTACATACATATACCATACATTCACAGATACACATACATATACCATACATACATACCCCTTACATACATATACCGATATACCGTACATACACACACACATATACCGTACATACATACACTTTAGATACATATACCACGCCGCATGTGCGTATACACAGGTCTGCCACCTGCGTCTCTGTACGCATAGTGGGGATGGAATTTCATAAAATCCCCCACTATGCTGTAACATCTGCCGCTGTGGATGAACGCAGTGTCCAATCCGCAGCAAATCCGCCATGTGGAAACACACCCTTATGGTCTATGTGAGATTGCAGCGGATAAAGACCAGGCTGGTGCTGTCACTAGCGGGCCACTGTGCACTGAATATGAGGATATGTCACTTTCCTTAGGTCTCCGGCATTAGTGAAGAGTGAACGTGCCCAGATAAGGCATTATCTGAACATGCTTGTGTGAGGAGTGTTTTTGGCGTGCTTGAATAATATTTATTTTCGACTCCCCACCGCTTCATGTCTCGCGGCTGTTCCACACATGCAGGGGTTGCCTAACAAACAGGGAATCATTCCTGCTTGTGTTGCGGATATCAAAAAAGCCACGAATCGCGCAGCAGCGGAAACTCGAACATATTATAAGACAACGCCGAAGATGCTCCATTAGCACTTGAGCATGCTCAGATAACGCCTTCTGTAAACATGCTCGCTTATAACTATTGATCACTACTCCCAACATGGTTCATATAGAAATTGTTGTTTCTTTATTTTTCAAAACAAAACTGTATACTTACAACATTTCCACCAGGCAGCAAAGATCCTGTCAGCCTGGTCCACACTCGTCCTCTGCACCGAGTCTGCAGCAGCTTCCCGCTCCAAGCTGCGGACTCCAGAGCACAGACATCCCCGAGGTAACGATGCACAATTGTCACTGTGCACTCCATGTAATCTTAGACATTGCACCAGGGGATCGCCATCCCATCCCCCTATATAGTGGATCATTTTAGTACCCGACCCTTCTCCTACCTAACCTAGTGATCCCTCCTCAGCCCCTCTCCCCCCATTCTCATGTATCCCAGTCCCGAGGGATCACTGAGTCGTGCGCACAGCAGCAGCATGGACTCACAACCAGAGCGGAAGCTTCAGTGACTCACGGACACTCCCCCTCCCTCTCCCTCGCTCCTCTCTTCCAGCATCTGCCGTCACCATGGCTACAGCACCAGTGACTGCCGAACAGCAGCATAATGAATACTAATAGGTGAGGTCAGCAGGGGGCCCTTTTGACCTTCATATCACACGCGTGCAGCAGAGCGGCCCCCTGCTTCTCCTGTTAGCTGTCATTCACCGCCCTGCTTTCTCGGTCCTTCAAGGGCCCCCTCCCGCTCCGGGCCCCGGTGCAGTTGCACAGGTTGAACCGGCGGTATATCCGCCCATGGTCGGGGTCTCTCTGACACAAAGATGTAAGGAAAATATCCCGCTCCAGGACTAAAATCAAATGTCTTTATTTATATGTTTTAAAAAGAAAAAGCCAGGCTGTCGGAAAATCATACCGGTAATACTGGAGGAAGAGTGACTAAAACAATTGGACGCGTTTCGAAAACATTGAGTGTTCTTAGTCTCAGTTTCATTGTGAACAGGGTTAGACGAGTTATAAAAAACACAAATCAGGTGAAACCCAAAACATAATCACAAGAACCCATTTGTGAACGAATGCTGATTAAACTGGGCAAACAAAAATCTGTGTAAATGGCAAAAACTTCAGAGTATCAAAGACAATGTTATGAGGCATAAAATAATAATGCAGCATTATTTCTTTTTTAAGATATAATCCTAATGGCACTAGGGTATTTAATAAATATATCCAATAGGCTTCCCTATTACGTAATCTTTTTTTCTTTATCTCCACCTTGCAAATTTTTATGTATTTGTTCAATTGCTTAATTGTAAAGTGCTGCGGAATATGTTGGCGCTATATAAATAAAAAATATTATTATAATTATTATTAATTACAAAGACATTAAAATGTATTACTTGTCTGTTATGAAATGTAATAAAGTGATAGGAAACATTTGATGTATTGCAGGCAGTGGGTTGTCATAAAGATGTTCTCTAATTCTTTTAGTTTTCTTAAAGTGGAACCCACATACAGTGGGTGCGGAGAGTATTCAGACCCCTTTAAATTTTTCACTCTTTGTTTCTAGATGTGCGGCGAGCACTTTGAACCCCCAAGTTCTTCACAGAAGTATATAATGTAGAGCTGTAAAAATAAAAAATCATTTTTTTTCACAAAAATGATCTTTTAGCCCCCAATTTTTAATATTCACAATGGTAACAGGAGAAATTGGACCCAAAATGTTGTTGTGCAATTTTTCCTGAGTACACTGATACCCCATATGTGGGGGGAACCACTGGGAGCATAGCACAGCTCGGAAGGGAAGAAGCGCCGTTTTGGAATGCAAACTTTGATGGAATGGTCTGGTGGCATCATGTCTCTTTTGCAGAGCCCCTGATGTGCCTAAACAGTAGAAACCCCCCCCACAAGTGACATCATTTTGGAAACTAGACCCCCCAAGAAACTTATCTAGATGTGTTATGAGAATTTTGAACCCCCAAGTGTTTCACTAAAGTTTATAATGCAGAGCCGTGAAAATAAAAAATAATATTTTTACTACAGAAATTATTTTTTAGTCCCAATTTTGTATTTTCATAAGGGTAACAGGAGAAATTGGACCCCAAAAGTTGTCCAATTTGTCCTGAGTACCCTGATACCCCATATGTGGGGGTAAACCACTGCTTGGGCGCACGGCAGAGCTCGGAAGGGAAGAAGCACCGTTTGACTTTTTCAACGCAGAATTGGCTGGAATTGAGATTGGACACCATGTTGCGTTTGGAGAGCCCCTGATGTGCCTAAACAGTGGAAACCCCCCAATTCTAACTCCAACCTTAACCCCAACACACCGCTAACCTTAATCCCAACTCTAACCTTAACCCTAACCACACCCCTAACCCTGACACACCCCTAATTGTAATCCCAACCCTAATCCAAACCCTAACCCTAACTTTAGCCCCAACCCCAACCGTTACTTTAGCCCCAGCCCTAACCCTAACTTTAGCCCTAACCCTGATGGGAAAATGGAAATAAATGCATTTTTTTATATCATTATTTTCCCCTAACTAAGGGGGTGGTAAAGGGGGGTTTGATTTACTATTTATAGCGGCTTTTTATGTTTGGCAGCTGTCACAAGCTAAAAGACACTTTTTATTGCAAAAAAATAGTTTTGAGAGCTATAATTTTTCCATATTTTTGCCCACAGAGTCGTGTGAGGTCTAATTTTGTGCGGGATGAGTTGATGTTTCTATTGGTAGCATTTTCGGACACATGACATTTTTTGATCGCTTTTTATTATGATTTTTGTGAGACAGAATGAAGAACCAGCAATTCATGAATTTATTTTTTTTTGGGGGGGGGGGCGTTTATACCATTCCACGTTTGGTAAAATTGATAAAGCAGTTTTATTCTTCGGGTCTGTACGATTACAGCGATACCTCATTTACATAATTTTTTATGTTTTGTCGCTTTTATACAATAAAAACTTTTATATAAAAAATAATTTTTTTTGCAACGCTTTAATCTGAGGACTATAACTTTTTTATTTTTTCACTGATGAAGCTGTGTGGCAGCTCTTTTTTTGTGGGACAGTTTCAGCGGTACCGTGTTTATTTATATCCGTCTTTTTGATCGCTTGTTAATATTCCACTTTTTATTTGGCGGTATGATGATGTAGTATTGTTTTTTTGCCTTTTTTTTAAGGTGTTTACTAACGGGGTTAACTAGTAGGACAGTTTTATAGGATGAGTCGTTACAGATGCGGCGATACTAAATATGTGTACTTTTATTGTTTTGTTTTTTTTAATTTACATAAAGAAATGTATTTATTGGAAAATATATACAGTGGGGCAAAAAAGTATTTAGTCAGTCAGCAATAGTGCAAGTTCCACCACTTAAAAAGATGAGAGACGTCTGTAATTTACATCATAGGTAGACCTCAACTATGGGAGACAAACTGAGAAAAAAAAATCCAGAAAATCACATTGTCTGTTTTTTTAACAATTTATTTGCATATTATGGTGGAAAATAAGTATTTGGTCAGAAACAAACAATCAAGATTTCTGGCTCTCACAGACCTGTAACTTCTTCTTTAAGAGTCTCCTCTTTCCTCCACTCATTACCTGTAGTAATGGAACCTGTTTAAACTTGTTATCAGTATAAAAAGACACCTGTGCACACCCTCAAACAGTCTGACTCCAAACTCCACTATGGTGAAGACCAAAGAGCTGTCAAAGGACACCAGAAACAAAATTGTAGCCCTGCACCAGGCTGGGAAGCCTGAATCTGCAATAGCCAACCAGGTTGGAGTGAAGAAATCAACAGTGGGAGCAATAATTAGAAAATGGATGACATACAAGACCACTGATAATCTCCCTCGATCTGGGGCTCCACGCAAAATCCCACCCCGTGGGGTCAGAATGATCACAAGAACGGTGAGCAAAAATCCAAGAACCACGCGGGGGGACCTAGTGAATGAACTGCAGAGAGCTGGGACCAACGTAACAAGGCCTACCATAAGTAACACACTACGTCACCATGGACTCAGATCCTGCAGTGCCAGACGTGTCCCACTGCTTAAGCCAGTACATGTCCGGGCCCGTCTGAAGTTTGCTAGAGAGCATTTGGATGATCCAGAGGAGTTTTGGGAGAATGTCCTATGGTCTGATGATACCAAACTGGAACTGTTTGGTAGAAACACAACTTGTCGTGTTTGGAGGAAAAAGAGAACTGAGTTGCATCCATCAAACACCATACCTGCTGTAAAGCATGGTGGTGGAAACATCATGCTTTGGGGCTGTTTCTCTGCAAAGGGGCCAGGACGACTGATCCGGGTACATGAAAGAATGAATGGGGCCATGTATCGTGAGATTTTGAGTGCAAACCTCCTTCCATCAGCAAGGGCATTGAAGATGAAACGTGGCTGGGTCTTTCAACATGACAATGATCCAAAGCACACCGCCAGGGCAACGAAGGAGTGGCTTCGTAAGAAGCATTTCAAGGTCCTGGAGTGGCCTAGCCAGTCTCCAGATCTCAACCCTATAGAAAACCTTTGGAGGGAGTTGAAATTCCATGTTGCCAAGCGAAAAGCCAAAAACATCACTGCCCTAGAGGAGATCTGCATGGAGGAATGGGCCAACATACCAACAACAGTGTGTGGCAACCTTGTGAAGACTTACAGAAAACGTTTGACCTCTGTCATTGCCAACAAAGGATATATTACAAAGTATTGAAATGAAATTTTGTTTCTGACCAAATACTTATTTTCCACCATAATATGCAAATAAATTGTTAAAAAAACAGACAATATGATTTTCTGGATTTTTTTTTCTCAGTTTGTCTCCCATAGTTGAGGTCTACCTATGATGTAAATTACAGATGCCTCTCATCTTTTTAAGTGGTGGAACTTGCACTATTGCTGACTGACTAAATACTTTTTTGCCCCACTGTATATATATTTTTTTTAATTTATTTAGGAATTTTAAAAATATATATTTTTACGCATACTAATATTTTTTAAAAAACTTTTTTACATTGTCCCAGGATGGGATATCACTATATAAAGTCAGATCGCTGATCTGACACTGCACTACGCTGTGTCAGATAAGCGATCTGACAGTCAGTGAAGGAGGCTTGCCAGTTCCTGCTCTTAGCAGACGCTCACAAGCCATCTCCCTGCAGGACCTGGAAGGACCCCACGGCCATCTTGGTGTCGGGGGTCTCCATGGAGACCCTCAGGACAACGCGATCGCATCACGTTCTGAGGGAAGCACGTGCAGGGGGCCCCTCCCTGTGCGATTCTTCTCCATGCCTCTGCTGCCAACAGAATGCTGTGATCTTGCTTTATCACAGTGTTAAATAAAGGCAAGGAAAACACCACAGGCAATTATAAAACAATCTAATCATTGTATCTTACAAAAAGCAATCCATCCAAATAGGCCTGTATATGGAGCAGTGTGGGACACACTGACATTGCAAAAATAATCCATAGGAACAAACAGTGCAATAGTCCAGATGTAGATAAATCATGAAAAAGTTTATTCAAATATAAATATTTAGACAAAGAGCATGTGCAAAAAGCATGGGTTAAAAGCGACAGCATGAAACATGGAACAATGGGAGCCGGGCAGCAATCCCCATGGTAGAAAGCAAATGCATAATACTGTGTATATCCTTCTCAAACGGATTCAATACATGTCAGGTTCCCCATCAATGGCAGTGTAAGAAGGAAATGTAACAGACCGGGAACACAAGAAAAAGATTTATCAACCATATTAGATAGAGACATACCAGTAGTAGAACAGGGGAAATGGCGCTGTCTCCCGCCCACCTGGGGTAGGAGGAGTAGAACTATCTCAAGGAGGATCACAAGGAAATGGACAGCATGTGACTTAAATATGAGTGTCTGAGCAAAGGGTCTGGTCTGAATACTTATGACCATGTGATATTTCAGTTTTTCTTTTTTAATAAATTTGCAAAAATGTCTACATTTCTGGTTTTTTTCAGTCAAGATGGGGTGCAGGGTGTACATTAATGAGAAAAAAATGAACTGTTTTGAATTTACCAAAGGACTGAAATGAAGCAAAGAGTGAAAAATTTAAATGGGTCTGAATACTTTCCATACCCACTGTTTTGCAGGGGTGTTGTCCACACTTGTAATAACCTGTAGTGGATAACCAAGTGGAAGAATTCAGTGCCTTATTTGGATTGTAAAAGCTAGGAGGCAGAGAATTACCTAGAGTAGGAGCACGTCTCGATACTGTTTTAATGCCATTTTTTAACAAAGCATCCATGATATTGTCTCTCAAAATATTTAAAATTTCAGTGTAAAATATCCGAAATTGACTTAAAATACCGTATATACTCGAGTATAAGCCGACCCGAGTACAAGCTGACCCCCCTAGTTTTGCCACAAAAAACGTCAAACGTAAATGTCAAAAATAAAAACAGGTACCAATAAAAGTAAAATTAATTGAGACATCAGTATGTTAGGAGTCGAGTTTCCTCTGCTGCACAGGGGGAATCTCGATCCGTCTCCGCTGCGGTCTCCCATTCTCCTCCAGCCGCAGTGGAGCCTGCTCAGCAGGGACGTCGATCCCAGCGTCTCGCTCAGTCTGACTCTGTGAGAAGAGTTACTGCTGCTTCTCCAGCTTCTGCCTGTAAAGCCTATACTGGTCAGCAGCGAGTGGACTTCTCTGGGACTAAGTCCTTGTCTGCGCACACTGAGCATGCCCAGGGCAAGATCTCCCGTTGGAGATCGAGGGTCATGTGCTCAGACTCTGCAGCGCATTCTATTGGTCCTCTTGGCAGGTCTTGGAAGGGCAAAGTTTCTGTGGCCGCTTCCTGTCCTGCAACTATATAAACTGCGCATGACCGCACGGCCATGCGCTAGTGTACAATTTAATACGTGTGTTTGTTGTGAGTGCAAGTCGTTCTTTAAATACCCCTACCCTATTGTATGATTGTTCGCGTATGGAGTATGGCTGCTATCTAGCGCCCGACTTATCACTCAACGTGTCACACACGTGTCAGCGTCTACTGCTGTGACCGCCAGTGCGGTGCCACGCGCCAGTGTGCGCTTCCTGACCCACATCTGGGTGCTTAGTGGTGCCTGCCAGCACGGCACAGTTCGCACTTCGGTGCCTTAATTATATTATTCCTTTCACACCCAGTTGCGGTGTAGTGCCAGCAAGGGTCTAATCGGACTACAATCCCTGTTGGGGTTTAGTTCGCTGACCACTTGCTCGCGCTCTATGTGCGGTACCGCGGTCCTGTGACGCAACAGGATCGCTTTCTTCACGCTGGGTGAGGTTTAACCCACGCGTGTATACTTTTGAATACCGCCATATTGTCTGTCATTTCCTAGCAGCAGGTTTCACCTGCACGGTGGACCCCGGACTGCGAACGCATCTATATCATCTCTCTTGGTGCGTTCCGCCAGTCTTAACATTACACTAGCGCCAGGGTCTGGCTAGTGATGACAGACAAACAGCAATCTCTGCGGCATATCCAGCAGCTGGAGGGTAGGTTGGCGGCTCTCGAGAGCGCGACCTCAGCTGTGGATGTTACTGCAGTAGCTGTACAGGCTGCCAGCGTGGCTGCAGCTACTATGTCCATTGCCACCCCTGTTCCGACATTATCTCGCCTCCCGCTGCCAGAAAAATTTTCTGGTGATAGCAAGTTTTGTAGGGGATTTGTGAGTCAGTGCTCTATTCACCTCGAGCTCCTGGCTACACGTTTTCCCACAGAGCGGGCTAAGGTGGGATTTATTCTGTCTCTATTGTCGGACAGGGCGTTGGAATGGGCTACGCCGCTGTGGGAGCGTGGCGATCATGTGGTGCAGAGTGCTCCGCTGTTTCTGAGCGCTCTGAAACAGGTCTTTTTAGGACCTCAAGTCACCCATGATACTGCGCTCCAATTGCTGGCATTAACTCAGGGTGAGTCCTTGGTCAGTCATTTTGCCGTCCAATTCCGCACCTTAGCATCTGAGCTGGATTGGTCGGATAAAGCTCTTATCCCCATATTTTGGAGGGGCTTGGCTGACCACGTAAAGGACGCTCTGGCCACTAGGGAGATTCCTGCCACACTGGAGGAGTTAATAACTGTCTCCACTCGAATTGACCTCCGTTTTAACGAGCGGAGGTTAGAGCGAGCCCAGTGTAGGCAGAGGTTTCGGCTGGCTCCTACTTTCGCCAAACCTCTGGAATTTCCGGTCCTGGTTCCTGAGTCACATGAGGCCAGGGAAGTGTCACAAGCAGGATCTAAGTCCCGGACCGCTTGTGCACTCAGGGTCTGTCATGTTTGCCAGCAGTCAGGACATCTAGCCTCCAGATGTCCTCAGCGGTCGAGGAAACGTCAGCGTCTAGTGGTAGTAGGTGGAGGTACACTAGACACGGCGACGTTTGCCTCTAAGTTGTCCTTTAAGGGGACAATTACTATTGGCTCATTCTCCCACTCGGTAGAGCTCTGCGTGGATTCTGGGGCGGAGGGCAATTTTATGTCTTCTGCCTTTGCCCAACGTCACGCAATACCCTTGGTTATGCTTGCTCAACCAGTAACGGTGCGAGTGGTGAATGGGTCGACATTGCCCTCACAGATAACACACCAGACCATCCCTTTTACTCTGTCCATGTCGCCATCTCATCAGGAGATAATTTCTCTGCTCGTCATTCTGGAAGGAATTGATGAGGTCCTGTTGGGAATACCTTGGCTACGGTACCACTCTCCTCATATCGAGTGGTCCTCAGGCAGAATTCTGGGTTGGGGTGAATCTTGTGGGGGTAGGTGTCAGAGGGAGTGCGTTCAGGTTGCTACTACTGAGGTACCCGCAGATCTATCCTCTCTCCCCAAGCAGTATTGGTCTTATGCAGATGTGTTCTCCAAAAAGGCGGCGGAGGTCCTTCCGCCTCATCGCCCCTATGACTGTCCTATTGATCTCTTGCCTGGTGCTGAGCCTCCCCGGGGTCGAGTTTATCCGCTATCTCTCCCGGAGACGGAGGCAATGTCACAGTACATCCAGGAAAATCTGGCAAGAGGATTCATTAGGAAATCAGTGTCACCTGCTGGGGCAGGGTTCTTCTTCGTGCAGAAGAAGAATGGGGAATTGCGCCCATGCATAGACTACAGGGGTCTTAACGCCATCACCGTTAAGAATAAGTATCCTTTGCCCTTGATATCTGAGTTATTCGATAGACTTCGGGGAGCAAGGGTATTTACTAAATTAGATTTGCGGGGTGCTTACAACCTGATTCGCATCCGTGAGGGGGACGAATGGAAGACGGCCTTTAACACCAGGGATGGGCACTATGAGTATCTGGTGATGCCCTTCGGGCTCTGTAATGCCCCAGCCGTTTTCCAAGACTTTGTGAACGATATCTTCCGGGATATGCTTTCCACCTCGGTTGTAGTCTATCTGGATGATATTCTTATCTACTCTCCAGATATTGACTCCCACCGGAGAGATGTTTGCAAAGTCTTCGACCTCCTACGGGCAAACTCCCTCTATGCCAAATTTGAGAAGTGTATGTTTGAGCAGGAGTCTTTACCTTTCCTGGGCTACATCATCTCGGCCCAGGGATTGGCTATGGATCCTGCCAAACTACAGGCAGTGATGGACTGGCAGGAACCCCATTCTCTGAAAGCGGTGCAGCGCTTTATGGGGTTCATAAATTACTATCGTCAGTTCATCCCCCACTTCTCAACCCTGGTAGCTCCCTTGGTATCCCTCACCAAGAAGGGAGCGAATCCTAAATCGTGGTCCGAAGAGGTCTCCAAGGCCTTCACTTATATTAAGTCCCACTTTGCTAGCGCTCCCATCTTACATCGTCCCGAGGTGGATAAGCCATTCCTAATGGAGGTGGATGCCTCTTCCGTTGGTGCAGGAGCAGTCCTCTATCAAAAGGATGCTCAAGGTCGGAAGCATCCATGCTTCTTCTTCTCAAAAACCTTCTCACCAGCGGAGAGAAATTACTCCATCGGGGATAGGGAGTTGCTGGCAATGAAGTTGGCCTATTTGGAATGGAGACATCTCTTGGAGGGTGCTCGGTTCCCATTCCAAGTCTACACGGACCACAAGAATTTGGTCTATTTACAGACAGCCCAGCGGCTGAATTCTCGTCAGGCCAGATGGTCCTTGTTTTTCTCCCGGTTCCACTTCACTCTACATTATCTCGCCGGGGAGAAGAACATTCGTGCTGACGCTCTCTCTCGCTCCCTGGTGTCAACTGTGGAGGAGGAGGACGAGCCTCGGCTCATTGTCCCTTCAGAGAGTCTGAGAACCGTAGCTCCGGTTTCGCTTGAGTCTGTGCCTCCGGGCAAGACTTTTGTCCCCATCAATTTGCGTCCGGAGGTTCTCTTATGGGCTCATTCGTCCAGAGTGGGTGGACACTTTGGGGCAAAGAGGACATCTGAGTTGTTGGCGAGAATGTATTGGTGGCCACATATGGTTCGTGACGTTGGAGACTACGTTCGGGCATGTGTCTCTTGTGCCAAAAATAAGTCTCTCCGTCAATGGCCAGCTGGGTTGTTATACCCTCTGCCGGTGGCAGACAGGCCCTGGGAGATGGTCGGGATGAACTTTGTGGTGGGTTTGCCCAAGTCACGTGGCTGTACTGTCATTTGGGTTATCACCGACCATTTTTCTAAAATGGTGCATTTGGTGCCGCTTCCCCGGCTACCTTCTGCACGGGCCTTGGCAGCATTGTTTGTTAAACACATCTTCCGTCTTCACGGTATGCCAGACAAAATTGTCAGTGACCGGGGTCCCCAGTTTGCGTCTCGGTTCTGGAGAGAGCTTTGTCGCCTTCTCAGTATCGAGTTGAATCTCTCTTCGGCATATCATCCCGAGACGAATGGGTTGGTGGAGAGAGCCAACCAGACCTTGGTCACATATCTGTGACATTTTGTCTCTGCTAAACAAGATGACTCTGCATCTTTGCTACCGTGGGCGGAGTTTGCTCTTAACAATGCTGTAGCTGACTCCACTGGACAGACCCCATTCCTCCTTAACTATGGTCAGCATCCGCGGGTACCTGTGCCCATGCCCGTGTCTTCCGCCGATTCCAGGGTGGCAGACTGGGCTGTGGAGGCACGGGACATTTGGGATCGCACTCAGGATGCCATTCGGGCTTCCAAGGAGAGAATGAGGTCCTCCGCTGATGTTCATCGGCGCCCCGCTCCGACCTTTGCTCCTGGCGACTTGGTGTGGCTCTCCGCCCGTAACATCAGGCTGCGAGTTGAGTCCACTAAGTTTGCGCCTCGCTACTTGGGTCCCTTCAAGGTTCTCGAACAGGTTAATCCTGTGGTCTACCGCCTGGCTCTTCCTCCACGCTTGGGTATCACCGACACCTTTCATGTGTCCCTCTTGAAACCCGTATACATGTCCCGGTTTTCCGAGTCATCTGCCGGGACATCGGGTTCGTCTACGGACGATTACTAGGTGAACGCTATTTTGGGGTGTAAGGTGGTACGTGGCAAAAAGTTCTATCTGGTGGATTGGAAGGGTTATGGTCCAGAGAACAGGTCATGGGAGCCTGCTGAAAACATTCAGGCCCCACAGCTCATTGCTGCCTTCGAACGTAGCGAGGCCCAAGGAGGGGGGGCCATGTTAGGAGTCGAGTTTCCTCTGCTGCACAGGGGGAATCTCGATCCGTCTCCGCTGCGGTCTCCCATTCTCCTCCAGCCGCAGTGGAGCCTGCTCAGCAGGGACGTCGATCCCAGCATCTCGCTCAGTCTGACTCTGTGAGAAGAGTTACTGCTGCTTCTCCAGCTTCTGCCTGTAAAGCCTATACTGGTCAGCAGCGAGTGGACTTCTCTGGGACTAAGTCCTTGTCTGCGCACACTGAGCATGCCCAGGGCAAGATCTCCCGTTGGAGATCGAGGGTCATGTGCTCAGACCCTGCAGCGCATTCTATTGGTCCTCTTGGCAGGTCTTGGAAGGGCAAAGTTTCTGTGGCCGCTTCCTGTCCTGCAA
The DNA here is from genome assembly GCF_032444005.1 of Ranitomeya imitator. Taxonomy (NCBI): domain Eukaryota; kingdom Metazoa; phylum Chordata; class Amphibia; order Anura; family Dendrobatidae; genus Ranitomeya; species Ranitomeya imitator. The sequence continues at coordinate 394,936,304 of NC_091283.1, forward strand.
CTATATAAACTGCGCATGACCGCACGGCCATGCGCTAGTGTACAATTTAATACATGTGTTTGTTGTGAGTGCAAGTCGTTCTTTAAATACCCCTACCCTATTGTATGATTGTTCGCGTATGGAGTATGGCTGCTATCTAGCGCCCGACTTATCACTCAACGTGTCACACACGTGTCAGTGTCTACTGCTGTGACCGCCAGTGCGGTGCCACGCGCCAGTGTGCGCTTCCTGACCCACGTCTGGGTGCTTAGTGGTGCCTGCCAGCACGGCACAGTTCGCACTTCGGTGCCTTAATTATATTATTCCTTTCACACCCAGTTGCGGTGTAGTGCCAGCAAGGGTCTAATCGGACTACAATCCCTGTTGGGGTTTAGTTCGCTGACCACTTGCTCGCGCTCTATGTGCGGTACCGCGGTCCTGTGACGCAACAGGATCGCTTTCTTCACGCTGGGTGATGTTTAACCCACGCGTGTATACTTTTGAATACCGCCATATTGTCTGTCATTTCCTAGCAGCAGGTTTCACCTGCACGGTGGACCCCGGACTGCGAACGCATCTATATCATCTCTCTTGGTGCGTTCCGCCAGTCCTAACACAGTAGATTAAGTGTTTTTGAATATCCATATTGAATCAGGAGCCCCATATAACGCTCCATACAGTTTATGATGGGCCCCATAAGATGCTCCATACAAAATACGCCCCATATAATGCTCCACACTGATTATGATGGGCCCCATAAGATGCTCCATATTATAATATGCCCCATATAATGCTGCACAAATGTTGTTTATGACCCCATAAGATGCTCCATACAGACATTTGCTCCATACAATGCTGCACAAATGCTGATTATGGCCCCATAAGATGCTCCATACAGACATTTGCCCCATACAATGCTGCACAAATGCTGATTATGGCCCCATAAGATGCTCCATACAGACATTTGCCCCATATAATGCTGAATAAATGATGATTATGGCCCCATAAGATGCTCCATACAGACATTTGCCCCATATAATGCTGAATAAATGCTGATTATGGCCCCATAAGATGCTCCATAGACACATTTGCCTCATATAATGCTGCACAAATGCTGATTATGGCCCCATAAGATGCTCCATACAGACATTTGCCCCATACAATGCTGCACAAATGCTGATTATGGCCCCATAAGAAGCTCCATACAGACATTTGCCCCATATAATGCTGAATAAATGCTGATTATGGCCCCATAAGATGCTCCATACAGACATTTGCCCCATATAATGCTGAATAAATGCTGATTATGGCCCCATAAGATGCTCCATAGACACATTTGCCTCATATAATGCTGCACAAATGCTGATTATGGCCCCATAAGATGCTCCATACAGACATTTGCCCCATACAATGCTGCACAAATGCTGATTATTGCCCCATAAGAAGCTCCATACAGACATTTGCCCCATATAATGCTGAATAAATGCTGATTATGGCCCCATAAGATGCTCCATACAGACATTTGCCCCATATAATGCTGAATAAATGCTGATTATGGCCCCATAAGATGCTCCATAGACACATTTGCCTCATATAATGCTGCACAAATGCTGAATATGGCCCCATAAGATGCTCCATTCAGACATTTGCCTCATATAATGCTGCACAAATGCTGATTGTTGCCCCATAACATACTCCATACAGACATTTGCCTCATATAATGCTGCACAAATGCTGATTATGGCCCCATAAGATGCCCCATAGAGATATTTACCCCATATAATGCTGCACAAATGCTGATTATGGCCTCATAAGATGCTCCATAGAGACATTTTCTTCATATAATGCTGCACAAATGCTGATTATGGCCCCATAAGATGCTCCATACAGATATTTGCCCCATATAATGCTGCACAAATGTTGGTTATGGCCCCATAAGATGCTCTATAGAGACATTTGCCCCCATATAACACTGCACATGGCCCCATAAGATGCTCCATAGAGATATTTGCCCCCATATAATGCTGCACATGGCCCCATAAGATGCTCAATAGAAATATTTGCCCCATATAACGCTGCACATGGCCCCATAACATGCTCAATAGAGTTATTTGCCCGCATATAATGCTGATTATGGCCTCATAAGATGCTCCATAGAGACATTTTCTTCATATAATGCTACACAAATGTTGATTATGGCCCCATAAGATGCTCTATAGAGACATTTGCCCCCATATAATACTGCACATGGCCCCATAAGATGCTCCATAGAGACATTTGACCCATATAATGCTACACAAACGCTGATTATGGCCCCATAAGATGCTACATACAGACATTTGCCCCATATAATGCTGAACAAATGCTGATTATGGCCCCATAAGATGCTCCATAGACACATTTGCCCCATATAATGCTACACAAATGCTGATTATGGTCCCATAAGATGCTCCATACAGACATTTGCCCCATATAATGCTGCACAAATGCTGATTATTGCCCCATAAGATGCTCCATAGAGACATTTGACCCATATAATGCTACACAAATGCTGATTATGGCCCCATAAGATGCTCCATACAGATATTTGCCCCATATAATGCTGCACAAATGTTGGTTATAGCCCCATAAGATGCTCTATAAAGACATTTGCCCCCATATAATAATGCACATGGCCCCATAAGATGCTCAATAGAAATATTTGCCCCATATAACACTGCACATGGCCCCATAAGATGCTCAATAGAGTTATTTGCCCGCATATAATTCTGATTATGGCCTCATAAGGTGCTCCATAGAAATATTTATCCCATATAACGCTGCACATGGCCCCATAAGATGCTCCATAGAGATATTTGTCCCATATGCTGTTGCTGCAATAAAAAAAAAAACAAATCACATACTCACCTCTCAGGCACTTGCTATATTCACCTATCCAACATTACACCGCTGAGCGCCGCTGTGTCTTCCGCGTCCTCTGCACTGATTGTTCAGGCAGAGGGCGGTGCGCACACTAATCGCGTCATCGCGCCATCTGACCTGAGCATCACTGCAGAGGATGTGGAAGATGAAGCGGCACTGATGGTGGAACGTGGGACAGGTGAATATGCCCCCGTTATACTCACCTGCTCCTGGCGCCGTCCCTGCGCGTCCCTGCTTCTCCGGACGCCGGCAGCTTCTTCCTGTATTGAGCGGTCACATGGTACCGCTAATTACAGTAATGAATATGCGGCTCCACCCCTATGAGAGTGGAGTTGGGTCCATATTCATTACTGTAATGAGCGGTACCATGTGACCGCTCAATACCGGAAGAAGCTGTCAGCACCCAGAGAACCAAGGACCTGCAGGGACCGTGCCAGGAGCAGGTGAGTATTATTAGACAGCTGCCGCTCCCCCTCCCCTGCCGACCCCTGGGAATGACTCGAGTATAAGCCGAGAGGGGCAATTTCAGCCTAAAAAAAATACTCGAGTATATACGGCAAGTACAATATGTAACAACCAAAATGGGTTGTTCTAAAGAAAGTTTTTCTTTATTTTTGGTACTCTTATTGATTGTGTCAGGTTTGGAATTAGAAGTCGTAGTAATGAGTTAGAGGGGAAAAAAAATGTAGTCAGCTTACCGGTCTTAGAAGGAATCCCCAGACCTGCCAACTCCCAGCACGGATAGGGGTGAGCGCCCACAGCAAATGGAGATAAGAGGATAAATGATCCAGCTGAAGTCGGAGGTGGTTCAAACTTTGTGAGACTTTATTAGACAACTGAAGCGATAAATTGTTCTTTAAAAAAGTCTTTGCATAGCAAACACCTGGCACACCAGTAAGGAGGATCAACGCGTTTCAACTATGAAGTCTTACTCATGATCTACCTAATAGTGCAATGAAAACATATATATAGTGTGCACAAGCCATTGATTGGACAGACAATTAAAAATGCAAACAAGCATGTATAAATGTATAGAGAAGTAATCACCGGTTAAGAATATCATAGAAATAACTTAAATTGACATAGTAAATACCCTTAAGATGCATTGCTTGAACATTACTTAAACATTAATTAGTATTGTTTTATTAAATCATGTCTAGCATTAAGACCATAGGGAATACGTGTGTCAAGCATAAACATCCAATACGTTTCCCTATTGAAAAGTTTCTGCTGTAAATTACCTCCTCGCTGGGGTTTGTAAACCTTTTCTATTCCACAAATTCTAAGACTAGTTAAATTACCTTTGTGCACGTTGTAAAAGTGTCTGGACACAGCTGAAGCAGAAAGGGCTTTAGAATTTACGGCATCTGATAGATGCCGTCTCACTTGTACTTTTAGCGGACATGTAGTGCAGCCTATGTATTGAACTTTACATGTAATACATTCTATTAGATACACTACATTTTCAGTGTTGCAATTAATGTAATCATGTATATCGAATTGTTTATGGTTTTGAAAGGCTGATAATTTGTTTGTTTTATGCACATAGTTACATGTTTTGCAGCGAGTGGCTCCACATCTAAAAAACCCTGTGGCGTTGAGCCAAGTAGCTCTATTAGTATCCCGTAGAGAGCTAGAGAATAGACTTGGGGACAGGATCGAGCCCAAAGTGGGTGCTCGTTTAGCAACAAATTTGATATCGTTCTGTGTTAGAATTTGTCTCAATTTGTCATCTTGTTTTAACATAGGTAAATGATTTTTGACAATATCCACAATCTGCCTATATAGCGAGCTACATGGGGTACTGAATACTACATTATTGTTGCTTTTCTGTGGACTATTATAAGTAAAATTATAATTTTTTGTCGTTAATAGATTTTTGCAATCTACTTTGGAGATTTTTTTACGTGCTTTGTCCAGATTCCATTTAGTATGTTTTAATGTGTTGCCTGAGAGATTCAAATACCAAAAATGTATGTTTTTTCTGAAAAGAATGGGTGAATTTGAAATTGAAATTATTGTTATTTATATGTTCAACAAATGTAGTCACCTCCTCCCCTCCATACTAGGATCTATATAGCGACCATACCACACAATGTGTTTGCATATATCATTATCATCATTGTAGATGTGGCTCTCTTCCCATTTCAACATAACGATATTCGCTAGAGAAGGCGAAAATTTAGCGCCCATACTCACTCCCGTTAGTTGTTTAAAAAACCTATTGTCAAAACAAAAGTAATTATGGTTTAGTAAAAAATCCACTGCAGATATCAAAAAACTTTTTGTATCATTATTGTAGGCAGAGTATGTATCCAAATAATATGACAAACTCGACAATGCCACTGAATAAGGAATTGATGGATATAAACCTACCACATCAAATGTAAGCCATGCATAATCTTCCTTCCAGTAAAATTGGTCAAAAACTGAGGTTACATATTTTGAGTCCCATATGAAACTAGGGGTATTTTGTACCAATGGTTGCAGGGAATGGTCCACCCAAGATCCCAATCTTTCCCCTATGGAACCAATACCAGCAACTATTGGTCTCATTGGGGGAGGAAACACATTTTTGTGTATTTTAGGGAATGAATGATAAATTGGTGTAACTGGATGATCGTTTTTTAAAAATTCTGCTATTCTATCGTCAATAACATTCATATGTACACCTTCCAGTAACAGGTTGTGCAGCAATGAATTAAATTTTTCGGTAGGGTTGGAGCTAAGTTTAGAATACAGGTCCTTCTCAAAAAATTAGCATATAGTGTTAAATTTCATTATTTACCATAATGTAATGATTACAATTAAACTTTCATATATTATAGATTCATTATCCACCAACTGAAATTTGTCAGGTCTTTTATTGTTTAAATACTGATGATTTTGGCATACAACTCCTGATAACCCAAAAAACCTGTCTCAATAAATTAGCATATATCACCCATCCAATCAAATAAAAGTGTTTTTTAATAACAAACAAAAAAACCATCAAATAATAATGTTCAGTTATGCACTCAATACTTGGTCGGGAATCCTTTGACAGAAATGACTGCTTCAATGCGGCGTGGCATGGAGGCAATCAGCCTGTGACACTGCTGAGATGTTATGGAGGCCCAGGATGCTTCAATAGCGGCCTTAAGCTCATCCAGAGTGTTGGGTCTTGCATCTCTCAACTTTCTCTTCACAATATCCCACAGATTCTCTATGGGGTTCAGGTCAGGAGAGTTGGCAGGCCAATTGAGCACAGTAATACCATGGTCAGTAAACCATTTACCAGTGGTTTTGGCACTGTGAGCAGGTGCCAGGTCGTGCTGAAAAATGAAATCTTCATCTCCATAAAGCATTTCAGCCGATGGAAGCATGAAGTGCTCCAAAATCTCCTGATAGCTAGCTGCATTGACCCTGCCCTTGATGAAACACAGTGGACCAACACCAGCAGCTGACATGGCACCCCACACCATCACTGACTGTGGGTACTTGACACTGAACTTCAGGCATTTTGGCATTTCCTTCTCCCCAGTCTTCTTCCAGACTCTGGCACCTTGATTTCCGAATGACATGCAAAATTTGCTTTCATCAGAAAAAAGTACTTGGGACCACTTAGCAACAGTCCAGTGCTGCTTCTCTGTAGCCCATTTCCTGCACACGCCTGTGCACGGTGGCTCTGGATGTTTCCACACCAGACTCAGTCCACTGCTTCCTCAGGTTCCCCAAGGTCTGGAATTGGTCCTTCTCCACAATCTTCCTCAGGGTCCGGTCTCCTCTTCTCGTTGTACAGCGTTTTCTGCCACATTGTTTCCTTCCAACAGACTTACCATTGAGGTGCCTTGATACAGCACTCTGGGAACAGCCTATTTGTTGAGAAATTTCTTTCTGGGTCTTACCCTCTTGCTTGAGGGTGTCAATGATGGCCTTCTTGACATCTGTCAGGTCGCTAGTCTTACCCATGATGGGGGTTTTGAGTAATGAACCAGGCAGGGAGTTTATAAAAGCCTCAGGTATCTTTTGCATGTGTTTAGAGTTAATTAGTTGATTCAGAAGATTAGGGTAATAGGTCGTTTAGAGAACCTTTTCTTGATATGCTAATTTATTGAGACAGGTTTTTTGGGTTATCAGGAGTTGTATGCCAAAATCATCAGTATTTAAACAATAAAAGACCTGACAAATTTCAGTTGGTGGATAATGAATCTATAATATATGAAAGTTTAATTGTAATCATTACATTATGGTAAATAATGAAATTTAACACTATATGCTAATTTTTTGAGAAGGACCTGTACATCTCCTTATTTTCCAAATCTAGTAGATTCAGTTTTTTATATAGCCCTGCGTCTAGTAGCACAATAGTGCCTCCTTTGTCTGATTGTCTTATTATAATATCCTGGTTATCATGCAGCTCTTTCAGCACTTTTCTTTCCTTTTTTGTCAGGTTGGAATAATTATTTTTGGAAAAATCTATTACCGACAAAAAATGATAAATCTACTTATAATAGTCCACAGAAAAGCAACAATAATGTAGTATTCAGTACCCCATATAGTTTACAATATAGGCAGATTGTGGATATTGTCAAAAATCATTTACCCATGCCAAAACCAACTTCTCCACCATTACAGAAGATCAACTCTCCACTCTACTCTCAAGATCGCATCTCACCACCTGTGCGCTTGACCCGCTCCCATCCCACCTCATCCCAAACCTCACCACAGTCTTAATCCCAACCCTAACCCATCTCTTCAACCTATCACTAACAACTGGTGTTTTCCCCTCAAGCTTTAAACATGCCTCCATCACACCTATCCTCAAAAAGCCCTCTCTTGACCCATCCTCTGTATCTAGCTATCACCCTATATCACTTCTCCCTTATGCCTCCAAACTACTGGAACAACACGTCTACCTTGAACTGTCCTCCAATCTCTCTTCTTGCTCCCTCTTTGACCGCTTACAATCTGGCTTCCGGTCACACCACTCCACTGAAACTGCCCTAACTAAGGTCACCAATGACCTCTTAACCGCCAAGAGCAAGCGACACTACTCTATCCTCCTCCTCCTCGACCTGTCGGCTGCCTTTGACACAGTGGACCATTCCCTATTATTACAGACCCTCTCATCCCTTGGCATCACAGACTTGGCCCTATCCTGGATCTCATCATACCTAACAGACCAGACATTCAGCGTCTCTCCCAATCACACACCACCTCCTCACCTCGCCCCCTATCTGTTGGAGTCCCACAAGGTTCAGTCCTTGGGCCCCTGCTCTTCTCCATATACACCTTTGGCCTGGGACAGCTCATAGAATCTCATGGCTTTCAGTATCACCTCTATGCTGATGACACACAGATCTACATCTCTGGACCAGATATCACCTCCCTACTAACCAGAATCCCTCAATGTCTGTCCACTATTTCATCCTGCTAGATTTCTGAAACTTAACATGGACAAAATAGAATTCATCATCTTTCCCCCATCTCACGTGACCCCCCCAATGAACCTATCAATTACAGTAAATGGCTGCCCACTCTCCCCAGTCCCAAAAGCTCGCTGCCTCGGGGTAATCCTTGACGTTGATCTCTCCTTCAAACCGCATATACAAGCCCTTTCCACTTCCTGCCGACTTCAACTCAAAAATATTTAACAAATCCGTACATTCCTCAACCAAGAATCTGCAAAAACCCTAGTGCATGCCCTCATCATCTCTCTCCTTGACTACTGCAACCTCCTGCTCTGTGGCCTCCCCTCTAACACTCTCGCACCCCTCCAATCTATTCTAAACTCTGCTACCAGACTAATCCACCTGTCCCCCCGCTATTCCCTGGCCACTCCCCTCTGTCAATCCCTTCACTGGCTCCCCATTGCCCAAAGACTCCACTACAAAACCCTAACCATGACATACAAAGCCATCCACAACCTGTCTCCTCCATACATCTGTGACCTCGTCTCCCGGCACTTACCTACACGCAACCTCCGATCCTCACAAGATCTCCTTCTCTACTTCCCTCTCATCTCCTCTTCCCACAATCGTATACAAGATTTCTCTCGCGTATCACCCCTACTCTGGAACCCTCTACCACAACACATCAGACTCCCTCCTACCATCGAAACCTTCAAAAAGAACCTGATGACCTCTTCCAACAAGCCTACAACCTGCAGTAACCACCGATCGACCAAACCGCTGCATGACCAGCTCTACCCTTGCCTACTGTATCCTCACCCATCCCTTGTAGATTGTGAGCCTTCGCTGGCAGGGTCCTCTCTCCTCGTGTACCAGTTGTGACTTGTATTGTTCAAGACTATTGTACTTGTTTTTATTATGTATACCCTTCCTCACATGTAAAGCGCCATGGAATAAATGGCGCTATATGAATAAATAATAATAAAACAAGATGACAAATTGAGACAAATTCTAACACAGAACGATATCAAATTTGTTGCTAAACGAGCACCTACTTTGTGCTCGATCCTGTCCCCAAGTCTATTCTCTAGCTCTCTACGGGATACTAATAGAGCTACTTGGCTCAACGACACAGGGTTTTTTAAATGTGGAGCCACTCGCTGCAAAACATATAACTATGTGCATAAAACAAACAAATTCTCATCCTTTCATAATCATAAACAATTTGATATATATGATTACATTAATTGCAACGCTGAAAATGTAGTGTATCTAATAGAATGTATTACATGTAAAGTTCAATACATAGGCTGCACTACATGTCCGCTAAAAGTACAAGTGAGACGGCATCTATCAGATGCCATAAATTCTAAAGCCCTTTCTGCTTCAGCTGTGTCCAGACACTTTTACAATGTGCACAAAGGTACCGTATTTTTCGGACTATAAGATGCACCGGACTATAAGGCGCACCCAGGTTTTAGAGGTGGAAAATAGGGAAAAAAAATATTTGAAGCTAAAAAATGTGGTAAAATATTTAATACCATAAATGACATACTATTATATGTGGTGTTATTATATATAATAGTATGTTATTATGTTGGAAGCTGCGGGACCAGTGTGGTGTCTGTAAAGTACTATATGAAGATGCTGGAGGGTGAGTATAAGAATGGGGGCACAGGGCTTATATTTAAAGCACCACTCCAGCACTGCAAAATAACACTGGAGTGCTGCTTTAAAATCCCATGGGAGAACTATAACTCCCAGCATGTCCTGCAGATCCTATGACATGCTGGGAGTTATAGTTCACCAAAGGAGTGGCAGAGTGCTTTATTGTGTTTTGTAAAGACTAACCTCTTAAATGTGGCAGCCAGCCACACTGTGGTGAGGTTAAAGCTGGAGCGTCCCATGACTGCACACAGAGTAGTCCCTCTTTCCTTTCCACAGCACAAGTTATGAGGAAGCTGCAGATTCTAGTGGAGACTGGAGAGCCTGAAGGACCTGTGATGATGTCAGGAAGAGGGAGGGCTCTGAGCTGCCATGTGATGCTCCAGCCCGCCCACTCCTGACATCATCACAGGTCCTCCTGCACAGAACTCAGCGTCCAGCCCAGGCATGGCAGGCAGGTATGCAGCCATCTCCTCTCTCCCTTGGCCCCTGCTGCTGCCTCCTCTCCCCCAGACACACAGACCTGCCCAGCTGCTGCAGGAATCAGCGCTGGAGAAGCCATGTGTGTCCCTGCTTAAGCATTTGCTGCTCCCGGCTCACTGCCCAGCTGATAGGTGGGCGGGGAGCCGCTAATGAATATTCACTGCACTTAATCATCGGGAGCACATGGTTTCTCCAGTGCTGATTCTGGGCAGTGGGACATCCTGAAGTGGGATAAAAGTGCGATCCCACTCACTGCTGCCCCCCTCCCCACATGCTACATCCGTACCATAAGACGCACCCACACTTTCCTCCCAAATTTGGAGGAAAAAAAGTGCGTCTTATGGTCGGAAAAATACGGTAATTTAACTAGTCTTAGATTTTGTGGAATAGAAAAGGTTTACAAACCCCAGCGAGGAGGTAATTTACAGCAGAAACTTTTCAATCGGGAAACGTATTGGATGTTTATGCTTGACACATGTATTCCCTATGGTCTTAATGCTAGACATGATTTAATAAAACAATACTAATTAATGTTTAAGTAATGTTCAAGCAATGTATCTTAAGGGTATTTACTATGTCAATTTAAGTTATTTCTATGATATTCTTAACCGGTGATTACTTCTCTATACATTTATACATGCTTGTTTGCATTTTTAATTGTCTGTCCAATCAATGTCTTGTGCACACTATATATATGTTTTCATTGCACTATTAGGTAGATCATGAGTAAGACTTCATAGTTGAAACGCGTTGATCCTCCTTACTAGTTTGCCAGGTGTTTGCTATGCAAAGACTTTTTTAAAGAACGATTTATCGCTTCAGTTGTCTAATAAAGTCTCACAAAGTTTGAACCACCTCCGCCTTCAGCTGGATCATTTCTCCTCGTAGTAATGAGTTCTCTCGATTTATTTTCTGTAATGTTAAATGTGCGATCAATCGTCCAACTAGGGTATTTTCTATCCATGAGACGTTTTTTAATACTCCTTTTTTTCCGTGTTAAGTGACAACTCTTTACCTCAGTTTGTTTTAGACCTTAACCCCTTTCCGACATCGGGCGTACGTTTACGCCAATGTCGGACTCCCTCACGTTCATGTGGATTCTGGCGGTGAGCCCACATTTTTCCTGACACATGTCAGCTGTTTTGAACAGCTGACGTGCCTACAATAGCCGTGGCTGGAATCGCAGTAACCAGTAAAATGCCGCTGTCAAACTGACAGCGGCATTTAACAAGCACTTCAGTCATTCGCGCTGTAAATCCACCTTTAGTATTAGCTATCCCTCCTAGCTTTGTGTCATCAGCAAATTTAATCAGTTTACCCTCAATTCTTTCATCTAAACCATTGATAAAAATGTTGAATAATACAGGGTCCAGGACAGAGCCCTGTGGTACCCCAATTGAGACATTCTTCCAATTGGATGTGCAGCCATTTACGACAACTCTGTAGGTCCGATCACTAAGCCAGTTATGAAACCAACTAACAGTTGCTTTGTCCATTCCATACCTAGTCATTTTTTTCATTAAGGACAGTGTGAGATACTTTGTCAAATGCTTTGCTGAAGAAGATATATACTCTATCTACAGCATTTCCCTGATCCACCCAGTCAGCGATGCTGTAATATAAGGAAACTAAGTTAGTCTGACATGACTTATTAGTTACAAACCCATGCTGACTCTGGTTAATCACTTCATTCTTATCCAGTTACTGTTGTGAATTCTGCTTTTGGGTTCCCTCCAGTGGTTGTAGGTGGGAATGCAGTTGTCCCTGAGTCGCAGTCTTGGCCAGGTGTATCTGCTGATTGCAGTTCTGACTGGGATATTTGGGTGTGCAGGATTCATTAGTCCTTGCCAGTTGTCCATGATTCTGGGAGGAGTAGGTTCTCTGTCTGGTTCCTCTTGCCTTGCTGCTAATTCAGCAAAGATAAGTGTTTGTTTGTTTTCCTGTGGCCCACTTGCTGTGTGCTAATAATTTTGTGCTATTCATTTGTTTCTTGTCCAGCTTAGATTGTGTCAGTGTTTTCTCAGTCTAGTTAGATTCTCAGGAGTTGCAGATATACGCTCCACATCTTTAGTTAGATGGTGGAACTTTTTGTATCTGCTGTAGATATTTTTTGAAGGGTTTTTTACTGACCGCTTAGTATTCTGTCCTATCCTTTCCTATTTAGCTAGAAGTGGCCTCTTTTGCTAAATCCTGTTTCCTGCCTGCGTGTGTCTTTCCTCTATTACTCACAGTCAATATTTGTGGGGGGGCTGCCTATCCTTTGGGGTTCTGCTCTGAGGCAAGGTAGAATTCCTATTTCCATCTATAGGGGTATTTTTAGTCCTCCGGCTGTGTCGAGGTGTCTAGGGTTTGTTAGGCACACCCCACGGCTACTTCTAGTTGCGGTGTTAAGTTCAGGATTTGCGGTCAGTATAGGTTCCACCAACTCCAGAGAAAGTTCCATGTGGCTCCAAGGCCACCCGATCATAACAGGTACTTACATATTTAATAATTTGCTCAAAGATCTTTCCTGGTATAGAGGTCAGACTCACCAGTATATAGTTCCCTGGGTTCACCTTCTTCCCCTTTTTGAAGATAGGAACAACAGTTGCTCTTCTCCAGTCTTTTGGGATTTTTCCAGTTCTCCAAGAATTTTTAAAGATTATGGAGAGTGGTTCAAAAACGTCTTCTGCTATCTCCTTCAGTACTCTGGGGTGCAATTCCTTTGGATCTGGAGACTTGCATTAATTTATGTTAGCTAAGTGTTTCCTCACTATCTTTCTATTTATAGATATCCTGGATTCTTCTATTTCTTTAATTGGACAGTGAAGATCAGTTGATGTTGGATCACTCCAATTTTCTTTCTGAGTCCCTTAAAATCTGCCTTTCTGAAATCTAACCTTGAAGTCTGAGTCTTCACAGGTCTTCCTCCTCTAGTTATCCAAAATTCTAAAATAGCATGGTCGCTACCTCCTAGTGTCCCAGCCACTCTTACCTCCTCAACCATTCCCTCCTTGTTTATAATGATTAGATCCAAGGTAACAGATTCCCTTGTTTTCTCACCTACCTTTTGGAAGATAAAGTTATCAGCAAGAGAGAATAAGAATTAGCTTGACCTGTTAGTTTTGCCTGGGAGAGATTCCCAACAAATGTCTGGATAGTTGAAATCTCCCATAACAACTATGATTTTTTTGGAGAACTTGGCAAATATGAAGAACTGCTTAAATTTTTGCGCCAGAACCAGTGTGAAAGACTGGTGGAAAGCATGCCAAGACGCATGAAAGCTGTGATCATAGTTATTCCACAAAATATTGATTTCTGAACTCTTCCCGAGTTAAAACATTAGTATTGTTGTTTCTAAATGATTATGAACTTGTTTTCTTTGCATGATTTGAGGTCTGAAAGCACTGTTTTTTGTTTTTTTTTATTTTGACCATTTTTCTTTGTCAGAAAAAAAGTGCTGTTCCATGTACGTTGTTATATGTTACTCTGCTGCCACCCAATGGCCTTTTTACGTATGGCAGCTTGTTATTCATTAATTCTTGTGGGCATGTCTTTCACTCCAAGTTCAGGGGTCAAGTCTTCTCTTCCTCTGGCAGCCATTTCATTTTCAGTTTACTTGCTGTTGTGAGAGGACACGCTTGAACCGGGTTTAGGAAGTCATCAGTCTTTCGACCTCTTGCTGCTCACACTTGCGGTCATACTTGGTGCTACATCTTACTGTAACAGAAGAAAAAAGAAATCCAGCTCACCACAGTAACAGTCCCAGGAGGCTCGGAGCACGGAAACACTGTGTCAAGGCGTGCGGAACCAGGAGAAGAAAAAGGAATTCCAGCTCAACGAAGCGGTGAAAAGTAAAAACTAAATACTTTATTCACTTCATATAAGAAGCAGAGGATAAAACATCAGCACAATATAGGTAAAAAACACTATCTACGCATTTCAGGTGACGCAGCACCCTTAATCATGATACAGTCCATCATGATTAAGGGTGCTGCGTCACCTGAAATGCGTAGATAGTGTTTTTTACCTATATTGTGCTGATGTTTTATCCTCTGCTTCTTATATGAAGTGAATAAAGTATTTAGTTTTTACTTTTCACCGCTTCGTTGAGCTGGAATTCCTTTTTCTTCTCCTACATCTTACTGTACCTTGTCTACACCTGCATTTCTGGAGAAAGTTCGGTATTACCAGTAATACGCTGTATGTCCAGATCTACAAAATAAACAAGTCTGGATTGTACAATCCCTGGTGTGCATCATCTCTTCGGACGCTGAGCAGCATCGGTCCTGTCTGCCCTATAGCGAGGAAATACTGAAGGTACGAATCTCTCTCACAACCCTTAATAGTCAACTACACCTCCATTCGCCTCATGTGGGGACAGAACAGTCGAAAGCCTGCTTCGAAGCCTGGCCAGAATCATCCTTATATCCCTATCCATGTGCCCAAGCTCTGCCTGCTCACATACTGCAGCCCTGCTCTGCTAAGAAATCTCCTGCAGCATCACCTCAGACCGCATTGTGCAAAAAGACTCTGTATATTATACCACATCGCTGCAGATTGTCGGACTGCAGAACCCCACAATTCTCCAAAAACACCTTGGGAATCTTTTCAGGAGGTCGCTACTAAGCTGCACTGCGATTTCCAGCCCCCAATTTAAACGTTCAGTTTCTTAAAGAGACAGCGCACCTTAAATCAAAATGGCCGAAAAGGACCTTACGCAGTTCCCTAATGCTGAAACAGAGCAAATACAACCCGATACAGTCCATTATGAAGACTGGGAAGCAGAGCCCACTTCCGCAGCAGACCCAGATGCACGACCAGTACGCTCCATCAAGCCAACACTAAATGTCTTTGAGAATTACCGTTCCACAAGGGATGAGTTCAATGACCACCTGGACGACCTATGGGAATGAGTTGCCTCCCTCATGTCAAAAGTCCAACGCCACAAAGATGATGCAGCGAGTTTACAGGACACTATAAGACAGCTAGTCATGGCCCACGGCAGATACAAGAAGACTGTCCGCAAAGTATGCTGCCTTCCTAAAAGACTCCAAAATAGATGAAGCCCTATCAGAGTTAAGCAAGGCAGATTCCACAGACAGAGAAAGGGACGCCGCCGTGCAAGTCACCAAAGTTAAAGCGGAGCTTCGTATCGCCCATCTGCAAGAAACTAGATCGCACAGGTCAGCCTCATCCAAACACTCTGTTCGGTCATACAAATCATCCTGATCAAGAACTTCAGCCCTCAGTGACAGAATTCTAGAGGCCCGTTTAAACACAGAGCGGTCCAAACTAAGACGTTCATACACAGAGAAGAAAGCAGAAGCAGAGGCAGAAGCCAAAAAAGCAGAGGCTAGAGCAAAGATTCATCAAACAGAAGAAGAAGCGAAGAAAGCAGAAGCAGAGGCTCGAGCAAAGATTCTTCAAACAGAAATGGAGAAAGAAATCGCGTTAGCTGAAGTAAAAATACTCGAGCAAGCATTGAAGCAAAACTCAACCCGATTTGCCTGCCACCACAAGAAGAAGATGACCCAGTTGTTCGTACCAGCGACTACGTACAGAAACAGATACCTGCAGCGCACACCTTCCCCAGCGACGTTCAACCAAACATTGCGGAAACGTCCAAGTCAGCCCAACCTATGGTGCCAGTATCGCCCACAGCCCCTACAGAGACCCAAGACCAACGCCCCCTCAGGAGCAGTCATCACCGCAAGACGACTGCGAGGCAAACTCCTGCCTGCCTCCACAGTTCAAGCAGCAGTCATCGGAATCTCCAGAGGTTAAACCACAGCTCAACCCTGCAGCGACATCATTCTACCCAGGAACAATTCACCCTTCCACGCCACACAACTTATACGCCTGAGGGGCACCACAAGCTAATACGTTAATAAGGAGTGAAGGATTGGACATGTCCGAGTTTGCCAGGTTCATGGTGAGCAGAGAGCTAATCAGCACTAGCCTCTCAAAATTTGACGACCGTGCAGAGAACTACAGAGCCTTGAAAGCAGCCTTCAAGGATGCCATTGCTGATCTCAACCTATCTGCGGAGCAGAAGCTCGACCTCCAGGTAAAATGGTTGGGTTCCGAATCCACAAATCGTATTAAGATTCTTAGGACGGTCTATGTGGGGCAAGCTGAAGCAGGACTCGCAGCTGCCTGGCAGAGACTCGAAAGAACCTACGGCAGCGCTGAAGCCATAGAAAAGTCCCTATTCAAGAGACTGCAGAATGTTTCAAGGATCAACCTTAAGGAGGCCCACAAGCTTCTGGACTTAAGTGACCTGCTTATGGAGCTGGAACTTGCTAAAAGAGACCCTCGTCTGTCTGGACTGTGCTACCTGGACGCTGCCCATGGTGTGAACCCAATCGTCTCAATGCTGCCACATAGTCTGCAAGAGAAGTGGGCAGTGTGCGTCTCCAGGTATAAAAGGTCACATGACGTCACCTTTCCTCCATTCATTCAGTTCTGCAAATTCATTGACGAACAAGCCCAAATGAGGAACGACCCTAGCCTCGACTTCCTGGAGTCTAACACTGCAGCTCCAGCAACACCTTCATCAAGGTATGAAAGCGTAGCACATAGACGCAAGGACTCGAGGAACAGTGTAAGCGTCAGAAAGACTAACCTGCCATCACCTGCAGTACCTGCCGTTAGGCAGTACACTATTCCGTCGAGTCTTTCAATCGTGAGTGTCCCATTCACAAAATACCACACTCCCTGAACAAATGTAGAGGCTTCAGGTCAAAAACCATGCAGGAGCGCAAGAAAATCCTCAGCGAACTTGGGGTATGTTTCAAGTGCTGCGCTTCATCAGAACACATGGCCAGGGACTGTAAATCGGCCATTAAGTGTGAAGAGTGTCACAGCGACAGACACCGATCAGCCTTGCACCCAGCCTCAGCCACCAGCGATCCAGGAGTCGCAGTTACCTCTAGTCCCGCAACAAGCCATGGCGGGGAGCCACAGAATCACGCCAAGTCCACTACAGCTGTTTCCTGCTCATGCTCAGAGGTATGTGGGGAGAATCAAAGTGCTAAATGCTGTGCCTGATATGCCTAATCAGAGTTTATCCAGAAGGGCTAACAGAGAAGGCAGTAAAAATGTATGCCATCATTGATGATCAGAGCAATCGATCCCTAGCTGGACCTAAGTTCTTCGAAGCCTTTAGAATCAAGGGACCAGCAACGCCCTACACTCTGAATACTTGCTTGGGGTGCATAGAGACTATCGTCAGAAGAGCACAAGGTTTCATTGCTTCTCCTTTCAATGGAGATATAGAAATACCCCTACCTACGCGAATCGAATGCGATCAAATACCAGACCAAAGGGATGAGATCCCTACCCCGGAAACTGCCTTCCACCAACCACACTTAAGGCGCCTAGCCAGCATTATCCCACCTTTGGACACAGATGCTAAAATCCTACTTCTGCTTGGCAGAGATAATTTAAGGATACATAAGGTCCACCAACAGTGTAATGATCCTGACTATGCCCCCTACGCCCAGAG
Source organism: Ranitomeya imitator (assembly GCF_032444005.1). Classification (NCBI taxonomy): domain Eukaryota; kingdom Metazoa; phylum Chordata; class Amphibia; order Anura; family Dendrobatidae; genus Ranitomeya; species Ranitomeya imitator. The sequence goes on from NC_091283.1 coordinate 394,954,235, forward strand.
ACTTGACTTGCGGTGGGTAGTCATAGGAAATGTAAGCCCTCTGTGTCTGTACTGCTACATACTTAGGCAGGTAACTGGTTCATGCAGCTTTACATGAACACCTGAGCCTTACACTATAGCTGGTCCGAATAACTAAAGCAATTGTTACCATCCACCTCTCGTGTCTCCCCTTTTCCCCATAGTTTGTAAGCTTGCGAGCAGGGCCCTCACTCCTCCTGGTATCTGTTTTGAACTGTATTTCTGTTATGCTGTAATGTCTATTGTCTGTACAAGTCCCCTCTATAATTTGTAAAGCGCTGCGGAATATGTTGGCGCTATATAAATAAAATTATTATTATTATTATTATTATGCTTGGACCAAACAGGAGTCCATTCCTTTAACATACGTACGCCGAGACGGGTGCACTACATTCTGCAAACCATGTCCTCATCACTATGAGGTGAAGGAAAAGCTTCCAGATCCTGTACAGCTGCCTGATGTTATCCCTTCTCCCTATGCAGATCACTTGGGAAGATCGGTGTTTCGTACCACTAAGGATGACAACAAAGTAGCCCCGTCTATGGAAGACAAGGAATTTGTCAGGATATTGGACAATGACTTCCTTAAGGACAAGACCCTTCCGAGCTACCAGGGTAAGGCTCCCAAACAATCGTGAACAAGCTTGTCCAGATTCAGCTCTCTCCAGTGCACACTAAGCAATAATCCGGAGATGAAAGAACACATCGTCACCTTTATGGGCAAAATATTCCATTACAACCATGCGGAGCCAGAGCCTCCCTTAAAGGAAAACGAGGAGTTCTGGTACCTACCCTCATTTGGAGTATATCACCCGAGGAAACCTAAACAAATTAGAGTTGTCTTTGATTCAAGCGCCAAACATCAAGACGTATCTCTCAATGATGTCCTGCTGACAGGTTCTAATCTGACAAACAACCTAGTAGGAGTGTTGATGAGGTTCAGGAAAGAGCCCATTGCCATCACTGCCGACATTGAACAGATGTTCCATTGTTTCATAGTCAGAGAGGACCACTGGAATTTTCTCAGGTTCCTGTGGTACAAGGGCAATGTCCCCAGCAAAGAGATGGTGGAATATCGCATGCTGGTGCATGTATTCGGGAACAACCCTACACCCGCAGTGACAGCATATGGCCTGGGTAGAACCGCACTAGAAGGAGAGTCCGAGTATGGAACAGACGCCAGAGACTTTGTAGAGAAAGACTTTTACGTAGATGATGGACTAAAATCTCTACCCACAGAAGAAGTGGCAATCGACCTACTTCAAAGGACCCAACATATGCTGTACCGAGCTAAGCTTAGACTGTACAAAATTGCTTCAAACAGCCTGGCTGTCATGAGAGCCTTTGAGTCAAGTGACCACGCACCTGGATTCAAGGACATAGACCTGGGACCAGACTGTCCGCCTATGCAGAGAAGCTTAGGCCTGAGGTGGAATCTGTCAGCCGACACCTTCAGTTTCCAAATCAACTGTGCAGACAAACCATTCACTAAACGTGGTGTCCTGTCAGTGGTAAATAGCTTATACGACCCACTGGGATTCGTAGCACCAATTACCATACAAGGTAAATCCTTTCTGAGACAGCTTTCCGAAACCGTCAAGGACTGGGATGCCCCACTACCTCCTGATAAGGAACCAAAATGGGAAACCTGGAAGCAGTCTTTGTGTGCCTTGGATAAAATCCATATACCGAGATGCTACGCCGGAATCTCACTTGCTGCTAGCACTAGGAAGGAACTCCATGTGTTCTCAAATGCATCCATGGAGGCCATTGCAGCTTTTGCCTACCTGAAGGTAACGGGATCCGACAATCAAGATCATGTTGGGTTTGTTTTCGGCAAAACTAAGTTGGCTCCCAAGCCTGACCACACTATTCGCAGGCCTGAACTCTGTGGGACTGTGCTTGCAGTAGAACTTGCAGACTTTATACAGCATGAGCTGAACACCGACATAGATGACGTGCACCTTATCACCTTACCTGTACCAACTTGTGTGAATAATCATTGTTTGGTCCGAGCTTTGCTCTTTACCATTGTTGGTTTTAACTTATTGAATAAAAGTTAATTTTTAAAAATAATTAGAGTCATAGAATCATAGAATGTTAGAGTTGGAAGGGACCTCCTGGGTCATCTGGTCCAACCCCCTGCTCAAAGCAGGATTCACTAAATCATCCCCCTTGAGATATTTGTAGACAGCTATTAAGTCTCCTCTCAGTCTTCTTTTTTGCAAGCTAAACATTCCCAAATCCTTATAAATGTTGCTCATAGGACATGGTTTGCAGACCAGTCACCATTCTGGTTGCTCTTCTCTGAACTTGCTCCAGTTTGTTGATGTATTTTTTAAAATGTGGTGCCCAAAACTGGACACAGTATTCCAGATGAGGTCTGACCAAAGAGAAGTATAGGGCAATAATGACTTCACGTGAACTATTCAACTATCACTGCAGCCCTCCACTAGTTGGGCCTATATGGCAGAGTGGCTCGACTGAAGCCTCTCCTCAATACAATAGATATGAAAGCCCGCATGGAGTTTGCTAAGAAACACATGAAGAACTCCCAGACTATGAGAAATAAGATTATCTGGTCTGATGAGACGAAGATAAACATTTTGGGTGATAATTCTAAGATGTATGTGTGGAGAAAACCAGTCACTGCTCATCACCTGCCCAATACAATTCCAACAGTGAAACATGGTGGTGGCAGCATCATGCTATGGGGGTGTTTTTCAGCTTCAGGGACAGGACGACTGGTTGCCGTTGAAGGAAACATGAATGCGGCCAAGTACAGAGATATCCTGGATGAAATCCTCTTCCAGAGTGCTCTGGACCTCAGAGTTGGCCGAAGGTTCACCTTCCAACAGGACAATGACCTTAAGCACACAGCTAAAATAACAAAATAGTGGCTTCAGAACAACTCTGTGACCATTATTGACTGGCCCAGCCACAACCCTGACCTAAATCCAATTCAGCATCTCTGGAGAGACCTTAAAATCGCTGTCTGACAACGTTCACCATCCAACCTGACGGAACTGGAGAGGATCTGCAAGGAAGAATGGCAGAGGATACCCAAATTCAGGTGTGAAAAACTTGCTGCATCATTCCCAGGAAGACTCACTAGGTCAAAAGTGTGCTTCTACTCAATACTGAGCAAAGGGTCTGAATACTTATGACCATGTGATATTTCAGTTTTTCTCTTTTAATAAATTTGCAAACATTTCTGTTTTTTTTTTTCAGTCAAGCCAGGGTGCAAAGTGTACATTAATGAGAAAAAAATGAACGTTTTTGAATTTACCAAATGGCTGCAATGAAACAAAAATTGAAAAATGTAAAGGGGCTCTGAGTACTTTCCGTACCTACGGAAGCACTTAGCTTGTTGGGTGTATGGACTAATTGGGGGTACGTTAAGTGTTCAATTTGTAGTCTTAGAGATGTAAGTGTGAGATTGACTTGTAAAGTGATGTGAACCCCTTACAGTCACCCCTATCCCGTGTCATGGTGGTAGCTAAGTGAGGGCCTGACCATGACAGTGACTATATTTTGATTGTGTGTTATACTGGGGCAGGATGGAGCTCATGACTGGATGTACTGATCATGTGAAGCCGGTAACAGCTCTTCAGATTTCTTACATAGGATCTTTATGATATTACAGTACGTCGTCATCTTCTCCCTATTCAGGTCCCTACAATATCGGATCCTCTCAGTGGAGATCTTCTATATGAGAGAATTTTCCTGACTGACCTTACAAGAATGGATAGAGACCAGGACAAGATGGCGGAGAGGATATTACACCTCACCCTAGAGATCCTCCTTCAGCTTACTGGAGAGGTGAGAGATTCTGATGACATCACATTACATCATTCTTATCTATGGGAATAACAGATGGACAGAACTGGAGAGGTGAGGACTCTGGAAATGTCTGTAGTGAGATTTATTAATGTGTCTCTCCATAACCAGAATTACACAGTAGTGAAGACCTCTAGTGAGCGCTGTCAGGACCCTGTGTCTGAGGGAAGTGGAAGACCCCCGAGAATCACAGGGCTTCCACCTCACCCCCTGATACATGAGGACATCGATGAACAAAAGATCCTAGAACTCACCTATAAGATGATTGAGCTGCTGACTGGAGAGGTGACACTGCTGGGAATGTTGTGACATTATACAGTAACGCTGTGAAGGGATCGAGGGATAACGGTATCATTGTATGTGTCAGGTTCCTATAAGGTGTCAGGATGTCACCGTCTATTTCTCCATGGACGAGTGGGAATATTTAGAAGGACACAAAGATCTCTACAATGACATTATAATGGAGGTTCCCCAGCCCTTCACATCACCAGGTAATAGTCAGGACTAAATACACACATCCTATATGTATGTGAATTAAATTCATGTATGTGTTTCCTACAGATTTAGGCCGGCGTCACACTTGCGAGTTTTACGGACGTAAGAGCGCAGAATCTACGTCCGTAAAACTCGCAAAAAATACGGCACAATTATTCTCTATGCCCCTGCCCCTATTTGCCGTATTTTACTGATCAGTATTATACGGCTTTCTACGGCCGTACAAAATCGCAGCATGCTGCGTTTGTCACCGTACTGCGCAAGAAATACGCCAATGAAAGTCTATGGAAGCGTGAAAAATACGGATTACACACGGACAAGCAGTGTGACTTGCGAGAAATACGCAGCGCTGTTAGAGAGAAAAGCCTATTCTGGCACTTGGCCACTCTCTTCCCATTCCCGTGTAGCGGTGGGATATGGGGTAATGAAGGGTTAATGCCACCTTGCTATTGTAAGGTGACATTAAGCCTAATTAATAATGGAGAGGCGTCAATTATGACACCTATCCATTATTAATCCAATTGTAGTGAAGGGTTAAATAAAACACAAACACATTATTTAAAATTATTTTAATGAAATAAAAACAATGGTTGTTGCAGTATTTTATTCAACGCCCAATCCAGTCACTGAAGACCCTCGTTCTGTGAGTAAAAAAACATAATAAACCAACAATATACTTACCCTCCGCAGATCTGTAACGTCCAACGATGTAAATCCTTCTGAAGGGGTTAAAACATTTTGCAGCAAGGAGCTGTGCTAATGCAGGCTGCTCCTCGCTGCAAAACCCCAGGGAATGAGGCTAAAAATAGATCAATGATCTATATTTAGCTTCATTTGCGGTGAGGCGCCCTCTGCTGGCTGTTCATAGATCGTGGGAAATTACCTAGAAAGCTCCCTGGCAGATGTTTTTAGCCAGGGGGGGGCCAATAACCGTGGACCCTCTCCAGGCTATTAATATCTGCCCTCAGTCACTGGCTTTACTACTCTGGCGGAGAAAATTGCGCGGGAGCCCACGCCAATTTTTTCCGCCATTTAACCCTTTATTTTAAGAGCTAGAACGGCCAAATTTTGCAGATACACACTACTGACATTAGTGTGGAATCTGCAAAAAAAATGGAGAGAAGACATGGTTTACTGTATGTAAACCATGTCTCAAATCATGTCGGGTTTTAGGAAGGAGAAGGAGAAGGAAAAAGCCGGTAATTGAATTACCGGCTTTCAAGCTGTCTAGCGCTGGAATAAATATTAATATATATACATATATGTGTCTCACTGACATATATATATATATATATACCTATTCTATGTGTACACATTTACTCTACCTATTCTACTGTAAGCTGTCAGTGTGATTTTACTGTACACCGCACTGAATTACCGGCTTTTCTCTCTAATATATGTGTCTACTGACATATATATATATATATATATAGACAGTATATATATATTTTCTTTTCTTTTTGGGACACATGGATCACTTCTATAGCGGTATGTTGGTTTTGCTAGCCTGCGAGAAAACCACGCAGTACGGATGCCATACGGATTACATACGGAGGATGCCATGCGCAAAAAACGCTGACACACCCTGCCTACGGAGGAGCTACGGACCACTTTTTTCGGGACTTTTCAGCGTATTACGGCCGTAATATACAGACCGTATTGTTTTACGCTGTGTGTGACGCCGGCCTTATACAATAAGAGAACAGCACCAGAAAGATGTTCCCATCGTCTTCTACCACAGGACTGTAAACAAGAAATTCAGAATGTTCCTCAGGATCATCAGGTAGATGGTGTAAACAAAGCTACTCATTTGGGAACAGGATCAGGTATCACTGAAATTGTTTCTATTTAAAAGTCCGGCTGGTTTATTTCGCTCCTCACAAACCACATTACAGGAAAACTTAAATACAGCGCTTGTCCGGCACAAAGTGAAACATAAAGTAAAAGCTCCATACAATAGTCCAGCTTCTTAGTGTTTTAGCAAAGGGACACAATCCTGGAGGCCTACACACCTCCAAACACAGACCATGTGTGAGACAAACCGGTCCCATTTTACAATTTGAAAAACACCCAAGAGTGGAGATATTATGAGCAGCTGTCCAGCTCAACTCTTCAGCTGCTCACATTGAACCTGGCCCTGTCATGGCTGATTAACTCCTCTTAGTACTATGTGTACTAGAGCATTACTTCATATTTACATCACAGATTACATTCACCTCTGTGATACATATCTCCCATCCACTATGTGTCCGGCAGCTAACTTACAATGGAAAGAAAGTGTCATGGAAAATCCCCTATAGTGTGTAGAAACTGTGAAAGTCTTGTCTTCAGTTTTGTTTTATACACCAGAATTATACACCAAATGGCCAATTTATTAGAGATATCTGCTCTTTCCCAACTGGAGGTTCAATGTGTGGAAATTAGGCAGCAACCCTTTCTCATCTGTAACTTATTAGTCACATGACCGTGCAGTATGAAATGATCAGTTTTCAGAATGTGAAGATTAAGTAATCTGAATTAGAGCTGAGCGACTTTTACTTTTTTAGGGTCGAGTCGGGTTTCGCGAAACCCGACTTTCTCAAAAGTCGAGTATAATCAGCCGATTATCGCGAAAAGTCAGGGATCGATTGAAACACGAAACCCAATGCAAGTCAATGGGGAAGCATAGTCGGCAGTGAGTGGAGGCCAGCAAAGCATCTACAGTGCCCATTTTAATGGCAAAAAATCCATTGTTGTTACTGAAGCTTGTCAATCTTAATTTATCTTATAATAATAGTTAGGCATTGGAAATTGGGGGTCAAAAGTTGTGGGGGGTAGGGCTGGTTCAAGTTTTTATTGGGCCCAGGAAACGTGGACTACGTCACGGCGGTGGAGCAGGGAGAGGTAAGTATTTCAACTTTGCAAGTGCTATGATCCTGAGCAAGCAGGGGGGGCCCACTCGTTGGCATTGGCACTGGCACAGGGCCCCTCAAAGTACGGCGGTGTGTTTGCATGGTGGGGTCGCCTCCCACCGGCAGCGACACTTTTGCGTACTATGAGGGTCCCACATCGCCAACGAGTATGCCCCCCCACCTGATGAAGGAACCTGCATTTTCATCTGCACCTTCCTCTTTGTCCCCGTGTAAAGTGGTATGGTATGCGGGAATAGGAACCTGACTTTCAGCAGGATCAGATTCTGGCTGTGTAGCGTGCAAGGGGAATGTAGTGGTCTGGGTCAATGTACCAGCAGACTCATCTAGCACTGGCTGGGCAATGGGCAGGATGAGGAGGAAACACAGATATATGTCCAAATAATAAAGTGGGCTAAATGCAGTTCAAAATTGGTAACAGTAGTAAACAGGCGGCACTGCTTTGTTCAGTGGAGGAGAACAGCAAGGAGCGGCAGACACCGTTAGTAGGCCCAACCAAACTTGTAGGCCAAATGCAGTTAACAATTTGTAAATATATGCCGAAAGCCTGAAGATTGAAGGTCAGCTTTGTTCAGTGGAGGAGAAAAGCAAGGAGCGGCAGACACCGTTAGTAGGCCCAAACAAACTATTAGCCCAAATGCAGTTTCATATTAAAAATATATGCCGAAAGCCTGAAGATCGAAGCTCAGGAAAACAAACCAGGAGAACACCAAGGAGCGGCAGACAACGTTAGTAAGCCCCAACCAAACTAGTAGCCCAAATGCAGTTTCTTATTAAAAATATAGGCTGAAAGCCTGAAGATCGAAGCTCAGGAAAAAATACCAGGAGAACACCAAGGAGCGGCAGACACCATTAGTAGGCCCAACCAAACTAGTAGTCCCAATGCAGTTTCCTATTAAAAATATAGGCCGAAAGCCTGAAGATCGAAGCTCAGGATAAAAAACCAGGAGAACACCAAGGAGCGGCAGATGCCGTAAGTAGGCCCAACCAAACTAGTAGCCCCAATGCAGTTTTCAAATTCCTATAGGCTGAAAACCTGACAATTGAAGCTCAGCTTTTTTCAGAGGAGGACAGCTGTATTGAGTGGCGCAGACAGACACAGGTAGTAGGCCTTAAACAAAAAAGTTGGCTCAATGCAGTTTTAAAAAAGTTACAGGGGTACAGGGGCAGCATTGGTGTGGTCAGCGGAGGACGATTGCAAAGAGGGACCGCAGACAGACGTACTAGGCCTAAAACAAAAATGTAGGCTCTATGCAGGTTTAAATAGGTTACAGGGGTACACAGGCAGCATTGGTGTGGTCAGCGGAGGACAATTGGAAGGAGGGACCGCAGACAGACTTACTAGGCCTAAAATAAAAAAGTAGGCTCGATGCAGGTTTAAATAGGTTCCAGGGGTACACAGGCAGCATTGGTGTGGTCAGCGGAGGACAATTGGAAGGAGGGACCGCAGACGGACTTACTAGGCCTAAAATAAAAAAGTAGGCTTGATGCAGGTTTAAATAGGTTACAGGGGTACACAGGCAGCATTGGTGTGGTCAGCGGAGGACAATTGGAAGGAGGGACCGCAGACAGACTTACTAGGCCTAAAATAAAAAAAGTAGGCTCGATGTAGGTTTAAATAGGTTATAGGGGTACACAGGCAGCATTTGTGTGGTCAGCGAAGGACAATTGGAAGGAGGGTCCGCAGACAGACTTACTAGGCCTAAAATAAAAAAGTATGCTGGATGCAGGTTTAAATAGGTTCCAGGGGTACACAGGCAGCATTGGTGTGGTCAGCTAAGGACAATTGGAAGGAGTGTCTGACACAGTTAGTAGGCCAAAATAATAAAGTGAGGTTAATGTCTGGCAAAAATAAAATTTCACAAATAAACAGGTGGCATACCTAGGTACAGGGGTGGGCTCCTCAGCTGACTTGCAGACAGTGGTATTTGGCGCAAAATATTGGTGTAAATGTAGGACAGGGCCCCTGAATATTTTTACTAACATCATACATGTCAACAAATTGGTATTGGCAGTGCCATTGAATGATTTAACCGCACAGACTAAACAGCGGTGAAGCAGTGAGAGATAATTTTGCAAGTGGTAGAGCACTGTTTGAGCTGGGGGGGGGAACACTCTCTTGTGGGCAGCGGTACTGGCCCAGGGCCCCTCATGTTACGACGGTGTGTCTGACGTTGGGTGCGCACCACCACCTCCAGAGACACTTCATTGTACTATGAGGGACCATGTGCCAGTGCCGTCACCCAAAAGTGGGCACACCCACCTCTTCAGCCAAATGGCACTCGCACGGATGCTTGCGCCAAGTGGTGACCACGGCCCCCTTGGGGGGAGTCAGACCGTTTAGGGAGGTGTAGAAATGGCGTATGCTGGACATACAGCAGCTGCAAATGGAGAAATTGGAGCAGTCATTAAGACCAGTCCAAAAGCAAGACCTTTTTACAGGAAAGCTAGGTGTCAGCCGGGAAAGGTGGGGCAAAATAATTAGAAATCCATGATTGGTTCATTTTAATGAAGGTTAGATCATCAACAATTTGGGTAGCCAGACAGTTCCTTTTTTTGGTCAGTATTGAACCAGCAGCACTGAATACTCTTTCTGAAAGCACACTAGCTGCTGGGCAAGCAAGCACCTGCAATGCATATTCTGCCAATTCAGGCCAGGTGTCTATTTTGGATGCTCAGTAATCAAATGGGAATGACATGTGAGGGAGAACATCGATAAGGGAGGAAAAATAGTTAGTAACCATACTGAACAAATGTTGTCTCCTGTCACTTTGAATTGATGCTGCAGTACCTGTCGTGTCTGCGGTCATTGCGAAATCACTCCACAACCTGGTCATAAAACCCCTCTGTCCAACGCCACTTCTGATTTGTGCACCTCTAACACCTCTGCCATGTTGCCCCCTGCAGCTCGTGTGAGAACCATCACCGCGGCTGTGTGCTGGGAATGCCTGAACCAAACTGTCTACAAGAGTTGCTTGTTTGGTAGCCAATATTTGCTCAAGGTTCTCATGTGGCATGATATTTTGCAATTTCCCTTTATAGCGTGGATCCAGGAGGCAGGCCAACCAGTAATCGTCATCGGTCATCATTTTGATAATGCGGGGGTCCCTTTTTAGGATACGCAAGGCATAATCCATATGGTACTGTAAAACCAGTTAGAAGGTGTACGTAAACTTGTTGTGAATTTAAATCTCCCTTTATAGATGTGTGAGACTGCTGGGAAAATCAGGCCCATTGTATTACACTACACAGTTTCAGTGTCAGAAAGTGGCCGACAGATATGCCACAAACAGGACTGACGCAGGTGCACTTAGTGGCAATAGAAATTTCCCTTTATAGGTGTGGGAGACTGCTGAGAGAATCAGGCCCACTGTATTACACTACACAGTTTCAGTGTCATAAAGTGGCTGACAGATATGCCACTAACAAGACTGACGCAGATCCACTTAGTGGCAATAGAAATTTCCCTCTGTAGGTGTGGGAGACTGCTGGGAAAATCAGGCCCACTGTATTACACTACACAGTTTTAGTGTCAGAAAGTAGCTGACAGATATGCCACAAACAGGACTGACGCAGATGCACTTAGTGGCAATAGAAATTTCCCTTTATAGGCGTGGGAGACAGCTGGGAAAATCAGGCCCACTGTATTACACTACAGAGTTTCAGTGTCAGAAAGTGACTGACAGATATGCCACAAACAGGACTGACGCAGATGCACTTAGTGGCAATAGAAATTTCCCTTTATAGGTGTGGGAGACTGCTGGGAAAATCAGGCCCACTGTATTACGCTACACAGTTTCAGTGTCAGAAAGTGGCCGACAGATATGCCACAAACAGGACTGACGCAGGTGCACTTAGTGGCAATAGAAATTTCCCTTTATAGGTGTGGGAGACTGCTGAGAGAATCAGGCCCACTGTATTACACTACACAGTTTCAGTGTCATAAAGTGGCTGACAGATATGCCACTAACAAGACTGACGCAGATCCACTTAGTGGCAATAGAAATTTCCCTCTGTAGGTGTGGGAGACTGCTGGGAAAATCAGGCCCACTGTATTACACTACACAGTTTTAGTGTCAGAAAGTAGCTGACAGATATGCCACAAACAGGACTGACGCAGATGCACTTAGTGGCAATAGAAATTTCCCTTTATAGGCGTGGGAGACAGCTGGGAAAATCAGGCCCACTGTATTACACTACAGAGTTTCAGTGTCAGAAAGTGACTGACAGATATGCCACAAACAGGACTGACGCAGATGCACTTAGTGGCAATAGAAATTTCCCTTTATAGGTGTGGGAGACTGCTGGGAAAATCAGGCCCACTGTATTACGCTACACAGTTTCAGTGTCAGAAAGTGGCCGACAGATATGCCACAAACAGGACTGACGCAGGTGCACTTAGTGGCAATAGAAATTTCCCTTTATAGGTGTGGGAGACTGCTGAGAGAATCAGGCCCACTGTATTACACTACACAGTTTCAGTGTCATAAAGTGGCTGACAGATATGCCACTAACAAGACTGACGCAGATCCACTTAGTGGCAATAGAAATTTCCCTCTGTAGGTGTGGGAGACTGCTGGGAAAATCAGGCCCACTGTATTACACTACACAGTTTTAGTGTCAGAAAGTAGCTGACAGATATGCCACAAACAGGACTGACGCAGATGCACTTAGTGGCAATAGAAATTTCCCTTTATAGGCGTGGGAGACAGCTGGGAAAATCAGGCCCACTGTATTACACTACAGAGTTTCAGTGTCAGAAAGTGACTGACAGATATGCCACAAACAGGACTGACGCAGATGCACTTAGTGGCAATAGAAATTTCCCTTTATAGGTGTGGGAGACTGCTGGGAAAATCAGGCCCACTGTATTACGCTACACAGTTTCAGTGTCAGAAAGTGGCCGACAGATATGCCACAAACAGGACTGACGCAGGTGCACTTAGTGGCAATAGAAATTTCCCTTTATAGGTGTGGGAGACTGCTGAGAGAATCAGGCCCACTGTATTACACTACACAGTTTCAGTGTCATAAAGTGGCTGACAGATATGCCACTAACAAGACTGACGCAGATCCACTTAGTGGCAATAGAAATTTCCCTCTGTAGGTGTGGGAGACTGCTGGGAAAATCAGGCCCACTGTATTACGCTACACAGTTTCAGTGTCAGAAAGTGGCCGACAGATATGCCACAAACAGGACTGACGCAGGTGCACTTAGTGGCAATAGAAATTTCCCTTTATAGGTGTGGGAGACTGCTGAGAGAATCAGGCCCACTGTATTACACTACACAGTTTCAGTGTCATAAAGTGGCTGACAGATATGCCACTAACAAGACTGACGCAGATCCACTTAGTGGCAATAGAAATTTCCCTCTGTAGGTGTGGGAGACTGCTGGGAAAATCAGGCCCACTGTATTACACTACACAGTTTTAGTGTCAGAAAGTAGCTGACAGATATGCCACAAACAGGACTGACGCAGATGCACTTAGTGGCAATAGAAATTTCCCTTTATAGGCGTGGGAGACAGCTGGGAAAATCAGGCCCACTGTATTACACTACAGAGTTTCAGTGTCAGAAAGTGACTGACAGATATGCCACAAACAGGACTGACGCAGATGCACTTAGTGGCAATAGAAATTTCCCTTTATAGGTGTGGAAGACTGCTGGGAAAATCAGGCCCACTGTATTACACTACACAGTTTCTGTGTCAGAAAGTGACTGACAGATATGCCACAAACAGGACTGACGCAGATGCACTTAGTGGCAATAGAAATTTCCCTTTATAGGTGTGGAAGACTGCTGGGAAAATCAGGCCCACTGTATTACACTACACAGTTTCAGTGTCAGAAAGTGGCTGACAGATATGCCACAAACAGGACTGACACAGATGCACTTAGTGGCAATAGAAATTTCCCTTTATAGGTGTGGAAGACTGCTGGGAAAATCAGGCCCACTGTATTAGACTACACAGTTTCTGTGTCAGAAAGTGGCTGACAGATATGCCACAAACAGGACTGACGCAGATGCACTTAGTGGCAATAGAAATTTCCCTTTATAGGTGTGGAAGACTGCTGGGAAAATCAGGCCCACTGTATTAGACTACACAGTTTCTGTGTCAGAAAGTGGCTGACAGATATGCCACAAACAGGACTGACACAGATGCACTTAGTGGCAATAGAAATTTCCCTCTATAGGTGTGGGAGACTGCTGGGAAAATCTGGCCCACTGTATTACACTACACAGCTTCAGTGGTAGACAGTGGCTAGCAGATATATATATATATATATATATATATATATATATATATATATATATATATATATATATATATATATATATATAGGGACTGTGCTATAATAACAATCTCCCTACAATGATCTCAGGACAGGTATGGCAGCCACCAGTAAAAAGGACTGTTGCACACAAAAGTGTGGACAAACAAAGAAACAAGAGAACTGTGCAGAAACAAGCAACAGGAGTTTTGCTTTCAAAAAAGCAGTTGGTTTGCACAGCGGCGTACAAACAGCAATGCAGCTATCAGGGAGCCTTATAAGCTACAGAGCTGATGCACAGAAATCTAGCCTCCACTGTCCCTGCAAAGAAAAGGTGGTGTTGGACAGTGGAAATCGCTACAGCACAAGCGGTTTGAGGGTTAATCTTCCCTCCCTAACAATATCCCTGCTCCTGACGAAGCTGCAGCAACCTCTCCCTATGCTCAGATCGGCAGAAGTAAGATGGCGGTCGGTGTGCACGCCCCTTTATAGCCCCTGTGACGCTGCTGAAAGCAAGCCAATCACTGTCATGCCCTTCTCTAAGATGGTGGGGACTGAGACCTATGTCATCACGCTGTTCACACTCTGCGTCCACCTTCATTGGCTGAGAAGTGGCACTGAACGTGTCATATGAAACGCGACTTTGGCGCGAAGATCGCCGACCGCATGGCCGATCCCACGCTGGGATCGGGTCGGGTTTCATAAAACCTGACTTTGCCAAAAGTCGGCGACTTATGAAATTGACCGATCCGTTTCGCTCAACCCTAATCTGAATTACTTCACACAAGGTCATCACTGCTAGATTATGGAGTTTTTACTTTCAATGTTGTCAAGAGTATACTGAGAATAGTGTGATAAAAGAAAAACTTCCAGTGTTATTAGATCTTATAGAGATAAGAAACTCATCAACCAAGATATCAAAAATTGTTCTGAGAATAGGTGGTGCACAGTCATTCCAATTGCAGATGAATACTAATGTGTCCAGACGCTCTCACCATTGCTTAGCACAATTGGGCTATTGCAGCAGATAAACTGATTCAGTGCCATTGTTTTCAGATGGTAAGCAAAAACCTTCACTTGGCAAAAGAAAGCTGCAGTAATCTCATAGAGCAGTGGAAAACAATCTGCTCAAATGAGATTTCTGTTGCACTGTGCTGATGGAATGGTCAGAATTTCGTGCAAGCAGCATGAATCCACGTTCCCTTCTTGTCAGGTGTCAACATTTTTGGTTGGTGGAGGTGGATTAATGGTGTGGAAAATATTGTCTAAGCACATCATGGGTCCTCTGATACCTGTGGATGAATGTTTGGATACTAGGTCTTACCCGAGTAATGTTTCCTACCAAATACATCTCTTCATGTCAGCTGTTGACTCTGCAGTTTAAGTACAATGACCTAAGTTACAAGGGTCATGTAGACATGGATTTCTTACAGTATTAGCAGGGGCTGACTGGCAAATTTTAGCCTGGGGGGCAAGTACACAGCAGTGGCCCATGAGTAGCGGCCCATCCTTAAAGGGGTTGTCGGATCTTAACCCCTCTGTGACCTTAGACGTACTATCCCGTCGAGGTGCCCTGGGCTTATCTGACCCTGGACGGGATAGTACGTCATAGCGATCGGCAGCGCTCACGGGGGGAGCGCCGCCGATCGCGGCCGGGTGTCAGCTGCTTATCGCAGCTGACATCCGGCACTATGTGCCAGGAGCGGTCACGGACCGCCCCCGGCACATTAACCCCTGGCACACCGCGATCAAACATGATCGCGATGTGCCGGCGGTGCAGGGAAGCACCGCGCAGGGAGGGGGCTCCCTGCGGGCTTCCCTGAGACCCCCGGAGCAACGCGATGTGATCGCGTTGCTGCGGGGGTCTTACCTCCCTCCCTGCCTGCTCCAGCCCCGGATCCAAGATGGCCGCGGATCCGGGTCCTGCAGGGAGGGAGGTGGCTTCACAGAGCCTGCTCAGAGCAGGCACTGTGAAGGCTGCAGCGCTGCATGTCAGATCAGTGATCTGACAGAGTGCTGTGCAAACTGTCAGATCACTGATCTGTGATGTCCCCCCCTGGGACAAAGTAAAAAAGTAAAAAAAAAATTTTCCAAATGTGTAAAAAAAAAAAAAAAATTCCAAAATAATGAAAAAAACAAACAAATATTATTCCCATAAATACATTTCTTCATCTAAATAAATAAAAAAAAACAATAAAAGTACACATATTTAGTATCGCCGCGTCCGTAACGGCCCGACCTATAAAACTGGCCCACTAGTTAACCCCTTCAGTAAACACCGTAAGAAAAAAAAAAAAAACGAGGCAAAAAACCACGCTTTATTATCATACCGCCGAACAAAAAGTGGAATAACACGCGATCAAAAAGACAGTTATAAATAACCATGGTACCGCTGAAAACGACATCTTGTCCCACAAAAAACGAGCCGCCATACAGCATCATCAGCAAAAAAATAAAAAAGTTATAGTCCTGAGAATAAAGCGATGCAAAAATAATTATTTTTTCTGTAAAATAGTTTTTATCGTATAAAAGCGCCAAAACATAAAAAAAATGATATAAATGAGGTGTCGCTGTAATCGTACTGACCCGAAGAATAAAACTGCTTTATCAATTTTACTAAACGCGGAACGGTATAAACGCCTCCCCCAATAGAAATTCATGAATAGCTGGTTTTTGGTCATTCTTCCTCACAAAAATCGGAATAAAAAGCGATCAAAAAATGTCACGTGCCCGAAAATGTTTTCAATAAAAACTTCAACTCGTCCCGCAAAAAACAAGACCTCACATTACTCTGTGGACCAAAATATGGAAAAATTATAGCTCTCAAAATGTGGTATTGCAAAAAATATTTTTTGCAATAAAAAGCGTCTTTCAGTGTGTGACGGCTGCCAATCATAAAAATCCGCTAAAAAACTCGCTATAAAAGTAAATCAAACCCACCTTCATCACCCCCTTAGTTAGGGAAAAATAAAAAAAAATGTATTTATTTCCATTTTCCCATTAGGGCTAGGGTTAGGGCTAAGGTTAGGGCTAGGGTTAGGGCTAGGGTTAGGGTTGGGGCTACAGTTACGGTTGGGGCTAAAGTTAGGGTTAGGGTTTAGATTACATTTACAGTTGGGAATAGGGTTAGGGTTAGGGCTAGGGTTAGGGTTGGGGCTACAGTTAGGGTAGGGGCTAAAGTTACGGTTAGGGTTTAGATTACATTTACGGTTGGGAATAGGGTTGGGATTAGGGTTAGAGGTGTGTCAGGGTTAGAGGTGTGGTTAGGGTTACCGTTGGAATTAGGGTTAGGGGTGCGTTTAGATTAGGGTTTCAGTTATAATTGGGGGGTTTCCACTGTTTCGGCACATCAGGGGCTCTCCAAGCACGACATGGCGTCCGATCTCAATTCCAGCCAATTCTGCGTTGAAAAAGTAAAACAGTGCTCCTTCCCTTCCGAGCTCTCCCGTGTGCCCAAACAGGGGTTTACCCCAACATATGGGGTAGCAGCGTACTCAGGACAAATAGGACAACAACTTTTGTGGTCCAATTTCTCCTGTTACCCTTGGGAAAATACAAAACTGGGGGCTAAAAAATAATTTTTGTGGGAAAACAAAAAGATATTTTATTTTCACGGCTCTGCGTTATAAACTGTAGTGAAACACTTGGGGGTTCAAAGTTCTCACAACAAATCTAGATAAGTTCATTGAGGGGTCTAGTTTCCAATATGGGGTCACTTGTGGGGGGTTTCTACTGTTTAGGTACATTAGGGGCTCTGCAAACGCAATGTGACGCCTGCAGACCAATCCATCTAAGTCTGCATTCCAAATGATGCTCCTTCCCTTCCGAGCCCTCCCATGCGCCCAAACGGTGGTTCCCCCCCACATATCGGGTATCAGCGTACTCAGGACAAATTGGACAACAACATTTAGGGTCCAATTTCTCCTGCTAACCTTGGAAAAATACAAAACTGGGGGCTAAAATATAATTTTTGTGGAAAAAAAAATATTTTTTATTTGCACGGCTCTGCGTTATAAACTGTAGTGAAATACTTGGGGGTTCAAAGCTCTCACAACACATCAAGATGAGTTCCTTAGGGGGTCTACTTTCCAAAATGGTGTCACTTGTGGGGGGTTTCTACTGTTTAGGTACATTAGGGGCTCTGCAAACGCAATGTGACGCCTGCAGACCATTCCATCTAAGTCTGCATTCCAAATGGCGCTCCTTCCCTTCCGAGCCCTCCCATGCGCCCAAACGGTGGTTCCCCCCCCACATATGGGGTATCAGCGTACTCAGGACAAATTGGACAACAACTTTTGGGGTCCAATTTCTCCTGTTACCCTAGGGAAAATACAAAACTGGGGGTTAAAAAATAATTTTTGTGGGAAAAAAATTTTGTTTTATTTTTATGGCTCTGCATTATAAACTTCTGTGAAGCCCTTGGTGGGTCAAAGTGCTCACCACACATCCAGATAAGTTCCTTAGGGGGTCTACTTTCCAAAATGGTGTCACTTGTGGGGGGTTTCAATGTTTAGGCACATCAGTGGCTCTCCAAACGCAACATGGCGTCCCATCTCAATTCCTGTCAATTTTGCATTGAAAAGTCAAACGGCGCTCCTTCCCTTCCGAGCTCTTCCATGCGCCCAAACAGTGGTTTACTGCCACATATGGGGTATCAGCATACTCAGGACAAATTGGACAACAACTTTTGAGGTCCAATTTCTTCTCTTACCCTTGGAAAAATAAAAAATTGGGGGCAAAAATATAATTTTTGTGAAAAAATATGATTTTTTATTTTTACGGTTCTGTATTATAAACTTCTGTGAAGCACTTGGTGGGTCAAAGTGCTCACCACACCTCTAGATAAGTTCCTTAGGGGGTCTATTTTCCAAAATGGTGTCACTTGTGGGGGGTTTCAATGTTTAGGCACATCAGTGGCTCTCCAAACGCAACATGGCGTCCCATCTCAATTTCTGTCAATTTTGCATTGAAAAGTCAAACGGCGCTCCTTCCCTTCCGAGCTCTCCCATGCGCCCAAACAGTGGTTTACTGCCACATATGGGGTATCAGCGTACTCAGGACAAATTGGACAACAACTTTTGGGGTCCATTTTCTCCTGTTACCCTTGGTAAAATAAAACAAATTGGAGCTGAAGTAAATTTTTTGTGTAAAAAAGTTAAATGTTCATTTTTATTTAAACATTCCAAAAATTCCTATTAAACACCTGAAGGGTTAATAAACTTCTTGAATTTGGTTTTGAGCACCTTGAGGGGTGTAGTTTTTAGAATGATGTCACACTTGGGTATTTTCTATCATATAGACCCCTCAAAATGACTTCAAATGAGATGTGGTCCCTAAAAAAAAAAATGGTGTTGTAAAAATGAGAAATTGCTGGTCAACTTTTAACCCTTATAACTCCCTAACAAAAAAAAAATTTGGTTCCAAAATTAGGCTGATGTTAAGGAGACATGTGGGAAATGTTACTTATTAAGTATTTTGTGTGACATATCTCTGTGATTTAATTGCATAAAAATTCAAAGTTTGAAAATTGCGAAATTTTCAAAATTTTCGCCAAATTTCCGTTTTTTTCACAAATAAACGCAGGTACTATCAAAGAAATTTTACCACTATCATGAAGTACAATATGTCACGAGAAAACAATGTCAGAATCACCAGGATCCGTTGAAGCGTTCCAGAGTTATAACCTCATAAAGGGACAGTGGTCAGAATTGTAAAAATTGGCCTGGTCATTGACGTGCAAACCACCCTTGGGAGTAAAGGGGTTAAGCTACATGTCTACAGTCACTATGTGTGAATCCTCATATCGTGCGCACTATGCTCTGTGAGGATTCTCCGGTGCCTGCGCCGGGAACAGGTTGTCCTGTGACGGCAAACATGCGAGAGAGAGATATATATATATATATATATAGCACACACGCACAGTCCCAATGTATAATTGACACACGCACAGCCCCACTGTATATATAGTGCACACACGCACAATCCCACTGTATAATCACACACACACACACACACACAGGGCCGGACAGGGACAAAAAAGCAGCCCTGCCACAAAAAACCCCACCAGTCCACATACTCAAACACTCCCCACCCCCAATCAGTGAATTTTGCTATACTTTGTCCTGCCCTTCAACACTCCTCTTAAAGGCGTTATTTGAAGAGCCACATGTGAATGGCGCCGAAGTGCGCATGATCGACCACAGGTCCATTTACATGGTGCTCTTTAGCCACGTAGCATATTGCCCAGCCACGTAGTTCACGTAGTATATTGCCCAGCTACGCACAGAGCCACGTAGTATACAGCACAGAGCCACGTAGTATACAGCACAGAGCCATGTAGTATACAGCACAGAGCCACGTAGTATACAGCACAGAGCCACGTAGTATACTGCCCAGCCACGTAGTATACTGCCCAGCCACGTAGTATATTGCCCAGCCACGTAGTATATTGCCCAGCCACGTAGTATACAGCACAGAGCCACGTAGTATACTGCCCAGTCACGTAGTATATTGCCCAGCCACGTAGTATATTGCCCAGTCACGTAGTATATTGCCCAGCCACGTAGTATATTGCCCAGCCACGTAGTATACAGCACAGAGCCACATAGTATACTGCCCAGTCACGTAGTATATTGCCCAGCCACGTAGTATATTGCCCAGTCACGTAGTATATTGCCCAGCCACGTAGTATATTGCCCAGCCACGTAGTATATTGCCCAGCCACGTAGTATACTGCCCAGTCACGTAGTATATTGCCCAGCCACGTAGTATATTGCCCAGCCACGTAGTATACAGCACAGAGCCACGTAGTATACTGCCCAGTTACGTAGTATACAGCACAATCACGTAGTATATTGGCCAGTCACGTAGTATACAGCACAATCACGTAGTATATTGGCCAGTCACGTAGTATGCACCATATCCCTGTTAAAAAAAAAAGAATTAAAATAAAAAATAGTTACATACTCACCTCCTGGAGCCTCCGGATCGAAGCGTCCGTTCCCCGATGCTTGGCGCGCGGTCCGGTCTGAAGATTGCATTGCGGTCTGGCGAGAACGTACGTCATCATCTCGCGAGACCGCAATGCATGCAGCGGTCACCGGGACGTCGCGCGGAGCGGAAAAGGCCGGTTCCTGATCCGGGGAGGACACCGGAGGGTGAGTATGTAACTATTTTTTATTTTTTTATTATTTTTAACATTAGATATTTTTACTATTCATGCTGCATAGGCAGCATGAATAGTAAAAATGTGGTCACACAGGGTTAATAGCAGCGTTAACCGAGTGCGTTACACCGCGGTCAATGCTGCCATTAACCCTGTGTGAGCGCTGACCGGAGGGGAGTATGCGGACGCCAAGCACTGACTGCGGGGAGGAAGGAGCGGCCATTTTCTTCCGGACTGTGGCTGTCGCTGATTGGTCGCGGCAGCTATGACAGGCAGCTGGCGAGACCAATCAGCGAATGAATAACCGTGACAGAAAGAAAGAAGGACAGACAGAAGTGACCCTTAGACAATTATATAGTTAGTATATATATATATATATATATATATATATATATATATATATATATATACACATATTTAAGACAGCATTATACTATGTTATGATGCATACATCACATAAGAGACACCGCGACTGCTGAATATATATCACATTGAAACTACTGTATATACAATATATAGTTGATACTGCGACTGATGTGTATAGTTGTAGTATTACCTATATATTGTATGTGATACTGTGACTGCTGTACATACATTATATAGGTGAAACTGATTATATATATATATATAATTGTTGTCTAAGGGTCACTTTCGTCTGTCTGTCTGTCACGGTTATTCATTCGCTGATTGGTCTCGCCAGCTGCCTGTCATGGCTGCCGCGACCAATCAGCGACGGGCACAGTCCTTACTCCCCGCAGTCAGTGCCTGTCGCCCGCATACTCCCCTCCGGTCACCGCTAACACAGGGTTAATGCCGGCAGTAACGGATCGCGTTATGCCGCGGGTAACGCACTCCGTTCCCGCTGCTATTAACCCTGTGTGTCCCCAACTTTTTACTATTGATGCTGCCAATGCGGCATCAATAGTAAATAATGTAATGTTAAAAATAATAATAAAAAAAACGGCTATACTCACCCTCCGTAGTCGCTCGCGCCGGCCGCCTTCTTCCGTTGCAGGTTCCGGTGGCAAAGATGGTATGGGAGAAGGACCTGCCCTGGCGTCACGGTCATGTGACCGCGACGTCATCACAGGTCCTGCGCTCATACCAACCCTGGGACCGGAAGCTGCCGTGGACTACAAGGGGCCCTCGGAAAGGTGAGTATATGTTTATTTTTTTAACCTGTGACAAAACTGCCTGGGCAATATACTACGTCACTGAGCAATATACTACGCGGCTCTGTGCTGTATACTACGTGGCTGGGCAATATACTACGTGGACATGCATATTCTAGAATACCCGATGAGTTAGAATCGGGCCACCATCTAGTGTGTGTGTGTGTATACATATATAAATATATACTGCGACTATACACAGCAGTGTCGCCTATATAACGTATATGCAGTAGTCTACATATTATACAGGTGATACTGCAAATGTTGGATACACATTATATAGGCGATACTGCTACTGCTGTGTATGATAGTATCACCTATATAGTGTATATACAGCAGTCTATATACATTATATAGGCAATACTGCTACTGGTGTGTATATACATTATATATAGGTGATACTGCTGTGTATATATGTACGTGTGTGTATATATACACACACACACACACACCAGTATCGCCTATCTAACGATATACAGTATATACACAGCAGTATCACCTATATAATATATATACACATCAGTAGCAGTATTGCCTATATATAGACTGCTGTATATACATTATATAGGTGATATTGTGATTATATACAGCAGTAGCAGCCAGTATCACCTATATAATGTATATATAGCAGTCTGTATCTTATATATGTGGGCAATACTGCTACTGATGTGTATATACGTTATATAGGTGATACTCCTGTGTATACAGTGGTGTGATATATACACACACACCCCCCCCACAGTGTCACCTATATAAGGTATATACGCATCAGTAGCAGAGTGTCACCTATATAAGGTATATACGCATCAGTAGCAGAGTGTCACCTATATAACATATAGACTGCTATACGTACATTACATAGGTGGTATAGTGATTATATACAGCAGTATCACCTATATAATGTATATATAGCAGTCTATACACATTATATAGGTGCAACTGCTGTATATAATCACTATACCACCTATATAATTTACGTATAGCAGTCTATATAGGCAATACTGCTACTGATGTATATATGTGATATAGATGATACTGCTGTTGTGTATACATGTACATATATATATATATATATATATATACATAAACACACCCCACAGTGTCACCTATATAAGGTATATATGCATCAGTAGCTGTCACCTATATAAGATATAGATTGTTATACATACATTATATAGGTAGTATAGTGATTATACACAGCAGTATCACCTATATAATGTATATATAGCAGTCTATACACATTATATAGGTGCAACTGCTGTATATACATAAAAAAAAATTCATCTTGGGACTCACCCAGGTCCCTGGTGAGGTCGGGAGGATGAAGGGCTGAGGTGGGATGGGTCCTGTCCAGCGTGACAGCGTCAGCGGTGAAGAGGATCCCCAGGCATTGGTGAGCAGTTTTCTCTGACGCTGGTGCAGGCCGGCCAGCGTCAGACACACACACAGTCAGGTGGAGGCGCCGGACATTTCAAATCTTTCAATGCGCGCGCGTGGTCTGATCTCCTGCATGCCCACGCTGGCACAGGCAGCAGACGAGCGCGCGCAGGACCTAGGAACGTGGCCGTGCTCGTGCACTAGCACGGCCGCCGCGGCGCTTCTCAGCGCCGGCAATGCGCGTGCACACACTCACACAGGACCTGACTTTACAAGATTTAAAGGGCCGGCTGGCGGAATGCGCTATGTATTAAAATCGCTGCCGGTCCTCCAGCGGCCCTGCCCAGCTGCTCAGGCACCGGCCCGGGGGGCATATGCATTCCTGCCACCCGGCCCAGTCCGCCCCTGAGTATTAGGGTCGTGTAACGTGGCATGGGGTGGTAACCATGGATGAGTTACTCATTTCTGATGCCCCGACACATTATATGAAGGTGGGGATTCTGCCTGGGTGTGTGGGCTTTCGCTGTGTGGGTGCTACACCCTTGCAGGCCTCATGTTACTGATGACTTTGGTTGACCACGACCAGATGGTTGACAGTGCAGTGACGGAGACCATCAGTCAAAAATAAACTTTTTACTAAATGAACATTTTGTGGACATCATATTCACACTAGATAGCGGGCACTCAACTTTATGAACGTTTCCTACACAATACAACTCATTTTCCACATGCAGTTCCAATTCCTTCCTTTTTCTCATGTGTCCTACAGTTTCACCTTTCCTCTTTACGTCACCACAACCCAGCACAGTACTATAGCCCAATAAGCAAGAGTCCTATTCTTAACCTGTGGTTCCGTGTCTTCTTTCCCTTCTAGAGAACTTTATTGCCAGTATGGCCAGTACTTAACTTCTCTGTCACTGACGCCTTGGAACTCCCGCCCAGGCCACTCTCTTCCTCTCATGTACTCTGTCCCATCTTGGCCTGTTACCTCTCGGAGTATTAAACTCTGGGCCATACTACTTGGTGTCCTTTTCCAGGACTTCTCTCAGATCAATCACTCTGTTCTTCGGGCACTTTCTTCCACTATGATTTCGCTATCCACTTTCACGGTCTTCTCTCACATTGGGGACACCACGCCATGTGGCACTACTCACTGATCAGACCTTAGGTTTGCCTTCTACTCACACTGGGCTCTATCTGATGTTCTGACAGGAAACTGTGTCTGTCCCTTCACATTAGCACCTCAAACTCTGGCCAATCTTTAATTCTAACTCTCCCTACCATCAGGCAACACACTGTACCGACATCATTAACACATATTGCAATTAACATTACACAGAATAAATTACAGTTGCTCTTAAAAGAACATCTCCTTACATTTCCTCTTTCTTTAATGATGGCCATCCAAAACCTGAAAAACACCAATACACTCTCCTGCACATAACTTATATCAGACCAGTTGAAGTCCTTTTCTTTTCCGCGAGACAGACCCAGTTTTACTTGGTTAGGACTCTGGAACCGCGTCCATTCGAGTAACTTTTTTAATTTTGTCCCTAACTTGCCACCAGGCCTTCTAGTTAAGACTGTGGAGACCTGGGTGTCGTAACCAGTGCCTTCCCCCCCTCCCATCGCTCCCGTAATGAAGCAGACACAGTCCTAGGTGGGTTGAACAGGTTGGTCACAGTTTATTAATTAAATAATCAGAGAAAGGCAATTACATATCGCAACGGGCGGCTCGCGCCGAGCTCCTGTCCGTGATCAACAGGGGAATTGGCCCAATGAGCGGTTACGACCTTTGCCCTCCTCCGCTGGTGGTGACGAATCACGATACTGCCTCTTCCTCTCACATATTTTCCAATCCGCGCATTGAATTTACTCCTTGTCCGCTCTATGGCTTTTTTTTTATCTCTTGCTCCTCTCCAAACGACACGTGGTGTTATATCCAACCACACCAGTATTATGTTCCTGAATAGACAGCTGAACCATTCCATGTCCGTTGTCATCCATTTGTACAATTCGGCCACCTTTTGTTTACCTAGGTCATTGCCACCCGCGTGTAACACCATTATCACTGGGTGTTCCGCCATCCTTGCTATGCCAACCATCTCCTTGAACACCTGTTTCCACTGGAGGCCTCTGATACCCCTCCAGTTAACTTTTATGCCCGGGAGGTAAAAATTTGTTCCTCCTGGCCGCAGTTTGGCCCTCTTTTCGGCCCAGTATACGTAGGAAACTCCTACAACCCAAACTTCAACCCCTGTAAGAGACAACATATGTTAATAAAGCAAGTCGGGTCTTATGTATCTGGTGAAGCATGCGGACTTCCAACGACCCATTCTCTGCACTTCGGCCTCTGACACTCCTGCCCTAGCTGCTTCTGTGGCCGCCCCTATCCGGAACGAATGTGTTCCGTACTCCTTTGGATTTGCGCCGTTTTTTTCCAAGTATAGCTTGAACATTGCCTGGAATTGGTACTTGGTCAGAGGGGACCCGTCTGTATGAGCGAAGAAAAATCTCCCTGTGTGTCTTATTACGGCGTATCTTTCAACAATTTCTAGCAGGCAAACTGGGCCATCTGTAGAGTTAACTAGGACCCATGTGCCCCTACCGTTGGGATCGTATTTGGATTTTCTAACCCTGATGCGCAGGGCGTCGCTGCATATAACTATGTCCTCATTAATTAGGCCTCCTTCCGACACGGGGTTTTTTTTTTTGTGACCGCAGTAGCAATTCACTAATGCGCAGTGCTCCAAAAAAGACGGTCACAAAAGCTGCCGATATGAGGGCCCCCTCGTATTGCGACGAGCGGACTGACGGGGATATCAAAATCAGGTCATGCAATAGTCTCAGAGAAATGGGGCGGCGACATTCTTGGCTTGGCTGAAGCCTTTTCCAACCCTTAATGGCTTGTTTTATGCAGAAGTACTTAGTTACATCTACCCATCCCAATAATTGAAAGAAAAATGCTAGCCCCGATAATTTCCGTCGTGCCGAGGTGCCCGATGCCCCGCCTTCCCTCATCCGTAATAGAAAATCAGTCGTCACCACGCTTCGTGCTCGGTCGCATTTATAAACTGGCCTACCCTGAATTATTGAGCCCCACTCCTCCCAAGCCTTACCATACACCTGCCAGGTAGCTGGCGAAACGGAGGCCCGAATTAAGGGCATCAATGATTGGCCACTGTGTCCCACAGGGACGGTGGACACATGGTTGCGCGCTGGGCTGCTGGATTCTGAAAGCCTGCCAATTGGAAAATAATAGTGGGTTAATGATTTTATCATCTACTTCCGCCACCATGGTGGCTCTACACCAAATATTGTTTTCAAGGCATATCAGCGCCCCTGCGCAAGAGATCGAGTATGGGCAAGGATGAAGAAGACATGTGATTTACATTCCTTGCTGTTTTTGCATTTCTTATTTGGAAACAAATGTTCATGTTTCTCAACTGATCGGCCCATATCTCCAGCGCTGCTACTACTGCAAACAGTTCCCATAGGGCTGGGTCTTGCCCCCACTTTGCTGTCGTCCATTGCTCCGGCCAATCAGATTTGCACCATTGGTTTTTATAAATTGCAGCAAAACCCACTTTTTTGTTCCACCCTATTATCAGCCCTAATTCCTTGCTTGCAATCTCTCTAGCCATGACGCACGTGTGACCGTTGTACGATTGTAAGAATGTCTGCCATACTAGCAGATCTGCTTTTAGCGAACGAGTGAGCCTAATTCTATGGCCAGGCTGAGAAGCACCTTTTGTTGCCAAAGAAAGTCTGCGCGAGAATGCTCTGCCAACCGGCATTACGCGGCAGGCGAACGTCAGTAGGTCCAATAATGCCTGCATTTGCTGTAGGGTTACCTTGTTAACTTCGCGAAAAGCCTTTCAACATTTGCTGGGTTTTTTAGTATTTTATCCTTTGGTAAGCGGAAAACCATCGAATTGATATCTATTTCGATGCCCAAGAAAGACAATACATTACATGGTTCCTCCGTTTTCTCCGGTGACAATGGCACGCCGAATTTGTGTGAGATAGATTTGAATTTTTCTAGTCGATCGGAGCAGAGTTTAGAATTTCTGGGGCCGACGAACAGGAAATCGTCGAAGTAGTGAATTAGGGATTTGCTACCGGTCTCGTACCGAACTACCCAATCTAGGAAGGTGCTGAATAGCTCGAAATAGTAACATGAGATGGAACATCCCATCGGAAGGCACATGTCGAAGTAATAGAGCTGGTCCACTTTGCAGCCCAGAAGGTGGAAACATTCGGGGTGCGCGGGTAGTAAACGGAATGACGATTATATGACGGGTTCGCTTTTTGGTATAATGCCTAACGGTAATATTTTAATGTTTTTGAAGGGAAGTGAATGAAAGGGGCCTTCTATTCTACCCAATTCTACCTCCTTTTCTATTTTTTGTCTAAGTATTTGAGGGAATTCGCGAGAATCCCATTTGCAGCTGCTGTGCCACTTTCTTATTGGGGTAGAGATTTAGCCTTGTATGGCTGACGAGTGCACCTTGACGATGGGTGTCCCCCCCGCAAGCGGAGCAATCATGTCTGAATTTGCATAACGCATGGAAACGGCAGTTTCCCTCATTGAATAACCAGCAGGCCCCGGGTTTTCGCACGACCACTGAGTTCTGACCTGCGGATGCGGCGTAATTAGTGGTCGTGGCTGAAAGCGGGGCTGCTTTTGGGGCAGCATCAGTCGCAACCATATGTCTGTTGCTTTAACTCCCCAGCCTAGATCGGGCTGTAGGGCCAGACGCCTGCGGAACTCCTCGTCATACCGCCGCCAGGCCGAACCGTCATGCGACTTGTACGAACTATATATCATGTCTTGATATATAAACAATTCGAAGCGGTGTTCCAGATGTTTCTGGCCCATAATACAGCCCAATACTGCGAAGGCCTGGAGCCACTTATTCATAGTTAAAGCGATTTTTTGATCGACTCCTATCGTAACCCCTTTCGTTAGCTTTATCCACCGTTTGTTGGTCAGCTGATAACAGCGACCATATGTCAATATAATCGTTGCTCCAGGTTTTCTGTCTAGTTTCCTGATCTATATGAGCGCCTAGCTGGCTGATCCTTAAGGCGTCGTTATGTAGATTCGGTGACTGTGGTGTTGTATTAATCACCACTTCTCCACTCGGATGTGATAGCTGTAGGATTAACTCCTTTATCGCTGAGGTTAGCTCCATTTCCTTTAATTTAACCCCTTAGTGTAACATTTCCTCGCTACCCTTGGAACACTCACCGCTGTGTGACTCTGGATGAGTGTACTCCGATCCTGGAGGAACCCCGGCTCCCGCTGATGTTGACGGGGTGATGTCACAGGACAGGGAAACTCTGGCTCCCGCTACAGCGAGGGACTGGCCGATGTGCTGGCCGATGCGCTGACTATCGTGCTTTGGAGCCTGATGACAACCACGTAGTGGCGGATTAACGGCTCTGTCTTCAGCGACTGCATGGCAGTTGTTGTGGCTGGAAGCCGCGGGGTATTGTTCTCCCCGGCCGATAGCCCTAGCATGTGCATGTGATTGAAAGGATTTGTCACATGCACGATAACTTCTATCCGGTCTCTGCGATACTTCGGACCCCTCGGATGTTGCTGATGACAGCCATCCTGAGGCCGGCGCTCTGCGTCGGCTCCTATGGGAGCTTCGTCTGCGTCGGTGACGGGAGGGGCATTTAGAGAGGTAGCGAGAATGGCGATGGGAGTTATCAGAGGAAGATTGGGAGGATGTTTGGCGTCTACGCCTTTGTCCGCTGTGCATGTTTGACTCGTGCGCTCGAGCCTGATTACAACCATGTGATGGCGGATTTACGGCTCTGTCTTGTGCGACTGGATTGCAGTTGTCGTGGCTGGAAGCCGTGGGGGATGGTTCTCCCCGGCTGATAACCCTGGAGGGTGCACGTGATTTAGGGGGGGGTTTGCTGAGTGGTTACTGGCTGAAGTCAGCCCAGACGTGCTGCTTAGAAGGGGGGTGTTAGGCGGTAACCGTACTCAAAGCCATTGCGGGATATGACAGGGCAGGGGTTAATGGGACGTCTTTATTAGGTATAAATGTGTCGGTGTTTGGTGCCATGATTAATATGTCACATTAGTCTACATTATGCAGCTGTGGAGCGCTCTGATCGGTCTGGTTGGACCGAGCATCGTGCTCCCCATCTGTCATATTGTCTCTACCGCCTATACCAATCTGGAGGCTTGGCCCGTTCTGGGCAGCAAATGAGTGCACTGCTCGGTCCGGTTTGACCGATCAGTGCGCTCTGGTCGGTGTATGAACAGCGCTCCTGCCAGCCTCCAGGCTACCCCCTGCGGGCGGCATCGATGTGCCCGTAGCGAGGGTAAAGGAGGACAGGCCAGCGCTGCTCTCACTCTCACACGGCGGGGATCGGAAGTGATGCCCGGGCTGTGCCGACCGGAGGGATGGGAGGAAGTAACGGGCATGTTGATGGGGCCCCATGCTGCTGACAGGGGGCTGGGCTGGAGGAGGTTGCTCGCACAGGCGATGCAGCGCGAGGATACTGGTGATGGGCGGAAGTGAGCGTTCCTAAGCCAGGACGCGCCGATGCCTGGGCAAAAGATGGGGACAGCGGACCGGAAGCGACAGGGGCCTGCTCGCCAGCAGAGGAACAAGCCCGGCGCGAACGCGCCCAGTGACCGGGCCTCCCGCCACAGGCAGCAGCGTCTGATGACAGCACCGAGATGCCCGCCGCGGGCCCCGCAGCGGTGCACAAAACCGCAGCACGGGTCCGGCGACTTCCAAACGCCGGCCCTCCGCCGACATGCAGACGCTCGGGAGGGTGGCCAGAGCGCAGCGAGGTATGTGGGAGCACAGGCGGCCGAGGACGGGGCTGCATGCCTAACCAGGGAGGCCGGATCTCCCGTGGGCGCTGCAGCGGACGGAGGCGAGTCCACGGACAGAGGAGGGGGTCCGGCGGCCGCACAGAGGGGGCAGCAGGAGCCCGGGAGACGCCGACCGGGGCGAGACCAGAAGAGGGAGTCAAAGGGGAGGCCAAGGAGACGTGAGGGGACACAGGAAGGTGAGCACCTAGGCCAGAAATCAGGGATCGTAACCATTGCTCACCTTCCTGTGCAGCCCTCTGCCGCAGGGCCTCAATCAGACATGGTTGCAGGGAGATCCGGGCCAGCTTCCACAAAAGCTTCCAGGTGTCCGCCCGGGAGGAAAAGAGGAAGTTCCCGGCTGGACACCTGTATTTAACCCCAGTAGGAGTGGCCGTAGGACCCCTCCCCTCTAGTGACCACTAGCCGGCTGGGGGTCTCCTAATTAGTGCATCACTAAAGGTACCTTCACACATAACGATATTGTTAACGATATCGTTGCTATTTGTGACGTAGCAACGATATCGTTAATGAAATCGTTATGTGTGACAGCGACCAACGATCAGGCCCCTGCTGGGAGATCGTTGGTCGCTGAACAAAGTCCAGAACTTTATTTCGTCGCTGGACTCCCTGGAGACATCGCTGGATCGGCGTGTGTGACACCGATCCAGCGATGTCTTCACTGGTAACCAGGGTAAACATCGGGTAACTAAGCGCAGGGCCGCGCTTAGTAACCCGATGTTTACCCTGGTTACCATGCTAAAAGTAAAAAAAAACAAACACTAGATACTTACCTACCGCTGTCTGTCCTCCAGCGCTGTGCTCTGCACTCCTCCTGTACTGGCTGTGAGCCGGAAAGCAGAGCGGTGACGTCACCGCTCTGCTTTCCGGCTCACAGACAGTACAGAAGGAGAGCAGAGAATCAGAAGCGCAGCGCTGGAGGACAGACAGCGTTAGGTAAGTATCTAGTGTTTGTTTTTTTTTACTTTTAGCATGGTATCCAGGGTAAACATCGGGTTACTAAGCGCGGCCCTGCGCTTAGTTACCCGATGTTTACCCTGGTTACCGGCATCGTTGGTCGCTGGAGAGCGGTCTGTGTGACAGCTCTCCAGCGACCAAACAGCGACGCTGCAGCGATCCGGATCGTTGTCGGTATCGCTGCAGCGTCGCTTAATGTGAAGGGGCCTTAAGGGGGGAGCGATGCTAGGGGGGAACTGGCACTGGCATCCTTTTCATGCTGCTCTCTATGTGTGCTCCCCAGTCAGAGGCGTGCACCCTATTCAGTACCGCACCTGCCATTTGGCACCTCAGAACAAAGACCCTCAATCCAAAACAACATGGCACAGTCCTTCCCATTTAGTGCAGATCTTTCTGCTGAGGGCACATCAGTCCTTAGTATGATGAGTCACTTCTCACTGATAAGTCGTGAGTCGGAATAATCAAGGAGTCCGAGATCAATAGCCAGGAAGATACGTCATAAACAGAGGGAAGAGACAGGGTCGTAGTCAGTTAACGGTTCGAGGCCAAAATACCAGGAGAGTGGATCAGAGCAAAGGGGTTAAACAGACGGATGGTCAGAACGAAGTCTAAGGTCAGGCCATAGATCAATGAAAACCAGTGTAGAACCATTCAGTGTCTGTATCGTCTCTTAATCCAGCAGGGAAATGCGCAATGAGCACAACAAAAGAAGGGGAGGAAATACACTTCTGTAGTGTTGAGCAATCTAATACTGCAATATCGGTTGTCGGACAATATTCGTGGTATCAGAGTTCCGATACTGAGTTCCGATACTTTTAGAATATCGAATACCAGAATCGGAAGTTCCCATAATGCAATGAGCCAGTTTGATTTTATTCAGCCAAAGAGGAATCCTAAGAAGTGTGGGGACATCCTGTTATGCATGTTATGCATGTTAACTAATGGCATGGCTGTGATTGGCTGCTGAAATGATGTCATGATGCACTATAATGGAGTGTGGGCGGTGCGAGGGCGGAGACTGCGTGTCTGTGTGTGCGGGTGGGGTCTGTGCGGGCCTCTTGGGGGTCTGTGCGGGCTGTCGGGGGTCTGTGCGGGCCTCTCAGGGGTCTGTGCGGGCCTCTCGGGGGTCTGTGCGGGCCCCTCAGGGGGTTTTGTGTCTGTGTGCAGGCATCGTCCGATGGGACCACAAGTCCCATCGGGCTATGCCTGCTACAGTGACAGTGATTGGCACATTAGCCAATGATGGGACAGTAGTAGTCCCATCATCCGGCTAATGTGTTGAATGTAAAAAAAAAACCACAAACATGCATATTACATACAACATACTACATACATACAACATACTACATACATACTACATACATACAACATTCTACATACATACTACATACATACAACATACTACATACATACTACGTTCAACATGCTACATACATACAACATACTACATACATACTACGTACAACATACTACATACAAACAACACACTACATGCATACTACATACATACTATGTACATACATACTACATACAACATACATACTACATACATAATACATTCATACATTACATACAATACATACCTATAGACATACAGAACATACATATAACATAGAGTACATACTCACCATCACTTGTCACTTTGATCCCCGAAGCCAGTGTCACCTGTAAAAAATGTTAAAATAGCAAACAAACAATATACTCCCTGATCCGCAGAAATCCACGAGTGTCCCACGATGATCTCCCGTGGAGAGAAGCAGCATCAGCTGATGCGACCGCTCTCTAGGAGCTCCAGGAATACAATGACGGGAGGAAGATATCCTTCCGCACTGTATTCCTCCGCCACTGTAAAAAATAGTCCCTAGTCTCACTTTTGGCACTGCTGTGTGAGAAAGTTCCCACGCAGCAATTGCCATAAAGTGAGACCAGTGAACTACAGTAACCTCTCAGTGAAGCACTGCATGAGCCATTGTCTCCTGTCAGTGTGTCACTGGAGGTCCTATAGAGCAGTGACATCACCCGATGTCACTGTTCTATAGGGGTGATCGTCGTGGGACACCCGCTATTAATTGGACCACTGCAGACAGGTAGTATAC
This sequence comes from Ranitomeya imitator, assembly GCF_032444005.1. Classification (NCBI taxonomy): domain Eukaryota; kingdom Metazoa; phylum Chordata; class Amphibia; order Anura; family Dendrobatidae; genus Ranitomeya; species Ranitomeya imitator. The sequence goes on from NC_091283.1 coordinate 394,987,405, forward strand.
GGTTTATTATTTTACATTTTATGCAGGCGCTGAAGTATGGTAAGTATGGTTAAATTAAGAATAATAAAATACTTTTTTCTGGTTGTGTCTTTAGTTTGTTTTTATTTTTCAAAAACCTGACCTGCACATCCAAACATAGAAGTGTGAACAGGTGCTGAACCTAGAGTCGCCAACTCGTATATAGTTAAATAAATAAGGCAGCACACTGCAGCGCTAGAACATACAAACTTGAAATACGAAATTTGAACTGCATTACTGCACTAGAAATATGAAAAATGAGAGCGTTTAGCGCATAAAAATGGCCAATTTTATGTGTACCTGGTAGCCACTTTACGGCATCTCTCTTATACCAGGTCCTACGCTTGCCTTACCTCGCTGAGAATAAACGTCTACATCTGAATGGGTACATGTGAAACCTCTTCCTAGACTAAAATTCTCTCTCTCTATGGAGGGGTATTGGACCTGCTGTAATTAAAACACCTGTGGCTAGAAGGCGGAGTGCCATCTATACACCACGACTAACATGGGTGAGGTCCAGTCCTATATACTGTTGTAGGTTACACTGTTCATAGGGATTGTCTATGTGCTTTTACATACAGAAGGACTCGGTTAGTGAACTTGTGACCTCTGGTCGTATACTCTGGGTGTGATATTTGGTGCCTGTTACCTATGTCCGTTAATCACAATATTATTCAATTACGATTATGAGTTTTCTATATGTCATTTGACTATTTTATTGTTATGAGTACAAATAAATGATGGATTTTATACACCTTTAAATGGCAGTTTGGTGACTCCTTCTCTGATTATATATATATATATATATGTGCACACATTGCGGATTAGGCTTAGGAATTTCTGGTGCAGATTCTGCCTCTCCTGCCTCCGGATTTGTCACGTTTTTTGTGCGGTTCCGCAGCGTTTTTGTGTGTTTTTGCTGCGGTTTTCTTGCGGATTTGCTGCGTTTTTTTTACCCCTGCGGTTTTCTATGATGGAATGGGTACAAAAACGCTGCAGATTCACAAAAAATAAGTGACATGCTACTTCTTTTAAACCGCAGCGTTCCCGCAGCGGATTTTCCGCAAAGTGTGCACAGCATTTTTTTTTCTCATTGATTTACATTGTACTGTAAATCAATTGTGGATCTGCAGAGAATCCGCAACGTGTGCACATACCCAAATTGCACCAAAACGGCATCAAACACCGCACCAAAAACTGCATCAAAACTGCACCAAAAACTGCACCAAAACTGTATCAAAAACTGCACCAAAACCGCACCAAAAACTGCATCAGGCTGTGTGCACACGATGCAGATTTAGTGCAGATTTAGTGCAGATCTGCAGCATTTTTTTTCCACGCAGAAACGCTGCAGATCTGCACTGTGATTTACAGTACAATGTAAATCAATGTGAAAAAAAGCTGTGCACATGGTACAGAAAAATCCATGCAGAAGCGCTGCATATTTCAAAGAAGTGCATGTCACTTCCTTTGTGCGGATCTGCAGCGTTTCTGCACCCCTCCATTAATAGAAATCTGCAGTGGTAAAAACTGCAGAAAATCCGCACAAAAACGGCAGCAAATCCACAGCTGCGGATTCTGCCAGGAGATGCGGATTTTGTGCGGAAAATTCTGCACTTCTTTTCTTACGTGTGCACATAGCCTCATAACTGCACCAAAACTGCATCAAAAACCGAATCAAAAACTGCATCAAAACTGTCAAAAACTGCATCAAAACTGAATCAAAAACTGCATCATAACTGCACCAAAAACTACATCAAAAACTGCACCAAAAAACGGCATCAAAACTCCATAAAAAAACCGCACCAAAAACTGCATCAAAACTGAACCAAAAACCGTATAAAAAACTGCACCAAAACTGCATAAGGCTATGTGCACACGTATAATGGTCCACTGCAGATTTTTCTGCAGCAGATTTAATAAATCTGCAGGGCAAAAACGCTGCGTTTTTGCTGCAGATTTATCGCGGATTAACCGCAGTTTTTCTGCGGATTTCACTGCGGTTTTACAACTTCGGTTTTCTATAGGAACAGCTGTAAAACCGCTGCAGAATCCGCAGAAAGAAGTGACATGCTGTGGAATGTAAACCGCTGCATTTCCGCGTGTTTTTTTCCGCAGCATGTGCACAGCGTTATTTGTTTCCCAAATGTTTACGTTATAATGTAAACTCATGGGAAACTGCTGCGGACCCGCACCTGCGGAAACGCTGCAGATTCGCAGCGTTTTCCTCGTCGTGTGCACATTCCCTAAAAACTGCTTCAAAAACTGCATCATAACTGCATCAAAAACTGCACCAAAACTGCATCAAAAACGCATCAAAACTGCATAAAAAACCACACCACAAACTGCATCAAAACTGCACCAGTTTTTGATGCAGTTTTTGGTGCCTTTTTGATGTGTTTTTGATACAGTTTTGATGCAGTTTTTGGTGTGGTTTTTGATTCAGTTTTGATGCAGTTTTAGTGCAGTTATGATGCAGTTTTTGATGCAGTTTTTGGTGCGGTTTTTGATGTGGTTTTTCGTGCGGTTTTTGATGCAGTTTTTGGTGCAGTTTTGATGCAGTTTTTGGTGAATAATAAATAATAAACGGAAAATGTGCATGATTTGAATGGTAACATGCATGAAAAAACGGATTCGGAGGATGGATTAATCATTTCACATCTCAGTTTCATATGTTTTTCGCTGGATCTGTCGCCGTGCGTTTTTTCGGCTGACAGAAAAACCGTTCCTCTGTATGTGTTTTCCATCCGGCGGAAACAGCTTTTTTACGGATCCGGCAAAAAACGGATGAAACGTGTGGCCATCAGGCGCAATCCGGCACTAATACAACTAGGGTTGAGCGACTTTTACTTTTTTAGGGTCGAGTCAGGTTTCGCGAAATCCGACTCTCAAAAGTCGAGTCGAGTGAAATCGGCCGATTATCTCGAAAAGTCGGGGATCGACCGAAACACGAAACCCAATGCAAGTCAATGGGGAAGCATAGTCGACAGTGAGTGGAGGCCAGGAAAACACATACAGTGCCCATTTTAATGCCAAAAACATCCATTCTTGTTACTGAAACTTGTCAATCTTAATTAACCTTATAATAATAGTTAACAGACATAGGCCCACATAATAAAGTGGGCTAAATGCAGTTCCAAATTGGTAACAGGACTAACCAGGCGGCATTGCTTTGTTCAGTGGAGGACAACTGTAATGAGAGGCTGACACAGTGAGTAGGCCCAAATCAGTAAGTAGGCTAAATGCAGTTCAAAATTGGTAACAGTAGTAAACAGGCGGCACTGCTTTGTTCAGTGGAGGAGAACAGCAAGGAGTGGCAGACACCGTTAGTAGGGCCAACAAAACTAGTAGGCCAAATGCAGTGTTATATTAAAAGCAATTTAACAAGAGCCTGAAGATTGAAGCTCAGGAAAGGCAACCTGGAGAACACCTTGGAGCGGCAGACACCGTTTGTAGAACCCAACCAAACATGTAGCCCCAATGCAGTTGTTAGATTAAAAACTAATTAACGAGAGCCTGAAGATTGAAGCTCAGGAAAGGCAACCTGGAGAACACCTTGGAGCGGCAGACACTGTTAGTAGGCCCCAACCAAACTAGTAGCCCCAATGCAGTTGTTAGATTAAAACTATTTAAAGAGAGCCTCAAGATAGAAGCTCAGGAAAGGCAACCTGGAGAACACCTTGGAGCGGCAGACACCGTTTGTAGAACCCAACCAAACTTGTAGCCCCAATGCAGTTGTTAGATTAAAACTATTTAACGAGAGCCTCAAGATAGAAGCTCAGGAAAGGCAACCTGGAGAACACCTTGGAGCGGCAGACACCGTTTGTAGAACCCAACCAAACTTGTAGCCCCAATGCAGTTGTTAGATTAAAACTATTTAACGAGAGCCTGAAGATAGAAGCTTAGGAAAGGCAACCTGGAGAACACCTTGGAGCGGCAGACACCGTTTGTAGAACCCAACCAAACTTGTAGGCCTAATGCAGTGTTATATTAACAACTACTTAATGAGAGCCTGAAGATAGAACCTCAGGAAAGGCAACCTGGAGAACACCTTGGAGAGGCAGACACTGTTAGTAGGCCCCAACCAAACTAGAAGCCCCAATGCAGTTGTTAGATTAAAAACTATTTAAAGAGAGCCTCAAGATAGAAGCTCAGGAAAGGCAACCTGGAGAACACCTTGGAACGGCAGACACCGTTTGTAGAACCCAACCAAACTTGTAGCCCCAATGCAGTTGTTAGATTAAAACTATTTAACGAGAGCCTCAAGATAGAAGCTCAGGAAAGGCAACATGGAGAACACCTTGGAGCGGCAGACACCGTTTGTAGAACCCAACCAAACTTGTAGGCCTAATGCAGTGTTATATTAACAACTGCTTAATGAGAGCCTGAAGATTGAAGCTAAGGCAAGTAAACCTGGAGAACACCTTGGAGCTGCAGACATCATTTGTGGAACCCAACCAAACTTGTGGCCCCAATGCAGTTTTCTAATTCCGATAGGCTGAAAACTTGACAATTGCAGCTCAGCTTTTTTAAGAGGAGGACAGCTGTATTGAGTGGCGCAGACAGACACTGGTAGTAGGCCTTACACCACAAAGTTGGCTCCATGCAGGTTTAAAAAAGGTTACAGGGGTACACGGGCAGCATTGGTGTGGTCAGTGGAGGACAATTGTCAAGAGGGACCGCAGACAGACTTACTAGGCCTTAAATTAAAAAAGTTGGCTCGATGCAGGTTTTATTAGGTTACAGGGGTACACAGGCAGCATTGCTGTGGTCAGCAGAGGACAATTGGAATGAGGGACCGCAGACAGACTTAGTAGGCCTAAAATTAAAAAAATTGGCTCAATGCAGGTTTAATTATGTTGCAGGGGTCCACAGGCAGCATTGTTGTGGTCAGCGGAGGACAATTGGAAGGAGGGACCGCAGACAGACTTAGTAGGCCTAAAATAAAAAACATTAGGCTCAATGCAGGTTTAATTATGTTGCAGGGGTGCACACGCAGCATTGGTGTGGTCAGCGGAGGACAATTGCAAGGAGTGTCTGACACAGTTAGTACTCCAAAATAATAAATAGATGTTAATGTCTCACAAAAAAACAAAACAAAAAAAAAACAGGTGGCATACTTAGGTACAGGGGTGGGCTCCTCTGCTGACTTTCAGACATTGTTATTTGGCGCAAAGTATTTACTGGTGTAAATGCAGGACAGGGCCCCTGAATATTTTAACTAGCATCATACATGTCAACAAATTGGTATTGTCAGTGCCAGGCATTGAAGAATTTCACCGCATAGACTAAACAGTGGTGGAGCAGTGAGAGATAATTTTGCAAGTGGTAGAGCACTGTTTGAGCTAGGGGGGGCACTCTCGTGGTATGCATAAAAAAATAGAGGTACAGCAGAAGTATATAAAACTCAAGCTTTATTAAAGTATCAAATATACAAAACAAGTGATTATTAAAAGTAACGTAATTGAGACAAAACGGGTATTGAAGAGGAGCAGTTAAAAAATGGCATGTAATAGATGGTAAAAATACAATGCAAAAAGATAACATGAAAGAAATTAGAGCGTCCTTCTCTGCCTGCAGACCCATAGATATAAGATGGTGCTCTGGGGTAGTACTCCCAAATATGCACAGGATATAAGAGATAAATATACCCCTATCGTAGTCTCCCAGACATGGTAGTTATCAGAGCAAAGGCAGCGACGTTACAAATACAGTGGATAAACTGAGACATGATTGCGATCTGAGGCAGGGGGCTGCGGGCAGAGAGGGAAGAACCTCGACGCGCGTTTCACCTGGATGGCTTCGTCAGGAGGCGTGGCCATTAAAAGAGAGGCTGGGGTATATGTAGTGGATTGAGTGGGCTAATGGTCCAATCGGCGCACCGCCCAGAATGATGTGGTTACCCACGGGCCGCTGAGCGAGACGCGCGTCACAGGACATGGGCGGGAAGACAAACGTCATCTCTGCCCATCCCCATGGCAACGCGACCGACTCGCAAAGCCGCTCAGGGAACCAAAGTGCATGTCTGAGGTGCGTGCAGACCAGAAGCGGCAAGGAGGTACAAAGGGTGAATACCAGGTAAATATGCAGGAGTGAGGGTATAAAAGGTCATGGTGAACTGAACCGTTGCTCCCTTTATACAACATACGGTCCCGCACAGCTGACAGAATCGGCCGCGTATGACAGTACGGGGGCGGGAACTGGTCAATAGTCCCGCCCATAGGTGGGATAGTCCGAACAATAAACTTAAGCGCTACAGAGGATAGATAAGTGCATACATAAAGCGCCTAGATAGAGCGAAAAAGAATAAAATGTCTGGCACACTGCAGCAGATGACAGCTGCGCATGGATAACTGATATGGGACGAAAAGTAGTAATAAAGATAACTAAATAGTTGTTACAAATGCAGGTAATTAGTTAACGGAAAAAGTAATTAAAAATAAAATAATAATAAATGATCCGATTAATATCCACATGAAAAGCCCATATTGATAGAAACAGGTGTGGGCATAAGCCCACAAATACAGAAACCCTCATACCAGCTATATAAGAAAAAATACAAAAAATTGAACAATCACGTTACGCCGGACATATCAATTGGACTACTGCCGCTGTAGATGATTCCTGCGGTAGTGAATCCATAAACAAGAAAGCAGTGGAACATAACACAATAGACTCCATAAATGCAGAAGTAACAAACGTATATATAAAAATATTATTGCTGGAGATAACTTCCGTTACAATGTCGTCTGTAGTCTTTCACGAAACAGTCCGGGAAATTAGGGCGAAAAGGAATATAAATGCACCATGAATAATCCCGGTTTATAGATCAACATAATTAAAGATGGAGCATAAATCCAGGGAAAGGATTAGACTTTAAAGCATCCTCCATAGGTACCTCCCGGTGATGGACGGGATGAAAAATGAGATAAAGTGATATCTAGATCAAAATAAGATAGCAACGCAAGTTAGTATCAATCTAGAACACAAACAGATAATGATACGAAACATAAAAACAAAGAACACTAAATAGACATAAAAGATGATAATAAAATAACCCCAAGCCTAACACAATGTTAAAAGAAAGCTCAATTTTACAAAAAAGACTTGAAGCTGATGGCCTCGTTGAGGCCAGAGGGTGAGAGCGTATTTAACGTGACCATCCAACGTGTCTCTTTTTGTAGGAGTCTCTGTTTGATATTACCCCCCCTGATCCCTGTGTAGACATGATCAATCCCTCGAAAATTGAGGCCTTTAGGGCTGCTGTTATGAGCCTCAAGAAAGTGCCTGGGGATGGATTTTAGTAGGGCAGGGTCAGGACACTTCGCCGAATTGTTGATGTCTCTGATGTGCTCCTGAACACGGACTTTAAAGGATCTTGTGGTCATGCCTATATAAATCCGGTTACAGGGGCACTGGGCATAGTAGACAATGGCCTCCGTGTTGCAGGTAATATGATGTACTATCCTGTAGTTCTTGTCTCCAGCAGAGTTAGAGAATTCTTTTGTCCTGCAGATATATCTGCAGGCAGAACAATTTCCACAGGGAAAGCAGCCCCAAGGAGGACCCTTCAGGCGAGTACCGAAGGGATTACCCCTCGGGGGTACATAGTGACTATCACACAACACGTCACCCAGTGTACGGGATCTGCGCCATGTGATAAGTGGGTAGGGTGTTATGAAAGGTAATTCAGTACCACAATGGACATAGGTCAGCGCACATTCAGTGACCTGGCAATAACCCAAAAAAACAAGAACGAGCTCTGAGATGTGGGAACTCTGTTGACCGCAATCCCTAATCCTCTCCAACCACACTAAAGGCAGCCGTGGATTGCGCCTAACGCTCCCTATGCAACTCGGCACGGCCTGAGAAACTAGCTAGCCTGAAGATAGAAAATAAGCCTACCTTGCCTCAGAGAAATACCTCAAAGGAAAAGGCAGCCCCCACATATAATGACTGTGAGTTAAGATGAAAAGACAAACGTAGAGATGAAATAGATTTAGCAAAGTGAGGCCCAACTTTCTGAACAGAGCGAGGATAGGAAAGGTAACCCTACAAAAACCACGCAAAGGGGGCAAAAAGACCCTCCGTACCGAACTAACGGCACGGAGGTACACCCTCTGCGTCCCAGAGCTTCCAGCAAGCAGTAAAAAAACAAATTGACAAGCTGGACAGAAAAAAACAGCAAACAAATAGCAAAGAGGAACTAGCTATGCAGAGCAGCAGGCCACAGGAACGATCCAGGAGGAAACAGGTCCAATACTAGAACATTGACTGGAGGCCAGGATCAAAGCACTAGGTGGAGTTAAATAGAGCAGCACCTAACGACTTCACCACTTCACCTGAGGAAGGAAACTCAGAAGCCGCAGTACCACTTTCCTCCACCAACGGAAGCTCATAGAGAGAACCAGCCGAAGTACCACTTGTGACCACAGGAGGGAGCTCTGCCACAGAATTCACAACAGTACCCCCCCCTTGAGGAGGGGTCACCGAACCCTCACCAGAGCTCCCAGGACGACCAGGATGAGCCATACGAAAGGCACGAACAAGATCGGGAGCATGGACATCAGAGGCAAAGACCCAGGAATCATCTTCCTGAGCATAACCCTTCCACTTAACCAGATACTGGAGTTTCCGCCTTGAAACACGAGAATCCAAAATCTTCTCCACAATATACTCCAACTCCCCCTCCACCAAAACCGGGGCAGGAGGATCAACAGATGGAACCATAGGTGCCACGTATCTCCGCAACAATGACCTATGGAATATGTTATGTATGGAAAAAGAATCTGGAAGGGTCAGACGAAAAGACACAGGATTAAGAACCTCAGAAATCCTATATGGACCAATAAAACGAGGTTTAAACTTAGGAGAGGAAACCTTCATAGGAATATGACGAGAAGATAACCAAACCAAATCCCCAACCCGAAGTCGGGGACCCACACAGCGTCTGCGATTAGCGAAACGTTGAGCCTTCTCCTGGGACAAAGTCAAATTGTCCACTACATGAGTCCAAATCTGCTGCAACCTGTCCACCACAGTATCCACACCAGGACAGTCCGAAGACTCAACCTGCCCTGAAGAGAAACGAGGATGGAACCCAGAGTTGCAGAAAAACGGTGAAACCAAGGTAGCCGAGCTGGCCCGATTATTAAGGGCGAACTCAGCCAAAGGCAAAAAGGACACCCAGTCATCCTGATCAGCAGAAACAAAGCATCTCAGATATGTTTCCAAGGTCTGATTGGTTCGTTCAGTCTGGCCATTAGTCTGAGGATGGAAAGCCGAGGAAAAAGACAAGTCAATGCCCATCCTACCACAAAAGGCTCGCCAAAACCTCGAAACAAACTGGGAATCTCTGTCAGAAACGATATTCTCTGGAATGCCATGTAAACGAACCACATGCTGCAAAAACAATGGCACCAAATCAGAGGAGGAAGGCAATTTAGACAAGGGTACCAAATGGACCATCTTAGAGAAGCGATCACAGACCACCCAAATGACTGACATCTTTTGAGAGACGGGAAGATCTGAAATAAAATCCATAGAGATATGTGTCCAAGGCCTCTTCGGGACCGGCAAGGGCAAAAGCAACCCACTGGCACGAGAACAGCAGGGCTTAGCCCGAGCACAAATCCCACAGGACTGCACAAAAGTACGCACATCCCGCGACAGAGATGGCCACCAAAAGGATCTAGCCACTAACTCTCTGGTACCAAAGATTCCAGGATGACCAGCCAACACCGAACAATGAACCTCAGAGATAACTTTATTCGTCCACCTATCAGGGACAAACAGTTTCTCCGCTGGGCAACGATCAGGCTTATTAGCCTGAAATTTTTGCAGCACCCGCCGCAAATCAGGGGAGATGGCAGACACAATTACTCCCTCTTTGAGGATACTCGCCGGCTCAGATACACCCGGAGAGTCGGGCACAAAACTCCTAGACAGAGCATCCGCCTTCACATTTTTAGAGCCCGGAAGGTATGAAATCACAAAGTCAAAACGGGCAAAAAACAGCGACCAACGAGCTTGTCTAGGATTCAACCGCTTGGCGGACTCGAGATAAGTCAAGTTCTTATGATCAGTCAAGACCACCACGCGATGCTTAGCTCCTTCAAGCCAATGACGCCACTCCTCGAATGCCCACTTCATGGCCAGCAACTCTCGGTTGCCCACATCATAATTTCGCTCAGCAGGCGAAAACTTCCTGGTAAAGAAGGCGCATGGTTTCATCACCGAGCAATCAGAACTTCTCTGCGACAAAACAGCCCCTGCTCCAATCTCAGAAGCATCAACCTCGACCTGGAACGGAAGCGAAACATCTGGTTGACACAACACAGGGGCAGAAGAAAAACGACGCTTCAACTCTTGAAAAGCTTCCACCGCAGCAGAAGACCAATTGACCAAATCAGCACCTTTCTTGGTCAAATCGGTCAATGGTTTAGCAATACTAGAAAAATTGCAGATGAAGCGACGATAAAAATTAGCAAAGCCCAGGAACTTTTGCAGACTTTTCAGAGATGTCGGCTGAGTCCAATTATGGATGGCTTGGACCTTAACAGGGTCCATCTCGATAGTAGAAGGGGAAAAGATGAACCCCAAAAATGAAACCTTCTGAACACCAAAGAGACACTTTGATCCCTTCACATACAAAGAATTAGCACGCAGGACCTGAAACACCGTTCTGACCTGCTTCACATGAGACTTCCAATCATCCGAGAAGATCAAAATGTCATCTAAGTACACAATCAGGAATTTATCCAGGTACTCTCGGAAGATGTCATGCATAAAGGACTGAAACACTGATGGAGCATTGGCAAGTCCGAATGGCATTACTAGATACTCAAAATGGCCCTCGGGCGTATTAAATGCAGTTTTCCACTCATCGCCTCGCTTAATACGCACAAGATTATACGTACCACGAAGATCTATCTTGGTGAACCAACTAGCCCCCTTAATCCGAGCAAACAAATCAGATAACAATGGCAAGGGGTACTGAAATTTAACCGTGATCTTATTTAGAAGGCGGTAATCTATACAAGGTCTCAGTGAACCATCCTTCTTGGCTACAAAAAAGAACCCTGCTCCTAATGGCGACGATGACGGGCGAATATGCCCCTTCTCCAAAGACTCCTTCACATAACTCCGCATAGCGGCGTGCTCAGGCACAGATAAATTAAACAGTCGATCTTTTGGGAATTTACTACCAGGAATCAAATCGATAGCACAATCACAATCCCTATGCGGAGGTAGGGTATCGGACTTGGGCTCATCAAATAAATCCTGGTAATCAGACAAGAACTCAGGAACCTCAGAAGGGGTGGATGACGAAATAGTCAGAAATGGGACATCACCATGTACCCCCTGACTACCCCAGCTGGACACAGACATGGATTTCCAATCCAATACTGGATTATGGACTTGTAGCCATGGCAACCCCAAAACGACCACATCATGCAAATTATGCAACACCAGAAAGCGAATAACCTCCTGATGTGCAGGAGCCATGCACATGGTCAGCTGGGTCCAGTACTGAGGCTTATTCTTGGCCAAAGGCGTAGCATCAATTCCTCTCAATGGAATAGGACACTGCAAGGGCTCCAAGAAAAACCCACAACGCCTAGCATACTCCAAGTCCATCAAATTCAGAGCAGCGCCTGAGTCCACAAATGCCATGACAGAATACGATGACAAAGAGCAGATCAAGATAACAGACAGAAGAAATTTTGACTGTACCATACCAATGGTGGCAGACCTAGCGAACCGCTTAGTGCGCTTAGGACAATCAGAGATAGCATGAGTGGAATCACCACAGTAGAAACACAGCCCATTCAGACGTCTGTGTTCTTGCCGTTCAACTCTGGTCAAAGTCCTATCGCACTGCATAGGCTCAGGTTTAAGCTCAGGTAATACCGCCAAATGGTGCACAGATTTACGCTCGCGCAAGCGTCGACCGATCTGAATGGCCAAAGACATAGACTCATTCAGACCAGCAGGCATAGGAAATCCCACCATGACATCCTTAAGGGCTTCAGAGAGACCTTTTCTGAAAATAGCTGCGAGCGCACCTTCATTCCACTGAGTGAGTACGGACCACTTTCTAAATTTCTGACAATATACCTCTATTTCATCCTGACCCTGACACAGAGCCAGCAAATTCTTCTCTGCCTGATCCACAGAATTAGGCTCATCGTACAGCAATCTGAGCGCTAGGAAAAATGCATCGATATTACTTAATGCAGGATCTCCTGACGCAAGAGAAAATGCCCAGTCCTGAGGGTCGCCACGCAAAAAAGAAATAACGATCCTAACTTGTTGAACTGGGTCACCAGAGGAGCGAGGTTTCAAAGCCAGAAATAGTTTACAATTATTTTTGAAACTCAGAAATTTAGTTCTATCTCCAAAAAACAAATCAGGAATAGAAATTCTCGGTTCTAACATAGAATTCTGAACCACAAAGTCTTGAATACTTTGTACTCTAGCCGTGAGCTGATCCACACATGAAGACAGACCTTTAATGTCCATTGCTACACCTGTGTCCTGAACCACCCAAATGTCTAGGGGAAAAAAAAGGCAAAACACTGTGCAGAGAAAAAAAAAATAGTCTCAGAACTTCTTTTTTCCCTCTATTGAGAATCATTAGTACTTTGGGCCTCCAGTACTGTTATGAAAGGTAATTCAGTACCACAATGGACATAGAGGTCAGCGCACATACAGTGACCTGGCAATAACCCAAAAAAACAAGAACGAGCTCTGAGACGTGGGAACTCTGTTGACCGCAATCCCTAATCCTCTCCAACCACACTAAAGGCAGCCGTGGATTGCGCCTAACGCTCCCTATGCAACTCGGCACGGCCTGAGAAACTAGCTAGCCTGAAGATAGAAAATAAGCCTACCTTGCCTCAGAGAAATACCCCAAAGGAAAAGGCAGCCCCCACATATAATGACTGTGAGTTAAGATGAAAAGACAAACGTAGAGATGAAATAGATTTAGCAAAGTGAGGCCCAACTTTCTGAACAGAGCGAGGATAAGAAAGGTAACTTTGCGGTCAACACAAAACCCTACAAAAACCACGCAAAGGGGGAAAAAGACCCTCCGTACCGAACTAACGGCACGGAGGTACACCCTCTGCATCCCAGAGCTTCCAGCAAGCAGTAAAAAAACAAATTGACAAGCTGGACAGAAAAAACAGCAAACAAATAGCAAAGAGGAACTAGCTATGCAGAGCAGCAGGCCACAGGAACGATCCAGGAGGAAACAGGTCCAATACTAGAACATTGACTGGAGGCCAGGATCAAAGCACTAGGTGGAGTTAAATAGAGCAGCACCTAACGACTTCACCACATCACCTGAGGAAGGAAACTCAGAAGCCGCAGTACCACTATAGGCTGAACTGGATGGACAAATGTCTTTTTTCGGCCTTACTAACTATGTTACTATGTTACTTTCCTCCACCAACAGAAGCTCACAGAGAGAACCAGCCGAAGTACCACTTGTGACCACAGGAGGGAGCTCTGCCACAGAATTCACAACAGTAGGGAGTTATTTGGCTAGACAGATCTCTGTCCGCGAGAAGGATCGGCCAATGTCTTCTAAAAATATCGTTGATTGCCGACCAGTTTGAATTAAATTGAGTGATGTATCGTGGTGCTGAGTCGGTGCTTTTAGAAGACTTCTTTGGCCGACCTGCCAGCAGAGAGGGTCTGTCAGAATGTAAGGCACGGGAATAACCCCTTTTGATGTCTGCATACTTATAGCCTCTGTTTTTGAAACGCCGTGTGAGATCGGCCGCCTGTTAATGAAACGCGCCATCGTCAGAGCAAATGCGAAGCATCCGCAAAAATTGACCCACTGGTATGGAGCTTTTCAATTTAGGTGGATGTGACGAAGAGAAGTGGAGGAGCGCATTCGTGGAAGTGCTCTTACGGAAGACATCGGTGGTAATAAATCCTTCAGGAGTTTTTGAAATAGTCAGGTCTAAAAAGTTAACCGAATTTTGACTATATGTCCAAGTGAGTTTGATGTTTAGAGGATTAGAATTTAGGTGGCTTAGAAATGTGTCCAAACGCGACGTGGAGCCCTGCCAGATGAAGAAAATGTCATCGATATAGCGCAGCCACGAGATGACGGAGCTGTGTCCAGGTGTGTCAAGGACCGTAACCCTCTCCCACAGCCCCAGGAACAGGTTGGCATAGGAGGGCGCACAGGACGCCCCCATTGCCGTGCCCTGGAGCTGTAGGAAGGGGCGGTCCTTGAACACGAAAAAGTTATGAGTGAGTATAAATTGTAACAGCTCTAAGATGAAATTAATGAGCTCTGGTCCTAAATTAGTCATATCCAAGAAAAACTTGGCAGCCCGCATCCCGTGGCTGTGGCCTATCGACGTATACAGGGACTCCACGTCGCAGGTGACAAGCCACATGTCCTCCTTGAGCACAAGACCATCAATCCTCAGGACATCAGTCGTGTCCTGATCGAAGGACGGAACGGTCTCCACACACTTCTGAAGATAGAAGTCGATAAATTGGCACGAAGGTTCACAAATACCCCCATGCCCGAGACAATAGGTCTGCCCGGGGGGCATGCGGGGTCCTTGTGAACCTTAGGCAGGAGATAAAACGTAGGGACAATGGGAAAGTCAGGACAGAGGGCCTCTCTCATTTTGTTGGTAATTGCTGAGCACTCCACCCCTTCATCCAAGAGACTCTCGAGTTTCCGCCGGAATGTGGAAAGTGGAATAGAATCGAGTTTTTTATAATGTTCAGATTTATGAAGCTGACGGAAAGCCTCAGCCTCATAAAGTGACACCGGCCAGATCACAACATTTCCCCCTTGTCGGTCCGCTTAATCACTATGTCTTTCATAGCTCTAAGTTCTTTGATAGCTTTCCTTAAAGGGGGGGTAAGGTTATCGTGACCAACGACAGGATTCAGATTCTTCAGCTCCTCACGAACTAATTTAACAAAAATTTCCACTGAAGGGCAGGCGGACAAGGGGGGAAAGAATTGTGAACACCGGTGTAAGAATGTAGGTACTAAAGAGGAATCGTTCTGAACATTCTCGGCCTCCAGACCTTCCAGGTCAGTCAAAACCTGTAAGTCAATAGTCGACAAGGAAGGATCACGTTTGGGAGCAAAGTACTTTTGCAACACTAATTTTCTGGCGAACAATTCTAAGTCCTTAATCAGGGTAAAGCTGTCAGAGCCCTCAGTGGGCGAAAAGGAGAGACCTAAAGATAGAACCTCTGATTGAGGTTTAGTTAAGGTATGTTGAGATAGATTTATTATCTTTAAAATCTCTTGGCTTTCTTGTCTCTCGTATTGTATTGGTGTCTTTTCTTTTTGGCTGCCGGTGTGAGGGAGAATCGCGGATGAGGGCCAGGGCCTGGTCCGCCATCTATGGGAGTGGGTCCCCTGTCTAAAAAATGGTCTCCAGTCTCCACATGTTCCTTCTGAGGCTGTGGATAGGCTAGAAATTGATTGAGATCTAGATTGTTTTTTAGGTGGTTTTTGACGCCACCGATAGACTCGGTTAAGTTGGTAATCCTCTAGGTCTCGTAAATACTTTTTAGTTTTATTATTTTGAATTTCCACTTCCCACTTGGAAAGTTCCTCTTCCAGAGACAAATCAAATTTTTTGCACTCGTCACCAGAGAGATTATTTTGAATCTGTTCACGTGTCGTCTCAATCTCTTTCTCAAGAGTCTCAAGAGATCTTTTGTCAACTCCCACCAGTAACTCCAGTAAAGTCCTTGAGCACTTGGTGAGGGTTTCCTCCCACTTGGACGTGAAAGAAGAGTCCTCCACGTCTAGTGTAGGAAATAATTGCACACGCAGTCCCCTGGGGATGATATCTTTTTGTAAATAGTTTTCTAGGGCTGCCTTGTTCCACCAGATTTTTGTTCTCTTTTTGAGAAGATCCCTTATTTTCAGCTTCAAGTCTTTAAGATCATGTGTATCTCTGTCATTCGACTGCTTCTCACCAAACACCGTTCCGAGTTGTGTTACCCAGGTTTTGTCCCGCTTCTTAAAATCCATGTAACCTATGGGAGGGTCTGTAGACACAATGAAGAGTCAGAAAAAAACTAAACAATGGTGCCCTCTCGGCCAACAGGGGGCATACCTCTAGGCCTGAACATATAAACCTAAAAATACCCGCACCAGACCCATCAATAGAACCTAGATCCACAGAGTCATCAAGGAGAGGGTCATAGACCAGAGGTCTATGCATAAAAAATAGAGGTACAGCAGAAGTATATACCACTCAAGCTTTATTAAAGTATCAAATATACAAAACAAGTGATTATTAAAAGTAACGTAATTGAGACAAAACGGGTATTGAAGAGGAGCAGTTAAAAAATACTATGTACTATGAGGGACCCAGTGCCAGTGCCATCGCCCAAAAGTGGGCACACCCACCTCTTCAGAGAAACGGCACTCTCACGGGTGCTTGCGCCAAGTGGTGACCACGGCCCCGTTGGGGGAGTCAGCCCATTTAGGGAGATGTAAACATGTCGTATGCTGGACATAAAGCAGCTGCAAATAAAGAGATTGGAACAGTCAGTAAGACCAGTCCAAAAGCAAGACCTTTTTACAGGAAAGCTAGGTGTCAGCCGGGATAGGTGGGGCAAAATAATTAGAAATCCATGAGTGGTTCATTTTAATGAAGGTTAGATCATCAACATTTTGGGTAGCCAGACGAGTCCTTTTTTCGGTCAGTATTGAACCAGCATCACTGAATACTCTTTCTGATAGCACACTAGCTGCTGAGCAAGCAAGCTCCTGCAATGCATATTTGGCCAATTCAGGCCAGGTGTCTATTTTGGATGCCCAGTAATCAAATGGGAATGACAGGTGAGGGAGAACATTGATAAGGGAGGAAAAATAGTAACCATACTGGACAAATGTTGTCTCCTGTCACTTTGAATTGATGCTGCTGTACCTGTCCTGTCTGCGGTCATTACGAAATCACTCCACAACCTGGTCAGAAAACCCCTCTGTCCAACGCCACTTCTGATTTGTGCACCTCTAACACCTCTGCCATGTTGCCCCCTGCAGCTCGTGTGAGAACCATCACCGGCGCTGTGTGCTGGGAATGCCTGAATCAAACGGTCTACAAGAGTTGCTTGTTTGGTTGCCAATATTTGTTCAAGGTTCTCATGTGGCATAATATTTTGCAATTTCCCTTTATAGCGTGGATCCAGGAGGCAGGCCAACCAGTAATCATCATCGGTCATCATTTTTATAATGCGGGGGTCCCTTTTTAGGATACGCAAGGCATAATCCACCATGTGGGTCAATGTTCCAGTTGTCAATTCACTGCTTGTGCAGGGTTGAGGAGCACTTTCGGGCAAATCAGCGTCACTTGTCTCTCTCAAAAACCCTGAACCTGGCCTTGCAACGCCACCAGTTTGTATTGCCCCCTGAGAAGCTTCCTCATCCAAAAATTACTCATCCCCATCATCCTCCTCGTCCTCCTCCTCTTCGCCAGCCACCTCGTCCAGTAAACTTCCCTGACCAGACAATGGCTGACTGTCAACAACGCTTCCTCGTCCTCGGCTGCAGACGCCTGCTCCTTTATGTGCGTCAAACTTTGTATCAGCAGACGCATTAGGGGGATGCTCATGCTTATTATGGCGTTGTCTGCACTAACCAGCCGTGTGCATTCCTCAAAACACTGAAGGACTTGACACAGGTCTTGTAGCTTCGACCACTGCACACCTGACAACTCCATGTCTGCCATCCAACTGCCTGCCCGTGTATGTGTATCCTCCCACAAATACATAACAGCACGCCTCTGTTCGCACAGCCTCTGAAGCATGTGCAGTGTGGAGTTCCACCTTGTTGCAACGTCGATGATTAGGCGATGCTGGGGAAGGTTCAAAGATCGCTGATGGTTCTGCATACGGCTGAAGTGTACGGGCGAACCCCAGATAACTTTTCAGGAAGCACTGCACCACCAGGTTTAAGGTGTGAGCCTGGCAAGGAATGTGTTTCAGTTGTGAAAGGGCTATGGCAGCCATAAAATTCCTTCCGTTATCACTCACTACCTTGCCTGCCTCAAGATGTACACTGCCCAGCCATGACTGAGTTTCTTGCTGCAAGAACTCGGACAGAACTTCCGCGGTATGTCTGTTGTCGCCCAAACACTTCATTGCCAACACAGCCGGCTGACGTCACTAGCTGTTCCATAATGGGACACCTCGTGTGCAACAGTGCCTGCTGCGGATGGAGTGGTCGTGCGACTGTGGTCTGTGGACGAGCTCTCGCTTCTGCTGGAGGACGAGGAGGAGGAGGAGGGGTGGCGAACACCTACAACCAACTGTTTCCTAGACCGTGGGCTAGGCAGAACTGTCCCAATATGGCTGTCCCCTGTGGACCCTGCATCCACCACATTAACCCAGTGTGCCGTGATGGACACGTAATGCCCCTGGCCATGCCTACTGGTCCATGCATCTGTTGTCAGGTGCACCTCTCTACTCACAGATTGCCTGGGTTCTTGGACAATGCAGTCTTTTACATGCTGGTGGAGGGCTGGGATGGCTTTTCTCGAAAAGAACTGTCGACTGGGTAGCTCGTAGCGTGGTACAGCGTAGTCCATCAGGGCTTTGAAAGCTTCACTTTCAACTAACCGGTAGGGCATCATCTCTAACGAGATTAGTCTAGCCATGTGGGCGTTCAAACCCTGTGTACACGGATGAGAGGATGAGTACTTCCTTTTCCTAACGAGAGTCTCTTGTAGGGTGAGCTGGACTGGAGAGCTGCATATCGTGGAACTAGCGGGTGTACCGGTGGACATGGCAGACTGAGAGAGGGTTGGCGATGGTATTCTTGCTCTTGGTTTACATACAGTGTTTCCTACCACGAACCTGGTGATTCCCTGACTGCTTTGGCCTTGCGACGAAACCTCCACATTTGCTGCAGGTGGTGTGGTAAACGGTGGGCTTACAGTGAGGGAAGGAATGTAGCGTTGCTGACTAGCTTCATTGTGAGAGGGTGGAACAACGTTAAAGGGAACCTGTCACCTCGAAAATCGCGGGTGAGGTAAGCCCACCGGCATCAGGGGCTTATCTGCAGCATTCTGTAATGCTGTAGATAAGCCCCCTGATGTTACCTGAATGAGGAGAAAAAGACGTTATACTATACTCACCCAGGGGCGGTCCCGCTGCTGGTCAGGTCGGATGGGCGTCTCTGGTCCGATCTTCAGCCACGGCTCCGGCGCAGGCGTACTTTGCTCTGCCCTGTTGAGGGCAGACAAAGTACTGCAGTGCGCAGGCGCCGGGCCTCTGACCTTTCCGGCGCCTGCGCACTGCAGTACTATCCTCTGCCCTCCAGAGGGCAGAGCAAAGTACGCCTGCGCCGGAGCCGTGGCTGAAGATCAGAAGAGGACGTCTTGTAATGAAGATGGGAGGCGCCGCAGCGGACCAGAGACGCCCATCTGACCTGACCAGCAGCAGGACCGCCCCTGGGTGAGTATAATATAACGTCTTTTTCTCCTTTTTCAGGTAACATCGGGGGCTTATCTACAGCATTACAGAATGCTGCAGATAAGCCCCTGATGCCGGTGGGCTTATCTCACCCGTGATTTTCGGGGTGACAGGTTCCCTTTAAGGGACGTTTCGTAGTTAGTCCAGGCTTGCAAGTGCATGGTGGTTAATTGTCTACGCATGCAACTTGTATTTAGATTTTTAACATTCTGACCTCTGCTGAAGGTCCTTGAGCATTTCTTACAGATGACTTTGCGCTGATCATTTGGATCTTGTTTAAAAAAGTGCCAGACTGCACTCTTCCTACTATCGGATACCTTTTCAGGCATTGCACACTGAGCTACTTTAACCGGATGGCCACGCTGTCCTACAACTGTTTTAGGTTTTGACACACGTTTTTGGCCAGATACGGGCCTGCTAGATGGAAGCTGTTGTGATGTCGATGCCTGCTGCGGCTCCTCCTCTGCTTCAGAGCTACTGCCAGTGGCACCCTGTTCCCCCAATGGCTGCCAATCGGGGTCAACAACTGGGTCATCTATGACCTCCTCTTCTATTTCCTGTGCACCTTCCTCTGTGTCTCCGTGTAAGCCGGTGCTATAGCGTTCGTGACGGGGCTCCATAGTCTCATCAGGGTCAGATTCTGGATTAGCACACTGCGAGGGCAATGTTGTGATCTGAGTCAAAGGAACAGCATTATAATCTGGCTGTGGCTGTGCATCTGTGCACTCCATGTCCGATTCATCTTGTAATAGGCATGGCCTGTTAACAATTTCCCTTTCTAACCCAGGCACGGTATGTGTAAAGAGCTCCATGGAGTAACCGTTTGTTGCCTGACATGTTCCTGACCGGGAACATCCACTGACGATGCGCTGCTTTTAAATTTTGAACTTTCCAAAGAGGAGGCGAAAGAGCTAGAGGCAGAGTCAGCAAGGAAAGCCAAAACTTGTTCCTGCTGCTCCAGCTTTAAAAGCGGTTTTCCTACTCCCAGAAAAGGGAGCGTTCGAGGCCTTGTGTAGCCAGACGATGACGCTGGCTCAACAACTCGAGACTTAGGTGCTATATTGCTTTTCCCATGACCACCTGATGCTCCACCACCACTGCCATCATTACCAGCTGGCAATGACCGCCCACGGCCACGACCTCTTCCACCAGACTTCCTCATTCTTGGAAAAATGTAACCAAACTAACAAATGTTATATGGTACTGTAAAACCAGTTAGAAGGTGTACGCTAACTTGTGAATTTAAATCTCCCTTTATAGGTGTGTGAGACTGCAGGGGAAATCAGGCCCACTGTATTACAGTACACGGCTTCAGTGGCAGACAGTAGCTGACAGATATGCCACTAACAGGACTGACGCAGATGCACACACTGGCAATAAAAATCTCCCTTTTTTATATGGGAGACTAATGAAAAAATCTGGCCCACTGTATTACAGTATAGTTTCTGTGGAAGAAAATGACTGACAGATACCACAGACAGGACTGGCACAGATGCACAGATTTGCCAATATTAATCTCCCCTTTTTTATATGGGAGACTAGTGAATAAATCAGGCCCACTGTATGACAGTATAGTTTCTGTGGCAGAAAATGACTGACAGATACCACAGAGAGGACTGGCACAGATGCACAGATTAGGCAATATTAATCTTCCCTTTTTTATATGGGAGACTAGTGAAAAAATCAGGCCCACTGTATTACAGTATAGTTTCTGTGGCAGAAAATGACTGACAGATACCACAGACAGGACTGGCACAGATGCACAGATTTGCCAATATTAATCTCCCCTTTTTATATGGGAGACTAGTGAATAAATCAGGCCCACTGTATTACAGTATAGTTTCTGTGGCAGAAAATGACTGACAGATACCACAGACAGGACTGGCACAGATGCACAGATTAGGCAATATTAATCTCCCCTTTTTTTATATGGGAGACTAGTGAAAAAATCAGGCCCACTGTGTTACAGTATAGTTTCTGTGGCAGAAAATGACTGACAGATACCACAGACAGGACTGGCACAGATGCACAGATTTGCCAATATTAATCTCCCCTTTTTTATATGGGAGACTAGTGAATAAATCAGGCCCACTGTATTACAGTATAGTTTCTGTGGCAGAAAATGACTGACAGATACCACAGACAGGACTGGCACAGATGCACAGATTTGTTAATATTAATCTCCCCTTTTTTATATGGGAGACTAGTGAATAAATCAGGCCCACTGTATTACAGTATAGTTTCTGTGGCAGAAAATGACTGACAGATACTACAGACAGGACTGGCACAGATGCACAGATTAGGCAATATTAATCTCCCCTTTTTTATGGGAGACTAGTGAATAAATCAGGCCCACTGTATTACAGTATAGTTTCTGTGGCAGAAAATGACTGACAGATACCACAGACAGGACTGGCACAGATTAGGCAATATTAATCTCCCCCTTTTTTTTTATATGGGAGACTAGTGAAAAAATCAGGCCCACTGTGTTACAGTATAGTTTCTGTGGCAGAAAATGACTGACAGATACCACAGACAGGACTGGCACAGATGCACAGATTAGGCAATATTAATCTCCCCTTATTTTTTATATGTGAGACTAGTGAATAAATCAGGCCCACTGTATTACAGTATAGTTTCTGTGGCAGAAAATGACTGACAGATACCACAGACAGGACTGGCACAGATGCACAGATTAGGCAATATTAATCTCCCCTTTTTTATATGGGAGACTAGTGAATAAATCAGGCCCACTGTATTACAGTATAGTTTCTGTGGCAGAAAATGACTGACAGATACCACAGACAGGACTGGCACAGATGCACAGATTTGCCAATATTAATCTCCCCTTTTTTATATGGGAGACTAGTGAATAAATCAGGCCCACTGTATTACAGTATAGTTTCTGTGGCAGAAAATGACTGACAGATACCACAGACAGGACTGGCACAGATGCACAGATTTGTTAATATTAATCTCCCCTTTTTTATATGGGAGACTAGTGAATAAATCAGGCCCACTGTATTACAGTATAGTTTCTGTGGCAGAAAATGACTGACAGATACTACAGACAGGACTGGCACAGATGCACAGATTAGGCAATATTAATCTCCCCTTTTTTATGGGAGACTAGTGAATAAATCAGCCCCACTGTATTACAGTATAGTTTCTGTGGCAGAAAATGACTGACAGATACCACAGACAGGACTGGCACAGATTAGGCAATATTAATCTCCCCCTTTTTTTTATATGGGAGACTAGTGAAAAAATCAGGCCCACTGTGTTACAGTATAGTTTCTGTGGCAGAAAATGACTGACAGATACCACAGACAGGACTGGCACAGGTGCACAGATTAGGCAATATTAATCTCCCCTTATTTTTTATATGGGAGACTAGTGAATAAATCAGGCCCACTGTGTTACAGTATAGTTTCTGTGGCAGAAAATGACTGACAGATACCACAGACAGGACTGGCACAGATGCACAGATTAGGCAATATTAATCTCCCCTTTTTTATATGGGAGACTAGTGAATAAATCAGGCCCACTGTATTACAGTATAGTTTCTGTGGCAGAAAATGACTGACAGATACCACAGACAGGACTGGCACAGATGCACAGATTTGCCAATATTAATCTCCCCTTTTTTTATGGGAGACTAGTGAATAAATCAGGCCCACTGTATTACAGTATAGTTTGAGTGGCAGAAAATGACTGACAGAGATACCGCAGACAGGACTGGCGCAGATGCACTGATTGGCAATATAAATCTCCCTTTTTAGGTGTGAGACAGTGCAGAAAAATACAGGCCCACTGTTTTGCACTACACAGTTTCAGGGGCAGAAAGTGGCTTGAAGATATATATATATATAAAAAAAGGGACTGTACTACAATTACTATCTCCCTACAATAATCTCAGAAAAGTATGGCAGGCAGTAATAAAAAGGACTGCTGCACACAAAAGTGTGGACAAATAAACAAGATAGCTGTGCAAAAAGGAAGGAGCAACAGGATTTGTGCATTGAAAAAAGCAGTTGGTTTGCACTGCGGCGTACAAACAGCAATGCAGCTATCAGGGAGCCTTCTAGGGCAGCCCAATGAGCTACAGAGCTGATGAAGAAAAATCTTGCCTCCACTGTCCCTGCTAAGAAAAAGTCTTTAGAAATACCCTGGTTTAGGGAAAGAGGGGAAAAAAAAAAAAGAGACAAGTGCGGCGCTTCCTCTGAGCATAATACGTTTTTACCAACAAGTTAAAAACATTTCTTTTATTTGTAGTTATGCTCACCTTCTATCGGTAAGAAATGCACGTTGAGATTCTCAAGGAATCAATTCTTTAGGCAACTCTTCTTCGTATGTTGTATAATCCAATAAGGTGTGCAGCTCACTTTGGAGAACTATGTGTTGATCCTGCTTCAGATCCACATAGGTGGCAATTTCAAAGAGAAAAAAAAAAAAAAAAACTCCAAGTAAATGTGGCGCTAAGCACCTACGGATTTTTTGAATTCATCCACTTCAAGTGAAAAATGTTAAAAAATTCATTTATTTTCTCAAAATAAAATATATTTGTAATTTTTTTTTTTAAAAAAACAGTACAACGCGTTTCGGCTGCTATTTTTACAGTGCAGCCTTCATCAGGTAGTAAAAAAACAAAAAGAACAAACAATACAATAAGCACTATAAAAATATAGTGCTTATTGTATTGTTTGTTCTTTTTGTTTTTTTACTACCTGATGAAGGCTGCACTGTAAAAATAGCAGCCGAAACGCGTTGTACTGTTTTTTAAAAAAATTTACAAATATATTTTATTTTGAGAAAATAAATGAATTTTTTAACATTTTTCACTTGAAGTGGATGAATTCAAAAAATCCGTAGGTGCTTAGCGCCACATTTACTTGGAGTTTTTTTTTTTTTTCTCTTTGAAACCTGCTAAGAAAAGGTGGTGTTGGACAGTGGAAATCGCTACAGCACAAGCGGTTTGGGGGTTAATGTACCCTGCCTAACGCTATCCCTGCTTCTGACGAAGCGACAGCAACCTCTCCCTATTTTCAGATCAGCAGCAGCAAGATGGCGGTCGGCGTGCATGCCCCTTTATAGCCCCTGTGACGCCGCAGAAAGCAAGCCAATCACTGCCATGCCCTTCTCTAAGATGGTGGGGACCAGGACCTATGTCATCACGCTGCCCACACTCTGCGTCCACCTTCACTGGCTGAGAAATGGCGCTGAACGCATCATATAAAACGCGACTTTGGCACGAAGGTCACCGACCGTGTGGCCGACCCCACACAGGGATCGGGTCGGGTTTCATGAAACCCGACTTTGCCAAAAGTCGGTGACTTATGAAAATGACCGATCCGTTTCGCTCAACCCTAAATACAACTCTATGAGAAAATACGGATCCAGCAGAAAAAAACGGATCTTTTTTTTTCAAAACTCGCCGGATTGTGCCTGATGGCAAAAACCTGATGTGTGAAAGTAGTCAGATAGATATATGGATAGATACATCTATGTATCTATAGATATATCCATAGATAGATATATCCATAGATAGGCCGATGTTGATTAATGAACACAAAGAAAAAAACGGGGAAAAAATGGCGTGGGCTCCCGCGCAATTTTCTGCGCCAGAGGGGGAAAGCCGGGGGCCAATATTTGTAGCCTGGAAAGGGGGTAATACCCATGGCCCCTCCCAGGCTATGAATATCAGCCCGCAGCTGTCTGCGTAGCCTTTACTGTTAAAATAGGGGGACCCCCCAAAAAAATGACGTGGGGTCCCACTATATTCTATAGCCAGAAAGGCTACGCAGACAGCTGCTGATATGATAGCCTAGAGAGGGGCCATGGATATTGCCCCCCCTCCTCCGGCTACAAATACCAGTCCGCAGTTGCCCCGATACGCCAATTCCGGCACTTAGCCCCTCTCTTCCCACTTCTGAGTAGCGGTGGGATATAGGGTAATAAGGGGTTAATGTCACCTGGCTATTGTAAGGTGACATTAAGCCGGGTTAATAATGGAGAGGTGTTAATAAGACATAACATAGTAACATAGTAACATAGTTAGTAAGGCCGAAAAAAGACATTTGTCCATCCAGTTCAGCCTATATTCCATCATAATAAATACCCAGATCTACGTCCTTCTACAGAACCTAATAATTGTATGATACAATATTGTTCTGCTCCAGGAAGACATCCAGGCCTCTCTTGAACCCCTCGACTGAGTTCGCCATCACCACCTCCTCAGGCAAGCAATTCCAGATTCTCACTGCCCTAACAGTAAAGAATCCTCTTCTATGTTGGTGGAAAAACCTTCTCTCCTCCAGACGCAAAGAATGCCCCCTTGTGCCCGTCACCTTCCTTGGTATAAACAGATCCTCAGCGAGATATTTGTATTGTCCCCTTATATACTTATACATGGTTATTAGATCGCCCCTCAGTCGTCTTTTTTCTAGACTAAATAATCCTAATTTCGCTAATCTATCTGGGTATTGTAGTTCTCCCATCCCCTTTATTAATTTTGTTGCCCTCCTTTGTACTCTCTCTAGTTCCATTATATCCTTCCTGAGCACCGGTGCCCAAAACTGGACACAGTACTCCATGTGCGGTCTAACTAGGGATTTGTACAGAGGCAGTATAATGCTCTCATCATGTGTATCCAGACCTCTTTTTAAGACGCCTATCCATTATTAATCCTAGAGTAGTGAAAGAGTTAAAAACAAAATAAAGACACAGCCAGAAAAAAGTATTTTATTATTCTTAATTTCACCATACTTACCATACTTCAGCGCCTGCAAAAAACGTAAAATAATAAACCGTATACTCCCTTTCCGACGCAGTCCAATTAATAACGAGTGTCCCACGACGATCTCCCCTGTAGAACAGTGACATCGGGTGATGTCACTGCTCTATAGGACCTCCAGTGACACACTGACAGGAGACAATGGCTCCTGCAGTGCTTCACTGAGAGGTTACTGTAGTTCACTGGTCTCATTTTATGGCATTTGCTGTGTGGGAACAACTTTCTCACACAGCAGTGCCAAAAGTGAGACTAGGGACTAATTTTTACAGTGGCAGAGGAATACAGTGCGGAAGGATACCTTTTTCTCATCATTGTATTCCTGGAGCCCCTAGAGAGCGGTCGCATCAGCTGATGCTGCTGCTCTCCACGGGAGATCGTCATGGGACACTCGTGGATTTCTGCGGATCAGGGAGTATATTGTTTGTTTGTTATTTTAATATTTTTTACAGGTGACACTGGCTTCGGGGAACAAAGTGACAAGTGATGGTGAGTATGTAATCTATGTTATATGTACTGTATGTCATATGTATGTATTGTATGAATGTACTGTATGTATGTATTGTATGTCTATATGTATGCAGTATGTATGTTGTATGTTCTGTCATATGTTGTATGTACTGTCATATGTTGTATGTACTGTCATATGTTGTATGTACTGTCATATGTTGAATGTTGTATGTACTGTCATATGTTGTATGCTCTGTCATATGTTGTATGTTTTGTCATATGTTGTATGTACTGTCATATGTTGTATGTTGTGTCATATGTCGTATGTTGTATGTTCTGTCATATGTTGTATGTACTGTCATATGTTATATGCTATATGTATGTTATATGCTGTATGCTCTGTCATATGTTGTATGTACTGTCATATGTTGTATGTACTGTCATATGTTATATGTTTTACGTACTGTCATATGTTGTATGCACTGTCATATGGTGTATGCTCTGTCATATGTTGTATGTACTGTCATATGTTGTATGTTCTGTCATATGTTGTATGTACTGTCATATGTTATATGTTGAATGTTCTGTCATATGTTATATGTTGTATGTTCTGTTCTATGTTCGTGTTTTTTTTTTACATTCAACACATTAGCCAGATGATGGGACTACTACTGTCCCATTATTGGCTAATGTGTCAATCACTGTCACTGTAGCAGGCATAGTCCGATGGGACTTGTAGTCCCATCGGACGATGCCTGCACGCGCACACACCCCCAAGGACCCCCCCACAGCCCGCTGCAGACCCCTGACAGCCCCGCACAGACCCCCCACAGCCCGTCGCAGACCCCCCACAGCCCGCCGAAGACCCCCGACAGCCCGGCACAGACCCACCACAGCCCGGCACAGACCCCCCCACAGCCCGGCACAGACCCCCCACAGCCCGGCACAGACCCCCCACAGCCCAGCACAGACCTCTGCAGAGCCACGACAGCCTGGCATAGACCCACCACAGCCCACCGCAGACCCCTGACAGCCTGGCACAGACCCCCCACAGCCTGGCACAGACCCCCCACAGCCCGACACAGACCCCAGAACAGCTCGCCGTAGACCCCCCAGAGCTCGCCGCAGACCCCCGACAGCCCGCCGCAGACCCCCAACAGCCCGGCACAGAACCCCCACAGCCCAGCACAGACCCCTGACAGCCCGCCGCAGACCCCCAGCAGCCCCACAATCCCCACAGACCCTCGCGATCGTCGCACACAGACACGCACATCTTCCCCGCACACACACAGTCTCCGCCCACGCACCGCCCACACTCCGCCCACACTCCGCCCACGCACTCTTCCCCCCTCCCGTTCTGCAGCGTTTCTCAGCAAAACCGCAGATCTTTTTTAACCTACAAGGAAAGAAGGGGTTTATTTTCATTCTGATATTTGTGTCCCATTGACTTGCATTGGTTTCCGGTATCGGAATTGTCGATATCCGATATTTTTTGGGTATCGGTCCGATCCGATATTTCACCAATATCGGAAGGCATCGCTTAACACTACTCTTCTGCCATCCATGGCCATTAACATGGGGGAGTCCTAGATGCATATGGGTTCTAGAACAGCTGAACTGTGGCCTTTAAGGACCCGAAACTGTCCCAATCATTAGGTGCAACAAGCACAACATGGCCTGTTTCAGTCTCTGTCTCCATTGTCCTTCACCAACCTTCCTCTCTCTCTTGAGAAAGCAGAGACAACTGCTCTCCTTCCCTTCTTTGTGCCTGCTCCTGCTATGTTACTACCTCTAAGGCCACCAGAGTCTTGGGCATGTGAAGATGAGCCAAGGCTCCTGCCATAACCTGGACAGTAACAGACCATGGTGCCAGCTAGGCCATCCCCCTATGCTCCAGCGATGGAATAGGTTTTGTACCCCTGAACTGATTGACCTTCATGTTTCTTTCCCAGGCCCTCTCTAGTTCCAACATATGTACAGCAGTGGCCGTACCCATGCTCCCCGCACTGTGAGGTTAGAAAACAAAAGCTCAGGAAGCTGCCTGGTCTGGGAGAGTAGAATGTAAACAAACTCAGTGAAAGGAATGAAGTGAAATTCAGGAGACACTAAAGGTAGAAACCAAAAACAAAAATTATAGAGCTGTTATATATTATAATACAGCACAGATTAGCTGAAAAAAATTTGGAGTTTGGGGCCGGACAACCTCTTTAATTATGCTCCGTGCATACTTTATGGCTGCAGCCAATTGTCAATTAAGTGCTAAAAGTACCTATATATCTTTATGTTCAGCTCCTTCACACTCCCACAGAGAACGATTGCGATCATTATTAAGACAAGGAGTTGAGAAAGGAGTATTAACACACAATTTTGAAAACAAACTAATGGTAGAATATATTAAAACCATACTGTTATTTTTTTCCAAAATCCATAAATGTATAGACTATCCATCTGTACGTCCTGTAATAGCGGGATGTGGTTCAGTTACTTCTATCCCGATATTTAGACTGGTTGTTACATCCATTGGTTAAGAAAATGCCCTTGTCTATACAGGATGCAGCAATTTTGTTACAAATACTGGACCAATTTGATTGAAAAGAAGGATTCCAGCTGGCAACAATCGACATTGAGAGCCTGTACACCCACATTCCACAGGATGGCAGTATACAAGCTGTAAGACATCGATTGAAGAATAATAATACCAAGGATTAACTATTACAATTTACACTATATGTAAATCCTTATGCTTTGTTTTAGGACATAATTCTTTTCAATTTGCGGACCACTGGTATACCCAAGTAGCTAGTACCGCAATGGGTACCCCAATGGTCCCAATATTTGCAAATATATCTTTGTGGTATTTTGAAACTTGGCCATATGACCTTGGAATAAATAAAGCACAAAATAATGCACCAGTGGTGAATGCCACTCATTTTTCTTCTACTTTCATAATTTTTTAAAATATTATTTCTGCACAGTTGCGCACCACCATATCTTTCATTCTCTTTTAACCAGCATAGCATACTCCAGCGGTATATACTTGCAGCATTGCTGGTCTGCTTATCTTTTGAATTGAATGTAAAGCTGATCATACACACTAGCATTTGTCTGGATCATCTCACAATTTTCTAGCCGTAGAGACTGCTGGTTAGAATTAGGAGCCAAAAGGTTGGATTTATATGGAAAACCTGCAGCTATATGATAACTACTGCTGCAATGTCATTTATGGTCCTCATGTTAAATGATCTTTTCAGTTCTTCTAAATCATTCCACAAGACGTCTCCATCTTTTTTTGACTTTTACAATTTTGCTCTAGGGTAAAGATCTGACCCATATTGATACTACAGAGACATATGTGAGGGGTGATGAGCGGTGTAAAGAGGAGATTCCTACAGATAACTGCACAGGTGAGTGATTACAATTAAAGGCAGAGAAGTCACATATTCTACTTAGTCAATGGCTTGTAGAATTACTTTATATGTTTAATGTTGTATACAGAGCTTTACTTGTGGATTTTACATGTAAAGAATTCATTTTTCAAAATAAAAACACATTTTGACCCTGTTTTCGCCATAGTCGCTTCTGAGCTGCTGGAGAGGAGATCCTTCTGTATTCACAGGCTTGTCCATCGCAGGACACTGAGCTCAGTGAATCTCTCTAAATATTCTTTTGAAGATTTTTAGTGTTGGGAACCTTTGATACAGAACAATATAGAAGAAAATGCACTCCCTGACAGAAGTTATGTCGCTTATCCATGTTATGTAAATAAAAGCTTTTAAACTGACCTTAAAGGGAACCTGTCACCCCGTTTTTTCAAGATGAGCTACAAATACCGTTAAATAGGGGCAGAGCTGTGCCTTACATTAGTGTATTTTGTGAGCCTTTATTCCCCACCTATGCTGCTGAAATACCTTTGTAAAGTCGCCGTTTTGGGCTGTCACTCACGCTTGTCAGGTCATATGGGCGTGGTGACAGCGCTGTTTCTCCCCCAGATCTCCGTTGGTGGCGTAGTAGTGTGCGCATGTCCAACTGGAGAATCCACTGCGCAGCTTGAAGGAAAATAGCGCGATCTGCGCTATTCAGCCGTTTATCGTGGGCGCAGCCATCTTTGTGAGGCCGCGCGTGCGCAGATGGTTCTTCTCGGCTTCCCGAGGCTTCAGGAAAATGGCCGCGGGATGCCACGCGTGCGCACATGGAGATCTCGGCGGCCATTTTCCTGAAGCCGAGTTTGCATCTCGGCTGCAGGAAAATGGCCGCCGCGATCGCCATCTGCACACGCGCGGCATCCCGCAGCCATTTTCCTGAAGCCCCGGGAAGCCGAGAAGAACCATCTGCGCACGCGCGGCCTCACAAAGATGGCTGCGCCCACCGATAAACGGCTGAATAGCGCAGATCGCGCTATTTTCCTTCAAGCTGCGCAGTGGATTCACCAGTTGGACATGCGCACACCACTACGCCACCAACGGAGATCTGGGGGAGAAACAGCGCTGTCACCACGCCCATATGACCTGACCAGCGTGAGTGACAGCCCAAAACGGCGACTTTACAAAGGTATTTCGGCAGCATAGGTGGGGAATAAAGGCTCACAAAATAAACTAATGTAAAGCACAGCTCTGCCCCTATTTAACGCTATGTTTAGCTCATCTTGAAAAAACGGGGTAACAGGTTCCCTTTAAATTCATCCATTGGTTGTATAAATTATTCTTTTGAAAGCTGAAACCCTCCGAAATGTGGTTTAGGTTAAAAAAATAAATTGGCATCAATGCAGAAGTATTGATCAGTTAATGGACACAGAATGGTCAGATTTTGGCAAGACAAATGTTTTGTCACTGTAACAACCCTGCCGGCATCACTGCATGGCCTTCCATTCCCCACCTGCCTGTTACATTAACTCACTCACCCAGTGTCCTTGGCCAGTAGCCTTGAGGCCTCTGACACTTAAGGTATCCTCACCCATTGGAGGATGCCTGAGCAAACTTTTTTCCTCAGTTAGCATTTGCTACTGAGCTGCCAGGTCGTGTCTGTCTCTGTCTCTGAGGGCTGCAATTTTCAGGCCTTCATCTGTGATCTGGTTGTGTATCCGAGTCTGTTCCTGCCTGAACTCTGGTCTATGTCCGTTCCTCCTCCTTCTTTGTCATTTCCCACTCTGCTGTGTGTACCTCCGCCTTATCTCTCTGCTCTGTTCGCCACTACACTGTGGTTCTGTGCTTCTCTGCTTTGCTCACCACTACCTGTGGTTCCCTGCCTTCTGACTCTTGGCATTGCCTTCTGCGGTTCTGGCTCTTGGCATTGCTTCCTGCGGTTCTGGCTCTTGGCTCCGCCTCCAGCATCTTCGCTCCTGGCTCTGCCTCCAGCTTCTCCGATTTTGGCTCTACCTCCAGCGTCTCCGCTCTTGGCTCCGCCTCCAGCATCTCCGCTCTTGGCTCCGCCTCCAGCATCTCTGCTCTTGGCTCCGCCTCCAGCGTCTCCGCTCTTGGCTCCGCCTCCAGCATCTCCGCTCTTGGCTCCGCCTCCAGCATCTCCGCTCTTGGCTCCGCCTCCAGCGTCTCCGCCTCCAGCGTCTCTATTCTTAGCTCTGCCTTCTCCTCTGCTCTTAGCTCCGTCTTCTCCTTCCTGCTCTTACTCCGCCTCCTGTGACAGGGCCGCCATCAGGGCATTACAGCCGTGACTGGCGTAAGGGGCCCGGTGAGCAGAGGGGGCCCGCATCGGGCCCCCTCTTACCTGCTCACCGGGCCCCTACCGGCAGCCGCAGGCTGAACCGGGCCCTTAGCGGCGGCCGGCGCTGCAGCTGTACGCTATTGACATGCGGGCCCGCGCCCGCACGTCAATAGTTAACAGCCGCCAGCCGCAGCGTGCAGGTCGCCGGCGTCTGACGTCATTGTCAGTCGCCGGCGAGTGCACAGTGCAGCTGCGTGGAGAGATCAGGAGCGCGGCAGGTAAGTAGAACTTTTTTTTTTTCTATTAAGAGCGGAGAGCGGCGATCGGGGGGGGGGAGGTTTGGGCAGAAGGCAGCTGGACACAGAGGGGGCAGAAGGCAGCTGGACACAGAGGGGGCAGAAGGCAGCTGGACACAGAGGGGGCAGAAGGCAGCTGGACACAGAGGGGGCAGAAGGCAGCTGGACACAGAGGGGGCAGAAGGCAGCTGGACACGGGGGCAGAAGGCAGCTGGACACAGGGGGGCAGAAGGCAGCTGGACACAGAGGGGGCAGAAGGCAGCTGGACACAGGGGGGCAGAAGGCAGCTGGACACAGGGGGGCAGAAGGCAGCTGGACACAGAGGGGGCAGAAGGCAGCTGGACACAGGGGGGCAGTAAAGCTGGACACAGAGGGGGCAGAAGGCAGCTGGACACAGGGGGGCAGTAAAGCTGGACACAGAGGGGGCAGAAGGCAGCTGGACACAGGGGGGCAGTAAAGCTGGACACAGAGGGGGCAGAAGGCAGCTGGACACAGGGGGGCAGAAGGCAGCTGGACACAGAGGGGGCAGAAGGCAGCTGGACACAGGGGGGCAGAAGGCAGCTGGACACAGGGGGGCAGAAGGCAGCTGGACACAGAGGGGGCAGAAGGCAGCTGGACACAGGGGGGCAGTAAAGCTGGACACAGAGGGGGCAGAAGGCAGCTGGACACGGGGGCAGTAAAGCTGGACACAGAGGGGGCAGAAGGCAGCTGGACACAGGGGGGCAGAAGGCAGCTGGACACAGAGGGGGCAGAAGGCAGCTGGACACAGGGGGGCAGAAGGCAGCTGGACACAGGGGGGCAGAAGGCAGCTGGACACAGAGGGGGCAGAAGGCAGCTGGACACAGGGGGGCAGAAGGCAGCTGGACACAGAGGGGGCAGAAGGCAGCTGGACACAGGGGGGCAGAAGGCAGCTGGACACAGAGGGGGCAGAAGGCGGCTGGACACAGGGGGGCAGTAAAGCTGGACACAGGGGGGGCAGAAGGCAGCTGGACACAGAGGGGGCAGAAGGCAGCTGGACACAGGGGGGGCAGAAGGCAGCTGGACACGGGGGCAGAAGGCAGCTGGACACAGGGGGGCAGAAGGCAGCTGGACACAGAGGGGGCAGAAGGCAGCTGGACACAGGGGGGCAGAAGGCAGCTGGACACAGGGGGGCAGAAGGCAGCTGGACACGGGGGGCAGAAGGCTGGACACGGGGGCAGTAAAGCTGGACACAGGGGGGGCAGAAGGCTGGACACAGAGGGGGCAGTAAAGCTGGACACGGGGCAGTAAAGCTGGACACAGAGGGGGCAGTAAATCTGGACACAGAGGGGGCAGTAAATCTGGACACAGAGGGGGCAGTAAATCTGGACACAGAGGGGGCAGTAAATCTGGACACAGAGGGGGCAGTAAATCTGGACACAGAGGGGGCAGTAAATCTGGACACAGAGGGGGCAGTAAATCTGGACACAGAGGGGGCAGTAAATCTGGACACAGAGGGGGCAGTAAATCTGGACACAGAGGGGGCAGTAAATCTGGACACAGAGGGGGCAGTAAATCTGGACACAGAGGGGGCAGTAAATCTGGACACAGAGGGGGCAGTAAATCTGGACACAGAGGGGGCAGTAAATCTGGACACAGGGGGCAGTAAAGCTGGACACGGGGGGGGGCAGAAAGCTGGACACGGGGGGGGGCAGAAAGCTGGACACGGGGGGGGGGCAGAAAGCTGGACGGGGGGGCGGGGCAGAAAGCTGGACACGGGGGGTGGGGGGGGGGCAGAGAGCTGGACACATGGGGGGCAGAAAGCTGGACACATGGGGGGCAGAAAGCTGGACAGAGATGGGGCAGAGTGCTGGACAGAGATGGGGCAGAGTGCTGGGCAGAGTGCTGGACAGAGATGGGGCAGAGTGCTGGACAGAGATGGGGCAGAGTGCTGGACAGAGATGGGGCAGAGTGCTGGGCAGAGTGCTGGACAGAGATGGGGCAGAGTGCTGGACAGAGATGGGGCAGAGTGCTGGACAGAGATGGGGCAGAGTGCTGGACAGAGATGGGGCAGAGTGCTGGACAGAGATGGGGCAGGATTGGAAACAGATGGGGCAGGATGGATACGATGGAGACAGATGGGGCAGGATGGGGAGATCATATGGGGTAGAATGGATACTCATGAGGGCAGGATGAGAGAACATATGGCTGGAGCCTGAAATGAGACACACGGTGGCCAGGATGGCGAATATTACCATAGGGGCTAATTAAGGGATATTATTATTGCAGTGATGTATTTATTTTATTTTTTGAGTATACTGTTTTAAATGGGGGGGCGGTCCTGTTACTGTGTAGAGTGATACTATGTTGCCTTCTTCATGTGGTGTAATGTAGAAGTTGGGAAAATTAAGTAATGTGTTCTACAAGCGGAACTCGAGATAACTGTTTTATTTCCTGCAGAGACGAGTCCTGGCTGGATAAAGTGATGGCGGTCTGTGCTGGATGAAAGATGAAGGACTTCACCTAGAGACGTCACTGGTGAGTCAGTGTTACCTATACACTTACACTATACACTGTATACTATATACAGAGGTCCTGTGTACAATGTCACCAGTGATCACTGTATTATCTATACATTATATACAGAGCTCCTGTGTGTAATGTCACCAGTGATCACTGTATTACCTGTACACAGACACTGCTTACTAATTACAGATCTCCTGTGCATAATGGCACTGATGGTGATAGTATTGTGGGTTTTTTTTGTATTACTGATCAGTATTGTAGTATTCAGTCATTGTTGGTAATATGTGGTCTGGTCATGATGTGGAGGTAATATGTGGTCTGGTCATGGTGTAGCGGTATTTGTTCCTTGTATTTTATATTATTCGATCACTGTGGTGGTAATATGTCATCTGGTCATAGTGCTGTGGTATTTGTTCCTTGTATGTAGTATTATAGGTCATTTTAAAAATTGAAAAATAAATAAAAATATACCTAAATTGTATTGCATATTTTAACAAATATTTAGTAGGTTACAGTAGAGTAGGGCCCGGCCAAAAGTGTCTACCTTGTTGTGGTGGCGGCTTAAAAAATCTTTTGGCCAAAACAAAAGCTGCCGGCTATATGTGTGATCTGGTGATGGGAACTGTTAATGTGTGATAGGTGAGAAGTGGAGATTTTCCAAGAGAGAGTGGTGGGACTGTGGACAGTTCGTGGGGTGGAGCCTGGAGGCGGGGCTGGGGTGGAGCCTGGGCGGAGTTTCAAGGGGGCCCCGAAAATTTTGCCAGTATGGGGCCCCGAAATTTCTAGTGGCAGCCCTGTCCTGTGATTCTGCTTTGCATCTGCTCTTGCTCTACCTCTGTTCAGCAACTTGCTGTACAGGTCTCTACCTGTTTGTTTATACCCTCCAGTCTGAACAGGTTCTTACCTGTTTCCATACACCCACCTGTCTACCTGTTCTTTCATACACACCAACCAGACCTGTGTCTCTGCCGTTCCTACCAGAGTATCAGCCCTGTCTGCCAGAGTGCCAGCCATGCCTGTCTGCCTGCTTGTATTTCTGTCAAGCCAGTCTGCCCATCAGGGCCTCTGCCGTACCCTTCTGTCAGCCAATGTCACAGCTGTGCCTGCCTGTGTCTTATCCCCCGGTGGGATCAGCATCCAGTCAGACTCCACCCTGGATTGGTACCTGGTAGCTTCCTATTGCACAAGTCTGACCTCACCATCAGAGGCTCCAGCGAACACCTAGGAAGCTACTTCGTTACGCCCCTTCCAGGGAAGTCCGGTCTGTGGCCCAGTGGGGCCACACCCCCACGCCAGCCAGTCTGGACTCGAGCGTGACAGTTTGCTCAGGCCATGGTCCCCGCTGAGTCCCATGTGCCTTCGCTCTCGGAGCAAGAAGAACTCTTCTTGCCAGTATTGGCCTCCAAGGAAAATGCTTACCCAGTCTGAAAGCCAGTCCTTCACTGCTCCATCCCCAATTGTCACCTCTAATGAGCTGTTTGATCGACTTCAAGCCTGCGATCCTAATGACGAATTCATGTCAGCAGGTCCTCCATGCTACTATGGGGATCCAAAGCAATGTTGTGTGTTCTTGGAGCGGTGCTTGCATTATTTCAAGTGGCATACTCCCCAATTCCCCACAGACTGGTTGAAAGTAGGTTTCTTAATGACCTACCTAAGAGGAGACGCTTTGATGTGGCTCGACCCCCTCTGGGAAGCAGGGGATCCCATCATCTCGAATCTGCCGGCCTTCTGTAAAGCCTTCGATAAGCCTAGTACTGCATCTCCTGAAAGGTCTACCCCTCCAAGCTAACAGAAACAGTCCAGACGAAAGAAGCCTGTGGGTAAACCGTCAGTTCCATCCATGACCGTCCAAGACTCACCTGTTTCACAACCTGCTGAAGCAGCCACCCGAGCAAGATCCAAGAGGTCTAATAAAAGGGGGCTGGCAAATCTGCAGCCTGAATCTGGTGCTGAGATTGAAATACAGTATCCCTTTGGTTGTAAAGAACTTTCAGGTGGTCTCTGCCCTGTGAAGCCTGTACTCCAAAACCCTGGGCCAGTAGGAGAAGCTGCCCCTGGCGAGAGTACTTCCTCTCCATCAAAGTTAATGACTGTTCCTCTGCCTTCTGGGAGCTTTGGTGTGTTTAAGCCACCTGTTATAAGGAGTCGGTGTATGGTCTCCGTTCTACAGCTCCTGAACCCGGTGTGGGCGTTGTCTGATAATGGCCGAGCCCTGCTAAAGAGCAGTCAAGTCCTGCAAGGACAGCTACAGCTCCAAGTTGGAGCCTTATACACGAAGAAGTTTGTTTTCCGTATGCTGTCTGTTATGCCCATGGGTCATTCTGAGCCAAGGATTCTACCACCCGCTCTGGTCAAGAGTTCCAGTAAAGTGCTTTGTTTGAACTTACCCAGTCTTGAGAAGTGCCTGGTTCCCATGTGTCAAAGACAGTTAGCAGTGTCATCTTCTTCAGATGGTCTGCTAGTCGTCGAGCCAAGGTGTGCTGACAACACCAAAGATGGGGAAGCGGTGACTATCTCTCCACATGTCTCCAGTGACTATACCAGTAACCTGTTAGTCATCGAGTCAAGGTGTGCTGACTAGGGTTGAGCGAAACGGATCGGACAAATTCAAAAATCACCGACTTTCGGCAAAGTCGGGTTTCATGAAACCCGACCCGATCCTAGTGTGGGGTCGGCCACGAGGTCGACGATCTTCGTGCCAAAGTCGCGTTTTGTATGACGTGTTGAGCGCCGTTTTTCAGCCAATGAAGGAGGACGCAGAGTGTGGGCAGCCTGATGACATAGGTCTTGGTCCCCACCATCTTAGAGAAGGGCATGACAGTGATTGGCTAGCTTTCTGCGGCGTCACAGGGGCTATAAAGGGGTGTACACGCCGACCGCCATCTTACTTCTGCTGATCTTAGCAAAGGTAGAGGTTGCTGCAGCTTCATCAGAAGCAGGGATATAGTTAGGGAGGGAAGATTAACCCCCAAACGGCTTGTCCTGTAGCGATTTCCACTGTCCAACACCACCTTTTTTTGCAGGGACAGTGGAGGCTATATTTTTGTGCATCAGCTCTGTAGCTTATTAGGCTGCCTTATAAGGCTCCCTGGTAGCTGCATTGCTATTTGCACGCTGCTGTGCAAACCAACTGCTTTTTTAAAAGCAAAAATCCTGTTGCTCCTTTCTGCACAGTTATCTTGTTTATTTGTCCACTCCACACTTTTGTGTGCAGCAGTCATTTTTATTGCTGCCATAGTTGTCCTGAGATCATTGTAGGGAGATTAAAATTGTACTACAGTCCTTGTATTTTTTCATATATCTTCCAGCCACTTTCTGCTCCTTACATTGTGTTGTTTTATGCACAGGGCCTGAGTTTTGGTTCAGTCTCCCAAAAAAAGGGAGATTTAAAGTCTCACAAAGTGGATATACCTCAGTCCTGTTAGTTTGTAGTATATCAGCCAGCCACTTTCTGCCACTTACATTGTGTTGTTTTATGCACAGGGCCAAAGTTTTGGTTCAGTCTCCCCCCCCCCCCCAAAAAAAAAGGGAGATTTAAATTCTCACAAGGTGGATATATCTCAGTCCTGTTAGTTTGTCGTATATCAGCCAGCCACTTTCTGCCACCTACATTGTGTTGTTTTATACACAGGGCCTGAGTTTTGGTTTAGTCTCCCAAAAAAAATAGGGAGATTTAAATTCTCACAAAGTGGATATACTGTACCTCAGTCCTGTTAGTTTGTTGTATATCAGCCAGCCACTTTCAGCCACTT
Source organism: Ranitomeya imitator (assembly GCF_032444005.1). Taxonomy (NCBI): domain Eukaryota; kingdom Metazoa; phylum Chordata; class Amphibia; order Anura; family Dendrobatidae; genus Ranitomeya; species Ranitomeya imitator. Next base: position 395,026,340 of record NC_091283.1, read on the forward strand.
ACATTGTGTTGTTTTATGCACAGGGCCAGAGTTTTGGTTCAGTCCCCCCCAAAAAAGGGGAGATTTAAATTCTCACAATGTGGATATACCTCAGTCCTGTTAGTTTGTCGTATATCAGCCAGCCACTTTCTGCCACTTACATTGTGTTATTTTATACACAGGGCCTGAGTTTTGGTTCAGTCTCCCCCCCAAAAAAAGGGAGATATACACCTTCTACCATGTTTTACAGTACCATATAACGGTTGTTATTTTGGTTAGATTTTCCAAAAAATGAGGAAGTCTGGTGGAAGAGCCCGTGGCCGTGGACGGTGGTTGCCAGCTGGTACTGATGGTGGTGGTGGTGGTGCATCTGGTGGTAGTGGCAAAAGCACAATAGCACCTAAGGCTGGAGTTGTTGAGCCAGCGTCATCATCTGGCTACTCAAAGCCTCGAAGGCTGCTTTATCTGGGAGTAGGAACACAGCTTTTAAAGCCGGAGCAGCAGTAAAAAGTTTTGGCTTTCCTTGCTGACAGCCTCTAGCTCTTTCGCCTCCTCTTCAGAAAGCGGAGGAGGATCATCCGCAGCAGCCATCTACATCGCAACAGCTGTCATCTGGCAGGTCCGTATCAGGCCAAAAACGTTTGTCAAAAACAAAAACAGTATTAGGACAGCGTGGCCATCCGGTGAAAGTAGCACACCGTACAATGCCTGAAAAGGTATTCCATAGTAGGAAGAGTGTAGTGTGGCAATTTTTTAACCAAGATCCGAATGATCAGTGCAAAGTTATCTGTAAGAAATGCTCAAAGACCTTTAGCAGAGGGAAGAATCTTCAAAATTTAAATACAACGTGCATGCTTAGACATTTAACCAGCATGCACTTGCAAGCCTGCAGTAACTACACTGCTTCCCTCACTGTAAGCCCACCGGTTAGGACACCACCTGCAGCAAATGTGGAGGTATCGTCGCAAGGCCAAAGCAGTCAGGGAATCACAAGGTTATTGGTAGGAAACACTGTATGTAGGCCAACATCAAGAATACCATCACCCACCCTCTCAATCCGCCATGTCCACCACCAACTCCGCTAGTTCCACCATACAGTATGCAGCTCTCCAGTCCAGCTCACCCTACAAGAGACTCTCGTTAGGAAAAGAAAGTACTCATCCTCTCATCTGCGTACACTGGGTTTGAGCCCCCACATTGCTATACTAATCTCGTTAGAGATGATGCCCTACCGGTTGGTTGAAAGCAAAGCTTTCAAAGACCTGATGGCCTACGCAGTACCACGCTATGACCTACCCAGTCAGCACTTCTTTGCAAGAAACGCCATCCCAGCCCTCCACCAGCATGTCAAAGACCGCATTGTCCATGCACTGAGGCAGTCAGTCAGTGGAAAGGTGCACCTCACAACAGATGCATGAACCAGTAGGCATGGCCAGGGACGTTACGTGTCCGTCACGGCGCACTGGGTTAATGTGGTTAATGCAGGGTCCACAGGGGACAGCCATAGTCGGACAGTTCTGCCTAGCCCACAGTCTAGGAAACAGTTGGCTGTAGGCGTTCGCCACCCCTCCTCCTCCTGCAGAAGCGAAAGCTCGTCCACAGAGCGCAGTCGCACGACCACTCAATCCGCAGCTGCCAGTGTTGCACATGAGGTGTCCCATTATCGAACAGCTAGTGGTAAGCGTCAGCAGGCTGTGTTACAAATGAAGTGTTTGGGCGAGAACAGACACACCGCGGAGTACTTGCAGCAACAAACTCAGTCATGGCTGGGCAGTGTACATCTTGAGGCAGGCAAGGTAGTCAGTGATAACGGAAGGAATTTTATGGCTGCCATAGCCCTTTCAGAACTGAAACACATACCTTGCCTGGCTCACACCTTGAACCTGGTGGTGCAGTGCTTCCTCAAAAATTATCCGGAGTTACCAGCCCTGATCCTGAAGGTGTGAAGACTTTGCTCGCACATCCGCGGGTCGCCCGTACACTCCAGCCGTATGCTGAACCATCAGCGATCGCTGAATCTTCCCCAGCACCGCCTAATAATCGACGTTGCAACAATGTGGTACTCCACACTGCACAGGGTTCAGAGGCTATGCAAACAGAGGCGTGCTGTAATTAATTTGTGGGAGGATACACATACACGGGCAGGCACTTGGATGGCAGACATGGAGTTGTCTGGTGTGCAGTGGTCGAAGCTACAAGACCTCTGTCAAGTCCTTCAGTGTTTTGAGGAATGCACACGGCTGGTAAGTGCAGACGACGCCATCATAAGCATGAGCATCCCACTAATGCGTCTGCTGATGCAAAGTTTGACGCACATTAAAGAGCAGGCGTCTGCAGCTGAGGAGGAGGAAAGCCTTGATGACAGTCAGCCATTGTCTACTCAGGGAACTCTCCTGGACGAGGTGGCGGACGAAGAGGAGGAGGATGATGAGAATGAATATTTTTGGGAGGAGGATGCTTCTCATGGGGCAATAGAAACTGGTGGAGTTGCAAGGTCAGGTACAGGGTTTTTGCGGGACACAAGTGATGTTGATTTGCAAGAAAGTGCTCCTCAACCCAGCACAAGCAGTGAATTGACACCTGGAACATTGGCCCACATGGCTGAGTATGCCTTGCGTATCCTAAAAAGGGACCCCCGCATTATCAAAATCATGACCGATGACGATTACTGGGTGGCCTGCCTCCTGGATCCACGATATAAAGGAAAATTACAAAATATCATGCCACATGAGAACCTTGAGCAAATATTGGCTACCAAACTAGCAACTCTTGTAGACTGGTTCAGGCATTCCCAGCACACAGCGGCGGTGATGGTTCTCACACGAGCCGTAGGGGGCAACATGACAGAGGTGTTAGAGGTGCACAAATCCGAAGTGGCGTTGGACAGAGGGGTTTTATTACCAGGTTGTGGAGTGATTTCGCAATGACCGCTGACACGACAGGTACTGCTGCATCGATTCAAAGTGACAGGAGACAGCATTTGTCCAGTATGGTTATGAACTACTTTTCCTCCCTTATCGATGTTCTCCCTCACAGGTCATTCCCCTTTGATTACTGGACATCCAAAATTGACACCTGGCCTGAATTGGCAGAATATGCATTACAGGAGCTCGCTTGCCCTGCTGCTAGTGTGCTATCAGAAAGATTCTGCAGTGCTGCTGGTTCAATACTGACCGAAAAAAGGACACGTCTGGCTACCCAGAATGGTGATGATCTAACCTTCATTAAAATGAACCAATCATGGATTTCAAATTATTTTGCCCCACCTTCCCCTGCTGACACGTAGCTTGCCTGAAAAATGTCTTGCTTTTGGCCTCCTCTTACTGACTTCTCCAATTCCTCCATTTGCAGCTGCTGAATGTCCACCATAGCACCATAGGCCATTTTATACCTCCCTAAATGGGCTGACTTCCCCCACAGGGCCGTGGTCACCACCTGGAGCAAGCACCCGTGCGAGTGCCGTTTGCCTGGACAGGTGGGTGGGCCCACTCTTGGGCGACGGCAGTGGCACAGGGCCCCTCATAGTGCAATGAAGTGTCTCTGACGGTGGTGGTGCACAACCAACGTCAGACACACTGTCGTAATATGAGGGGCTCTGTGCCAGTACCGCCGCCCACGAGAAAGTGTTCCCCCCCAGCTCGAACAGTGCTCTACCTCTTGCAATACTTAACCTCTCCCTGCTCCACCACTGTGTAGTCTGTGCTGTTAAATCCTTCAATGGCACTGCCAATACAAATTTGTTGAAATGATAGATGATAGTTAAAATATACAGGGGCCCTGGCCTCCATTTAGACCAGTTAATACTTTGCGCCTACTACCACTGTCTGCTACTCAGCAGAGGAGCCCAACCCTGTACCTAGTTATGCCACCCGTTTATTTATGAACAATTTTTTGGCAGACATTTAGGGTGGTTTCACACTTGCGTTTTTGTCTGCAGTGTTTTTTGCACAAAAAAAGCATGCGTTTTTTTCCCTATATTTAACATTGAAAACGCATGCGTTTTTTTGTGTACGCGTTTGGACGCGTTTTCAATCGCATGCGTTTTTTTACTGCATGCGTTCATTTTCAAAAATGCAACTTGTAGTATTTTTGAGAGGCGTTTTTTGGACACAAAAAAACGCATGCGTTTTCATGCGTTTTTTTGGGTCAAAAAACACATTGGAGTCAATGGGAACGCATCCGTTATTTTGTGCATGCGTTTGCATGCGTTAAAAATGCATGCGTTTTTTTTAAAAAAAACATAAAAACACACTGATAAACCACCCCACACCATAAAATTGATAAAGGGATCCTACCCCTAACCCTACCCCTAACCCTACCCCTAATCCCTTTAAGGGTAGGGTTAGGGGTAGGGTTAGGGTTAGGATCCCTTTAGGGTTAGGATCCCTACCCCTAACCCTAGCTCTTTCTGTTTATAGTGGGTTTTTTACTTTACTTTGATGATTGGCAGCTGTCACAAATTTATCTGCATGCGTTTAAAAAACGCAAACGCATGAAAAAGCGCATGTAAACGCGTCAAAACGCCGCGTTTTTTTCACCACATGCAAAAACGCATGCGTCAAAAAAACGCAGCGTTTGCACGCGTTTACATACGTTTTTTCACCATGCGTTTTTTTTAAACGCATGCGTTTTGAAACGCAAGTGTGAAACCAGCCTTAGCCCACTTTATTATTTGGGCCTACTAACTGTGTCTGCCACTCATTACAGTTGTCCTCCACTGAACAAAGCAATACCGCCTGTTTAGTCCTGTTATCAGTTTTGAACTGCATTTAGCCTACTTTAATATTTGGGCCTACTAACTGTGTCTGCCACTCATTACAGTTGTCCTCCACTGAACAAAGCAATGCCACCTGTTTAGTCCTGTTACCAGTTTTGAACTGCATTTAGCCTACTGTAATATTTGGGCCTAGTAACTGTGTCTGCCACTCATTACAGTTGTCCTCCACTGAACAAAGCAATGCCGCCTGTTTAGTCCTGTTACTAGTTTTGAACTGCATTTAGCCTACTTTAATATTTGGGCCTACTAACTGTGTCTGCCACTCATTACACTTGTCCTCCACTGAACAAAGCAATGCCGCCTGTTTAGTCCTGTTACCAGTTTTGAACTGCATTTAGCCTACTGTAATATAATAGGACGCCAGTCACACTGATAGGTGTGGTGCACAGTGTCTGGTATGCAGCCTATTAATGACGCCCCTTGTATTAACAGGCGGGCTGCCCAGCACTATAATATGCAGCACACAGTGACAGACGCCCCAGAAAAACCTAACCAACATAAAGAGGCCTGGCCACATCCTGCAAAAAAGGATATGATATAGTGCAAAAAAATGCATGCGTATGATAAAAACATACAGTATATGAGGTATTGGTTTAATATTTTGTCCAAAATAAAGTAAGCCCGCAACCCAACGTCAAGGGTCCCCATAATATTGCGGGTCCTATCACTAATATCAAAAACCAGCTAACATCTGTATTGATTACCCTGCAGAGTTTAGTGTCATCTGCAAATATTGAAATTCTGCTCTGAATGCCCCCTACAAGGTAATTAATAAATATGTTAAAAAGAAGAGGGCCCAGTACTGACCCCTGTGGTACCCCACTGCTAACCGCTACCCAGTCCGAGTGTGCTCCATTAATAACCACCCTTTGTTTCCTATCCCTGAGCCAGCTCTTAACCCACTTACACATATTTTCCCCTATCCCCATTATTCTCATTTTATGTATCAACCTTTTGTGTGGCACCTTATCAAAAGCTTTTGAAAAGTCCATATACACTACGTCCACTGGGTTCCCTTGGTCCAGTCCGGAACTTACCTCTTCATAGAAGCTGATCAGATTAGTCTGACATGAACGGTCCCTAGTAAATCCGTGCTGATACTGGGTCATGAGGTTATTCCTCTTCAGATACTCCAGTATAGCATCCCTTAGAATGCCCTCCAGTATTTTACTCACAGTAGAGGTTAAGCTTACTGGCCTATAATTACCGAGTTCAGTTTTTGTCCCCTTTTTGAATATTGGCACCACATTTGCTATACGCCAGTCCTGTGGTACAGACCCTGTGATTATGGAGTCTTTAAAGATTAAAAATAATAGTCTATCAATGACTGTAATTAATTCCTGCAGTACTCGGGGGTGTATCCCATCTGGGCCCGGAGATTTGTAAATTTTAGTGATTTTTAGACGTACTTCCTGCTGGGTTAAGCAGGTGACATTTAATGGGGAATTTTTATCACTAGTCATTTTGTCTGCCATGGGATTTTCTTGTGTAAATACTGATGAATAAAAGTCATTTAGCATATTGGCTTTTTCCTCATCCTCATCCACCATTTCACCCAGACTATTTTTAAGGGGGCCAACACTATCATTTTTTAGTTTCTTACTATTTACGTAGTTAAAGAATATTTTGGGATTATTTTTACTCTCTCTGGCAATGAGTCTCTCTGTCTCAATCTTTGCTGTCTTGATTTGCTTTTTACAGAATTTATTTAATTTTTTGTATTTAATGCCTCATCACTACCTACTTCCTTTATTTCTCTAAATGCTTTCTTTTTGTCACTTATTGCACCCCTTACAGCTCTATTTAGCCATATTGGTTTCCTCCTATTTCTAGTATGTTTATTCCCATACGGTGTATACTGTGCACAGGTACTATCCAGGATGCTAATAAATGTCTCACATTTTCTTTGCGTATTTTTATGTCTCAGGATATCGTCCCAGTTAATTGCACCAAGATCATCTCTCATCCGTTGGAAATTTGCCCTCCTGAAGTTTAGTGTCCTTGTAACCCCTCTACTACACATCTTATTAAAGGATCCATGAAAACTTATTATTTTGTGATCACTATTCCCCAAGTGACCCCCAACCCTTATATTTGATATGCGGTCTGGCTTGTTACCGTATATACTTGAGTATAAGCCGAGATTTTCAGCCCATTTTTTTGGGCTGAAAGTCCCCCTCTCGGCTTATACTCGAGTCATATACCCGGGTGTCAGCAGGGGAGGGGGAGCGGGGGCTGTGTAATCATACTTACCTGCTCCCAGCGCGGTCCCTGCAGTCCCTGGCTTCTCCGGCGCTGCAGCTTCTTCCTGCACTGAGCGGTCACATGGCACCGCTCATTACAGAAATGAATAGGCAGCTCCACCCCCATAGGGGAGGAGCCGCATATTCATTGCTGTAAATGATCGGTGCCATGTGACCGCTCAATTACAGGAAGAAGCTGCAGCGCCGGAGAAGCCAGGGACTGCAGGGACCGCGCCGCAGCAGGTAAGGGGAGCGCAGCGCTATATTTACCTGCTCCTCGCTCCGGCTCCGTCTGCAGCGTCCTCTAGCAATGACGCTCAGGCTAGAGGGCGCTGTGACGTAGTCAGTGCGCGCCCTCTGCTGAGCGTCAGTGCTGGAGACGGAGCCGCATAGGAGCAGGTAATTATTGAAAGCGCCGGCGTCCTGAGAAGAGAGGTGAGTATGTGATTTTTTTTTTTTTTTATGGCAGCACCAGCAGCATTCTAAGGAGCACCTATGGGGCCATAAAGGTGCAGAGCATATAAGGGGCACAGCATTATAAGGAGCACCTATGGGGCCATAAAGGTGCAGAGCATATATGGGGCACAGCATTATAAGGAGCACCTATGGGGCCATAAAGGTGCAGAGCATATATGGGGCACAGCATTATAAGGAGCACCTATGGGGCCATAAAGGTGCAGAGCATATAAGGGGCACAGCATTATAAGGAGCACCTATGGGGCCATAAAGGTGCAGAGCATATATGGGGCACAGCATTATAAGGAGCACCTATGGGGCCATAAAGGTGCAGAGCATATATGGGGCACAGCATTATAAGGAGCACCTATGGGGCCATAAAGGTGCAGAGCATATATGGGGCACAGCATTATAAGGAGCACCTATGGGGCCATAAAGGTGCAGAGCATATAAGGGGCACAGCATTATAAGGAGCACCTATGGGGCCATAAAGGTACAGAGCATATATGGGGCACAGCATTATAAGGAGCACCTATGGGGCCATAAAGGTGCAGAGCATATAAGGGGCACAGCATTATAAGGAGCACCTATGGGGCCATAAAGGTGCAGAGCATATATGGGGCACAGCATTATAAGGAGCACCTATGGGGCCATAAAGGTGCAGAGCATAAATGGGGCACAGCATTATAAGGAGCACCTATGGGGCCATAAAGGTGCAGAGCATATATGGGGCACAGCATTATAAGGAGCACCTATGGGGCCATAAAGGTGCAGAGCATATATGGGGCACAGCATTATAAGGAGCACCTATGGGGCCATAAAGGTGCAGAGCATAAATGGGGCACAGCATTATAAGGAGCACCTATGGGGCCATAAAGGTGCAGAGCATATAAGGGGCACAGGATTATAAGGAGCACCTATGGGGCCATAAAGGTGCAGAGCATATATGGGGCACAGCATTATAAGGAGCATCTATGGGGCCATAAAGGTGCAGAGCATATATGGGGCACAGCATTATAAGGAGCACCTATGGGGCCATAAAGGTGCAGAGCATAAATGGGGCACAGCATTATAAGGAACACCTACGGGGCCATAAAGGTGCAGAGCATATATGGGGCACAGCATTATAAGGAGCATTTATGGGGCCATAATCAAAGGTGCAGAGCATATATGGGGCACAGCATTATAAGGAGCACCTATGGGGCCATAAAGGTGCAGAGCATATATGGGGCACAGCATTATAAGGAGCACCTATGGGGCCATAAAGGTGCAGAGCATATATGGGGCACAGCATTATAAGGAGCACCTATGGGGCCATAAAGGTGCAGAGCATAAATGGGGCACAGCATTATAAGGAGCACCTATGGGGCCATAAAGGTGCAGAGCATATATGGGGCACAGCATTATAAGGAGCACCTATGGGGCCATAATCAAAGGTGCAGAGCATATATGGCACAGCATTATAAGGAGCATCTATGGGGCCATAATCAACGGTGCAGAGCATTCTATATAGCACAGTTGTATATGGAGCATCTATGGGGCAATAATGAACGGTATGGAGCATCTATTTTTATTTTTGAAATTCACCGGTAAATGCTGCATTTTCTACCCTAGGCTTATACTCGAGTCAATAAGTTTTCCCAGTTTTTTGTGGCAAAATTAGGGGGGTCGGCTTATACTCGGGTCGGCTTATACTCGAGTATATACGGTAGTTAATATTAGGTCTAGAAGTGTCCCCCTTCTTGTTGGGTCCTGAACCAATTGTGAAAGGTAATTTTCTCTCATAGTTGTCAAAAACAGATTACCTTTGCTGGAACTGCAGGTTTCTGTTCCCAATCTATTTCAGTGTAGTTGAAGTCCCCCATAATAATGATTTCCCCTTGAATCGCAGCTTCATCTATTTGCTTTACGAGGATATTCTCCATTGCTTCCATTATTTTTGGAGATTTATAACAAACCCCTATCAGTAATTTCTTATTTTTCCCCCTCCCCTTATCTCCACCCACAGGGACTCTACATTTTCATTAGATTCACCTATATTATCACACAGGATGGATTTTAACGACGATTTTACATATAGACACACCCCTCCCCCTCGCCTATCCATTCGGTCATTTCTGAACAGACTATAGCCCTGCAAGTTAACAGCCCAGTCATGGTTCTCATCCAGCCACGTTTCAGATATCATAATTATGCTCCAACAACATTAATTCTAATTCGTCCATTTTGTTGGCGAGACTTCTGGCATTAGTATACATGCACTTGATGTTCCTCTCTGTACCTCTATTCTTTCTTAAATTATTAACTGTTCTAACCACACACCCCATGCCACCGCCACCCCCATCTTCCTTATTTGTGCCCATGTCTCTATCTGCACTATCTTCCCCTCCTATAAAATGAATACCCTCCCCCCAATCCCTAGTTTAAACACTCCTCCAACCTTCTAGCTATTTTCTCCCCCAACACCGCTGCACCCTCCTCATTGAGGTGCAGCCCGTCCCTAGCGTAGAGCCTGTAGCCAACTGAGAAGTCGGCCCAGTTCTGCAGGAACCCTAACCCATCCTTCCTACACCAATTCTTGAGCCACTTATTAACCTCCCTAATCTCCCGTTGCCATTCTGGCGTGGCACGTGGCAGTGGAAGAGGGGATTGCTTTGGATTTTCTAACCAACAAATGTTCCTCCTGAGCAGTTGTCTTGCGGGGTCTGCCGCACCTGGGCTTGTCAAACACATCTCCAGTCTCTTCAAATCTTTTTTTAATTTTTTGTACTTGACGCTGAAACACATTAAAGGTGCCAGCCACCTCTGCAGTGGAACTGGTCTTCAGCCTCTTGATAATCCAGGCTTTGGTCGCAGGGTGGATTTTTGGTATGTTGTCAGAGCTCAAGTTGCAGTTCAAGTGAAGGTCTGGGGTGCTTGATTTCTTTTTATACACACACACTAATTAACCGATCATTTACTGAGCACAGGAGAGGATGTAAACTAGGATTGGGTGCATTATATGACCAGGCGACAAAACTTTTGTCTTGCCAAAATCTGACCATTCTGTGTCCATTAAGTGATCAATATTTCTGCATTGATGCCAATTTATTTTTTAACCTGAACCACATTTCGGAGGGTTTCAGCTTTCAAAAGAATAATTTATACAACCAATGGATGAATTTAACGTCAGGTTATAAGATTTTATTTACATAACATGGATAAGCGACATAATTTCTGTCAGGGAGTGTAGAGGACACGGGTGCTGTGACTAATGATCGTCTAAAGATTAAAATGTGCAGTTATTACAGCATAAGACATTCATTCTGCATTCAATACCAAATTGGCATCTACACCAGGCCAAATGCCAGTTCAGTATCAAAACGAACCTTTTACTATGTCTTTACTGGTTTGATGGTAATTGTCAGCAGTCCCTGAGCCCTTCATTTTTTGCCATATCGTTGTGCATCTTGTGATGTTTTTCCTTCATTGCTCTGGAAAGGAGCAGCAGCTGACAGACCATAATTCTACAAGCCTTTACAAGCGTCATGTCTGTAGATGCACAACTCCAGAAGGTGAGCTCATCCTTCACTAATCTACCCATATCTCCACCTTCTTGGGTTTACAGCACATAGGAGGCACCATGACTTTTTTTTTACCACAATTATTACTTCTGATCCAGAAGGCAGCAAAATGATTGATCAGCCAAAGGCTGCACTGTTATGTACAAGAGAATTTTCTCACTGTAAAAACCTTAATAGCATTTTTTTTTACAAACGGAATATATTGTTCTACTGTGTGATGTTACTGTGACACTAAATCCATTCTCACGGATAAGCCATGACTCGAGATAATCAAGGAATCTGAGATCAAAAGCAAGGATGGTACATCATAAACAGAGGGAAGAGACAAAGGCATAGTCAGGTAACTGTCCAAGGTCAAAATACAAGGAGAATAGCGGATCAGAAAAAAGGGTTTAAATAAATGGAGGGTCAGAACGAGGTCCAAGGTCAGGCAACGAAAGATCATCAAGCAAAACACTAGGCACATAGAAAACCAATGACACATAGCTGAAGCTACTTCTGGCAGAGGTCTGGAACTAACAGCCCAGCTAAATAGCCATGCAATAACCTGGGGCAATGAACACCTGAAGACAGCCCAGGTCCTCCCAGTCTCAGATTGGACGACTGAGTTGTTAATCAAAACAACGACAGCTCAGCACCAGACTGGACACTGAGCTGTCAAACAAAGTACTGTCAGCTTGCTTCAGCACGCCCTTGTACCAGGTTGGTTGGCTGAGCCATCAATAACTGCATCCCAGACAAACTAAAGTAAAGGTATATTTTTTGAGTAAAATGTAAATTGTTCTTTTAGTCTATAAACTTCTGGTAACATATCTCCGAATTTCCAAGCAATAAATTTAGTATTTTTTTTCTGCAAAGGAGAAATGGTCAAAATTAAAAAAAAAAAAAAAAACAGGGCTTTCAGACCTCAAATAATGCAAAGAAAACAAGTTCATAATCATTTAGAAACAACAATACTAATGTTTTAACTCAGGAAGAGTTCAGAAATCAATATTTTGTGGAATAACCATGATTTTTAATCACAGCTTTCATGTGTCTTGGCATGCTTTCCACCAGTCTTTCACACTGCTCCTGGCGCAAAAATTTAAGCAGTTCTTCTTTGTTTGATGGCTTGTGACTCTCGATTACATTCCAGAGGTTTTCAATGGGTTCAGGTCTGGAGATTTGGCTGCCCATGACAGGGTTTCGATGTGGTGGTTTCTTAATTTTTGCCAGAGCTGTATTTTGTGCAATCATAACAACCTGTACAATACAGTGAGCACATTAATTATGGTGAGCGGCAAATGGCAACACCGTGGTGGTTGAATTCTTTTTATCCATGTTTTTATAATGGTTAAAAATGTGTCATGCAGAACTTTGTTTTCTTTTCTAAAAATGGTTATATTACAGTATAACTTATGGAATCCAGACGAACCCCAATTGTGCCAGCTGAGCAACAGATCAGTTTGGAACATGAATTAATTTATTCTGTTTTAAAAGAAAGAAAAAAACAGAAACCAGGCAAACAAGACCTCAAAACACAAATGTGAACACAGCCTATATCTGTCCGCCAAAAAAAGGGAGACATGTTTTATCAGATTTGCGGATTAACCTCCTAAAAATAGGGCGATTTTTTAAATTTAATTATTTTATTTTTTTTGTTTTTTTTTCTTTTGTATTTTTCTCTTCTTATTCCAAGAACCGTAACTTTTTTTTATTTTTCCTTCAATATACTTCCGAGGGCTTGTTTTTTTGGACAAGTTGTACTTATGAATGACATAACCCATTTTATCATGTTATGTACTGGAAAGCAGGAAGAAATTCCAAGTTTGTTGCTAAAGCAGAAATAATGCAATTCCGCAATTGTTTTTTTACTTACAGCATTAATTTTACTGTAAAAATGATCTACTAATATGATTCTCCAGGTCAGTCCGATTACAGAGATACCAAAGATGCATAGTTTTTGTTTCATTTAACCCCTTCAAGACTGTTGACGTGCATGTACGTCATCAGCTGTGTCCCTGCCTTTGATGCAGGCTCACATGCGGAGGCTGCATCTTTCCCCACACTTAATGGTTGGCTTAAACTTTTTCACTGATGTACCCGTGGTTGTTAACCAGGTAACGCGCAGACAGGAAGCACGTCATTGATCCTGCCCATCAGTGCATCCATCACATGATCATGGGCTGCCGATGGGTTGCCATGACCGCTGGGGGTCTTCTGAAGACCTGTCATTACGATCCTCCTGTGCTTAACCACTGCTATGCATACCACAGGTGATCTGACAATTGGAGATTCAAGTATCCTAAAAGGGACTATTAAAAACAGTAAAAAGAAAAAAAGTTTAAAGAAAAAACCAAAAAGCGTATAGTCTTAAATCAACCCCCTTTTCCCGATTTCAAAATTAAAAAAAATACATATATTTGGTATCGCCATGTTCAGAAATGTCCAATCTACCAAAATATAAAACAAATTAATCAAATCAGTGTACGGCGTAATGGTAACGAGAAAAAAACAAAAAAACATCAGAATTATAAAAAAAATTTTTAGTCGCCGCAACATTGCAATAAAATGCAATAGCAGGAAATCAAAACATCGTATCCACCCTAAAATAGTATCAGTAAAAATGTCAGTTCAGGGGGCAAAATATAACCACATCTACACAGCCCTATGTCCCGAAAAATGAAAACATTGCAGCTTTTCGGGAAAATGGCTACAAAACGATCCTATTCTCTCACATCTTTTTTAGTCCCTCTCCCCAACTGTCACTACCTACCTAACTAAAATATTTAACCTCTTTTTTTAACGGATACTTACAGTGCCTACAAGTAGTATTCAACCCCCTGCAGATTTAGCAGGTTTAATAAGATGCAAATAAGTTAGAGCCTTCAAACTTCAAACAAGAGCAGGATTTATTAACAGATGCATAAATCTTACAAACCAAAAAGTTTTGTTGCTCAGTTAAATATTTATAAATTTTAAACATAAAAGTGTGGGTCAATTATTATTCAACCCCTAGGTTTAATATTTTGTTGAATAACCTTTGTTTGCAATTACAGCTAATAATCGTCTTTTATAAGACCTGATCAGGCCGACACAGGTCTCTGGAGTTATCTTGGCCCACTCCTCCATGCAGATCTTCTCCAAGTTATCTAGGTTCTTTGGGTGTCTCATGTGGACTTTAATCTTGAGCTCCTTCCACAAGTTTCCAATTGGGTTAAGGTCAGGAGACTGACTAGGCCACTGCAACACCTTGATTTTTTGCCTCTTGAACCAGGCCTTGGTTTTCTTGGCTGTGTGCTTTGGGTCGTTGTCTTGTTGGAAGATGGAATGACAACCCATCTTAAGATCTTTGATGGAGGAGCAGAGGTTCTTGGCAAAAATCTCCATGTAGGCCATGCTATCCATCTTCCCATGGATGCGGACCAGATGACCAGGCCCCTTGGCTGAGAAACAGCCCCACAGCATGATGCTGCCACCACCATGCTTAACTGTAGGGATGGTATTCTTGGGGTCGTATGCAGTGCCATCCAGTCTCCAAACGTCATGTGTGTGGTTGGCACCAAAGATCTCGATCTTGGTCTCATCAGACCAGAGAACCTTGAACCAGTCAGTCTCAGAGTCCTCCAAGTGATCATGAGCAAACTGTAGACGAGTCTTGACATGACGCTTTGAAAGTAAAGGTACCTTACGGGCTGGTCTGGAACGGAGACCATTGCGGTGGAGTACGTTACTTATGGTATTGACTGAAACCAATGTCCCCACTGCCATGAGATCTTCCCGGAGCTCCTTCCTTGTTGTCCTTGTGTTAGCCTTGACTCTTCGGACAAGCCTGGCCTCGGCACGGGAGGAAACTTTCAAAGGCTGTCCAGGCCGTGGAAGGCTAACAGTAGTTCCATAAGCCTTCCACTTCCGGATGATGCTCCCAACAGTGGAGACAGGTAGGCCCAACTCCTTGGAAAGGGTTTTGTACCCCTTGCCAGCCTTGTGACCCTCCACGATCTTGTCTCTGATGGCCTTGGAATGCTCCTTTGTCTTTCCCATGTTGACCATGTATGAGTGCTGTTCACAAGTTTGGGGAGGGTCTTAAATAGTCAGAAAAGGCTGAAAAAAGAGATAATTAATCCAAACATGTGAAGCTCATTGTTCTTTGTGCCTGAACTACTTCTTAATACTTTAGGGGAACCAAACAGAATTCTGGTGGGTTGAGGGGTTGAATAATAAATGACCCTCTGAAAAGACTTTTCACAATTTAAAAAAAAAATAAACAAAGAAATAACATTCTTTTTTGTTAATTCCAAATGTGTAAACCTGCTAAATCTGCAGGGGGTTGAATACTACTTGTAGGCACTGTATCTTCCTCATTCAAGCACAACATCTTAACCCCTTTACTTAAAGGAAACTCTCACCAGATCAGGAATAACACTGGTAACCTGCAGAAATGGGGTTAATCTGCAGGTTAACAGAACTTTGATGCTGTCCAGAGCCTGCGAATGCAGCGGGGAGAAAATGATCTTTTTTTTCTCCCCCAGTATTTGGTATTTAGTCAAGGGGGTCGGTGCCAGGTTAAGTCACTGCTGAGTATACCGAGCAACCTCTGTAACCACGCCCCCAGCTCTGACTGACAGCCGGCCGCAATGTAGAGCTGGGGCGCGGTTACAGCAGCCACTCTGTATACATTGACTGAACACATGGCACCCCCGCCTCCATTACTGAAACCGAATCCTGGCTGGGAAAATGAAGTTCATTTTCTCACGCTGCATGCGGGAGCCGGACCGCATATTAAAGCTATTAACTCGCAGATAAATGCCTTTTCTGCAGGTTAACAGCTTTATTCCTGGTGACGGGTTCCTTTAAAAAAACATCCCTCCACCAAAACTGCACTGCTAATTACAGACCAGGCTTTAATCTCCCCTTCTTCTCAAAACTCGAATCCTTGATACATTCTTGTCTAATCCATTATCTCTCAGATAACTATTTTTTTTAACCATTTAGAATCCAGTTTCCATTCTTTACACTCTACTGAAACGCCCCATACTAAAGTCTCTAATGATCTACTAATGACTAAATCCAAAGGTCACTGCTCCCTGCTGATTCTTCTGGGTGTCTCTGCAGCATCTGACACTGTGGACCATCAGCTCTTCCTCACTATGCTCTGCTTCATTGGCCTCAAGGAAACCATTCTCTCTTGGTTCTCCACCTACCTTTCTGACAACTTCTTTACTGTATAATTTGCCGGCTCTTCTTCCTCTAAGCTTTCACTCACTGTTGAGGTTTCTCAAGGTTCAGTCCTCTCCTCTTCTGTCTATATACTGCCCCTTTTGGACAAACTATCAGCAGATTCAGTTTCCAATACAATCTACATAATGATGACATCCAATGATACACCTCTTCTCCTGACATCACTCCCACATTATGGGACTATTATCCTCCAAAATCTAAACCTCCCACTTCCATCTCCAAAGCACCTCTTGTGCTGTGCCTGTTTTCTTGAATGTATTAGCCAAGATCATCCAATAAATACCTATCCCCCAAATTTTTAAGCATGCTTTAAAACTACATCTTTTTAGACAGGAATATAACCTCACTTCACTAATCTAACTCTTCACTGTTCCCCCTTTCTAAATTTTCCTCAAAAGATGGCCCCCCGATTCATTTTACTCCACATCCTCCGTGCACCCATTAGAACTTGGTAACTGCTGTAATACAGGGGGGTTGGTGCAGTGTGACAGATAGGCAGGGACCACGGGAAAATTCACAGCAAACGTGTTTAATGTTCACACAACTCACACAGTGCAGAGCACACGGTATCCTCCGGATCGCAGCTGGAGTGATACAACAGTCCTTACACAAGACCGGTTGTCAAGGGCGACTGCACCACTGTATCAGGCTGCGGGGTGCCAGGGGTTCGCTGCTCTTGGCTCTGTGTTAGCTCACACATGCTGGACACTGCAAAGCCACATGCTATGCTACTTGCAATCAAACACTGACACACCAAAACCCTATACTGCAGGGTTTTTAACTGGAATCTGTGGCCATGAGCCACCTGTAAGACCCTGCTTTGGGAAGCGGACCGCCCTACTACCATCCTGTAGTAGGCTTCAAAAATAAAAGCCCTTACCGGGTTTTCCTGAACATTGCCTTGGTGAAATAGCTTGACCAGGTCCACACTTACTTTTCCTTTGCCTTGTGACTCACAGGCATCCTGCTGTGAATACAAGGCACTCCAGCGGGTCTAATAGGACTCCATCCGCATCCTCCCATATGATTCCCTCAGTGCTTCACATACCCCCCCTCGATTCAAATTTGTGAGGTTGAACACTTATCACCATACAAGGGGCCTGTGATAGAGCATCTGCATTTCCCTGCGATTTCTCCACCCGATGTTCAACGGTGAAATAAAAGTTCTGCAGGGATAGAAACCTTCTGGTGACCCGAGCTTTCCTCTCCTTGGCATTCCTCATCCATACCAAGGGTGAATGATCTGTCACCAAATGAAACAGTCAACTGAGTAAATAATAGCATAGGGAGTTCAAGGCCCACTTAATGGCAAGGCACTCCTCCTCCACTACACTATAATTTTTTCTGCCGGGGTGGGTTTCCCACATAGGTAAGTGTCTGGATGTTCCTCTCTGTTCATCTCCTGTAACAAGACCGCTCCTACGCCCATGTTAAAGCCATCCGTCTGTACGATGAAGCGTTTCTGGAAGTAGGGGCTAATGAGGATGGGCTGTCCGCACAGCGCCACCTTCATAGATTGGTACGCTTCCTCCGCCTGGAGGTTCCACCAAACCATGACCAACTTCTTTTCCTCGAGCTTCCCAAGAAACGCTCTCACCTGTTTGGTGATCACAGGTCGGGGCCAGTTCTGAATGGCCTCAATTTTATTTATTTGGGGTTTGATAACCCCACGGCCTATCAAATATCACAAATACCGGGCTTCCTTGACACCGATGTACACCGATATGCGCAACAGTTTTATCTTGAGGAGCCTGCACAGTTCCTTCGTCACCTTGGACATGAAAGAAGTCCCCTGATCAGTGAGGATCTCCTTCGGTAGCCCAAGGCGACAGAACATGGCAAACAACTCCCAGGAGGTAAGCTTAGCAAGGTGTGCCAAAGCGGAATGGCCTCTGGGTACCGGGTGGCGTAGTCTACGACTACGATTATGTGTTGGTGGCCCTGGGTGGATTTTGCAATTTGCCCTACCAGATCCATAGCAATCCACTCAAAATGTACCTCTATAATGGGCAGAGAGCAGTTTGTGGTGGGTGAGGTTAGTTGGCACTGCGAACACATATCACAGTACCTCTGGACCTCAGCGAAGACCCCTTACCAAAAAAAAGCTGCAGTATGAGCTCCTGTGTCTTTTTGGCCCCCAAATGCCCTCCCAGCATATGGGTGTGAGCCATGTTGATCACCACCTGATGGTAGGGATGGGGCACTACCAGTTGCTCTACCACCTCATCCCGGATTTTATCAACCCTGTATAATAACTCCTGGTTGATCGCTGTACGTGGGAACACCGTCTCAGCACCTGATTGCTGAGCCACCCCATTTACCTTGATTACTCTTCCCCGTGCTTGGGTTAGAGTGGGATCCTGGAGCTGAGCTGTCCCAAACTTACCAGGGGACATTTCCAGCTCGGAGATGGGTGGGGTCTCCTCGACCTTTCCTGCCAATTCCTCTAGGGGAAACCTATCGGATTTACACTCTGTCCCTAGGTTGGCCACCCCAGCGGCATGTATCCCTGACTCGGGATCTTCAGGTTCCGCAACTGGAATAACATTTACCCTGGGAGGGTTAACCCTGGTCTCCCACAGGGACCAGAACAGAGGCAAGTTTCTTACCAACACAGTCTCATATGGAAGGGTCTTCACCATTCCCATCACGTTTTATTTCTCCACATGGTGTGGAAAACGTAACCTCTGCGGTTGGGTACTCTAGGAGTTCCCCATGTATACACATCACCCCCACTTTCCATCCATTGGGGTTGTCCCCAGCAATAAGAGACCCATGGACCCAAGTCACTAAGCTTACCGAGTCCAAGAGAGCCTCCATTTGGTACCTGTTGACGAGTACCTGGCACAGTTGGGGTTTGCTGCCGTCAGTGCCTGTAGATGCGGTGCAGATGTGCTGGGTGTACATAGATACTCGGTGAGTATACCCGCGGTCCATGGGTTCAGCTTTTAGGGGGCAGTTGGCAACGTCAACACTTAATAGCTGCTGCATGACTGGACCTTGGTGCTGACTTAGTGGAAACGAGACTTCTGTCACCCTCACTCCGGATTACCCCCTCAGTACGGGCTCGGTTCTGATTAGCCCCACCAGATGATTCTGGACCTTTCCTAGGCTCCTGGGTTGGCGGGGCCAGTCATGAGATCTGAAGTGGAGCAGTGTCCCGTATAAAGTCCTGAGTGGCTGTATACCACTCAACCAATCCAACCACCTGGCCCAGAGACCCGAGTCCCCTTGCCCCACCCAACGCTGTATGGCTGCTGGCAGAGCCCTCACTAGCGAGTCATCCACCACCCTCTCTACCATCTGGAAGGGAGTTAAGGTCTCAGGCTGGAGCCATTTTTTCACCAGCTGCAGCAAATCATATGACTGAGACCTGGCAGGATGAGACTCCACAAAAGACCATTGGAATACCCGTTGTGCACATACATATGTGTTAACCCCCAGTCTGGCAAGGATCTCACCTTTCAATTTACCATAGTCCAGGGCATCGTCCCGACTGAGGTGCAGGTAGGCTTTCTGGGCATCTCCTGTCAGGAAGGGGGCCACCACTTCAGCCCACTGGGAACATGCCAAGCTTTCCCGCTGTGCGGTGCACTCAAAGACTGTGAGGAATGCCTCCATGTCATACTCAGGACCCATCTTCCTCAGCATTGACCGGTCTTTGTACCGTGCCTCCGAACGGACCATTGTCGTTAGGGAGGATGTCTCACGAAGAGCCGCAATCTATTACAAGATCAAATTGTTAGTTTGCTGCTGCTGCTGTAGTTGCTGCTGCTGAAACTCCTGCAACTTCTGCTGTTGCGCTTGAGAGACTGCCAATGGTCTTAGTATTTCCTCCATCTTGTCTGTAGTCTTGGGCTGCAGATTTGGAGGACTGATCACAGACATGCAGCACGCTTTCGGGTATACCTTAGTTCATAATACCCACATTCTCCAACCATGTAATGCAGCGGGGTTGGTGCAGTGTGACAGATAGGCAGGGACCACAAGAAAGTTCACAGCAAACATGTTTAATGTCCACACAAATCACACAGTGCACAGCACACCGTTATCTCCGGATTGTAGCTGGAGCTTCACAACAGTCCATACACAAGACCGGTTGCCGAGGGCGAGTGCACCACCATATCACGCAGCGGGGTGCCAGGTGTTTGCTGCTCTTGGCTCTGTTAGCTCACACATGCTGGACATACTGGGTTACCTGTAAGTCCCGGCTTGAAGGAAGCGGACCACCCCACTACCATCCTGTAGTCCACTTAAAAAATAAAAGCCCTCACCAGGTTTTCCTGAACATTGCCTTGGTCAAATATCTTGACCAGGTCCACACTTACTTTTACTAGGCCTTGTGACTCACAGGCATTCTGTGAATACAAGGCACTCCAGTGGGTCTAATAGGACTCCGTCCGCATCCTGGGGGATATATATGGACCCTCGCATATGATCCCCCTCACTGCCTCACACAGCACAGATACTGACTGATGACCTGATCCTGCAGCTTTATATCATAACTCCTACTTATTATAATGATGGCTGGAGCATACATGACGAGTGCTTTTTATCTAATGTGTCCTGCTTTCCCTCTATATTCCTATAGACTGTAGCTTGTGATCAGGGCCATAAATCCTCCTGTAACTGTTGAACTATGCATTACTTTGTACTGTCCTTATTGTTTGTACATGTAACCCTTAATTGCAAAGTGCTGTGAAATATGTTGGGACCATATAAATATTATTATAGGTTCACCTGTTCACCCTGCCAGTAATCCTCCTCTGCCCATCCTGGTCAGGGACAGTCTTGAGTGCGAGGTATAACAGATCCTTGACTCTCAGTTTCTGAGATCACTTTAATATTTCGTTCATTGAAAGGATTATGTACCAGATGACAAATCATGGGTGTCAGCTACTAACATTAAGGATGACAACCTGATCAAAAGATTCCACCGATCCTTTCCAGATCAGCCTTTCCCTGAGGGATTCTGACAGCTGACACCCGGCACCCAGGGCCAGGAGCAGTTCCACACCACTTCTGGCACTTTAACCCCCTAAATGCTGTGATCGAACACAGCAGTTTAAAGGGAGAATTTCACTGCTGTGAATTTGAACTGCGTTGAACTTGCCTCTGCACCCCAAGAATTTTTCTCACGGTGTTGAGGTAACTAACCGCAGTTCATTTGCCGGCTGGGAATGCAACCTCCGTGACCAGCAGTAACCTTGAAGACATCATTGCTAGTCACTGACACTGCGCTCACAGCAGCTCATTCACCAGTGGTTCTCAGCCTGGATGGTCGCATCTTGGCACCGTCCAGGTTGAAAACTATCTATCTCCAGACATGGATGGCAGCGTGGAACAGAATGACGGACAGGTGAGGGATATTGTTGTTTTTCATTTTTGTTTTATTGCAGAAGACGAGGGATTCAGTAGAATTAGTTCTTAGGTGAGTATAACTGTGTTTATTTTTAAATAAAAATGGAAAAGTATGCTTTATTTCTAATAAAGGACTTTATAATTGTTTTGTCTTTATTTACCATATAACTATAGGATTAGTATTGGATAGGTGTCTTATCGTTGATAAAAAGCATGACAAACACCCAATGTTTGGGGGCCAAGCAATAACAATTGTTCGGTGTCCGTGCCTGAACAGTAGGTGTTTGGTACAGATGCCTAAATTTACTGTTCGGATTCGCTCATCTCTGATTTAAGGGTATAAGAATTTAAAGTTTGAAAATTGCTAAATGTTTGCTAAATTTCATTTTTTTTAACAAAAAAACTCAAGTTATATTGAAGAATTGTTACCACTATCATGAAGTACAATATGTCACAAAAAAAAACTCAGAATCAGTGGGCTCTGTTGAAGCATTCCAGAGTTATTACCTCATAAAGTAACACTGGTCAGAATTGTAAAAATTGGCCTGGTCATCAACGACGGGGGGGGGGGGGGGGGGGGGAAAGGTACAGGGGCTAATGTCAAAACTTCGGGTAACATTTACCACGCATATTAGGATGCTTTTTTATCTTTATTGTACCTTTTTTTGTTTTTCGGATAGTTATTTTAAATTTAAAAATAAAAGTTAAATTTTAATACCATTTTTGCTATATTTGATTTAACTTTGAAGTGGGCATTCACGTATGTCAATCCCAGCTGATGAACAGTTATTATCTGACTTGCTTCTGTGAAACTTGTGTGCCTTGCTATTCTCCCAGTGGACGTTCCTGATGTTTGACCTCAGCTGGCTTTTTTACCATTCTTCTTTTTTGACACTTTTTTCATTTCATCGACCTCTTGGTTCTGCCCTGGCTACCCGACCATTCTCTTGCCTCTAATTCGCTTTTCTTGATAGTAGCTTTTCCAAGAAAGCAATCCAGCTGACTCAATTTTGAAACCAGGTCCCTGTACAGGTGTAAAGGGATGAAGGCCGTAGTTCCTCTGGAATATGCCAGACAGAGTAGCTTGCACCAAGTCAGTCCTAGGTAGTTTTTTTTAGTCTGGGGCACGGCCGGACTGGGACTAAAATTCAGCCCTGGCATTTGAAGTCATACAGGCCCACTTGTCACATGGTGACTGTATAATATCTTTGTACACTTGTAGGTTACAAGAAGTGAGGGGAGTGTAACACGACTATATAACATATAATCACAGCTGTATCCAGCATTATAGCTCAGTCCCCATAAAATGTAATACAGCACAGCCACCATAGAATGTAATACAGCCAGCCCCCATAGAATGTAATACAGCACAGCCCCCATAGAATGTAATACAGCACAGCCCCCATAGAATGTAATACAGCACAGCCCCCATAGAATGTAATACAGCACAGCCCTCATAGAATGTAATGCATCACAGCCCCCATAGAATGAAATGCAGCCAGCCCTCATAGAACGTAATGCAGCCAGCCCCCATAGAATGTAATACAGCACAGCCCCCATAGAATGTAATGCAGCACAGCCCCCATAGAATGTAATACAGCACAGCCCCATAGAATGCAATGCAGCCCCCCCCATAGCCCCACAATCCAGTTATCACTCATTGATATATATATATATATATATATAAAATTAAAAAAAACCACTGTACTCACCTTTCCTCTTGCCCCGCGCTGCTCCTGGCTCCGGTCTCAGCAGCTGCAGTCTGCCCGCCCGACACACAGCAGGTGCGCGATGATATGACGTCATCGTGCATCCACAGTGCCAGAGGAAGAGCGGGGAATGATGGGAGAGGGAGCGACAGCAGACGCTCTCTCCTCCATCATTGCATTCAACTGTACCGGCGTCTATGATGCCGGTATCGTTGAATGCGGGGCGGGGAGTGTGCCGACAGCAGGGGGAGTGTGCCGACAGAGGCATACTTGAGCGGCCCACTACTGCCACCGGCCCTTCTGGCATTTGCCAGAACTGCCCGATGGCCAGTCCGGCCCTGGTCTGGGGCCTCAGAGACATACCAGTGTGTAGATGAACATGAACAGTGCTTGTACCAATCAGAGAGTGCATGAAATGGAAGCACCCTAATAAAACTGATTAGAGGCCTCTTTATGAGTCTCTTCTGAATATATAACTGTAGATGATTGATGACAAGCACAAAACCTACAGAGAAGATGTCTACAACAGAAAAGTTAAAATTTGAAAGAGCACAACCTGGTGGCCTGACACCATAAACTATCCACCCTTCTTTTGTGATTTACTGCCTTAGTCTGTCGATAATGGAATTATATTACAATTTGTATGGAAGTGATATAAATATATAAGAAAGAAATAATATAATTCAAATGCAATGTTATTTAAAAATAATAAAATCAGTTTTATTCTTGGCAGATGAGTTTACGAGGACCTCCGAGGGACATCTGATATTTTCAAATTTTGCAGCTGACAATTGTATTAGCACACCAGATACATGTGAAGAACAAGTAATTTTCACAGATACAGCTAAAGCTCATCAAAGAAAATATCCATCATCTGATCCTTTTGAAAATGTCTTCTCTTCTGCTTCATCAAAGATAAATATGCAAAATGAAAGTCAAAGAAGTGCTTTTAAAAATGAAATGGCTTACATAGGGGAGAAATCATTTTCATATTCAGAATGTAGAAAAGATTACAGTAGTAAATCAAGCCCTGCTAAACATCAGATACTTCACACAGGGGAGAAGCCGTATTCATGTTTAGAATGTGAGAAATCTTTTACAGAAAAATCATATCTAATTAAACATCAGAGAATTCATACAGGGGTAAAGCCATTTTTATGCTCAGAATGTGGGAAATGTTTTAATTGGAAAGCAAGTCTTGTTACCCATCTGAGAATTCACACAAGAAATAAGCCATTTTCATGTTCAGAATGTGGGAAACATTTCCGTGTGAAAGAGAAACTTGAAATACATGAGAAAATTCACACAGGAGAGAAGCCATTTTCATGTTCTATATGTGGCAAATCATTTAACCCTTGTCAGGCTGCATAATTTTACAACCTTAACAGGCTGCATAGGTACAATTGTACCTTCACATATACCTCCACTGTGGGAAGACTTTACTTGGTTTCAGAAACTAAAGTTCATTCAGCTACAAATGTTATGCTGATATCTATTGTTCAGTGTTGTTACTGGTCACTTATGTTGCTGTCAATTAAGTTAATTCAAACTGGGAGTGGCTTCTACTTGTCTTCCTGCCTCCCTCCTCTCATTAGCCATTTTGCTGTTCATCTCATTGCTGTGAGCACACATTTCTAGGCTTGTGAAGTCTTCAATTTCTTGGAAACGAAGGTAGGAAAGTCTCACAGCATCTAACAGCCAGTTATACCTTTATTCTCATTATGTGGGGACAGAACAGTCAAATTGTCTTTCAGCCTGGACTTGGCTTACATATATTTTGTATGAAACTTATCACTATAGGTATAATTTTTATACGAAAAATGGATAATAATTAGTATCTACATATTGTTTTACGATGTTTTATTTATATTCAGCACAAAATACGAAGCCAAAATTCATCTAGCAAGTCATCATGAGTGATAGTAATGCTGGATCTAGTTTCCGCCATAATCCAAGAAAACGTGTTTGCAGGTTAGTATAATTTTGTGAAAAGCCAATAATGTAGTATTTCGGAAAATTATTTATTTTACATTTTTTCATATTTACAGATTTACGTCTGACGAAATAATGCGAATGCTAGAAGAATCTGATTCTGAGCATGAGGATGAACCATATGTTCCATCTGATGATGAAAACTATGTACCACAAGTGGATGTTACTGAAGAAGATTCAGACATTGAACAAGAAATGGTCATAGAGCATGAAAATGAATACGAATCAGACGAAAGTGTTGAGGATGATTCTGTGCCTCAAAGTGCAGGCGACATTTGGACTGCTAAGGATGAAACTCAATGGTGCAGTAATCCATTGCCAAATCCACAAACAAAATCTCGTAATGTCCTACGACAAAGAGGTGGCCCTGCAGCAATCAGCAACCTATATACAGCAAAAGAGCTATTCAAGTCCATCATGACTCCCGAGATGTGTGACATCATATTACGGGAAACGAATCGAAAGGCCAAGAGAGTTTGTGATGCTTACAACAACGAACTGGTACAACGTTTTCCTGATTCTTCCAAACGGCCACCACAAAAAACATTCAAGCAATTTACTGAAACTGAACTTCATGCATTTTTGGGCATACTGATTGCTGCTGGTGTGCACAGAGCCAACAAAGAGAATCTGGAGGAAATGTGGAATGTTGCTGCTCTGCCTCTTATACGTGCAGCCATGTCTCGTGACCGCTTCAAGATGATACTCAGATTTATCAGGTTTGACAACGAAAATACACGTGCAGAACGTGTGCAAACAGATAAAGCTGCACCAATACGGGACATCTGGACAATGCTGAACAGTAATCTGGAGAGAGCCTACAAGCCATATCATTGTATCACCGTCGACGAGCAATTATTTCCATTTAGAGGTCATACTAAATTTACCCAGAATATACCTTCAAAACCAGCTAAATATGGCATAAAGATTTTCTGGGCTTGTGACTCATCAAATGCCTACCCTTTACAAGGTCAGCTCTACACTGGGAAACCAACTGATGGTCCTCGACAAGTAAACATTGGAGAACGAACAGTATTGGACCTAGTGAGCTCGTATAAAGGCTCTGGAAGAAATGTCACCACCGATAACTTCTTTACAACCATGGAACTAGCTAAGGTATTGAACTCCTGGAACATGACACTAGTTGGTACAGTGAGAAAAAACAAAAGGTTCCTACCTAACAACATGCAGCCTGCCAAAGAAAGGCCTGTATACTTGACAAATTTTGCCTACAATCATGATGCAACAGTCTGTTCATATGTACCAAAGAAGAACAAATCAGTCGTGCTTCTATCATCTATGCACATGACGGGAGAAGTTGAAGAGACACTAGCAGCCAAGCCAGAGATAATAAAATACTACAACATAACAAAAGGTGGCGTTGATGTTATGGATAAAATGTTGGGAGAGTACACTGTGAAACGACGAACATCACGTTGGACTTTGGCATTTTTCTACAATATGATTGATGTCAGTGGGTTAGCATCCTACATCATCTACAGAGAACACAATCCAAGCTTCAGGGCAAAGGATCAACGAAGAAAGTTCCTGAAAGATCTCGCAAATCAGCTGTGTATGATTGCAATTGAAGATCGTAGTACAAACAAAATGATAATGAGAAACCATTTTCTTCGAGGTGCAGTAGAAATGGTGCTTGGACGATGCATTGTGGTAGCATCGCAGCCAGCAGCTGGCCCCAAAATACCTCATGGTAGTCGTGGACCCTCCCCTGTTGTTGGTAGTTGCTATGTCTGCAGAGACCTGAGGCGAAAACAACGCAAGACTAGAAAGTCTTGTGTGGTTTGTGTGAAACCCATTTGCGATGAACACTCTGTAGCAAAGCCAACATGCATTACTTGCAAAGAAAATCAATAAAAAAAAGTTTCTTACATTTTCTTTTATAATGTAAATGAACAGTTTTTTACTTGTTTATAATAGTTAAATAGCATTATCATTAAAAAAAAATTTATGCTTTTTCCCTTGCATTATCTTCATTCAAAATATATGAGGTACATTTGTACCTATGCAGCTTGTTATGGATGCAAAAAGATCTCGACCCCTTATCTCGGAAGCGGGTGGAGATATTTTATTGAAATTTGGCCAATATATTCTGGACCAAAAATGTAGAGATGTCACGAAATTTCAGCCCTCTACGTCTTTTCAAAAAAAAGTTATTGCAATTTTAAAACGGAATAGTTACAATTGTACCTATTCAGCCGGATAAGGGTTAAAAAGCAATCAGTTTTAACAGGACATGAGAACATTCACACAATTATGAAGATATTTACATGCTCAGAATGTGGGAAATGTTTTATAGACAAATCACATCTTGTTGAACATCAGAGAAATCACACAGGGAAAAAAACATTTTCATGTCCCCAATGTGCAAAATGTTACAATCGTAAATCAAGCCTTGTTACACATCAGAGAAGTCACACAGGGGAGAAGCCATATTCATGCTCAGAATGTGGGAAATGTTTTAATTGGAAAGAATGTCTTGTTAGACATCTGAGAATTCACACAGGGGAGAAACCATTTTCATGTTCAGAATGTGGGAAACGTTATAGAACGAAAGACGAACTTGTAATACATCAGAGAAGTCACACAGGGGAAAGACCATATCCATGCTCAGAATGTGGGAAATATTTTACCTGCAGAACAATACTTGTTGCCCATCTGAGAATTCACAGAGATAAGCCATTTTCATGTTCAGAATGTGGGAAACGTTATAGTGTGAAAGCCAACCTTGAAACACATCAGAGAATTCACACAGGAGAGAAGCCATTTTCATGCTCCAAATGTGGGAAATCATTTAAACAGTAATCCGTTTTAACACTACATGAGAAAATTCACACTAGGGAAAAGCCATATTCAAGTTCAGAATCTGGAAAAGATTATAGTGAGAAATCTAAACTTAGAATGCATCAGGGAAGTCACACAAAAGAGAAGCCGTTTGTCTGTTCAGAATGTGGGAAATGTTTTAAACGAAAGGCAAGTCGAGTTGCACATCAGAGAATTCACACAGGGGAGAAGCCATTTGTCTGTTCAGAGTGTGGAAAATGTTTTAATCAGAATGCAAATCTTGTTAGACATAAGTTAACTCACACAGGGAAGAAACCATTTTCATGTTCAGAATGTGGGAAAAATTTCATTAGGAAATCAAGACTTGTTGAACATCAGAGAAGTCACACAGGGCAAAAAACATTTTCATGTTCAGAATGTGGGAAAGGTTTTAGGGATAAACAAGAACTTTCTATTCATCAAAGAACTCACACAAGGCAAAAGCCATTTTCATGTTCAAATTGCAGAAAATGTTTTAATCGGAATTCAAATCTTATCACACATCAGAGAACTCACACAGGGGAGAAACCGTTTTTATGTTCAAATTGTGGGAAAGGTTTTAATCAGAAAGCATATCTTGTCAGCCATCAGAAAACTCACACAGGAAAGTAGCTTTTTTATTTGTTTAATTGTTTTATTGACAACATGTACTAGAAAAACATATAAGTTACATGTCACTCGTCTACAAAAGAAAGGGAAAGCAATTCAGAGCACTAAATGATTATTAGAAAATTTATACAATTATCAATGTCCATTTGTTATTAAAAACTAATAAGTATAGAATAATACACCTGTATTTGAACAAAGTATGTTTTTCACATTTCAACAACTACAGTATAAAATTGTTGTCTGTTGATGCTTTCTTCCATCCTATTTGACATTGACTATGGAGAGATGATGTTATACATGATCAGTTGCCAAGGTAACCATTCAATGCACCGCTTGTCTCATCCAATTAAAAGCGTCACCTATAGGTGAGACCAGGGGCATGCATAGATATCCTGAGTGGTGATGAGTGAGCATGCTCGTGTCCTAATCGAGTATTTTCGGTGTACTTGAAAAAAATCCTAACAGGCAATCCCTGCATGTGTTGCGTCTGTCGAACAGCCACAAGACATGCAGCCGCGGTGAGTCAAGCATTTTTTCGAGCATGCTGAAAACACTCGATTAAGAACGAGTGTTCTCAGAAAACACCTTATCCGAGCACGTTCGCTCACCACTAATCCTGAAGTGTAAAAGGAAAAGTCTGAATTGAAAATTCTTTTAAACAATTTGTTTAGGGATGAAACAATTTTAGCATGGTCAAGAGTATAATTCACAACTTTTAATGTTGGAAAGAGATAAATATACTGTGTCTTGCATACAAAAATAGTGATGCCCCTTGGGCTACGTTCCCACGATGACCTTTTAGTGCATTTTAGACAAGTCTATCAAGGTGGATGGGATTTATAGAATTCTCATGACCACTGTGCTTTTTTAACACCACAAAACTCTGTGATGCATTTTTCAAATCTGTAGCATGTCAAATTCTTTTGCGGGCACACTGAGTTTTCTGAGGTGAATTTCCCCATAGGGTTGAATTAGGTGCAGAGATTCAGCAGTTAAAAAATGCATATGCGTCTTAAATACTTTTCCGCAGCAGAAACTTATCAAAAACACATGTAATCCTCACAAGTATGTCAATAAAGTATTGTCAAAATAAAAACTCAGGAAGTATCAAAAACAAAGCAGATTTATTTAAAACATGACACAGCAAACAGACAAAAAAATGCAATAAAAACGCATGTTAACCCCTCTGTGACCTTAGACGTACTATCCCGTCGAGGTGCCCTGGGCTTATCTGACCCTGGACGGGATAGTACGTCATAGCCGATCGGCCGCGCTCACGGGGGGAGCGCGGCCGATCGCGGCCGGGTGTCAGCTGCTTATCGCAGCTGACATCCGGCACTATGTGCCAGGAGCGGTCACGGACCGCCCCCGGCACATTAACCCCTGGCACACCGCGATCAAAGATGATCGCGATGTGCCGGCGGTGCAGGGAAGCACCGCGCAGGGAGGGGGCTCCCTGCGGGCTTCCCTGAGCCCCCCGCAGCAACGCGATGTGATCGCGTTGCTGCGAGGGTCTCCTCACCTCCCTCCCTGCTCGAGCCCCGGATCCAAGATGGCCGCGGATCCGGGTCCTGCAGGGAGGGAGGTGGCTTCACAGAGCCTGCTTAGAGCAGGCACTGTGAAGGCTGCAGCGCTGCATGTCAGATCAGTGATCTGACAGAGTGCTGTGCAAACTGTCAGATCACTGATCTGTGATGTCCCCCCCTGGGACAAAGTAAAAAAGTAAAAAAAAATTTTTCCAAATGTGTAAAAAAAATAAAAAAAAATATTCCAAAATAATGAAAAAAAAAAAAAATATTATTCCCATAAATACATTTCTTCATCTAAATAAAAAAAAAAAACCAATAAAAGTACACATATTTAGTATCGCCGCGTCCGTAACGACCCGACCCATAAAACTGTCCCACTAGTTAACCCCTTCAGTAAACACCGTAAGAAAAAAAAAAAAAAAACGAGGCAAAAAACAACGCTTTATTATCATACCGCCGAACAAAAAGTGGAATAACACGCGATCAAAAGGACAGATATAAATAATCATGGTACCGCTGAAAGCGTCATATTGTCCCGCAAAAAAAGAGCCGCCATACAGCATCATCAGCAAAAAAATATAAAAGTTATAGTCCTGAGAATAAAGCGATGCAAAAATAATTATTTTTTCTGTAAAATAGTTTTTATCGTATAAAAGCACCAAACCATAAAAAAATGATATAAATGAGGTATCGCTGTAATCGTACTGACCCGAAGAATAAAACTGATTTATCAATTTTACCAAACGCGGAACGGTATAAACGCCTCCCCCAATAGAAATTCATGAATAGCTGGCTTTTGGTCATTCTTCCTCACAAAAATCGGAATAAAAAGCGATAAAAAAATGTCACGTGCCCAAAAATGTTTTCAATAAAAACGTCAACTCGTCCCGCAAAAAACAAGACCTCACATGACTCTGTGGACCAAAATATGGAAAAATTATAGCTCTCAAAATGTGGTATTGCAAAAAATATTTTTTGCAATAAAAAGGGTCTTTCAGTGTGTGACGGCTGCCAATCATAAAAATCCGCTAAAAAACTCGCTATAAAAGTAAATCAAACCCCCCTTCATCACCCCCTTAGTTAGGGAAAAATAAAAAAAAATGTATTTATTTCCATTTTCCCATTAGGGCTAGGGTTAGGGCTAGGGTTAGGGCTAGGGCTAGGGTTAGGGCTAGGGTTAAGGCTAGGGTTAGGGCTAGGGTTAGGGTTAGGGTTAGGGTTAGGGCTAGGGTTAGGGCTAGGGTTAGGGCTAGGGTTAGGGTTAGGGCTAGGGTTAGGGCTAGGGTTAGGGCTAAAGGTTAGGGTTAGGGTTGGGGCTACAGTTAGGGTTGGGGCTAAAGTTAGGGTTAGGGTTTAGATTACATTTACAGTTGGGAATAGGGTTGGGATTAGGGTTAGGGGTGTGTCAGGGTTAGAGGTGTGGTTAGGGTTACCGTTGGAATTAGGGTTAGGGGTGTGTTTAGATTAGGGTTTCAGTTATAATTGGGGGGTTTCCACTGTTTCGGCACATCAGGGGCTCTCCAAACACGACATGGCGTCCGATCTCAATTCCAGCCAATTCTGCGTTGAAAAAGTAAAACAGTGCTCCTTCCCTTCCGAGCTCTCCTGTGTGCCCAAACAGGGGTTTACCCCAACATATGGGGTATCAGCGTACTCAGGACAAATTGGACAACAACTTTTGTGGACCAATTTCTCCTGTTACCCTTGGGAAAATACAAAACTGGGGGCTAAAAAATAATTTTTGTGGGAAAACAAAAAGATTTTTTATTTTCACGGCTCTGCGTTATAAACTGTAGTGAAACACTTGGGGGTTCAAAGTTCTCACAACACATCTAGATAAGTTCATTGAGGGGTCTAGTTTCCAATATGGGGTCACTTGTGGGGGGTTTCTACTGTTTAGGTACATTAGGGGCTCTGCAAATGCAATGTGACGCCTGCAGACCAATCCATCTAAGTCTGCATTCCAAATGATGCTCCTTCCCTTCCGAGCCCTCCCATGCGCCCAAACGGTGGTTCCCCCCCACATATCGGGTATCAGCGTACTCAGGACAAATTGGACAACAACATTTAGGGTCCAATTTCTCCTGCTAACCTTGGAAAAATACAAAACTGGGGGCTAAAATATAATTTTTGTGGAAAAAAAAATATTTTTTATTTGCATGGCTCTGCGTTATAAACTGTAGTGAAATACTTGGGGGTTCAAAGCTCTCACAACACATCAAGATGAGTTCCTTAGGGGGTCTACTTTCCAAAATGGTGTCACTTGTGGGGGGTTTCTACTGTTTAGGTACATTAGGGGCTCTGCAAACGCAATGTGACGCCTGCAGACCATTCCATCTAAGTCTGCATTCCAAATGGCGCTCCTTCCCTTCCGAACCCTCCCATGCGCCCAAACGGTGGTTCCCCCCCACATATGGGGTATCAGCGTACTCAGGACAAATTGGACAACAACTTTTGGGGTCCAATTTCTCCTGTTACCCTAGGGAAAATACAAAACTGGGGGCTAAAAAATAATTTTTGTGGGAAAAAAATTTTGTTTTATTTTTATGGCTCTGCATTATAAACTTCTGTGAAGCCCTTGGTGGGTCAAAGTGCTCACCACACATCCAGATAAGTTCCTTAGGGGGTCTACTTTCCAAAATGGTGTCACTTGTGGGGGGTTTCAATGTTTAGGCACATCAGTGGCTCTCCAAACGCAACATGGCGTCCCATCTCAATTCCTGTCAATTTTGCATTGAAAAGTCAAACGGCGCTCCTTCCCTTCCGAGCTCTCCCATGCGCCCAAACAGTGGTTTACTGCCACATATGGGGTATCAGCGTACTCGGGACAAATTGGACAACAACTTTTGAGGTCCAATTTCTTCTCTTACCCTTGGAAAAATAAAAAATTGGGGGCAAAAATATAATTTTTGTGAAAAAATATGATTTTTTATTTTTACGGTTCTGCATTATAAACTTCTGTGAAGCACTTGGTGGGTCAAAGTGCTCACCACACCTCTAGATAAGTTCCTTAGGGGGTCTACTTTCCAAAATGGTGTCACTTGTGGGGGGTTTCAATGTTTAGGCACATCAGTGGCTCTCCAAACGCAACATGGCGTCCCATCTCAATTTCTGTCAATTTTGCATTGAAAAGTCAAACTGCGCTCCTTCCCTTCCGAGCTCTCCCATGTGCCCAAACAGTGGTTTACTGCCACATATGGGGTATCAGCGTACTCAGGACAAATTGGACAACAACTTTTGAGGTCCAATTTCTTCTCTTACCCTTGGAAAAATAAAAAATTGGGGGCAAAAATATAATTTTTGTGAAAAAATATGATTTTTTATTTTTACGGTTCTGCATTATAAACTTCTGTGAAGCACTTGGTGGGTCAAAGTGCTCACCACACATCCAGATAAGTTCCTTAGGGGGTCTACTTTCCAAAATGGTGTCACTTGTGGGGGGTTTCAATGTTTAGGCACATCAATGGCTCTCCAAACGCAACATGGCGTCCCATCTCAATTCCTGTCAATTTTGCATTGAAAAGTCAAATAGCGCTCCTTCCCTTCCGAGCTCTCCCATGCGCCCAAACAGTGGTTTACTGCCACATATGGGGTATCAGCGTACTCAGGACAAATTGGACAACAACTTTTTGGGTCCAATTTCTCCTGTTACCCTTGGTAAAATAAAACAAATTGGAGCTGAAGTAAATTTTTTGTGTAAAAAAGTTAAATGTTCATTTTTATTTAAACATTCCAAAAATTCCTATTAAACACCTGAAGGGTTAATAAACTTCTTGAATGTGGTTTTGAGCACCTTGAGGGGTGCAGTTTTTAGAATGGTGTCATACTTGGGCATTTTCTATCATATAGACCCCTCAAAATGACTTCAAATGAGACGTGGTCCCTAAAAAAAAATGGTGTTGTAAAAATGAGAAATTGCTGGTCAACTTTTAACCCTTATAACTCCCTAACAAAAAAAAAATTGGTTCCAAAATTATGCTGATGTAAAGGAGACATGTGGGAAATGTTACTTATTAAGTATTTTGTGTGACATATCTCTGTGATTTAATTGCATAAAAATTCAAAGTTTGAAAATTGCGAAATTTTCAAAATTTTCGCCAAATTTCCGTTTTTTTCACAAATAAACGCAGGTACTATCAAAGAAATTTTACCACTATCATGAAGTACAATATGTCACGAGAAAACAATGTCAGAATCACCAGGATCCGTTGAAGCGTTTCGGAGTTATAACCTCATAAAGGGACAGTGGTCAGAATTGTAAAAATTGGCCTGGTCATTAACGTGCAAACCACCCTTGGGGGTAAAGGGGTTAAAAAAAAGTCACACAAAAACGCAATGAAAAAACAAAAGTAACCTAATTTAAATAATAGTTTCAGAAATGGTGCTGAAATTCTGCAACATCAAAAATGCACCAAAAGCTCACTGTTGGACATAACCTTGTGTACTACCCACTATAATACACGTTCCATGGCATCCACCTAGTATAAAACCCCAATGATAGCTCCCCACAAAGTATGGTGCCCCCACATCGTATAATGTCACCACAATTTCATGTACACATTTTACTCCTTCGTTACCCCTCACATGGACAGTATGATGCCTTCATTGTGCATTCCCCTACACAATGATACCCCCTCAGTTCTACCACACAGTATGATGCTCCTCATAGTGCCCCTCACACACACACACATGATGATGCCCTCACAGTGCCCTCAATTTATTTTGCAGTCAACACAGTTCTCACAATACATGGTAAGGCTGCCACAGTGTCCCCAATACAGCATGATGTCCACAATATGTTTCCTAATTCAGTATGAGGCCACTATTGGGCTCCCCAATCTATAATATAATGCTGGATGCGTCCTTCTGTCTGAATCCTCTGTAGACTGGTTCTGGGAACTGTGGTGAAATAAGAAGAAAGCATCCAGAGTTCATAGGTGACAGGGAGGAGGATGAGGATGTAGAGTGTGGCGTCAGAGATTGCAGTATGCATAGGCGCTGACCACATACAGCGATCTGAGGCATCATGAAGACATACTGCGATCTCCGGTGCACACAGTGTCTTCAACAAAATAGCGCTGGATAGTGCAATATGCGCACGCGCTGACTCAGGTGCCATTTTATTTGAATTATGCAGATGATGCGCTGCAGGGGCAAGGTGTGTAGGATTGTTTATTTTTTGTATGTATGTACAGTACAGACCAAAAGTTTGGACACACCTCATTTAAAGATTTTTCTGTATTTTCATGACTATGAAAATTGTACATTCACACTGAAGGCATCAAAACTGTGAATTAACACATGTGGAATTATATACTTAACAAAAAAGTGTGAAACAACTGAAAATATGACTTATATTCTAGGTTTTTAAAAGTAGCCACCTTTTGCTCTGATGACTGCTTTGCACACTCTTGGCATTATCTTGATTGAGCTTCAAGAGGTAGTCACTTCACAGGTGTGCCCTGTCAGGTTTAATAAGTGGGATTTCTTGCCTTATAAATGGCGTTGGGACCATCAGTTGTGTTGTACAGAAGTCTGGTGGATACACAGCTGATAGTCCTACTGAATAGACTGTTAGAATTTGTATTATGGCAAGAAAAAAGCAGCTAAGTAAAGAAAAACAAGTGGCCATCATTACTTTAAGAAATGAAGGTCAGTCAGTCTGAAAAATTGGGCAAACTTTGAAAGTGACCCCAAGTGCAGTGGCAACCATCAAGCGCTCCAAAGAAACTGGCTCACATGAGGACCGCCCCAGGAAAGGAAGACCAAGAGTCACCTCTGCTTCTGAGGATAAGTTTATCCGAGTCACCAGCCTGAGAAATTGCAGGTTAACAACAGCTCAGATTAGAAACCAGGTCAATGCCACACAGAGTTCTAGCAGGAGACATATCTCTACAACAACTGTTTTTTTTTTTTTGTCATTTCTATGGTAGCTGACTGACTCAGCACTCCTCCCATCACCATGTGGTTTTTAATTGCATCTCATCACACTTGGTCCCGGCCAACCCATACATATAGGTAGGCTTTGCTGAACAGAGGTGTCCACATTCACCAAGGCATACAGACATTGGCCTTTGGCAAGTGTTCACATTTGGACAGGGGGGTCAGGGACCCATCAGTTATATGAGACCACCTTGACGACGGTTGATGGGCTCACACTATTTGATTATATCAAATTCTGTGCAAAGCGTCTCTTAAATATTTTTCTAATGTTCAAAAGCCATTTTGCTATTCATATTTCATATATTTCAGATTAGACATGCTTTTGCACAATAGAGTGCAACCTTTTTTGTATATATATATATATATATATGTATATATATATATATATACAGAAAACATAGTTACATGCGGAGGTGCATGTGTCAGGGAAGTACCGTATTTTCTGGTGTATAAGACGACTGGGCGTATAAGACGACCCCCAACTTTTCCATATAAAATATGGGATTTGGGATATACCCACCGTATAAGACGGGGGTCATCTTATGCGCCCAGTCATCTTATACGGCGTGTGGTTCCCAGGTTCTGGAGGAGAGGAGACTCTCCTTCAGGCCCTGGGATCCATATTCATGTAAAAAATAAAGAATAAAAAATATGGATATACTCACCCCTCCGACGGACCCTGGCTCTCAGCGCTGCAAGCGTCTGCCTCCGTTCCTAAGAATGCAGTGAGTGAAGGACCTTCGATGACATCGCGGTCAGGTGAGCGGTCATGTCCAGTAAGTCGGAATAGGATCTCTAGAGTGAGGTGTAATAAACTCTCGGCCACCTTATCCCTATCCGTATCCATCCTTGACTGGCAAATCAGGAAAATTATTTTATATAGAAAATCTCTACTGGTAACTTGCAATATTGTAGGGACCTGAATTGGCCTTCACTTATCCTTCGCAAATGATGTTGAATGAGGCTGACTATATAGGTCCACGTCACTCTACAGCTCAAACTCACACTTGCCCCTCACTCAGGTTACAGATTGAGCACATTGACGCACCCCCAACCGTTCCCACACCAAACATGCTCAAAGCTGACACCACATATTAAAAGGGAGACAAGTCCCAATTCAACTTAGAGACAGTTGTTTTCAATCAATGAGATGACAATTAGGTGTGAGTGAGGGACCAGTGTTATTTAAAAAACAGATGTCTATCAGTCTTCACAATACATATTTGTGGAAGTGCATCATATTGTGACATGAATATAGGATATTTCTCAGAAGAGTTGTTGAGCTTCATCAGGTTTTGGAAAGTTACTAAACTATATTTATCAACTTTGGACTTCACCAATCTGAAGTTAGAAAGGCTATGCATGAAAGAGGATATTCCAGACAATTTTACCCTACTCTGAAGTGGTCAATCAACAAAGATCACCCCAAAAAACAAGGTTAACAACAGTTGATCATAAAGAGACCCAAGGTAACCTCTAAGCACCTAAAGGTCTCTCTCACAATAGCTAATGATAATGATCATGAGCCCACTATGAAGAGGACTGTGAATAACAATGGTGTGCATAGTGTTACACCCGGTCCAGCTCCTGTACCTTCCCAGGGTCCCCATCGGGACTCCTGCTCTGTGCCGGCTCCACGCACTCTGGATACAGCTTCTTCTCTCTCAGCTGCTTCCTGGCACGCAGCCAGCAGGTTCCCGAGCAGAGTACTTAGGTCGCGCTTGCGCTCACTCCCAGTCTCTTAAAGAAACAGCGTGCATTTTCCAAAAGTACTTCTGACCAATGGTGTGTTAGTGATCACTATTTCTAGCCCCTCCACCATAGGGAGGGTGCCGGAGCAACAAGTATCCACTGTTGCTTACATCCGGTTCCTGTCTGCATGTGCTCCTGTTTCTGAAGTTCTTTTGCTAGTACTCCGCTTATACTGTCTGTTTCCACAGATCATCAGCTACCTGTTACCCGGCTATCCTGGACGACGACTGTTCAATATACGCAATCCGTCTTCCGCTAACCCTGCTTGTCTGTCTATTCCGCTGGGAAAGCTGCCACGAGTCCAGGGTCTAACTGGAGGTAGCACCCGTGTCCTCCAGGCATTCCATTCTGACCCTGTTTGAGGGGACATACTACGGGTGTCTGGGGCTCATGTAGTCACGCCCCCTTTGGAGCCCCCCGGACCATGGTCCCGAGGTTCCACATTAAACTTCAATAAAAACGAATGTGAACTTCATCTTCTGTGCCTCTGTTTCCATTCGTTACACATGGTAATTCAGGACAACTAGGAGAAAGCCACTGCTTTCTATAAGAACATTGCTGCCCATCTGTAGTTTGTTAAAGATCTGGACAAGCCAAAAGGCTATTGGAAAAATGTTTTATAGACAGATGTGACCAAAATAGAGCTTTTTGGTTTAAATGAGAAGTGTTTTTCTGCATCTAGGCCAGGATGAATGTCCGGCAATAGCATAGCTACCGGGGGGCAGAGGTGGCCGTCGCCCTGGGCCCTGTGCTCTGAAGGGGTCCTCTCGAAGCTACACTACTGTAACTATTGGCATGCACAGCACAATTACACTTTGTGGCACTGTGAGGCCCCTGAGCAGGAGGGGGCCCGGTGCCAGCAGTGGCCCCTCACTCCATCATTGCTAGTGCAACTGTATCGGCTAGATGCCGATATAGTTGACCGCAATAATGAGAGTGGCAGCAGTACGCTCCCTCTCCCATCATCCCCCTCTCAGTGTCTGATGTCACTGATGCAGACAGCATCACTACTCGGCACCGGCTGTCCTGATATAGGCGGGAGCTCGGAGCAGAGGAGGAGAGGTGAGTATTGCATTTATTTATTTTTTTATTGGGGCGCATTATATTACATAGAGTCTGCCTATGGGGGGTGCATTATACTATAGAGTCTCCCTATGGGGGTGCATTATACTATAGAGTCTGCCTATGGGGTGCATTATACTATAGTCTGCCTATGGGGAATATATTATACAATATAGAGTCTGCCTATTGGGGGTGCATTATATAATATAAAGTCTCCCTTTTGGGGGTGCATTATACTATAGATTCTGCCTATTTGGGGTGCATTATACAATATAAAGTCTCCCTATGGGGAGTGCATTATACAATAAGAGTCTGGTATGGGAAGTGCATTATACTATATAGAGTCTCCCTATGGGAGGTGCATTATACAGTACTATAAAGTTTGCCTATGGGAGGTACATTATTGTTATGAACTGGTGGTTTAGGAGCAACATGGGACGAGCTCTGAAGGAGGTGGTACCTGTACTGACCGCAGTCCCTAAGCTCAACACAACACTAGAAGTAGCCGTGGGATGCTCCTGTCACTCCCTAGGCACCTCGTCACAGCCTGAGAACTAACTACCCCTAAAGATAGAAACAGGAAAACTATCTTGCCTCAGAGAAAATCCCCAAAGGATAGATAGCCCCCCACAAGTAATGACTGTGAGTGGAGAGGGAAAAGACATACACAGAATGAAACCAGGATGTAGCACAGGAGGCCAGTCTAGCTAGATAGATAAGACAGGATAGATTACTGTGCGGTCAGTATTAAAAACTACAAAAATCCACACAGAGTTTACAAAAATCTCCACACCTGACTAAAGGTGTGGAGGGTAAATCTGCTTCCCAGAGCTTCTAGCTTAACTGAATTAATCAATACTAACAAGCTGGACAAAACATAGAATGCACAGAACGAATAAGTCCACAACATGTGGACAGAAAAGAGCAAAGCAAGGACTTAACTTTGCAGGACTGGTCAGGATATCAGGGAAATCCAAGAGAGATGTGAATCCAACCAGGAACCATAGACAAGTGGCACTGGCTGAAGGGAAAAGCCAGGCATAAATAGCCGAGCAGAAAGACAATCAGTGGAAGCAGCTGCAGACTGCTAAATCCAAGGAGCAGCCATACCACTTAAAATCACCGGAGGGAGTCCAAGAGCAGAACTCACAAAAGTGCCACTTACAACCACTGGAGGGAGCCCAAGAGCGGAATTCACAACACATTATACAATGTAGAGTCTGCCTATGAGGAGTGCATTATACTATATGGAGACCTATTGGGAGTACATTATACTATATGGAGGCCTATGGGGAGTGCATTATACTAAAGGAATATCTGGTGCATTATACTATATGGAGGCTATTTAGGGGGCCATCATACAGTGTGGAGATTATAGTGAGGGGGGCCATCATACAGTTTGGAAGAAATCAAACAGTTTGGAGGCTACTAAGGGGTCAGTGTACTGTGTGGGGGTACTATACAGTGAGGGGGGCATTATACTGTGTAAAAAACAACATCATACTGTGTATAGGGGATCTGTACAGGGGGGAGACTCGGGACATTATTAAATGTAAAGTGGGCACTTATTGTTATAGGGGAGCCCAGGTTACTGTGACTGTTAAAGAGGCACACAGAGAGCATTATTACCTTCTAGGAGACAAAATGTGAGCACTGGCTTCTAGGGCACTTGCACACAGCGTTACTATATTCTATAGTGTTGCTTTAGAATTTAGAGGGCACAGAGAACCACACAGCAGGTGCAGTAATAGGGACACATACGTCAGCAGCGGCTCAGTATTGTTGTATCAGCAGGATAATGAGTTTGTGCAGGTTGGAAATAGACCCATTGGGAACAGTGCTGAAAACATGAGATGTGAAATGTGTCTTTGTTGTATTCTTTGCAGCATAGTCATGGCTGGAAGAAGTTGTCATGTCCGTCTGGGCCAGAGGGAGAAGATGGGAAAAGTGAACGATTCCATTAGAAAGAACGTCCTCTGTAATTCACCATCTATAACTGCACTGTAACCTCCTATATGTTCAGTAGGACTGGTATCTACCCTGACAGTATGGCAGTAATATCAATGTTGGTCTTTGTATAAGAGATTATTTTCAGTAACAGAGTGGACATCTGCTGAGGTTCTCCTACTTCCACTATTAGGTTGCGTCACCCAGTTGTAATCAAGGCTACCTGGTTAGGAGCCCACTCAGAAGTTTCGCCCTCCCTGACCAAAACCCTAGATACACCTCTGAATTGTTCGGGGTTAGCTTCGTGCCACCTCTGTGATTGCATAGGGCATCGTCTGCCAGACTAATGTGGAGAATGACTGATAGGTGTCAGCAGGTACGGACTGGGGATGAAATTCAGCCCTGGCATTTGAAATCACACAGGCCCATGGTGTCCCTGTCCCCAATAACTAGATGGGATATATTACTAATATTGCCCCGGATGGAGGAAAGGAAGAATTACTACAAGACCAATATTTCTAATTATACCCACGGCATGCTGAGGTTACGGAGTGACCGGCTTTGTGCTCCGTCACAACTGTTAACAGTATGGGTGTCTTGAGAACATTGATTCTGTTAACAAAGTAGCACACAAGGCAGCCCACAACCAGACCGGCCCTTCTGGCATTTGCCAGAATTGCCAAATGGCTTGCTGCCATCACACTACAGTAATATCTTTTTCTCGCTGTTCCTTGCTCTGATCCTCCACCTTTCACCTTTGTCTTATCAGTTTGTGGATTTACTGTGGGGAAGTTGTAGTAGGGACCAGTAAAGAAGATAAGATTCGACAGTGAGGTGCAGACTTTGGATGGCTCTTTTTCACACTTTCCTTGTCTTGGATGTTCCTGGCTCCTCTTGCACTGACCTTATTATCTCCCCCACTGTGAGAGGACAGAACCGAAAGATTTCAGAGTTAATTCACTGTATGTTACTTATAACCTGGGAGCCAAGAGGCTGAATAATAGCTCGATTATGTTTGCAAAAGATTTCAGCAATGCAAATGATGGGGACTACAGTCAGGGGAGTCACAGCATGACCCCTCCAGCCAGGGCTTCCATAGATGAGAGCCCCAGAAGTAGTATAGGTATTGTTATATCAGTCACTATAGATTCAGTTTTATTCTGTCATATAATTCCCTGCTTTACAACATACACTCCCCTATAGATGAGGGACCTCTGTCTCTTTCCAGTCTGAGCCTGCTGGTTCATGAATACAATGACAGAAATACAGTAACCCCTGACCCTCACATAGAACCATAGTGGCCTCTTTACAGAGGCTGATCCCGACCCTTAGAGGGGTGATTTCAAGTTTGAAAATTATCAAGTATGCGTGGGATATGGGAGAATTTCCTGATCGCTGGGGGTCCAAACAATATCACTCTTGAATTAGGGTTGCCACCCAGCAAGTCCTGTATTT
The DNA here is from genome assembly GCF_032444005.1 of Ranitomeya imitator. Lineage (NCBI taxonomy): Eukaryota > Metazoa > Chordata > Amphibia > Anura > Dendrobatidae > Ranitomeya > Ranitomeya imitator. Next base: position 395,068,778 of record NC_091283.1, read on the forward strand.
TGCATGTACCAAGCCATAGCTGCATGTACGAAGCGTAAAGGAAATTGATGGCCTATCCCTAGGACAGGTCTTCAATATTAAATTGTGGTCTGATAGCTGTTACCAGTTCCTGCGGCACCTAGAAGTGAAAAGTATATGGATTCAGAACATCAAAGCTGCAGATCATATTCACAGCAATGGTAGACACTATTACATTGAAGATGCAAACATGCAAACCTGTATAATAACATAAGTTTTGGGGCAATAAATGTTTTATTTTACTTACAATTGAAACTAGAAGTTTACATACACTATATAAAAGGACACATATGAAGCAGTGTTTCAGGTGTGTATTAAAATAGATCCACAGGTGTGTCTCTAATTAACTCCAATGTTACCAAAAAAATAGAAGCTTCCAAACATATAACTTCATGATATGGGCAGTCCAGAACTGTTTAAAGGAATAATAATCTCAGTGTATGTAACCTTTTGATTTTGTATTAAGTAATAAAAATGCCATAAAACATTCTCTCTCATTATTCTGACATTTGGCAAATATTAATAATTATGGTAATCCTAGATGACCTAAAATGGGAAAGGTTTATTCTGATTTCGTGTCAGATATTGAGAAAAACCTGCAGATGTGTCTTTTTATATAGTGTATGTAAACTTCTGGTTTCAACTGTATTTTACAATTTTGTAATCACCCCACACATTTTGTCAATGTCACCAGAAGGCTATCTAATGCTGCGGCTTAGTGCTTGTTCTCTCTAATAAATCGTTTCTTTTTATTTCATTAGTATATATCTACTTATTATTATGTTGATTTATAAGACTTACATATTTCTATGGAGACTTATTATCGCGCCCCTTCTATATTACAAACCTCTTGATTAGCTGCTCTGGTGTGAAAGTGGCTTCTCCCTGCCTGATTTTATATTCATTTTTAATGCTTTGCTCTTAGCACACAGGGTGCGCTCGCCCTGGAATTGCAATGTCCTAGTCTCCTTGGTGTGGTGATGCATTCTCTCTGTGAAATTCTGATCCTCTCCTCCCCATGATGCACCTGAACGTTGAACCTGGAAGCACTTGAGACGTTCCACTTGAGCGCCAGCACCATACCCAGCTGCCGCATTACATGTATAACTGTTTCTTCAGCCATTTAGCATCTGTGTTAACAAAAAAACACTCCTATTTTACTCATTATTACAGCCCCCTCTGAGGAAACTAAACGGGAAACGTGCATCAGTGACACCTCTGGCGTTACTGCATGGTCAAAGGATTCATTCCTGTGTCTGTTACACAGCCTCGTTGTATATACAATGTCTTGCGAACGTATTCACCTCCTTGGCTTTTTACCTATTTTGTTACATTACAACCTGTGTTTAAACGTTTTTTTAAATCTGCAAGGAGTTTGTATGTTCACCCCTTGTTTGTCTGGGTTTCCTCAAGGTACTCCGGTTTCCTCCCACATTCCAAAAAAACCCATACTGTTAGGGAATTTAGATTGTGAGCCCCTCGGGGACAGCGATGATAATGTGTGCAAACTGTAAGGCGCTGCGGAATATGTTAAAAATAAAGATTATTATTATTAAATCTGATTTGTGTGTAATGTATCAGCACAAATAGTCTAAGTTGGTGAAGTGAAGTGAGAAAAATAGAAGCATAAAGTACATTTATGAAAGAAAAAAGTAGCCTCCGGGCGAATCATTACGTAATGGTAGAGAAAACTTTAAAGTTTATTGTTTCTATAAAATCTTCGCGGATCCAGCAATACCAACGCGTTCCTGCTAACGCGCCATGCACCCTTACACTATGAGTAAGGCTTGTTAGCAAAAACGCGATAGTTTTGTCTGCACTAGAGGATCCGCCAAGATTTTCTAGAAAGAATAAACTTGAAGTTTTATCTACCATTACTTACTGCTCCACTGGAGGATACTTTTTCCTTTCCTGTTTGCTGCACCTGGAGTCGGCCCTGCTCCTTGTGAAGGCTCAATCCTTATCTTTGCTGCAGTGTGAGTGGTGAGCTGACTCTCCTCTCCTCCCTTACCCTGTTTGGAAATTCAATTTATGGGATCAAAAAACTAAAAATTGGCATGGGCATATGTTTTTACCCCTTCTGCTATGAAGCACCTAAACATTTATCATGCAAGCTATTACCTTTATAAGTCACATGCTTACGGAGAAGTCCACCTATGTGCATTCTAAGTGTCACATGGACTGTCAGTATAAACACACCTTGTCTAAAAGGTCACATAGGCTGCAACACCATTGAGCAAGAGGCACCAATAACCAAACAACACCATGAAGACCAAGGAGATCTCCAAACAAGTCAGGGACAAAATTGTTGAGAAGTGCAAGTCATGGTTGGGTTTTAAAAAAATATCCCAATTTCTAAGCACCATCAAATCAAAAGAACATGGTACCACATCAAACCTGCCATGATAGGACTGCTCATCAGAACTCTCAGCCCGGGTAAGGAGGGCATTAATCAGAGAGGCAGCACAGAGACCAAAGGTAACCCTGAAGGAGTTGCAGAGTTCCCAATCAGAGACTAGAGTATCTGTTCATACGAGCACAAACAATAAGCCGTATGCTCCATAGAGGAGGCATCTAGGGAAGAGTGTGTAGAAAAAAGCTTTGACTTGCACACAAAAATTGTAAGGCTCGTTTTCAGTTTGCCAAAAGACATGTGGGACACTGTAAATATATGGAGGAAGGTGCTGTGATCAGATAAGACCAAAATTAAACTTTTTAGCTACCAAGGTAAACGCTATGTCTGGCGCCAAACCAACACAACTCATCACTCCAAGAACACCATCAGCTGCAGCAGCTGCAGAGACAGGGAAAATGGTCCGAGTCGAGAGGAAGATGGATATTCATTAGCAAACCTGTTTCAGTCTGTCAGTGATTTGAGACTGGGATGGGGATTAACCTTCCAACAAGACAATGATTAAAGGTATAATGCTAAAGCAACACTTGAGTGGTTTGAAGGGAAATGAGTTAATGTTTTGGAGTGGCCTAGTCAAAGCCTAGAGGTTAATAAAATTAAGACACTGTGGTCAAACTAGAAGATGGCTGTTCACCAAAGGAGACCATCTATCTTGAAGGAGCTGGAGCAGTTTACCTTGGGGAAAACAGAAATTCCAGGTTGTGAGGTAGCAAAACACAAAAACTGCCAAGTAGGGTGAATAGTTTTGCAAGCCTCTGTAAATTTCTTATACATGTTGTGGTAGATCGGCTCCATCAGCTGCTTAGCCCCTTAACGACCAGAGGTATTTTTGGTTTTGCATTTTCATTTTTCACTCCCCTTCTTCAAAAGAGCCATAACTTTTTTATGTTTCCCTCAATGTGGCCGTGTGAGGGCTTTTTTTTTTTTGCGGGACAAGTTGTCCTTTTGAACGACACCAATGGTTTTACCATGTTATGTACTAGAAAATGGGAAAAAAATTCCAACTGCAGTGAAATAGCAAAAAAAGTGCAATCCCACATTTGTTTTTTGTTTGGCCTTTTTCTAGGTTCACTAAATGCTAAAACTGACCTGTCATTTTGATTCTCCAGGTCATTACGAGTTCATAGACACCAAACATGTCTAGGTTCTTTTTTTTTTAATTGCACCATTTTCCGATACCCGTAGCGTCTCCATTTTTCGTGATCTCGGGTTGGGTGAGAGATTATTTTTTGCGTGCCGAGCTGATGTTTTTAATTATATAATTTTAGTGCAGATAAAATCTTTTGATCACCCGTTATTGCATTTTAATGCAATGTCACGGCGACCAAAAAACTGTAATTCTGGCGCTTTGACTTTTTTTCTCGCTATGCCGTTTAGCGATCAGGTTAATCTTTTTTTATTGATAGACCGGGGGATTCTGAACATGGCGATACCAAATATGTGTAGGTTTGATTATTTTATTGTTTTATTTTGAATGGGGCGGAAGGAAGGTGATTTGAACATTTATTTTTTTTTAATATTTTTAAAAACATTTTATTTTTAAGTTTTGACATGCTTGAATAGTCTCCATAGGAGGCTAGAAGCTGCCACAACCTGATCGGCACAGCTACATACAGGCGATGCTCAGATCACCTCTATGTAGTAGAATTACTCACTTGCTATGAGCGCCGACCTCCAGGAAGTAATAGAGGCCCAGGTAATAACAGTATACGAAACTTTATTTAGAAGACATAATAATGAAAAAAAAAAAGTTAAAAACTTTGCAAAATTAACCCCTTTCTGACATTGGACGTACTATTCCTTCCATGTGGGGTGGGCCCTAATTCCCAAGGACGGAATAGTACGTCCAGCGCGATAGGCCGCGCTCACGGGGGGGAGCGCGGCCGATCGCGGCCGAGTGTCAGCTGCCTATAGCAGCTGATATCCGGCACTATGTGCCAGGAGCGGTCACGGATTGCCCCCGGCACACTGCGATCAAACATGATCGCGGTGTACTCGCGGTATAGGGAAGCATCGCGCAGGGAGGGGGCTCCCTGCGGGCTTCCCTGAGACCCCCGCAGCAACGCGATGTGATCGCGTTGCTGCGAGGGTCTCTTACCTCCTCCTCCTTGCAGGCCCGGATCCAAGATGGCCGCAGCATCCGGGTCCTGCAGGGAGGTGGCTTCACTGCGTCTGCTCAGAGCAGGCGCCGGGAAGCATAGGAAAAGTGCACGTCAGATTGCTGATCTGACACAGTGCACAGCAAAGTGTCAGATCAGCGATCTTACACTTTAACATGATGCCCCCCATCATGGGGCAATGTTATAGTGTAAAAAAAAAATATTGCAATGTGTAAAAAAAATTTTAAAAAAACAAAATAATTAAAAAAAAATATTATTCCTATAAATACATTTCTTTATCTAAATAAAAAAAAAACAATAAAAATACACATATTTAGAATCGCCATGTCCGGAACGACCCCATCTATAAAACTATATCACTAGTTAACCCCTTCAGTGAACACCGTAAAAAAAACAACGCTTTATTCTCATACCGCCAAACAAAAAGCGGAATAACACGCGATCAAAAAGACGGATATAAATAACCATGGTACCGCTGAAAACGTCATCTTGCCCCGCAAAAAACGAGCCACAATACAGCATCATCAGCGAAAACATAAAAATGTTATAGTCCTCAGAATAAAGTGATGCAAAAATAATTATTTTTTCTATGAAATAGTTTTTACCGTATAAAAGCGCCAAAACATAAAAAAATGATATAAATGAGGTATCGCTGTAATTGTACTGACCCGAAGAATAAAACTGCTTTATCAATTTTACCAAACATGGAACGGTATAAACGCCTCCCCCAAAAGAAATTCATGAATAGCTGGTTTTTGGTCGTTCTGCCTCACAAAAATCGGAATAAAAAGCGATCAATAAATGGCACGTGCCCGAAAATGTTACCAATAAAAACATCAACTCGTCCCGCAAAAAAACAAGACCTCACATGACTCTGTGGACTCAAATATGGAAAAAATTATAGCTCTCAAAATGTGGTAACGCAAAAAATATTTTTTGCAATAAAAAGCGTCTTTCAGTGTGTGATGGCTGCCAGTCATAAAAATCCGCTAAAACCCACTATAAAAGTAATTCAAACCCGCCTTCATCACCCCCTTAGTTAGGGAAAAATAAAATGTATTTATTTCCATTTCCCCATTAGGGTTAGGGCTAGGGTTAGGGTTGGAGCTAGAGTTAAGGCTACAGTTAGGGTTGGGGCTAAAGTTAGGGTTAGGGTTGGGGCTAAAGTTAGGGTTTGGATTGCATTTACGGTTGGGAATAGGGTTGGGATTAGGGTTAGGGGTGTGTCTGGGTTAGAGGTGTGGTTAGGGTTAATATTGGGATTAGGGTTAGGGGTGTGTTTGGATTAGGGTTTCAGTTATAATTGGGGGGTTTCCACTGTTTAGGCACATCAGGGGCTCTCCAAAGACGACATGGCGTCCGATCTCAATTCCAGCCAATTCTGCATTGAAAAAGTAAAAGAGTGCTCCTTCCCTTCCGAGCTCTCCCGTGTGCCCAAACAGGGGTTTACCCCAACATATGGGGTATCAGCGTACTCAGGACAAATTGGACAACAACTTTTGGGGTCCAATTTCTCCTGTTACCCTTAGGAAAATACAAAACTGGGGGCTAAAAAATAATTTTTGTGGGAAAAATTTTTATTTTTTTATTTTTACTGCTCTGCATTATAAACTTCTGTGAAGCCCTTGGTGGGTCAAAGTGCTCACCACACATTTAGATAAGTTCCTTAGGGGGTCTACTTTCCAAAATGGTGTCACTTGTGGGGGGTTTCAATGTTTAGGCACTCCAAATGCAACATGACGTCCCATCTCAATTCCTGTCAATTTTGCATTGAAAAGTCAAACGGCGCTCCTTCCCTTCCGAGCTCTCCCATGCGCCCAAACAGTCGTTTACCCCCACATATGGGGTATCAGCGTACTCAGGACAAATTGTACAACAACTTTTGGGATCCAATTTCTTCTCTTACCCTTGGGAAAATAAAAAATTGTGGGCAAAAATATAATTTTTGTGAAAAAATATGATTTTTTTATTTCTATGGTTCTGCATTATAAACTTGTGAAGCACTTGGTGGGTCAACGTGCTCACCACACCTCTAGATAAGTTCCTTAGGGGGTCTACTTTCCAAAATGGTGTCACTTGTGGGGGGTTTCAATGTTTAGGCACATCAGTGGCTCTCCAAACGCAACATGGTATCCCATCTCAATTCCAGTCAATTTTGCATTGAAAAGTCAAATGGCGCTCCTTTGCTTCCGAGCTCTGTCGTGCGCCCAAACAGTGGTTTACCCCCACATATGGGGGTCCATTTTCTCCTGTTACCCTTGGTAAAATAAAGCAAATTGGAGCTGAAGTAAATTTTTTGTGAAAAAAAGTTAAATGTTCATTTTCATTTATACACACATGCTAGCCACCTTAGGGAGAGACCCAAGTTGGGCTAAATGTAGCGGGACGAAAGAGACTGAAAAGCCCTCTACTTAAAGGAAATACATAGTGGATGCTTTCCTGAAACGGAAAGTACTTGCAAGCAGCATAATACAAAGTTCCAAGCGCTGTGGATTAGACTGGGGTGAAAAGAGATGATTTGCATAGCTCCGCCTACTGCAAAGGATTCTGGGTAAACCTGCTATTCTTTGTATTATGCTGCTTGCAAGTACTTTCCGTTTCAGGAAAGCATCCACTACATTTTTATTTAGACATTCCAAAAATTCCTGTGAAACACCTGAAGGGTTTATAAACTTCTTGAATGTGGTTTTGAGCACCTTGAGGGGTGCAGTTTTTAGAATGGTGTCACTTTTTGGTATTTTCAATCATATAGACCCCTCAAAGTGAGTTCAAATGAGATGTGGTCCCTAAACAAAATGGTGTAAAAATGAGAAATTGCTGGTCAAATTTTAACCCTTATAACTCCCTAACAAAAAAAAATTTGGGTTCCAAAATTGTGCTGATGTAAAGTAGACATGTGGGAAATGTTACCTATTAAGTATTTTGTGTGACATATCTCTGTGATTTAATTGCATAAAAATTCAAAGTTGGAAAATTGCGAAATTTTCAAAATTTTCGCCAAATTTCTGTTTTTTTCACAAATAAACGCAGGTAATATCAAAGAAATTTTACCACTATCATGAAGTACAATATGTCACGAGAAAACAATGTCAGAATCACCGGGATCCGTTGAAGCGTTCCAGAGTTATAACCTCATAAAGGGACAGTGGTCAGAATTGTAAAAATTGGCCCGTCATTAACGTGGAAACCACCCTTGGGGGTAAAGGGGTTAAGGGAGAATGGCAGCAAAAGATTCCCAATTTCCAGGCCCTATCTAATGGAATACCATCTGTTGAGTTTGAAATTTCTTGTCATAAGCTTTACAGTATATAAGGAAGAAAGTATGAAACAACGGTGACTCCTGGTGGTCAAAAAAATAATTGCAATTGTACTTCTATAAGAAGGAAGAGTAGAAGATAGGTCCTGTTTTGTCTCTGTAGATGTAGGATTTATACATTTAGGACTTGTGTGAGAATCTGATGTAGTTTTAGGTCAAATTTATTCAGAAATATGGAAAATTCTAGAGTTCCGACCTTTCAGGCTCCGCTGTATATTCTAGGGGTCAGAGAGACCCTGACCTTCAGCCCATTAGGGTTTAGTCCTGTTCCCCCATCACACCCTCCCTGCTCCCTCATTACCTGTCACCAGTGCAGATGTCTTCTCTCACATGGAGCAAAATGGAGACTGGCCCCTCCCCTCCATGGGACTGATCACATGACTGTGACATCATCACAGGTCCTGTGCACACAGAACAGTCATATATCTAGTGTGCGGCTCTGCGGGTGGAGGTCTGTGGAGATTCCCCATTATGTTTCCCCTCAGACGTTCTCCTCCTCAGTAATATTTATCTCATTGTGATATTACATTGGATCTTTATGATGTTACATCGGCTCATCTTCTCCCCATTCAGGTCCCTACAATATCGGATCCTCTCAGTGGAGATCTTCTATATAAGAGAATTCTCCTGAGTGACCCTACAAGGATGGAGAGGGACAGGGACAAGATGGCGGAGAGGATATTACACCTCACCCTAGAGATCCTCTTCCAGCTTACTGGAGAGGTGAGAGATTCTGATGAGGTCACATTACATCATTCTTATCTATGGGAATAACATATGGACAGAACTGGAGAGGTGAGGACTCTGGAAATGTCTGTAGTGAGATTTATTAATGTGTCTCTCCATAACTAGGATTACACAGTAGTGAAGAAGACCTCTAGTGAGCGCTGTCAGGCCTCTGTGTCTGAGGGATGGGAAAGACCCCTGAGCCCAATCACGGGGCCTCCACCTCATCCTCTGACACATGAGGACATCAATGACCAGAAGATCCTAGAACTCACCTACAAGATGATTGAGCTGCTGACTGGAGAGGTGACACTGCAGGGAATGCTGGGACATTATACAGTAACGCTATGGAGGGATCGGGGGATGACAGTATCATTGTATGTGTCAGGTTCCTATAAGGTGTCAGGATGTCACCGTCTATTTCTCCATGGAGGAGTGGGAGTATTTAGAAGGACACAAAGATCTGTACAAGGACGTCATGATGGAGGTTCCCCAGCCCCTCACATCACCAGGTAATAGACAGGACTAAATACACACGGCCTATAATTATCTGTATGTAAAGAATTAATTCTGTCCTTTATGTGTTTCCTCCAGTTCTAACCAGTGAGAGGACAACACCAGAGAGATGTCCCCGTCCTCTTCCTCCACAGGACTGTAAACAAGAACATCCCAATGTTCCTCAGGATCATCAGGTAGATGGAGAGAAGGTATCATGAGATCTTCCCTATGATGTGTAGAAGGATGTGAAGTTCTTGTGTTCAGTCTTGTTTTATTCATCACTATAATATACGGAATGGTAATTTATTAGAGACACCAACTTTTTCCTGATTGAATCATTCCTGAAAATTTGACCAGTGACCCTTGAGTGCAGGAGAAAATCAAATAATTAGGTTTCTGTAGATCACATAAAATGTACACCGACATTATTATGGGAGAATCGAGCAACCAGTATTGTTTTGTCCACCAAAAGTATACAGTTAATGGATAACAGGGCCTGTTTTAGGCAAAGTGGGGCCCTAGGCAAAGTTTAAAATGGGGCCCCAAATGCTAACGTATTGCACATCACACAGAAGCATTTCGGTTGTATTTACATGCGCGGATCTCAGGCCGCTAAACGAGTGTGATCTACAATACTGAAGTCGTTGGACGCTTGTTTCCAGACCTCTTTTCACCGTCTGTGAAAGAATGAAGGGGACAGAACGATCACTAACAGATCACCATACAGTATCATGTTATCAGCAGCACATCTACAGTTTACACCGCCGATGTCCTGCTGAGAACAATGATTTTTATTCCGGCATAAACAATCCAATCACCCAATGAATATGCAGCATTTTGCTTGTTTAGTATAATAGACCCCATACTCCTCCATATATTATAATGTGCACAACAGTCCTCCATATTGCAAAATGCACACCCCATAGTCCTCCATATAATATAATGTGCCCCATAGTCCTCCATATTGTATAATACACTCCTCATAGTCCTCCATATAGTATTATACACTTCCCATAGTCCTCCATATAGCATTCCTCATAGTCCTCCATATATTAAAATATACTCCTCAGTCCTCCATAAAGCATAATACACTCCTCACAGTGCTCCATAGAGTATAATGCACCGCCATAGTCATCTATGTAGTACAATTCACTTCCCATAGTATAATGCACCCCATAGTTCTTCATATAGTATAATGTATTCCCCATAGTCCTCGATACAGTATAATTCAGCCCACATATAGTATAATGCAGCCACCCCACAGAGTATAATGCAGCCACCCCACAGAGTATTATGTAACCCCCCACAGAGTATAATGTAACCTCCCCATAGAATATAATGCAGTCCCCCATATAGTATAATGTAGCCCCCTCATAGAGTATGATGCAATCACCCCTCATAGAATATAAATATAATACAGCCCCCCCATAGAATACAATGTAGCCCCAAACAGGATATAATACAGCCCACCTCCCCATAGAATATAATGTAGCCCCATCAAAGAGTATGATGCAATCATCCCTCATAAAATCTAATAAAGCCCCCCCACAGAATATAATGCAGCCCCCCATAATATATAACACAGCCTCCTCCATAGAATATAATGTACCCCCCAAATATATAACAGCCACATAGTATATAACACAGTCTCCATAGTATATAGCACAGCCCACATAGTAGTATATAGCACAGCCCACATAGCAGTATATATCAAAGCCCACACAGTAGTATATACACAGCCCACACAGTAGTATATAGCACAGCCCACACAGTAGTATATAGCACTGCCCACACAGTAGTATACAGCACAGCCCATACAGTAGTATACAGCACAGCCCACACAGTAGTAAACAGCACAGCCCACACTGTAGTTTACAGCACTGCCCACACAGTAGTATATAGCACTGCCCACACAGTAGTATACAGCACTGCCCACACAGTAGTATACAGCACTGCCCACACAGTAGTATACAGCACAGCCCACACAGTAGTATACAGCACAGCCCACACAGTAGTATACAGCACAGCCCACACAGTAGTATACAGCACTGCTCACACAGTAGTATACAGCACTGCCCACACAGTAGTATACAGCACTGCCCACACAGTAGTATACAGCACTGCCCACACAGTAGTATACAGCACTGTCCGCAGATTACTTCTGGATTAGCTGCGGATTGAACGCTGCGTACAACCGCAGCGTTCAACCCGCAGCGTCCAGATGTTACAGCATAGTGGAAGGGATTTTATGAAATCCCATCTCCACTATGCGTGCGAACACGCATCCGGCGGCCCTGCGTTTACGGACATGCGGCGCGTCTTTTTAGAATGCAGCATGTCTGTTTAACTTGCAGTGATGCTCCGTCGCCGCAAGGTAAATAACAGGGTCCTATGTATAGGGTGCGGAGATTCCGGATGGGTGCAATGAACACATCTGGAATCACTGCACGTACGGAAGGGGGCAGCACTTTGGGTGGAGCGAGTTTTCCGCTCCGTCCAAAGCGCCGAAAATCCGGACCGTGGACACGCACCCTTAGACTCATGACCCCAATTTGCATCATAAAACAAAATGTTTAGAAAAAGAGTAAATTTAAATCTTTAAATACTTCAAAAGTACAAAACCTTTCATCAATACACAACATTGAAAATAAATAGATACATAGGAAAGAGTATACAATGATCACAGCAAAAGGCAAAGTGTCTGGTGCAAGATGTCAAGCAATAAATCTAATAAATCAGACCCACAACAAGAATAGCAATTATGACCTCATAGTCCTTATTATAAGTGAATGTATGTGGGTGACAATTATATACATGCATTGACTCACTGATACACTATGGAATAATGAACAGTCATGACTATATAGTCGTAAATGCATAGTGACCAAGATATCTGTAGATAAATGTTAGGCTAGTTTCACATTTGCGTTTAAAAATGCAGCGTTTTAAACGCAAACACAGGTGGTGAAAAAAACGCATTTAAACGCGTGCAAACGCTGCGTTTTTTAGACACATGCGTCTTTACATATGTTAAAACAAATGCAGCGTTTTGACGCGTTTACATGCGTTTTTTCCTGCGTTTGCGTTTTTGAAACGCATGATGAGAAGTGTGTGACAGCTGCCAATCATCAAAATCAACTAGAAAACCCACTATAAACAGAAATAGCTAGGGTTAGGGTTAGGATCCCTAGTAACCCTAGGGATCCTAACCCTAACCCTAGGGATCCTAACCCTAACCCTAGGGATCCTAACCCTAATCCTAGGGATCCTAACCCTAACCCTAGGGATCCTAACCCTAACGCTAGGGATCCTAACCCTAACCCTTAGGGTTAGGAACCCTTAGGGTTAGGATCCCTAGCGTTAGGGTTAGGATCCCTTTAGGGTTGGGGGGTGGCTTATCAGTGTGTATTCTTGTGTTTTTCTATTGAAACGCATGTGCTTAAAAACGCATGCGTTTACATAGACAGCAATACGTTTTTTTGCCGCAAAAAAAATGCCGCTAGAAATTACTACATGTTGCATTTCCGCAACAAAACTCAAGCATAGAAACGACGCATGCGTCGTCAAAACGCGGCAAAACGCATGCAAAAAAACGCATGCGTTTTTAATGTTAAGTATAGAAAAAAAACGCATGCATTTTTTTGCGCTAAAATGCAGCGGCAAAAAATGCAAATGTGAAACCAGCCTTACATAGATATAGTGGTAAAAAGTAGCATAGCAGTAAATAGGCACCTGAAGAGAAGTCAGTTAGGAGAGGTTCCCCAGTGTCCCTGACGCGTGTTTCGCATGTCCACATATTACGCTTTATCATGCTACTTTTAACCACTATAATTATGTAATATTTACCTTTGGATATCTGCTCACTATATATTTTTATACTTTCAATGTTGTGTATTAATCAAATGTTTTGTACTTTTGAGGTCTAAGGGGTAATTTTCTCTTGTGGAGAGTGACATACCACCTCTGGAGTTACCCCTTAGACCTCAGTCCAGAGCCTCTCACCTAGCTAAGTCAGTTTTCATACCTACACTGGCAAGGGGCAATACCCCAAAACACCATGTTTGCATAATGATATTCTGATTTTACTTCTATATTAAGTCACATTCCAAGGATTGCTAAAGGGTCGGTAGTGACTTGTAGGATCGCTGCTTGCAACAGGTGGCGCTGTAGAGTTCAATCCTCTTCCTCTCTGAAGAGGCAGTTTGCATATTGTACTTTTGAAGCATTTAAAGACTCCAATTTTCTCTTTTTCGAAACATGGTCTAATATGCTTCTTAGGCCAGTTGTGGCGAATCATGGGTTGCTCATATAGGGCGACAATTCTATGACTTATGACTACTTTGTACCTAGTGGATTTTGGTTTACTACGTAAAATAGTTTTCAGAATGGGAAGATTAAGCAATCTGAATGACTTCACACAAGGTCATTGATGCTAGATTAGCGAGCACGAGTATTTCAAAATTTTCTAACCTCGTGGAATTTTTACATGCAATGATGTCAAGAATACACTGAGAATAGTGTGAGAAAAGAGAAATATCCAGTGATATTACATTTTGTGGATATAAGCAACTCATGACGGAAGATATTAAGAATTGTTGTAAGAACAGGTGGTTCACAGTTGCGCAAATTGCATATTAATTAAATTAATGTGATCAAATGCACTAATCGTTCCTTAGAGCACCTGGGCTATAGCAACAGACAACTAGTTCCAGTGCCATTGCTTTCCAACAGAAACAGAAAGACAGAAAGAAAGAAAAACTTTATTGGACAAAAGAAAGTGAAAATAATGTAACTGAGCGGTAGAATACATTGTCCAGAGTATGGGGGAAGCACGGGAGAAGTCTTATAAGCGGTTATGGGAAGAAGAGATAAGAGGGGAGTAGAGAAGGAGATCTCAAGAGGATCGGAGGTTGCGTGTAGGTAAGTACTGGGAGACCATGTCACAGATGTATGGAGGAGACTGGTTGTGGATGGCTTTGTATGTCATAGTAAGGGTTTTGAACTGGAGTCTCTGGAAGATAGGAAGCCAGTGAAGGGCTTGGCATAGGGGAGAGGTTGGGGAGTAGCGGGGAGACAGGTAGTTTAGTTGGGCAGCAGAGTGGATGGATTGGAGTGGTGCCAGAGGGCTAGGGGGGAGGCCAGAGAGTAGGAGGTTGCAGTAGTCAAGGCGGGAGATGATAAGGGCGTGCACTAGTGTTTTTGTGGTTTTGTTGTCGAGGAATGCGCGGATCCGGGAAATATTTTTGAGTTTGAGACGGCAGGAGGAGGCAAGGGCTTGGATATGTGGCTTGAAAGAGAGGGCAGAGTCGAGGATCACCCCGAGGCACCGAGCATGCGGTACTGGGAAAAGGGAGCAGCCATTGACCTTGATGGATAGGTCTGGTGGAGGGGTAGAGTGAGATAGGGGAAAGATGATGAACTCTGTTTTGTCCATGTTCAGTTGTAGAAAGCGAGATGTCAACATTTCAGACTGGTGGAGGTGGAGTAATGGTGTGGGGAATGTTTTCTTGGCACATCTTTGGTCCCCTGACATCTGTGAAAGGATGTTTGGATACTAGGGTTTAACTAAGTGCTGTGACTTACCAAGTTCATCCCTTCATGTCAGCTCTTTACTTACAATATAAGTACAATGACCCATGTCACAAAAGCCATGTAGTCATGGATTGCTTTCGGTATAAGGTTGCAAAGATCAAGGTGTCGAATATCAACCCTAAACACCAGTAAAACAGATTCCTCAGGGTGTGTGTTGTTAAGTTCTGCACATGTTTTCCTGAAAAGCAGTATATAATCAGATGACAGTCACCCCAGATGTGTCATGATCCAGTTCTGAGATTATGTTCAGCTCTCTTGTCTCTGGACTGGTCATGTGGGAGTTAATCCTCTCTGCCTCACCCTGGAGCTGGCTGAGCTATTTAAGTCCTCTGCAGCCATTGGGCCAGTGTCAGCTATAGTTCATGCTGCACGGTTTGAGCTCCTGACCTGATCCCTGTTATTGTGTTCCTGTTTGCCTCTGACTGCCTACACCCGTTTATGACTTATTCTGACCTGTGGCCTGTACCCCGACTCCGTCTCACGTTTTGGTTACCACGTTCCCGGTAGGTTCTGACGTCTTGCTTGTCCCCGACGATTCTCTGCTCACCCCTTCTGTACCGCGCTGCTATCTCCGTGTATGACCTTGGCTTGTTTCATGTCCCTTTCATTACCTGTGACACCTGTGTTGTTGCTCAGTGTTGCTGTGCTGTGTGTGCAGCCTCCTTTCCTTATCCAGCACCCCCTGGTGGAGATTGCTCTATTCTGCACTGCAGCAGCACATTACAGATGTAATCTATAGACAAGTGTGCTGAAGGGAAATATATACAGAGAAAGTGACATCCAATGTATATGTTTTTATACATTGGATGTCACTTTCTCTGTATATATTTCCCTTCAGCACACTGATGAAGGTCCAGTAACGACCGAAACATTTGTGAATACTGTATGTAAATAAAACCCCCACTTTGCATCACAACACTTTTGGAGTGTGCTAGTCACTTGCATTTTACATAAAGGCTTGGGAACCTATGACCGTGCACCTCCTCCGTTTGGCTGTGCTGAACATTTTCTATATATCCACTATGTTGTGGACCGAGGAGAACATGGAGGGGTGTGACTAAGCGAACACCCAACTCTTGGGCACAAGGTGCTACTCCAGGACGGATCTCAGATGCGCAGCAGCTGACCCTGCTGTAACAGCAGGTGCAGGCAGGTATGGTAGGTATTGGCGGATACACCTGATATATAGGCCGTCAGATACTGGTAGGCATGCCTAATAGGCAGGTAGGTAGTGGTAGGAACTGCTGATATGCAGGCAGAGAGGTAGTAGGAGGCACGGCTGATATGCAGGCAGGCACGGAATGACTGATATGCAGTCAGACAGGGGCTGGCAGACACGGCTGATGTACAGACAGGCAGGAGTTGTCAGACAATGCTGAATGCAGGCAGGTGCTGGTGGGCACAGTTGGAATGCAGGTAGTTGATGCCGGCACAGCTGATATGCAAGCAGGCAGGTGCCAGTGGGCATGGCTGGAATGCAGTCAGATGCTGGCAGGCATGGCTGATATGCAAGCAGGCAGGTGCTGACAGGCATGGCTGTTATATAGGAAAACACAGCAAGTACGGGCAGACAGGTACAGGACAGGTAAACTGGCAGGTACAGGGGGCCTAAGAACTAGCAAGAGTGCAGACAACTAGCGTAACATGTTGCTCAGTCACTGCACAACAGGTGGAGATGCCTTAAATAATAAGTGTCCCTCAGGCATTGGCTGGAGACACTTTAGGATAGAGAGTGCTGTCCCTTTAAGAGCCTGAGAGAGCGTTTGCACACCTTAAGCACAGTCCCCGGGTATCAATGAGCAGTTGTCCACACATCTTCTGTTTCCAACAGGCACATACTCTTGATGCTTTTCATGTGGTGGTACATAATTTATCCATCTTATTCATCATCTAGATGTTACATTCATTAGCTGTCTCCATCTCTCCTTCTCCCTACAGTCCACTCCCAGTGTATGATCTGTGCCATGGGTTGGCTATCAAGGCTTCTTTCACTAAACAACTAATCTGTTTTATATGTACTCTGCCCTTGCCGTCTCAGGATGCACGGCTAACTTTCTGGGCCTCCAGCTCAGTACCATTGGAGATGCTCCTTCCTTACCAGATGTCTGACCTGGTCTCAGGTCTTATCATTTTTTCTCCAATTTCTCAGCTACATATCATTATCAGTGTACGTTTAGAAACACAATATATTATTATTGATTCCATGATTTTGTACATGAGAAGGGGTTACAAATATAAATTACAATGAACAAACTAATAGTAACAGAGGGGAGAGGACCTTACCTTTGTGGGCTTACAGTCTATATGATAGTCAAGAAGGAAACAGTAGGTTCGGTTGTCTCTACAGCTCTTGTGCTAGTGAGGCGGTAGCTCAGGTAGTGGTGAGGTAGCAGCGGGGTTATTTCAGACTGCTGTTCATCCTTCCTCATCACACACTGTCTCTGCTTTCTCCTTGCTTCTCAGGCTCTCAATTCTTTCTTCAACTCTCATTTACCAACTAAACTCTAACAGCACCCAGGGGACTATTTCTAAACTAAACTTCTCCCTTTCTTCTGGATTTTTCTGCACAACTAATATCATGTCGCAAATGCCAACAATAAGCACAATAGTGCCACAATCTCACTGTACAGAGCTCCACGTAAGAAACATGCACTACAACCAGAGTCTATTGTGTATACAGTACAATTTACACCAAATGGTGAACCACCTAGAAACATCTCCTAAGACTCCCCCCAGCTTCAGACCTGTGGAATCGATGATAGGAAAAATTGCTGAGGTTCTGAAGGCCAAAGGAGGTCCACCATGCTAATAGATTGGTGTCTCTGATAATGTAGCAAATCAGTTCATGTTTTATACTTGGTGGAAATGACAGGATAAAGCTGATCATAGATATTATATGTTGTCTGGATCTTCTAACAATTATCTGGTTATGGAAACTGCTGGTTAGAATTAAGAGCCGAAAGTTTGAAATTACAGTATACAGGAGATCTGCAACTATGGGATAACTACTGCTGTCATATGCATATCTCATCGTCATGATAACTTAGGATCTTTTCTGTTTTTCTGAATCATTTCACACGACTTCTCTGTTTTAGGGTAAAGATCTGCCCCATATTAATACTATAGAGACATATGTGAGGGGTGATGAGCGGTGTAAAGAGGAGATTCCTACAGGGAACCGCACAGGTGAGTAATGACCACTAAATGTAGAGAAGTCACAGATTCTACTCTGTCACTGGCTTCTATAATTACTTTATATTGTTTTTTTAATGTATGTTATACAGAACTTTACATGTGGATTTTACACTTTAAGATTCAGTGTTTTAAAATAAAAAAACACATTTTTACACTATTTTTGCTATAATCGCTTCTGAGCTGCTGTAGAGAAGATCCTTCTGTATTCACAGTGGTGTCCATCACTGGACATTGTGCTCAGTGGATGACGCTGAATATACTTTTGAAGATTGTTGGTGTTGGGAACCTCTGATACAGAACAATATAGAAGAAAAAATAGAAATGTTGTGGACGGACCTAAGAAGAGCAGTTCATGGAAGAAAACCCACCAAGCTCATCTAACCCAACGTGCAGGACTAATAGACAGTTGCCAGAACTGTCCAGATGCAGTTGTTGCTGCACAAGGGTCAAAAAAACTGTCTGAACAGGTGCTTACCTAGAGGAGTCAACTCATACTCACACATGAATTGGCCAATTCATGCGATAAGCATTCTCAATTTTCCATATTTCTAGTGCAGTAATGCAATCCAATTTTCATATTTTATGTTTGCATGTTATAGCGCTACTGAGTGCTGCCTTATCTGTTTCTTTGTATGTAAGTTGGCGACTCTAGGTAAGCACCTGTTCAGACCTGATTTATGTTTGGATGTGATGGTCAGTTTTTTTTATATTTGTATTAGCCTTCTGACTGAGCACTCTGCCCCTTAGCCTTAAGTGTTTTTAATTGCAGCAGGATTCTACCCCTCCACAGAGATATAGACTTTAGTCCAGAGAGGATTCACATTAGGTTCCCAGAGAAATGTAGACTGTCTAAGAGAGGATTGGCATTAGGTCCTGGCCATGAGAAACACCTTAATGTGGCTGCCAGGTACACATGAATTGGCCAATTCGTGCTCTAAGCATTCTCAATTTTTCATATTCCTAGTGTAGTAATGCAATCCAATTTTCATATTTTATGTTTGCATGCTATAGCGCTACTGAGTGCTACCTTTTCTGTTTCGTTGCTGCACAAGGGGTCACGCCAGATATAGAAAGTAAAGTTTCACATACTTTTGCCACTCAGACATATGATAATGAATAATTTTCCTCATTGAAAAAATGACAATCTAATCATTTTAACTTATGTATTTGATTTGGTTCTCTTAATCTAAAATCTGATGTACGGTAGTTGTATTTCAAATTTATGTAGAAATATGGACAATTTGGAAAATTATGAAGGGTTTACAAACTTTCAAGCACCAGTGTAAGGCAAGCAGACCTACGAAAAAACAGGGACTGACAGCAACGGCATTCAGAGAACACTGCTGCAAATACTTTTTCAGATACCCCTTTGCTACCGTATTCGTATTTTTGGCTAGTTTCTATTGGCTTGCATGACATACAAAAGAATATAAAAATCTGCTCATTTCTTGCTTGTTACATTACAAAAGGTCGCAGGAATTAGGAGTACAATAAAGATGGGAAACTGTGTTGTGTTTGATTTTATTAAAATACTTTATTCTGGCTGTGTCTTTATTTAACCCCTTATCAGCTATTAGATTAGTAATGGATAGGTGTCTAGTTGACTAGCTACAGGGCAAGTGGGAAGAGCGAGGCTAAGTGCCAGAATTGGCGCATCTCAGAGATGCGCATTTTCTGGGGCGGCTGTGTGCTGATGTTTTAGCCGGGGGAGGGGGGGCAATATCCATGGCCCCTTCCTAGGCTATTAATATCATCCCACAGCTGTCTGCATAGGCTTTGCTGGCCATTAATTATGGGGGAACCCCGTGTCATTTTTTTCGGGGGGTTCCCCAATTTAATAGCCAGTAAAGGCTAAGTATACAGTTGTTAGCTGATATTAATAGCCTGGGAAGCTCCATGGTTATTACCCCCTTCCCAGGCTATAAACATCTGCCCCCAGTCACTGGCTTTCCCTCTGCTGGTTTTAAATATTGCGCGAGAGCCCACAACATTTTTTCCCGTAAAAAAAAAACAATTAAATGCACGTACAGTAATTTGCACACACACTGTACTAATTGTATTTGTCACATACATCTATATATCTACCTATTCTATATGTATTTACTGTATGTAATCCATCTCTGCAGTTTTCGGTGCAGTTTTTGGTGCCATTTCGATGCTGTTTGTGGTGCAGTTTTGATGCGTTTTTAATGCTGTTTTGATGCAGTTTTTGTTGCGGTTTTTGCACACTTTTGATGCAGTTTTTGGAAATAAATAAATAAATGGAAAATGTGCATGATTTGAATGGAAACATGCATGAAAAAACGGACTCAGAGGCCGGATTCATCATTTCACATCTCAGTTTCATATGTTTTTCACCGGATCCGTCGCTGTGCGTTTTTTTTCGCCACACAGAAAAACCGTTCCTCTGTATGTGTTTTCCGTTCGGCGGAAACAGCTTTTTTGACGGATCTGGCAAAAAACGGATGAAACATGTGGCCAACAGGCGCAATCCGGCGCTAATACAACTCTATGAGAAAAAACGGATTCAGCACAGAAAAAGGATCGTTTTTCTTCAAAACTCGCCGGATTGTGCCTGACGGCAAAAACCTGATGTCTGAAATTAGCCAGATAGATATATGGATAGAAACATCTATGTATCTATAGATATAGCTATATCCATAGATAGGCCCATGTTGATTAATGAACATAAAGAAAAAAACGTGAAAATAAATGGTGTGGGCTCCCGCGCAATTTTCTGCACCAGAGGGGGAAAGCCGATGGCCAGGGGCCAATATTTGTAGCCTGGGAAGGGGGTAATACGCATGGCCCCTTTCCAGGCTATGAATATCAGCCCACAGCTGTCTGCGTAGCCTTTACAGGCTATTAAAATAGGGGGACCCCCAAAAAGATGACGTGGGGTCCCCTTATATTTTATATCCAGAAAGGCTACGCAGACAGCTGTGGCCTGATATTCATAGCCTAGAGAGGGGCCATGGATATTGGCCCCCCCCCCGGCTACAAATACCGGTCCGCAGCCGCCCCAGAAATGGTGCATCTGTAAGATGCGCCAATTCTGGCACTTAGCCCCTCTCTTCCCACTCCCCTGTAGCGGTGGGATATGGGGTAATAAGGGGTTAATGTTACCTTGCTATTGTAAGGTGACATTAAGCTGGGTTAATAATGGAGAGGCGTCAATAAGAAGCCTATCCATTATTAATCCTAGAGTAGTGAAAGAGTTAAAATATAATAAAGACAAAGCCAGAAAAAAGTATTTTATTATTCTTAATTTAACCATACTTACCATACTCGATCACAGGCAAAAAAACGTAAAATAATAAACCGTATACTACCTGTCCGCCGTAGTCCAATTAATAACGAGTGTCCCACGACGACCCCCCCTAAAGAACAGTGACATCGGGTGATGTCACTGCTCTATAGGACCTCCAGTGACACACTGACAGGAGACAATGGCTCCTGCAGTGCATCACTGAAGAAGTTACCTCAGTTCAGGGTCTCACTTTATGCCATTGCTGCGTGGGAACTTTCTGACACAGCAGTGCCAAAAGTGAGACTAGGGACTATTTTTTTTACAGTGGCGGAGGAATACAGTGCAGAAGGATACCTCCCTCCCGTCATTGTACTCCTGGAGCCCCTAGAGAGCAGTCGCATCAGCTGATGCTGCTGCTCTCTACGGCAGATCGTCGTGGGACACTCGTGGATTTCCGCGGATCAGGGGGTATATTGTTTGTTATTTTAATATTTTTACAGATGACACTGGCTTCGGGGAACAAAGTGACAGGTGATGGTGAGTATGTACTCTATGTTATATGTACTGTATGTATGTATTGTATGTAATGTATGAATATACTGTATGTATGTATTGTATGTCTATATGTATGTATGTTATATGTTGTATGTACTGTCATATGTTGTATGTTCTGTCCTATGTTGTATGTACTGTCATATGTTGTATGTTCTGTCATATGTTGTATGTTCTGTCATATGTTGTATGTTCTGTCATATGTCGTATGTTGTATGATCTGTTGTATGTTCATGTTTTTTTTTACATTCAACACATTAGCCAGATGATGGGACTACTACTGTCCCATTATTGGCTAATGTGTCAACCACTGTCACTGTAGCAGGCATAGCCTGATGGGACTTGTAGTCCCATAGGACGATGCCTGCACGTGCACACACCCCCAAGGACCCCCCACAGCCCAGCACAGGCCCCCGACAGCCCGCTGCAGACCCCCATCAGCCACGCACAGACCCCCGACAGCCCGGCACAGACCCCCAGCAGCCCCGCACAGACGCCCGACAGCCCTGCGATCGCCGCAGAAGGACGTGGGCACATGCCGCCTGTCAGAAACGTCTTGAGGCTGCAGCAAAGCTAAAAAGGTTTGCCTGGGTGGATGGTGGGGAAAAGGCACAGGAAACATCTGGAGAGAGATCTGAAGGAGAGGAGGAGGTGGAGGAGAGACTTGATAAAGGAATGCCAGGGGGGTATGGGGGGACTCAGAAGGGGGAGGAAGACAATGGCATGGAGGCAGAGGCTGTAAAGGCAGTGGAATTGAGTGGGGAACCAAACATAAAGGATGTTTTTATCATCTTATCTTCTTGTAACCAGTCCGTAAATGACTTAACCCTTCAGATGAAGGAGGTTAAAGGGGAGATTATACAAATAAAGGCTGCTGTACAGAGAATGGACAAACGTATGGGAGAAGTGGAAGAGAGGGTGAGCACTGCTGAGGATCATATTGTAAAACTGCAAAAGGAAGAGAAAAAGTTTGTCCAACAGATAAAGGAATTGGCGGCAAAAAATGAGGATCTAGAAAACAGATCCAGAAGAAATAACATCCGGATAGTCGGTTTGCCAGAAAAAACAGAGGGGATAAATCCCACTGAGTTTATTTAAAGCTGGCTGAAGGAGAAGATTGGAGCTGAAGCTCTGACAAAGGTCTTTGCCGTGGAAAGAGCGCACAGAGTGCCACCGCAGCCCCCTCCCCCTGGAGCTAACCCCCGTACTATGCTGGCTATAATATTAAACAACAGAGACATTATACTTAGGAAGGCCAGAGAAATGGAGGACTTCACTGCTGGAGGACAGAGGATTGCCATTTATCCAGACTACTCCGCTGCGGTCCAGAAACAGAGAATGCAGTTTACTGGCGTCAAGAGGCGATTGAGAGAACTGGGGGTGCAATATTCCATGTTTTTCCCTGCGAGGTTGAGAGTGGTTGCCTTCAATAAAGCACACTTCTTCATGACGCCAGAAGACTCAGGTTAGGGAGTAAGGATTCTTGGATCACTATTCTGCAACATGATGGGGGAACGCATTAAAATACTAAGTTGGAATGTTAGAGGCCTAGCGGACAAGACCAGGAGAGCGGCAATTCTTCAATATGCTCGTGATCAAAGGGCCTCCTTGATATGTCTGTTTGAAACGCACTTGGTACGTGAGAGGGTCGATGTCTTGAGTAGGAGATGGCTGCAGAGGTCATATCACTCCACTTTCTCTACGTACGCAAAAGGAGTATCGGTGCTGGTCCCAGCAGGTGTGCGTTATGAAGAGGTGAAGGTGTATGTTGATGTGGAAGGGCAATATGTGATAGTGAAATGTAGACTGCTTGGGGTTTTGATGTATGTGGTGGCTATGTACATCCCTCCCCCCTATTCTAGCAAAAAAATTAGAGAAGTTTTGGAATTGATTGGACGGGGAGATCCGTTGCCACTTTTAATTATAGGAAACCTCAATAACATTTGCGATGATATTTGGGATAGAAATAAAAACATACAGCATAGGACGGAAAGTCATACTACGGCATTCGGAACATATGTGCGAGAGATCGGTATGATTGATCTGTGGAGAGTGCGACACGTGGGGGAGAGGGGATACTCCTGCTACTCACAGGCTCATGACGCGCTATCTAGAATAGACATGGCACTCGGGAATAACATGTTTGACACTTCGGTGGGAGAAGTCAGGTATTTGCCACGGGCGTTCTTGGATCATAATCCATTGGAGGTGGAGTTGAGGCCAGCAACATGGGCGCGACAAAGGAGAGAGTGGAAAATTCATCTGGTTGCATAGTGTGAGCTTGGAGACCATACAGCGAGAGGTAGAGGAGTTCTTTGAGATTAATGAGGGTAGTGCGGATATACTTACCATTTGGGAGACTATGAAGGCTTTTTTGAGAGGGCTGCTGTTTAGGGATATTAGTAGATGTAAGCGTGGTCAAAACAGGCGGAGAATGACGCGAGGGAAAGGCTGAGAATTGCTGAAGGTGATTTGATTACACTGGGTACTCCTGAGGCTGGGAAACTGCTAAAAGAAGCCCAGAACCGCATGGATAAAATTCTAATTCAGAGGGCAGAGAAGAAGAGAGAGTTCCAACATCTGTCGTTTTACCAGGAGGGAGAGGTA
Organism: Ranitomeya imitator; assembly: GCF_032444005.1. Lineage (NCBI taxonomy): Eukaryota > Metazoa > Chordata > Amphibia > Anura > Dendrobatidae > Ranitomeya > Ranitomeya imitator. Next base: position 395,093,065 of record NC_091283.1, read on the forward strand.
GTTGGACATATGTTGTCATTGGTGGCTTCTGCATCATTCGTGCATTCATTGGAACTTGACAATGGTATGAAAGTATCGGAGACCTCTGAGATTTTAAGAGTCTTTATGGAATTCTACGCGGATCTGTACTCCTCTGGTGTGGTCCCATCGGAGGGAGACAATATGGCATTTTTAGAGGGCATCACCTTGCCTAGACTGAGTGAGGAGGATAGGGAAAGTTGGAGGGCCCTATTACTGATGAAGAACTAAGTCGGGCTTTAAGGGCGATGGCAAGAGGTAAGGCACCAGGAGTAGATGGGCTACCTGCCAGAATATATAAAGAGATGGAAGAGCTATTAATACCCCAACTGAGAGTGGTATTGGAGGAGGCCAAGCTTAGGGGAACCTTGCCAGCTTCCATGAGGGAAGCCATAATAGTAGTAATTCCGAAGGAAGATAAAGATCTGTGACGGCCTGAATCATATCGCGCGATCTCTCTACTTACTACAGATGTTAAGCTCCTGGTCGGGGTGTTAGCGGCTCGATTAACAGGAGTTGTTTCTAAATTAATTCACCCAGATCAGTCCGGCTTTATGCCTGATAGGTCTACGGCAGTGAATCTAAAGGTACCGTCACACTTAGCGACGCTGCAGCGATAACGACAACGATCCGGATCGCTGCAGCGTCGCTGTTTGGTCGCTGGAGAGCTGTCACACAGACCGCTCTCCAGCGACCAACAATGCCGGTAACCAGGGTAAACATCGGGTAACTAAGCGCAGGGCCGCGCTTAGTAACCCGATGTTTACCCTGGTTACCATCCTAAAAGTAAAAAAAACAAACAGTACATACTTACCTACAGCCGTCTGTCCTCCAGCGCTGTGCTCTGCTCTCCTCCTGTACTGTCTGTGTGAGCACAGCGGCCGGAAAGCAGAGCGGTGACGTCACCGCTCTGCTTTCCGGCTGACCGACGCTCACAGCCAGTACAGGAGGAGAGCAGAGCACAGCGCTGGAGGACAGACGGCTGTAGGTAAGTATGTAGTGTTTGTTTTTTTTACTTTTAGGATGGTAACCAGGGTAAACATCGGGTTACTAAGCGCGGCCCTGCGCTTAGTTACCCGATGTTTACCCTGGTTACCAGTGAAGACATCGCTGAATCGGTGTCACACACGCCGATTCAGCGATGTCTACGGGGAGTCCAGCGACGAAACAAAGTTCTGGACTTTCTTCCCCGACCAGCGACAGCACAGCAGGGGCCTGATCGATGCTGCCTGTCACACTGGACGATATCGCTAGCGAGGACGCTGCAACGTCACGGATCGCTAGCGATATCGTCTAGTGTGACGGTACCTTAAGAAGACTCTTTTTGAATTTACAACTGGGGGCTGATAACGGTGGGCATAGAGTTATTGCTTCCTTAGATGCCCATAAGGCATTCGATAGTGTGGAATGGGGGTATCTGTGGCAGGTATTGCACTGTTTTGGCTTTGGCCCACACTTCGTGTCTTGGGTTCAGCTGCTATATGAGCAACCATCAGCTAGAGTGAGAGTGAATGGCGAGCTTTCTCACACGATTCAGCTGCATAGAGGAACGAGACAGGGGTGCCCGCTCTCCCCTCTTTTGCTTGCTCTGGCCATGGAACCATTGGCCGCCAAAATTCGACAGTCCACCGAGGTTTTAGGGTTCAAATATGGGTCGATAGAAGAAAAGATAGCGCTCTACTCTGACGATATACTGCTGTTTCTGGGGGACCCGCATGACTCATTGAGCAATGCTATGCGGCTCATTGAGGGATTTGGCTCTCTATCAGGACTAAAAATGAACTGGAATAAATCAATTCTATTCATGGTGGATGATGTGGGGGGTGAGCTGGGTGATTCTACGGAAGGGGGTAAACTTAAGATAGCAGACCAATTCAAATATCTTGGTATATCAATCTCTTTTCCAATTACAAATTACTTGCACAAGAATCTGACACCGGTGTTGGAAACTCTTAAGGCTAAGGTTGGGGCTTGGTTTAAGCTGCATTTGTCTGTTGTGGGTCGAGTTAACCTTATCAAAATGATTCTGATGCCTAAAATATTGAATGTTCTTCATAATTCACCTATCTGGATACCACGTGGGAAATTCAAACTGATTAACTCATTATTTAGAAGTCTGGTGTGGTGGAGACAGCACCCATGAATTAAGTTGGAGACGCTTCAGCGGCCTAAAGATGCGGGGGGGGGGGGGGGTCTGGCCCTGCCTAATCCTGAGATATGTTTCCTTGCGGCCCAGTGTCAACATTTAAAGGGCTGGGAGCAGGTGACGTCCGCCAACAGGATACAACTCTTAATAGAAAAGATTGCCAAAAGAAGTCCGGCGGTACAGTGTTTAGAGGATGGCTCCCATATATAAAATATGGGGAAGAGTCAAACATATTCGTGGGGTCACTTGTCTTAGCAGGTTTTCTCCACTATGGTTTAATAATAATTTACCAGAAATTTTGGCAATGGGATGTACAGTGGGGCAAAAAAGTATTTAGTCAGTCAGCAATAGTGCAAGTTCCACCACTTAAAAAGATGAGAGGCGTCTGTAATTTACATCATAGGTAGACCTCAACTATGGGAGACAAACTGAGAAAAAAAAATCCAGAAAATCACATTGTCTGTTTTTTTATCATTTTATTTGCATATTATGGTGGAAAATAAGTATTTGGTCAGAAACAAACAATCAAGATTTCTGGCTCTCACAGACCTCTAACTTCTTCTTTAAGAGTCTCCTCTTTCCTCCACTCATTACCTGTAGTAATGGCACCTGTTTAAACTTGTTATCAGTATAAAAAGACACCTGTGCACACCCTCAAACAGTCTGACTCCAAACTCCACTATGGTGAAGACCAAAGAGCTGTCAAAGGACACCAGAAACAAAATTGTAGCCCTGCACCAGGCTGGGAAGACTGAATCTGCAATAGCCAACCAGCTTGGAGTGAAGAAATCAACAGTGGGAGCAATAATTAGAAAATGGAAGACATAAAAGACCACTGATAATCTCCCTCCATCTGGGGCTCCACGCAAAATCCCACCCCGTGGGGTCAGAATGATCGCAAGAATGGTGAGCAAAAATCCCAGAACCACGCGGGGGGACCTAGTGAATGAACTGCAGAGAGCTGGGACCAATGTAACAAGGCCTACCATAAGTAACACACTACGCCACCATGGACTCAGACCCTGCAGTGCCAGACGTGTCCCACTGCTTAAGCCAGTACATGTCCGGGCCCGTCTGAAGTTTGCTAGAGAGCATTTGGATGATCCAGAGGAGTTTTGGGAGAATGTCCTATGGTCTGATGAAACCAAACTGGAACTGTTTGGTAGAAACACAACTTGTCGTGTTTGGAGGAAAAAGAATACTGAGTTGCATCCATCAAACACCATACCTACTGTAAAGCATGGTGGTGGAAACATCATGCTTTGGGGCTGTTTCTCTGCAAAGGGGCCAGGACGACTGATCCGGGTACATGAAAGAATGAATGGGGCCATGTATCGTGAGATTTTGAGTGCAAACCTCCTTCCATCAGCAAGGGCATTGAAGATGAAACGTGGCTGGGTCTTTCAACATGACAATGATCCAAAGCACACCGCCAGGGCAACGAAGGAGTGGCTTCGTAAGAAGCATTTCAAGGTCCTGGAGTGGCCTAGCCAGTCTCCAGATCTCAACCCTATAGAAAACCTTTGGAGGGAGTTGAAAGTCTGTGTTGCCAAGCGAAAAGCCAAAAACATCACTGCTCTAGAGGAGATCTGCATGGAGGAATGGGCCAACATACCAACAACAGTGTGTGGCAACCTTGTGAAGCCTTACAGAAAACGTTTGACCTCTGTCATTGCCAACAAAGGATATATTACAAAGTATTGAGATGAAATTTTGTTTCTGACCAAATACTTATTTTCCACCATAATATGCAAATAAAATGTTAAAAAATCAGACAATGTGATTTTCTGGATTTTTTTTTCTCAGTTTGTCTCCCATAGTTGAGGTCTACCTATGATGTAAATTACAGACGCCTCTCATCTTTTTAAGTGGTGGAACTTGCACTATTGCTGACTGACTAAATACTTTTTTGCCCCACTGTATATCAGGATGGCAGGCCAAAGGGATTAGATATGTTTATCAGATTTTAGAGCAACGGGAGTTGAAGTCCTTTTTCCAGCTGCAGTCTGAGTATGGCCTCGAGACATCCAAGGGTTATCAATATGCACAAGTTCGACATGCCTTTTTGGCTCAGAATAGGGGTGATTGCCTCAAAATCCAAAGTGACTTAGTATTGGAATATATCTGCGATGCGGGATTATCGAGGGGTGTTATCTCTTCCTTATATAAGGACTTACTCCATACTTACTTATTGGGATATCGGTTTGGGGCGAGGGCTAAATGAGAAAGAGAGTTGGGTCGCTTGGAGGATGAAACATGGGAATCTGTTTTGGAATGGGTACCGAAGCTATCAATGAATGAGCCGTAAAGACTTTCTTAGCTTTAGGTTATACACAGAGTATAACATAAATATAGGTCTCCGGATGTTCTATATAGAGCTGGGTTGAGACCCGATTCGGAGTGCTCTAGGTGTAGGAATGATAATGCTGGAATGTTCCACATGCTCTGGTCGTGTCCGAGGTTGACTGTCTCCTGGTTAGTGGTTCTCAGCCGGATAGAAGGGGCGTATAGATGTGTAATTCCAAGGGAACCAGTGGTGTGCGTGCTGGGATATGTGGATGAGATAATTGTAGATAACACATTGAAAATAGCAATAGCTAGACTGTTATACATGGCTCGGAAGGTCATAGCAAGAAACTGGATGAAAGAGGAGCCTCCCTCGAGGGAAGAATACATCAAGTATGCGGGGAAGGTCATAGCCTTAGAAAAGGGAATATATCAGAAAAGAGGAAAAATGGTTCTGTATGACAAATTGTGGACGCCTTGGTTGGAATTGGGTTAGGAGGAGATTAAGGGAAAATAGACCTGAGGAGGTTTCGCCTATAAAATAATGGTATATAAATTCATAGTGAAGGACATTATATCATACTAAAGTATATAATTCTACAAGACATGTTAAAAGAAGGACGTGAGCTGTCTAAGTGGGAAAGGGGGGAGAGATGGGGATGAAGGGGGTGGGATGGGTAAAGGGGGTTAATGCTGGGGGGGAATTGAAAAACACATGTGTTATTGTTAAATGTTTATTGCATTTTATAAATCAATAAAAATCTATTTGATTAAAAAAAAATCGGAATCGGGATTTGGAATTCTGATCATAGTGAAAATCGGTATAATTCCAATTTTACATGATCGGATCGAGCAATCCTACTCATGACACTTGCATTACACTTGTCCGACTCTCCTGCATCACAATTAGACCGATGTTAAAATCGCTATTGTGTCTCCAACCAGATTCCTGTATAGGGGTTAAAAGCTGAATGCTAAGGTTTCTTTGTAATCTGCCAGAAAGACTGACTTGTGCTAAATTTGTCCAAGGTAGCCTTTTTCTTTACCTGCAGTCTAATGACAATGTGTACATGACCAGTTTATGCTTCTCCAATGTGTTTTCCTCCATAGTAGAGTGCTGGTACCTGTCAGAGAGTGCATGAGATGGAATTACCCAATGCAACTGATTACAGGCTTCTTTACTAGCCTCTTTAGAAAATTTAACTGGAATTGATTGGTGACAAACACAGTCAAACATTAACCTACAGAGAAGATGTCTACAAAAGAAAAGTGAAAATTTGAAAGACCACAGCCTGGTGGACTTTCGCCATAAACAGCTTCTCTTTTGTGGTTTACTGTCAATAATAGAATTCTATTACAGTTTGCATGGAAATGTTCTAAAGTATATAATAATATAACTTAATATAATTCAAATTCACTGTTATTTAATAATAAAATAAGTTTTATTCTTGGCAGATGACTGCACCAGGAGCTCCGAAGGACTAGTGCTATTCTCAGATTTTGCATCTGTTAATTGTAGTAGCACATCTCATACATGTGAAGAACCTGTAATTTTCGCAGATACACCTCAAGCTCATCTCAGAAAAAATCTGACACCTGATCCTGTTCAGCAGGTCCTCGCTTCTGCTTCATCAAAGGCAAATATGCAAAATGAAAGTCAGAGAAGTGCTGTTGAAAATGAAATAGCTTACTTACGGGAAAAATCAATTTCGTGTTCAGAGTGTGGAAAATATTGCAGAAGTAAATCAAGCCTTGTTAAACATCAGAGAAATCACACAGGGGTGAAGCTGTATTCATGTTCAGAGTGTGGAAAATGTTTCATAGACAAATCATCTCTTATTATACATGAGAGAATTCACACAGGGGAGAAGCCATTTTCATGCTCAGAATGTGGGAAATGTTTTACTCAGAAAGCAAATCTTGATACACATCAGAAAATTCACACAGGGGAGAAGCCATTTTCTTGTTCAGAATGTGGAAAATGTTATAGTGAGAAAGCCAAACTTAAAATACATAAGAGAACTCACACAGGGGAGAAGCCATTTTCATGCTCAGAATGCGGGAAATGTTTTAATCAGAAAACAAATCTTGCTACACATCAGAAAATTCACACAGGGGAGAAGCCATTTTCTTGTTCAGAATGTGAGAAATGTTGTAGTTCGAAATCTGATCTTGCTAGACATCATATAACTCATACAGGGGAGAAGCCATTTTCTTGTTCAGAATGTGGTAAATGTTTTACACTGAAATCAAATCTTGCTAGACATCAGTTAAATCACACAGAGCAGAAACAATTTTCATGTTTAGAATGTAGTAAATGTTATACTACTAAATCAAGACTTGTTACACATCAGAGAAGTCACACAGGGGAGAAGCCATATTCATGTTCAGAATGTGGGAAATATTTTACTGAAAAATCGAGACTTGTTAAACATCAGAGAAGTCACACAGTGGAGAAACGATTTTCATGTTCAGAATGTGAGAAATGCTTTAAGGAGAAATCAGATCTTGCTAGACATCAGAGAATTCACACAGGGGAGAAGCCATTTTCATGTTCAGAATGTGGGAAAAATTTTAATCAGAAAGCAAATCTTGTTACACATCAGATAACTCACATGAGGAAGTACAAGTTATCGTAATATAACACATGTATAAAAGAGAGCAAAAACAATTTGGTGAACTAAATGATTATTAGAAAATGTATACAATTAACAATGACCATTTGTAATTGAAAATTAATAAGCATAAAATAATAAAGCTATATTTAAACAAAGTATGTCTATTTGACATTGACCATGGAGAGTTTAAGCTATTCATTATCAGAACAGATGCCAAGGTAAGCACTCAATACCCTGCTTGTCTCATCCATTTATCAGGGTGATCTGCTAATAACATAAGACCCGGGGCGTAAATAGAAATTATGCAGTGTCAAAGGAACTTTTGAATTGAAAACTTCTTCAAACCTCTAAGCAAAACCATTATTTAGCATGGTCATGAAGAGTATAATTCACAACTTTTAAACACAGGAAAGAATGAAATGTATTGTGGCATTCACACAAAAATTGTGATGCCCCTTAGTGTCCCAACCAATATATCTTCCATGGCTTCCGCACAGTACGAAATGTCCACGATGGCTGTCCACAAATTAAGATGTCCCCCACATAATGTAATGCCACCGCTATTCTGATTACACATTTTACTCCTACATGTACAGACACAATAAAAGAAAATCACCTTGCCTTGTAACCCATTACCAAGGGGAGAATAAGTATTTGATACACTGACAATTTTACAAGTTTTCCCACCTACAAAGAATGGAGAGGTCTGTAATTTTTATCCTAGGTACACTTCAACTGTGAGAGACAGAATCTAAAAATAGAAAACAGAAAATCACATTATATGATTTTTAAACAATTAAATTGCATTTTATTGCATGAAATAAGTATTTGATCATCTACCAACCATCAAGAATTCTGGAGCTGTCTAAGGACGCCAGGGACAAAATTTTACACTTGTATAAAGCTGGGATGGGCTACAGGACAATAGGCAAGCAGTTTGGTGAGAAAGCAACAAATGTTAGCACAATTATTAGAAAATGAAAGAATTACAAGATGATTGTGAAACTTCCTCGGACTGGGGCTTTATGCAGGATCTCGCCTAGTGGGGTAAGCATGATTCTGAGAAAGGTCAGGAATCAGCCCAGAAATACACGGGAGGACCTGGTCAATGACTTGAAGAGACCTGATGCCACCATTTGCATTTAATTATCTAGCATGGTAGTGTGACGCCCAGGAGACCGGGGTACCCAGCACCGGACCAATGGGGTCTGTCTCTTGAGGGGTATGTCACGGGTGGCTTGACCCGGTGCTGTGGCCTCAGGCAATGCACAGTGTAAGGGTATCGTGAGGGAACAGGCACTTACTTGATCAGCAGCAGGTTTTCCCAGCGGTGATGATCCCGATCCTGGATAGATGGCTATTGTCCAAATGAAAGACTGAGGCACTTAAACATTTAACCAGTTTACTTCAACATAAAGGGATTTACAACCAGTCCTGTCACCGGAGTCTGTATGGGAACTCTGAGTTACTTTGACCCTGCCGGGGTCTTCGCCTCTTATTGTACGCAGTTTCTGTATGGCCCTGCTGCTGTATGTGAACTGGCTGCCGGCCCAATCTGTCCCCTCCGGGTCCTGGTTCGACGGGCAACCCGAGTCCTTTTATCGGCTTACCCCCTCCGGGAGTACCGCTGAACTCTGTGACTGTTGCTGCGTCCGGCCCTAGTGAAGCTGATATCACCTCACGTTTTTCCGGTTGCTGTATTATATATAATGAATACAGCCACGGATCCAGTATCCGTCTTTGCGCCTGTTCTGGGTAGTGATTAATGCTACCCGGTTCTCACAATGTCCTTTTTCTCCGTCCCTTTTCTCCTCAGGCCGGTGATTTGGGCCTGGAAACCGTCATAGGACTGTTAGAAATTCAGTTGTATGACCTCTCACTTTCAGCTCCTTAGCCCAACTGCCAGTTCTTCTCTCAGACCAGAATGGATCAAGGGGAGTCTCTGGAGCTCCCCCTTCTGGCCGGAGGTGGTACTTGCTATTTTAGTATTTGTATTTAGTGTCAGTAACTGTTTTTGTGGCAAATACCCCTAGGGGTGCCACATTAGGAATAGCTCGTACATGATAAACCATCAACTAATATGCAACATTTTGTACGTTTAATGGCTTTATTCTGGCAATGATGCCTATGCTATTCTGGTGGTGATGCCGATTTCCTCTGTGTGAATAATTTTTGAGACACTCTGAGTATGGCAAGTGCTTAACATCATTTGTCACTTGTAGAAAGACGCTTTCTTCTAATAGGTGATTATAATAATTTTTTATTTTTATTATAATAACACAAAAAAGAGATGGGTTGCTCATGTAAATGATATATAGTCTTTTTTCACCACCTGAGGTAATGAGCCGGTAGTTTTTCATGTCTCTTTCCTGTACCGATTGAATTATATCTAGAAGGAGGAGTACATTGTGTTACAAAACATTGTTCACACTCTATCTCTGTGAATCACCTTATCTCCTAGTATTAACATAATCGAGAGTCTCAGTAATTCCTCAGAGTTCATTGAATCAAGCTCACCGATGCCATCGATGCACCATAAGTCAGTACTAGCTACAGTACTTTAGTGTATTTATTCACTCTTTTCTGTTTTGTGGTGTTTTTTGGGTGGTGGCTTTTGGTAGGGATACCTCTTAGGGTCTCCAGGGTCAGTCTACGTTGAGTGGGGGCGCCATTTCGTATCCCAGGGTGCCAACCTCCGCTGCAAGGAAGGGAATTGTTTAGGGTTAGGCACCACTATCCTCCCTAGATCTTTCCTAATATAATATTTTTTTTTGTGTTCTCTAATTCATTACTAGCAGATCCTGACCCATAGGATCCCTACTATTGGTTTATAGGCTATATAAGTGGTTCCTAGTTTTAAATTATTGATATTAAAGCTTATTCTTTTAGGTCTTTTTTTATTTTTTTTCGGTTTTTCCTAATACCAGGTGTGGCATGAACACGGGAAAGTCCAGAAACAAGTTCTCAACTTGATCTCAGTTGTAGTATAAACACGGGTATGTCCAGAACAAGTTCACATTAAAGTATTATACTGGTGTAGATTCCAGTAGCTCCCACTGGGGGGCGTAAATGAAGTATTAAGTAGCAAAAACACAGTCCAGCAACATAGTTCCAAAACACAGTTCAAAAACAGAGTTCTTACCAGGAGGAGTGAACCAAGGGTTAAGTTCCAAATTCAACAGACTAAAGATAATTGAGAGTGTAGCTTACATAGTCAGAGAATGTCCAGAGCCATGGGTAGAAGCACAGTAGAACAAGCAGCTGAGCTGAAGGGGAAACGGAAGCAGAATACTCCAGCAAGGAGGCTGACACCTGAGTCGTGTTTAAAACAAATGAACAGGAAGTAGGGCAGACAAAAACAGCAAACTCCATCTTAACAAAGGGCAAGATCATTTACAAGGTGACTTGGAAAACCCGGAATACTGACACAACGTGGGATATGGCAGGCTGTATCACGTTTAGTGTGGAGAAACGGGATCAGTGGGTGCTCTCATCTGCTGGCCCGGCTGTCTTTAGCAAGACTGCATGGACCATGGCTCATAACACTGAACGCCCGCTCTATCTCCCAGTGGGCAATACACTACACAGACAGCACAGGGTTAAGGTAAAACAGTGTGGCAATACTTTATTGAACCACAACACACAATAGCAAACAGAACAATCCCACCATGACTGGGATTGTTTGGTTACATGGGCACACATAAAAGATCACTGCGTCTCCTCGTATTTCCAGTGTGAGATGATGTCAGAGCTCCCAGGGTCGCTACTTCATCTGTGGATGCACGCACAGAGAAGAGGTAACGACAAGCATAGGGAGATGACCAAGAACTGTCCATAGAGTCCATGCAAGGTCCAAAGCCAGTTGACAGTTACATGGGCGCATATAAAAGATTAAAAAAAAGGCAATAAGAAATAGATCACAAAAAGGGGATCACCTGAGGCATTAGATCCAGTATAAAAATATACAAATTTTATTTATATTATGAAACACAGAAAACCACACAAAAAGACATATTAAAAACATTAAAACTGGTCACACATGTGACCTACACACAGTAACTAGACGGCTCATAATAAAGGGGCGACAGGTGGGGATACCAGGTTCCGAACTTTGGGTGAGTTGTTTCTGACATGGGTCTCCCGGAATCTGGGTTAAATATGCACATTGTTCTTTGCTCCTGGTAGGACTGCTGTGTACGGCATTTGCCAATTTCCAATATATGTTATACCAGCCCTAATGACTATCCAGGATAATTCAGTGCCCTATATATGAGATGGCCCAAGTCAGTTCTTACTTGTTCTCTGCGTAGAGGACCATATACCGTTGTATAATGTAGAATTCTATATACAGCAATTTTTTGCATGAACAGTTATTATACAATTAGGATATATTTGGTATCCGATATGGCAGTTTGCACAATTGTATGTGATGGTGTAAATGTTATTAGTTAACAGACCTGGCTATAATTCCCTTAACCTGTTTGGTGTGTGGTATTCTGATCTTGTATTAAACAATTTTATTTTTTGTATAAATAAAATATTGATATTTTGAAAAACTCTTTTCCTCATTGTATTAATATGCAATAGGGGTTATGGTGTTATGGCTCATAATAAAGCCAGCCTCCTGAAAAGACTCCCCAGCAATAACGCAATAGAATATCCCTATAAATATAGGGTATGGTATTTATGTGAACAGCACTTGAGCTCTAAAAAAGAGCGAGATATAAGGTCATTAAAGAGAATTCGCCTAAGGCAATTTATTACATAAATGCATGCTCAATGTTGGTAAAATTGGCGACACTTTGTATATTAATTTACTAACTAAAGTGAGCCATAAGAAAGTAAGACCGTTAATAAACAGTAGTGACTTGCAATACAAATAGTTTCAAAATATAAACATGAACCTATCGCTTGAACAGACCCACAGAATGACCATATCGAGAGAAACAAAAGAAATGCGATCTATAAACACAATAATTGTATATAAACTCCTCTCACAAGGTCCTATAGAAAGGTGTATATCCAGGTGTATGCAAATACTAAGTCACCCATAATAGAGAACATATCCAAATTTGCGGAGTGCCAGCGGGATTGTTGTACCCAGCCCCCTTACCCAGAATCATTTAAGGGGGAATATATCACACTCCAATAAAGCCCCGAGCTTACCCACAATGGGGAACACACCCTGGATCATAGAGACCAATATGCACAGATAAGCATCTATTCAGTTATTATTAAGCGATCCTAGTCACTGCTGTAGATCAATCAAGAGCCCCAGGGAGCAAAGGCAGGAGGTGCGCAGACCCGACGCGTGTCGCCACCAGAAGTGGCTTCGTCAGGGGTGTCTCCTGTGGGTATCCTGTGTCTATTTATAGCAAATATTTACAAATCAAATGCTGCAGCTGTGCGGCTTACCAGAAGTAGCATGGACTCCGTGGGGCCGGAAGTTCCAGAGACCGGCATCCAGTGAGTCTGGATGGCGCATGCGTGGGTAGAAACCCCACCTATCGCGCATCACCGCGCCCCAGACAGAGTTACCATAGAGACCATTTTGTAACAGCAGTGACTAGGATGCTCGGGGCGTTATTGGAGTGTGATATATTCCCCCTTAAATGATTCTGGGTAAGGGGGCTGGGTACAACAATCCCGCTGGCACTCTGCAAATTTGGATATATTCTCTATTATGGGTGACTTAGTATTTGCATACACCTGGATATACACCTTTCAATAGGACCTTGTGAGAGGAGTTTATATACAATTATTGTGTTTATAGATCACATTTCTTCTGTTTCTCTCGATACAGTCATTCTGTGGGTCTGTTCAAGCGATAGGTTCATGTTTATATTTTGAAACTATTTGTATTGCAAGTCACTGCTGTTTATTAACGGTCTTACTCTCTTATGGCTCACTTGAGTTAGTAAATTAATATACAAAGTGTCGCCAATTTTACCAACATTGAGCATGCATTTATGTAATAAATTGCCTTAGGCGAATTCTCTTTAATGACCTTATATCTCACTCTTTTTTAGAGCTCAAGTGCTGTTCACATAAATACCATACCCTATATTTATAGGGATATTCTATTGCATTATTGCTGGGGAGTCTCTTCAGGAGGCTGGCTTTATTATGAGCTGTCTTGTTACTGTGTGTAGGTCACATGTGTGACCAGTTTTAATGTTTTTAATATGTCTTTTTGTGTGGTTTTCTGTGTTTAAGAATATAAATAAAATTTGTATATTTTTATACTGGATCTAATGCCTCAGGTGATCCCCTTTTTGTGATCTATTTCTTATTGCCCTTTTTTTGCATTATTGCCTGTAATATAGATCAGGTTGGATCCCTGTATCCCTGTGGTGCCCTCTTCTGTCTCACCAGGTTCGCATATAAAAGATCACTACGTCTCCACGTATTTCCAGTATGACATGATGTCAGAGCTCCCAGGATCGCTACTTCATCTGTGGATGCACGCACAAAGAAGAGGTAACGACAAGCATAGGGAGATGACCAAGAACTGTCCAAGGTCCAAAGCCAGTTGACACGAGAGTCACCACCTGGCTTATCTGACCATCTCCATGGAACCAGGCGACCAGCGAATCCCAAACCTGGCTTTCTCCAAACATATCCATGGTTCAGAGATGGTCACTGGATCAGATGTGTGTCCTTCCAACCGGAGCCGAAAACCCCTAGGTTGTTTCCTATAGAATCATAGATCAGTGTCCCTCGTGATGGTTCCATGATGAATTGGCTGCAGTCCTTTCTCTTGTCTGTTGGGTGGTTTGCAGAATGTCTGGCTGGTAGCTCTGTGTTACTTCCCTTTCCCAAGATGTGATCTCTGAGTCTTTTTATACCCAAGGCATGTAAGCTATTTTTAGAATTACCCAGGGTCCTTCAGTCCAACATCAAGATAAGGTAAACAATGGTGATGGGATTAAGTAGCACTATTAGCATATAAGCACACATCTATAAACAAAGCTTAACACACCCTATGTACAGTCACTGTTACAGAATTACACATTATGTTAGATAGTATATCAGTTGGCAAGTCTTGTCTTTTTGACCCACCAGACATAAACACTTAAATTCACAAGCCAATATTCAGATAAAAAGCCAGTTCTTTTGGTTTGCAAAAAACATGGTTGTCTGGGAAATTAAGATACAATCTGGTTTCTTCACATTTAGCAACAGATTTTTTTTTTAAATCTGCATGATCTATGCAGACAGTGGAATTTCCCCACCCCTAAATAGCAAGGTGAGATATGGCATGCTGAATTATGGTAGCAACTGCCAAAAAAAATTTTTTATTCATGGCCAACAGCTCAAATCACAAAATAATGTCACTAAATTAAATAGCAAGGTGGGATATGGTGTGCTGTATCACATTTAGCAATTGGAAAAATAAGATTTAGAACAGTCTACACGTGCATGGAGCACAATAGAAGCAGTGCACAACACACATGTATGAAATGCGCCCTGCTGTCTTTGTCAGTGGACCTCAGTAATGGCACAAAAATAAAATCTACAGGAAGGTCGATTTCACAGCCACACAGGACACTAGCTAGCTAAACTATCTGACTAACAAATAATCGCCTAGCTAACTAGGTAAAATATAGCAGCAAACAGTTCCAGCGTCAGGAGTAGCCTCTCTGCGCTGTTACAGTGTCAAAATGGCACAAGATGTTCACTCGCAATGTGCACACATAATGTTAGAAAAAGTTTACAAACAAGCCGCTCACTAGCTCTCCCTACTAGGGTTGAGCGAAACGGGTCGGTCATTTTCATAAGTCGCCGACTTTTGGCAAAGTCGGGTTTCATGAAACCTGACTCGATCCCTGTGTGGGGTCGGCCATGCGGTACGCGACTTTCGCGCCAAAGTCGCGTTTCAATTACGCGAAAAGCGCCATTTCTCAGCCAATGAAGGTGGACGCAGAGTGTGGGCAGCGTGATGACATAGGTCTCAGTCCCCACCATCTTAGAGAAGGGCATTGCAGTAATTGGCTTGCTGTCTGTGGCGTCACAGGGGCTATAAAGGGGCGTTCCCGCTGACCGCCATCTTACTGCTGCTGATCTGAGCATAGGGAAAGGTTGCTGCCGCTTCTTCAAAAGCAGGGATAGCGTTAGGCAGGGTCCATTAACCCCCAAACCGCTTGTGCTGTAGCGATTTCCACTGTCCAACACCACCTTTTGTTTGCAGGGACAGTGGAGGCTACATTTTTTTTTTCCTCAGCGCTGTAGCTCATTGGGCTGCCCTAGAAGGCTCCCAGATAGCTGCATTGCTGTTTGTACACCGCTGTGCAAACCAACTGCTTTTTTTCAAAGCACAAGTCCTGTTGCTCCTTCCTTTCTGCACAGCTTCCTTGTTTGTTTGTCCACACTGTTGACTTTTTTTGTGCATCAGTCCACTCCTTGTTATTGCTGCCTGCCATACATTGCTGAGATTACTGCAGGGAGATAGTAATTGTAGGACAGTCCCTTTTTTTTGCTTGTTTCGTTATATCTCTTCAAGCCACTTTCTGCCACAGAAAATATACTCTAATACAGTGGCCCAGATTTATTCACTAGTCTCCCTGAAGAAGAAAAGAGTGCAGATTAAAATTGGCAAATCTGTATCAGTGGCAGTCCTATGTGTGGCACCTGTCTCAAATTGTGTGCCACATTAAACCTAGTGTGTTATACTGGGTCAGATTTCTTTTAAATTCTCCCTGAAAAAAAAATAGTGGGAGATTAAGATTGGCATTTCTGCTTCAGTGCCACTCCTGTGTGTGCCACCTGTCTCAAATTGTGTGCCACATTAAACCTAGTGTGTAATACTGGGTCAGATTTCTTTTAAATTCTCCCTGAAAAAAAAAATAGTGGGAGATTAAGATTGGCATTTCTGCTTCAGTGCCACTCCTGTGTGTGCCACCTGTCTCAAATTGTGTGCCACATTAAACCTAGTGTGTAATACTGGGTCAGATTTCTTTTAAATTCTCCCTGGAAAAAAAAATAGTGGGAGATTAAGATTGGCATTTCTGCTTCAGTGCCACTCCTGTGTATGCCACCTGTCTCAAATTGTGTGCCACATTAAACCTAGTGTGTAATACTGGGTCAGATTTCTTTTAAATTCTCCCTAAAAAAAAAATAGTGGGAGATTAAGATTGGCATTTCTGCTTCAGTGCCACTCCTGTGTGTGCCACCTGTCTCAAATTGTGTGCCACATTAAACCTAGTGTGTAATACTGGGTCAGATTTCTTTTAAATTCTCCCTGAAAAAAAAAATAGTAGGAGATTAAGATTGGCATTTCTGCTTCAGTGCCACTCCTGTGTGTGCCACCTGTCTCAAATTGTGTGCCACATTAAACCTAGTGTGTAATACTGGGTCAGATTTCTTTTAAATTCTCCCTAAAAAAAAAATAGTGGGAGATTAAGATTGGCATTTCTGCTTCAGTGCCACTCCTGTGTGTGCCACCTGTCTCAAATTGTGTGCCACATTAAACCTAGTGTGTAATACTGGGTCAGATTTCTTTTAAATTCTCCCTGAAAAAAAAATAGTAGGAGATTAAGATTGGCATTTCTGCTTCAGTGCCACTCCTGTGTGTGCCACCTGTCTCAAATTGTGTGCCACATTAAACCTAGTGTGTAATACTGGGTCAGATTTCTTTTAAATTCTCCCTGAAAAAAAAAATAGTGGGAGATTAAGATTGGCATTTCTGCTTCAGTGCCACTCCTGTGTGTGCCACCTGTCTCAAATTGTGTGCCACATTAAACCTAGTGTGTAATACTGGGTCAGATTTCTTTTAAATTCTCCCTGGAAAAAAAAATAGTGGGAGATTAAGATTGGCATTTCTGCTTCAGTGCCACTCCTGTGTGTGCCACCTGTCTCAAATTGTGTGCCACATTAAACCTAGTGTGTAATACTGGGCCAGATTTCTTTTAAATTCTCCCTAAAAAAAAATAGTGGGAGATTAAGATTGGCATTTCTGCTTCAGTGCCACTCCTGTGTGTGCCACCTGTCTCAAATTGTGTGCCACATTAAACCTAGTGTGTAATACTGGGCCAGATTTCTTTTAAAGTCTCCCTGAAAAAAAAAATAGTGGGAGATTAAGATTGGCATTTCTGCTTCAGAGCCACTCCTGTATGTGCCACCTGTCTCAAATTGTGTGCCACATTAAACCTAGTGTGTAATACTGGGTCAGATTTCTTTTAAATTCTCCCTGAAAAAAAAAATAGTGGGAGATTAAGATTGGCATTTCTGCTTCAGTGCCACTCCTGTGTGTGCCACCTGTCTCAAATTGTGTGCCACATTAAACCTAGTGTGTAATACTGGGCCAGATTTCTTTTAAATTCTCCCTAAAAAAAAAAATAGTGGGAGATTAAGATGGGCATTTCTGCTTCAGAGCCACTCCTGTGTGTGCCACCTGTCTCAAATTGTGTGCCACATTAAACCTAGTGTGTAATACTGGGCCAGATTTCTTTTAAAGTCTCCCTGAAAAAAAAAAAATAGTGGGAGATTAAGATGGGCATTTCTGCTTCAGAGCCACTCCTGTGTGTGCCACCTGTCTCAAATTGTGTGCCACATTAAACCTAGTGTGTAATACTGGGTCAGATTTCTTTTAAATTCTCCCTGGAAAAAAAAATAGTGGGAGATTAAGATTGGCATTTCAGCTTCAGAGCCATTCCTGTGTGTGCCACCTGTCTCAAATTGTGTGCCACATTAAACCTAGTGTGTAATACTGGGTCAGATTTCTTTTAAATTCTCCCTGAAAAAAAAAATAGTAGGAGATTAAGATTGGCATTTCTGCTTCAGTGCCACTCCTGTGTGTGCCACCTGTCTCAAATCGTGTGCCACATTAAACCTAGTGTGTAATACTGGGTCAGATTTCTTTTAAATTCTCCCTGAAAAAAAAATAGTAGGAGATTAAGATTGGCATTTCTGCTTCAGTGCCACTCCTGTGTGTGCCACCTGTCTCAAATTGTGTGCCACATTAAACCTAGTGTGTAATACTGGGTCAGATTTCTTTTAAATTCTCCCTGAAAAAAAAAATAGTGGGAGATTAAGATTGGCATTTCTGCTTCAGTGCCACTCCTGTGTGTGCCACCTGTCTCAAATTGTGTGCCACATTAAACCTAGTGTGTAATACTGGGTCAGATTTCTTTTAAATTCTCCCTGGAAAAAAAAATAGTGGGAGATTAAGATTGGCATTTCTGCTTCAGTGCCACTCCTGTGTGTGCCACCTGTCTCAAATTGTGTGCCACATTAAACCTAGTGTGTAATACTGGGCCAGATTTCTTTTAAATTCTCCCTAAAAAAAAATAGTGGGAGATTAAGATTGGCATTTCTGCTTCAGAGCCACTCCTGTGTGTGCCACCTGTCTCAAATTGTGTGCCACATTAAACCTAGTGTGTAATACTGGGCCAGATTTCTTTTAAAGTCTCCCTGAAAAAAAAAAATAGTGGGAGATTAAGATTGGCATTTCTGCTTCAGAGCCACTCCTGTATGTGCCACCTGTCTCAAATTGTGTGCCACATTAAACCTAGTGTGTAATACTGGGTCAGATTTCTTTTAAATTCTCCCTGAAAAAAAAAATAGTGGGAGATTAAGATTGGCATTTCTGCTTCAGTGCCACTCCTGTGTGTGCCACCTGTCTCAAATTGTGTGCCACATTAAACCTAGTGTGTAATACTGGGCCAGATTTCTTTTAAATTCTCCCTAAAAAAAAAAATAGTGGGAGATTAAGATGGGCATTTCTGCTTCAGAGCCACTCTTGTGTGTGCCACCTGTCTCAAATTGTGTGCCACATTAAACCTAGTGTGTAATACTGGGCCAGATTTCTTTTAAAGTCTCCCTGAAAAAAAAAAATAGTGGGAGATTAAGATTGGCATTTCTGCTTCAGAGCCAATCCTGTGTGTGCCACCTGTCTCAAATTGTGTGCCACATTAAACCTAGTGTGTAATACTGGGTCAGATTTCTTTTAAATTCTCCCTGGAAAAAAAAATAGTGGGAGATTAAGATTGGCATTTCTGCTTCAGAGCCACTCCTGTGTGTGCCACCTGTCTCAAATTGTGTGCCACATTAAACCTAGTGTGTAATACTGGGCCAGATTTCTTTTAAATTCTCCCTGAAAAAAAAAATATTGAGAGATTAAGATTGGCATTTCAGCTTCAGAGCCATTCCTGTGTGTGCCACCTGTCTCAAATTGTGTGCCACATTAAACCTAGTGTGTAATACTGGGTCAGATTTCTTTTAAATTCTCCCTGGAAAAAAAATAGTAGGAGATTAAGATTGGCATTTCTGCTTCAGTGCCACTCCTGTGTGTGCCACCTGTCTCAAATCGTGTGCCACATTAAACCTAGTGTGTAATACTGGGTCAGATTTCTTTTAAATTCTCCCTGAAAAAAAAAATAGTGGGAGATTAAGATTGGCATTTCTGCTTTAGTGCCACTCCTGTGTGTGCCACCTGTCTCAAATTGTGTGCCATATTAAACCTAGTGTGTAATACTGGGTCAGATTTCTTTTAAATTCTCCCTGGAAAAAAAAATAGTGGGAGATTAAGATTGGCATTTCTGCTTCAGTGCCACTCCTGTGAGTGCCACCTGTCTCAAATTGTGTGCCACATTAAACCTAGTGTGTAATACTGGGCCAGATTTCTTTTAAATTCTCCCTAAAAAAAAAAATAGTGGGAGATTAAGATGGGCATTTCTGCTTCAGAGCCACTCCTGTGTGTGCCACCTGTCTCAAATTGTGTGCCACATTAAACCTAGTGTGTAATACTGGGCCAGATTTCTTTTAAAGTCTCCCTGAAAAAAAAAAAATAGTGGGAGATTAAGATTGGCATTTCTGCTTCAGAGCCACTCCTGTGTGTGCCACCTGTCTCAAATTGTGTGCCACATTAAACCTAGTGTGTAATACTGGGTCAGATTTCTTTTAAATTCTCCCTGGAAAAAAAAATAGTGGGAGATTAAGATTGGCATTTCTGCTTCAGAGCCACTCCTGTGTGTGCCACCTGTCTCAAATTGTGTGCCACATTAAACCTAGTGTGTAATACTGGGTCAGATTTCTTTTAAATTCTCCCTGAAAAAAAAAAAATATTGAGAGATTAAGATTGGCATTTCAGCTTCAGAGCCATTCCTGTGTGTGCCACCTGTCTCAAATTGTGTGCCACATTAAACCTAGTGTGTAATACTGGGTCAGATTTCTTTTAAATTCTCTCTGAAATAAAAAATAGTAGGAGATTAAGATTGGCATTTCTGCTTCAGTGCCACTCCTGTGTGTGCCACCTGTCTCAAATCGTGTGCCACATTAAACCTAGTGTGTAATACTGGGTCAGATTTCTTTTAAATTCTCCCTGAAAAAAAATAGTGGGAGATTAAGATTGGCATTTCTGCTTCAGTGGCACTTCTGTGTGTGCCACCTGTCTAAAATTGGGTGCCACATTAAACCTAGTGTGTAATACTGGGTCAGATTTCTTTTAAATTCTCCCGGAAAAAAAAACAGTGGGAGATTAAGATTGGCATTTCTGCTTCAGTGCCACTCCTGTGTGTGCCACCTGTCTCAAATTGTGTGCCACATTAAACCTAGTGTGTAATACTGGGTCAGATTTCTTTTAAATTCTCCCTGAAAAAAATAGTGTGAGATTAAGATTGGCATTTCTGCTTCAGTGCCACTCCTGTGTGTGCCACCTGTCTCAAATTGTGTGCCACATTAAACCTAGTGTGTAATACTGGGTCAGATTTCTTTTAAATTCTCCCTGAAAAAAAATAGTGGAAGATTAAGATTGGCATTTCTGCTTCAGTGCCACTCCTGTGTGTGCCACCTGTCTCAAATTGTGTGCCACATTATATCTAGTGTGTAATACTGGGTCAGATTTCTTTTAAATTCTCCCTGAAAAAAAAAATAGTGGGAGATTAAGATTGGCATTTCTGCTTCAGTGCCACTCCTGTGTGTGCCACCTGTCTCAAATTGTGTGCCACATTAAACCTAGTGTGTAATACTGGGCCAGATTTCTTTTAAATTCTCCCTGAAAAAAAAATAGTGGGAGATTAAGATTGGCATTTCTGCTTCAGTGCCACTCCTGTGTGTGCCACCTGTCTCAAATTGTGTGCCACATTAAACCTATTGTGTAATACTGGGCCAGATTTCTTTTAAATTCTCCCTGAAAAAAAAAAAATAGTGGGAGATTAAGATTGGCATTTCTGCTTCAGACCACTCCTGTGTGTGCCACCTGTCTCAAATTGTGTGCCACATTAAACCTAGTGTGTAATACTGGGCCATATTTCTTTTAAATTCTCCCTGAAAAAAAAATAGTGGGAGATTAAGATTGGCATTTCTGCTTCAGAGCCACTCCTGTGTGTGCCACCTGTCTCAAATTGTGTGCCACATTAAACCTAGTGTGTAATACTGGGTCAGATTTCTTTTAAATTCTCCCTGAAAAAAAAAATAGTGAGAGATTAAGATTGGCATTTCTGCTTCAGTGCCACTCCTGTGTGTGCCACCTGTCTCAAATTGTGTGCCACATTAAACCTAGTGTGTAATACTGGGTCAGATTTCTTTTAAATTCTCCCAGAAAAAAAAAAATAGTGGGAGATTAAGATTGGAATTTCTGCTTCAGTGCCACTCCTGTTGTGAATTCTGTTGTCGAACTCCCTCCTGTGGTTGTGAATGGTATTTCGGCGAGTTCTGTCCATGGACTCCCTCTGGTGGCTGTGAGTGAAGCTGCTGCTTCTGAGGTTCCTTACACAGGTGACGTGGTTTATCCTTTGGTTAGCTGCTCTATTTAACTCCACTCAGATCGTTACTCCATGCCAGCTGTCAATGTTCCTGCATTGGTTCAGTTCGCTCTTGGGTCTTTCTGGTGACCTGTCTTCTCCAGCAGAAGCTAAGTTCCTGATAGTTATTATTTGTTCATTGTTTCCTTGTCCAGCTGGTTATCATGATTTTGTCTTGCTAGCTGGAAGCTCTGGGATGCAGAGTGGCATCTCCGCACCGTTAGTCGGTGCGGAGGTCTTTTTGCACTCTCTGTGTGGTCTTTTGTAGTTTTTTGTGCTGACCGCAAAGATACCTTTCCTATCCTCTGTCTGTTTAGTAAGTCTGGCCTCCCTTTGCTGAAACCTGTTTTATTTCTGCGTTTGTGACTTTTATCTTTACTCACAGTCAATATATGTGGGGGGCTGCCTTTTCCTTTGGGGAATTTCTCTGAGGCAAGGTAGGCTTTATTTTCTATCTCTAGGGCTAGCTAGCTCTTAGGCTGTGAAGAGGCGTCTAGGGAGAGTCAGGAATGCTCCACAGCAATTTCTAGTTGTTGTGATAGGATTAGGGCCTGCGGTCAGCAAAGCTCCCACATCCCAGAGCTTGTCCTGTGTGAGTTTAACTATCAGGTCGTGTCGGGTGCTCCTAACCACCAGGTCATAACACACTCCTGTGTGTGCCACCTGTCTCAAATTGTGTGCCACATTAAACCTAGTGTGTAATACTGGGTCAGATTTCTTTTAAATTCTCCCTGAAAAAAAAAATAGTGGGAGATTAATATTGGCATTTCTGCTTTAGTGCCACTCCTGTGTGTGCCACCTGTCTCAAATTGTGTGCCACATTAAACCTAGTGTGTAATATTGGGTCAGATTTCTTTTAAATTCTCCCTGAAAAAAATAGTGGGAGATTAAGATTGGCATTTCTGCTTCAGTGCCACTCCTGTGTTTGCCACCTGTCTCAAATTGTGTGCCACATTAAACCTAGTGTGTAATACTGGGTCAGATTTCTTTTAAATTCTCCCTGAAAAAAATAGTGGAAGATTAAGATTGGCATTTCTGCTTCAGTGCCACTCCTGTGTGTGCCACCTGTCTCAAATTGTGTGCCACATTAAACCTAGTGTGTAATACTGGGCCAGATTTCTTTTAAACTCTCCCTGAAAAAAAAAATAGTGGGAGATTAAGATTGGCATTTCTGCTTCAAAGCCACTCCTGTGTGTGCCACCTGTCTCAAATTATGTGCCACATTAAACCTAGTGTGTAATACTGGGTCAGATTTCTTTTAAATTCTCCCTGAAAAAAAAAATAGAGGGAGATTAAGATTGGCATTTCTGCTTCAGTGCCACTCCTGTGTGTGCCACCTGTCTCAAATTGTGTGCCTCATTAAACCTAGTGTGTAATACTGGGTCAGATTTTTGCACTAGGTCTTTTTGCACTCTCTGCGTGGTCTTTTGTAGTTTTTTGTGCTGACCGCAAAGATACCTTTCCTATCCTCTGTCTGTTTAGTAAGTCTGGCCTCCCTTTGCTGAAACCTGTTTCATTTCTGCGTTTGTGACTTTCATCTTTACTCACAGTCAATATATGTGGGGGGCTGCCTTTTCCTTTGGGGAATTTCTCTGAGGCAAGGTAGGCTTTATTTTCTATCTCTAGGGCTAGCTAGCTCTTAGGCTGTGAAGAGGCATCTAGGGAGAGTCAGGAACGCTCCACGGCTATTTCTAGTTGTTGTGATAGGATTAGGGCCTGCGGTCAGCAGAGCTCCCACATCCCAGAGCTTGTCCTGTGTGAGTTTAACTATCAGGTCGTGTCGGGTGCTCCTAACCACCAGGTCATAACACACTCCTGTGTGTGCCACCTGTCTCAAATTGTGTGCCACATTAAACCTAGTGTGTAATACTGGGTCAGATTTCTTTTAAATTCTCCCTGAAAAAAAAAATAGCGGGAGATTAATATTGGCATTTCTGCTTTAGTGCCACTCCTGTGTGTGCCACCTGTCTCAAATTGTGTGCCACATTAAACCTAGTGTGTAATACTGGGTCAGGTTTCTTTTAAATTCTCCCTGAAAAAAATAGTGGGAGATTAAGATTGGCATTTCTGCTTCAGTGCCACTCCTGTGTGTGCCACCTGTCTCAAATTGTGTGCCACATTAAACCTAGTGTGTAATACTGGGTCAGATTTCTTTTAAATTCTCCCTGAAAAAAATAGTGGAAGATTAAGATTGGCATTTCTGCTTCAGTGCCACTCCTGTGTGTGCCACCTGTCTCAAATTGTGTGCCACATTAAACCTAGTGTGTAATACTGGGCCAGATTTCTTTTAAATTCTCCCTGAAAAAAAAAATAGTGGGAGATTAAGATTGGCATTTCTGCTTCAGAGCCACTCCTGTGTGTGCCACCTGTCTCAAATTGTGTGCCACATTAAACCTAGTGTGTAATACTGGGCCAGATTTCTTTTAAGTTCTCCCTGAAAAAAAAAATAGTGGGAGATTAAGATTGGCATTTCTGCTTCAGAGCCACTCCTGTGTGTGCTACCTGTCTCAAATTGTGTGCCACATTAAACCTAGTGTGTAATACTGGGTCAGATTTCTTTTAAATTCTCCCTGAAAAAAAAAATAGTGGGAGATTAAGATTGGCATTTCTGCTTCAGTGCCACTCCTGTGTGTGCCACCTGTCTCAAATTGTGTGCCACATTAAACCTAGTGTGTAATACTGGGCCAGATTTCTTTCAAATTCTCCCTGAAAAAAAAAAAGTGGGAGATTAAGATTGGCATTTCTGCTTCAGAGCCACTCCTGTGTGTGCCACCTGTCTCAAATTGTGTGCCACATTAAACCTAGTGTGTAATACTGGGTCAGATTTCTTTTAAATTCTCCCTGAAAAAAAAGTAGTGGGAGATTAAGATTGGCATTTCTGCTTCAGAGCCACTCCTGTGTGTGCTACCTGTCTCAAATTGTGTGCCACATTAAACCTAGTGTGTAATACTGGGTCAGATTTCTTTTAAATTCTCCCTGAAAAAAAAAATAGTGGGAGATTAAGATTGGCATTTCTGCTTCAGTGCCACTCCTGTGTGTGCCACCTGTCTCAAATTGTGTGCCACATTAAACCTAGTGTGTAATACTGTTAGGGACTGGCGGAACGCACCAAGAATCAGATGTTATGGTATTAGGTGCGTTCGCAGTCCGAGGTCCACCGTGCAGGTAAAGGACCCTGCTGCTAGTAAGACGGACTATATGGCGGTACTAAGTATACACACATGGGTTAACTTCACCCTGCGTGAAGGAAGCGATCCTGTTGCGTCACAGGACCGCAGTACCGCACATAAAGCGCGAGCAAGAAGTCAGCGGACTCAACCCCAACACAGGATTGAAGTCCGATTAGACACTTGCTGGCACAACACCGCAACTGGGTGTGTCAGAGGAACATAAATAATAATATTAAGGCACAAGAGTGCGTGCGGTGCCGCACTGACGGACGCCACTAACCACCCAGGCTTGGGTCAGGAAAGCGCAGAGCAAGCGCACAGCGCCATACTGGCGGACACAGCAACTGGTAGCTGTAATGTGTGTTTCGTGCTGTTGGATAAGTCGGGCACTAGATAGCAAACATACACCTTCCGCGAACAGACATTCAATAGGGAGGGTTATTTAAAGAGCGACTTTCACTCACAACACTCACACATATTTACAAGACAATACTAGCGCATGGCCGTGCGGTCATGCGCAGTTTATATAGCTGCAGCACAGGAAACAGCTACAGAAGTTTTGCCCTTTCAGGACCTGCCAAAAGGACCAATGGGATGTGCTGCAGTACCTGAGCATCTCCAACGGGAGATCCTGCCCTGGGCATGCTCAGACAGAGAAAAGCAGGACTTAGATCCAGAAACGTCCACTCGCCGCTGCCCAGCACTGGCTTCAATGGCAGAAGCAGGAAAAGCAGCAGTAACTCTTCGCACAGAGTCAGACTGAGCGAGACGCTGGGATCGACGTCCCTGCTGAGCAGACTCCACTGCAGCTGGAGAAGAATGGGAGACCGCAGCGGAGACGGATCGAGATTCCCCCTGTGCAGCAGAGGAAACTCGACTCCTAACATTACCCCCCCTCCTAGGGCCCCCCCCTCCTTGGGCCTCGCTACGTTCGAAGGCAGCAATGAGCTGCGGGGCCCGAATGTGCTCAACAGGCTCCTAGGACCTGTCCTCGGAGCCATAACCCTTCCAGTCCACCAAATAAAATTTTTTGCCACGTACCACCTTGAACCCCAAAATAGCGTTCACCTCATAATCGTCCGTAGACGAACCCGATGTCCCAGCAGATGACTCGGAAAACCGGGACATATACACGGGTTTCAAGAGGGACACATGAAAGGTGTCGGTGATACCCAGGCGTGGCGGAAGGGCCAAACGATAGACCACAGGATTAACCTGCTCGAGGACCTTGAATGGGCCCAAGTAGCGAGGAGCAAATTTAGTGGACTCAACTCGCAGCCTGATGTTACGGGCGGAGAGCCACACTAAATCGCCAGGAGCAAAGGTCGGGGCAGGGCGCCGATGTGCATCGGCGGAGGACCTCATTCTCTCCTTCGAGGCCCGAATGGCATCCTGAGTGCGGTTCCAAATGTCCCGTGCCTCCACTGCCCAGTCTGCCACCCTGGAGTCAGCAGAGGACACGGGCATAGGCACAGGAACCCGTGGATGCTGGCCGTAATTAAGGAGGAAAGGAGTCTGACCGGTGGAGTCGGCTACAGCGTTATTAAGGGCGAACTCTGCCCATGGTAATAAAGATGCCCAGTCATCCTGCCTGGCAGAAACAAAATGTCGTAGATATGTGACCAGAGTCTGATTGGCCCTCTCTACCAACCCATTCGTCTCGGGATGATATGCGGAAGAGAGATTTAACTCAATGCTGAGAAGACGACAAAGCTCTCTCCAGAAACGAGACGCAAACTGGGGACCCCGGTCACTGACAATTTTGTCTAGCATGCCGTGTAGGCGGAAGATGTGTCTTATGAACAACGCTGCCAAGGCCCGTGCAGAAGGTAACCGTGGGAGCGGCACCAAATGCACCATTTTCGAGAAATGATCGGTAATAACCCAAATGATGGTACAGCCGCGAGACTTGGGCAAACCCACTACAAAGTCCATCCCGACCATCTCCCAGGGCCTGTCTGCCACCGACAAGGGATAGAGTAACCCAGACGGCCGTTGTCGAGGAGACTTATTTTTGGCGCATGAGACACATGCCAGAACGTAATCTCTGACATCTCGGAGCATATGCGGCCACCAGTACGTCCTCACCAGCAGCTCAGATGTCCTTTTTGTCCCAAAGTGTCCACCCACCCTGGAGGAATGAGCCCAAGAGAGAACCTCCGGTCGCAAATTTATGGGCACAAAAGTCTTGCCCGGAGGCACAGACTCAAGCGACACCGGAGCCACGGTTCTCAAGCTCTCAGAAGGAACAATAAGCCGAGGCTCTCCTTCCTCCTCCTCCTCAGATGACACAACAGAGCGAGAAAGAGCATCAGCTCGAATATTCTTCTCCCCAGCGAGATAATGGAGGGTGAAGTGGAATCGGGAGAAGAATAAGGACCATGTGGCCTGGCGAGAATTTAGTCGCTGGGCTGTTTGCAAATAGAGCAAATTTTTGTGGTCTGTAAAAACTTGAAAGGGAAAACGAGCCCCCTCCAAGAGATGTCTCCACTCTGAGAAAGCCAATTTCATCGCTAGCAACTCCCTGTCCCCGATGGAATAATTCCTCTCCGCTGGTGTGAAGGTCTTGGAGAAGAAGAAGCACGGATGCTTCCGACCTTGAGCATCCTTTTAGAAGAGGACTGCTCCAGCACCAACGGAAGAGGCATCCACCTCCATTATAAACGGCTTATCGACATCGGGACGATGTAGGATGGGAGCGCTAGCAAAATGAGACTTAGTAGGAGAAAAGGCCTTGGAGACCTCTTCAGACCACACTTTGGGATTTGCTCCCTTCTTGGTGAGGGCTACCAAGGGACCTACCAAAGTTGAGAAATGGGGAATGAACTGGCGGTAATAATTAATGAACCCCATAAAGCGCTGCACCGCTTTAAGTGAATGGGGTTCTTGCCAGTCCATCACAGCCTGTAGTTTGGCAGGATCCATAGTCAATCCCTGGGCAGAGATGATATAGCCCAGGAAAGGTAAAGACTCCTGCTCAAACACACACTTCTCCAACTTTGCGTAAAGAGAGTTTGCCCGTAAGAGGTCGAAGACTCTGCCAACATCTCTCCGGTGGGAGTCAACATCTGGAGAGAAGATGAGAATATTATCCAGATAGACTACGACCGAGATGGAAAGCATATCCCGGAAGATGTCGTTGACAAAGTCTTGGAAAACGGCTGGGGCATTACAGAGCCCGAAGGGCATCACCAGATACTCATAGTGCCCATCTCTGGTGTTAAACGCCGTCTTCCATTCGTCCCCCTCACGGATGCAAATCAGGTTATAAGCTCCCCGCAGGTCTAATTTGGTAAATACCTTAGCTCCCAGTAGCCTATCAAAAAGCTCAGAAATCAGGGGCAGCGGGTACTCATTCTTAACGGTGATGGCGTTAAGACCCCTGTAGTCTATGCAAGGACGCAACTCTCCATTCTTCTTCTGTACGAAGAAGAACCCTGCCCCTGCTGGTGACACTGACTTCTTAATAAACCCTCTTGCCAAATTCTCCTGGATGTACTGGGACATAGCCTCCGTTTCCGGGAGAGAGAGGGGATAGACACGTCCCCGAGGAGGTTCTGCTCCAGGCAAGAGATCTATAGGACAGTCATAGGGACGGTGAGGCGGAAGGGTCTCCGCAGCCTTTTTGGAGAAGACGTCTGCATAAGACCAATAGTATTTGGGGAGAGTAGAGAGATCTGCGGGCATCTCAGTGGTGGAAACCTGAACGCACTCTTTCACACATCTGCCCTTACAGGATTCACTCCAACCCAATATCCTCCCAGAGGTCCACTCAATATGTGGGGAGTGGAAACGGAGCCAGGGTATTCCCAGCAGAATCTCATCCATTCCCTCGGGAAGGACAAGAAGGGAAATAATCTCCTGGTGGGATGGGGACATGGCTAACGTGAAAGGGACAGTCTGATGTGTGATCTGTAGCGGAAGTGTCGACCCATTCACCACTCTAACGGTTACTGGTTTGGCAAGCATAACCAGAGGTACTGCGTGGCGCAGAGCAAAAGCAGAAGACATAAAATTTCCTTCTGCTCCTGAATCCACACAAAGCTCTACTGTAAGAGTGGATGTGCCTAACAGGATTGTCCCTTTAAAGGACAATTTGGAGGAAAATGCCGCTGTGTCCAGTGAACCTCCTCCAATGGTCACTAGACGCGATCGTTTTCCCGACCGCCGTGGAGATTTATTAGCGTAATGTCCCGGTTGCTGGCAATTTTTACACACCACAGGTACTCGAGCGGTCTGAGACCTAGGTCCCGCTCTAGAAACCTCCATGGCCTCATGGGAGTCAGATGCCATAACAGGAGATTCTAGAGGTTTGGCAAAGGTGGGAGCCAGCTGAAACCTCTGCCTACACTGGGTCCGCTCCAACCTCCGCTCGTTAAAACGGAGATCGATGCGGGTAGCTATAGTAATAAGCTCCTCCAGTGTGGCGGGAATCTCCCTGGTGGCCAAGGCGTCCTTTACATGATCTGCCAGTCCTTTCCAGAACACCGGAATAAGGACTTTATCCGGCCATTCCAGCTCAGAAGCTAGAGTCCGGAATAGGATGGCGAACTGGCTGACCATGGACGAAGCCTGAGTAATTGCCAACAATTGGAGCGCGGTATCGTGGGTGACACGGGGTCCCAAAAAGACCTGCCTCAGAGCGTCCAAGAAGATAGGAGCACTCTGTACCACACGATCACCACCTAAAGCGGCGTTGCCCACTCCAACGCCCTGCCCGACAAAAGAGACAAGATGAATCCCACCCTCGCCCGTTCCGTAGCAAAACGTGCAGCCAGCAGCTCGAGATGTATGGAGCACTGGCTCACGAATCCCCGACATAGCTTACTGTCACCAGCACACTTGTCTGGAAGCGGGAGATGGGATAAGGTCGGAGCAGGGGTGGCAGCGGACAAACTGGCTGCAACTGCACTTGCAGCCTGAACAGCGACAGCAGTAACGTCCACAGCTGAGGTTGCACACTCTAGAGCCGCCAACCTACCCTCCAGCTGTTTGATGTACCACTGTGAATGCTGATCGTCCGTCATTACTAGCCAGACCTTGGCGCTAGTATTCTGTTAGGGACTGGCGGAACGCACCAAGAATCAGATGTTATGGTATTAGGTGCGTTCGCAGTCCGAGGTCCACCGTGCAGGTAAAAGACCCTGCTGCTAGTAAGACGGACTATATGGTGGTACTAAGTATACACACATGGGTTAACTTCACCCTGCGTGAAGGAAGCGATCCTGTTGCGTTACAGGACCGCAGTACCGCACATAAAGCGCGAGCAAGAAGTCAGCGGACTCAACCCCAACACAGGATTGAAGTCCAATTAGACACTTGCTGGCACAACACCGCAACTGGGTGTGTCAGAGGAACATAAATAATAATATTAAGGCACAAGAGTGCGTGCGGTGCCGCACTGACGGACGCCACTAACCACCCAGGCTTGGGTCAGGAAAGCGCAGAGCAAGCACACAGCGCCGTACTGGCGGACACAGCAACTGGTAGCTGTAATGTGTGTTTCGTGCTATTGGATAAGTCGGGCGCTAGATAGCAAACATACACCTTCCGCGAACAGACATTCAATAGGGAGGGTTATTTAAAGAGCGACTTTCACTCACAACACTCACACATATTTACAAGACAATACTAGCGCATGGCCGTGCGGTCATGCGCAGTTTATATAGCTGCAGCACAGGAAACAGCTACAGAAGTTTTGCCCTTTCAGGACCTGCCAAAAGGACCAATGGGATGTGCTGCAGTACCTGAGCATGTGACCCTCGATCTCCAACGGGAGATCCTGCACTGGGCATGCTCAGACAGAGAAAAGCAGGACTTAGATCCAGAAACGTCCACTCGCCGCTGCCCAGCACTGGCTTCAATGGCAGAAGCAGGAAAAGCAGCAGTAACTCTTCACACAGAGTCAGACTGAGCGAGACGCTGGGATCGACGTCCCTGCTGAGCAGACTCCACTGCAGCTGGAGAAGAATGGGAGACCGCAGCGGAGACGGATCGAGATTCCCCCTGTGCAGCAGAGGAAACTCGACTCCTAACAAATACTGGGTCAGATTTCTTTTAAATTCTCCCTGAAAAAAAAAAATAGTAGGAGATTAAGATTGGCATTTCTGCTTCAGTGCCACTCCTGTGTGTGCCACCTGTCTCAAATTGTGTGCCACATTAAACCTAGTGTGTAATACTGGGCCAGATTTCTTTTAAATTCTCCCTGAAAAAAAATAGTGGGAGATTAAGATTGGCATTTCTGCTTCAGTGCCACTCCTGTGTGTGCCACCTGTCTCAAATTGTGTGCCACATTAAACCTAGTGTGTAATACTGGGTCAGATTTCTTTTAAATTCTCCCTGAAAAAAAAATAGTGGGAGATTAAGATTGGCATTTCTGCTTCAGTGCCACTCCTGTGTGTGCCACCTGTCTCAAATTGTGTTCCACATTAAACCTAGTGTGTAATACTGGGTCAGATTTCATTTAAATTCTCCCTGGAAAAAAAAATAGCGGGAGATTAAGATTTGCATTTCTGCTTCAGAGCCACTCCTGTGTGTGCCACCTGTCTCAAATTGTATGCCACATTAAACCTAGTGTGTAATACTGGGCTAGATTTCTTTTAAATTCTCCCTGAAAAAAAAATAGTGGGAGATTAAGATTGGCATTTCTGCTTCAGTGCCACTCCTGTGTGTGCCACCTGTCTCAAATTGTGTGCCACATTAAACCTAGTGTGTAATACTGGGTCAGATTTCTTTTAAATTCTCCCTGAAAAAAAAATAGTGGGAGATTAAGATTGGCATTTCTGCTTCAGTGCCACTCCTGTGTGTGCCACCTGTCTCAAATTGTGTGCCACATTAAACCTAGTGTGTAATACTGGGTCAGATTTCTTTTAAATTCTCCCTGAAAAAAAAATAGTGGGAGATTAAGATTGGCATTTCTGCTTCAGTGCCACTCCTGTGTGTGCCACCTGTCTCAAATTGTGTGCCACATTAAATCTAGTGTGTAATACTGGGCCAGATTTCTTTTAAATTCTCCCTGAAAAAAAAATAGTGAGAGATTAACCCCTTTCTGACATCGGACGTACTATCCCGTCGAGGTGGGGTGGGCCCCTATGACCACGGACGGGATAGTACGTCCAGCGCGATCGGCGGCGCTCACGGGGGGAGCGCGGCCGATTGCGGCCGGGTGTCAGCTGCCTATCGCAGCTGACATCCGGCACTATGTGCCAGGAGCGGTCACGGACCGCCCCCGGCACATTAACCCCCGGCACACCGCGATCAAAGATGATTGCGATGTGCCGGCGGTGCAGGGAAGCATCGTGCAGGGAGGGGGCTCCCTGCTGGCTTCCCTGAGCCCCCCGCAGCAACGCAATGTGATCGCGTTGCTGCGAGGGTCTTACCTCCCTCCCTGCTTGCTCCAAGCCTGGATCCAAGATGGCCACGGATCCGGGTCCTGCAGGGAGGGAGGTGGCTTCACAGAGCCTGCTCAGAGCAGGCACTGTGAAGGCTGCAGTGCTGCATGTCAAATCAGTGATCTGACAGAGTGCTGTGCAATCTGTCAGATCATTGATCTGTGATGTCCCCCCTGGGACAAAGTAAAAAAGTAAAAAAAAAATTTTCCAAATGTGTAAAAAAAAATTAAAAAAAATATTCCTAAATAATGAAAAAAAAAATATTATTCCCATAAATACATTTCTTTATCTAAATAAATAAAAAAAAACAGTAAAAGTACATATATTTAGTATCGCCGCATCCGTAACAGCCCGACCTATAAAACTGGCCCACTAGTTAACCCTTTCAGTAAACACCGTAGGAAAAAAAAAAAAACGAAGCAAAAAACAACGCTTTATTATCTTACCGCCGAACAAAAAGTGGAATAACACGCGATCAAAAGGACAGATATAAATAACCATGGCACCGCTGCAAACGTCATCTTGTCCCGCAAAAAACGAGCCGCCATACAGCGTCATCAGCAAAAAAATAAAAAAGTTATAGTCCTGAGAATAAAGCGATGCAAAAATAATTATTTTTTCTATAAAATAGTTTTTATCGTATAAAAGCACCAAAACATAAAAAAATGATATAAATGAGGTGTCGCTGTAATCGTACTGGCCCGAAGAATAAAACTGCTTTATCAATTTTACCAAACGCGGAACGGTATAAACGCCTCCCCCAAAAGAAATTCATGAATAGCTGGTTTTTGGTCATTCTGCCTCACAAAAATCGGAATAAAAAGCGATCAAAAAATGTCACGTGCCCGAAAATGTTACCAATAAAAACGTCAACTCGTCCCGCAAAAAACAAGACCTCACATGACTCTGTGGACCAAAATATGGAAAAATTATAGCTCTCAAAATGTGGTAATGCAAAAAATATTTTTTGCAATAAAAAGCGTCTTTCAGTCATCACCCCCTTAGTTAGGGAAAAATTAAAAAAATGTATTTATTTCCATTTTCCCATTAGGGCTAGGGTTAGGGCTAGGGTTAGGGCTAGGGTTAGGGCTAGGGTTAGGGTTAGGGCTAGGGTTAGGGTTAGGGCTAGTGTTAGGGCTAGAGTTAGGGTTAGGGCTAGGGTTAGGGTTAGGGCTAGGGTTATGGTTAGGGCTAGGGTTAGGGCTAGGGTTAGGGCGAGGGTTAGGGCTAGGGCTAGGGTTAGGGCTAGGGTTAGGGTTAGGGCTAGGGCTAGGTTTAGGGCTAGGGTTAGGGCTAGGGTTAGGGTTAGGGCTAGGGTTAGGGCTAGGGTTAGGGCTAGGGTTAGGGTTACGGCTAGGGTTAGGGTTAGGGCTAGGGTTAGGGCTAGGGTTACAGTTTGGGTTGGGGCTAAAGTTACAGTTAGGGTTTAGATTACATTTACAGTTGGGAATAGGGTTGGGATTAGGGTTAGGGGTGTGTCAGGGTTAGAGGTGTGGTTAGGGTTACCATTGGAATTAGGGTTAGGGGTGTGTTTGGATTAGGGTTTCACTTATAATTGGGGGTTTCCACTGTTTCGGCACATCAGGGGCTCTCCAAACGCGACATGGCGTCCGATCTCAATTCCAGCCAATTCTGCGTTGAAAAAGTAAAACAGTGCTTCTTTCCTTCCGAGCTCTCCCGTGTGCCCAAACAGGGGTTTACCCCAACATATGGGGTATCAGCGTACTCAGGACAAATAGGACAACAACTGTTGGGGTCCAATTTCTCCTGTTACCCTTGGGAAAATACAAAACTGGGGGCTAAAAAATAATTTTTGTGGGAAAAAAAAAGATTTTTTATTTTTACGGCTCTGCGTTATAAACTGTAGTGAAACACTTGGGGGTTCAAAGTTCTCACAACACATCTAGATAAGTTCCCTGGGGGGTCTAGTTTCCAATATGGGGTCACTTGTGGGGGGTTTCTACTGTTTAGGTACATTAGGGGTTCTGCAAACGCAATGTGATGCCTGCAGACCATTCCATCTAAGTCTGCATTCCAAATGGCACTCCTTCCCTTCCGAGCCCTCCCATGCGCCCAAACGGTGGTTCCCCCCAACATATGGGGTATCAGCGTACTCAGGACCAATTGGACAACAACTTTTGCGGTCGAATTTCTCCTCTTACCCTGGGGAAAATACAAAACTGGGGGTTAAAAAATAATTTTTGGGTGAAAATTTTTTTTTTTAAATTTTCACGGCTCTGCGTTACAAACTGTAGTAAAACACTTGGGAGTTCAAAGCTCTCACAACACATCTAGATGAGTTCCTTAGGGGGTCTAGTTTCCAAAATGGTGTCACTCGTGGGGGGTTTCTACTGTTTAGGTACATTAGGGGCTCTGCAAACGCAATGTGACACCTGCAGACCATTCCATCTAAGTCTGCATTCAAATGGCACTCCTTCCCTTCCGAGCCCTCCCATGTGCCCAAACAGTGGTTTCCCCCCACATATGGTTATCAGCGCACTCAGGACAAATTGGACAACAAATTTTGGGGTCCAATTTCTCCTGTTACCCTCAGGAAAATACAAAACTGGGGGCTAAAAAATAATTTTTGTGGGAAAAAATTTTTGTTTTGTTTTTACGGCTCTCCATTATAAACTTCTGTGAAGCCCTTGGTGGGTCAAAGCGCTCACCACACATCTAGATAAGTTCCTTAGGGGGTCTAGTTTCCAAAATGGTGTCACTTGTGGGGGGTTTCTACTGTTTAGGTACATTAGGGGCTCTGCAAACGCAATGTGACACCTGCAGACCATTCCATCTAAGTCTGCATTCAAATGGCACTCCTTCCCTTCCGAGCCCTCCCATGTGCCCAAACAGTGGTTTCCCCCCACATATGGGGTATCAGCGCACTCAGGACAAATTGGACAACAAATTTTGGGGTCCAATTTCTCCTGTTACCCTCGGGAAAATACAAAACTGGAGGCTAAAAAATAATTTTTGTGGGAAAAAATTTTTGTTTTATTTTTACGGCTCTCCATTATAAACTTCTGTGAAGCCCTTGGTGGGTCAAAGCGCTTACCACACATCTAGATAAGTTCCTTAGGGGGTCTACTTTCCAAAATGGTGTAACTTGTGAGGGGTTTCTACTATTTAGGTACATTAGGGGCTCTGCAAACGCAATGTGACACCTGCAGACCATTCCATCTAAGTCTGCATTCAAATGCACTCCTTCCCTTCCGAGCCCTCCCATGCGCCCACACAGTGGTTTCCCCCCACATATGGGGTATCAGCGCACTCAGGACAAATTGGACAACAAATTTTGGGGTCCAATTTCTCCTGTTACCCTCGGGAAAATACAAAACTGGGGGCTAAAAAATAATTTTTGTGGGAAAAAATTTTTGTTTTATTTTTACGGCTCTCCATTATAAACTTCTGTGAAGCCCTTGGTGCGTCAAAGCGCTCACCACACATCTAGATAAGTTCCTTAGGGGGTCTACTTTCCAAAATGGTGTAACTTGTGAGGGGTTTCTACTATTTAGGTACATTAGGGGCTCTGCAAACGCAACATGGCGTCTCATCTCAATTCCTGTCAATTTTGCATTGAAAAGCCAAACGGCGCTCCTTCCTTTCCAAGCTCTCCCATCCGCCCAAACAGTGGTTTACCCCCACATATGGGGTATCAGCGTACTCAGGACAAATTGTACAACAACATTTGGGGTCCAATTTCTTCTCTTACCCTTGGGAAAATAAAAAATTTGGGGCGAAAAGATAATTTTTGTGAAAGAATATGATTTTTTATTTTTACGGTTCTGCATTATAAACTTCTGTGAAGCACTGGGTGGGTCAAAGTGCTCACCACACCTCTAGATAAGTTCCTTAGGGGGTCTACTTTCCAAAATGGTGTCACTTGTGGGGGGTTTCAATGTTTAGGCACATCAGTGGCTCTCCAAACGCAGCATGGCGTCCCATCTCAATTCCTGTCAATTTTGCATTGAAAAGTCAAACGGCGCTCCTTCCCTTCTGAGCTCTCCCATCCGCCCAAACAGTGGTTTACCCCCACATATGGTTTATCAGCGTACTCAGGACAAATTGTACAACAACTTTTGGGGTCCAATTTCTTCTCTTACCCTTGGAAAAATAAAAAATTGGGGGCGAAAAGATAATTTTTGTGAAAAAATATGATTTTTTGTTTTTACGGTTCTACATTATAAACTTCTGTGAAGCACTTGGTGGGTCAAAGTGCTCACCACACCTCTAGATAAGTTCCTTAGGGGTCTACTTTCCAAAATGGTGTCACTTGTAGGGGTTTCAATGTTTAGGCACATCAGGGGCTCTCCAAACGAAACATGGCGTCCCATCTTAATTCCAGTCAATTTTGCATTGAAAAGTCAAATGGCGCTCCTTTGCTTCCGAGCTGTGCCATGCGCCCAAACAGTGGTTTACCCCCACATGTGTGGTATTGGCGTACTCAGGACAAATTGTACAACAATGTTTGGGGTCCATTTTCTC
Source organism: Ranitomeya imitator (assembly GCF_032444005.1). Classification (NCBI taxonomy): domain Eukaryota; kingdom Metazoa; phylum Chordata; class Amphibia; order Anura; family Dendrobatidae; genus Ranitomeya; species Ranitomeya imitator. The sequence continues at coordinate 395,129,920 of NC_091283.1, forward strand.
CTGTTACCCTTGGTAAAATAAAAGAAATTGGAGCTGAATTAAATTTTTTGTGAAAAAAAGTTAAATGTTCATTTTTATTTAAACATTCAAAAAATTCCTGTGAAGCACCAGAAGGGTTAATAAACTTCTTGAATGTGGTTTTGAGCACCTTGAGGGGTGTAGTTTTTAGAATGGTGTCACACTTGGGTATTTTCTATCATATAGACCCCTCAAAATGACTTCAATTGAGATGTGGTCCCTAAAAAAAAATGGTGTTGTAGAAATGAGAAATTGCTGGTCAACTTTTCACCCTTATAACTCCCTAACAAAAAAAATTTTGGTTCCAAAATTGTGCTGATGTAAAGTAGACATGTGGGAAATGTTACTTATTAAGTATTTTGTGTGACATATCTCTGTGATTTAATTGCATAAAAATTCAAAGTTGGAAAATTGCGAAATTTTCATAATTTTCGCCAAATTTCCGTTGTTTTCACAAATAAACGCAGGTACTATCAAAGAATTTTTACCATTGTCATGAAGTACAATATGTCACGAGAAAACAATGTCAGATTTACTGGGATCCGTTGAAGCGTTCCAGAGTTTTAACCTCATAAAGGGACAGTGCAAACCACCCTTGGGGGTAAAGGGGTTAAGATTGGCATTTCTGCTTCAGAGCCACTCCTGTGTGTGCCACCTGTCTCAAATTGTGTGCCACATTAAACCTAGTGTGTAATACTGGGTCAGATTTCTTTTAAATTCTCCCTGAAAAAAAAAATAGTGGGAGATTAAGATTGGCATTTCTGCTTCAGTGCCACTCCTGTGTGTGCCACCTGTCTCAAATTGTGTGCCACATTAAACATAGTGTGTAATACTGGGTCAGATTTCTTTTAAATTCTCCCTGAAAAAAAAAATAGTGGGAGATTAAGATTGGCATTTCTGCTTCAGTCCCATTCCTGTGTGTGCCACCTGTCTCAAATTGTGTGCCACATTAAACCTAGTGTGTAATACTGGGTCAGATTTCTTTTAAATTCTCCCTGAAAAAAAAATAGTGGGAGATTAAGATTGGCATTTCTGCTTCAGTCCCATTCCTGTGTGTGCCACCTGTCTCAAATTGTGTGCCACATTAAACCTAGTGTGTAATACTGGGTCAGATTTCTTTTAAATTCTCCCTGAAAAAAAAATAGTGGGAGATTAAGATTGGCATTTCTGCTTCAGTGCCACTCCTGTGTGTGCCACCTGTCTCAAATTGTGTGCCACATTAAACCTAGTGTGTAATACTGGGTCAGATTTCTTTTAAATTCTCCCTGAAAAAAAAATAGTGGGAGATTAAGATTGGCATTTCTGCTTCAGTCCCATTCCTGCGTGTGCCACCTGTCTCAAATTGTGTGCCACATTAAACCTAGTGTGTAATACTGGGTCAGATTTCTTTTAAATTCTCCCTGAAAAAAAAATAGTGGGAGATTAAGATTGGCATTTCTGCTTCAGTGCCACTCCTGTGTGTGCCACCTGTCTCAAATTTTGTGCCACAGAACATATACTGTATGAGAGTGGGCCACATTTCTTCAATATTCTCCCAGAAAAAATAAAAAGGGGGAGATATGAATTGTTAGTGTCTGCATCAGCGTCATTCCTGTTAGTGGCATATCTGTCTGCCACTGAAGCTGTGTACTGTTATACATTGGGCCTGATTTTCCCTGCAGTCTGACCCACCTATAAAGGGATATATAAATCCAACAGAAGTTTGAGTTCACCTTGTAACTGGTTTTACAGTAACAAATACCGTTAGTTTGGTTACGTTTTTCAAACAATGAGGAAGTCTGATGGAAGAGGTCGTGGCCGTGGGCGGTCATTGCCAGCTGGTAATGATGGTAGTGGTGGTGGAGCATCAGGTGGTCGTGGGAAAAGCAATATAGTACCTAAGTCTCGAGTTGTTGAGCCAGGTTCGTCGTCTGGCTACATAAGGCCTCGAACGTTCTCTTTTCTGGGAGCAGGAAAACCGCTTTTAAAGCCGGAGCAGCAAGAACAAGTTTTTGGCTTTCCTTGCTGACTCAGCCTCTAGCTCTTTCGCCTCCTCTTCTGAAACTGCTAAATGTAAAAGCAGCGCGTCGTTAGTGGATGTTCACGGTCAGGGACAAGTCGCTTCCTTGTCTTCTTTACCAAGAACAACAGAGAAGGATGCGTCAGGCGACACAACGGGTTACTCCATTGAGCTCTTTACACATACCGTTCCTGGGTTAGAAAGTGAAACAGATAACAGGCCATGCCCATTACAAGTTGAATCGGACATGGAGTGCGCAGATGCACAGCCACAGCCAGATTACTATACTGTTCCTTTGACTCAGACCACAACATTGCCCTCGCAGTGTACTGATCCAGAATCAGACCCTGATGAGACTATGGTGCCCTGTCACGAACGCTATACCACCGGCTTACACGGTGACACAGACGAAGTTGCACACAAGATAGAAGAGGAGGTTAGATGACCCAGTTGTTGACCCCGATTGGCAGCCATTGGGGGAACAGGGTGCAGGCGGCAGTAGCTCTGAAGCGGAGGAGGAGGAGCCGCAGAAGGCATCAACATCGCAACAGGTTCCATCTGCCAGGCCCGTATATGGCCAAAAACGCGTGGCAAAACCAGTTGTAGGACAGCGTGGACATCCGGTTAAAGAAGCTCAGTCTGCAATGCCTGAAAAGGTATCCGATAGTAGAAAGAGTGCAGTCTGGCATTTTTTTAAACAACATCCAAATGATCAGCGCAAAGTCATCTGTCAAAAATGTTCAACTACCTTAAGCATAGGTCAGAATCTTAAAAGTCTAAATACAAGTTGCATGCGTAGACATTTAACCACCATGCATTTGCAAGCCTGGACTCACTACCAAACGTCCCTTAAGGTTGTAGCACCCTCGGCCAATGAAGCTAGTCAGCAACGCTACATCCCTTCCCTCACTGTAAGCCCACCATTTCCCGCACCACCTGCAGCAAATGTGCAGATTTCGTTGCCAGGCCAAAGCAGTCAGGGAATCACCAGTTTCATAGTAGGAAACACTGCATGTAGGGCACCAGCAAGAATACCATCTCCAACCCTCTCTCAGTCTGCCATGTCCACCGGCACCCCCGCTAGTTCCACGATCTGCAGCTCTCCAGTCCAGCTCACCCTACATGAGACTCTCATTAGGAAAAGGAAGTACTCATCCTCGCATCCGCGTACACAGGGTTTGAACGCCCACATTGCTAGACTAATCTCATTAGAGATGATGCCCTACTGGTTAGTTGAAAGCGAAGCTTTCAAAGCCCTGATGGACTACGCAGAACCACGCTACGAGCTACCCAGTCGACACTTCTTTTCGAGAAAAGCCATCCCAGCCCTCCACCAGCATGTAAAAGACCGCATCATCCATGCACTCAGGCAATCTGAATTTCAATATTTGCAGATGACACTAAACTCTGCAGGGTAATCAATACAGAGGAGGACAATTTTATACTACAGGATGATTTATGTAAACTAGAAGCTTGGGCTGATAAATGGCAAATGAGCTTTAATGGGGATAAATGTAAGGTCATGCACTTGGGTAGAAGTAATAAGATGTATAATTATGTGCTTAATTCTAAAACTCTGGGCAAAACCGTCAATGAAAAAGACCTGGGTGTATGGGTGGATGACAAACTTAAATTCAGTGGCCAGTGTCAGGCAGCTGCTACAAAGGCAAATAAAATAATGGGATGCATTAAAAGAGGCATAGATGCTCATGAGGAGAATATAATTTTACCTCTATACAAGTCACTAGTTCGACCACACTTAGAATACTGTGCACAGTTCTGGTCTCCGGTGTATAAGAAAGACATAGCTGAACTGGAGCGGGTGCAGAGAAGAGCGACCAAGGTTATTAGAGGACTGGGGGGTCTGCAATACCAAGATAGGTTATTACACCTGGGGCTATTTAGTTTGGAAAAACGAAGACTAAGGGGTGATCTCATTTTAATGTATAAATATATGAGGGGACAGTACAAAGACCTTTCTGATGATCTTTTTAATCATAGACCTGAAACAGGGACAAGGGGGCATCCTCTGCGGTTGGAGGAAAAAAGGTTTAAGCATAATAACAGACATGGATTCTTTACTGTAAGAGCAGTGAGACTATGGAACTCTCTGCCATGTGATGTTGTAATGAGTGATTCGTTACTTAAATTTAAGAGGGGACTGGATACCTTTCTGGAAAAGTATAATGTTACAGGGTATATACACTAGATTCCTTGATAGGGCGTTGATCCAGGGAACTAGTCTGATTGCCGTATGTGGAGTCGGGAAGGAATTTTTTTCCCCAATGTGGAGCTTACTCTTTGCACATGGGGTTTTTTTGCCTTCCTCTGGATCAACATGTTAGGGCATGTTAGGTTAGGCTATGGGTTGAACTAGATGGACATATAGTCTTCCTTCAACCTTAATAACTATGTAACTATGTAACTATGTAATCTGTGAGTACAAAGGTGCACCTGACAACAGATGCATGAACCAGTAGGCATGGCCAGGGACGTTACGTGTCCATCACGGCTCACTGGGTTAATGTGGTGGATGCATGGTCCACAGGGGACAGCAATATTGGGACAGTTCTGCCTAGCCCACGGTCTAGGAAACAGTTGGCTGTAGGCGTTCGCCCCCCCTCCTCCTCCTCCTCGTCCTCCTGCAGAAGCAAGAGCTCGTCCACAGACCGCAGTCGCACGAGCACTCCATCCGCAGCTGCCACTGTTGCACACAAGGTGTCCCATTATGGGACACCTAGTGGCAAGCGTCAGCAGACTGTATTGGCAATGAAGTGTTTGGGCGACAACAGACACACCGCGGAAGTTCTGTCCGAGTTCTTGCAGAAAGAAACTCATGGCTGGGCACTGTACATCGTGAGGCAGGCAAGGTAGTGAGTGATAACGGAAGGAATTTTATGGCTGCCATAGCCCTTTCCCAACTGAAACACATTCCTTGCCTGGCTCACACCTTAAACCTGGTGGTGCAGTGCTTCCTGAAAAGTTATCCGGGCTTACCCGACCTGCTCCTCCAAATGCGCAGACTTTGCTCGCATATCCGCCGTTCGCCCGTGCACTCCAGCCGTATGCAGAACCATCAGCGGTCTTTGAACCTTCCCCAGCATTGCCTAATCATCGACGTTGCAACAAGGTGGAACTCCACACTGCACATGCTTCAGAGACTGTGCGAACAGAGGCGTGCTGTTATGTATGTGTGGGAGGATACACATACACGGGCAGGCAGGGCAGTTGGATGGCAGACATGGAGTTGTCAGGTGTGCAGTGGTCGAAGGTACAAGACCTGTGTCAAGTCCTTCAGTGTTTTGAGGAATGCACACGGCTGGTTAGTGCAGACAACGCCATAATAACCATGAGCATCCCCCTAATGCGTCTGCTGATACAAAGTTTGACACACATAAAGGAGCAGGCGTCTGCAGCCGAGGAAGAGGGAAGCCTTGATGACAGTCAGCCATTGTCTGGTCAGGGCAGTCTACAGGACGAGGTAGCGGGCGAAGAGGAGGAGGACGAGGGGGATGATGGGGATGAGTATTTTTTGTATGAGGAAGCTTCTCCGGGGCCAATAGCGACTGGTGGCGTTGCAAGGCCGGGTTCAGGGTTTTTTAGGGAGACAAGTGACGTAGATTTGCCTGAAACTGCCCCTCAACCTAGCACAACCGCAGATTTGACAACTGGAACTTTAGCCCACATGGCGGATTATGCCTTACGTATCCTCAAAAGGGACCCACGCATTATTAAAATGATTACCGATGACGATTACTGGTTGGCCTGCCTCCTTGATCCTCGCTATAAAGGCAAATTGCAAAATATCATGCCACATGAGAACCTCGAACAAATATTAGCAACCAAACAAGCAACTCTTGTATACCGTTTGATTCAGGCATTCCCAGCACACAGCGCCGGTGATGGTTCTCACACGAGCTGCAGGGGGCAACAGGGCAGAGGTGTTAGAGTTGCACAAATCAGAAGTGGCGTTGGACAGAGGGGTTTTCTGACCAGGTTGTGGAGTGATTTCGCAATGACCGCAGACAGGACAGGTACTGCAGCATCAATTCAAAGTGACAGGAGACAACATTTGTCCAGTATGGTTACTAACTATTTTTCATCCCTTATCGATGTTCTCCCTCAACCGTCATTCCCATTTGATTACTGGGCATCCAAAATAGACACCTGGCCTGAATTGGCAGAATATGCATTGCAGGAGCTTGCTTGCCCAGCAGCTAGTGTGCTATCAGAAAGAGTATTCAGTGCTGCTGGTTCAATATTGACCGAAAAAAGGACTCGTCTGGCTACCCAAAATGTTGATGATCTAACCTTCATTAAAATGAACCACTCATGGATTTCGAATTATTTTGCCCCACCTTTCCCGACTGACACCTAGCTTTCCTATAAAAAGGTCTTGCTTGTGGACTCGTCTTACTGACTGTTCCAATCTCTTAATTTGCAGCAGCTGTTTGTCCAGCATACAACATGTTTACACCTCCCTAAATGGGCTAACTCCCCCCACGGGGCCGTGGTCGCGCCACTTGGCGCAAGCACTCATGAGAGTTCCGTTTGTCTGAAGAGGTGGATGTGCCCGCTTTTCGTCGACGGCACTGCAACTGGGTCCCTCATAGTACAATAAAGTGTCTCTGGCGGTGGTGGTGCGCACCCAACGTCAGACACACCGTTGTAACATGAAGGGCCCTGGGCCTGTACCGCCGGCCACAAGAGAGTTCCCCCCCAGCTCAAACAGTGCTCTACCACTTGCAAAATTATCTCTCACAGCTCCACCAATGTTTAGTCTATGCGCTGACATCCTTCAATACCTGGCACTGACAATACCAATTTGTTGACATGTATGATGCTAGTTAAAATAGTCAGGGTCAGTGTCCTATATTGACACCAGTAAATACTTAGCGCCAAATTACTATGTTTGAAACTCAGCAGAGGAGCCCACCCCTGTACCTAAGTATGCCACCCTTTTGTTTTTTGGTTTTGTTGTTTTGCGAGACATTAACATCTATTTATTTTTTGGGAGTACTAACTGTGTCAGACACTCCTTCCAATCGTCCTCCGCTGACCACACCAATGCTGCCTGTGTACCTCTGCAAGATAATTCAAACTGCTTTGAGCCTAATTTTTTTTTATTTTAGGCCTACTAAGTCTGTATGCGGTCCCTCCTTCCAATTGTCCTCCGCTGAACACAACAATGCTGCCTGTGTACCCCTGCAAGATAATTGAAACGGCTTTGAGCCTAATTTTTTTATTTTAGGCCTAGTAAGTCTGTCTGCGGTCCCTCCTTCCATTTGTCCTCCGCTGAGCACACCAATGCCGACCGTGTACCCATGTAACTTTTTGTCATCCTGCAGTGAGTCTACTTTGTGGTGTAAGGCCTACTAGCAGTGTCTGTCTGCGCCACTTAATATAGCTGTCCTCCTCTAAAAAAAAATGGTGGATTTTCAGCTTGTCAGAATTATAAAACTGCATTAGGGCCACAAGTTTCGTTGTGGTCTACATACTGAGTCTTCCGCTCCAAGGTGTTCTCTCTGTTGCCTCTCCTTCGCTTCTATCTTGAAGCTCTTGTTAAGTAGTTGTTGAAACAACACTGCATTAGGCCTACAAGTTGGGTCTGGGTTGTAGAGATGATGTCTGCCGCTCCAAGGTGTTCTCCAGGTTGCCTCTCCATAGCTTCAATCTTCATGCTCTTGTTAAGTAGTTGTTGAAACAACACTGCATTAGGCCTAAAAGTTGGGTCTGGGTTGTAGAGACGGTGTCTGCCGCTCCAAGGTGTTCTCCAGGGTGCCTCTCCCTAGCTTCAATCTTCATGCTCTTGTTAAGTAGTTGTTGAAAAAACCCTGCATTAGGCCTACAAGTTGGGTCTGGGTTGTAGAGACGGTGTCTCCCGCTCCAAGGTGTTCTCCAGGTTGCCTCTCCATAGCTTAAATCTTCATGCTCTTGTTAAGTAGTTGTTGAAACAACACTGCATTAGGCCTACAAGTTGGGTCTGGGTTGTAGAAATGGTGTCTCCCGCTGCATGGTGTTCTCCAGGTTGCCTCTCCATGGTGTTCTCCAGGTTGCCTCTCCATAGCTTCTATCTTCTAGCTCTCGTTAAGTAGTTGTTGAAACAACACTGCATTAGGCCTACAAGTTGGGTCTGGGTTGTAGAGACGGTGTCTCCCGCTCCAAGGTGTTCTCCAGGTTGCCTCTCCATAGCTTAAATCTTCATGCTCTTGTTATGTAGTTGTTGAAACAACACTGCATTAGGCCTACAAGTTGGGTCTGGGTTGTAGAGACGGTGTCTCCCGCTGCAAGGTGTTCTCCAGGTTGCCTCTCCATAGCTTCAATCTTCATGCTCTTGTTAAGTAGTTGTTGAAACAACATTGCATTAGGCCTACAAGTTGGGTCTGGGTTGTAGAGACGGTGTCTGCCGCTCCAAGGTGTTCTCCAGGGTGCCTCTCCATGGTGTTCTCCAGGTTGCCTCTCCATAGCTTCTATCTTCTAGCTCTCGTTAAGTGGTTGTTGAAAAAACACTGCATTAGGCCTACAAGTTGGGTCTGGGTTGTAGAGACGGTGTCTCCCGCTCCAAGGTGTTCTCCAGGTTGCCTCTCCATAGCTTCAATCTTCATCCTCTTGTTAAGTAGTTGTTGAAACAACACTGCATTTGGCCTACAAGTTGGGTCTGGGTTGTAGAGATGGTGTCTCCCGCTCCAAGGTGTTCTCCAGGTTGCCTCTCCATAGCTTATATCTTCATGCTCTTGTTAAGTAGTTGTTGAAACAACACTGCATTAGGCCTACAAGTTGGGTCTGGGTTGTAGAGACGGTGTCTCCCGCTGCAAGGTGTTCTCCAGGTTGCCTCTCCATAGTTTCAATCTTCATGCTCTTGTTAAGTAGTTGTTGAAACAACACTGCATTAGGCCTACAAGTTGGGTCTGGGTTGTAGAGACGGTGTCTGCCGCTCCAAAGTGTTCTCCAGGGTGCCTCTCCATGGTGTTCTCCAGGTTGCCTCTCCATAGCTTCTATCTTCTAGCTCTCGTTAAGTAGTTGTTGAAACAACACTGCATTAGGCCTACAAGTTGGGTCTGGGTTGTAGAGACGGTGTCTGCCGCTCCAAGGTGTTCTCCAGGGTGCCTCTCCATGGTATTCTCCAGGTTGCCTCTCCATAGCTTCTATCTTCTAGCTCTCGTTAAGTAGTTGTTGAAACAACACTGCATTAGGCCTACAAGTTGGGTCTGGGTTGTAGAGACGGTGTCTCCCGCTCCAAGGTGTTCTCCAGGTTGCCTCTCCATAGCTTAAATCTTCATGCTCTTGTTAAGTAGTTGATGAAACAACACTGCATTAGGCCTTCAAGTTGGGTCTGGGTTGTAGAGACGGTGTCTCCCGCTCCAAGGTGTTCTCCAGGTTGCCTCTCCATAGCTTCAATCTTCATGCTCTTGTTAAGTAGTTGTTGAAACAACACTGCATTAGGCCTACAAGTTGGGTCTGGGTTGTAGAGACGGTGTCTCCCGCTGCAAGGTGTTCTCCAGGTTGCCTCTCCATAGCTTCAATCTTCATGCTCTTGTTAAGTAGTTGTTGAAACAACACTGCATTAGGCCTACAAGTTGGGTCTGGGTTGTAGAGACGGTGTCTGCCGCTCCAAGGTGTTCTCCAGGTTGCCTCTCCATGATGTTCTCCAGGTTGCCTCTCCATAGCTTCTATCTTCTAGCTCTCGTTAAGTAGTTGTTGAAACAACGCTGCATTAGGCCTACAAGTTGGGTCTGGGTTGTAGAGACGGTGTCTCCCGCTTCAAGGTGTTCTCCAGGTTGCCTCTCCATAGCTTAAATCTTCATGCTCTTGTTAAGTAGTTGGTGAAACAACACTGCATTAGGCCTACAAGTTGGGTCTGGGTTGTAGAGACGGTGTCTCCCGCTCCAAGGTGTTCTCCAGGTTGCCTCTCCATAGCTTCAATCTTCATGCTCTTGTTAAGTAGTTGTTGAAACAACACTGCATTAGGCCTACAAGTTGGGTCTGGGTTGTAGAGACGGTGTCTCCCGCTGCAAGGTGTTCTCCAGGTTGCCTCTCCATAGCTTCAATCTTCATGCTCTTGTTAAGTAGTTGTTGAAACAACGCTGCATTAGGCCTACAAGTTGGGTCTGGGTTGTAGAGACGGTGTCTCCCGCTTCAAGGTGTTCTCCAGGTTGCCTCTCCATAGCTTAAATCTTCATGCTCTTGTTAAGTAGTTGGTGAAACAACACTGCATTAGGCCTACAAGTTGGGTCTGGGTTGTAGAGACGGTGTCTCCCGCTCCAAGGTGTTCTCCAGGTTGCCTCTCCATAGCTTCAATCTTCATGCTCTTGTTAAGTAGTTGTTGAAACAACACTGCATTAGGCCTACAAGTTGGGTCTGGGTTGTAGAGACGGTGTCTCCCGCTGCAAGGTGTTCTCCAGGTTGCCTCTCCATAGCTTCAATCTTCATGCTCTTGTTAAGTAGTTGTTGAAACTACACTGCATTAGGCCTACAAGTTGGGTCTGGGTTGTAGAGTCGGTGTCTGCCGCTCCAATGTGTTCTCCAGGTTGCCTCTCCATGGTGTTCTCCAGGTTGCCTCTCCATAGCTTCTATCTTCTAGCTCTCGTTAAGTAGTTGTTGAAACAACACTGCATTAGGCCTACAAGTTGGGTCTGGCTTGTAGAGATGGTGTCTCCCACTCCAATGTGTTCTCCAGGTTGCCATATAATCGAAGCTGCATAGAGCCTATTTTGTTATTTTAGGCCTACTAAGTCTTTCTGCAGTCCCTCCTTCCAATTGTCCTCCACTGAGCACACCAATGATGACCGTGCATCCATGTAACCTTTTTTAAACCTGCGTCGAGCCAACTTTGTGGTGTAAGGCCTACTTGCAGTGTCTGGCTGCGCCACTCAATACAGCTGTCCTCTTTAAAAAAAATGACCTGCAATTATCAGGTTTTCAGCCTATCGGAATTTTAAAACTGCAGTGGGGCTACTAGTTTGGTTGGGGCCTACTAACAGTGTCTGCTGCTCCAAGGTGTTCTCCTGGTTGCCTTTCCTGAGCTTCTATCTTCAGGCTCTCGTTAAGTAGTTGTTAATGTTAGACTGCATTTGGCCTACTAGTTGGGTTGGGGCCTACTATCGGTGTCTGCCGCTCCATGATGTTCTCCTCCACTGAACAAACCAGTGCCGCCTGTTTACTTCTGTTACCAATTTTGAACTGCATTTAGCCTACTTACTGATTTGGGCCTACTCACTGTGTCAGCCTCTCATTACAGTTGTACTCCACTGAACAAAGCAATGCCCCCTGGTTAGTCCTGTTACCAATTTTGAACTGCATTTAGCCAACTTTATTCTGTGGGCCTATATCTGTGTTTCCTCCTCATCCTGCCCATTGCCCAGCCAGTGATAGATGAGTCTGCTGGTACATTGACCCACAACGCAACATTCCCCGTGCACGCTACACAGCAAGATTGTGACCCTGCTGAAAGTCAGGTTCCCCTTCCCGCATACCATATCACCTTACACGGGGACAAAGAGGAAGGTGCAGATGAAAGTGCAGGTTCCTTCATCAGGTGGGGGGAGGAATACTCGTTGCCGACGTCACTGGCACAGGGCCCCTCATAGTATGCAAAAGTGTCGCTGCCGGTGGGAGGCGCCCCCGCCGTGCAAACACACCGCCGTACTTTGAGGGGCCCTGTGTCAGTGCCAATGCCAACGAGTGGGCCCCCCCTGCTTGCTCAGGATCACAGCACTTGCAAAGTTCAAATACTTACCTCTCCCTGCTCCACTGCCGTGACGTGGTCCAGATTTCCTGGGCCCACTAAATACTTGAACCAGCCCTACCCCCCCACAACTTTAGCCAAATGAGCCCCAATTTCCAATGCCTTACTATTTCTATAAGGTAAATTAAGATTTACAAGCTTCAGTAACAAGAATGTATTTTTTTGCCATTAAAATGGGCACTCTACATGTTTTCCTGGCCTCCACTCACTGCCGACTATGCTCCCCCATTGACTTGCATTGGGTTTCGTGTTTCGGTCGATCCCCGACTTTTTGCGATAATCGGCCGATTCCACTCGACTCGACTTTTGAGATAGTCGGGTTTCGCAAAACCCGACTCGACCCTAAAAAACTAAAAGTCGCTCAACCCTACTCCCTACCTCTCCCTCATCAAACATGTGGCCCACGCTCATCATACACCATCAATATTATAGTCAAGGTGCCAAAAAAAACTTTAGTGGCAACGCAAATATTTTCCCTCACTTTTTTCTGGATGTTTCTGATTTTTTCCAATTCTATAAAATTTTGCTCGTGTTGCCAATCACGAATCCGAATGTGCCATAATCATGCTGATTTTATGTTTGCCGACCATTTTCAAACGAATTCTCTCATTATTATTTACAAGTCTAGGAGTAAAAATCCTAGACTTAAAAATCTGGAAAAAAATTCTGAGGCTTTCTTGTACGTGTCTTCCAGTATGTATTGCAGTCCTTCCTTCGAATTTTTGTCAGCTCTTGTACTTAATGCAAAGGCTTAACCAATGTAGGTGTCCCACTCAAAATCGGAAAGAATTGTATTCTAAAGACCTCCTTTGTGTTTTTATGTATCTGAGTCCTTCTTCCTTCTAGTTTTGGACAACACCTGCAAAGAGTTTGTATGTTCTCTCCGTGTTTGCGTGGGTTTCCTCCGGGCACTCCGGTTTCCTCCCACATTTCAAAGACATACTGATAGGGAATTTAGATTGTGAGCCCCAACGGGGACAGTGATGATAATGTGTGCAACCTGTAAAGCGCTGCGGAATATGTTAGCGCTATATAAAAATAAAGATTATTATTATTACTGCATAACCTTTAACAGTCCAGGAATTCCACTCCTTAAAAAATGGGAAAGAAAAGGTTTTCTGAGGCCCTCTTCTACATGTCTTCCAGAGTGTATGGCAGTCCCTCCTTCTAATTTTTGACAGACCTTGCACTTAGTGCATAGGAGTCCCACAGCCCAACAATTTTACCAGGATGTGTATGAGGCTTTACCAGTCTAAAAGTCACACGCCATAAAATTGGTAAAATAAAACATTTCTGAGGCTCTCCTGTATGTGTCTTTCAGGGTGAATTGCAGTCCTTCCTTCTAATTTTCGGAAACCTTCCTCTCAGTGCATAGGTTTTACAAGTCTAGGAGTCCCACTCCTTAAAAATGGGAGAAAAACATAGGCTTCATGAGCCCAGGCGTCCCGCTATCTAACAATTTGAACATGTGTATGAGGCCCTCCTTTATGTCTAATACAGGATATATCAGAATTCCTCTTCCTTCTAATTGTTTGCAGTTCTTGCATTGTCCGCATAGGCTTGGTGAGTTTCAGAGTCCCTCCTTCATAAATTAAACAGGATGTGTCTGACCATGTCACATACACCTCATGACCAGATAAGGTAATAAAATGCTAAAAAGACATTTACTGGTGGGTGTAGTTTTGTTTCTCCCTCTACTATGTCATCTACTATAGTCACAGGCGATGGGGAAATATGGTGAGAGATGGCCCGGCTATTAAAGGATAGTAGGTGTTTTACTATTTTTTACCTTATATACAAGTCATACAGTATACAGGAAAGAATGTTTCCTAATATTTTTCCTGTAAAATCCATTTTATGAAAGAGAAGGAGATCCAGCTCAACGAAATAGTGAAAAATCCATAGTTTATTTCACTTAAAATATAGTGAAAGGACAAAACATCAGCATACAAAAAAATATTTTAAAACCAAGGTCAACGCGCTTGTGAGCCCGCTACTTTCAAAGATATTAAGGAATTTTATTAGTATTCTGAGGGTTCACAAATAAGGATGTTGTTTTTCTAACATCTAGTAACCAAATTTGTAGTTTATACTTTCTGCATAATCAATAACTTTTTTGTGAGGCTAATAGCTATCTATTTTCCCTTCCGTTCCCTCCTGTTTGCCGGCCGCTGTTACATTGTTACGGCATCTTCAGCTGTGTTTTTACCTATTTGCTCCTACCTATTTCGGCTGTTTCAACTCCCTGTTTGGGAGATCTCTGCCATTCATTGTTTTGTTTTTCCATCCATGGTTGTCTGTGAGCCCGCTACTTTCAAAGGTATCAGGGAATTTTATTAGTATTCCGAGGGTTTGCAAACAATGAAGTCGCTTTTTTGACATCTAGTTAATAAATTTGTAGTTTATATCTCCCGCATAATTATCGACTCTTTTGTGAGGCTAATAGTTATCAATCTGCCCTTTTGTTTCCCCCTGTTTGCCGACTGCTGTTACATTGTCACGGCGTCTGCAGCTGTGCTTTTACCTACTCGCTCCAACCTATTTTGGCTGTTTTCATAGTTGTTTGTGAACCCGCTATGTATAAAGGTACTAGGGCATTTTATTAGTATTCCGAGGGTTTACAAATAATATCTAGCAACTCAAGCTTTATATTGTTATGTGGGTTCACAACATATGACACTGTACATATTATTTTACCATTATATTTTGGGATTTATTCAATGATTATGGTAATGTTATTTCATTTTTCATTTTGTATATAGTTTTTGTATCTTATGCTATTTCTGTTTTCTCTGCTTTTTTTTTTAACTCAAACATTTGTTTTTGTGCTTCTATCAAGCTTGTCTTGCTTCCATTATCATGTGTGTCTATTTTTGCTTGATTAGACAATTCCACCAATTGCAGCACCGGAGCGATAACCGGATACTAGTATAAAAGTATAGACATGTCTTGTACCAGGTATCATGATTAATGGTGCTTAGTCACCGGAAACGCGTCGACCTTGGTTTTAAATTATTTTTTTGTATGCTGATGTTTTGTCCTTTCACTATATTTTAAGTGAAATAAACTATGGATTTTTCACTATTTCGTTGAGCTGGATCTCCTTCTCTTTCCTGTTCGTCTACGCCCTGACACAGCGGTTCCGTGCTCCGAGCTCTTGGGAATGTCGGTATGGTGAGCTGGATTTTGTTTTTTCCAAAATCCATTTTATCTTTGGTTTTGTATGTTTTATTGCAAGACCGTACAAGTGGAGTAATACTTTGACAACACTGTTTCCAGCAGAAACAATGCATCCAGGTGTCTTCCTCATACTAAGAGAAACCCAAAAGAAGGTATTCAAAACAGGTAAAAACATTTTTTCTAAAATAATCACTTTATTAGATAAACTGCATATAAAAACAACATAAAGACAAGGACATATAAAAAATATAAAAATACAGCTCAGGAGCTGGAAGTATAAGTCCCCAAAAAAATGTAGGCCATTGACGTACTCAGAAAATCTCATTAGAATTTTATATCCTTTGTAGCAAAATGACGCTTCAGATCCGCCTAGAGAAAAATGGAAGGCAAATAGGAAACATTCAGCAGGTTCCATTTTCAAAGTAGGTGAAGGGACCTACCTTCTTAAGCTGAAAGTACCATCAATGAAGTTTGGTCCTAAATTTATTGGTCCATATGAGATTCTGGAAGTAGTTAATCTGATGGCATTTAGACCAAGACTTCCTCTAACTCTATTCCACAGATTTTTGTTGAAAGAGTTTGTTCCATCAGTGTTGTCTGCCTTGTCTCTGCCTCCCCATTTCTGTCGCTGGAGGTTTGGAGTATAAGGTGCAGAGGTTCATGGATTCTCGGAGGCTCCAAAATTATGTCCAATATTTTGTTGATTGGAGGGGATACAGATCTGAAGAGAAATCAAGGGTACTGGCTCTTTGTATGAAGACTTATCATCTTGTCAGTGCCTTCAATCACATTTCCTGGGAAAGAGGTGTTACTGTCATGATACCGGTATGGCTGGAGGCAGTGTGTGACAGTTCAGCCATCCAATTTGGGAGATACGGGTCTGCTGTTACTATGGTTATAGACAGCTCAGCCATCCAATCGGAGGCTGGGGCATGCTGAGCTGTTAGTGTGTTGATTGATAACTCAGCAATTCAATCAGGGGTGGGATATGCTAAGGTTTCCTCCTTGTGTTTGCTATTCTAGTGATTACCTGGCTATTTAGCTGGCTCTCTGCCTGTAATTAGTGCCAGTTGTAGCTTAGCTCAAGTTGAGTGTACTCGGTGCTCTTTTATTTGATCTTTGCTGTCCAACCATAGACCTTGCCTTTGACCACCCATTTGCCTTGTTCTTTAGTCTTGATCTGCTACCTTCCCGGGACTTTGACCTTAAACTGTGACTTGTTATGCCTTTGTCTTACCTCTTTTGTTTATGGTGAGCCCTCTTTATATCTGGTAACGCTGAGGACTACTGTTTAAAGTTTAGACACTGGGCAGTAGAGACATCCTAGAATAACCCTGCTGTACATTGTTGTTCTGCCAGGGTCTTTCGGATCAGATTAAGGATATGCTAGTCTACAGTTCCTGGGAGCAGACCCAAGAGGAAGCTATGACACTTGCTTGTCATTTAGATAGACACCTGACAAACAGGGACACATTTAAAGGTGTTTCAGTGGCATCTTCCTCATTATCTGTTGAAACTGGTGAATCTGTGCAAATTGGTGCTTGCAGAGATTCCAGAGGGGGTATGGAACTCCGAGAATCTGCTTCGTTTTGTTTATACTGTGCTTGTTCGGGTCACGTCATGGTTCAAATTTTCAAATATAAAAATTAATTTCTAAAAGAGAAAGAAAAAGACTTTAAAGTGTAAAGGTACAGGATTCAAGAGTCTGAGATGATCTATTGTACAGGCAACTGGGTTTAGTTTACAAGTATTTCTGGAAACTAACTCTGTTTTTATCTTTACGCCTGGATTTGTTTATTCAGTTTCTGCTTTAAATATAATTGATCATGATTTTGATGTAAACTGTAGTTATGATGCCTCTACGCTCAGCCTTCCCATTCATGTTTCGGCAATTGATAACTCTCCTCTTTCTCAGTCACTTTCTATGAAGGTCGAGAATGTATAAAAGTAGGAATGTTACGTATTGAATTCATTAACTCGCGTTTTCAGGAGGAGCAGCATGATCATATTAGACAGATCCTAAGTCATAAAACCATTTATTTGAGCAGGTCCAGTTCTTGGGACATTTGGTTTTTGCATCTGGGTTTCGGTTGGGCCCTGTTAAGGTGCAAGCTGTCCTTGAGTGGGCTCAATCAAGTTATCTGAAAGCATTGCAGAGATTTCAGGGTTTGCAACTTATTATCTGACGTTCATTATACCCAAACCATTAACTCACATGCTTTTTCTACTCTCAAATGCAGTTATTTCATCACTGTATCATTCCTACAAAATTTCCAAACTTATAATAAATAGATATCAAATCAATTGAAAAACACAAATACAAATCTTTATTCGATGTGGGTTACAATTGTTTATCACAATATTCAAACAACATAAATACTTTTATGTATGAGTGATATCTTTATTGGCTAACTAAAAAAATATATATATTTGTAAGCTTTCAAAGCACAGAGGCTCCTTCTATAGGCAGATTTACAAAAGTATTTACATAGATTTTACTGGCTAGTCAAAACCACAATATATATTTTTTTTATTGTACATTGATATTAAAACCAGACATATATACTCATTGGACATGATTAAGTTACTGAATATCAGGGCAGAGGAGCAGAGAAGTACTCAGCAGAGATGGGTGAAATGATTTGAAGGATTGTGATCGCTCGGCCAGGTCAGTAATCTGTGACCACTGGCCTGGAGACCTGAGAATTAGTGATGAGCCAGTATGCTCATTGCTCGGGTTTGCCCGAGCATGCTCGAGTCGTCTCTGAGTATTTGTGAGTGCTCGGAGATTTAGTTTTTGTTGACATAGCTGCATGATTTACGGCTGCTAGACAGGCTGAATACATGTGGGGGCTGCCTGGTTGCTAGGGAATGCCCACGTGTTCAAGCTGTCTAGCAACCGCAAAACATGAAGCTGCCGTCAACAAAAACTAAATCTCCGAGCACTCACAAATACTTGGAGACCACCTGAGCCTGTTCGGGCAAACCCGAGCAACAAGTATACTCGCTCATCACTACTGAGAATATCTTTACCTTCCGGCATTCCCAGATGCACACTACTCTGATAGGAATGATGTGGTTTAGGAATATGACACAGATTACAAATTATTGCTCTGTATCAAATGTAACAGCTCGAACTGACAAACCGGACCCTGACTACATTTCTTGTTCCTTATATTTCTGGCATTCTCCAATTGTACTTTTTGTGAATATATAACACAAAACTTATTGTATATTATTGGGACAGTTGCCAAGGCAACTTATTTGGTTCTCAACTATTCTCATCCAGTGCTGAACATTCTCTAGTCTAATGGTATCTGAATCTTGAGGACATAGATTCAGTTGCATACATTTGTGGAACAGGGAACGATCAGATTGTTGCTCCATCATTCAGCCTGGGTGTTTAAGCTTTGGAGCTGCAAGCAATATCATTGTGCCTTCTATGTGGTGCCTCAGTCCTCACATAGCACAGACTGGAGCAGCACAGTCTCCTGCATGAGGAGGAGGGACACCAAAATGTACAGTATTCAGGACCAATTTCGTGGCTTCATACTGTATTGGGAGTGCAACGGTGGCCTCATACTGAATTGTGGAACATACTGGGGGAATCATGCTGTTTCGGAAACACTGTGGCATCTTCATCAGGTATTGGGAGAACTATGGTTGCTTCACTGGCACCGTGGGGGCATCAATAATGTATATGAGGGGCACTATGAGGGACATCATACTGTGTGGTGGAACTGAGGTGGGCATCATTGTGCACAGAAGGCATGTGCATGTGGGGGTTAAAGTTGGGGTAAAATGTGTAGTTGGAATTGTGGGGACATTATATTATGTGGGAGGCATTTAACTTCAATGAAAGCCATCTTGAGGGGTGTTGCACTGAGTGGATGCCGTAGAAGGTCTATAATACTGGGTGAAACACTATGGCGAATCACTATTTTTGTGTGCCTGCCACAATATATTCTTCTATTCTTTGTCTTTCAAAGTTATACACTTCATAACCATGTCAAATCATTGTTTTGTTTAGGGGTGAGTGGTTTGAAGGAGTTTTCAATTCAGACTTTTCTTTGATGCCTCAATTTCTAGGTACGCCTTGGGTCTCATCTAAATTAGTCATTCTAATAATTGGATGAGACAAGAGGGGTATTGAAAGGTTACCTTGGCAATTGTCCTTATGTATAGTGTTGTGAATTCTGTTGTCGAACTCCCTCCTGTGGTCGTGAATGGTACTTCGGCGAGTTCTGTCTATGGGCTCCCTCTGATGGCTTTGAGTGAAGCTGCTGCTTCTGAGGTTCCTTACACAGGTGACGTGGTTTATCCTTTGGTTGGCTGCTCTATTTAACTCCTCTCAGATCGTTACTCCATGCCAGCTGGCAATGTTTTTGTATTCGTTCAGTTCGCTCCTGGATCTCTCTGGTGACCTGCCTTCTCCTGCAGAAGCTAAGTTCCTTATAGTCTTATTTTGTTCTTTGTTTTCTTGTCCAGCTGGTTTTCATGATTTTGTCTTGCTAGCTGGAAGCTCTGGGATGCAGAGTGGCCCCTCCGCACCGTGAGTCGGTGCGGAGGTCTTTTTTGCACACTCTGCGTGGTCTTTGTAGGTTTTTGTGCTAATCGCAAAGTTACCTTTCCTATCCTCTGTCTATTTAGTAAGTCTGGCCTCCCTTTGCTGAAACCTGTTTCATTTCTGCGTTTGTGACTTTCATCTTACTCACAGTCAATATATGTGGGGGGCTTCCTTTACCTTTGGGGAATTTCTCTGAGGCAAGGTAGGCTTTATTTTCTATCTCTAGGGCTAGATAGTTCTTAGGCTGTGACGAGGCGCCTAGGTCTGGTCAGGAGCGCTCCACGACTATTTCTAGTTGTTGTGATAGGATTAGGGCTTGCGATCAGCAGAGCTCCCACATCCCAGAGCTTGTCCTGTATGAGGTTTAATTATCAGGTAATTCCGGGTGCTCCTAACCACCAGGTCATAACAGTACAGCTGGCCCAAAGTATTAATGCATCTCAATAGAGGGATAAGAGAACTTCTGAGACCATTTTTTTTCTTTGCACTGTGTTTTGTCTTTCTTTTCCCCTAGACCTTTGGGTGGTTCAGGACACAGGTGTAGATATGGACATTCAAGGTCTGTCCTCTTGTTTGGATCATCTCACTGCAAGGGTGCAAAACATTCAAGATTTTGTGGTTCAGAATCCTATGTTAGAGCCTAGAATTCTTATTCCTGACTTATTTTCTGGGGATAGATCTAGGTTCTTGAATTTCAAAAATAATTGTAAACTGTTTCTAGCTTTGAAACCCCGCTCCTCTGGTGACCCCGTTCAACAGGTAAAAATCATTATTTCTTTGTTACGTGGTGACCCTCAAGACTGGGCATTTTCCCTTGCGCCAGGAGATCCTGCATTGCGTGATGTTGATGCGTTTTTTCTGGTGCTTGGATTGCTTTATGATGAACCAAATTCAGTGGATCAGGCAGAGAAAATCTTGCTGGCTTTGTGTCAGGGTCAGGATGAAGCGGAGGTGTACTGTCAGAAGTTTAGAAAGTGGTCTGTGCTTACTCAGTGGAATGAATGTGCCCTGGCGGCAATTTTCAGAAAGGGTCTTTCTGAAGCCCTTAAGGATGTCATGGTGGGATTTCCCACGCCTGCTGGTCTGAATGAGTCTATGTCTTTGGCCATTCAGATCGATCAGCGCATGCGTGAGCGCAAAGCTGTGCACCATATGGCGGTATCCTCTGAGCATAGGCCTGAGCCTATGCAGTGTGATAGGACTTTGACCAGAGCTGAACGGCAAGAACACAGACGTCGGAACGGGCTGTGTTTTTACTGTGGTGAATCCACTCATGCTATCTCCGATTGTCCTAAGCGCACTAAGCGGTTCGCTAGGTCTGCCACCATTGGTACGGTACAGTCTAAATTTCTTTTGTCCGTCACTCTGATTTGCTCTCTATCGTCCTATTCTGTAATGGAATTTGTGGATTCAGGCGCTGCCCTGAATTTGATGGACTTGGAGTTTGCCAGGCGCTGTGGTTTTTTCTTGGAGCCCTTGCAGTATCCTATTCCATTGAGAGGAATTGATGCTACGCCTTTGGCCAAGAATAAGCCTCAGTACTGGACTCAATTGACCATGTGCATGGCTCCTGCACATCAGGAGGATATTCGCTTTTTGGTGTTGCATAATCTGCATGATGTGGTCGTTTTGGGGTTGCCATGGCTACAGGTCCATAATCCAGTGTTGGATTGGAAATCTATGTCTGTGTCCAGCTGGGGTTGTCAGGGGGTACATGGTGATGTTCCATTGCTGTCAATTTCGCCATCCACTCCTTCTGAAGTCCCTGAGTTTTTATCACATTACCGGGATGTATTTGAAGAGCCCAAATCTGGTGCCCTACCTCCTCATAGGGATTGCGACTGTGCTATTAATTTGATTCCTGGTAGTAAGTTTCCTAAGGGCCGTCTGTTTAATTTATCTGTGCCAGAGCACGCCGCTATGCGGAGTTATATAAAGGAGTCCTTGGAGAAGGGTCATATTCGTCCGTCGTCGTCACCATTGGGAGCAGGGTTCTTCTTTGTGGCCAAGAAGGATGGTTCTTTGAGACCTTGTATTGATTACCGCCTTCTTAATAAGATCAGTCAAATTTCAGTATCCTTTGCCGCTACTGTCTGATTTATTTGCTCGGATTAAGGGGGCTAGTTGGTTCACCAAGATAGATCTTCGTGGTGCGTATAATCTTGTGCGAATTAAACAGGTTGATGAATGGAAAACGGCATTTAATACGCCCGAGGGCCATTTTGAGTACCTGGTTATGCCATTCGGGCTTTCTAATGCTCCATCTGTGTTTCAGTCCTTTATGCATGACATCTTTCGAGAGTACCTGGATAGAATCATGATTGTATATTTGGATGACATTTTGGTCTTTTCGGATGATTGGGAGTCTCATGGGAAGCAGGTCAGAATGGTGTTCCAGGTCCTTCGTGCGAATTCCTTGTTTGTGAAGGGGTCAAAGTGTCTCTTTGGAATTCAGAAGGTTTCATTTTTGGGTTTCATTTTTTCCCCTTCTACTATCGAGATGGACCCTGTTAAAGTCCAGGCCATTTACGATTGGACGCAGCCGACATCTGCGAAGAGCTTACAGAAGTTCCTGGGCTTTGCTAATTTTTATCGTCGCTAATTTTTCCAGTATTGCTAAACCATTGACTGATTTGACTAAGAAAGGTGCTGATGTGGTCAATTGGTCCTCTGCGGCTGTAGAGGCTTTTCAGGAGTTGAAGCGTCGTTTTGCTTCTGCCCCTGTGTTGTGTCAGCCAGATGTTTCGCTCCCTTTTCAGGTTGAGGTTGATGCTTCTGAAATTGGAGCAGGGGCTGTTTTGTCGCAAAGAAGTTCTGATGGCTCGGTGATGAAACCCTGTGCCTTCTTTTCTAGGAAATTCTCGCCTGCTGAGCGCAATTATGATGTGGGCAATCGGGAGTTGTTGGCCATGAAGTGGGCATTCGAGGAGTGGCGACATTGGCTTGAAGGAGCTAAACATCGTGTGGTGGTCTTGACGGATCACAAGAATTTGACTTATCTCGAGTCTGCCAAACGGTTGAATCCTAGACAGGCTCGATGGTCGCTCTTTTTCTCCCGTTTTGATTTTGTGGTTTCATACCTTCCGGGATCTAAGAATGTGAAGGCTGACGCCCTGTCAAGGAGTTTTGTGCCTGACTCTCCGGGTGTTCCGGAGCCGGCGGGTATTCTTAAAGAAGGGGTAATTTTGTCTGCCATTTTCCCTGATTTGCGGCGTGTGCTGCAAAAGTTTCAGGCTGATAGACCTGACCGTTGTCCTACGGAGAAACTGTTTGTCCCTGATAGATGGACTAGTAGAGTTATCTCTGAGATTCATTGTTCAGTGTTGGCTGGTCATCCTGGAATCTTTGGTACCAGAGATTTGGTGGCTAGATCCTTTTGGTGGCCTTCTTTGTCACAGGATGTGCGTTCTTTTGTGCAGTCCTGTGGGACTTGTGCTCGGGCTAAACCCTGCTGTTCTCGTGCCAGTGGGTTGCTTTTGCCCTTGCTGATCCCAAAGAGGCCCTGGACGCATATTTCCATGGATTTTATTTCTGATCTCCCTGTTTCTCAAAAGATGTCGGTCATTTGGGTGGTTTGTGATCGCTTCTCTAAGATGGTCCATTTGGTACCCTTGTCTAAATTTCCTTCCTCCTCTGATTTGGTGCCATTGTTTTTCCAGCATGTGGTTCGTTTGCATGGCATTCCGCAGAACATCGTCTCGGACAGAGGTTCCCAGTTTGTTTCGAGGTTTTGGCGGTCCTTTTGCGCTAAGATGGGCATTGATTTGTCTTTTTCTTCGGCTTTCCATCTTCAGACTAATGGCCAAACCGAACGAACTAATCAGACTTTGGAGACATATCTGAGATGCTTTGTTTCTGCTGATCAGGATGATTGGGTGTCCTTCTTGCCTTTGGCTGAGTTCGCCCTTAATAATCGGGCCAGCTCGGCTACTTTAGTTTCTCCTTTTTTCTGTAATTCTGGTTTCCATCCTCGTTTCTCTTCAGGGCAGGTTGAGTCTTCGGACTGTCCTGGTGTGGATGCGGTGGTGGACAGGTTGCAGCAGATTTGGACTCATGTGGTGGACAATTTGGCATTGTCCCAGGAGAAGGCTCAGCGTTTCGGTAACCGCCGGCGTTGTGTTGGTCCCCGACTTCGTGTGGGGGATTTGGTTTGGTTGTCATCTTGCCACGTTCCTATGAAGGTTTCCTCTCCTAAGTTTAAGCCTCGTTTCATTGGGCCATACAAGATTTCTGAAGTTCTTAATCCTGTGTCATTTCGTTTGGACCTTCCAGCTTCTTTTGCCATCCATAATGTGTTCCATATGTCGTTGTTGCGGAGATATGTGGCGCCTATGGTTCCCTCCGTTGTTCCTCCTGCCCCGGTGTTGGTCGAGGGGGAGTTGGAGTATGTGGTGGAGAAGATTTTGGATTCTCGTGTTTCGAGACGGAAACTCCAGTACCTGGTCAAGTGGAAGGGTTATGGTCAGGAAGATAATTCCTGGGTTTTTGCCTCTGATGTTCATGCTGCCGATCTGGTTCGTGCCTTTCATTTGGCTCATCCTGATCGGCCTGGGGGCTCTGGTGAGGGTTCGGTGACCCCTCCTCAAGGGGGGGGTACTGTTGTGAATTCTGTTGTCGAACTCCCTCCTGTGGTTGTGAATGGTACTTCGGCGAGTTCTGTCTATGGGCTCCCTCTGGTGGCTTTGAGTGAAGCTGCTGCTTCTGAGGTTCCTTACACAGGTGACGTGGTTTATCCTTTGGTTGGCTGCTCTATTTAACTCCTCTCAGATCGTTACTCCATGCCAGCTGGCAATGTTTTTGCATTCGTTCAGTTCGCTCCTGGATCTCTCTGGTGACCTGCCTTCTCCTGCAGAAGCTAAGTTCCTTATAGTCTTATTTTGTTCTTTGTTTTCTTGTCCAGCTGGTTTTCATGATTTTGTCTTGCTATCTGTAAGCTCTGGGATGCAGAGTGGCCCCTCCGCACCGTGAGTCGGTGCGGAGGTCTTTTTTTGCACACTCTGCGTGGTCTTTGTAGGTTTTTGTGCTGATCGCAAAGTTACCTTTCCTATCCTCTGTCTATTTAGTAAGTCTGGCCTCCCTTTGCTGAAACCTGTTTCATTTCTGCGTTTGTGACTTTCATCTTACTCACAGTCAATATATGTGGGGGGCGTCCTTTACCTTTGGGGAATTTCTCTGAGGCAAGGTAGGCTTTATTTTCTATCTCTAGGGCTAGATAGTTCTTAGGCTGTGATGAGGCGCCTAGGTCTGGTCAGAAGCGCTCCACAGCTATTTCTAGTGTGTGTGATAGGATTAGGGCTTGCGATCAGCAGAGCTCCCACATCCCAGAGCTCGTCCTGTATGAGGTTTAATTATCAGGTAATTCCTGGTGCTCCTAACCACCAGGTCATAACAGTATAGCATCATAATGTCTCCATGGTCAATGGCAAATAGGATGAAAGAGCGCAACAACAGACCACCCTTTTAAAATGTATTATACAAATAAAAAAAATACATGCTTTGTTCAAATATAGGTGTATTATTTTATACTTATTATTATTTTTAATAACAAATGGTTATGGGTAACTGTATACATTCTCTAATAATCATTTTGTACACTATATTGTTTACCCTTCCTTTTGTAGATGAGTGACTTTACTATAAAGTATGTTTTTCTAGTGCATGTTGTCAATAAAAGAATTTAAAAAAACGTCTAGTTCCCTGTGTGAATTCTCAGATGGGTAACAAGATTTGAATTCCGATTAAAACATTTCCCACATTCTGAACATGAAAATGGTTTCTCCCCTGTGTGAGTTCTCTGATGTGTTACAAGGGTTGATTTCCGATTAAAACATTTTCCGCATTCTGAACATGAAAATGGTTTCTCTCCTGTGTGAGTTCTCTGATGTTTGACAAGATTTGATTTCAGACTAAAACATTTCCCACAATTTGAACATGAAAATGGCTTTTCCCCTGTGTGAGTTCTTTGATGTATAAACAGATCTGATTTATTCCTAAAACCTTTCCCACATTCTGAACAGGAAAATGGTTTTGTCCCTGTGTGAGTTAACTGATGAGCAACAAGATTTGATTGCTGACTAAAACATTTCCCACAGTCTGAACAGAAAAATGGCTTCTCCCCTGTGTGAATTCTCTGATGTTTAATAAGACTTGTTTTCAGATTAAAACATTTTCCACATTCTGAACAGAAAAATGGTTTCTCCCCTGTATGACTTAACTGATGTCTAACAAAATTTGCTTTCAGATTAAAACATTTACCACATTCTGAACAGAAAAATGGCTTCTCCCCTGTGTGAATTATCTGATGTGTAACAAGATGTGATTTTCGATGAAAACATTTCCCACATTCTGAGCATGAAAACAGCTTCTCTCCTGTGTGACTACTCTGATCTTTTAAAAGTATAGATTTCTCACTATAATTTTGTCCAAATACTGAACTTGAAAATTGCTTATCTCTCGTGTGAATTCTTTGATGTGTTACAAGATTTGTTTGCCATTTAAAACATTTCCCACATTCTGGGCATGAAAATGACTTCTCCCCTGTATGAACTCTTTGATGTTTAACAAAATGTGATTTGTATGCAAAACATTTCCCACATTCTGAACATGAATACGGCTTCTCCCCTGTGTGACTTCTCTGATGTGTAACAAGGCTTGATTTACTACTACAGTATTTTCCACATTCTGAGCATGAAAATGATTTTTCCCCTACATAAGCCATTTCATTTTTAACAGCACTTCCATGACTTTCATTTTGTGTATTTGTCTTTGATGGAGCAGAAGAGAGAACCTTTTGAAAAGGATCAGGTGTCAATTTTTTTGTGAGATGAGCATGAGGTGTAGCTGTGAAAATTACATGTTCTTCACATGTATGAGATGTAATACTATGATTATCATCTGCAAAATCTGAGAATATCACATGTCCCTCTGAGGTCCCGGTACAGTCATCTGCCAAAAATAAAACAGTGTTATTATTTTTAAATAATACTGCATTATAATTATATTATTATGTATTTTTCTGTATACAGCACTTTATATGATTTCCATACAAACTGTAATACAAAGGTGGCAGATGAGGTTTAACAATGATAAATGTAAGGTTATACACATGGGAAGAAGGAATCAATGTCACCATTACACACTGAATGGGAAACCACTGGGTAAATCTGACAGGGAGAAGGACTTGGGGATCCTAGTTAATGATAAACTTACCTGGAGCAGCCAGTGCCAGGCAGCAGCTGCCAAGGCAAACAGGATCATGGGGTGCATTAAAAGAGGTCTGGATACACATGATGAGAGCATTATACTGCCTCTGTACAAATCCCTAGTTAGACCGCACATGGAGTACTGTGTCCAGTTTTGGGCACCGGTGCTCAGGAAGGATATAATGGAACTAGAGAGAGTACAAAGGAGGGCAACAAAATTAATAAAGGGGATGGGAGAACTACAATACCCAGATAGATTAGCGAAATTAGGATTATTTAGTCTAGAAAAAAGACGACTGAGGGGCGATCTAATAACCATGTATAAGTATATAAGGGGACAATACAAATATCTCGCTGAGGATCTGTTTATACCAAGGAAGGTGACGGGCACAAGGGGGCATTCTTTGCGTCTGGAGGAGAGAAGGTTTTTCCACCAACATAGAAGAGGATTCTTTACTGTTAGGGCAGTGAGAATCTGGAATTGCTTGCCTGAGGAGGTGGTGATGGCGAACTCAGTCGAGGGGTTCAAGAGAGGCCTGGATGTCTTCCTGGAGCAGAACAATATTGTATCATACAATTAGGTTCTGTAGAAGGACGTAGATCTGGGGATTTATTATGATGGAATATAGGCTGAACTGGATGGACAAATGTCTTTTTTCGGCCTTACTAACTATGTTACTATGTTACTAATTCAATTATCGACAGACTAACGCATTAGACCACAAAATAGGGGCTAACAGTTTATGGTGATAGCCCACCAGGTTGTGCTCTTTCAAATTTTCACTTCTGTATTTTATACTTCTTTTCTGTAGGTTCATGCTTCATAGTGTTTGTCACCAATCATTTCCTGCTACATTATTAGAAGAGATTCATAAAGATGAATGTAATCAGTTTTATTATGTGATTCCTTTTCATTCACTTTGTTAGGTGCAAACACAAAGCAAATCACACGGGATAAGCCCAGACTGGTCATGTACACCTTGCTATGTCTGTCAGGGGCCGCAGGCTCATAAAAGCTACATTGACAGACTTGCCGAGACCCACTCTGTCTGACACATTACATAATAACTCCACCATTTAAGGTTGACTTAGAGACAAGGTACCTTGTGATAGCACCACTCTAGCTCCAAATTCAGAGGCATCAAACTCCACATTACAAAAATTGCTCAAGATCAAGCTGAATCAATACAATGTCAGATAAAAAAAACTTCTATTAATTCACTGAAGGCACGGATTTCATCTCTGACCCCTTCTTAGTCAAGTCAGCCAGAAGTTTGGAAATCTTTGAAACATTTTTAATACATTTCCGATAATAATTTGCATCAGAAATGTTAAAGCATCTGTAAGGAGTTTGTATATTCTCCCCGTGTTTGCGCAGGTTTCCTTTGGGTTCTCCGGTTTCCTCCCACACTTCAAAGACAATGATAGGGCATTAAGATTGTGAGCCCCATTGGAGATAATAATGTGTGCAAACTGTAAAGCACTGCGGAATATGTTAGCGCTATATAAAAATATAGATTATTCTGAAATAAAGATTATTATTATTATTATTATCTCCTTCTCTTATATGGATCAGGTTATACTCACCCTTAAATCAAGTTTGGTAAACCAACAGGCTCCCAGTCAGCTGGTTATAAAGACCAGGGATGAGTGATAGAGAATACTGATTCTTTACAGTATTTTTTTTTAAAGTTCCCTATAGTCAATACATGAGCTAAAATCACTATCTTTTTTTATCAACAAAATAGAAACCTGGGCCTATTGATGACATGGGCGGTCTGATATACCCTTTTGCAGACTGTTTGTTATATAATCTATCATGGCCTGATGTTCTGGACCAGAAAGATTATATAATTTATTCTTCATGAGATGGGAGTGTAGTAACAGATTACTGGAACAAACATAACCTCTATGTGGAGGTAATTTTTCAGATTCAGACATACAAAAGACTTTCACAATTTCTATTATTTCAGGTAAACCACTAGGTATGGCTTTAGACAGATTCACAGATAAAGACCTACATTTCTTCTGACACTCAGGATTCCAGTGTACAGTATCACCCTGGTGTCCTGATGGTTATAGCAATAATTATTATAAATCATTCCGTGAAATTCTTGTCCCCCCTTTTAGTTCAAATTTTCAATGCCGCTACGTCCGTTAGTTCTTTCCTTAGGGAAAATTTGGATGCCACAATTATACTTATTCCCAAGCTTCAGGCTATGTGCACATGTTCAGGTTTTTTTGCTTTTTTTTGCGGTTTTTCGCGGTAAAAACGCTATAAAAACTCATTAAAAATGCATACATTATGCATTCTATCATTTAGAATGCATTCTGCATGTTATGTGCACATGGATGCATTTTTTTCCGCGAAAAAAACGCATCGCAGTAAAAAAATGAGCATGTTCATTATTTTTGCGGATTTTCTGAGTTTTTCCCGCAATTCTATGCATTTGGGAAAAACGCACCAAAAACGCACCAAAAACGCATCAAAATCGCGGTAAAAACGCATGCGGATTTCTGGCAGAAATGTCCGGTTTTTGTCAGGAAAATTTCTGCAAGAAATCCTGACGTGTGCACATACCCTCATACTAGTCCTGATCAAATACTTCATTACTGTCCCATTTCATTAATTAATACTGATCTCAAAATTTATTCCAAAGTCTTAAGGTACCTTCACACATAACGATATCGTTAACGATATCGTTGCTATTTGTGACGTAGCAACGATATCGTTAATTAAATCGTTATGTGTGACAGCGACCAACGATCAGGCCCCTGCTGGGAGATCGTTGGTCGCTGAACAAAGTCCAGAACTTTATTTCGTCGCTGGACTCCTGCTGACATCGCTGGATCGGTGTCTTCACTGGTAACCAGGGTAAACATCGGGTAACTAAGCGCAGGGCCGCGCTTAGTAACCCGATGTTTACCCTGGTTACCATGCTAAAAGTAAAAAAAATCAAACACTACATACTTACCTACCGCTGTCTGTCCTCCAGCGCTGTGCTCTGCTCTCCTCCTGTACTGTCTGTGAGCCGGAAAGCAGAGCGGTGACGTCACCGCTCTGCTTTCCGGCTCACAGACAGTACAGGAGGAGAGCAGAGAAGCAGAGCGCAGCGCTGGAGGACAGACAGCGGTAGGTAAGTATCTAGTGTTTGTTTTTTTTTACTTTTAGCATGGTAACCAGGGTAAACATCGGGTTACTAAGCGCGGCCCTGCGCTTAGTTACCCGATGTTTACCCTGGTTACCGGCATCGTTGGTCGCTGGAGAGCTGTCTGTGTGACAGCTCTCCAGCGACCAAACAGCGACGCTGCAGCGATCCGGATCGTTGTCGGTATCGCTGCAGCGTCGCTTAATGTGAAGGGGCCTTTAGCTAACAACCTTAACCTTATTTTGCCCAAATTAATTTCCACGGACCAGATTGGATTTATCAAGCACCGGCAATCCATTGAAGGTACCAGGAAGCTGATAAATATTATTAAATTAATTAATTCCTGAAAAATTAACTCCACTTTCATTTCCCTTGATGCAAAAAAAGCGTTTGATCGCTTAACTTGGACTTTTCTCAAATGTTCGCTACAAAAATTTGGCTTTGATTTGGACTTTATAAATAAAATTATGGCTTTATATTCCGATCCACAGGCAAAAATTGACATTAATAAATCACTTTTCTTCCCCGTTTCCAATCTTTAATGGTGCCCGGCAGGGTTGCCCCCTTTCTCCATTGCTTTTTGCACTTGTCATAGAGCTATTAGCCCAGCTCATTAGAGATAATCCCTGCATAAAGGGAGTTTGCACGGATCGTAAGGAATTTAAAATCAGTTTATTTACTGATGATATTCTCCCGTCCCTAACAAATCCTTGTCATTCTATTCCAGATTTACAAACCCTTCTTAAAAATTTTTCATTTTTTTCGTACTTTAAAATAAACGAGTCCAAGTTGAAAATTTTTCAATTTAACCTCACTGATTCTCAAATCTGGAGTATAAAGGATATTTTGCCCTGTGGTTGGGAGAAGAGCGATATTGTTTATTTGGGTCTGAGGTTTTCTAGAAACCTTAGCCCATTGATTCCCAGAAATTTGGATTCTCTTATTGCTTCCATTTCTAAAGAGCTTAGATTTTATGATGATAAAGTATTATTGTGGTGGGGAAGGTGCCTTATTGTAAAATCAATAATTCTTCCCAAGATCCTCTATGTCTTCAGGTCCCTTCCTTTACTTGTTTCTACTTCCTATTTGACCAGTTTGCAGGCACACCTCAATCTGTTTGTTTGGGGCAATAAGAGATCTCGTACAGCCTCTAGTCAACTGTATAAACATAAATTGTGTGGGGGTATGGGTCTTCCTAATGTTTCGGCCTATTATTTCTCTATATTGGTGGTCTGCAGATCATACTCCTTCATGGGTGGAATTGGAATTATATTTTAATAGAAATTCTCCACCTTGTAATATTATTATGAATTTATTCACCTCTAAGTCTTTGCTTCAGTCTGATCATCCCATTTTTGTAGCTGTTCTTGTGGCATGGTGGAAATTTCTCAAAATTAAAAGCGGTTTCGCTAGGATGGAACTTATGCTGAGACTTCCCCTTTCTTTTTTGGCTACTGTTTTCTCGTTTGATCTGGATTCAAATTGGGCTTCCTGGGGAATCTCTAAACTACATGACATCTTTGATGGAAACAAGTTTGTTTCATTTACCCACTTTAAAGATAGGTTTGGTGTTCCCTCATCGGCTTTCATGCAGTTTACTATTTTAAAGGATATTTTGAGGCCACTGGTGACTGGTCGCTCTCCTTTATCGGAGCCGGGGACTAATATCTTATGCAACTCCAATCATAGCATATTTTGGTCTACTCAATATATCTACCAGTGGTTTAATAACGATTTGAAAATTATAAAATCCCCATACATGATCAAATGGGAATCTACTTTGAATCTTTCTGTAGCTCTAGATGATTCGGGACTGGCCATGTCCATAACTTATTCTGCCGCCATGTCCATGGCTCTTCATGAGTCTTATTTTAAGCTTATCTCTAGGTGGTATTATTCACCGTCTCGCTTAGCATTTATTAATCCTTCCAATTCCCCTCTCTGCTGGAGGGATTGTGGACGTTATGGTAGCCTTTCCCATTTGTTTTTGTTTTGTCCATGTATTAGACCTTTTTGGGAAGAAATCTCTTCTTTTATTTCTATTATATTAAAACGTTCGGATTTTTCTCTGTCTCCTCAGTTGGCCCTGCTTTCGTTGAATGCAGATCAATTGACTCCACCTTTTAGGAAACTTGTTATACATCTGCTTTTAGTTTCTAAGAATGCTATTGCTTTTTATGGAAATCTTCTAAAATGCCTTCTTCACAAGACATTATTGACAAACTGGCTTTGCATAAATCCTATGAACAAAAATTGGCGTTACTGAATGGCTGCTTTCCTTCCTTTTTGAAAAAATGGTCTCGCTGGCTGGAAATATTTCCAAAAGAATTTACTGTATTAATTGTTTTGCTATTTTATTTTATTCTATTTTTACTTTTATGCTTCATGAATGTTTCATGTCATTGCATTTATGCTAACCTTGCTCTCTCTATGTCTTGTTTTGGTTGAAAATGTTAAAAAAATTGTTTGGAAAAACAGTGTCTCCCTGGTGGCAGTCAATAACCGTGTTATGTTTATGTAACCAAGTTATAAGAAAGACCATGACCGCTGAAAGGTTTACAAGGAGAAAAAAAAGGAGGGGAAGAGAAAAGGAGGTCACACAGCAGCAGGAATATGATGAATCCCACAAGCAGAAAAAGACAATTTGTGAGCAGAGCCTGAAATACAGGTGACAACTTTTTTCTAAAGGAAAGAAAGTTCCTACAGTCACCTGAAAAATTGGTCAGTGAGGTTAACCCTGGCTTAAAAGAAAATAATCAAGAGAAGTGCTGCAGAGGCTTAGGCCTGACTGTTATCAGGATGCTGAAACGATACTGCAAGATCGTGTACAAACTTGGATAAGTCTTGCATCTGATCCACCACCTCAAGCGAGGATCCAAGTGGCCAGTTCAACTAATACGTATGTCTGAGGATGCAGGCCTTTAGCAGACTTTGCCAGAGAGAGGCTTGTGCTCAGATTCCAGAGGAACCACGGCCTTTATCCTTTTTACAAGGAAATGGTCTTAAAACCGGATCCTCTGGATTTCTTCCACAGAAAAGCTGCAGTCTGGAGGAGCAAAC
Source organism: Ranitomeya imitator (assembly GCF_032444005.1). Classification (NCBI taxonomy): domain Eukaryota; kingdom Metazoa; phylum Chordata; class Amphibia; order Anura; family Dendrobatidae; genus Ranitomeya; species Ranitomeya imitator. The sequence continues at coordinate 395,162,840 of NC_091283.1, forward strand.
CAGAGGCAAGAGAATGGTTCGGTAGAGGTTGGTGTAGGGACAAAATCGTGAAAATGGAAAGTTATCGCAATCCGAACCAAGGTCGGTTAAATAGCTTGCAAGCCCACCCAGACCACACAGCGGAGAACAAACACTGACAGACGTTAACTTTATATCTCCCAGTCTGAACGGAAATACAAGTCCCAGGGGGACACGAAATATAGCCATATTGCAATATCATATTTACCGTAAAATGAACGCTGTAACTGAAAACCTCCAAAACATTTGCGGAATTGCTCTTTTACCACACTAGTCCTACTTTCCAGTATATTACGTGATAAAACAAATGGTGTTATTAAAAAGTGCAACTGAACCATTAGGGTCACAACATTTACGGATCACCATAAATAATGTGCTCACTGTATTGTACAGGTTGTACCATTACCGAAACTATGTCCTTGTTTATTGTAATTGTTTGAATCTTTATTTTATCTTTTAATATAGTGCAATATGGAGATATCCGTATAGACCACGATATTCTGATTGCAAAGAAAAATGCAATTGAGGTTTTTAGGCTGAGAATATTTTCCAGCCCCATGTATCTAATCCCATTATGGGCATGGGTGATACGCTCCCAGGCCCAGCATCTAATCCCATCATGGGCATGGGTCATACGCCCTAGACCCGTATATATCTAATCCCATCATCTGGGATAACCCCAGACCAGTTGTTCTAATCCCATCATGTGATACAATACATTGAGCTCTGTATCTAGATAAGTGGCATGTAACACATGCTGGAACTAATTGTGCACGTGCTACTCTCCATGTATCTAACCTCATCTTATGATACAGTGAGCCTTAAGGTACCGTCACACTTAGCGACGCTGCAGCGATACCGACAACGATCCGGATCGCTGCAGCGTCGCTGTTTGGTCGCTGGAGAGCTGTCACACAGACAGCTCTCCAGCGACCAACGATGCTGGTAACCAGGGTAAACATCGGGTAACTAAGCGCAGGGCCGCGCTTAGTAACCCGATGTTTACCCTGGTTACCATCCTAAAAGTAAAAAAAAAACAAACACTACATACTTACCTACAGCCGTCTGTCCTCCAGCGCTGTGCTCTGCACTCCTCCTGTACTGGCTGTGAGCACAGCAGCCGGAAAGCAGAGCGGTGACGTCACCGCTCTGCTTTCCGGCTGACCGACGCTCACAGCCAGAGCAGGAGGAGTGCAGAGCACAGCGCTGGAGGACAGACGGCTGTAGGTAAGTATGTAGTGTTTGTTTTTTTTTACTTTTAGGATGGTAACCAGGGTAAACATCGGGTTACTAAGCGCGGCCCTGTGCTTAGTTACCCGATGTTTACCCTGGTTACCAGTGAAGACATCGCTGAATCGGTGTCACACACGCCGATTCAGCGATGTCTGCGGGGAGTCCAGCGACCAAATAAAGTTCTGGACTTTCTTCCCCGACCAGCGACAGCACAGCAGGGGCCTGATCGCTGCTGCCTGTCACACTGGACGATATCGCTAGCAAGGACGCTGCAACGTCACGGATCGCTAGCAATATCGTCTAGTGTGACGGTACCTTTAGCAACTAACAGAATCCGTCCTGCCATCCATTCTCGGGGACACTGTCTACTTGTCAGTATCACTGGCAGTCACCAACAAAATGTCTCCGCACCGTGATCCTAAACTTCATCCTTTCTCATCCTTTTGCAAACACCCAGAAGGGGAGGAAAGGAGTGATGTCACACACGTGAGCAGTATCTGCCCACATTTACTGCAGTCGTAATGTGAGCTAGTTGTACACTAATGAGGTCCTGGTTATGGGGGACTTTAACTACCCGGATATTAACTGGGAAACAGAAACCTGTGAAACCCATAAAGGCAACAGGTTTCTGCTAATAACCAAGAAAAATTATCTTTCACAATTGGTGCAGAATCCAACCAGAGGAGCAGCACTTTTAGACCTAATACTATCTAATAGACCTGACAGAATAACAAATCTGCAGGTGGTTGGGCATTTAGGAAATAGCGACCACAATATTGTGCAGTTTCACCTGTCTTTCACTAGGGGGACTTGTCAGGGAGTCACAAAAACATTGAACTTTAGGAAGGCAAAGTTTGAACAGCTTAGAGATGCCCTTAATCTGGTAGACTGGGACAATATCCTCAGAAATGAGAATACAGATAATAAATGGGAAATGTTTAAGAACATCCTAAATAGGCAGTGTAAGCGGTTTATACCTTGTGGGAATAAAAGGACTAGAAATAGGAAAAACCCAATGTGGCTAAACAAAGAAGTAAGACAGGCAATTAACAGTAAAAAGAAAGCATTTGCACTACTAAAGCAGGATGGCACCATTGAAGCTCTAAAAAACTATAGGGAGAAAAATACTTTATCTAAAAAACTAATTAAAGCTGCCAAAAAGGAAACAGAGAAGCACATTGCTAAGGAGAGTAAAACTAATCCCAAACTGTTCTTCAACTATATCAATAGTAAAAGAATAAAAACTGAAAATGTAGGTCCCTTAAAAAATAGTGAGGAAAGAATGGTTGTAGATGACGAGGAAAAAGCTAACATATTAAACACCTTCTTCTCCACGGTATTCACGGTGGAAAATGAAATGCTAGGTGAAATCCCAAGAAACAATGAAAACCCTATATTAAGGGTCACCAATCTAACCCAAGAAGAGGTGCGAAACCGGCTAAATAAGATTAAAATAAATAAATCTCCGGGTCCGGATGGCATACACCCACGTGTACTAAGAGAACTAAGTAATGTAATAGATAAACCATTATTTCTTATTTTTAGTGACTCTATAGCGACAGGGTCTGTTCCGCAGGACTGGCACATAGCAAATGTGGTGCCAATATTCAAAAAGGGCTCTAAAAGTGAACCTGGAAATTATAGGCCAGTAAGTCTAACCTCTATTGTTGGTAAAATGTTTGAAGGGTTTCTGAGGGATGTTATTCTGGATTATCTCAATGAGAATAACTGTTTAACTCCATATCAGCATGGGTTTATGAGAAATCGCTCCTGTCAAACCAATCTAATCAGTTTTTATGAAGAGGTAAGCTATAGACTGGACCACGGTGAGTCATTGGACGTGGTATATCTCGATTTTTCCAAAGCGTTTGATACCGTGCCGCACAAGAGGTTGGTACACAAAATGAGAATGCTTGGTCTGGGGGAAAATGTGTGTAAATGGGTTAGTAACTGGCTTAGTGATAGAAAGCAGAGGGTGGTTATAAATGGTATAGTCTCTAACTGGGTCGCTGTGACCAGTGGGGTACCGCAGGGGTCAGTATTGGGACCTGTTCTCTTCAACATATTCATTAATGATCTGGTAGAAGGTTTACACAGTAAAATATCGATATTTGCAGATGATACAAAACTATGTAAAGCAGTTAATACAAGAGAAGATAGTATTCTGCTACAGATGGATCTGGATAAGTTGGAAACTTGGGCTGAAAGGTGGCAGATGAGGTTTAACAATGATAAATGTAAGGTTATACACATGGGAAGAGGGAATCAATATCACCATTACACACTGAACGGGAAACCACTGGGTAAATCTGACAAGGAGAAGGACTTGGGGATCCTAGTTAATGATAAACTTACCTGGAGCAGCCAGTGCCAGGCAGCAGCTGCCAAGGCAAACAGGATCATGGGGTGCATTAAAAGAGGTCTGGATACACATGATGAGAGCATTATACTGCCTCTGTACAAATCCCTAGTTAGACCGCACATGGAGTACTGTGTCCAGTTTTGGGCACCGGTGCTCAGGAAGGATATAATGGAACTAGAGAGAGTACAAAGGAGGGCAACAAAATTAATAAAGGGGATGGGAGAACTACAATACCCAGATAGATTAGCGAAATTAGGATTATTTAGTCTAGAAAAAAGACGACTGAGGGGCGATCTAATAACCATGTATAAGTATATAAGGGGACAATACAAATATCTCGCTGAGGATCTGTTTATACCAAGGAAGGTGACGGGCACAAGGGGGCATTCTTTGCGTCTGGAGGAGAGAAGGTTTTTCCACCAACATAGAAGAGGATTCTTTACTGTTAGGGCAGTGAGAATCTGGAATTGCTTGCCTGAGGAGGTGGTGATGGCGAACTCAGTCGAGGGGTTCAAGAGAGGCCTGGATGTCTTCCTGGAGCAGAACAATATTGTATCATACAATTATTAGGTTCTGTAGAAGGACGTAGATCTGGGTATTTATTATGATGGAATATAGGCTGAACTGGATGGACAAATGTCTTTTTTCGGCCTTACTAACTATGTTACTATGTTACTATGTTACTAGGTTTTTATGGCAAATTTCAGCAGCGGCTCCCCTAGTGTTTAATAGTGGAAGTACCAAATATTTAAAAATTACTTTTTCATATTTCACTACATTAAAAACACACACACACACATACATATATATATATATATATATATATATATATATATATACACACTTTGCAGTTTTTCAATCGTTGAAATTTTTTTTTTATGGCACCTTCCCTTTAAGATCTTGATAGTCAATACGTGGTCTGAGACCAACAAATTTTTTCCAAAAACTTGCATCTACGGCTGATGTGGATGCTCTGCACTGTCTGTTATATAATCTTTCATGGCCTCATGTTCTGGACCAGAAAAATTATATAATTTACCCTTGGGGAAATGGAAGTTTGGCAACAGATCAATGGGATAATCTGTGTTGGCATATTTTTTTCAGATTCAGATAAAGAAAATACCTCCACAATTTGAAATACTTAGATTCACAGATAAAGACTTATATTAATCCCTTCACGACATGCACTGTACATGTACTGCGCATATCGTATTACTCCCTTTGATGTGGTCTCCGGCGCTGAGCCAATCTTTCCCAGGAAATGTCAGCTGTTTTGAACAGTGGGATTTAATGCTCTGACCGCGGCATTTACTGTGATCGCACAGGAAGCGCGTCACTAATCCCGCATTTCTGCTACATACAGGTGATCTGATCTTCACCTGTGTCTAGCAGAGATGATTGGACAACTGCAGTTTCTAGTCTCCCATGGAGACTATTGAAGCATGCAAAAAGTTAAAAAAATGTTTTTAAAAATATTAAAAAAAATTAAAAAATAAAAGTTCAAATCACTCCCCCAATTTGCTTCATTCAAAATAAAACGATTAAGAAAAAATAAAATATAAAAATATTTGGTATCACCGCGTTCAGAATCGCCCGATTTATCAAGCTATAAAGAGAAATAATCCGATCGGTAAAACGCGCAGCAAAAAAAAGTCAAAACGACAGAATTACGCTTTTTTGGTCGCCACAACATTGCATTAAAATGCAATAATGGGCGATCAAAAGATCATATCCATACCAAAATGGTATCATTAAAAACGTCAGCTCGACATGCAAAAAATAAGCCCTCACCTAGCACCAGATCAGGAAATATGGAGTCGCTACAGGTCTCGGAAAATGAGGATTATCGGGTATAATAAACAAAAAAAACAACAACAAACTTTTTTTTTGCAATTTCACCGCACTTGGAATTTTGTTTTCAGTTTTTGAGCACACAACACAGTAAAACCAATGGTGTCGTTCAAAAGTACAACTCGTCCCGCAAAAAACAAACCCTGCATGTTGATGGAAAAATAAAAAAATTATGGCTCTAGGAAGAAGGGGGGCGGAAAACAGAAATGCAAAAAACGAAAAAGGGCTGCAGCGTGAAGGGGTTAATACTGACACTCAGGGTTCTATTGTACAGTATCACCCTGGCGCCAGTAACCAGGTTATGTTTATGTAACTAAGGCATGCCGAAGACCACAGCAGCTGCAGACAAGTTCTCAAGGACATGAAATAACATAGCTTCAAAATATAAAGCCCCAACAAGTAGGGACACCTCCTTAGTGATATCCTTCACCGCACCACGGATGAGATGTGTAACAGTGACATTTATAGGAAAACATTTTAGTAGGGGTAAACCAAGATCTTTTGCCACTTTGTGCACCTGTGCTGCTTTAGCATTTATTATCAGGGGCCTGCTGCACCCTGCGAGTGCATTTGTCATCTGACAAGGTTTTGGTGAGTTTGCTCTTCATGTTGCGTTTTTTTTTAATTTTTCTATGTTAGCTCACTTTGGCATTAACAAAGTTTGCTGCAGAGCCACAATTATTAAAGGCCTTTACCCTCTCAGATCTTTTTTTTTTACTTAAGATAAACAAACTGAAAGCAATAATTTTGCTGAATCATAGGGAAATACCTGTGCACTTAGATGGGAATCTATGGGCCCACCTAAATGCTGGCATGTCTCTGGCGACCATTGCCTTTGGCGGGCATGTATCTGCCGTTCAGACTCTTGCAGTACTTGACTAAGCAGTTTTCCCTCTTGATGTTGATGGGAGTGAGTCATCCAAATTTAAATGGGCTCCTCAGTAATGACAATAGGTAGAGAAAACTTTGTTGGAGGTGCAGTCAACGGTTTGTTCCTATCTACGTTCTCGCAAACACCTATCTAGTTGGATTGTTAGGGATACGGAAGATTTGAGAGAGTTAAGGTAGTGAGAACTGCACTAAAATGTCCTTAATTTGATCTGCCAGTACGAAACCAATGGCGTAGAGTCTGGTCATTCCACCGTAAGTCTGTGGCTCTTTGCCAAATCTCTGCATAGTAATCCTCTACAGTACTTTGCCAAAGCTATACGGTCAAGGTTGTCATACAGGAGCCCTAATTCTCCAAGTTAGGAGTCAGCATTGGAGAGTTCTGAAGCATCAGGAGGCAGAGAAAAAGCCCAAGCCTGAGGGTTACATAACAGGAGGGAAATTAAGAATCGCACAAGCTGGTTCTCAGAACCAAATGAATGTCGGTAGAGCCTAAAAAGAATTCCTATGGTCACCTGAAGATCGGTCAGGTTAACTTTGACTTCAGAAAAAAATCAAGGAAAGCGCAACAGGGGCTTGGGTCTAACCAGTTTTGTTATGCTGAAACCATACTATAAGATTGTGGACCAGCTTGGCCAGGTCTTGCATGTGATCGAACACCACATGGAGAAGAACCATATGGCCAGTTATATAGTTACTAGATGGTGGCCCGATGCTAGCGCATCGGGTATTCTAGAATATGCATGTCCATGTAGTATATTGCCCAGTCACGTAGCATATTGCCCAGCCATGTAGTATATTGCCCAGCCACATAGTATATTGCCCAGCCACATAGTATATTGCCCAGCCACATAGTATATTGTCAAGCCACATAGTATATTGCCCAGCCACATAGTATATTGCCCACCCACATAGTATATTTCCCAGCCACATAGTATATTGCCCAGTCACGTAGTATACAGCACAGAGCCATGTAGTATACAGCACAGACATGTAGTATATTGCCCAGCCACGTAGTATATTGCCCAGCCACGTAGTATATTGCCCAGCCACATAGTATATTGCCCAGCCACATAGTATATTGCCCAGCCACATAGTATATTGCCCAAGCCACATAGTATATTGCCCAGCCACATAGTATATTGCCCAGCCACATAGTATATTGCCCAGTCACATAGTATACAGAACAGAGCCACATAGTATACTGCCCAGTCACGTAGTATATTGGCCAGTCACTTAGTATATTTGCCAGTCACATAGTATATTGGCCAGTCACGTAGTATATTCGCAAGTCACTTAGTATATTGGCCAGTCACATAGTATATTGCCCAGCCACATAGTATATTGCCCAGCCACATAGTATATTGCCCAGCCACATAGTATATTGCCCATCCAAATAGTATATTGCCCAGCCACATAGTATATTGCCCAGCCACATAGTATATTGCCCAGTCACATAGTATACAGAACAGAGCCACATAGTATACTGCCCAGTCACGTAGTATATTGGCCAGTCACTTAGTATATTTGCCAGTCACATAGTATATTGGCCAGTCACGTAGTATATTCGCAAGTCACTTAGTATATTGGCCAGTCACATAGTATACTGCCCAGTCACGTAGTATATTGGCCAGTCACTTAGTATATTGGCCAGTCACATAGTATATTGCCCAGTCACGTAGTATATTGGCCAGTCACTTAGTATATTGGCCAGTCACATAGTATATTGGCCAGTCACGTAGTATATTGGCCAGTCACGTAGTATATTGGCCAGTCACGTAGTATGCACCATATCCCTGTTAAAAAAAGAATTAAAATAAAAAATAGTTACATACTCACCTTCCGGAGCGGATCAAAGCGGCCGGTTAGCGATGCTCATCGCACGCTCTGGTCTGAAGAGTGCATTGCGGTCTCGCGAGATGATGACGTAGCGGTCTCGCGAGACCGCACATCATCATCTCGCGAGACCACAATGCATGGAGCGGTCACCGGGACGTCGCGAGGAGCATCGGTAACCGGCCGCTTCGATCCGGGGGTTCCGGAAGGTGAGCATGTAACTATTTTTTTTTTTTTAATTATTTTTCACATTACATCTTTTTACTATTGATGCTGCATAGGCAGCATGAATAGTAAAAAGTTGGTCACACAGGGTTAATAGCAGTGTTAACCGAGTGCGTTACACCGCGGTCAACGCTGCCTTTAACCCTGTGTGAGTGCTGACTGGAGGGGAGTACGGAGCGAGCACTGACTGCGGGGAGGAAGGAGCGGCCATTTTTCTGCCGGACTGTGCCCGTCGCTGATTGGTTGCGGCAGCCATGACAGGCAGCTGGCGAGACCAATCAGCGACTTGGATTCCATGACAGACAGAGGCCGCGACCAATGAATATCCGTGACAGACAGAAAGACAGAAGAACAGAAAGACGGAAGTGACCCTTAGACAATTATATAGTAGACTAGTGATGAGCGAGTGTACTCGTTGCTCAGGTTTTCCAGAGCACACTCAGGTGGTCTCCGAGTATTTGTTAGTGTTCAGAAATTTAGTTTTTGTTGCCGAAGCTGAATGATTTGCGACTACTAGACAGCTTGATGACATGTGGGGATTCCCTAGCAATCAGGCAACCCTCACATGTACTCAGGCTGGCTAGCAGCTGTAAATCATTCAGCTGCGATGATGTAAACTAAATCTCCGAGCAGTCATAAATACTCGGTGACCACCCGAGCGTGCTCGAGAAAACGCGAGCAACGAGTATACTCGCTCATCACTAATAGTTACGTCAGAGACAATAAGCTAAAGAAAGGCTACTTTTCACAGATTTGGTGTGAGCCATTCCATCTGACAGAAATTCCTGGGAAACCCAACCCTTCACCCCTTAACTCAGTACAAGTATCTGGTTTTAAAATGGGATCCACTGGATTTCTTAAATGGAAGAGTTGCTGTCTGGAAGAGTGAACCAGAGGAAAAGAAAATGGTTGGGTAGCCAGGTCAAGAAGCAGGCAGTCGGGGTAGGTACAAAATCATAAAGAAGAATTGTCAAAAACTCCATTTTCTTCTGTATTATTCTATATCCAAGGTTCCAAAATTCAAAAAAAGTTCAAAAGTATATTTAGAGGCATCCACTGAGCACAGTGTCCTGTGACTACAGAAGGTTCTCCTCTACATCAGCTCAGAAGCAATTATGGCATAATATACCTTAAATCTTAAAGTGTAAAATCTACATGTAAAGCAAACCCTAAATATATTCAACATACAAATTCTAAAAAGCCATTGACAATATAATGTGTGACTCTTCTGCATTTATTGATCTCTACTCACCTGTGCAATTATCTGTAGGAATCTCCTCTTTACACTGCTCATCACCCCTCACATATGTCTCTGTAGTATTAATATGGGTCACATCTTTTCCCTGAAACAAAGATTGTAACAGTCACAGACAAATAGAGAAATGATTTAGAAGAACAACAAAGATCTAAAATTAACATGAGAACTAAAAATGACATAACAGCAGTAGTCATCACATAGCTGCATGTATCCTGTATAAATACAACCTGTCAGCTCCTAATTCTTATCAGCAGTTTCCATAACCAGAAAATTGTGAGAGCTAGACAACATGTAGTGTGATTAGCTTTACATCCATTTCAAAAGATCAGTAGACAGGCATTGTTGCAAGTATATACCACTGCAGTATGCAATGCTGGTTAAAAGAGAATGACAGACATGGTGGTGCTCAACTGTGCAGCAATCCAATCTTCAAAAACTAAAAGAGTAGAAAAAAATGAGCAGAACTCCCCACTGACACATTATTTTGTGCTTTTTTAGTTCCAAGGTCATGGGGTAAAGTTTCAAAATATTCAAAAATATAGTTTCAAAAATATATTTGCAAAAGTTGGGGCCACTAGCGTACCCATTGCGGTACCAACTGCCTGGGTATAGCAGTGTTCTGCATATTTAAAGAAATTATGTCGCAAAACAAAGCATAAGGATTTACATATAAATTCCAGCAGTTTGTCCTTGGTATTATTATCCTGCAATGTCTTACTGCCTGTACACTGGCATCTTGTTCGATGCAGGTGTTCAGGGGCTCTACGTCAATCGTCATCAACTGGAATGTTTCTTGCCAATCAAACTGGTCCAGTATTGGTAAAAACAATCATGTGTCCTTTAAACATGAGGGAGTTTTCTCAACCAATAGGCTTAACATCCAGTCCAAATAGGTGTCAGTATCTAGTCCTGGAATCTGTTTCTCTTGCCCTTAGACTTGCCCTTAGTTAACATGGATCTTGATGTTTCACGTCGGCCATCTTGCTTCCTGCCAAAGTTGTATATAAAGCCAGCACCTGCTCTGTTTCATTGCTTGTGTATTATGTTTTGGACCTTGTTCCTCTGCAGTCCCAAGCCTGGACTTACTATCCCTGTTGGTCCTTTCCCAGGGCCGTATTTAGAGTTTCTGCTGCCCTAGGCACTTTTAGCGCTGCCTCCCCCTCTGGTGAGTATGACACTATCGGCAGTGACTTTGGGAAGAATCACTGATGTGAAAGTTGCCGTTTGCAGCAGATCAGGCAGTTTTTCTGCATCTGACACGTAACGGATCACTTACGGCAACACTGCGTTTGGTTTCATTCATTCCTTATGGGATTTGCGGTACTTGATGTGATCTGGGAAATGCGGCGCCATACCTCCCAACTTTTGAAGGGAAAAAGGTCTAAAGGTTGCGGCGCACTATGTGCGCCGCGGCAAATTTTAGGCCACGCCTCTGACCACACCCATTTCACAACTAATCACACCCATATCCAAGTCCCAACCACACCCATTTAGCACTGCTGATCACACTGTTTCATATACATTAAAACAAAAAAAAATATGGCCACGCAGTGCTTCATACTGTACAATGGCTATGCAGTGCTCCACATACTGTATAATGGCCCTACATGATGTTCCATACTGTATAATGGCCACACAGTGCTCCATACTGTATAATGGCCACGTCTGTCCTGTGTCCTTGTGTGTACCACATTGAGAATGGAGAAAAGAAAGAAGACCACCTGCGGAGAGATCTAAAAATGGCAGTTTGGAGAAGGCACCCTTCAAATATCAGGGACCTGGAGCAGTTTGCCAAAGAAGAATGGTCTAAAATTCCAGCAGAGCATTGGAAGCAACTCATTGATGGTTACCGGAAGCGGTTGGTCGCAGTTATTTTGGCTAAAGGTTGTGCAACCAAGTATTAGGCTGAGGGTGCCAATACTTTTGTCTGGCCCAATTTTGGAGTTTTGTGTGAAATGATCAATGTTTTGCTTTTTGCTTCATTCTCTTTTGTGTTTCTTCATTTAAGACAAATTAAATGAAGATAATAATACCAAAGAATTTGTGTTTGCAATCATTTTCAGGAAGAAACTGAGTATTATCTGACAGAATTGCAGGGGTGTCAATACTTTTGACCATGACTGTACTGAGCCCGAGTGACGGGCGAGACACCCCATGTACTGAGCCCGGGTGACACTGTAATATGTAAGTAACATCAGACTGTATTTTGGGGACCATTCACTTCTATGGGAGGGTGTTAAAGGGAACCTGTCACTCCCAAAATCGCGGGTGAGGTAAGCCCACCGGCATCAGGGGCTTATCTATAGCATTCTGGAATGCTGTAGATAAGCCCCCGATGTAACCTAAAAGATGAGAAAAAGACGTTATATTATACTCACCCAGGGGCGTTCCCGCTGTTGGTCCGGGTCCGGCGCCTCCCATCTTCATCAGATGACGTCCTCTTCTGGTCTTCACACCGCAGCTCCGGCGCAGGCGTACTTTGCCTGCCCTGTTGAGGGCAGAGCAAAGTACAGCATTGTGCAGGCGCCGGGCCTCTCTGACCTTTCCCGGCACCTGCGCAATGCAGTACTTTACTCTGCCCTCAACAGGGCAGGCAAAGTACGCCTGCGCCGGAGCTGCGGCATGAAGACCAGAAGAGGACGTCATCTGATGAAGATGGGAGGCGCCGGACCCGGACCAACAGCGGGAACGCCCCTGGGTGAGTATAATATAACGTCTTTTTCTCATGTTTTAGGATACATCAGGGGCTTATCTACAGCAGAGGTCCCCAATTCCAGTCCTCAAGGCCCACCAACAGGTCATGTTTTCAGGATTTCCTTTGCATTGCACAGGTGATGCAATTATTACCTGGGCAAGACCAAGGAAATCCTGAAAACATGACCTGTTGGTGGGCCTTGAGGACTGGAGTTGGGGACCTCTGATCTACAGCATTCCAGAATGCTGTAGATAAGCCCCTGATGCCGATGTGCCTACCTCACCCGCGATTTTGGCGGTGACAGGTTCCCTTTAAGGAGGAGGAGGAGGTGAGCTGTGACATCTCCTATTGTGACTGTTGGATCTGGTTGCCGGGGTCTACCTTCCTGTGGTTGTTACAAGTATCCTCCGCTCACCTTTCGGGGTGTTGCGCTCCTCGTCCACTTGTCTCAGGAGATTCGGTTGAACGCTCGGTCCGGCGCTGACATCCTGCAATATAATGGAAATGGCGGCTGAAGCTGCAGCACAAGGAGACACCGGAGAACGGCGGGGACAGAGCGCTCTGTAGCCGTGGACACGTGCAGTATAGCACGCGGCTGCCGGTCATGTGACGCCTGCACTCACTTTCACCAGAGGAGCGGCGCTATAGGTCAGAATATCAGAGTAGAAGCCTCGCTGTCTGATCACCGGATATTTCCGCGGGAGGACGGCGCTGATCCGCGCGGGTGACACCGGCACAAGCGACTGCGGACGCGGGATCTCCCAGTGTGGACGGGACTCCGCGGAGGATGGGGGTCGTCTGCCATTATCTGCTCCATCTGCGCCCAACAGAGAAGACAAACATGTCCGATAACTCTACAGGACCGTGACAGCTGCAGAACATCGCCCCCCCCTCCCTCCCTGCAGAGCTTCATCGCCCCCCCCTCCCTCCCTGCAGAGCTTCATCGCCCCCCCCCTCCCTCCCTGCAGAGCTTCATCGCCCCCCCTCCCTCCCTGCAGAGCTTCATCATCGCCCCCCCTCCCTCCCTGCAGAGCTTCATCATCGCCCCCCCTCCCTTCCTGCAGAGCTTCATCATCGCCCCCCCTCCCTCCCTGCAGAGCTTCATCATCGCCCCCCTCCCTCCCTGCAGAGCTTCATCATCGCCCCCCCTCCCTCCCTCCCTGCAGAGCTTCATCATCGCCCCCCCTCCCTCCCTCCCTCCCTGCAGAGCTTCATCATCGCCCCCCCTCCCTCCCTCCCTGCAGAGCTTCATCATCGCCCCCCCTCCCTCCCTCCCTGCAGAGCTTCATCATCGCCCCCCCTCCCTCCCTGCAGAGCTTCATCATCGACCCCCCTCCCTCCCTGCAGAGCTTCATCATCGCCCCCCCTCCCTCCCTGCAGAGCTTCATCATCGCCCCCCCTCCCTCCCTGCAGAGCTTCATCTCCCTCCCTCCCTCTCTCCCTGCAGAGCTTCATCGCCCCGCCTCCCTGCAGAACATAGCCCCCGTCCGTCCTCATACTCACCTGTCACTCAGCTCAGCTGCCTGTCCCACACACTGCGCGCGCCGCAGCCGCCGACATCCCTCTGGCGCTCTGTCCCGCCGCAGCGCCTTCTTCCTGACTGAGTGAGCGGTCATGTGATACTGCTCAATAAGGTCATGAATATGCGCATATTCATGACCTTAATGACCGGTACCATGCCCGGCGATGATGAAGCTCTGCAGGGAGGGAGGGGGGTCGATGATGAAGCTCTGCAGGGAGGGAGGGGGGGCGATGATGAAGCTCTGCAGGGAGGGAGGGAGGGGGGGCGATGATGAAGCTCTGCAGGGAGGGAGGGAGGGGGGGCGATGATGAAGCTCTGCAGGGAGGGAGGGGGGGCGATGATGAAGCTCTGCAGGGAGGGAGGGGGGGCGATGATGAAGCTCTGCAGGGAGGGAGGGAGGGGGGGCGATGATGAAGCTCTGCAGGGAGGGAGGGGGGGCGATGATGAAGCTCTGCAGGGAGGGAGGGGGGGCGATGATGAAGCTCTGCAGGGAGGGAGGGGGGGCGATGATGAAGCTCTGCAGGGAGGGAGGGGGGGCGATGATGAAGCTCTGCAGGGAGGGAGGGGGGGCGATGATGAAGCTCTGCAGGGAGGGAGGGGGGCGATGATGAAGCTCTGCAGGGAGGGAGGGGGGGCGATGATGAAGCTCTGCAGGGAGGGAGGGGGGGCGATGATGAAGCTCTGCAGGGAGGGAGGGGGGGCGATGATGAAGCTCTGCAGGGAGGGAGGGGGCGATGTTCTGCAGCTGTCACGGTCCTGTAGAGTTATCGGACATGTTTGTCTTCTCTGTTGGGCGCAGATGGAGCAGATAACGGCAGACGACCCCCATCCTCCGCGGAGTCCCATCCACACTGGGAGATCCCGCGTCCGCAGTCGCTTGTGCCGGTGTCACCCGCGCGGATCAGCGCCGTCCTCCCGCGGAAATATCCGGTGATCAGACAGCGAGGCTTCTACTCTGATATTCTGACCTATAGCGCCGCTCCTCTGGAGAAAGTGAGTGCAGGCGTCACATGACCGGCAGCCGCGTGCTATACTGCACGTGTCCACGGCTACAGAGCGCTCTGTCCCCGCCGTTCTCCGGAGTCTCCTTGTGCTGCAGCTTCAGCCGCCATTTCCATTATATTGCAGGATGTCAGCGCCGGACCGAGCGTTCAACCGAATCTCCTGAGACAAGTGGACGAGGAGCGCAACACCCCGAAAGGTGAGCGGAGGATACTTGTAACAACCACAGGAAGGTAGACCCCGGCAACCAGATCCAACAGCTCACCTCCTCCTCCTCCTTAAAGGGAACCTGTCACCGCCAAAATCGCGGGTGAGGTAGGCACATCGGCATCAGGGGCTTATCTACAGCATTCTGGAATGCTGTAGATAAGCCCCTGATGTATCCTAAAACATGAGAAAAAGACGTTATATTATACTCACCCAGGGGCGTTCCCGCTGTTGGTCCGGGTCCGGCGCCTCCCATCTTCATCAGATGACGTCCTCTACTGGTCTTCACGCCGCAGCTCCGGCGCAGGCGTACTTTGCCTGCCCTGTTGAGGGCAGAGTAAAGTACTGCATTGCGCAGGTGCCGGGAAAGGTCAGAGAGGCCCGGCACGTCTTTTTCTCATCTTTTAGGTTACATCGGGGGCTTATCTACAGCATTCCAGAATGCTGTAGATAAGCCCCTGATGCCGGTGGGCTTACCTCACCCGCGATTTTGGGGGTGACAGGTTCCCTTTAACACCCTCCCATAGAAGTGAATGGTCCCCACAATACAGTCTGATGTTACTTACATATTACAGTGTCACCCGGGCTCAGTACATGGGGTGTCTCGCCCGTCACTCGGGCTCAGTACAGTCATGGTCAAAAGTATTGACACCCCTGCAATTCTGTCAGATAATACTCAGTTTCTTCCTGAAAATGATTGCAAACACAAATTCTTTGGTATTATTATCTTCATTTAATTTGTCTTAAATGAAGAAACACAAAAGAGAATGAAGCAAAAAGCAAAACATTGATCATTTCACACAAAACTCCAAAATTGGGCCAGACAAAAGTATTGGCACTCTCAGCCTAATACTTGGTTGCACAACCTTTAGCCAAAATAACTGCGACCAACCGCTTCCGGTAACCATCAATGAGTTGCTTCCAATGCTCTGCTGGAATTTTAGACCATTCTTCTTTGGCAAACTGCTCCAGGTCCCTGATATTTGAAGGGTGCCTTCTCCAAACTGCCATTTTTAGATCTCTCCGCAGGTGTCCTATGGGATTCAGGTCTGGACTCATTGCTGGCCACCTTAGAAGTCTCCAGTGCTTCCTCTCAAACCATTTTCTAGTGCTTTTTGAAGTGTGTTTTGGGTCATTGTCCTGCTGGAAGACCCATGACCTTTGAGGGAGACCCAGCTTTCTCACACTGGGCCCTACATTCTGCTGCAAAATTTGTTGGTAGTCTTCAGACTTCATAATGCCATGCACACGGTCAAGCAGTCCAGTGCCAGAGGCAGCAAAGCACCCCCAAAACATCAGGGAACTTCCGCCATGTTTGACTGTAGGGACCGTGTTCTTCTCTTTGAATGCCTCTTTTTTTCTCCTGTAAACTCTATGTTGATGCCTTTGCCCAAAAAGCTCTACTTTTGTCTCATCTGACCAGAGAACATTCTTCCAAAACGTTTTAGGCTTTTTTAGGTAAGTTTTGGCAAACTCCAGCCTGGCTTTTTTATGTCTCGGGGTAAGAAGTGGGGTCTTCCTGGGTCTCCTACCATACAGTCCCTTTTCATTCAGACGCCGACGGATAGTACGGGTTGACACTGTTGTACCCTCGGACTGCAGGGCAGCTAGAACTTGTTTGGATGTTAGTCGAGGTTCTTTATCCAACATCCGCACAATCTTGCGTTGAAATCTCTTGTCAATTTTTCTTTTCCATCCACATCTAGGGAGGTTAGCCACAGTGCCATGGGCTTTAAACTTCTTGATGACACTGCGCATGGTAGACACAGGAACATTCAGGTCTTTGGAGATGGACTTGTAGCCTTGAGATTGCTCATGCTTCCTCACAATTTGGTTTCTCAAGTCCTCAGACAGTTCTTTGGTCTTCTTTCTTTTCTCCATTCTCAATGTGGTACACACAAGGACACAGGACAGACGTGGCCATTATACAGTATGGAGCACTGTGTGGCCATTATACAGTATGGAACATCATGTAGGGCCATTATACAGTATGTGGAGCACTGCATAGCCATTGTACAGTATGAAGCACTGCGTGGCCATATTTTTTTTTTGTTTTAATGTATATGAAACAGTGTGATCAGCAGTGCTAAATGGGTGTGGTTGGGACTTGGATATGGGTGTGATTAGTTGTGAAATGGGTGTGGTCAGAGGCGTGGCCTAAAATTTGCCGCGGCGCACATAGTGCGCCGCAACCTTTAGACCTTTTTCCCTTCAAAAGTTGGGAGGTGTGGCACCGCATTTCCCAGATCACATCAAGTACCGCAAATCCCATAAGGAATGAATGAAACCAAACGCAGTGTTGCCGTAAGTGATCCGTTACGTGTCAGATGCAGAAAAACTGCCTGATCTGCTGCAA
This sequence comes from Ranitomeya imitator, assembly GCF_032444005.1. Classification (NCBI taxonomy): domain Eukaryota; kingdom Metazoa; phylum Chordata; class Amphibia; order Anura; family Dendrobatidae; genus Ranitomeya; species Ranitomeya imitator. Next base: position 395,180,293 of record NC_091283.1, read on the forward strand.
ACGGCAACTTTCACATCAGTGATTCTTCCCAAAGTCACTGCCGATAGTGTCATACTCACCAGAGGGGGAGGCAGCGCTAAAAGTGCCTAGGGCAGCAGAAACTCTAAATACGGCCCTGACGTACAGTATATGTGCCTCTGCTATGTACTGTGTAATGGCTGTGTCTCACCGTGCAGGAACATGGTCTGATCATACCACATCTGCGGGGCAGGGGAGGAAGCAAAGAGTATACTGACATTACATCACGGGATTGCTAATTATTCTTTTTGTGAGGCAAAAACATTTCACTGCCTGCTTTTAAGCAATGTTTTACCTCAAAGAAAGCATAATCTGCGATCCCCTGCTTAAATGTCTTTATAGTTTCTTTTGCCTCCTCCCCTGCCCAGGAGCTGTGGTATGATCAGACCATGTTCCAGCATGGTCAGACACGGCCATTACACAGTACACAGCAGGGGCACATTTATAAGATTATCTCAGCACAGGAACTGGAACACATCCAATTGTGGAAATTATTATTCTATTTATTAAAATTTTGATCAATATTCATAATATTAATATCCACATCGTGGGAAAACCTCTTTAATACTGGAATCTGAGCCCGAGTTCATCGTCCAATAATCAGTGTTTTTCACTTGTTTTTTTCTATAGTTGTTCCAAAATAGTTTGGTATTTTTATTCCCTGAAATATTAAGTCTAGATCAAAGTCTGGTTCTGATTCACTGAAAAATTCTGTCTTCATCAAAGTCTCGTTCTTCTGTATCATGATATAGGATATATAAGATATTTGTTGCCACGGTAAACTAATAAGTATGTGTCTCTATTGGAAACAGATGTGAGTGACAAGTTCTGTACGTGCTTTCTATATTGTATCTGTTACATCGAGTTCTTCAGTAGGATTGAGTTTATTTTCATAACATTAAAGCAATAGTTTGTCTATAGATTACATCTGGAGTGTCTGTGTCACCTGATTATATGTAGCCACATAGGAAAACTTCTGCACAACTTATCAAAACATACCATGAGGAACACATTTTATTGGTGTTTAGAGTCACAGTGCAACACCTTGGTCCATGTGACCCTTATACTAAAAGCAATCCATGGTTACATGACCCTTGTGACTTGGGTCATTGTACTTATACTGTAGTCAACAACTAACATGAAGAGATGAACTTGGTCAGACACAATATTTAGGTAAGCCGTAGTGTCCAGACAACCATCCACATATAGCAGAGGATGTGTTCAGGGAATATTCTCCACACAATTGCTCCACCTACACCAGCCAGCCATGTTGACATCTGACAAGAGAACATGAAATTCTGACCCTCCCATCAGCATGTTGCAACAGAAATCTCATCCAAGCGGACAACACTTTCCACTGCTCTGGAAAATCACTGTTACTTTCTTTTGCCCAATGCAGTTCTTTTGTTTCTGTGTTGTTGGAAAGCAATGGCACTGGAACTGGTCATCTGCTACAGCCTAATTGTGCTCAGGAACGATGATTGCATCCGGACAGATTAGTATTCATCTGTAATTTGCATGACCGTGCACCACCTGTTCTAAGAACAATTCTCAATATCTTTGTTGATGAGTTGCTTTTATCCTCGAGATCTAATATTAGTGGATGCTTTTCTATTATCACACTAATCTCAGTATACTCTTGACATCATTGTATGTAAAAAAACAAACAAAAAACAATCTAGCAATGATAACCTTGTGTGAAGCTATTCAGATTGCGTATTCTTCACGTTCTCAAAACGAATCATTAAATTTCATACTGTACGCCAAGGTCATATGTCTAATAAGTTTCAGTTTAGAAAAGACCGGTGTTTCTAATTAAATCGGCCTTTCAATATATTGTATTGGTGGATAAAACAAGACTGAACAAACGATCTTCACAGACATCTACACATCATAGGGAAGATTTCATGACACCTTCTCTTCATCTACCTGATAATCTTGAGGAACATTGGGATTTTCTGGTTTACAGTCCAGTAGAAGGGGATGGGGACATCTCTCTGGTGTTGTCCTCTCACTGGATAGATCTGGAGGAAACATACAGTGATTGAATTCATCCTTCACATGCAGATAATCATAAGAGTTTTGCATTTAGTCCTGTCTATTACCCAGTGAGGTCAGGTTCTGGGGAACCTCCATCACAACGTCCTTGTACAGATCTTTGTGTCCTTCTAAATACTCCCACTCCTCCATGGAGAAATAGACGGTGACATCCTGACACCTTATAGGAACCTGACACATACAATGATATTGTCATCCCCCTGATTCCTTCATAGCGTTACTGTATAATGTCCCAGCATTCCCAGCAGTGTCACCTCTCCAGTCAGCAGCTCAATCATCTTGTAGGTGAGTTCTAGGATCTTCCGGTCATTGATGTCTTCATATATCAGGGGGTAAAGTGGAGGTCCCATGATGGCACTCGGGGGTCTTCCCCAGCCCTCAGACACAGGATCCCGATAGAGCTCATTAGAGGTCTTCTTCACTACTGAGTAATCCTGGTTATAGAAAGACACATTAATAACTCTCACTACAGACATTTCCAGAGTCCTCACCTCTCCAGCTCTGTCCATCTGTTATTCCTATAGATCAGAATGATGTAAAGTGACGTCATCAGAATCTCTCACCTCTCCAGTAAGCTGGAAGAGTATCTCTAGGGTGAGGTGTAATATCATGTCTGCCGTCTTGTCCCTGTCCGTATCCATTCTTGACAGGTCAATCAGGAAAATGTTGTTATGTTGAAAATCTCTACTGATAACTTCCAATATTTTAATGACCTGAATGGAGATAAGATGAGCAGATATAAAGATCCCATGTAAGAAATCTCCAGAATATGTTATCTGCTTCACATGATCACTACATCCAGTCACTTGAACCATTCTGCCCACAATATAACACACAATCAGATTATAGTCACTATCGCAGTCAGGCCTTCACTCAACCTCTGCCGTAGCGTGGCATTGGACCTACGTCACTCTACAGCTCATTTTCACACTCGCCCCTCACTCAGGCTACAGACTGAACACAGGATGCACCCTCAACCATTCCACACATTAAACACACACAAAGCTGCCATTACTTATTGCAAGAGTCACAAGTCCCAACTCAAATTAGATTCTGTTGATTTCAATCAATGAGATGACAATCAGGTGTAAGTGATGGACCTGTTATACTGAAAGGACAGGGATCAACTGTATCGGAGTCTTACTTTCACAATACAAGTTTGTGGAAATGTATCATGACACAAATATAGGAGATTTCTCAGAAGAATTGTTGAGGCTCATCAAGTTGTAGAAGGTCACCGAACCATCTTTAACCAGTTTAGATTATCTATGAATGAGGAAATTCAAGGTCATTTTTACCCTACCCCAGAGTGGTCAATCAACAAAAATCAACAAAAAAGCAATGTGCGTAACACTTGGTGATTTCATAAAGAAACCCAAGGTAACCTCTAAGCAACTAAAGGCCTCTCTCCCATTAGCTAATGGTAATGCTTACAAACCCACTATAAGAAAGATACTGAATAACAATGTTGTGCACGGTAGGATAGCAAAGAGAAAGCCACTGCTCTCTTTAAGATTATTGCTGCCCATCAACAGTTTGCTAAAGATCATCTGGACAAGCCATAACTGGAACAAAGTTTTATAGACAGAAGAGACCAAAATGGAGCTTTCTAGTTTAAATGAAAAGTGTTATGTTTGGAAAAAGAAGTATCCGTGCTTGGGCCTGTTTTTCTGCATCTGGGCAGGATGCATGTCTAGGATTAGCTTAATGAGGAGAATGACTGATAGATACAAATTACTCTGTGCAACACTCACTGCCACCACACTACAGTAATACCTAATCCACAATGCTCCTTGCTCTGTTCCTTCACCTTTACTTATCAGTTTGTGGATTTGCTGTGGGGAAATTGTAGTCAGGTATCAAAGAAGATAAGATCCCACAGTGAGGTGCAAACTTTTGATTGCTCTTTCTCACACACCTTCCTCACCTTGGATATTCCTGAGTCCGCTTGCACTGACCTTACTATCTCCCCCACTGGGAGATGACAGAGCAGAAAGTTTTAAGAGTTAATTCATTGCATGCTACTTATAACCCGATAGCCAAGAGGTTGAAGAATAGCTCAATTACGTTTGCCAAGATTTTCGGAACGCAAATGATAAAGAATACAGGCATGGGAGTCACAGAATGACCCCTCCAGCCAGGACTTCCATAGATGAGAGCCCCAGACACAGTATAGGTATTGTTATATCAGTTACTATAGATTCAGTTTTATTCGGTCATATAATTCCCTGTTTTACAACACACACTCCCCTATACCTCTGTCTCTTTCCAGTCTGAGCCTGCTGGTTCATGAATACAATGACAAAACTACAGTAACCACTGACACTCAAATAGCACGGTAATGACCTCTTTAACAGACTGATTCCAAACTTAAAGGGGTGCTTTCTAGTGATGGGCGAGCACTAAAATGCTCGGATGCTCATTGTTTGGGTCGAGCAAATTAGAGTGTTCGGGTGCTGGACCCGAGCAACGAGCCATCCCTCCCTATAAGAGGGATCCACTACACTTCCCGCCTTCTCCGGTATGATCTACGCCCCTCCCCCTTCAGCCGCCTTGCCGGGACGCGCCCAGTATCTACGCGTCCCGGATGACTTCTTCAACATGGGCGCCGCCAACTTGGCCCCGGCACAACCCCCCTGACATCACACGGGCATGCCCATTCCCAGCATGTTTCTCATGCAACGTCAGCGATGCGTGCCCCCGGAAGCCCAGCTCACTATAGAGTAGCGGTCAGTAGGCAAAGGAGTGAGAGTGGCACAGCGGCCACAGAAGGGTCTCTGTTGTGAATTCTGTTGTCGGGCTCCCTCCTGTGGTCATGAATGGTACTTCGGCTGGTTCTGTCCATGGACTTCCTCTGGTGGCTGTGGGTGTTTCTGAGTTTCCTTCCACAGGTGACGAGGCTAAGTCGTTAGTGGGCTGCTTAACTCCACTTAGATCTTTGCCCCATGCCAGCTGTCAATGATGTACTATTGGTCTAGTTCGCTCCTGGATCATTCTGGTTACCTGTTTATACCAGCAGAAGCTAAGTTCCTCTTTGCTATTTTCTTGTTTGCTATTTTTTCTGTCCAGCTTGCTATTGTGAATATTGCCTTGCTTGCTGGAAGCTCTGGGACGCAGAGGGGCGCCTCCGCACCGTGAGTCGGTGCGGAAGGTTTTTTTTCCCTGCTCACTCTGCGTGGCTTTTTGTAGGTTGTTGTGCTGACCGCAAAGTTACCTTTCCTATCCTCTGTCTGTTCAGTAAGTCGGGCCTCTCTTTGCTAAATCTATTTCATCTCTGTGTTTGTGATTTCATCTTACTCACAGTCAATATATGTGGGGGCTGCCTTTTCCTTTGGGGAATTTCTCTGAGGCAAGGTAGGCTTTATTTTCCTATCTTTAGGGCTAGCTAGTTCTGAGGCTGTGACGAGTTGCATAGGGAGTATTAGGAGCAATCCACGGCTATTTCTAGTGTGTGTGATAGGATTAGGGATTGCGGTCAGCAGAGTTTCCACTTCCCAAAGCTTGTCCTGTATTTTTGTAGCTATCAGGTCTTTCCGGGTGCTCTTGACCATCAGGTCCATTCTTGTCCTAACCACCAGGTCATAACAGGTCTCTGGGCCCATGAGTGCACAGCTCCGCACCCATACATACGTCGAGGCTCCACAGGACCTGTGGACAGCGCTTCTACCACCTGAAGGCCGGCATACAGGCACTCTGCCTTTTCTTCCATTGCCGGGACAGGCGTGGGTGAGTGGATAAGAAAATCTTCAAACCACCGAGTTTTCAGCACAATGGTCCCCGTCAGGACAAGAAACCCAACTGAAGCGATGGAGAGGTACCGCACTTTTATTTTCAGTAGGTTTCCTGTCCTGACTAGGCGGATCCTTCTCTCTCAGGTCTGCTGTCATGGGTGAAGGGAAAAAATCGTGGACGCTGCAATTTTTTTCCTTGAATCACTCAATCCGAGGAAAAAAAAAATCGGCCTATAGAATAACATTGTAACATTGATCTGAGTGTGATCCGATGTTTTGTTGCATCACACTTGACTGAAAATGCTGTCTGGACAAGCCCTAGGTGCTTGTTCACACAACAGTATTTTTGGTGCGAGTGATGTCCGTGAAAAAAAATGGACAACACTCAGACCAATGTTATTCAATTGGGCAGTGCAGATGAGTGACTTTTTTCACTGACCGAAGTTGCGTGTGAAATACCATAAATGTCATCATGAACCAGTTTCTTCTATAAATCGGATGAGACTAACCCATACAAGTCTATGGATTGTGAGGCAGTGACCGGAGTCATATGTGAGGGTCGCTATGTGTCCCCCAGGATGCGCTGAGAAGCTTATTAGATCCGCTGGAGTGCCTTGTGGTCACAGCAGTGTGTCTGTGGGTCACAAGGCAGAATAAAAGTAAGTTTCAACCTGGTCAAGTTATTTTTGACCAAGGAGCTTGTTCAGGAAAACCAGTATGGGCTTTTATTTTTTAAATGAACTGCTGGAAGGTAGTGGTGTCCAGTCCATTTACTCCAGCCCAGATCTTATAAGTGTCCCATAGCCACAGAGTGGAGCTAAAGGAAAAAAAATCCTGCAGGAATAGTTGGGGTGTGTCAGGTGAGGTAACACAGGGTCAGAGGAGCCAAAGGGTCTAGCACCCGGCAGCGTGGATGCTCACAGCAATGGGTCCCGGACTGTCTTTTGTTTTCCCGGCTTCGATCCGGAGGATACAGCATGCTGTGTACGGTGTGAGTTTTTGGACATTAAACACGTTTTGTTTTGAACTTGCTTAGGTCACTGCCTCGACACTGTGCAGCGTGGACACCGTTGCACTACATATAGTTGGAGAATGCGGAGCAGTGTGAACTGAGGCATACCACAAAGTGAGCTACATGTTGTTGGTTAGGCCAGCAACACTGCACCTTAAGCCTGGGGACAAGATGGAGGAAATACTAAGACAGTTGGCCGTGTCTCAAGCACAACAGCAGGAGGTGCTGCAGTTGCAGCTGCAACAGCTGGAGCAGCAGCAACGGCAGCAACAGCAGCAGACAACTGAATTGTTGATGCAGCAGATTGTGGCTATGCGAGAGGCAGGTCCACAAGCGACAGCATACCGGTCAGAGGCTTAGTACAAAGTCCGGTCAGCGCTGAGGAGGATGATGCCTGAAGACGACATGGAGGCCTTCCTCATCATCTTCGAGAGCACTGCAGAGCGAGAGAGCTTGCCGGTGACTCAGTGGGCTGAAGTGGTGTCCAACTTCTTGACGGGAAAGGCACAGGCCTACCTGGACCTCAGTCGGGACAATGCCCTGGACTATGGGAAGCTGAAAGTTGAGATCCTTGCCAGACTGGGGGTTAATACATATGTGCGGACCCAATGGGTGTTTCAGTGGTCCTTTTCCAAAACGTCATCTAAGGTCCTTCAGGCGCTAATTCTTAGGAAGGAAGCGTCCGAGGGCGCGTCCGAGGGTGAATATATTCCTAATAGGTATAAACTCACCCTCGGACGCGCCCTGGTTCTAACCCGCAGCCTTCCTTCCTAAGAATCAGCGCCTGAAGGACCTTAGATGACGTCGCGGCTTGTGATTGGTCGCGTGACGCCCATGTGACCGCTCACGCGACCAATCACAAGCCACAACGTCATCGAAGGTCCTTCAGGCGCTCATTCTTAGGAAGGAAGGCTGCCGGTGAGAACCAGGGCGCGTCCGAGGGCGAGTATATCAATATTTTTTATTTTGATTCTTTATTTTACACTTAAATATGGATCCCAGGGCCTGAAGGAGAGTTTCCTCTCCTTCAGACCCTGGGATCCATTAGAAACCCAATGCACTGCATTGGGTTTCGTGTTTCGGCCGACCCCGACCCCGACATTTTCTATAGGATCAGCCGATTTCACTCGACCCGAGTTTTGAAAAAGTCGGGTTTCTTGAAACCCGACCCAATCCTATAAAAAGAAAAGTCGCTCAACCCTAACAATAACTACTAGTGCGCCGCTTAAAAGAAAACTCCGCATTATTTGTCCTTCATGCGATGCCCCCTAAACCATAAATCCAGCTTCCTGTACTAATATCTAATTAGTATGGATCTATAGAGAATTGTAAGAGGAGTTCCATCTACCCCAGATCTTCCCAAATTTGCCTGGACATCCTCTATTTTAATACAATGTACATTCATACAGGATAACTGAATTCACAAGTTCAACCCAAGCTCTAAGAGATAGGCAAGAACCACCCAACCACCATAGTGCCAATACCTTCCGTGCCATAAAGAGTGTCTCTCGTAAAAAAAAATCCCAGTATAGTGGTCCCAGGTCTCCGCATCCCACACTCTGAATAAGCAGGTCAGTGGCTCAAGAGGGACAGGGATTGACAACAGAGATGTTAATAATGTCGTCACCTCTTTCCAGTAATGAAGAATAATAGGGCATTTCCATATCATATGGATAAAATCTGCATCTAATGAGTGGCATCGCAATCATTCTGGCAAGTGGAGAACACCATTTTTAAATACAATTATTAAAAAGTTAAATTTTACCTTATTGGTCCCACCCTGCTTTTTTCACTTATTTTGGGTCGGTGGTCATAGCTTTATCTTTAATTCTATTATCAGCAGCGCATCCAGTGACACTTCACCTGGATATGTTCCAATGAAGAAGAGGCAGATGCTGTCGCATGGGTATTCTTGTAATCTACCCACAATCTCTCCTATTCACTACATAAAAGGCACACAAGCGAAGCGCCGCTCCTCTCCGGACCTTAACGCAGCTCAGCGGGGCGGATAGGCGCTGCACTGAACGCTGAACCCTGCAGACCTCTTCTCTCACAAGAAGCTGCGTCCTACACTTCCTGCAAAATGGAGACTGGCTCCTCCTCTCCATGTGACTGATCACATGACTGTGACATCACCACAGGTCCTGTGCGCACAGAACAGTCATATATCTAGTGTTGAGTAGAGATTTTAGTTTGGTTGCGTCTAGATCGGAGGGGATTTTTTGTGATCCTCATTTTAGCCACTCCACTGTAGACGGTTCAGTACTGAAGTTACTCAATTGGAGTGGATTCCTTGAGCTCCTCATACAGACTCCATTCTAGTCCCCTCTTCGGTTTTTTTTTTTTTTAATGGATTTGTTATGGAATTCTCAAGGTTTTAATGGAGCAAACCTCACAGGTCAGACAGGAAGATTCTTTACACTGTTCTATATTTTATGTATTTGGGTAAAACTCTTTTTTTTTCCTGATTTATAAAACGTAACATTTTTATTGTCACTTTTTGTAATATAAATAATTACGCTCAGCGCTGATTGTTCAGTGTCACCAGAATGTGACATCTCCCATCTGTCATCATCATATCCGAAGCTGAAACTGAGGAGTGGGCAGAGCTTCATTAGGAGAAAGAGGGCAACCGACAGTCATCATAACAGAGTGCAACCAACAGTCATCATAACAGAGCACAACCGACGGTCATTATAAAAGAGTGTAACCGACAGTCATCATATCAGAGCACAACCGACATTCATCATATCAGAGCGCAACCAACAGTCATCATAAAAAAGCGCAACCAAAAGAGTCATCATAAAAGAGCACAACAGACAGTCATCATATCAGAGCACAACCAACAGTCACCATAACAGAGCGCAACCGACAGTCATCATAACAGAGGACAACCGACAGTCATAAAAGAGCACAACCGACAGTCATCATAACAGAGCGCAACCGATCATCATCATAAAAGAGCACAATCCAATCGTCCAAACCAATCATTCGGCATGAACCGATCGTGCTGGGACCCAGGATCGCTCCTCAGGACCGTAACCCCTCCAATGGACCAAATACTGCAGCTAACTGTGTACCATGCGTGAATCCACAATCTGTTTCACCTCATACTCCATCTGCCCATTGACAGAAACCGAAGGTGGAGGGGATGGAGACCCATCAGAGGAAGGTACAAATGGCTTTAGGAGAGATTTATGGAACTCATTGGGGATCCGAAGAGACGGAAGTAAACATAAGCAAAAGGCAACTAGATTGACAACTTCAATTACCTCATATGGACCTATAAACCTGGGACCTAGCTTAACGAAAGGAACTTTCAGCCGAATGTTTTTGGTAGACAACCATACTTTATCGCCCACCAAGAATATGGGTCCTGTAGATTGTCGCTTATCCGCAAACTGTTTGTCTTGAGCTTCCCAATGTTCCTCTGAACCTTGCCCCACACCTCCCCCAGCTGCTGAATGGCCAAATCAGCCCCTGGACACCCCGAGTCTATCCTGGAAAACTCGCCAAAATGGGGATCAAAGCCATAATTACAAAAGAACAGAGAGGTGCCCGTGGGCTGATTAATATGATTATTAAAGGCAAACTCAGCCACTGGTATCAAAGAACACCAATTGTCCTGCTGGGATGTGGCAAGACACCGCAAAATTTGTTCAAGAGAATGATTGGTCCTCTCCGTCTGACCATTAGTTTTGGGATGATTGGCCGAGGAGAAGGCCAAAGTAATAACTAACCTTTGACAAAAAGCCCTCTAGAATTTGGACACAAATTGTGCCCCCATCTAAAACCACATTCAAAGGCATACCATGCAGTCACACTGCATGCTCAACAAACAACCTAGAAAGTGCTTCAGCATTAGGTAGTCCCACCAAAGGTAGAAAATGCACCTGTTTACTGAATCTATCCACCACTACTTAGGCCACAGTTTTGCCATTGGAAGGAGGGAGATTAGTGATAAAGTCCATGGATAAATGAGTCGAAGGTCTATCCGGAATTGGCAATGGCACCAATTCCCTGGCCGGCCAGTTATGAGAGCTTTTAGCATGGGCACAAGTATCCTGGGAAGACACAAACACGGTGACATCGGAAGCCATATGGATTGCCCCCCAAGGGCCGTGGGGTACTCGGTACCAGGTCCGATGTTCACTGGGGGATGTCATGGTGGCTTACCCAGTCCATGGCCCCGGGACGTCCATATAAAAGGGAAAGGTCTTTAAAGGGATAATATAATAATAATAATTTTTATTTATATAGCGCCAACATATTCCGCAGCGCTTTACAAATTATAGAGGGGACTTGTACATACAATAGACATTACAGCATAACAGAAATACAGTTCAAAACAGATATCAAGAGGAGTGAGGGCCCTGCTCGTAAGCTTACAAACTATGAGGAAAAGGGGAGACACGAGAGGTGGATGGTAACACCACCTCTCGTGTCGGAGGGATAACGTTTATGTTCATGACGCCACCTGTGGTATTCGGTCAGGGTGACCGACGCTGCTTTAAGAGGTCTGCTGGGGTGATGTTATGGCAGCTAGATGGTATATACCTTCCCACAGGTGAAGAATGTTCCCAGGGCTTCCCGGTGTGTAGATGGTGGTATGGTGAGAGGTGCAGAGAAGAACGAGGACACAAGGTTGCAGTCTTTACCTTTACTGAAGACTTCAGCATCCACAGTCCAGAGCACCAGATCACAGGGCAAGCAGAGTCCAGCCGGTTTGGAGGCAAGTCCAGAGTTCCCTTGTCCAGGTGCAAATCAGTAGGCTTCCCAATGTCTCTTTCTGGGAGCTGCAGCTCAGAGGGCATGCATAGCTCCGTTAACCTTCTGTCTTCCTCAGACTCCGGTCTGGAACTCGCTGAGCTCAACCAGCAACTAATTTCTGTCTGGAACTGACTTCTACAGAACACCTGTCTGGAGCTCTGTCAGGAACTAACTAACTAACTTTCCCTACAGACTACCAGTCATATATATGAGGAGTGACCTAATAAATAGGAGCAAAAGCTCCCCCTGGTGGCCTAGAGTATGAAATGTGTTGCATGTTTGTGATACCTGGATGCAGTTATCCTTTCTTGCCTCCAAACGTAGCATCCCTCTCCCTGAGAGGAAAGCAATACCACTGTGATGACCAGGACTTCATTAAAATGGACATCCTTACAGAGTAAACAGGGCGCAGGTGGTTACATGAATATAGGCAACGCGTTTCTATCACACAGGATCTTATTCATGCCCATATAAAACCCACATTCTGTCTTGCTTATATAGAAAAAATGGACCTATCACACACTCTATCAGAATCACATGATAAATAGAAAATTCCTACAGATCGCAACTACATGCATTTTATCACAAGACAGAATGGAAAGGTACAATAAAAATACATATAAAGAATACTTATATAAAATATCAAACGTAGTGATATGAAATGTCATTCATTTTGTTCTAACCTTCAGAAAAAAACAAAAAAAACAGGTATACAGCCAATCTGGCAGAGTCACATGATAAATGAAAAGGTCCTACAGATCGCGACTGCATGCATTTTATCGCACAACAGAATGGAAAGATGCACTAAAATTACATTTAGAAAATACATATGAAAGATATCAGCAATAGTGGTATGAAATTTCATTCCTTTTGTTCAAACCTACAGGGAAACGGGTGTTTAAATTGTACATCCAAAAGGCTTCTCTGGTTAATAACCGCCTTTTTATATCACCCCCACGACTATGTGAGTAAACTTTCTCAATACCCTGAACTTTTAAGGTTGTGATATCCCCCCTATGTACTGTACTAAAATGTTTAGAAACCATGGATACATTCCTAGTAGTAAAGTTAGCAATATTAGCATCCCTAATATGTTCTGTGATGCGCGTTTTTAATTTACGTGTTGTACAGCCTATATACGATAGTTGACAGGCTGTACATTCTGTGATGTGCTGCTGCAGTGCAGTATAGAGCAATCTCCACCAGGGGGTGCTGGCTAAGGAAAGGAGGTTGCACACACAGCGCAGCAACACTGAACAACAACACAGGTGTCACAGGTAATGAAAGGGACATGAAACAAGCCAAGGTCATACACGGAGATAGCAGCGCGGTACAGAAGGGGCGAGCAGAGAATCGTCGGGGACAAGCAAGACGTCAGAACCTACCGGGAACGTGGTAACCAAAACGTGAGACGGAGACGGAGTCGGGGTACAGGCCAGAGGTCAGAACAAGTCATAAACGGGTGTAGGCAGTCAGAGGCAAACAGGAACACAATAACAGGGATCAGGTCAGGAGCTCAAACCGTGCAGCATGAACTATAGCTGACACTGGCCCAATGGCTGCAGAGGACTTAAATAGTTCAGCCAGCTCCAGGGTGAGGCAGAGAGGATTAACTCCCACATGACCAGTCCAGAGACAAGAGAGCTGAACATAATCTCAGAACTAGATCATGACACATTCTACTTTGTATACTACATTTTTTGTATGACAATTAATAAAATTGTTTATTTTATAATTTTTATTTTTTTCTGAGTTGGTGAAAGTGTTCCCAGTTAGAGAATGTGCACACGTACTGCACGCTGTAGTGCCACATTTAAAGAAACCCTTATATTCTAACCATGTGTTCATTTTTGGTTTAGCTGTGATTGTATTTGGAGCAATAATGTCCCCAATAGTTTGAGCTTTTCTGGCTACCACATTGACCCCATCTTTTAAGATATCCATAAGAATATGATCCTCCTCATACAAGATGGGTAATCTTTTTTTGATAATATTCCTAATTTGTCCAAACTGGGAACTATACTGGAGACACACATGAGGCTTATTATTATAATTACGTCTCGCAGAAAGGTTGTTTCTATTTGATGTCAGTAAATCATCTCTACATTTTTTATTCACTATTTCTGTGGCTCTATTTAACGACCAATGTGGATATTTACGGGCACTAAACTTTTTCTTCAATTCCCTAAATTCCCTTAATCTATCTTCCTCCTTGCTACAATTGCGTTTGGATCTAATAAATTCACCAACCGGTATGGCTTTTATTGTGTGGGCTGGATGACTGCTAGCAGCATGTAAGATGGTGTTCCCACTTACCGGTTTAATATGCGTTTTACTTGCAATAAATTCATCCTTTGTGCCAGAGAGATCAAGATCCAAAAAAGAAATATTTTGTGGGTCCCAGACATGTGTAAATTTTATACCGAAATCATTAGCATTGATATACTCCACAAATCCCGGTATGGCAGACACATCGCCCCCCCAAATAATGAGGGTGTCATCGATGTATCTGCCATACCAGGAGATGCAATCAATAAATGGGTTATTGGCCGAATAAATATATTCTTGTTCCCAAAAGGCCATAGTAAGGTTTGCCAAGGATGGGGAATATTTAGCCCCCATAGGAACTCCCGATGTCTGTACATATATCTCATCCTCAAACGTGAAAACATTGTGTTTCATAAGAAAAGATATAACCTGCAAACAAAAATCAATCAAATTCTGAGAATATTCTCCATATTCAGTAAGGTGAAATTGTAAAGCTCTTATTGCTACAATTTATCATGTGATTCTGATAGAGTGTGTGATAGGTCCATTTTTTCTATATAAGCAAGACAGAATGTGGGTTTTATATGGGCATGAATAAGATCCTGTGTGATCGAAACGCGTTGCCTATATTCATGTAACCACCTGCGCCCTGTTTACTCTGTAAGGATGTCCGTTTTAATGAAGTTGGACTAATAAAGAATTTTGCCATTTTATTGGAGCTGGAGTTTCCACGTTTTCATATACTGCAAACTATATACAGTGGAAAGTTTTTGATGATTCTCAGTTCATGGTTCACAGTTCTTTAAGGCAACTTGTGCAAACATAGGATCCTCTTAAAAACTGAGGACCCCTTTAAGGAATAACCCTGGTCAGGTTTAAGCAGCAAAAGGCAAACAGTTAACTATGTACAGTCATTTTGTTCAAAGTTTCTTTTCTTATGGCTCTTGGAGTAGCACCTGAACGCTGCGCTTGTGCATATCAGGTTCTAGTCTGATTCCAGGGATGATGTAAATTTTATCAGTTCCTACTATGCGGGTCTGTGTGCAACTGCTCGTGGTAACTAGTTTGGTTTGGGTACACCGAGTACGCATAGGAGCGGGTAAGGATATCACTACCGTACCTGTAGTGGTAATGGTGCACACCTTGGTTGCTGTGGTGGGAGTAACAGGAGTTACTGTGGGTGTGGTAGTGCTTGTGGCCGCTTTGACACAAGGGGGCGCTGTTACAGCACGAGGTGGCATGGCTGGTGTCTTTGAGCTGGACGGCTTTGACGTAGAGTCTTTACACTTATGTACGTTTAAAGCGTACCACCCTTTTGCGCCAAAGTGCCAAGTGTACATGACACGGTCTCTGGGGTAAAGATCCCTTTCTGGGTGTCCTTACCAAAGGTGGGACTCCAGGTCCCTCCTGTTGACAAAGATTTCGGCATAGAGACCGGATTCCTTTATAAACCCCCAGCCTTTTTGTAGTCTGAAAGCTATCACAGTGCCCTGCTTCAGTGGGGCCTGGTTTGCCTGATAGTCTTTTCGGCTCTGGGCCTTAGTTTGCAGGTCCCGCTTGTCAAAGGCTCTACGCTGGGCCTGGTATTCCTCTTCTTCTGTCTCCCATTTACTGGTGAGTCGGCATTGGTACTCTTCCCAGCTTAGGACTTCCAGAGTTTCCCCCTCGCTCTTCCTCCTCCCAGGGAACTCCATGAGATCAGGTCCGGGATTGACCCAGCGGTAAACAGTCTTTTCCGCGTATACCTCCCAAGGTTGGTTGGTGGGTTGAATTGGGGCCTTAAGGAACTGCTCCAGCCCCATAGGCTGCTCCCATTGCCCCAAGTTTTGGATCCGGCTGGACCCATAGGCCCCGTTGCAGTGCCACCTCCCTATCAAAAGTTCATCGGCTACTGGGGCAGGGTTGGCGTCCTTACCTGCCGCTGCGGTATCTCTGGTGCCGGTCTTCTCCATCGGTGTCGGAGGACTCTTGAAAATCCTCTGTGGGTGCAGTCTGGATTTGGCACCCAGCTGCATCTGTAGGAGCTGGTCGATAAGAGCTTCCACTCCGGACTGCAGGAATTCAGGGCCGACTGGTGGGATCTGGCCGCGGCTCCTTTCCCGGTGGCAGGGGGAGTCCTCCGCTTCTACCCTACGCTCTGGTTCCAGGCTGCTGACCATGGCGTCCTCCACACTGCTCCCTCCATCCTGGTCTCTTTCCCGCTCTCTCCTTCAGGGCCGGTTTCTTCTTCTTGGTCTCCTCCCGCCATTTAGGAGCAGAAGGCTAATCTCTGTTGCTGACGGACATGTCCTCAGGGTACAGAGATACTGGGCGGCCACTATTTTTCGTGCTTCTCAGTTAGTTCCCACCCACGATGGCACGCCCTTCTTCTCCAGTGCTCCTCGTGGCGCTGTAATGGCGGCGGGTTTGGTGGCAATTTTGGTGGTCTTTTTGCAATACACAGTCTCACAATAAAGTACGGTTCAGACACAGTTCTGGTACAGTCTCTAGGCGCACATGACCCAATTTACTGGGTTTAGTAGATCCTGTTCATGACGCCAAGTTGCATCGCCCCCCCCCCCAAGGGCCGTGGAGTACTCGGTACCGGGTCAGATGTTCACTGGGGGATGTCACGGTGGCTGACCCGGTCCATGGCCCTGGGATGTCCATATAAAAGGGAAAGGTCTTTAAAGGGATAAAATTTATGTTCATGACGCCACCTGTGGTATTCGGTCAAGTTGCAGTCTCTTTACCTTTACTGAAGACTTCAGCATCCACAGTCCAGGGCACCAGATCACAGGGCAGGCAGAGTCCAGATGGTTTGGAGGCAAGTCCAGAGTTCCCTTGTCCAGGTGGAAATCAGTAGCCTTCCCTTGCACTGCGGTGGTGTAGTCCCTTACTGCCTATGGCTTCACATAAGGGTCTCACAGATGTGCTCTGTCTGTCCCCCATTTAGGACAAAACCCATATGACTGGTGACTTGAGCTTGTTTTATAGTGTCTCTTAGATAATCCGGCTCTGTAGGTGTCACCGTGCCTCTTGGGTGTAGGTGCGGACTGGTAACCTGCAATTAGCTGTCCTGCCGGTCTCTGAAATAAGGCGTAGAGGTCCTTATTCCCTCAGTGGTCCGGCTTCCGGGATTCTGCGCCTCAGAAGGAGGCAGCCTGAGCGGGGCTGGTCCCCTTCTGGTATCCTCTCCTTTGCTTCAACTTCCTTCACGCTCACTGCAATGCAATTCTGCCTTTCAATGTCTCTTTCTGGGAGCTGCAGCTCTGAGGGCATGCACAGCTCCATTAACCTTCTGTCTTTCTCAGACTCCGGTCTGGAACTCACTGAGCTGAGCTCGGCCAGCAACTAACTTCTGTCTGGAACTGACTTCTACAGAACTCCTGTCTGGAGCTCTGTCAGGAACTAACTTTCCCTACAAACTTCCAGTCATATATATGAGGAGTGACCTAATAAATAGGAGCAAAAATTCCCCCTGGTGGCCTGGAGTATGAAATGCGTTGCATGTTTGTGATCCTTGGATGCAGATATCCTTTCTTGCCTCCAAACGTAGCATCACTCTCGCCAAGAGGAAAGCAATACCACTGTGATGACCAGGACCCTGTTGTGCTACACATAGAAGACCACCAAATTAGCCTAGCCATAGCTCTACGAGTGGCCGAGATTCCAGGATGCCCACTAAGAGCAGAATCGTGGAACTCCTGGAGCACTCTCAACTTGTACTGGACCGTAACAAAGAACTTGTTGTCAGTCAATGCTGGAGAAGCAAGAGACTGAGCCTCATGAATCTCCTGCTCCAATTCTGAGGACACCACTACCACCATCACCCCGTGCTGAAGAATGGAGGAAGGAGGTTCAGGAGGTGATATCGGATCCAAGCTGCGCGATAAGGCATCCGTCTTGACATTCTTGAAACCAGGCTGAAAAGTGATAGAAAAATTAAATCGTGAAAAAAGCGACCAACTAGCCCGTCTGGGAGTCAAACGCTTGGCCGACTCAATATAAGACAGATTCTTGTGGTCCGTAATCACTGTGATCCGATGAACAGTCCCCTCTAAAAAGTGCCTTAATTCTTCAAAGGCCAACTTGATAGCTAAAAGCTCCCAATTCCCAACATCATAATTCCTCTCAGCCGGGGAGAATTTTTTCGAGAAGAAAGCACAGGGCCTCAAGTTGGGCAAAGTGGCGGGTCCTTGGGACAACACCGCCCCCACCCCACCTCCGACGCATCCACCTCAACGATGAACGGTTGAGATGGATCAGGCAGGACCAAAACAGAGGCAGACAAAAAGCATTTCTTTAATAGAACAAACGCCTCCACAGCCGGAGCTGACCAGTTTTTTAGATCAGCCCCCTTACAAGTCAGATACGAGAGTGGCTAGACCACCTGTGAAAACCCCTTAATGAATTTCCTATAATAGTTTGTAAACCCCAGAAAACATTGAAGACCCTTTAAATCTGTGTTGCACCCAATCCACAATAGCCCGTACCTTCCCAGGGTCCATACGAAACGGAACACACAAGGGTACACCGGGGACACTTTAACAACGGTGGGCCCTGACGGTAGGGAACGGGGAATGGGCACCTCCTGCACTCACCTGAGGCTGTGCCCTGATCTTACTACCGTCCCTATACGGGTTCTTTCAACCCGTCGCCGACCAGGATACCTTGTCCCTCACTTGCCCTGCTCCAATCACTATGTAGGGAACTGGCAGGTGAGAGCACTGGTCCCACCGCTGCACTAATACAACACAAGGAGAGTTACACAACAAAGGGACGACACAATAACAGCACACTTAGCTTTCTCTGCTGCAATGCACCGCGCAGCAGAGTAAGGCACCAAGAATGAAGATTCAGCTGCAGAACCGAAGCACTTAGCAAGCAGCAATTCCAGAAAGGTTGGTATCCAAAGGACCTGTATAACCAACAGTCAGCTGATGCACCAGGTGACCTTTTAAAGGAAGGTGGGAGTGGTAACAAACATCAGCTGACCCAACAGCAATGCAATGCAATGCAATATCACCAGCGGCCACCGGGGGGAGAAAACTGCATTAACCCCCAATGACCAGAAAGGAAAAAACGCTTTAATCTGAAGGAAACCAGATCTGCCACAGATCCAAACAAAGATCGTGACAGGTCAATTCTTGGACAAAAAATGTGCATTTTTCAGGTTTCGCAAAGAGCGAGTTCTCCTGTACCTCTGGAGAACCACACGTACATGATCCATGTGAACTTGTTTGATGAAAACACAAGGATACCATCTAAATACACCACCATAAAGCGCCCAATAAAATCAGAAAATACATGGTTGATAAAATTCTGAAAAACAGCTGGCGCATTATGAAGCAAAAAAGAAAGGAAAAAAACACCTCCACACCGCTGCAATTCGTTAGACCCTAAGGCCTCTGACCCTACTTTACTGTGTAGCCGCAATGATATTTCCCCCACATCCCGGGTGCTGCATCCATATGAAGATTAACAACAGTACATGAAAAAAGCAAAAAAATGGAGCGCACTCACCGGTGTTGAAGTGTCAAACTTTTATTTGGACATGACGTGGTACAGCAGAGAGGGATACAAACGGATGACGGCTGTTTCGTGCACACAGCACTTCAACGGGTCCTGACGACAAGAGGAAGTAGGGAGGGCTCTTTACCCGTGTCTTCAGGTTTCTTGGTGGTGTGTGAACATGATCATACAGACTTGTTCACTGTGCAAGTAGCCCATGTGTTCCTGTTTCCAAATAATTGTTCTCTTGTGTCTACAAGACTGGGGAGTTCCACCACTCCTCTTGGGCTATCTGCACAAAAGCTGTTCTACCCTGTATGCACACATGGATTTTTCCTCTCTGAACCCTGTTCACACAGGTTATATACAGATGATCAGGTTTTTAAATACATCAGATAGGGATTGCATACATTAGTTAGGACTGCTCTGATAAGGGTATACCGTGAAGATTGGTAGAGCAGCTTAGTATACATTTTTTGCAAAAAACGTATCAACCAAATACCCTGTTTTTTACATCTTTTACTAGCACTTGCGGATTACTGCAACATTTTTTCAAACTGAGTGTTTTTGGTTTTACTATTCTCTTTTGTGTCTTCAGGTTTCTTGGTGGTGTGTGAACATGATCATACAGACTTGTTCACTGTGCAAGTAGCCCATGTGTTCCTGTTTCCATAATTGTTCTCTTGTGTCTACAAGACTGGGGAGTTCCTCCACTCCTCTTGGGCTATCTGCACAAAAGCTGTTCTACCCTGTATGCACACATGGATTTTTCCTCTCTGAACCCTGTTCACACAGGTTATATACAGATGATCAGGTTTTTAAATACATCAGATAGGGATTGCATACATTAGTTAGGACTGCTCTGATAAGGGTATACCGTGAAGATTGGTAGAGCAGCTTAGTATACATTTTTTGCAAAAAACGTATCAACCAAATACCCTGTTTTTTACATCTTTTACTAGCACTTGCGGATTACTGCAACATTTTTTCAAACTGAGTGTTTTTGGTTTTACTATTCTCTTTTGTGTCTTCAGGTTTCTTGGTGGTGTGTGAACATGATCATACAGACTTGTTCACTGTGCAAGTAGCCCATGTGTTCCTGTTTCCATAATTGTTCTCTTGTGTCTACAAGACTGGGGAGTTCCACCACTCCTCTTGGGCTATCTGCACAAAAGCTGTTCTACCCTGTATGCACACATGGATTTTTCCTCTCTGAACCCTGTTCACACAGGTTATATACAGATGATCAGGTTTTTAAATACATCAGATAGGGATTGCATACATTAGTTAGGACTGCTCTGATAAGGGTATACCGTGAAGATTGGTAGAGCATCTTAGTATACATTTTTTGCAAAAAACGTATCAACCAAATACCCTGTTTTTTACATCTTTTACTAGCACTTGCGGATTACTGCAACATTTTTTCAAACTGAGTGTTTTTGGTTTTACTATTCTCTTTTGTGTCTTCAGGTTTCTTGGTGGTGTGTGAACATGATCATACAGACTTGTTCACTGTGCAAGTAGCCCATGTGTTCCTGTTTCCATAATTGTTCTCTTGTGTCTACAAGACTGGGGAGTTCCACCACTCCTCTTGGGCTATCTGCACAAAAGCTGTTCTACCCTGTATGCACACATGGATTTTTCCTCTCTGAACCCTGTTCACACAGGTTATATACAGATGATCAGGTTTTTAAATACATCAGATAGGGATTGCATACATTAGTTAGGACTGCTCTGATAAGGGTATACCGTGAAGATTGGTAGAGCAGCTTAGTATACATTTTTTGCAAAAAACGTATCAACCAAATACCCTGTTTTTTACATCTTTTACTAGCACTTGCGAATTACTGCAACATTTTTTCAAACTGAGTGTTTTTAGTTTTACTATTCTCTTTTGTGTCTTCAGGTTTCTTGGTGGTGTGTGAACATGATCATACAGACTTGTTCACTGTGCAAGTAGCCCATGTGTTCCTGTTTCCATAATTGTTCTCTTGTGTCTACAAGACTGGGGAGTTCCACCACTCCTCTTGGGCTATCTGCACAAAAGCTGTTCTACCCTGTATGCACACATGGATTTTTCCTCTCTGAACCCTGTTCACACAGGTTATATACAGATGATCAGGTTTTTAAATACATCAGATAGGGATTGCATACATTAGTTAGGACTGCTCTGATAAGGGTATACCGTGAAGATTGGTAGAGCAGCTTAGTATACATTTTTTGCAAAAAACGTATCAACCAAATACCCTGTTTTTTACATCTTTTACTAGCACTTGCGGATTACTGCAACATTTTTTCAAACTGAGTGTTTTTGGTTTTACTATTCTCTTTTGTGTCTTCAGGTTTCTTTGTGGTGTGTGAACATGATCATACAGACTTGTTCACTGTGCAAGTAGCCCATGTGTTCCTGTTTCCATAATTGTTCTCTTGTGTCTACAAAACTGGGGAGTTCCACCACTCCTCTTGGGCTATCTGCACAAAAGCTGTTCTACCCTGTATGCACACATGGATTTTTCCTCTCTGAACCCTGTTCACACAGGTTATATACAGATGATCAGGTTTTTAAATACATCAGATAGGGATTGCATACATTAGTTAGGACTGCTCTGATAAGGGTATACCGTGAAGATTGGTAGAGCAGCTTAGTATACATTTTTTGCAAAAAACGTATCAACCAAATACCCTGTTTTTTACATCTTTTACTAGCACTTGCGGATTACTGCAACATTTTTTCAAACTGAGTGTTTTTGGTTTTACTATTCTCTTTTGTGTCTTCAGGTTTCTTGGTGGTGTGTGAACATGATCATACAGACTTGTTCACTGTGCAAGTAGCCCATGTGTTCCTGTTTCCATAATTGTTCTCTTGTGTCTACAAGACTGGGGAGTTCCACCACTCCTCTTGGGCTATCTGCAAAAAAGCTGTTCTACCCTGTATGCACACATGGATTTTTCCTCTCTGAACCCTGTTCACACAGGTTATATACAGATGATCAGGTTTTTAAATACATCAGATAGGGATTGCATACATTAGTTAGGACTGCTCTGATAAGGGTATACCGTGAAGATTGGTAGAGCAGCTTAGTATACATTTTTTGCAAAAAACGTATCAACCAAATACCCTGTTTTTTACATCTTTTACTAGCACTTGCGGATTACTGCAACATTTTTTCAAACTGAGTGTTTTTGGTTTTACTATTCTCTTTTGTGTCTTCAGGTTTCTTGGTGGTGTGTGAACATGATCATACAGACTTGTTCACTGTGCAAGTAGCCCATGTGTTCCTGTTTCCATAATTGTTCTCTTGTGTCTACAAGACTGGGGAGTTCCACCACTCCTCTTGGGCTATCTGCACAAAAGCTGTTCTACCCTGTATGCACACATGGATTTTTCCTCTCTGAACCCTGTTCACACAGGTTATATACAGATGATCAGGTTTTTAAATACATCAGATAGGGATTGCATACATTAGTTAGGACTGCTCTGATAAGGGTATACCGTGAAGATTGGTAGAGCAGCTTAGTATACATTTTTTGCAAAAAACGTATCAACCAAATACCCTGTTTTTTACATCTTTTACTAGCACTTGCGGATTACTGCAACATTTTTTCAAACTGAGTGTTTTTGGTTTTACTATTCTCTTTTGTGTCTTCAGGTTTCTTGGTGGTGTGTGAACATGATCATACAGACTTGTTCACTGTGCAAGTAGCCCATGTGTTCCTGTTTCCATAATTGTTCTCTTGTGTCTACAAGACTGGGGAGTTCCACCACTCCTCTTGGGCTATCTGCACAAAAGCTGTTCTACCCTGTATGCACACATGGATTTTTCCTCTCTGAACCCTGTTCACACAGGTTATATACAGATGATCAGGTTTTTAAATACATCAGATAGGGATTGCATACATTAGTTAGGACTGCTCTGATAAGGGTATACCGTGAAGATTGGTAGAGCAGCTTAGTATACATTTTTTGCAAAAAACGTATCAACCAAATACCCTGTTTTTTACATCTTTTACTAGCACTTGCGGATTACTGCAACATTTTTTCAAACTGAGTGTTTTTGGTTTTACTATTCTCTTTTGTGTCTTCAGGTTTCTTTGGTGGTGTGTGAACATGATCATACAGACTTGTTCACTGTGCAAGTAGCCCATGTGTTCCTGTTTCCATAATTGTTCTCTTGTGTCTACAAGACTGGGGAGTTCCACCACTCCTCTTGGGCTATCTGCACAAAAGCTGTTCTACCCTGTATGCACACATGGATTTTTCCTCTCTGAACCCTGTTCACACAGGTTATATACAGATGATCAGGTTTTTAAATACATCAGATAGGGATTGCATACATTAGTTAGGACTGCTCTGATAAGGGTATACCGTGAAGATTGGTAGAGCAGCTTAGTATACATTTTTTGCAAAAAACGTATCAACCAAATACCCTGTTTTTTACATCTTTTACTAGCACTTGCGGATTACTGCAACATTTTTTCAAACTGAGTGTTTTTGGTTTTACTATTCTCTTTTGTGTCTTCAGGTTTCTTGGTGGTGTGTGAACATGATCATACAGACTTGTTCACTGTGCAAGTAGCCCATGTGTTCCTGTTTCCATAATTGTTCTCTTGTGTCTACAAGACTGGGGAGTTCCACCACTCCTCTTGGGCTATCTGCACAAAAGCTGTTCTACCCTGTATGCACACATGGATTTTTCCTCTCTGAACCCTGTTCACACAGGTTATATACAGATGATCAGGTTGTTATTCTGGATTATCTTAATGAGAATAACTGTTTAACTCCATATCAGCATGGGTTTATGAGAAATCGCTCCTGTCAAACCAATCTAATCAGTTTTTATGAAGAGGTAAGCTATAGGCTGGACCACGGTGAGTCATTGGACGTGGTATATCTCGATTTTTCCAAAGCGTTTGATACCGTGCCGCACAAGAGGTTGGTACACAAAATGAGAATGCTTGGTCTGGGGGAAAATGTGTGTAAATGGGTTAGTAACTGGCTTAGTGATAGAAAGCAGAGGGTGGTTATAAATGGTATAGTCTCTAACTGGGTCGCTGTGACCAGTGGGGTACCGCAGGGGTCAGTATTGGGACCTGTTCTCTTCAACATATTCATTAATGATCTGGTAGAAGGTTTACACAGTAAAATATCGATATTTGCAGATGATACAAAACTATGTAAAGCAGTTAATACAAGAGAAGATAGTATTCTGCTACAGATGGATCTGGATAAGTTGGAAACTTGGGCTGAAAGGTGGCAGATGAGGTTTAACAATGATAAATGTAAGGTTATACACATGGGAAGAAGGAATCAATATCACCATTACACACTGAATGGGAAACCACTGGGTAAATCTGACAGGGAGAAGGACTTGGGGATCCTAGTTAATGATAAACTTACCTGGAGCAGCCAGTGCCAGGCAGCAGCTGCCAAGGCAAATAGGATCATGGGGTGCATTAAAAGAGGTCTGGATACACATGATGAGAGCATTATACTGCCTCTGTACAAATCCCTAGTTAGACCGCACATGGAGTACTGTGTCCAGTTTTGGGCACCGGTGCTCATGAAGGATATAATGGAACTAGAGAGAGTACAAAGGAGAGCAACAAAATTAATAAAGGGGATGGGAGAACTACAATACCCAGATAGATTAGCGAAATTAGGATTATTTAGTCTAGAAAAAAGACGACTGAGGGGCGATCTAATAACCATGTATAAGTATATAAGGGGACAATACAAATATCTCGCTGAGGATCTGTTTATACCAAGGAAGGTGACTGGCACAAGGGGGCATTCTTTGCGTCTGGAGGAGAGAAGGTTTTTCCACCAACATAGAAGAGGATTCTTTACTGTTAGGGCAGTGAGAATCTGGAATTGCTTGCCTGAGGAGGTGGTGATGGCGAACTCAGTCGAGGGGTTCAAGAGAGGCCTGGATGTCTTCCTGGAGCAGAACAATATTGTATCATACAATTATTAGGTTCTGTAGAAGGACGTAGATCTGGGGATTTATTATGATGGAATATAGGCTGAACTGGATGGACAAATGTCTTTTTTCGGCCTTACTAACTATGTTACTATGTTAGGTTTTTAAATACATCAGATAGGGATTGCATACATTAGTTAGGACTGCTCTGATAAGGGTATACCGTGAAGATTGGTAGAGCAGCTTAGTATACATTTTTTGCAAAAAACGTATCAACCAAATACCCTGTTTTTTACATCTTTTACTAGCACTTGCGGATTACTGCAACATTTTTTCAAACTGAGTGTTTTTGGTTTTACTATTCTCTTTTGTGTCTTCAGGTTTCTTGGTGGTGTGTGAACATGATCATACAGACTTGTTCACTGTGCAAGTAGCCCATGTGTTCCTGTTTCCATAATTGTTCTCTTGTGTCTACAAGACTGGGGAGTTCCACCACTCCTCTTGGGCTATCTGCACAAAAGCTGTTCTACCCTGTATGCACACATGGATTTTTCCTCTCTGAACCCTGTTCACACAGGTTATATACAGATGATCAGGTTTTTAAATACATCAGATAGGGATTGCATACATTAGTTAGGACTGCTCTGATAAGGGTATACCGTGAAGATTGGTAGAGCAGCTTAGTATACATTTTTTGCAAAAAACGTATCAACCAAATACCCTGTTTTTTACATCTTTTACTAGCACTTGCGGATTACTGCAACATTTTTTCAAACTGAGTGTTTTTGGTTTTACTATTCTCTTTTGTGTCTTCAGGTTTCTTGGTGGTGTGTGAACATGATCATACAGACTTGTTCACTGTGCAAGTAGCCCATGTGTTCCTGTTTCCATAATTGTTCTCTTGTGTCTACAAGACTGGGGAGTTCCACCACTCCTCTTGGGCTATCTGCACAAAAGCTGTTCTACCCTGTATGCACACATGGATTTTTCCTCTCTGAACCCTGTTCACACAGGTTATATACAGATGATCAGGTTTTTAAATACATCAGATAGGGATTGCATACATTAGTTAGGACTGCTCTGATAAGGGTATACCGTGAAGATTGGTAGAGCAGCTTAGTATACATTTTTTGCAAAAAACGTATCAACCAAATACCCTGTTTTTTACATCTTTTACTAGCACTTGCGGATTACTGCAACATTTTTTCAAACTGAGTGTTTTTGGTTTTACTATTCTCTTTTGTGTCTTCAGGTTTCTTGGTGGTGTGTGAACATGATCATACAGACTTGTTCACTGTGCAAGTAGCCCATGTGTTCCTGTTTCCATAATTGTTCTCTTGTGTCTACAAGACTGGGGAGTTCCACCACTCCTCTTGGGCTATCTGCACAAAAGCTGTTCTACCCTGTATGCACACATGGATTTTTCCTCTCTGAACCCTGTTCACACAGGTTATATACAGATGATCAGGTTTTTAAATACATCAGATAGGGATTGCATACATTAGTTAGGACTGCTCTGATAAGGGTATACCGTGAAGATTGGTAGAGCAGCTTAGTATACATTTTTTGCAAAAAACGTATCAACCAAATACCCTGTTTTTTACATCTTTTACTAGCACTTGCGGATTACTGCAACATTTTTTCAAACTGAGTGTTTTTGGTTTTACTATTCTCTTTTGTGTCTTCAGGTTTCTTGGTGGTGTGTGAACATGATCATACAGACTTGTTCACTGTGCAAGTAGCCCATGTGTTCCTGTTTCCATAATTGTTCTCTTGTGTCTACAAGACTGGGGAGTTCCACCACTCCTCTTGGGCTATCTGCACAAAAGCTGTTCTACCCTGTATGCACACATGGATTTTTCCTCTCTGAACCCTGTTCACACAGGTTATATACAGATGATCAGGTTTTTAAATACATCAGATAGGGATTGCATACATTAGTTAGGACTGCTCTGATAAGGGTATACCGTGAAGATTGGTAGAGCAGCTTAGTATACATTTTTTGCAAAAAACGTATCAACCAAATACCCTGTTTTTTACATCTTTTACTAGCACTTGCGGATTACTGCAACATTTTTTCAAACTGAGTGTTTTTGGTTTTACTATTCTCTTTTGTGTCTTCAGGTTTCTTGGTGGTGTGTGAACATGATCATACAGACTTGTTCACTGTGCAAGTAGCCCATGTGTTCCTGTTTCCATAATTGTTCTCTTGTGTCTACAAGACTGGGGAGTTCCTCCACTCCTCTTGGGCTATCTGCACAAAAGCTGTTCTACCCTGTATGCACACATGGATTTTTCCTCTCTGAACCCTGTTCACACAGGTTATATACAGATGATCAGGTTTTTAAATACATCAGATAGGGATTGCATACATTAGTTAGGACTGCTCTGATAAGGGTATACCGTGAAGATTGGTAGAGCAGCTTAGTATACATTTTTTGCAAAAAACGTATCAACCAAATACCCTGTTTTTTACATCTTTTACTAGCACTTGCGGATTACTGCAACATTTTTTCAAACTGAGTGTTTTTGGTTTTACTATTCTCTTTTGTGTCTTCAGGTTTCTTGGTGGTGTGTGAACATGATCATACAGACTTGTTCACTGTGCAAGTAGCCCATGTGTTCCTGTTTCCATAATTGTTCTCTTGTGTCTACAAGACTGGGGAGTTCCACCACTCCTCTTGGGCTATCTGCACAAAAGCTGTTCTACCCTGTATGCACACATGGATTTTTCCTCTCTGAACCCTGTTCACACAGGTTATATACAGATGATCAGGTTTTTAAATACATCAGATAGGGATTGCATACATTAGTTAGGACTGCTCTGATAAGGGTATACCGTGAAGATTGGTAGAGCAGCTTAGTATACATTTTTTGCAAAAAACGTATCAACCAAATACCCTGTTTTTTACATCTTTTACTAGCACTTGCGGATTACTGCAACATTTTTTCAAACTGAGTGTTTTTGGTTTTACTATTCTCTTTTGTGTCTTCAGGTTTCTTGGTGGTGTGTGAACATTATCATACAGACTTGTTCACTGTGCAAGTAGCCCATGTGTTCCTGTTTCCATAATTGTTCTCTTGTGTCTACAAGACTGGGGAGTTCCACCACTCCTCTTGGGCTATCTGCACAAAAGCTGTTCTACCCTGTATGCACACATGGATTTTTCCTCTCTGAACCCTGTTCACACAGGTTATATACAGATGATCAGGTTTTTAAATACATCAGATAGGGATTGCATACATTAGTTAGGACTGCTCTGATAAGGGTATACCGTGAAGATTGGTAGAGCAGCTTAGTATACATTTTTTGCAAAAAACGTATCAACCAAATACCCTGTTTTTTACATCTTTTACTAGCACTTGCGGATTACTGCAACATTTTTTCAAACTGAGTGTTTTTGGTTTTACTATTCTCTTTTGTGTCTTCAGGTTTCTTGGTGGTGTGTGAACATGATCATACAGACTTGTTCACTGTGCAAGTAGCCCATGTGTTCCTGTTTCCATAATTGTTCTCTTGTGTCTACAAGACTGGGGAGTTCCACCACTCCTCTTGGGCTATCTGCACAAAAGCTGTTCTACCCTGTATGCACACATGGATTTTTCCTCTCTGAACCCTGTTCACACAGGTTATATACAGATGATCAGGTTTTTAAATACATCAGATAGGGATTGCATACATTAGTTAGGACTGCTCTGATAAGGGTATACCGTGAAGATTGGTAGAGCAGCTTAGTATACATTTTTTGCAAAAAACGTATCAACCAAATACCCTGTTTTTTACATCTTTTACTAGCACTTGCGGATTACTGCAACATTTTTTCAAACTGAGTGTTTTTGGTTTTACTATTCTCTTTTGTGTCTTCAGGGCTCTTTACCTGTGCAGTCTTTTTGGCTCCTCCCAACTCATCAGACGTCATAGCAGGTAAACAACCGCTTATCAGAATATAAGTGAAAAAACCTACAACAAACAATTTAAAAACATTGCAAATATACACCACAATATGATCATATGTTTCGGGAACCATAAATTGTCAATATTATCTTAAAGAAAGACTGACATGTCTATCTTCTCATTGAGACCAATAGGTTCTAATGCGCCTGCGCGTAATATCCACCTTGCTTCTCTCCTCAATAGAAGACGGTGCAGATCTCCTCCTTGTTGCGGTAAGGAGACTTTCTCTAGCCCAGCAAATCGCAATATTTGAGTATTACCTTCATGATGTTGCCTCACATTCCCTGTGCGTATAGAATTAAAATGTCCCTTACTCGCACAAATAAAGGACGGATCGTTTTGCCGATGTAAAAAATTCCACATGGGCAAAAGATCACATACACAATGTATGTAGTTCTACAGGAAATGAAATTGTGCACTGTATGGTGAATTGGGCCAATTTTTACCTTATTACCTGTAAGATGGTATATGCAGAAATTACATTGGCCACACTTAAAATTCCCCTTTGGGACACTAACTCTCAACCAATTCTCCTGATTTGACACAAAGCGATTATGTACAAGGCAATCTCTGATATTTTTGCTCCGTCGGCACGCAAATAATGGACCTTTTTCTACCAAGTCTCTCTCAAATCAGTCCCAAAATCTGCCAATTTTTTCTAATAGCTGTCCTGATTTGAGTATCCATCCAGACACGATGTTTCGGGCTGTTGGCCCTCGTCAGTGCGAATTTGGCTAGGTGAGAGGCTCTGGACTGGGGTCTAAGGGGTAAGGTAACTTACATTTGGTCACCAAGATAGAGTCAATAAAGTTCATGGATGATCCCCAGTCTTCAAAAGCAGAAGTTGGCGTAAAGCAACTGCCACATTTAAGTTCCAGTTCCAAAAATACTTTAGAGAATGAGAAAAAAGATACCTGAGAGTCTGGGTGACCTCCTCGACAATCACCCAGACTCAGCCGCTTGTTAGTCGGTGAGCAGGAGAAACAGTCCTTTTTCCAATGTCCGGGATCTCCGTAGTAAAAACACAGCTTTCCTTCACATCGCCATCTCCTCTGCTTCTCCTTGAGGTTGGTGGCCCCCACCTCCATAGGTTCAGACGGTGGCAAAACAACAGGATTAGCAGGGAGCAACGGGAGCTCTCACTGTGTAACACCTCTCTCCCGCAACCTCCGATCCATACGGATCATAGCCTCCTCCAATGAGCTGGGAGGTGGATGGAGAGCCAGAGCGTCCTTCAAGTGATCCGACAGTCCTCTCCTGAACTGACATCTCAGCGCAGAGTCATCCCAGGACACCTCAGTGGACCATTGACGGAACTCGGAGCTATACCATTCAGCCGAGAGCTTACCCTGAAAGAAACTCATGATTGTGTCCTCTCAGATTACTTCCCCCTCAGAGAACACATGACAATTTAAATTTTAAGCAATACAAGGCTCTGAGAGAACTGAGATCTATGAAGGATATAGTCATGAAGAGAGCAGACAAGGGAGGAGATGTGTTATGGCTTTATGGACAAATATGAGAAGGAAGCCTTTAGGCAACTTGGTTACAGATCTTGCTATAAAAAGCAGGAAAAAAATCCAACTGTAGCTCTCAGTAATGAACTCCTTACCATCCTTAAAATAGCTGTTGACAACAATATTATCACTAAATATGTTTATGAGGGATTGGTTGATGATAGTCCAGTTACCCCGACTTTACACCTTCTACCAAAGGTGCATAAGGACATCATAGAACCACCAGGACACCCGATAGTTTTGGGTAATACCAGCTTATGTTTAAAACCTCTTGTGCAAAATCTCCCCTAGTATATTAGAGACTCGGTGGAACTTTTGATCAGATTACAGGAAATCACATTCGATCATGATATCATATTGGCTACAGATGATGTTGCGTCTTTATATACTTGTATTGATCATGAGGATGGGCTCAAAGCGGCAGAGTTCTATCTCCACACAACCAACCTCAATCATCACCTGGTGGACCTCCTGATAGCGCTATTCATTTCATACTCACAAATAATTATTTTTTACTTAAGGGCAGCATATACCTGCAGACAAGAGGTACCGCTATGGGTGCATCCTGCACACCTTCATATCCAGGCCTATTTCTGGGTTATTGGGAACACAGTATTGACTTCCCGGGTGGTGATCGAGGTGCGGTACACATGTGGGTCCGCTTTATAGATGATCTTTTCATCATCTGGCAAGGGAGGTGAACATGATCTGAATGCTTTTCTTGATAAACTTAATGAAAATCGATTGAACATCCATCTAACTTATGCATTGAGCTCAAAGGAAATTGACTTCCTAGATTTTAAAATAAATAAATGGATGATGGATCTATTTCTATTGATAAATATAGGAAAACACTGCTGTAAACTCTCTTCTCAGTGCTAGATTCTCTCATCCTCCATAGGTAATTAAACCAATTCCAATGGGACATTTTCTTAGAGCTTGATGCATTTGTTCTATTGATGAATCATTCTACAGCCAAGCCAATGAACTAAAAAAGAGATTCAAGGCAAGACATTATAGCAACAATGTCATACAACAAGGATACGACCACCTTCTTAAAACGCACCCACCAAAAAGGATCAACAGGTGAGACTAATTACCTCATATCATGGTCAATCGAGCGAAATGAGGGACATTTTTAGAGGGTATTGGCCAACACTGAAAAGAGCTCCAACACTTAATTACACGTTAGTTCGGAGTCATTACATCCCTCCTTCCCCTTCACAATTTCAATTTATTGGCCAACAAAGCCAAAAATGGGGTTCCTACCTCTGCGGATCACGTGGTGCATGCCCCCAAGTAGATAGAGCCTTTGACTTCTCTGGCTCATCTAATGGACTTGCGTTCAAAATCGTACAATTCATTAACTGTCATTCCACTGGCATCATATATTGGACTATATGCTCATTAAAATTAATATATGCAGGCCTGACATCACTAGAGTTCAGAGTTAGAATTTTGGAACATATCAGAGACATAAAAAATGCTGCTAAAATTGTGGCACTGGATAAATTGTTGAAATTAAAAAAACATCACCAAGCATTTTAAAGACTATCACGACTGCAATTGGCGTCTACGTCAATTTCGGGGTATAGATAAGGGCCATGTTGGGGCTAGGGGTGGTAACTTTGTTAGGATGCTACATCAAAGGGACATCAAATGGATCACCACACTTGATACTGTTAAACCAAAAGGCCTTAATTATTTAGTTAGTTTTGCTAATTTCCTTTAGAACACTGCGGTGTATGGGGTCATAGCTATGGGGGTCTTGATTTGCTCATCATATTTGCAGCATATAATAATAATAAAGTGGCGGTATTGGTCTGAATTAATGGGAACCTGTCACCCCCAAAATCGAAGGGGAGCGAAGCCCACCAGCATCAGGGGCTTATCTACAGGATTCTGGAATGCTGTAGATAAGCCCCCAATGTATCCTAAAAGATGAGAAAGAGGTTAGATTATACTCACCCAGGAGCGGTCCTGGTACGATGGACGTCACGGTTCGGGGCCTCACATCTTCTTATGATGACGTCCTCTTCTTGTCTTCACGCTGCGGCTCTGGCGCAGGCGTACTTTGTCTGCCCTGTTGAGGGCAGAGCAAAGTACTGCAGTGTGCAGGCCCCGGAAAGGTCAGAGAGGCCCGGCGCCTGCGCACTGCAGTACTTTGCTCTGCCCTCTACAGGGCAGACAAAGTACGCCTGCGCCGAAGCCGCAGCGCGAAGACAAGACGAGGATATCATCTGATGAAGATAGGAGGTGCCGGACCACGACCGGGACCGCCCCTGGGTGAGTATAATCTAACCTCTTTTTCTCATCTTTTAGGATATATCAGGGGCTTATCTACAGCATTCCAGAATGCTGTTGATAAGCCCTTGATGCTGGTGGGCTTAGCTCACCTTCGATTTTGGGGGTGAAAGGTTCCCTTTAACCCTTATAGTGGTTACCCTCACATGATACAATTTTCTTATGTACTGTGTGTCTGCAAATCATTTTCTTTGTATTACATGAAGGATTACATCTCTGAAAGTTTTGCTAAGGGACATATCAGACCCTCCTCTTTGCTCATAGCGGCGGTGTTCTTCTTTATTAAGAAGAAAGATGGGGACCTGTGTTGCTTGTTAGATTTTCGTGTGTTAAACCGGATTACTATCCAAGACCTTCAGCTGTCAGCTTAATCAGGGCTGGCTATCAAGAATAGATGGGTCCCCATGCCGTTTTTTTTAATTATTTAAGTAAATAATTTAAAAAAACAATGTTTGGTCCTCCCATTTTTGGCATCCGGACAATCTAAAGCTGGTATTCTCAGGCTGAAAAGTAGTCGAGGATATTGACCCCCCAGCCTAAAAATAGCAGCCTGCAGCCACCCCAGAAAAGGCACATCTATTAGATGTGCCAATTGTGGCACATTGCCCAGCTCTTCCCACTTGCCCCGTGGCGGTGGCAAGTGAGGCTCATATTCGTGAGGTTGATATCATCATTGTATTTTCTGGTGACATCAAGCCTAACAGTTAGTAATGTGTTGTGAATTCTGTGGTCAAGCTCCCTCCTGTGGTCATGAGTGGTACTTCGGCTTGTTCTGTCTATGAGCTTCCTCTGGTGGATGTGAGTGGGGCTGCGGCTTCTGAGTTTCCTTCCTCAGGTGACGAGGTTAAGTCGTTAGGTGCTGCTCAATTTAACTCCACCTAGTTCTTTGTTCCTGGCCTCCAGTCAATGTTCCAGTATTGGTCTTGCTCTCTCCTGGATCGTTCTTGTGGCCTGTCTGCCCTGCATAAGCTAAGTTTTGCTTGTGTTACTTTTGTTTGCTATTTTTTCTGTCCAGCTTGCTATATTGGTTTTTCTTGCTTGCTGGAAGCTCTGAGACGCTCTGAGGCAAGGTAGGCTTATTTTTCTATCTTCAGGGCTAGCTAGTTTCTCAGGCTGTGCCCGAGGCGCCTAGGTCTGGTCAGGAGCGCTCCATGGCTACCTTTAGTGTGGTATGATAGGATTAGGGATTGCGGTCAGCAGAGTTCCCACGTCTCAGAGCTCGTCCTATGTTAGTAACTATCAGGTCACTTTGTGTGCTCTTAACCACTAGGTCCATTGTGGTTCTGAATCACCTGTTCATAACAGTAATGGATAGGCATCTACAAGACACCTATACATTACTAACCCCATAGTCTTATTTTCATAGTCTTATTGTCTGTAAAAGACACCCAGAATAAAGTCCTTTATTTGAACTAAAAATGCACAATGGTTTGCAAATTTATTTAAAAATAACAAACACTATCATATACTTGGCAGGAGTGGGGAAAATAAGTATTTGATATACTGACAATTTTTCAAGTTTTCCCACCCATAAAGAATGGAGAAGTCTGTAATTTTTATCATAGGTACACCTCAACTGTGAGAGACAGAAACTAAAAATGAAAAAAAAAAAACACAGAAAATCACATTGTATGATTTTTAAATAATTAGATTGCATTTTATTGCATGAAATAAGTATTTGATCACCTACCACCCAGCAAGAATTCTGGCTCTCACAGACCTGTTAGTTTTTCTTTTATAAGCCTCCTACTCTGCACTCATTACCTGTATTAATTACACCTGTTTCAACTCGTTACCTGTAAAAAAACACCTGTCCACGCAATCTATCACATTCCAATCTCTCCACCATGGCCAAGACCAAAGAGCTGTCTAAGGACACCAGGGACAAAATTGTAGACCTGCACAAGGTTGGGATGGGCTACAGGACAATAGGTAAGCAGCTTGGTGGCAATGCAACAACTTTTGGCGCAATTATTAGAAAATGTAAGAAACACAAGATGACTGTCAATCTTCCTTTGTCTGGGGCTCTATACAAGATATCACCTCGTGGGGTAATGATGATTCTGATAAAGGTCAGGAATCAGCCCAGAACTACATGGGAGGACCTGGTCAATGACCTGAAGAGAACTGGGACCACAATCTCAAACATTACTGTTAGTAACACTCTAAGCCTGCTCACGCCAGCACATGTGAAGTTCATCAAAGACTATCTGAATGATCCAGAGGAGGCATGGGAGAATGTCATGTGGTCAGATGAGATCTAAATAGAAGTTTTTGGTATGAACTCCACTCGTGTTTGGAGGAAGAAGGATGAGGACAACCTCAAGAACACCATCCCAACCCTGAAGAATGGTAGGGAAACATCGTACTTCGTGGGTGCTTTTCCGCAAAGGGGACAGGATGACAGCACCGAATTGAAGGGAAGATAGATGGGTTTATGTACAGCGAGATTTTGGACAACAACCTCCTTCCTTCAGTAAGAGCATTGACGATGGGTTGTGGCTGGGTCTTCCAACATGACAATGACCTGAAACACACAGCCTGGACAAGAAAAGAGTGGCTCCGTAAGAAACATTTCAAGGTCATGGAGTGGCCTAGCCAGTCTCCAGACCTGAACCCAATAGAAAATCTTTGGAGGGAGCTGAAACTCAATGTTGCCCAGCGGCGACAGCCCTGAAACCTGAAAGATCTGGATACGATCTTTATGGAGGAGTGGGCCAAAATCCCTGCTGCAGTGTGTGCAAACGTGGCCAAGAACTGCAGGAAATGTCTGACCTCTGTAATTGCAAACAAAGGTTTCTGTACCAAATATTAAGTTCTGCTTTTCTGTTTTATCAAGTACGTATTTCATGCAACAAAATGCAAATTAATTATGTAAGAATCACACAATGTGATTTTCTGCATTTTTTTTAGATTCTGCCTCTCACAATTGAAGTGTACCTACGATACACATTACAGACCTCTCGATTCTTTGTAGGTGGGAAAACTTGTAAAATCGGCAGTGTATCAAATACTCATTTTCCCCACTGTATGACTGTTCGGTGCTTCCAGGACCTGTGATGATGTCACAGTCATGTGATCAGTCCCATGGAGGGGAGGAGCCAGTCTCCATTTTGCTCCATGTGAGAGACGACGTCTGCACTGGTGACAGGTAATGAGGGAGCAGGGAGTGTGTGATGGGGGAACAGGACTAAACCCTAATGGGCTGAAGGTCGGGGTCTCTCTGACCCCTAGAATATACAGCGGAGCCTGAAAGGTCGGGAACTCTTTAGAAATATTTATGAATTAATTTGACCTAAAACTCCATCAGATTCACACACAAGTCCTAAATGTATTTCATTTTATGAGGTAATAACTCTGGAAAACGTTAACGGATCCCGCTGATTCTGAGACTGTTTTCTTATTACATACTGTACTTCATGATAGTTGTAAAATTTATTCAATATAACTTTATTATTTATTTATTTGTGAAAATATCAGAAATGTGTCAAAAGTTTAGCGATTTTCAAATTTTTAATTTTTATGCCCTTAAACCAGAGAGTTGTCACACAAAATAGTTAATAAATAATGTTTCACAGCGATTTCTCATTTTTCCAACAAAATTTACAAAACCATTTTTGTAGGGACCACATCACATTTGAAGAGACTTTGAGAGGCCTATATGACAGAAAATGCCCAAAAGTGACACCATTCTAAAAAATGCACCCCGCAAGATCATCAAAACCACATTCAACAAGAGGTTTATTAACCCTTCAGGTGCTTCATAGGAATTTTTTAAATGTGGAAGGAAAAAATGAACATTTAATTTTTTTCACAAAAATTTCACTTTAGCTCCAATTTTTTTTATTTTCACAAAGGTAGCTGGAGATATTGGACCCTAAAATTTGTTTGCAGTTTCTCCTGAGTACGGCGATACCTTGTATGTGGTGGAAAACTACTGCTTTGGCGCAAGGAAGGGAAGGAGCACCAATTGATTTTTGGAACGCAAAATTGGTTGGAATAATTAGCAGACACAATGTTGCGTTTGCAGAGCCCCTGATGTGCCTAAACAGTGAAAAAAAAAAGTGACCTCATTTTGAAAACTATATCCCTCATGAACGTAACTAGAGGTGTGATGAGCACATTGATCCCACAAGTGCTTCACAGAATTTTATATCATTTGAGCTGTGAAAATGAACAAATACACTTTTCCCACAAAAATGTTGCAAAAGTAACCATACAATTTGTGGTTCAATTTATCCTGAGTACACAGATACCCCATATGTGGTGGAAAACTACTGTTTGGGCACACAGCAGACCTCGGAAGGGAATAAGCCAATTGAATCCTAGACTCCAATTTTGGCTGGAACAGATTGTGAATGACCCTAACATGCCAGAACAGCAGAAACCCCCAAAAGTGACCCCAATTTGGAAACTACACATCTTGAGAAATTAATCTAGCAGTGTAGTGAGCATTTTTAACGCTCAAACTATCCACGGAATTGTATAATGTTGGGCTGAGTCAATGGAAAATTACGATTTTTCCTACTAAAATGTTACTTTGGCTTCAAATTTTCAGAAGGGATAATAGGAGAATGGACCACAAAATATGCAATGCAATTTCTTCTGGCTGTGCCAATACTGCATATGTGGTTGAAAACTACTTTTAAGGCACAGTGCAAAGCTCAGAAGGGAAGGAGCACCATATTGTAGTGCACATTTTGCTGGAATGATTTGAGGGTGCCATGTGTTAGGCGTTGGGATTGTCCCGCTGCACAGGATAGATCCCAAGCCTTATCTGCCTCTGCAGTCTCCCATTCAGCTTCAGCTGCTATGGGTGCTGCTGAGCATAGACGTGGTCTCAGTGTCTTGCTCAGGCTCGTGGTGTTTGCTTGGTTACTGCTGGCTCTTCAGCCAAGTCTATAGTAAGCCATAAGCAGCGGGGACCTGACGCTCTGGACTCTAAGTCCAGAAATCACCTTACTGAGCATGCCCGTGATGTGGCGTACTTCTATTGGTGGATGGACGTCAGCTGCTCTGGTGATGTCGCAGCTCCGATTGGTCCATGGGCAAGATCCTGTCCAACTGGACATGAGCCTAGTGGATAAAAGCCTCTCATGGGCACACGCCTGTGCGATAGTATCATTTAAGTGTGGTTATTGCCAGTGGATACCACTGTTAGGCCGGGTTCACATTTGCATCTGTGTGCGCAGCGTACGATCCGCATGCATCAGGCATACAAATCTTTAACATTGTGTACACAGTGACATGTTTTTGCATGCGTTCAATTGCGGATGCGTACGCAAGCTTTGTTTGGAGGTAAGCGGCGGGTTCCGCTGAACGCAACATGTTGCATTTTTTGTAGCGGCAAAAATTGCGAAATGGTCCGCATGCGTAAGATTGCGGTTGATTGCGTAAAAAAACGCATTACTGTCTATGGGAACACATGGTTATGCAAGGACATGTGTATGCTTCCGTTCGATACGCATGCATACTTCTGACTAATTTTGCCTTGGAAATAATGTAACCACCTGAAAATTGCTGTATAAAAGGGGGCCTGGATACAGGAAGTCCATTACTCTCAAGACTCTTGATGCGGCCACAGGACTTTGGAAGAAGGCAGAAGACTCAGGATGTAAGTATAGAAGCTTTGAAAAGGTCTGTCTGTCTCTCACTGCATTCTGTACTCTGTACTTATGTTTTTTTCTGTTGCTTCTAGACTGTTTGTTGCTGCCATCCCGATGCCGCTGCCTTGGTCCCAGTGCCTCTGTCTTGATCCCGGTGCCTCTGTCTTGATCCCGATGCCTCTGTCTTGATCCCGGTGCCTCTGTCTTGGTCCCAGTGCCTCTGTCTTGGTCCCAGTGGTGCCGTCTATATGTAAGTATAGAAGATGTGAAAATGTCTTTCCGTCTTTGCACTCTGTACTTCGTACAGATTTTTTTTTTACATTACTTGCAGATTAAGTGCCTCTATCTTGGTCCCAATGCCTCCGTCTTGGTCCCGGTGCCGCTGTATTGGTCCCATTGCTGCCGTCTTGTTCCTGGTGCTGCTGTCTTAGTCCCCGTGCTGCCGTCTTTGTAAGTAGAGAAGCTTTGAAAATGTCTGTCTTTGCACTCTGTACTGTGTACAGAATTTTTTTTTCCATTCCTTGT
Organism: Ranitomeya imitator; assembly: GCF_032444005.1. NCBI lineage: Eukaryota > Metazoa > Chordata > Amphibia > Anura > Dendrobatidae > Ranitomeya > Ranitomeya imitator. The sequence continues at coordinate 395,219,471 of NC_091283.1, forward strand.
AGATTAGGTGCTGCTGTCTTGGTGCTGGTGCTGGTGCTGCTCTCTTGGTGCTGGTGCTGCTCTCTTGGTCCCGGTGCTGATGTTCTGGTGCTGTTCTTCAGTCCTTCCTGGTGCTGTGCTGCGGTTCCTGTTGTGTGGTGCCTGCTATGTGCTTGGACTACTGTCTGTAATGTAAGTATGTGTCCTTTTTTTTGGCTAAATTGTGTTTTGCATTGAACAAGTTACATTTGTCTTTTTTTTTCTCTCTAGTGTTTCACATGATTGCTGCCTACTCAACATGTCGTCCACTGAAGGTTCTGAAAGTGGGCATGACACGGATTATGTAATCACATTTGATTTACTGATTGGTATGTATTGACTGCCAATACTAGACATGTGTAAAGTCATGTATTTTCTTTACAGGTACCTGACACTTTTGAAGAGCAGGAGCAGTCAAGTGGAAGTGATTCTTCCCAGGGTCGTCGGCCTCAAGTTGCTGAGGAGGAAAGACGAGGTGTAAGTATCCTTTATTAGAGTTGTTATTGAATTTGTTGTCATTTTTACTAACAAATTCTTTTTTGGTATTTCATCTATAGGTTCCACAACGTGACATAGATAATCAGGGCCGCCATCAGGGCATTACAGCCGTTACTGCTGTATGGGGTCCGGTCTGCAGCAGTACACATAGGGGCCCGCAGATCCGGGGCCCCACTGTTGTGCTTCTACTGATCGGGCCCCATCATGCACTAAAATACTGTGCACTGCAGCACACACGTCGGCGCTGGGGCCCGGGAGCCGTTTTGGCGCTGTGCACGGCCGTCTCACCTAGTCGGCTGCGCAGCTCCTGCTCGGCTGTAGCTAGAATGTATGGGCTCCCTGCAGGTCCTGACTACAGCCCATACATTCTAGCAGTCTCAGTAGTGAATGTGCTAGAATGTAGGGGCTCCTGTCAGGTCCTCTCAGCAGCCCATACATTCTAGCTGCTGCTTCACTGCTGGAAACACTAGACGCCCCGGGAACGACTGAGGTAAGTATAAAAAAACATTTTTGTTTTTTTAAATAGGTGAGGTGGGGGGAGTGAGACTGCAGATGATTTAGTGTGTTTTAGGGAGTACTGCACATGATGAAATTATAGGGGGCTGCAAATGATGTAAGGGGGACTGCAGATGAAGTGAAGGGGGATAGGGGACTGCAAATGATGATGTGGGGGTGATGGGAACTGCAAATGATGATATGGGGTGATTGGAACTGCAAATGATGTGGGGGTGATGGGGACTGCAAATGATGATATGGGGGTGATGGGGACTGCAAATGATGTGGGGGTGATGGGGACTGCAAATGATGTGGGGGTGATGGGGACTGCAAATGATGATATGGGGGTGATGGGGACTGCAAATGATGTGGGGGTGATGGGGACTGCAAATGATGTGGGGGTTATGGGGACTGCAAATGATGTGGGGGGATTGCAAATGATGTGGGGGGACTGCAAATGATGATGTGGGGGTGATGGGGACTGCAAATGAGGTGGGGGTGATGGGGACTGCAAATGATGATGTGGGGTGATGGGGACTGCAAATGATGATGTGGAGGTGATGGGGACTGCAAATGATGTGGGGGTGATGGGGACTGCAAATGATGTTGGGGGACTGCAAATGATGTGGGGGGACTGCAAATGATGTGGAGGTGATGGGGACTGCAAATGATGTGGGGGGACTGCAAATGATGTGGGTGGACTGCAAATGATGTGGGGGGACTGCAAATGATGATGTGGGGGTGATGTGGACTGCAAATGATGTGGGGGTGATGGGGACTGCAAATGACGATGTGGGGTGATGGGGACTGCAAATGATGATGTGGGGGTGATGGGGACTGCAAATGATGTGGGGGTGATGGGGACTGCAAATGATGTGGGGGGACTGCAAATGATGTGGGGGGACTGCAAATGATGTGGGGGGACTGCAAATGATGATGTGGGGGTGATGGGGACTGCAAATGATGTGGGGGTGATGGGGACTGCAAATGATGTGGGGGGACTGCAAATGATGTGGGGGGACTGCAAATGATGATGTGGGGGTGATGGGGACTGCAAATGATGTGGGAGTGATGGGGACTGCAAATGATGATGTGGGGGTGATGGGGACTGCAAATGATGATGTGGGGTGATGGGGACTGCAAATAATGATGTGGGGGTGATGGGGACTGCAAATGATGTGGGGGGACTGCAAATGATGATGTGGGGGTGATGAGGACTGCAAATGATGATGTGGGGGTGATGGGGACTGCAAATGATGTGGGGGGACTGCAAATCATGATGTGGGGGTGATGGGGACTGCAAATGATGTGGGGGTGATGGGGACTGCAAATGATGTGGGGAGACTGCAAATGATGATGTGGGGGTGATGGGGACTGCAAATGATGTGGGGGGACTGCAAATGATGATGTGGGGGTGATGTGGACTGCAAATGATGATATGGGGGTGATGGGGACTGCAAATGATGTGGGGGGACTGCAAATGATGTGGGGGAACTGCAAATGATGATGTGGGGGTGATGGGGACTGCAAATGATGTGGGGGGACTGCAAATGATGTGGGGGGACTGCAAATGATGATGTGGGGGTGATGGGGACTGCAAATGATGTGGGGGTGATGGGGACTGCAAATGATGTGGGGGTGATGGGGACTGCAAATGATGATGTGGGGGTGATGGGGACTGCAAATGATGATGTGAGGGTGATGGGGACTGCAAATGATGTGGGGGTGATGGAGACTGCAAATGATGTGTGGGTGATGGGGACTGCAAATGATGTGGGGGTGATGGGGACTGCAAATGATGTGGGGGTGATGGGGACTGCAAATGATGATGTGGGGGTGATGGGGACTGCAAATGATGTGGGGGGACTGCAAATCATGATGTGGGGGTGATGGGGACTGCAAATGATGTGGGGGTGATGGGGACTGCAAATGATGTGGGGAGACTGCAAATGATGATGTGGGGGTGATGTGGACTGCAAATGATATGGGGGTGATGGGGACTGCAAATGATGTGGGGGAACTGCAAATGATGATGTGGGGGTGATGGGGACTGCAAATGATGATGTGAGGGTGATGGGGACTGCAAATGATGTGGGGGTGATGGAGACTGCAAATGATGTGTGGGTGATGGGGACTGCAAATGATGTGGGGGTGATGGGGACTGCAAATGATGTGGGGGTGATGGGGACTGCAAATGATGATGTGGGGGTGATGGGGACTGCAAATGATGTGGGGGGACTGCAAATCATGATGTGGGGGTGATGGGGACTGCAAATGATGTGGGGGTGATGGGGACTGCAAATGATGTGGGGAGACTGCAAATGATGATGTGGGGGTGATGTGGACTGCAAATGATGATATGGGGGTGATGGGGACTGCAAATGATGTGGGGGAACTGCAAATGATGATGTGGGGGTGATGGGGACTGCAAATGATGATATGGGGGTTGGGGATCTCAAATGATGTGGGGGGACTGCAAATGATGTGGGGGAACTGCAAATGATGTGGGGGTGATGGGGACTGCAAATGATGTGGGGGTGATGGGGACTGCAAATGATGATGTGGGGGTGATGGGGACTGCAAATGATGATGTGAGGGTGATGGGGACTGCAAATGATGTGGGGGTGATGGAGACTGCAAATGATGTGGGGGTGATGGGGACTGCAAATGATGTGGGGGTGATGGGGACTGCAAATGATGATGTGGGGGTGATGGGGACTGCAAATGATGTGGGGGGACTGCAAATCATGATGTGGGGGTGATGGGGACTGCAAATGATGTGGGGGTGATGGGGACTGCAAATGATGTGGGGAGACTGCAAATGATGATGTGGGGGTGATGTGGACTGCAAATGATGATATGGGGGTGATGGGGACTGCAAATGATGTGGGGGAACTGCAAATGATGATGTGGGGGTGATGGGGACTGCAAATGATGATATGGGGGTTGGGGATCTCAAATGATGTGGGGGGACTGCAAATGATGTGGGGGAACTGCAAATGATGTGGGGGTGATGGGGACTGCAAATGATGTGGGGGTGATGGGGACTGCAAATGATGATGTGGGGGTGATGGGGACTGCAAATGATGATGTGAGGGTGATGGGGACTGCAAATGATGTGGGGGTGATGGAGACTGCAAATGATGTGTGGGTGTTGGGGACTGCAAATGATGTGGGGGTGATGGGGACTGCAAATGATGTGGGGGTGATGGGGACTGCAAATGATGATGTGGGGGTGATGGGGACTGCAAATGATGATTTGAGGGTGATGGGGACTGCAAATGATGTGGGGGTGATGGAGACTGCAAATGATGTGTGGGTGTTGGGGACTGCAAATGATGTGGGGGTGATGGGGACTGCAAATGATGTGGGGTTGATGGGGACTGCAAATGATGATGTGGGGGTGATGGGGACTGCAAATGATGTGGGGGGACTGCAAATGATGTGGGGGTGATGGGGACTGCAAATGATGATGTGGGGGTGATGGGGACTGCAAATGATGATGTGGGGGTGATGGGGACTGCAAATGATGTGGGCGGACTGCAAAGGATGATGTGGGGTGATGGGGACTGCAAATGATGTGGGGGTGATGGGGACTGCAAATGATGTGGGGGTGATGGGAACTGCAAATGATGATGTGGGGTGATGGGGACTGCAAATGATGATGTGGGGGTGATGGGGGCAGGAAATGATGTGGGAGTGATAGGGACTGCAGATGATGAAGTGTGTTTGAGGGGGTTCTGCACATGATGAAATGATAGGGGGCTGCAAATGATGAAGTAAGGGGGACTGCAGATGAAGTGGCGGGGGATAGGGGACTAAATGATGATAGGGGACTAAATGATGAAGTGGGGGTGATGGGGACTGCACATGAAGTGAGTGTGAGGGACCTGGACAGCAATTGAATTGAAGGTGGGGGTGGGAAGAGCAAATGGTGTATTGAAGGTAGGGAGAACAAATATTGAATTTTGAGGGTGGGGAAGAGCAATTGATAATTATTAATGAAGAGAGGGTGGGAGAGAGAGAAGACATGTCAATGAATTGAGGCAGAAGGGGCATGTAACTATAATGAATTGGGGGAAGGGTTAGAGCAGGGGTGTCAAACTGCATTCCTCGAGGGCCTCAAACCATGCGTGTTTTCAAGATTTCCTTAGCATTGCACAAGGTGCTGCAATCATTATGTGTGTAGGTGATTAAATTATTACCTGTGCAGTACAAGGAAATCCTGAAAACATGACCTGTTTGCAGCCCTCGAGGAATGCAGTTTGACACCCCTGGGTTAGAGCGGGACGTAAATAGTGGGGGTCGTTGAGGATAAAGTGACTGGTAATAAATTGGGAGAAAGAATACAGGGGCTAATTAATTTATATATTACATGGGGAAAGTGGCTATATACAGATAGTGGGGGCACAGTGGCGGATTATAATTTATATTTGGAATGGTGGGTTGCATAATAACCAATTATATATTAATGGTGGGTGAATGTCTGTAGTCAGATGTGTAGTGTAGAAGAAAGGGAAAAAATGGGGAATGTGCTCTGGAAGCGGTGCTCTAGATAACTATGTTATTTTATGCAGAGACGAGTCCTGGCAGAAAGAAGTGATAGCGGTCTGCGCTGGATTAAAAAGAAACGCAAAGATGAAGGACTTTAGCTAGAGACGTCACTGGTGAGTATGTTACCTTGAGACTGACACCATACACTGTATACTGTATACAGAGCTCCTGTGTATAATGTCTCTGGTGATCACTATATTATCTGTACACTATACACTATATACAGAGCTCCTGTGTATAATGTCACTAGTGATCACTGTATTATATGTACACTGTACCCTATATACAGAGCTCCTGTGTATAATGTCACTGGTGATCCCTATATTACCTGTACACTGACACTATGTAAAGAGCTCCTGTGTATGATGGCATCGGTGACCACTGTATTACCTGTACACACTGCATACTAAGTACAGATCTCCTGTGTATAATGACACTTATGGTGATAGTATAAAAATAATGATCAGTATTGTACGATTCAGTCACAATGTGGTGGTAATATGTTGTCCGGCCATGGTGTAGCGGTATTTGTTCCTTGTATGTGCTATTATTCGGTCACTGTGTGGTGGTAATATGTGGTCTGTTCATGTTGTGTTGGTATTTGTTCCTTGTATGTAGTTGGTCACCATGTGATGGTAATATATGGTCTGGACATGCTGCGGTGGTATTTGTCCCTTGTATGTGATATTGTTCAGTCACTGTGGTGGTATATGTGGTCTGCACATGGTGTGGCGGTATTTGTTCCTTACTATGTGGTGATAATATGGTGTCTGGTCATGGTGTTGTGGTATTTGTCCCTTGTATGTGATATTATTGGTCATTTGAAAAATTGAAAAATAAATAAAAATACACCTAAATTGTATTGCATATTTTAACAAATGTTTAATAGATTAGAGTAGGGCCCGGCCAAAAGAGTCTACCTTGTTGTCGTCTCAGATTAAGAAAACCTTTTGGCCAAAACAAAAGCTGCTGGCTATGTGTTTGATCTGGTGATGGGAACTGTTAATGTGTGATTTGTGAGAAGTGGAGTTTTGCCAAGAGACAGCGGTGGGGCTGTGGACAGTTCGAGGGGTGGAGGCGGGGATGGGGTGGAGCCTGGGCGGAGTCTTAAGGGGGCCCTGAAAATTTTGCCAGTATGGGGCCCTGAAATTCCTAGTGGCAGCCCTGTAGATAATGACCAACTGATTCAAGCAGTGCAAGACCAAGCAGCGTTGTGGGACCCCCATGATCGGAATCATTCCGACTCAATCTTGATCCGAAGACTCAGAGACGAAGTGGCCAGATCGCTACTGGATGATTGGGACCATGTAACGACAAAAAACAGAAAAGATTTTGGTAAGTATAGCTATTTTGTCCGCCTCTGTTTTTCTGTAAATTTTGCTGTCTTTTAACAATTGTTTTTTCTTCCTCTTCACAAAGAAGAGAATAAAAGTTTGTTGGCGTTCGATGAAGGATCGCTTCAATAAGGACATGAGCGAGTAGATTCAGGTTCGAAGTGGTGCAGCGCGAAAACTAAGAAAATACAAATATCATAAAGAGCTTTCTTTTCTGAGGCCAGCGCTTTCTCAGCGAACGTGAATATCTTTTGTGTTGTCTTTCACTATTATTTAATTTATTCTTTTTTGTAATAATCCTGTTCTATTTAATTTCCACACAGAATCTGGAGCAGCACTGTAGAACCTGGATCTTCCTCTGTTGGAGCTGCCCCTCATCAACCAGCCAACGAATCGACACCATCCCAATCATCCACCAGCGATTTAGCAACCAGGAAGGCTTCACATGCTGGGGAACAGGAAGCTGGTACTTCTGGTTTTCCCCTCTCCCAGCCCTCTGCCACTACTTTACTTGGGTCTGCTCGGCAGTGGCAGAGGGCTTGGGAGAGGTCGGTCATGCCCGAGTTTATTCACTTAAGCTCGGTCTTCCAGGCTGGGATGATGGCGTTTGTGGATAGGATGGAACACACTCTTACAGGAAGTCCACAAACGCCTTGACCGCCTGGAAGGCGACCTTAATAGACCGGTGCAACATTATTTTTCCACTATAGAACGGGGCATGACTGAAATCACTAGTCCTGATCTCCAGCTGTTTGCAATGAAGGCCTGTCATGATGCTTATACCAAGGTCATGCAGCGGTCCCGATATCAGCAGCAGGCACAAAGTTCTTTCCCTATAGGGCAACAAGCTCCAGGATAGCAGCTGTGGCAGAATCCGCCAGCACCGACTCACCAAGGGACTTATCTAACACCACCACCACCGCTGGACATTACAACATTGCCTAGAATACCCAGCTTCACTGTGCAGCTGAGTGCAGCAGCCCAGCCATCCACTTCCACCACCACGCAGCCGAGTGTAGCAGCCCAGCTGTCCTGCTCCACAATCATGCCGAGTGCAGCAGCCAAGCCATCCTGTTCCACGATCATGCCAAGTGCAGCAGCCCACACAAAAACCAAGTCTCAGAGGAGAAAAAATGGGAAAAAAATATTACCTGTACCCCTTCAACCCTCACCTCCTAATGTGTCTGTGTTTTCTAGTGTCTCCTAACCTTCGCTTCGTTCTTTCCCTTCCAATGTGTCAATCCCTTCCAACTTGTTTTCCACTCCTAACGTGTCCTCTTCCCCCAATGTGTCTGACCCAATCCTCCAATTGTCTTACACTTCCCCTGTAACAACTTCCCCAACCACTCCTAACCTACCATCACATCCTGAAATCCCCCCCTGGTCCACCATGTTACTTCCTCCCACAGACCCCAAAAGTAATTAATCATTTTTAATTAATCATTTTTCCTTTTTTTTAAAAAAAATTGAATTTTTTTTTATTTCTGTTAGTAAAAATTGTTTTTGATTCACAATACCAGTCTCATTGTGTTTTCTTTATCTCTTTATTTAACCATGTGTGTATTGTAGAGTGAAGTATGAACGGGTGTATCAGTTAACCACTTCCCGACCTTTGACGCCATGTAGGCGTCATGAAAGTCGGTGCCAATCCAACCTGTGACGCCTATGTGGCCTCATGGAGGGATCGAGTCCCTGCAGATCGGGTGAAAGGGTTAACTTCAATTTTACCAGATCTGCAGGGACAGATCTTCACCCCTCTCCCCCCCGTGGCTACGATGGCTCTGATTGGCTGTTGAAAGTGAAACTGCCAGTCAAAGCGATTTGTAATATTTCACCTATAAAAACTGGTGAAATATTACAATCCAGCCATGGCCGATGCTGCAATATCATCGGCCATGGCTGGAAACCCTGTGCTCCGCTCCGTCATCCTGTCTGCTCCCCCATCCCCCTGCCCGCTCCCCCCGTGCTCCGATGCCACCCCCCATCCTCCGATCCCCCCATACTCTGACCTCCCCCCCCCACATACCGAGCCTCCCGGTGTCCGTCCGTCTTCTCCATGGGCGCCGCCATCTTCCAAAATGGCGGGCGCATGCGCAGTGCGCCCGCCAAATCAGCCGGCCGGCAGATTCGTTCCAGGTATATTTTGATCACTGTGATCAAAATAAAAAAATAGTAAATGACCCCCCCCCTTTATCACCCCCATAGGTAGGGACAATAATAAAATAAAGAAAATATATATATTTTTTTTTCCACTAGGGTTAGGGTTAGAACTAGGGTTAGGGCTAGGGTTAGGGTATGTGCACACGGTGCAGATTTGGCTGCAGATCCGCAATGGAATGGCCACGGATCTGCAGCAGATTGGTCGCGGATCCGCAGCGGATTGGCCTCTGCGAATTCGTAGCAGTTTTCCATCAGGTTTAGAGTACCATGTAAACCTATGGAAAACCAAATCCGCTTTGCCCATCGTACGGAAAATACCGCGCGGAAAATACCGCGCGGAAACGCTGCGTTGTATTTTCTGCAGCATATCAATTTTGTGCGGATTCCGAAGCGTTTTACACCTGTTCCTCAATAGGAATCTGCAGGTGAAATCCGCACAAAAAAACACTGGAAATCCGCTGTAAATCCGCAGGTAAAACGCAGTGCCTTTTACCTGCGGATTTTTCAAAAATCGTGCAGAAAAATCTCTCACGAATCCGCAACGTGGGCAAATAGCCTTAGGGTTAGGGTTGGAATTAGAGTTAGGGTTGGAATTAGGGCTAGGGTTGGAAATAGGGTTAAGATTAGGCTTGTTAGGGTTATGGATAGGGTTAGGGGTGTGTTGGGTTTAAAGTTGTGGTTAGGGTTGGGATTAGGGTTAGGGTTGGGATTAGGGTTAGGATTATGGTTATGGTTGGGATTAGGGTTACGGGTGTGTTGGGGTTAGGGTTGTGATTAGGGTTATGGCTACAGTTGGGATAAGGGTTAGGGGTGTGTTGGGGTTAGTGTTGGAGTTAGAATTGAGGGGTTTCCACTGTTTAGGCACATCAGGGGTCTCCAAACGCAACATGGCGCCACCATTGATTCCAGCCAATCTTGCGTTCAAAAAGTCAAATGGTGCTCCCTCCCTTCCGAGCCCCGATGTGCGCCCAAACAGTGGTTTACCCCCACATATGGGGTACCAGCATACTCAGGACAAACTGGGCAACAACTATTGTTGTCCAATTTCTCCTGTTACAGTTGCGAAAATAAAAAAAATTGCTTGCTAAAACATAATTTTTGAGGAAAGAAAAATTATTTTTTATTTTCACGGCTCTGCGTTATAAACTTCTGTGAAGCACTTGGGGGTTGAAAGTGCTCACCACACATCTAGATAAGTTCCTTGGGGGGTCTAGTTTCCAAAATGGGGTCACTTGTGTGGGGTTTCTACTGTTTAGGCACATCAGGAGCTCTGCAAATGCAACGTGACGCCCGCAGACCATTCCATCAAAGTCTGCATTTCAAAAGTCACTACTTCCCTTCCGAGCCCCGACGTGTGCCCAAACAGTGGTTTACCCCCACATATGGGGTATCAGTGTACTCAGGACAAACTGGGCAACAACTATTGGGGTCTAATTTCTCCTGTTACCCTTGTGAAAATAAAAAATTGCTTGCTAAAACATCATTTTTGAGGAAAGAAAAATTCTTTTTTATTTTCACGGCTCTGCGTTGTAAACTGCTGTGAAGCACTTGGGGGTTCAAAGTGCTCACCACATATCTAGATAAGTTCCTTGGGGGGTCTAGTTTCCAAAATGGGGTCACTTGTGGGGGAGCTACAATGTTTAGGCACACAGGGGCTCTCCAAACGCGACATGGTGTCCGCTAAAGATTGGAGCCAATTTTTCATTGAAAAAGTCAAATGGCGCTCCTTCCCTTCATAGCCCTGTCGTGCGACCAGACAGTGGTTCCCCCCCCCCCACATATGAGGTATCGGCGTACTCAGGACAAATAGTACAATAACGTTTGGGGTCCAGTTTCTCTTTTTACCCTTGGGAAAATAAAAAAAATTGTTGCTAAAACATAATTTTTGTGACTAAAAATTTAAATGTTTATTTTTTCCTTCCATGTTGCTTCTGCTGCTGTGAAGTACCTGAAGGGTTAATAAACTTCTTGAATGTGGTTTTGAGTACCTTGAGGGGTGCAGTTTTTAGAATGGTGTCACTTTTGGGTATTTTCTGTTGGCATATGCAACAGATTGGGACTTATTATAAGTGAAAGGAGGACTTTATACTAACCAGACAGCAGATGGCACTAGTGTGTAAAGTTATATACTTGCTGTAATATGGGGAGGGAAGCTCTCAGTGGTTGGTTGTTTACTTACTTTCGGTTTTGCTTTTCTTCATGAATGTGTTGTCTTCAGTGCACGGACTGTGTGACACTGAATTGTATCTCATGTTTATCCAGTATGAAGTAAATACTGTTTACTCAAGATATCTTGCTGATTGAAGCTTTCCTAAGTACAGCGGTGACTGCAAGAAGACGCACTCTGCAACAGGTTATGGGCCCAGATAACCCCGGCACCCCAGACACTACAGGTCTGCACTACAAGCTCAGGCAGAAGGATCCTGGTTTATAGCCCAGATAACGGAGCACACAGATAAGCTCTGTAAACAGAAGGAACTAAATCCAGATACAGAGTGACAGAGGAATTCAGCATCCCAGGAGCTGTATATAATTGCAGAGAATTCACAGGACATACAGGAGAATATCTTCAGTACAACTCTCTAAACAAGTAAGACTATATAAAGATGATGAGTACCACAGAACTGAAATTTACAGTAGCTAAACTGAATAGTGAAAATTATCAGTTATGGAAATTCAAAGTAGAGATGTTGTTATCTAAGGATGATCTATGGGAAGTAATTGTTACAGCTAGACCAGATCAAGATAATCAGACATGGGATAAGAAGGATATAAAAGCTAGAGCCACCATTAGCTTATTAGTGGATGATGCTCAATTAATACATATAAGAAATGAAGAAACAGCTAAGGGAATGTGGGAAGCATTAAGAAAACTGTATGAAAGACCTAGCTTGAATCACAAGTTGTTTTTATTAAGAAAGCTGTACAGTATGAGATTGAGTGCAAATGACGATATGCAGAAGCACATATTCTCAATGATGGAAGTGATATCACAGCTAAGATCTATTGGTGAAGATATTAAAGAAAGTCATGTAGCAGCTATATTGTTGTGCAGTTTACCAGATTCGTATACAGCCTTGATAAATGCCCTTGAGACGAGACCAGAAACTGACATTACATTAGATTTTGTGAAAACAAGACTAATAGATGAATATCAGAGAAGAAAAGAACAAAGAAATGATTCTTCTACTGAAAAGGACAGTGAAAACGCTCTTAAAGCTACAGAATTCCAAAAACCCTATAATAAAGAGACAAGAGAATGCTTCAGATGTATGAAAAAAGGTCATTTAAAGAAAGACTGTACCATATGGAAAGCAGAACAACAAAAATTACAACATAAAAAGCATACAGAGAAAGTAAAAAACACAATTTCCAATTCATGTGAGAATAATTGGAATGGCACATTTGAAGTAACAGACAAGAAATCATCACTTGGTTGGTTTATTGATTCAGGAGCAACGAGTCATATGACAAGTGACAAGAATTTCTTTACTGATCTTGATTTAGATAAGAAAGAAGCCATTTATCTCGCAGATGGAAGCAAAATAACCGCAGAAGGTATCGGACAAGGTATGCTAAATTGTTCAAACAAGTTCGGGCAAGATTCAAAGATACTTGTACAAGATGTGTTGTATGTTCCAAAATTGGAAGGCGGATTATTATCTGTGAAACGTTTAACAGCAAAAGGACTTACAGTGAAATTCAAAGACAATGAGTGTGCAATTATTGCAGGAAACAAGGTGATAACCAAAGTCAAGGCAGATGAACAATTATATCATTTTGACACAACAAAGGAACAGATGAAGGTATGTACACATGATCACAAAAACTGTATTCACATGTGGCATAGACGTCTAGGACATAGACACCCTGACAGTATAAGGGAACTACAGAGAAAAGAATTGACAAAAGATTTAAAGATATCAGATTGCTCAATTACCATAAGATGTGATTGTTGTATAAAATCCAAAGCCACAAGGATATCTATTCCAAAAGAAAGTGAGATGAAAAGCGAAAGACCACTTGATTTGGTGCATACTGACTTATGTGGACCCATGAAAGTGACTACATCAGGAGGCAATAGATACATGTTGACTTTTATAGATGATTACTCAAGATACACAGTCACATACTTAATTAAAAACAAAAGTGAAGTTTTTGATAAACTTGTAGACTATGTAACAAGATCAAGTAACAAATTTCAAAGGAAGCCAATTGTCATCAGAAGTGATAATGGAGGTGAATTTACAAGTCACAGAATAGACTACTTAAGACAAAATGGGATAGAACACCAGAAAACTGTTCCATACACACCTGAACAAAATGGAGTAGCAGAAAGAAAAAACAGAACTCTAATAGAGATGATAAGATGTATGCTGACGGATTCCAAACTACCAGAGAAATATTGGGGTGAGGCAGCAATGACAGCTACTTATCTACAGAACAGACTTTTTTCCAGAAAACTGACGAAAACTCCATATGAACTGTGGCAAGGTATGAAACCAAGTGTCAATCATTTAAAAGCTTTTGGATGTAAAGTTTTCATATTCATTCCAACAGAAAAACGTTCCAAACTTCAAAACAGATCCATGGAAGGAATATTTGTTGGATATAGTGAAAATTGCAAAGGATACAGAATCCTAGATCCCAAAACAGACAGAGTTACGGTGAGTAACAGTGTGACATTCATTGAAGATTTGAATGAAGACATTATGATTTCAGTTGAAACAAAAAATGAGAAAACCAATAATGACACAACTGAAGAAATATCTGATGAGAAAGAAGCAGAAGTTAATGAAGAACAAAATACTGAAAGTGAAGAATCACAACTACAAACAGACACAGAACCAAGACGTTCAATGAGAGTGAACAAAGGAAAACCACCAAAACGTCTCTCATACAAGACAAACACAAGAAAAATCTATGAGCCTACTTCTTGGAAAGAAATATCTAAACTGCCTGTAGAAGAAGCTAATAAATGGATAGAAGCAACAGAAACAGAAATTAAATCCATGCAAGATTCAAATACATGGACACTGACAGATTTACCAGAAGGAAGAAAAACCATAGGATGTAAATGGATTTTTAAAGTTAAATACCAAACAGATGGCACAGCTGAAAGATACCGAGCAAGACTCGTAGCTAAAGGGTATTCTCAAAAATATGGAGAAGACTATGATGAAACATTTGCTCCAGTTGTCAAACACACTACAATAAGAACTTTACTTACAGTTGCAGCAATGAAACAGATGCAACTGAGACATCTGGATGTAAAGACAGCTTTTCTGAATGGAGATTAACAGAAGACATTTATATGGAACAACCTCCAGGATTCAAAGATGAAAGAAATCCAAACAAAAAACAAAGTTTGTAAACTACAGAAAAGCATATATGGTTTAAAGCAAGCAGCTAAAGCGTGGAATGACAAAATCACGGAAGTACTTACAAATGAAAAATTTCAAAGAAGCAAAACTGATCCATGCTTATACACAAAAAGGCTGATTAATAGATGGATTTACATACTCATATATGTAGACGACATTTTGATTTGTTTTGAACAAGAAAGGGATAACGAAAACATTCTAAAAATCCTGAAGCAACATTTCGAAATCAAAGACTTGGGAAATGTAAAACAATACCTAGGAATACAAGTAGAAAGAGAAGAAGATGGAAGTTTCCTACTGAATCAAAATCACATGATTCAAGACATAACAGAAAAATTTGGATTAAAGGATGCAAAAACAGTAAAGTCTCCAATGGAAACTAATTATCTCAAAGAGATGAACAGTGAACAAAATATGCTACCAAATAATGAAGAATACAGAACAGCAATAGGAAAACTACTGTATCTAGCGACCATTACAAGACCAGACATCGCAGCAGCAGTAGGAATCCTGAGTAGAAAGGTATCAAAACCAAATAAAGCTGATTGGAATGCCGTGAAGAGAGTGATGCGTTATTTGAAAGGAACTAGCAATGTTAAGCTGAAATTACCCACAAGCGATGATTGCATTTTAACAGGATATGTTGATGCAGATTGGGCTGGAGATCCAACTGACAGAAGATCTACCAGTGGACATATTTTTTTCCTCTCAGGTGGACCAATAAGTTGGACAAGTAAGAAACAGTCAATTGTGACACTATCTTCAACAGAAGCAGAATATGTTGCAGCAGCACATGCGAGTCAAGAAGTACTGTGGTTAAGACAATTGTTGACAGAATTAGGACAACCACAGTTGGCACCAACAAAACTAAAAGAGGACAATCAAGGATGTCTTGTTCTTGCTCAGATGGAAAGAGTCAATCCAAGAACCAAGCATATTGATGTGAAATATCATTTCTTGAGAGATCATCAGGAACAAGGAGTCTTGAAGTTAGAGTACTGTCCTACTGAAGAAATGACAGCAGACATTTTCACGAAGGCGTTGAATGCTGATAAACATCAGAGACTAATAAAAAAGTTGGGTTTGATTGAATAAGTCCTTACTGTTGAGAAAGGGTGTTGGCATATGCAACAGATTGGGACTTATTATAAGTGAAAGGAGGACTTTATACTAACCAGACAGCAGATGGCGATAGTGTGTAAAGTTATATACTTGCTGTAAAATGGGGAGGGAAGCTCTCAGTGGTTGGTTGTTTACTTACTTTCGGTTTTGCTTTTCTTCATGAATGTGTTGTCTTCAGTGCACGGACTGTGTGACACTGAATTGTATCTCATGTTTATCCAGTATGAAGTAAATACTGTTTACTCAAGATATCTTGCTAATTGAAGCTTTCCTAAGTACAGCGGTGACTGCAAGAAGACGCACTCTGCAACATTTTCAGCCATACAGACCCCTCAAACTTCAAATGTGGGGTGGTCTAAAAAAAAATGGTTTTGTAAATTTCGTTGTAAAAATGAGAAATCGCTGGTCAAATTTTAACCCTTATAACTTCTTAGTAAAAAAAAATTTTGTTTCCAAAATTGTGCTGATGTAAAGTAGACATGTGGGAAATGTTATTTATTAACTATTTTGTGTCACACAACTCTCTGGTTTAACAGAATAAAAATTCTAAATTTGAAAATTGCAAAATTTTCAAAATTTTAGCCAAATTTCCATTTTTTTCACAAATAAATGCAAAATTATTGACCTAAATTTACCACTAACATGAAGCCCAATATGTCACGAAAAGATCAATCTCAGAACCGTTACGATCCGTTGAAGTGTTCCCGAGTTATTACCTCATAAAGGGACACTGGTCAGAATTGCAAAAAACGGCAAGGTCATTAACCCCTTCATGACCCAGCCTATTTTGACCTCAAAGACCTTGCCGTTTTTTGCAATTCTGACCAGTGTCCCTTTATGAGGTAATAACTCAGGAACGCTTCAATGGATCCTAGCGGTTCTGAGATTGTTTTTTCGTGATATATTGGGCTTCATGTTAGTGGTAAATTTAGGTCAATAAATTCTGTGTTTATTTGTGATAAAAACGGAAATTTGGCGAAAATTTTGAAAATTTCGCAATTTTCACATTTTGAATTTTTATTCTGTTAAACCAGAGAGGTATGTGACACAAAATAGTTAATAAATAACATTTCCCACACGTCTACTTTACATCAGCACAATTTTGGAAACAAAATTTTTTTTTGCTAGGAAGTTATAAGGGTTAAAATTTGACCAGCGATTTCTCATTTTTACAATGAAATTTACAAAACCATTTTTTTTAGGGACCACCTCACATTTAAAGTCAGTTTGAGGGGTCTATATGGCTGAAAATACCTAAAAGTGACACCATTCTAAAAACTGCACCCCTCAAGGTACTCAAAACCACATTCAAGAAGTTTATTAACCCTTCAGGTGCTTCACAGCAGCAGAAGCAACATGGAAGGAAAAAATGAACATTTAACTTTTTAGTCACAAAAATGATTTTTCAGCAACAATTTTTGTATTTTCCCAATGGTAAAAGGAGAAACTGAACCACGAAAGTTGTTGTCCAATTTGTCCTGAGTACGCTGATACCTCATATGTGGGGGTAAACCACTGTTTGGGCGCACGGCAGGGCTTGGAAGGGAAGGAGCGCCATTTGACTTTTTGAATGAAAAATTGGCTGCACTCTTTAGCGGACACCATGTCAAGTTTGGAGAGCCCCCGTGTGCCTAAAAATTGGAGCTCCCCCACAAGTGACCCCATTTTGGAAACTAGACGCCCCAAGGAACTTATCTAGATGCATAGTGAGCCCTTTAAACCCCCAGCTGCTTCACAAATTGATCCGTAAAAATGAAAAAGTACTATTTTTTCACAAAAAAAATTCTTTTAGCCTCAATTTTTTCATTTTCACATGGACAACAGGATAAAATGGATCCTAAAATTTGTTTGGCAATTTCTCCTGAGCACACCGATACCTCACATGTGGGGGTAAACCACTGTTTGGGCACATGGTAAGGCTCGGAAGGGAAGGAGCGCCATTTGACTTTTTGAATGAAAAATTATCTCCATCGTTAGCAGACACCATGTCGCGTTTGGAGAGACCCTGTGTGCTTAAACATTGGAGCTCCCCAACAAGTGACCCCATTTTGGAAACTGGACCCCCCAAGGAACTTATCTGTTGTGAATTCTGTGGCTGAATTCACTCCTGTGGTCACAAGTGGTACTGCAGCTTCTGAGCTTCCTCCCTCAGGTGTTCTGGTGAGCTCGTTGGCTGCTTTGTTATTTAACTCCACCTGATTCTGTCTTCCTTGCTCCTTGTCAATGTTCCAGTGTTGGACCTGAGCTTCTGGATCTTTCCTGTGGCCTGCTGCTCTGCTTAGATAAGTGTTTCTTTGCTTTTGTTGCTACTTTTTCTGTCCAGCTTGTCTATTCGTTTTTGCTGGAAGCTCTGAGACGCAAAGGGTGCACCGCCGTGCCGTTAGTTCGGCACGGTGGGTCTTTTTGCCCCCTTTGCGTGGTTTTTTGCTTTAGGGTTTTTTGTAGACTGCAAAGTTCTCTTTGCTATCCTCGCTCTATCTAGAATATCGGGCCTCACTTTGCTGAATCTATTTCATCCCTACGTTTGTCTTTTCATCTTGCTAACAGTGATTATATGTGGGGGGCTGCCTTTTCCTTTGGGGTATTTCTCTGAGGCAAGTCAGGCTTGTTTTTCTATCTTCAGGCTAGTCAGCTCCTCAGGCTGTGCCGAGTTGCATAGGTAGTGACAGGCGCAATCCACAGCTGCCTTTAGTTGTGCTTAGGATAGGTTCAGGTATTGCGGTCTACAGAGATTCCACGTCTCAGAGCTCGTTCTATTGTTTTTGGGTTATTGTCAGATCACTGCATGTGCTCTGACTGCTGGCACACTGTGTTACTGGATTGCCTTCATAACAGTACAAGAAGCCAACCTAATGATTCTCAATAGAGGGAAAAAAGAAGTTCTGACATCATTTTTTTTTCTCAGCTCTGTGTTCAGTCTTTTTTTTCCCCTAGACATTTGGGTGTTTCAGGACACAGGTGTGGACATGGATATTCAGGGTCTGTGCTCTTCAATGGATAATCTCGTTACAAATGTACAAAGGATTCAAGATACTATTGATCAGAAATCTATGTTAGAACCAAGAATTCCTATTCCTGATTTGTTTTTTGGTGATAGAACTAAGTTTCTTAATTTCAAAAATAATTGTAAACTATTTCTGGCCTTGAAACCTCATTCTTCTGGTAATCCTATTCAACAGGTTTTGATTATTATTTCTTTTTTGCGCGGCGACCCTCAGGACTGGGCATTTTCTCTTGCGCCAGGAGACCCTGCATTGAGTAATGTAAATGCGTTTTTCCTGGCGCTCGGATTGCTTTACGATGAGCCTAATTCAGTGGATCAGGCTGAGAAAAATTTGCTGGCTTTGTGCCAGGGTCAGGATGATATAGAAGTGTATTGTCAGAAATTTAGGAAGTGGTCTGTACTCACTCTGTGGAATGAATCTGCACTGGCAGCTTTGTTCAGAAAGGGTCTCTCTGAGGCTCTTAAGGATGTCATGGTGGGTTTTCCTATGCCTGCTGGTTTGAATGAGTCTATGTCTTTGGCCATTCAGATCGGTCGACGCTTGCTCGAGCGTAAATCTGTGCACCATTTGGCGGTATTGTCTAAGATTAAACCTGAGCCTATGCAGTGCGATAGGACTATGACCAGAGTTGAACGGCAAGAACACAGACGTCTGAATGGTCTGTGTTTCTACTGTGGTGATTCCACTCATGCTATTTCTGATTGTCCTAAGCGCACTAAGTGGTTCGATAGGTCTGCCGTCATTGGTACTGTACAATCCAAATTCCTTCTGTCCATTACCTTGATATGCTCTTTGTCATCGTATTCTGTCATGGCGTTTGTGGATTCAGGCGCTGCCCTGAATCTGATGGATTTGGATTATGCTAAATGTTGTGGGTTTTTCTTGGAGCCTTTGCGGTGTCCTATTCCGTTGAGAGGAATTGATGCTACACCTTTGGCCAAGAATAAACCTCAGTACTGGACCCAGCTGACCATGTGCATGGCTCCTGCACATAAGGAAGTTATTCGCTTTCTGGTGCTACATAATCTGCATGATGTGGTCGTGTTGGGGTTGCCATGGCTGCAAACCCATAATCCAGTATTGGATTGGAACTCTATGTCGGTATCCAGCTGGGGTTGTCAGGGGGTACATGGTGATGTTCCATTTTTGTCTATTTCGTCATCCACTCCTTCTGAGTTCCCAGAGTTCTTGTCTGATTATCAGGATGTATTTGAAGAGCCCAAGTCCGATGCCCTACCTCCGCATAGGGATTGTGATTGTGCTATCAATTTGATTCCTGGTAGTAAATTCCCTAAAGGTCGATTATTTAATTTATCTGTGCCTGAACACTCCGCTATGCGCAGTTATGTGAAGGAATCCCTGGAGAAGGGACATATTCGCCCATCGTCATCACCACTGGGAGCAGGGTTCTTTTTTGTAGCCAAGAAGGATGGTTCGCTGAGACCATGTATTGATTACCGCCTTCTTAATAAGATCACTGTTAAATTTCAGTATCCCTTGCCATTGTTATCTGACTTGTTTGCTCGGATTAAGGGGGCTAGTTGGTTCACTAAGATAGATCTTCGTGGTGCGTATAATCTGGTGAGAATCAGGCAAGGAGATGAATGGAAAACTGCATTTAATACGCCCGAGGGTCATTTTGAGTATCTAGTGATGCCGTTCGGACTTGCCAATGCTCCATCTGTGTTTCAGTCTTTTATGCATGACATCTTCCGTGAGTATCTGGATAAATTCCTGATTGTTTACTTGGATGACATTTTGATCTTCTCAGATGATTGGGACTCTCATGTGAAGCAGGTCAGAATGGTTTTCCAGGTCCTGCGTGCTAATTCTTTGTTTGTGAAGGGATCAAAGTGTCTCTTCGGTGTGCAGAAAGTTTCATTTTTGGGGTTCATCTTTTCCCCTTCTACTATCGAGATGGATCCGGTTAAGGTCCAAGCCATCCAGGATTGGACTCAGCCGACATCTCTGAAAAGTCTGCAAAAATTCCTGGGCTTTGCTAATTTTTATCGTCGCTTCATCTTTAATTTTTCTAGCATTGCCAAACCATTGACCGATTTGACCAAGAAGGGTGCTGATTTGGTTAATTGGTCTTCTGCTGCTGTGGAAGCTTTTCAGGAGTTGAAGCATCGTTTTTGTTCAGCCCCTGTGTTGTGTCAACCAGATGTTTCTCTTCCGTTCCAGGTCGAGGTTGATGCTTCTGAGATTGGAGCAGGGGCGGTTTTGTCACAGAGAGGTTCTGGTTGCTCAGTGTTGAAACCATGTGCTTTCTTTTCCAGGAAGTTTTCGGCTGCTGAGCGTAATTATGATGTGGGCAACCGAGAGTTGCTGGCCATGAAGTGGGCATTCGAGGAATGGCGTCATTGGCTTGAAGGAGCTAAGCATCGCGTGGTGGTATTGACTGATCATAAGAACCTTACTTATCTCGAGTCTGCCAAGCGCTTGAATCCTAGACAGGCCCGTTGGTCGTTATTTTTTGCCCGCTTCGATTTTGTGATTTCGTACCTTCCGGGCTCTAAAAATGTGAAGGCGGATGCTCTGTCTAGGAGTTTTGTGCCCGACTCTCCGGGTTCATCTGAGCCGGCGAGTATCCTCAAGGAAGGAGTCATTGTGTCTGCCATCTCCCCTGATTTGCGGCGAGTGTTGCTAAAATTTCAGGCGAATAAACCTGATCGTTGTCCGGCGGAGAAACTGTTCGTCCCTGATAGGTGGACTACTAAAATTATCTCTGAACTTCATTGTTCGGTGTTGGCTGGTCATCCTGGAATCTTTGGTACCAGAGAGTTAGTGGCTAGATCCTTCTGGTGGCCATCTCTGTCACGGGATGTACGTACTTTTGTGCAGTCCTGTGGGATTTGTGCTAGGGCTAAGCCCTGCTGTTCACGTGCCAGTGGGTTGCTTTTGCCCTTGCCGGTCCCAAAGAGGCCTTGGACACATATTTCAATGGATTTCATTTCTGACCTTCCCGTTTCTCAAAAGATGTCAGTCATTTGGGTGGTCTGTGATCGCTTTTCTAAAATGGTCCATCTGGTGCCCTTGGTTAAATTGCCTTCCTCCTCTGATTTGGTGCCTTTGTTCTTCCAGCATGTGGTTCGTTTGCATGGCATTCCTGAGAATATTGTTTCTGACAGAGGTTCCCAGTTTGTTTCGAGGTTTTGGCAAGCCTTTTGTGGCAGGATGGGCATTGACCTGTCTTTTTCCTCGGCTTTCCATCCTCAGACTAATGGCCAGACCGAACGAACCAATCAGACCTTGGAGACATATCTGAGATGTTTTGTTTCTGCAGACCAGGATGATTGGGTGTCCTTTTTGCCGTTGGCTGAGTTCGCCCTTAATAATCGGGCCAGCTCGGCTACCTTGGTCTCTCTATTTTTCTGCAATTCTGGGTTCCATCCTCGTTTCTCTTCAGGACAGGTTGAGTCTTCGGACTGTCCTGGTGTGGATTCTGTGGTGGACAGGTTGCAGCAGATCTGGACTCAGGTAGTGGACAATTTGGCCTTGTCCCAGGAGAAGGCTCAACTTTTCGCTAATCGCAGACGCCGTGTGGGTCCCCGACTTCGTGTTGGGGATCTGGTTTGGTTATCTTCTCGTCATATTCCTATGAAGGTTTCCTCTCCTAAATTTAAACCTCATTTTATTGGTCCGTATAGGATTTCTGAGATTCTCAATCCTGTGTCTTTTCGTCTGACCCTCCCAGACTCCTTTTCCATACATAATGTATTCCATAGGTCGTTGTTGCGGAGATACGTGGCACCTATGGTTCCATCTGTTGAACCTCCTGCCCCGGTTTTGGTGGAGGGAGAATTGGAGTATATTGTGGAGAAAATTTTGGATTCTCGTGTTTCTAGACGGAAACTCCAGTATCTGGTTAAATGGAAGGGTTATGGTCAGGAAGATAATTCCTGGGTTTTTGCCTCTGATGTCCATGCTCCAGATCTTGTTCGTGCCTTTCATGTGGCTCATCCTGGTCGGCCTGGGGGCTCTGGTGAGGGTTCGGTGACCCCTCCTCAAGGGGGGGGTACTGTTGTGAATTCTGTGGCTGAATTCACTCCTGTGGTCACAAGTGGTACTGCAGCTTCTGAGCTTCCTCCCTCAGGTGTTCTGGTGAGCTCGTTGGCTGCTTTGTTATTTAACTCCACCTGATTCTGTCTTCCTTGCTCCTTGTCAATGTTCCAGTGTTGGACCTGAGCTTCTGGATCTTTCCTGTGGCCTGCTGCTCTGCTTAGATAAGTGTTTCTTTGCTTTTGTTGCTACTTTTTCTGTCCAGCTTGTCTATTCGTTTTTGCTGGAAGCTCTGAGACGCAAAGGGTGCACCGCCGTGCCGTTAGTTCGGCACGGTGGGTCTTTTTGCCCCCTTTGCGTGGTTTTTTGCTTTAGGGTTTTTTGTAGACTGCAAAGTTCTCTTTGCTATCCTCGCTCTATCTAGAATATCGGGCCTCACTTTGCTGAATCTATTTCATCCCTACGTTTGTCTTTTCATCTTGCTAACAGTCATTATATGTGGGGGGCTGCCTTTTCCTTTGGGGTATTTCTCTGAGGCAAGTCAGGCTTGTTTTTCTATCTTCAGGCTAGTCAGCTCCTCAGGCTGTGCCGAGTTGCATAGGTAGTGACAGGCGCAATCCACAGCTGCCTTTAGTTGTGTTTAGGATAGGTTCAGGTATTGCGGTCTACAGAGATTCCACGTCTCAGAGCTCGTTCTATTTTTTTTGGGTTATTGTCAGATCACTGCATGTGCTCTGACTGCTGGCACACTGTGTTACTGGATTGCCTTCATAACACTTATCTAGATGCCTAGTGAGCACTTTAAACCCTCAGGTGCTTCACAAATTGATCCGTAAAAATGAAAAAGTACTTTTTTTTCACAAAAAATTTATTTTCGCCTCAATTTTTTCATTTTCACATGGGCAATAGGATAAAATGGATCCTAAAATTTGTTGAGCAATTTCTCCCGAGTACGCCGATACCTCATATGTGGGGGTAAACCACTGTTTGGGCACACGGCAGGGCTCAGAAGGGAAGGCGCACCTTTTGACTTTTTGAATGGAAAATTAGCTCCATTTGTTAGCGGACACCATGTCGCATTTGGAGAGCCCCTGTGTGCCTATGCAATAGAGCTCCCCCACAAGTGACCCCATTTTGGAAACTAGACCCCCCAAGGAACTTATCTAGATGCATACTGAGCACTTTAAACCCCCAGGTGCTTCACAGAAGTTTATAATGCAGGGCCATGAAAACAAAAAATAATTTTTCTTTTCTCAAAAATGATTTTTAGCCTGGAATTTCCTATTTTGCCAATGGTAATAGGAGAAATTGGACCACAAATGTTGTTGTCCAGTTTGTCCTGAGTACGCAGATACCCCATATGTGGGGGTAAACCACTGTTTGGGCGCACGGCAGGGCTCAGAAGGGAAGGCACGCCATTTGGCTTTTTAAATGGAAAATTAGCTCCAATCATTAGCGGACACCATGTCGCGTTTGGAGAGCCCCTGTGTGCCTAAACATTAGAGATCCCCCACAAATGACCCCATTTTGGAAACTAGACCCCCAAAGGAACTAATCTAGATGTGTGGTGAGCACTTTGAACCCTCAAGTGCTTCACAGAAGTTTATAACGCAGAGCCATGAAAATAAAAATAAAAAATTCTTTTCTCAAAAATGATTTTTTAGCCCGCAATTTTTTATTTTCCCAAGGGTAACAGGAGAAATTTGACCCCAAAAGTTGTTGTCCAGTTTCTCCTGAGTACGCTGATACCCAATATGTGGGGGTAAACCACTGTTTAGGCACATGCTGGGGCTCGGAAGTGAAGTAGTGACGTTTTGAAATGCAGACTTTGATGGAATGCTCTGCGGGCGTCACGTTGCGTTTGCAGAGCCCCTGATGTGGCTAAACAGTAGAAACCCACCACAAGTGACCCCATTTTGGAAACTAGACCCCGAAAGGAACTTATCTAGATGTGAGGTGAGCACTTTGAACCCCCAAGTGCTTCACAGAAGTTCATAACACAGAGCAGTGAAAATAATAAATACGTTTTCTTTCCTCAAAAATAATTTTTTAGCCCAGAATTTTTTATTTTCCCAATGGTTACAGGAGAAATTGGACCACAAATGTTGTTGTCCAGTTTCTCCTGAGTACGCTGATACCCCATGTGTGGGGGTAAACCACTGTTTGGGCACACGTGGGGGCTCAGAAGGGAAGTAGTGACTTTTGAAATGCAGACTTTGATGGAATGGTCTGCGGGCGTCACGTTGCGTTTGCAGAGCCCCTGGTGTGCCTAAACAGTAGAAACCCCACACAAGTGACCCCATTTTGGAAACTAGACCCCCAAAGGAACTTATCTAGATATGTGGTGAGCACTTTCAACCCCCAAGTGCTTTACAGAAGTTTATAACACAGAGCCGTGAAAATAATAAATACGTTTTCTTTCCTCAAAAATAATTTTTTAGCCCAGAATTTTTTATTTTCCCAAGGGTTACAGGAGAAATTGGACCCCAAAAGTTGTTGTCCAGTTTCTCCTGAGTACGCTGATACCCCATGTGTGGGGGTAAACCACTGTTTGGGCACACGTCAGGGCTCAGAAGGGAAGTAGTGACTTTTGAAATGCAGACTTTGATGGAATGGTCTGCGGACGTCATGTTGCGTTTGCAGAGCCCCTGGTGTGCCTAAACAGTAGAAACCCCCCACAAGTGACCCCATTTTGGAAACTAGACCCCACAAGGTACTTATCTAGATATGTGGTGAGCACTTTGAACCCCCAAGTGCTTCACTGACGTTTACAACGCAGAGCCGTGAAAATAAAAAATCATTTTTCTTTCCTCAAAAATGATGTTTTAGCAAGCAATTTTTTATTTTCTCAAGGGTAACAGGAGAAATTGGACCCAAGTAATTGTTGCGCAGTTTGTCCTGAGTATGCTGGTACCCCATATGTGGGGGTAAACCACTGTTTGGGCACACGTCGGGGCTCGGAAGTGAGGGAGCACCATTTGACTTTTTGAATACAAGATTGGCTGGAATCAATGGTGGCGCCATAATGTGCCTAAACAGTGGAAACCCCTCAATTCTAACTCCAACACTAACCCCAACACACCCCTAACTCTAATCCCAACTGTAGCCATAACCCTAATCACAACCCTAACCCCAACACACCCGTAACCCCAACACACCCCTAACCCTAACCACAACCCTAATTCCAACCCAACCCTAGCCCTAAGGCTATGTGCCCACGTTGCGGATTCGTATGAGATTTTTCAGCACCATTTTTGAAAAATCCACGGGTAAAAGGCACTGCGTTTTACCTGCGGATTTACCGCGGATTTCCAGTGTTTTTTGTCCGGATTTCACCTGCGGATTCCTATTGAGGAACAGGTGTAAAACGCTGCGGAATCCGCACAAAGAATTGACATGCTGCGGAAAATACAACGCAGCGTTCCCGCGCGGTATTTTCCGCACCATGGGCACAGCGGATTTGGCTTTCCATATGTTTACATGGTACTGTAAACCTGATGGAACACTGCTGCGAATCCGCAGCGGCCAATCCGCTGCGGATCCGCAGCGGCCAATCCGCACCGTGTGCACATAGCCTAATTCTAACGGAATCCGCAGCAGTTTCCCATGAGATTACAGTTCAATGCAAACCTATGGGAAACAAAAATCGCTGTACACATGCTGCAGAAAAACTGCACGGAAACGCAGCGGTTTACATTCCGCAGCATGTCACTTCTTTCTGCGGATTCCGCAGCGGTTTTACAACTGCTCAAATAGAAAATCGCTGTTGTAAAACCTCATTGAAATGCGCAGAAAAAACGCGGTAAATCCGCCATAAATCCGCAGCGGTTTAGCACTGCAGATTTATCAAATCCGCAGCGGAAAAATCCGCAGAGGACCAGAATACGTGTGCACATACCGAAACCCTAACCCTACCCCTAACCCTACCCCTAACCCTACCCCTAACCCTAACCCTAGTTCTTACCCCAACCTTAGTGGAAAAAAAAAATATTTTTTTTATTGTCCCTACCTATGGGAGTGACAAAGGGGGGGGGGGTCATTTACTTTTTTTATTTTGATCACTGAGATAGATTATATCTCAGTGATCAAAATTCACTCTGGAACGAATCTGCCGGCCGGCAGATTTGGCGGGCGCACTGCGCATGCGCCCGCCATTTTGGAAGATGGCGGCGCCCAGGAAAGAAGACGGACGGTCCCCGGGAGGCCAGGTAAGTATAAGGGGGGGGAGATCAGGGCACGGGGGGGGCATCGGAGCACGGGGGAGTGGATCGGAACACGGGGGGTGGATTGGAGCGCGGAGTGGGGGATCGCTGTGCGGGCGGGTGGATCGGAGCACGGGGGGGGGATCGCTGTGCGGGGGTGGGATCGCTGTGCGGGGG
Organism: Ranitomeya imitator; assembly: GCF_032444005.1. Lineage (NCBI taxonomy): Eukaryota > Metazoa > Chordata > Amphibia > Anura > Dendrobatidae > Ranitomeya > Ranitomeya imitator. The sequence continues at coordinate 395,246,422 of NC_091283.1, forward strand.
GTGGGATCGGAGTGCGGGGGGTTTGATTGGAGCACGGGGGGTGTGATTGGAGCACGGGGGGAGTGGGCAGGAGGACGGGGGAGCGGAGCACAGGACCGAGGGGAGCGGACCACAGATCGGGGGGCTAGGGGGGCGATCGGAGGGGTGGGGTAGGTTCACATTAGTGTGTCCAGCCATGGCCGATGATATTGCAGCATCGGCCATGGCTGGATTGTAATATTTCACCATTTTTTTAGGTGAAATATTACAAATCGCTCTGATTGGCAGTTTCACTTTCAACAGCCAATCAGAGCGATCGTAGCCACGAGGGGGTGAAGCCACCCCCCCTGGGCTAAACTACCACTCCCCCTGTCCTTGCAGATCGGGTGAAATGGGAGTTAACCCTTTCACCCGATCTGCAGGGACGCGATCTTTCCATGACGCATATGCTGCGTCATGAGTCGGAATGGCACCGACTTTCATGACGCAGCGTATGCGTCAAAGGTCGGGAAGGGGTTAAGGTCAAAATAGGCTGGGTCATGAAGGGGTTAAGGTGTTTATTATACAAGTTAGATTCAAGGAGTTAATATTCGACTCCGAAAACATATACAGGTACATTACATTACAAATACATAACATTACAGGTACAATTTATTTACAGGTTAAACCATTTCATCTTGCCATGACACACGTCCACTATTAGAAACAAAATAGGCTGCAAACTTATCCCTCATTTGGGCAACTTCAACTGTAGACCTGAGAAGGTGATGTTGGTAATCCTGCAATGTGGTATTAACAGTTTCCTCAAGTTCAAAGTTGGGTTGCTCTTTTGACAGGATGTAGTTATACAGAAAAACACATGCTTTCACAAATTCATCAATTGTCTATATTTTTAGATTTATGGCTGTGTACAAAATGTGCCATTTAGATGCCAGCAAACCAAAGGCACACTCCACAGTTCTTTGTGCCCTTGTCAGTCAGTTGTTGAAAATCCTTTTTGTGTGACTCAAGTCCAGACTTGAGTACGGTTTTAGAAGGTTACCAGACATTTGAAAGGCGTCATCACCAACAATACCAAACGGCATTGGCGGTCCTTCAATGTTAGGAAGAGGTTGTGGCGGGGAAATTTAAAATCATTCCCATACAATCGTTGTCCCATGTCCGAGTGTTTGAAAGTCTGTGAGTCATTTCCTCCTCCAAATGAGCCAACGGCAACAAATCAACATTCAGCTTCTGCAAATGCCATCAGAACAATGGAAAAGTATTTTTATAATTGAAGTATTCAGATCCACTTCCTGCAGGTTGCAGAATCCAAATATGTTTGCCATCCACAGCCCCCACACAGTTAGGAAAATTACACACTTCATTGAATTTAGCAGCATTTTTCATCCAAAGTTCAGCTGTGGGTCAAGGGAGGAAGTCGGCATGCAGAACATCACACAATGCATGACAAGTGTCTCCAACAATCCCAGAAAGGGTGGACAGTCCAATTCGAAACTGAAAAGGTAGAGATCTTAAGGTCTCTTCGGTAACCAGGAATCTGCAGAACAGACAAAGGAACAAATAAATCAGTACATGGCTTTTGTAACAATAATAGTAAAGACAGGTGTTTATTGTTCAAAATTACGTACCTTATGGTCACCAACAGACGTTCCTCAGCAGGAATTGTGGTATGTAGTTCGGTGTCATGCCTGCTAATGTATTCTCGGACACGTTGCAGCAAATCATCGAAGCTGAGTTGCGACATCCTGGTGTAGTCAAAAAACTTTGCCGGGTTTTCATGAAGCTCTGTGTACAATGAGTGGTAGGCGCCACGGCTCTGTCGGAGTTCAACAATGGGTTGTTGCCAAAAGCGACGAGGATGTCTTCTCCATCTTTCTCTTCTCCTTTCTTCCTCACAAGCCACAGCGAAAGAAAAAGCCAATTTCAAAGATAAATCCAGATTCATATTGAAGCTCTCCACGCTCTCCACCTTGCAGCAGCAGCATCCAAAGGAGCGAATTTCTGCTCTGCAATGTCTCTATATATAGAAAATCCATAAGCCACACCCATTGGGAAATAACTTATGCATGCGCATAAACAACACAAATGCATGCAAAAACGTATACAAACGCAAGCAATCGCAGCGTTTTTTGACATCATGCATAAGAACATGCGGATAGAAAACGCTGTGTTCACATGCGTTTGCACATGCAGTCGATACTCTGCGGACACATACGCAAATGTGAACTTAGCCTTACAAAGGTTTGGTCCTTTGGACAATTTTTTCAGGCTGATTTCAGAAATTACTTCAGATTTTTTCTATCACATAAGGTTTTTGAGAAATGATACGAAACATTATAATATTCTGTTATAATGCAAATAACACGGATTACACTGCGCAACAAATTTCAGTGAAGTTCTTGTCCCCTGAGAAAATGTTAATGTATCTTATAGATTTTAATATGCTGAGCATGAATATGTGCTCCAAAAGTCTGCATCACGTAAGGTTTTTAACCCCTTCATGACCGGAGCTTTTTCATTTTCGTTTTTCGCTCCCCTTCTTTCCAGAGCCATAACTTTTTTATTTTTCCATTAATATGGCTGTGGGATGAGCTGACATTTTTAATGATGCCACGTTTATGCAGATACATTCTTTTTATTGCCTGTTATAGCATGCCAAATGTAAAAAAAAAGAGTGTTTAAAAATATAAAAAAATAAAAGTTCAAATCACCCGATCGCGTTCGGAATCAACCGATCTATCAATAAAAAAAAGAATTGCCATGATCATTAAACGGCATAGAGATAAAAATAATCAAAATGTCAAAATTACTTTTTTTTTGGTCGCCGTGACATTGCATTAAAATGCAAAAAAGGGCAATCAAAAGAACGTATTTGCACAAAAACGTCAGCTCGTCCCCCAAAAAATAAACCTTCACACGGCCATATTGACGGAAAAATATGTGCTTGTTTAGTGACGTTTAACTGGACACAGCACTCAGTACTTGTTTGTGCTGTTCCTCTCTGTGGAGTAACAGAGCTTGGGAACTCAACCTCCTGTTCACACTGAGTGGCGTTAACTCTGTGTGTACAAGCAATCGCTCGCTGTGTGTTCCGTCATTGTTCTCTAGCAGCAGTTATTCATCTCTGCATGGTGGACCCCAAGTTGCGATTGCACTTTATTATTACGGTAATTTTATTTAGTGCAATCCGCCAAACCTAACACAATGTCACATTTGGCAGAGCTCCTATGGTGCCAGAACAGCAGAACCCCCCATTTGCCACCTCATTTTACAAAATGCTCATCTCAATTAATGAATCTAGGGGTGCAGTAATCACAATGACACCACAGCTGTGTTATACCATTGGGCAGTGAAGAAAAAATACTTACATTTCTACTACAAAAATTTAGTTTTAGCCCCAGATTTTACATTGTCACACAATGAAATGGGTAAAAATGGCACCAACATTTGTCACACAATTTCTGCTGAACGTGGCAATACTCCATATGTGGTTTTACAGGATTGCATAGCAACACGTCGAGGTTTGGGAGGGAAGGAGCGCTATTTGACTCTTGGTGAAAATATTATCATAGAATAGTTTCTGGGCTCCATATATATACCCCTAAGTGCCAGAGGAGCAGAATCCCCCTCAAGTGTCCCCACTATGGAAACTACACCCCCTTGAGAATTTATCTACAGGTGTGATGATTTTGACTCCGTGGGTGTTTTCCAGAAACAAGCAGCACTGGATGTAGCTGAGTGAAAATTGCAAATCTGCCAGTGTAGTGCCCATACATTGTAGTGTCCAGTATGTTGTAGTTACCAGGACTTTGTTGTGACCATACATTGTGCCCAGCTCGTACTTCTGGAGACATGCACCCGTAAATTAGGTGGGCTCACATCACTACAGAAATGCCAAGCGTGGATGCTGACTATGGTTTATGTGCGGCGCCCCAGGGTCCTGGTTGTGGCAGTGGTATTGCTTTCCTCTCAGGGAGAGTGATGCTACGTTTGGAGGCAAAGAAGGATAACTGCATCCAGGTATCACAAACATGCAACACATTTTACACTCCAGACCACCAGGGGGAGCTTCTGCTCCTATTTATTAGGTCACTCCCCACATACAGGTCCTTCTCAAAAAATTAGCATATAGTGTTAAATTTCATTATTTACCATAATGTAATGATTACAATTAAACTTTCATATATTATAGATTCATTATCCACTAACTGAAATTTGTCAGGTCTTTTATTGTTTTAATACTGATGATTTTGGCATACAACTCCTGATAACCCAAAAAAACTGTCTCAATAAATTAGCATATCAAGAAAAGGTTCTCTAAACGACCTATTACCCTAATCTTCTGAATCAACTAATTAACTCTAAACACATGCAAAAGATACCTGAGGCTTTTATGAACTCCCTGCCTGGTTCATTACTCAAAACCCCCATCATGGGTAAGACTAGCGACCTGACAGATGTCAAGAAGGCCATCATTGACACCCTCAAGCAAGAGGGTAAGACCCAGAAAGAAATTTCTCAACAAATAGGCTGTTCCCAGAGTGCTGTATCAAGGCACCTCAATGGTAAGTCTGTTGGAAGGAAACAATGTGGCAGAAAACGCTGTACAACGAGAAGAGGAGACCGGACCCTGAGGAAGATTGTGGAGAAGGACCGATTCCAGACCTTGGGGAACCTGAGGAAGCAGTGGACTGAGTCTGGTGTGGAAACATCCAGAGCCACCGTGCACAGGCGTGTGCAGGAAATGGGCTACAGGTGCCGCATTCCCCAGGTAAAGCCACTTTTGAACCATAAACAGCGGCAGAGGCGCCTGACCTGGGCTACAGAGAAGCAGCACTGGACTGTTGCTAAGTGGTCCCAAGTACTTTTTTCTGATGAAAGCAAATTTTGCATGTCATTCGGAAATCAAGGTGCCAGAGTCTGGAGGAAGACTGGGGAGAAGGAAATGCCAAAATGCCTGAAGTCCAGTGTCAAGTACCCACAGTCAGTGATGGTGTGGGGTGCCATGTCAGCTGCTGGTGTTGGTCCACTGTGCTTCATCAAGGGCAGGGTCAATGCAGCTAGCTATCAGGAGATTTTGGAGCACTTCATGCTTCCATCGGCTGAAATGCTTTATGGAGATGAAGATTTCATTTTTCAGCACGACCTGGCACCTGCTCACAGTGCCAAAACCACTGGTAAATGGTTTACTGACTATGGTATTACTGTGCTCAATTGGCCTGCCAACTCTCCTGACCTGAACCCCATAGAGAATCTGTGGGATATTGTGAAGAGAAAGTTGAGAGACGCAAGACCCAACACTCTGGATGAGCTTAAGGCCGCTATTGAAGCATCCTGGGCCTCCATAACATCTCAGCAGTGTCACAGGCTGATTGCCTCCATGCCACGCCGCATTGAAGCAGTCATTTCTGCCAAAGGATTCCCGACCAAGTATTGAGTGCATAACTGAACATTATTATTTGATGTTTTTTTTGTTTGTTATTAAAAAACACTTTTATTTGATTGGATGGGTGAAATATGCTAATTTATTGAGACAGGTTTTTTGGGTTATCAGGAGTTGTATGCCAAAATCATCAGTATTAAAACAATAAAAGACCTGACAAATTTCAGTTGGTGGATAATGAATCTATAATATATGAAAGTTTAATTGTAATCATTACATTATGGTAAATAATGAAATTTAACACTATATGCTAATTTTTTGAGAAGGACCTGTATATATAACTGGTAGTCTGTAGGGAAAGTTAGTTAGTTCCAGACAGGAGTCAGTTCCTGACAGAGCTCCAGTCAGGAGTTCTGTTAGTTCCAGACCAGAGTCTGAGGAGGACAGAAGGTCAAAGGAGGTCAAGTCACCAGTCATACGGGTTTTGTCCTATCCTATACGGGGGCAGAGAGAGCGAAACATCGCATCTGTGAGACCCTTATGTGAAGCCATAGGCAGTAAGGCACTACACAACCGCAGCACAAGGGAAGGCTACTGATTTCCACCTGGACAAGGGAACTCTGGACTTGCCTCCAAACCGGCCGGACTCTGCCTGCCCTGTGATCTGGTGCCCTGGACTGTGGATTCTGAAGTCTTCAGTAAAGGTAAAGAGACTGCAACCTTATGTCCTCGTTCTTCTCTGCGCCATTCACCATACCACCACCTACACACTGGAAAGCCCTGGGGACATACTTCACCTGTGGGAAGGTATACCATCTAGCTGCCATAACATCACCCCAGCGGACCCCTTAAAGCAGCGTCGGTCACCCTGACTGAATACCACAGGTGACGTCACGAACATAAACTCTATCCCTTTAAAGACCTTTCCTCTTTTATACGGACGTCCCAGGGCCACGGACCGGGTCAGCCACCGTGACATCTGTTGTGAATTCTGCTCTTGGGTTCCCTCCAGTGGTTGTAGGTGGGAATGCAGTTGTCTCTGAGTTGCAGTCCTGGCCAGGTGTATCTGCTGATTGCAGTTCTGACTAGGATATTTAGGTGTGCAGGATTCATTAGTCCTTGCCAGTTGTCAATGTTTCTTGTGAAGTGTTGGATCACTTTCTGGCTTCTCCTGCTTAGCTGCCAATTCAGCAAAGATAAGTGTCTGGTTTTTGTTTCTGTGGCACACATGCAGTGTGCTTATAGTCTGTGCTATTCATTTTGTTTTTCTATTGGACAGCTCAGACTGTGTCAGTGTTTTCTCAGTCTTGTTGGATTCTCTGGAGTTGCAGATATACGCTCCACATCTTTAGTTAGATGGTGGAGTTTTTGTATTTTCTGCTGTGGGTATTTTTGGAAGGATTTTTAATACTGACCGCTTAGTATCCTGTCCTATCCTTTCCTATTTAGCTAGTGTGTGCCTCATTTGCTAAATCTTGTTTCCTGCCTGCGTGTGTCTTTTCCTCTACTACTCACAGTCAATATTTGTGGGGGGCTGCCTATCCTTTGGGGTTCTGCTCTGAGGCAAGGTAGAAATTCCTATTTCCATCTATAGGGGTATTTAGTCCTCTGGCTGTGTCGAGGTGTCTAGGTTTTGTTAGGCACACCCCACGGCTACTTCTAGTTGCGGTGTTAAGTTTAAGGTTTGCGGTCAGTATAGTTACCACCTACTCCAGTGAAAGTTATTCATGCTGCTCCAAGGTCACCTGATCATAACAGACATCCCCATGTGAACCGCAGGACCTGGTACAGAGTACCCCACGGCCCTTGGGGGCGATCCATATGCACACTGTGGGGCTCACAAGGGAGGGGGCATTTGGATTTGAGAGCACAGGATTCGCTGGATTTGTTTTGGGGGAGTAGGGAATCATATTGCTTTTTACAGAGCCTGTGTGTCATCATTAACGTAGAAGCCAACTATATTTACTATAGCAGATGATGAACCTGAGTGGGGACGACTTTTTTTGTGGATTGAGCTGACTCTTTTGTTGGGAACATTTTACATAACATTTGGGATCACATTTATCCTGCACTATGCGCTGAGCACTTACTTTGTGGTTTCCATCTAAATGTACAAGTGATGTGATTTAGATGAAACCCCCGAGGGATCCATTCACTATATAATGAGGCACCGACAAAGAACAGAAAACCGAGATATGGTTAGAGAAGTAAGTTTCCAGCACTACTATGACTTTACTACCCTGAATTTCGATCCTTTACACTACCTTGGTGTTACATACCCTAAAACACCTTAGTTAGCATTTACCTTTATATTCTCATACTATTTATATAGCACCATTGAATCCATGGTGCTGTACTTGATATGTGTCTGAGTCGCCCGCCAGGGCCTGGGGTACTCGGCACCGGGTCCGGTCGCAGTTAAAGGGGTGGTCACGGTGGCAGTGACCCGGTCCGTGCCTTGGGAACTCAAATTTGAGGGAATTGTCTTTTTAAGGTTTTAATAAAGTCTATATACAGACTCTTTATACCACAGAGTGGGACCCGGGCCTACCCAAACTAGGGGAGGGCAGAGATCAGGGTTCTGTGGCAGCTGGACATGTGGACAAGGAAAGAGACATGTAGGACTTGATTACACCGCACAACTTCAGGTATAGAGAAATTAAAGTTTACTAAAGTAAAGTCACACAGTACATAAACCAAACATGACTATGCCAGGCTCCCGATTCCACACCTCCCAGAAGGGTACCACCCAGTGGACCCAAAGGTGACGTTTCCCACAGGTGAAGCGTGGTCCCCAGGGCTCCCAAGGTGTGTGGCAAGGATGGTTGGTCGCCGGTGAATAAGTAGAGGATGCAGGATTGCAATTTTTACCTGGTTTACTGATGTTGCAGACCACAGTCCAGGGTACCAGGTACAGGTAGAGATGGAGTCCAGGCAGCCTGCAAACAAGTAGGGATCCCTTTGGCAGGTCAGGTTGGGACCTTCCACTTATGCGCTGGTTTCTAGTCCCTTGCTACCTGTAGTCCTAACAAGGAACACTTTCTCTCCAGCACCTGCACGGTATGCATCTTGAGCCATACTCTTGGGGACCTTGACACGTTAACTCCAGGCTCTAAAATGCTGCTGTACCTCAGGTTTGGTGTGGGCAGGTCACGTTAAGCTCTCTGCCCTCCGGTTCTGCTGGGGGGCTTGCAGTTCCCGATGCCCAGTTTCTGTGCTCTGGCTTAAAGAAGGCCCACTCGCAGCCTCCTCTAGCCCTTGATCTCTCCTCTGCTCCTTCCCTGTCTCTGTTCATTCTCAACTGAACTGGCTCCTCCTCCAGACCAGGATGGATATAGGAAGCTGCCCTAAAACCGGGTTTTGAGCTTCCCCTCTTGGTCTGGAGCCAGAATGTGTTGAATGCAAGATTACCTGCCAAAGGTGATCCCTCCTGTCTCCAGGCATAGCACTACCCTCCCCGAGAGGAGGTCAGCATCACTATGATACCCGAATTCCTGGGGTGCCACATGTCTGTATAATACTTTTCCATCCTTTGTGGATTTTACATGCTCCCCTTGACATCATATGTGAACTAATATATCCATTTTGCATTAGCATGTATACTTCAGATTTTTTTGCCGTATATTCATGGTCACATATGTCCCTTTTCTTGCTTCTGGCGCTTTGTACTTTATTGATATATTTATGTGTACAATTATTCCTCTATAATACCTGCGGGCTGCGGCTGTGTTTGTAGTTATAACGGATTACTCATTTTAAATGTTTATTTTATTATTTTTGTGAGCACCAACTATGCCACCACATGCCCTTGTAGTAGTTAATGAAGGCAATTTTATTTACATTTCTTTATAGTCCTGACATTTTGAAACTTACTTCTCTAACCATGTCTTAGTTTTCTGTTGTTTGTCAGTTTCTCCTGTTTATCCAAGTGCTTTTCTTCCATTTGTCCATACTGACACCACTAAGTATTTAACTTTTATTTACATATTTATTATAATACTAGATGGTGGCCCGATTCTAACACATCGGGTAGTCTAGAATATGCATGTCCACGTAGTATATTGCCCAGCGACGTAGTATATTGCCCAGCCACATAGTATATTGCCCAGCCACGTAGTATATTGCCCAGTTACGTAGTATATTGCCCATTTACGTAGTATATTGGCCAGCGACGTAGTATATTGCCCAGTCACGTAGTATATTGCCCAGTCACGTAGTATATTGCCCAGTCACATAGTATATTGCCCAGTCACGTAGTATATGCCCAGCCAAGTAGTATACAGCACAGAGCCACATAGTATATTGCACAGCGATGTAGTATACAGCAGAGCCACGTAGTATATTGCCCAGTGACGTAGTATATTGTCCAGACACGTAGGATACAGCACAGAGCCACGTAGTATATTGCACAGCGACGTAGTATATTGCCCAGTGACGTAGTATATTGCACAGCGACGTAGTATACAGCACAGAGGCACGTAGTATATTGCCCAGTGACGCCACGTATGTCACAGGTTAAAAAAAATAAAAAATAAACATACTCACCTAACGATCCGAGGGCCCCTTGTAGTTTAATATACTCACCATTCTCGTCGCTACTCCACTGCGTCCCGTCTCTCCGCCTCCTGGGATCCTGTGCAGATGGGCGCGCGGCTGCCGCCATCTTGCGTTCCCAGGATGCTTTGTGAAATTACCCATATGACTTAGCGGTCTCGCGAGACCGCTAAGTCCTGTGGGTAATTTCGCAAAGCATCGCTGGGAAAGGAAGATGGCGGCAGGATCGAGCGACTCAGCGGACAATGGAGGGTGGGTATAGCAGGTTTTTTGTTTTTTTACTATTTTTAACATTACTTTTTTTTTACTATTGATGCCGCATAGGCAGCATCAATAGTAAAAGGTTGGGGACACACAGGGTTATTAGTGGCGGTAACGGAATGCGTTACCCGCGGCAACGCGGTCCGTTACCGCCGGCATTAACCCTGTGTTAGCGGTGACGGGAGGGGAGTATGGAGCAGGCGCCAGGGACACTGACTGCGGGGAGTAAGCAGCGGAGCGCCGGGGATACTGACTGCGGGGAGCGGAGAACCGGGCACACTGACTGCGGGGAGCGGAGCGCCGGGGACACTGCGGGGAGCGGAGCGCCGGGGACACTGACTGCAGGAAGCGGAGCGCCAGGGACACTGACTGCGGGGAGCGGAGCGCCAGGGACACTGACTGCGGGGATTATGGAGCGGCTATTTTCTTCCGGACTGTGCCCGTCGCCGATTGGTTGTGGCTGTTTTGTGGCGACCAATCAGCGACTTGGATTTCCATGATAGACAGAGCCCACGACCAATGAATATCCGTGACAGAAGGACAGACAGACGGAAGTACCCCTTAGACAATTATGTATATAGATTTCTGGTGTCTCCCTTATCCTTGTACATTTATGTTTAATTATAATGAGGCAGCAGAGTTACGCTGGGGTCACACTAGAGAGTTTTACGGACGTATGAGAGGCGCAAAAACAACACATTGCACACTGACCAATGTTTCTCTATGGGGCAGCTCCTATCTGCCGTATATTTCGCAGCTGTATTTTATGTGCATAGAAAATCGCAGTATGCTGTGTTTGTCAGTGTATTGCGCAAAAAAAAATCGCCAATGAAAGTCTATGGAGGCGAGAAAAATACGAATTACATACGGACCATCAGTGTGACTTGCGAGAAATATGCAGCGGTGTTCTATAAAAAAGCCGGTAATTCAGTGCGGTATACAGTAAAATCACACTGACAGGTTAGAATAGAATAGATCAAATAAATGTCTACACATAGTGTATATATATATATATATATATATATATATATATATATATACACTATCTATATATATAATTGCCTAAGGGTTTTTCCGTCTGTCTGTCTGTCTTTCTGTCTGTCTGTCTGTCTGTCCTGGAAATCCCGCGTCTCTGATCAGCGTCTCAATCAGCGACGGGCACAGCATCGACGTAGAAATCCCACGTTTCTGATTGGTCGAGGCTGCCAGGCCTCGACCAATCAGCGACGGGCACAGCGACGATGATGTCATAAAGGACGTAGACATCCCGCGTCTTATTGGTCGAGGCTGCCAGGCCTCGACCAATCAGCGACGGGCACAGCGACGATGATGTCATAAAGGACGTAGAAATCCTGCGTTTCTGATTCAGCTACGGGCACAGTATCGACGTAGATGTTATAATGGTTGCCATGGCGACAATGATGTCATAAAGGTTGCCTCGACCAATCAGCGACGGGCACAGTCTGCCGCGAATTCTGGAATCATCATTGTCCATATACTACGGGGACATGCATATTCTAGAATACCCGATGCGTTAGAATCGGGCCACAATCTAGTAAGTGTGTATATATATATATATATATATATATATATATATATATATATATATATATATAAAAAGAAGCAAAAGAAGGCAGCACTCCAAATCCTTGTCAGGGTGAAAACAGTGAGGTTTATTCAGCCCACATCTCTGTGCGACGTTTCGGCTCACACTGAGCCTTTTTCAAGCCTCTTTTGCTTCTTTTTGTATATTTTTGGGTAGAGGATTGGACTACTCTACTCAGGAGGCCTGGCACCCGCTGGTGAGCAATTGTGCTGTTCCAATTCTATTTTCTATATATATATATATATATATATATATATATATATACACTATCATTGAGACATATATATATATATATTTTTTTTTAATACTGAGCTTGATGGCATAAAAGCTGGTAATTCAACTGTCGGCTTTTGCTATCTCCTTGTCAAACCGACAGGATATGAGACATGGTTTACATACAGTAAATCATTTCATATCCCTTATTTTTTTACATATTCCTCACTACTAATGTTAGCAGTGTCTGTGTGCAAAATTTGGTGGCTCTAGCTGTTAAAATAAAGGGTTAAATCACGGAAAAAACTGGCATGGGCTCCAGCGCAATTTTCTCCGCCAGAGTGGGAAAGCCAGTGACTGAGGGCAGATATTAACCCCTTTACCCCCAAGGGTGGTTTGCTCGTTAATGACCAGGCCAATTTTTACAATTCTGACCACTGTCCCTTTATGAGGTTATAACTCTGGAACGCTTCAACGGATCCTGGTGATTCTGACATTATTTTCTCGAGACATATTGTACTTCATGATAGTGGTAAAATTTATTTGATATTACCTGTGTTTATTTGCATTTATTTGTGAAAAAAATTGAAATTTGGCAAAAATTTTGAACATTTCGCAATTTTCCAACTTTGAATTTTTATGCAATTAAATCACAGAGATATGTCACACAGAATACTTAATAAGTAACATTTCCCACATGTCTACTTTACATCAGCACAATTTTGGAACCAAATTTTTTTTTTGTTAGGGAGTTATAAGGGTTAAAATTTGACCAGCAATTTCTCATTTTTACAACACCATTTTTTTTTAGGGACCACATCTCATTTGAAGTCATTTTGAGAGGTCTATATGATAGAAAATAACCAAGTGTGACACCATTCAAAAAACTGCACCCCTCAAGGTACTCAAAACTACATTCAAGAAGTTTATTAACCCTTCAGGTGTTTCACAGGAATTTTTGGAATGTTTAAATAAAAATGAACATTTAACTTTTTTTCACAAAAAGTTTACTTCAGCTCCAATTTGTTTTAATTTACCAAGGGTAACAGGAGAAAATGGACCCCAAAAGTTGTTGTACAATTTGTCCTGAGTACATCGATACCCCATATGTGGGGGCAAACCACTGTTTGGGTGCATGGGAGAGCTCGGAAGATAAGGAGCGCCGTTTGACTTTTCAATGCAAAATTGACAGGAATTGAGATGGGATGCCATGTTGCATTTGGAGAGCCACTGATGTGCCTAAAGATTGAAACCCCCCACAAGTGACACCATTTTGGAAAGTAGACCACCCTAGTAACTTATCTAGATGTGTGGTGAGCACTTTGACCCACCAAGGGCTTCACAGAAGTTTATAATGCAGAGCCATAAAAATCAAACAAAATTTTTTTTCCACAAAAATTATTTTTTAGCCCCCAGTTTTGTATTTTTCCAAGGGTAACATGAGAAATTGGACCCTAAATGTTGTTGTCAAATTTGTCCTGAGTACGCTGATACCCGATATGTGGGGGGGAACCACCGTTTCAGCGCATGGCAGAGCTCGGAAGGGAAGGAGCATCATTTGGAATGCAGACTTAGATGAATTGGTCTGCATAAACTCATATGAACTCTAGAGTTCATATGAGTTTATCCCAGCAGGGGGTGCATCACCGCAAGTCTACAATGCCATGTTCCCCTGCATTCCATTTTTTCCCCAGTTTTTACATTCAGGAGCAACAGCTGCATTAGCAGGCTCCTGGTTGTAAATGTATTTAACCCCTTCAGATGGATTTACAGAGTGGGACATGACTAGTCGCCGGAAAGGTATGGGATATTGTTTTTTTCTTTTTTTTCTTTTACAGAATGAGAGTTTTCAGGTGGATTGAGCATACAATAAAGATTTTACAACCCCATGTGTGTATTTATTTCATTAAAATAATTTATTCATAATGTGTGTATTATTAACCCTTTACTACTATTGGATTAATAATGGATAGGTGTCTTATTGACATCTTTCCATTATTAACCAGGCTTAATGTCACCTTACATTAGTATATTGTCACCACGTAGTATATTGCCCAGCCACGTAGTATATTGCCCAGCACAGAGCCCCGTAGTATAGAGACTTAAAAAAAATAAACATATACTCACCTTCCGAAGGCCCGTTGAAGTCCTGCTATACTCACCATCCACCGCCTTTCCCGCTCCTCGCGACGCTCCCGGGACCGCTCCATTGCAAGCGGCAGCTTCCGGTCCCAGGGCTGGTGTGAGCAGGACCTATGATGATGTCGCGGTCACTTGACCGTGACGTCATGGCAGGTCCTAGTCGCGCACCAGCCCTGGGACCGGAAGCTGCCGCTTGCAATGGAGCGGTCCAGGGAGCGTCGCGAGGAGCGGGAAAGGCGGCGGATGGTGAGTATTGCAGGTTTTTTTTTTTAATTATTTTTAACATGACATTTTTACTATTGATGCTGCATAGGCAGCATCAATAGTAAATAGTTGGGGACACACAGGGTTAATAGCAGCGGTAACAGAGTGCGTTACACCGCGGGCCGTTACCGCTGCCATTAACCCTGTATGAGCGGTGAGTGGAGGGGATTATGGAGCAGGCGCCGGGCAGTGAGTGCAGGGGAGTAGGGTAGGGACTAATCAGACTGTGCCCGTCACTGATTGGTCGTGGCAGCCATGACAGGCAGCTGCCGAGACCAATCAGCGAATAAATAACCGTGACAGAAGGACATACAGACAGACGGAAGTGACCCTTAGACAATTATATAGTAGATATATATATACAGTTCGGTCCATATATATTTGGACAGAGACAAAATTTTTCTAATTTTGGTTATAGACATTACCACAATGAATTTTAAACAAAACAATTCAGATGCAGTTGAAGTTCAGACTTTCAGCTTTCATTTGAGGGTATCCACATTAAAATTGGATGAAGGGTTTAGGAGTTTCAGCTCCTTAACATGTGCCACCCTGTTTTTAAAGGGACCAAAAGTAATTGGACAATTGACTCTAAGGCTATTTCATGGACAGGTGTGGGCAATCCCTTCGTTATGTCATTCTCAATTAAGCAGATAAAAGGCCTGGAGTTGATCTGAGGTGTGGTGCTTGCATTTGGAAGGTTTTGCTGTGAAGTAAACATGCGGTCAAAGGAGCTCTCCATGCAGGTGAAACATGCCATCCTTAAGCTGCGAAAACAGAAAAAACCCATCCGAGAAATTGCTACAATATTAGGAGTGGCAAAATCTACAGTTTGGTACATCCTGAGAAAGAAATAAAGCACTGGTGAACTCATCAATGCAAAAAGACCTGGGCGCCCACAGAAGACAACAGCAGTGGATGATCGCAGAATAATCTCCATGGTGAAGAGAAACCCCTTCACAACAGCTAACCAAGTGAACAACACTCTCCAGGAGGTTGGCGTATCAATATCCAAATCTACCATAAAGAAAAGACTGCATGAAAGTAAATACAGAGGGTTCACTGCACGGTGCAAGCCACTCATAAGCATCAAGAATAAAAAGGCTAGACTGGACTTTGCTAAAAAACTCTAAAAAAGCCAGCACAGTTCTGGAAAAACATTCTTTGGACAGATGAAACCAAGATCAACCTCTACCAGAATGATGGAAAGAGAAAATTATGGCGAAGGCGTGGTACAGCTCATGATCCAAAGCATACCACATCATCTGTAAAACACGACGGAGGCAGTGTGATGGCTTGGGCATGCACGGCTGCCAGTGGCACTGGGTCACTAGTGTTTATTGATGATGTGACACAGGACAGAAGCAGCCTATAGAATTCTGAGGTATTCAGAGCCATACTGTGTGCTCAGATCCAGCCAAATGCAGCCAAACTGTTTGGTCGTCGTTTCATACTACAGATGGACAATGACCCAAAACATAAAGCCAAAGCAACCCAGGAGTTTATTAAAGCAAAAAAGTGGAATATTCTTGAATAGCCAAGTCAGTCACCTGATCTCAACCATATTGACCATGCATTTAACTTTTTAAATACAAAACTTCAGACAGAAAGGCCCACAAACAAACAGCAACTGAAAACCACCGCAGTGAAGGCCTGGCAAAGCACCAAAAAGGAGGAAACACAGCATCTGGTGATGTCCATGAGTTCAAGACTTCAGGCCCTCATTGCCAACAAAGGGTTTTCAACCAAGTACTATAAATGAACATTTTATTTAAAATTATTGAATCTGTCCAATAACTTTTGGTCTCTTTAAAAACAGGGTGGCACATGTTAAGGAGCTGAAACTCCTAAACCCTTCATCCAATTTTAATGTGGATAACCTCAAATGAAAGCTGAAAGTCTGAACTTTAACTGCATCTGAATTGTTTTGTTTAAAATTCATTGTGGTAATATCTATAACCAAAATTAGAAAAATGTTGTCTCTGTCCAAATATATATGGACCTAACTGTATGTATATATATATATATATATATATATGTGTGTGTGTCTCAATGACATATATATATATACATATATCTGTATATGTTTTCACGAATATTTGAGCTCATGGATCCATTATATGTCCATTTTGTAAGGTTGCATGAAAAAAACACATTACGGATGTCATACAGATTACATACGGAGGATGACACTCGTAAAATATGCAGCAACACCCTGCCTACGGATTACATACGGATCACTGTTTTCGGATCATTTCTGCATATTACGCCTGTAAAAAATGGACCGTATTTCCCTACGCTAAGTGTGACCCCGGCCTTACTCTGGACTCCATCTGGCCTCTGTTCAGCGATGTCATTCTTTTTAGAGGTGCACATAACTGTGGCTGAGCACTTTTTATGCACTCCTTAAAAAACACTGCTGGATCACAGGTCAAATGGTATCCAAAGTGCTTCCATCTGCCTCATTATAGGGAACTAGCTATTGAACCCGTTCTACACCCGGGTGGCGAGCATTTATATTGTCCTGGTATGTGCTGCTCCATCCTGCGTCCCCATCCTGTCATGTGCTGCTCCATCCTGCGTCCCCATCCTGTCATGTGCTGCTCCATCCTGCGCCCCCATTCTGTCATGTGCTGCTCCATCCTGCATCCCCATCCTGTCATGTGCTGCTCCCATCCTGCGCCCCCGTTCTGTCATGTGCTGCTCCCATCCTGCGCCCCCGTTCTGTCATGTGCTGCTCCCATCCTGCGCCTCCATTCTGTCATTTGCTGCTCCCATCCTGTCATGTGCTGCTCCCATCCTGCGCCCCCGTTCTGTCATGTGCTGCTCCCATCCTGCGCCCCCGTTCTGTCATGTGCTGCTCCCATCCTGTGCCCCCGTTCTGTCATGTGCTGCTCCCATCCTGCTCCCCTGTTCTGTCATGTGCTGCTCCCATCCTGCGCCCGTTCTGTCATGTGCTGCTGCCATCCTGCGCCCATTCTGTCATGTGCTGCTGCCATCCTGCGCCCGTTCTGTCATGTGCTGCTCCCATCCTGCGCCTCCATTCTGTCATTTGCTGCTCCCATCCTGTCATGTGCTGCTCCCATCCTGCGCCCCCGTTCTGTCATGTGCTGCTCCCATCCTGCGCCCCCGTTCTGTCATGTGCTGCTCCCATCCTGCGCCCCCGTTCTGTCATGTGCTGCTCCCATCCTGCGCCCCCGTTCTGTCATGTGCTGCTCCCATCCTGCTCCCCTGTTCTGTCATGTGCTGCTCCCATCCTGCGCCCGTTCTGTCATGTGCTGCTGCCATCCTGCGCCCGTTCTGTCATGTGCTGCTCCCATCCTGCGCCCGTTCTGTCATGTGCTGCTGCCATCCTGCGCCCATTCTGTCATGTGCTGCTGCCATCCTGCTCCCCTGTTCTGTCATGTGCTGCTCCCATCCTGCGCCCGTTCTGTCATGTGCTGCTGCCATCCTGCGCCCGTTCTGTCATGTGCTGCTCCCATCCTGCGCCCGTTCTGTCATGTGCTGCTGCCATCCTGCGCCCATTCTGTCATGTGCTGCTGCCATCCTGCACCCGTTCTGTCATGTGCTGCTCCCATCCTGCGCCCCCGTTCTGTCATGTGCTGCTCCCATCCTGCGCCCATTCTGCTATGTGCTGCTGCCATCCTGCGCCCGTTCTGTCATGTGCTGCTCCCATCCTGCTCCCCTGTTCTGTCATGTGATGCTCCCATCCTGCGCCCGTTCTGTCATGTGCTGCTGACATCCTGCGCCCGTTCTGTCATGTGCTGCTCCCATCCTGCGCCCGTTCTGTCATGTGCTGCTCCCATCCTGCGCCCGTTCTGTCATGTGCTGCTGCCATCCTGCGCCCGTTCTGTCATGTGCTGCTGCCATTCTGCGCCCGTTCTGTCATGTGCTGCTTCCATCCTGCGCCCGTTCTGTCATGTGCTGCTGCCATTCTGCCCCTGTTCTTTCATGTGCTGCTCCCATCCTGCGCCCGTTCTGTCATGTGCTGCTGCCATCCTGCGCCCGTTCTGTCATGTGCTGCTGCCATCCTGCCCCGTTCTGTCATGTGCTGCTCCCATCCTGCGCCACCATTGTATTATATGCCCCCCATAAGACGCTCCAGTGTGTATGCCCCCGTATGCTGCTGCCATATAAAAAAAATATATATATCATACTCACCTATCGTCCGGCTCCACTGCAGGTGTGTCTTCAAGAAAATGGCGCCGGAAAGCGCGGACTGCGCAGGCGCCGATTCCGGCAGCAGGAATCGGTGCCTGCGCAGTCCGCGCTTTCCGGCGCCATTTTCTTGAAGACACACCTGCAGTGGAGCCGGAGTGTGTCTTCAAGAAAATGGTGCCGGAAAGCGCAGACTGCGCAGGCGCCGATTCCGGCAGCAGGAATCGGCGCCTGCGCAGTCCGCGTTTTCCGGCGCCATTTTCTTGAAGACACACCCCGGCTCCTCTGCCTGTGACTGGTAAGTCAGAGGGCGGTGCCGGCGCGCATTAAGCGCGTCATCGCGCCCTCTGAACTGTCACAGCAGAGGAGCCGGGAGACGGAGCCGCACGCAGCGCTGGAACGGGGAAAGGTGGATATACTTACCCTCCTGTCGGTCCCTGACTCTCCGGTGGAGATCGCGGTATGCGTTCAGTGCTTACGCATACCGCGATCTCCTGGGAGCGTCATTCTGTGGGGGCCAGACTGCGCCGGCGCTTGCGCCTGCGCAGTCTATAAAGGCTTCGGACAGAGTGACGCTCCCAGCGTTATATTATAGATCTCCCGCCTGGGGTTCTGTCTGAATCACATATTTCAAAGATTTATGCGGAAGCCCTGATGCAAGTACTCAGCATACAGCACAGGATAAATGTGAGCCGAGCTTTACTTTTGGCTGCTGTCGCACACTAAAAATGGTTTGTTTTGCAAAACAAAATTTTTACATCACCATATTTTGAGACCTAGAATTTTTCTATATTTTTGCTGACAGTCATGTGAGGGCTTGTTTTTTTGCTAGACAAGTTGACGTTTTTATTGGTACCATTTTTGGGCACATAACTTTTTTGATCACTTTCTATTCCAATTTTTGCAAGGCAGAATGGACAAAAACCAACAATTCTTGACCGTGTATGGCCAATATGGCTCCCTTACTAACAATTCCAACCCCCCCAACCACCATTGCTATAAGCAAACCCACATTACCAATAAAAACGTAACTCCATTGTCTTTGGATAATTATGGCCACAGTGGCCAGTTTATTAACAAACAAACAAAAACATTTAAATAAACATTAGCATAATTTTATGCAAATAATTCGAGGGGAGGTTCTTGGAGCCCACCGGGAAAAAACGTTCTGGCTTCAAATTATTTTGGCAAAACCAAAAAACGTAAAACACCTCAATTTACCCCCAGCCGTAACACCAGCTCAGGGGCACCATAATTCCCGTTTTGGGAACAATTAAACCACCACCAGCTCCCAGGGTAAACACCCCGTCCAGAGCCTGTAACCAAAATGCCAGAGCACCAAACCCATTTAACTGTCCGGAATTTCCATCAAATTCCTTCGCCGCTGAATCCGCATAAACTCCAAGAACCCCACCCCCGCCACAAACTCGCCGCCCTGAACACCTCAGGCCCGCGAGTGCCCCAAAGACACTAACGCTTTTTCAATTCCTTCCTGAATGGACAAGGCCCATAAATCAATCCCCACCTCGTTCAAGTGCACCCCGTCGTCTCTCCAATATTCACCAACACCCGACTCTAAATCAAAGTGCCGAACACATATACCACCATTTCTGGCTACAAACTTGGCAATTGCCCTGTTCAACTTCACCCGAGCCCTGTTAATACCCTTGACTGATCGCGCACCCCTCCAATTTTTACGAGGAACAATGTTCGACCATATAGTTAGAACACCGGGGAAGGCCGTCCACAACCGGAGAAAATCGGAACGAATGTCCCGTATCAACTCCCTCACTGGTTTGGAAACTAAATCGTTCCCTCCTAAATGAAAAACCACGATATCCGGTGCTCTATCCAAACGGACCGCACGGGAAAAACAAGGAATCGCCCTGCTCCACACCATACCTCGAAAACCCAGCCACCGAACTACCGCATCTTTTCGGCTGAGACCCAATTGCCTACCGTCCGGCCTGGCATCCACCCGATGTGCCCCCCAATAGACAAAAGAATGTCCAAAATTCCATACGAGATATGGCTCCCGACCTGCAATATACAATAACAGTAACCGTTAACATAATGCCATTTAACTTAAACAAACCAACCATTTTAGTGTCGGATATAGGACTGATAACGGCTTGAGCTCCAACGCCCAATACGCTTGATAACATCCGACCCCAAGCCAAGGCTGTCAGCCTCTGACGCTGCCCCTATCCTGAAGGAATGCGAACCGAAATCGGACCGCGAAAAAACCCAAAACCCTCAAACTTTTATGCAGAATTGCTATAAATTGGAAATGGGACAAGAAGACCCCGTCCTGATGGCACAACAATGGTCCCGTACGACCCGACCATAAAGACCAATACTCACGTAAACATTGTTCAGGGCACATCAATGTCCCCGAAACTTTACCCAACACAACTCTTTTTCCAACCCCTGTCTGATCCGTCTTTGAACGACGTATCCAAAAAACGATGCCCCCAGACCAGAAATCCACATCTTGCGCCAATAAACCACCCGCTTGAACCCTGCTACGAGACACCAATTCACCTAAACGTAACGCCCCAAAAAATGCAAAGGAAAAAGCCAAACGAAACAACACCGCTTCAAAATGAGAGCAGCATATATCACCCAGAACACCACCCAAACGTTCAAGCACCTGAAACGAAATAGGCCTGCGCCCATCCACCCGTCTAACATCTCTCCTATAACCCTTCAGTGCCTGCAGCACCAAAAAATTCTTCGTCACATCTACTGAGCCCTCAAGCTTAAAACCAAAAGCTAACCCGGTCACAAACTTATTTACTTTCAAAACCGACCAACCTGCATCCGCCGCCCTACCCACCAATGACAAAACAGCTAACGACTTGTCTTCGTCAGACACCAATTCCCCCCACTGCGCCAAAGAACTCTGCCAAACATTCCAGGAAGCTTCATAAGACGCCCAGATCTGACTCGTAACCGAGGCCCGAATCAACCGTCCCGCTCCTCCATAGGTATCTGCCACAAGTGCGAAGGGCATACTGCTCCTGCTGCGTCCGCTTCTGGTGCCAACTCCCGGAAACGCTCCCACTGTAAACGAGATAATGCATCCACTAACGAATTTTGAACGCCAGGCACATGAACCGCAGAAATCCATGTATTGATCTTCAAACATCTTAAGACAAGTTCTCTCACTAATTTTATTACGGGCAGTGACGATGCCGATAACGAGTTGATCACGGACACGACACTCATGTTGTCACAGTGGAATCTAATCCTACGATTTTCAAACGCGTCCCCCCAAATGAATACCGCTACCACAATGGGAAACAACTCCAACAAGGCCAGATTCTTTGTGAAACCACTCGTGTGCCAGCAGTCCGGCCAGGCTCCAACACTCCATTGGCCTGCGCAATAGGCCCCAAAACCCACACTTCCAGCTGCGTCCGTGTAGATCTCGCAATCAAAATTACTCACCAACTGCTGCTGCATCAACGAGCGACCGTTATATTGCTCCAAGAAATTATGCCATACCAACAAGTCGTTTTTGTGCTCTTGACCAAGTCGAATGAAATGATGCGGGGACCGCACACCAGCCGTCGCCCTGGACAACCTTCGGCAAAATATGCGCCCCATGGGCATAATCCTACATGCAAAATTCAACCGACCGAGCAGAGACTGCAATTCCTTCAATGTCACTTTCCTCAGCTTAGCCACGCGACTCACTTCCTGTTTCAGCGCCAACAATTTATCGTCCGGAAGCCTGCATTCCATGTTTTCAGAGTCTATCAGAATTCCAAGAAAGCTCAACACCGTACAAGGGCCCTCAGTTTTTTCCCTAGCAAGGGGAACGCCGAAATGATCCGCTACCCACTCCATAGCCGCCAAAATATTCCTGCACACATTCGAGTCAGGAGGACCTATGAACAAAAAGTCATCCAAATAATGAATGACGGATGGAACACCAGCCACTTCTCTAACCACCCATTCCAGAAACGTACTAAAAGATTCAAACAAGGAACACGAAATGGAACAACCCATCGGTAGACATCTGTCTACATAGTAACCATCATTCCAACACATCCCCAACAACGGGATGCTATCCGGATGAATCAGAAGCAAACGAAAAGCCGACTCCACATCCGTCTTTGCCAACAAGGCTCCTGGCCCGTAACAGCGGACCCAGTGCACTGCCATGTCAAACGACGTATAAACAACTGAACACAACTCCTGCGAAATGCCGTCATTCACAGACAACCCCTTTGGGTACGACAAATGATGAATTAAACGGAATTTATTCGGCTCTTTTTTGGGGACCACCCCCAACGGTGAGATGATCAGTCCCTCTATCGGCAAACAAGTAAACGGGCCAGCCATTCTCCCCAACTCCACCTCCTTCCTCAACTTATCATTCACCACACCTGCCTGAGCCACTGCTGACCTCAAATTCTTTTTTGAAAACGGAACAACGTGTTCTGGAGGGGGGATACGAAAACCCTCCGCAAAACCCCGTGCAATAACACCGGCCTTCTCCTGATCCGGATACCTACTTAGAAAGGGGGCCATCCTTTCCAGCCTCACTGGTGTCTCCCCCTTGACCGGCACCCACTGACGGCTTGCCTCTTGCTTTTTTGAAACATTTGGAAGCCCCATGCGAAACTCCGCTACAATGGGAACACACATGTTTAAATCTGCAGGTGTTCCCAACTTACACTGGCCCTCATTGAATTGCCAGCACGTTCCTGATTTTTCTTTAGATCCCTGTCCCCCCTGACCACTACCGCTATGTCCCGCCTGTTGTCCGGAGCTACTTCTGCCCCCATGAAAAGACTGCCCGTATCTGCTAGGAGCCATCACTTTTAACCAGAGCCCGATGTCCTTTTGATCCCAACGTATTTCAGGCCTTACCGCTTTCCTCTGCCTGAACTGTTCATCATAGCGTAACCAAGCCTGTCCGCCATAAGTACGATGCGCTTCACCTATCGCATCAAGATAACAAAATAAACCGGAACAATTCTCCGGGGCCTTTTCACCTATTACGCTCGCTAGTATAGCGAATGCTTGCAACCAATTAATGAACGTCTGCGGTATAAGTCGCCACCTCCTCTTCTCTTCTTCCTCTTTCTTACTATCGTCCTTTTTTCCCTTATCGAGATTAAACTTTTCTAATGGCAGCAAAGAAAAAATCTCCACGTAATCATCGCGCCAAACCTTTTCTTTTACCTCCTTCTTCAAATGAGCCCCCAACGGCCCCTCAAAACACACATACACCTCGCCTTTAGCTCTATCATCCAACTTTACCGTATCCCCTTTATTCTTCTCCGTTTGCACGGATACAGACACTCCAGACACTGATGGCGAATGTTCGCCCACTAACAGACTCCCAGAATCCATTGTAGACGAACCCGAAGCCCCGGCCCCAGGTAGCCAAGCCCTGGCCGGTGATACCCCCGCTTCCCTCACTGCCCCACTCTGTAAACTACTCAGCAATTGCGACACGCCCAACAGTACATCCCGCAGCGCCGGCTCAGACGCCCCGCTGCTCCCCCCAATGTCCGGCGCCCGCCCACCCGACGCCTGATCACCTCTATCCCCCTCACCAAAAGCCCCTCTGGGCGACAAGTCAGAAATAGCATGGTACTCACCGAGCTGCGCATCCCGCCGATCATCCCCAGCATCAGGTTCTCTGTCCGACCACGATTCTTCGGCACCATCGTGCTGCTCCCGGCCCGCGCCCCTGGCCTCCATGTCACCAGGGGGGACCTGAGCGTCAGCTGCTCCACGTTCGACCGACTTTCTCCCGGACCTGGACCGTACTTGCTCCGCAGACCTCTGTTCCCTCTCAGGCTCCTGACCACTCCGCCTGCCAGACAGTGGGGTCCCACTGCCCGCCGCTCCTCCAGACCTGCGCTCGTCTCCCGCTGTCCTCAGCTCAGATGCCGCCTGCACCGCAGCATCCGCCGTCATCCGACCTCCTGCACGCCCTCTGCCTGGCCTTTCTCCTGCCGTCCATCTTCCGCCGCTCGCCGCACCTTCATTCGTACCGCCGGTACCCGCCACCCCGGACGTCATGCGGCTGTGCTCCGGACTTGCCGCGGCTGCACTCCTGGTCCTCGGAGCTGTGGGCCGCGCTGCCGTCCTCACTTCCGGCGTCGCTCTTCCACGCTGCGCGCCTCTCCTGCTCCCCACACCAACCGGCCGGCAAGGAGGATTCCTGCCGGAGGGAGCACAGTGGGGGGACGCCGCACTGCTGCACCCGGCCTCCGCAGGGTCCCGGGAGGGGCTCCTAGGCCTGCGCCGGCCGTGCGTGCTCACCTCAGGTGATAGTCGCTGCGGAGGCCTCGTGCGCCGGCCTCTTCTGCTGCTGGGCTCCGGTGCTCCCGCTGCCAGAGCAGCGCTGCCAGCTGCTCTTCCAGCCATCCTCCTCTTCTGGACCTGGCTGCGTCTCTCAAGCGCCCAACTAAGATATCCACCGACTCCATGGCTGATCGCTCCCCAGGCCTCTTCAGGTAGGTAGAAAGGCTGTGTGGATGGCTGCTCTCACTAAGATCCTGAACTGCCGGCTAAAAGTGTGCCCAGTTTCCCGCACTTTTCTCTATATAGCCCCCACCTTCCCTCTCATAACCCCTCCCACCCTACTATTGGCCAATCAATGTGGCTATTTTTATTTAAACTGGAGCCCATGACCAAGTTCAGTCATGGGGGGCCTCCATTTACTTCGCCTATTCCTGCCCCCTCCTGGAGGTTTTTTTTATGCTTTTACCATGTGGATAAATTGATAAGATAGCTTTATTCTTCAGGTCAGTACGACTACAGAGATACAACATTTTGTAATGTATTTTATAATTTTTTTAATGTTTTGTTTCCGCTTTTACACAATAAAAACAAATTTATAGGAAAAGGATTTGTTTTTGCATTGCTATATTCTGAAATGTATACATTTTTTACTTCTCCGCTGACAGAGCTATAAGGGCAGCTTGATTTTTGCAGGACAATATTACGTTTTTAGCTAATTATTTTTATTTACGTTCTACTTATACTTATTTCAGAGGTCTCAAGCTGCATTCCTCAAGAGCTGCAAACAGATCATATTTTCAGGATTTCCTTGTATTGCATAGGTGATAACTTAATCACCTGCACAGATAATGATTCTAGCACCTAGTGCAATGCTAAGGAAATCTTGAAAACACGCACAGTTTGCAGCCCTTGAGGAATGCAGTTTGAGACCCCTGACTTATTTTTATCTAATTTTTATTCACTTTTTGTTCAGCGATAAGATGAAAAAGCATAGTTTTTTTGACAAGTTTTTTCTATTTTTTTACTGTGTTCACTGAAGGTATTAACTAAGGCTACTTTCACACTAGCGTCGTTGGACGTACGTCACAATGTGTCGTTTTGGAGAAAAAACGCATCCTGCAAATTTGCCCGCAGCATGCGTTTTTTCTCCATAGACTTGCATTAGCCGACGCATTGCGACTTATGGCCACACGTTGCATCCATCGTGCGTAGTGTTTTGGCGGACCGTCGGCACAAAAAAAGTTGCATGTAATGTTTTTCTTTGCGTCGAGTCCGCCATTTTCGACCACGCATGTGCGGCCGAAACTCCGCCCCCTCCTCCCCGCAACTCATAATGGGCAGCGGATGAGTTGTAAAACTGCATCCGCTGCCCACGTTGTGCTAATTAGCACAACGTCCGTCGGTACGTCGGGCTGACGGTTTGCGACAGCCCCGTACCGACGGATGTGTGTGAAAGTAGCCTTACGGGACAGTTTTATGGGACACGTTGTTCCTGATGCGGCAACACTAAATATGTGTACTTTTTTTATATTTGTTTTTACATAAATGTATTTATTGGATTCATATTTTATTCTTTTTTTTTTCTTTATTTTGTGATTTTTTTAATACATAGCCCTTCATTTAGTATGATGGTCCCCACATTGCCTTCCATATAGTATAGTGCACTTTCTATAGTTCTCCAAATAATATAATGCACTCCCCATAGTCCTCCATATAGTATAATGCACCCCGCCTAGTCCTCCATATGATATAATGCACCCCCAGTCCTCCATATAGAATAATGCACCCCCAAGATCCTATATGTAACATCTCACATGTAAAGCACCATGGAATAAATGGCACTATAATAATAAATAATAATAATGCACATCCCTAGTCCTCCATACAGTATAATGCACTTCCCATAAATGCACCCCTTAGTCCTCCATGTAGTATAATGCACCCATCTATAGTCCTCCATGCAGTTCTATGCACCCTATAGTCCTCCATATAGTAGAAGGCACCTCAATAATCCTCTATATAGTAAAGTTCACTACACATAGTCCTCCATATTGTAGAATGCATCCCCCATAGTCCTCCATATAGTATAATGCACCCCCATAGTCCTCCATACAGTATACTGCATTCAACATAGTCCTCCTTATAGTATAATGCACCTCATAGTCCTCCACACAGTGTAATGCACTCCTCAAAGTCCTGTACACATTATTTTGGCCATTACAATGTATTCACGGATTTTAAAAAAAATTAAAAATACAATACTCACCTCTTCTTGTCCTGCCACTGCTCCTGCCTCTGCGGCGAGGTTTCTGAAGCACTGCACATCTCAGCGCAGCAGGCACCACGCCATGACTCCCATGCAAGCGCACACTGTGTGCTAAGAGAAAAGCATTAGGAATGAATAGACAATCAGACATTGATGCTGCATTCACACCAGAGCAGCTAATCAAGAGGTCTGGAGCATAGAAGGGGCACAATATTAATTTTCCACAGAAAAATGTATGTCTTATATCAACATAATAACAACACAATAAAAGATGATACTAGGTCAATAATGTTTAAAAAGTTATCAAATTTTATTAATGTTAACTAGTGTTGAGCGATACCTTCCAATATCCGAAAATATCGGTATCGGATTGGATCGGCCGATATCCCAAAAATATCGCCGATACCGATACAGGAAACCAATGCAAGTCAATGGGACAAAAAATACACACTTTCTTTCCTTGTAGGTTAATTCTACATGAAGGAAAACAACTAAGAATAATTTAGAATGTATTGGGGGAGGTGGAGGAGACATTAAAGGCATAGAGGTTTTGCCCAATCAAATGGAATAGCAGGAATTAATTTTTTTTTAAGACATTCGGAGTTACCAAGATATTGACTATGTTAAGATTTTTTTTATATTTTGTCAGATATTTGTTTCACTACTTCCATGCTCTTCACCTTCTTTTTTACTTCTCCCAAACTTTCTTCTTC
Organism: Ranitomeya imitator; assembly: GCF_032444005.1. Taxonomy (NCBI): domain Eukaryota; kingdom Metazoa; phylum Chordata; class Amphibia; order Anura; family Dendrobatidae; genus Ranitomeya; species Ranitomeya imitator. The sequence goes on from NC_091283.1 coordinate 395,274,237, forward strand.
ATCATCCTCAGCAGCAGCATATTTTCATCAACTTCTTCTTCACCTTATTCATCTTCTTATTATTCTTTTTTTTTACATTCTTCATATTCTTCTTATTCAACTATTCTTCTTATTCATATTCTACTTCTTCATCTTCTTCATATTCTTCTTCATCATATTCTTATTTGTGACAGGCATTCCTGTAGTTTTACCTATAAAAGTTTGAAGATTACACCTTCGGTTCTGCCTGTCACAAAAGATTTACAACAGGATTTGTCCGCATTCAGTTTGGCCTGCAGCAGCAGGTTTTTTCCAGGGGCACCACGAGGAGGAACGGACTCACCCCCATACACTGCTTAGTCTTCTTCTGCTTATAATTTAGATAATATCTTTTACTCTGATTTTTAGTCTTATGCTTAATGTTCTTCTGCATTTTGTTCTGCAGCTTCTTGTTCTTCTGCTTCTTGGTCGTCTTCAGGGTCGTCGTCTTCAGTGTCGTCATCTTCAGGGTCGTCGTCTCCGGGGTCGTCGTCTCCGGGGTCATCGTCTCCGGGGTCGTCGTCTCTGCGGTCGTCGTCTCCAGGGTCGTTGTCTCCGTGGTCGTCATCTTCTTCGGGTTGGTCTTCAGGGTCGTCGTCTCTGGGGTTGTCGTCTCCGGGGTCGTCGTCTTCTTCGGGGTGGTCTTCAGGGTCGTCGTCTTTAGGGTCGTCGTCAGGGAGATCCAGAGTGATTAGCAAAAACCATTTCTAAAAGCTTGAACTTGGAAATGTAGCAGAAGGTACAAGAAGGCTGAGGAACTGCCAAGAACCAGCTGATGGTACTGGAACCCGGATGGCTACCCGGAGGTACAAGAGCCAATGGAACTACCAAGGACCAGCTGACGGTACTGGAACCCGGTTACTAAGCAGGAGGTACCCATGCCAGAAAGCACTACCAAGGACCACCAGATGTTGGTGGAACTCGGATACCGAGAAGGAGGCACCTAAGCCAAAGGCTCTGCCTGGAACCAGCTGACAGTACTGGAACCTGGATGGGTAGCCAAAGGTACAAAAGCCAATGGAACTACCGAGGACCAGCTGATGGTACTGGAACCCGGTTACTAAGCAGGAGGTACCCGTGCCAGAAACCACTACCAAGGACCACCAGACGTTGGTGGAACTCAGATACCGAGAAGGAGGCACCTAAGCCAAAGGTTCTGCCTGGAACCAGCTGACGGTACTGGAACCAGGGGTACCTATTCAAGATTGACTTCCAAAGAACCAGCTAATGGTGCTGGAACTCAGGTAGGCAGCAGAAGGTCCACATGAAAAAGAAATTGCTAGGTCACGAGCCATGTTGTGAGTTCTGTTTTTGGGTTCCCTCTGGTGGTTACTGATGGTACTGGGTGATTTGTGTTCTGCTGTCTCTGGTGTCCACCTGTTCTATTAGGATTTGGGAGTTTCCTATTTAACCGGGCTTTCTTGTCATTTCCCCGCCGGCTATCAAGGTTATCAGAGTGTTTTGTTACCTCAGCTTCTGGCTTCAGTAATCTTCAGGACAAGCTAAGTTTTTGATTTTCTTGTTCCACGTTTTGATTTATTTTTGTCTTGTCCAGCTTGCATATAATTGTTTCTTTGCTGCTGGTTGCTCTAGCGGGCTGTAATTGCTCCTCATGTTCCATGAGTTGGAACATGAGTTCAAGTAATTACAGGATGGTTTTTTGAAGGGTTTTTTGCTGACCGCGCAGTTTACTTTTGTATCCTCTGCTATCTAGTTTTAGCGGGCCTCATTTTGCTGAATCTGATTTCATACTGTGTATGTGCCTTCCTCTCATTTCACCGTCATTATATGTGGGGGGCTGCTATTTCTGTGGGGTATTTCTCTGGAGGCAAGAGAGGTCTGTGCTTCTTCTAATAGGGGAAGTTAGATCTTCGGCTGGTGCGAGACGTCTAGGATCAACGTAGGCACGTTCCCCGGCTATTGTTATTTGTGTGTTCAGGTTTAGGGTCGCGGTCAGCTCAGGTTCCATCACCCTAGAGCTCGTTGGTGCTTGTCCTTTTGTGATTCCCTGCCATTGGAATCATGACAGTATAGCCGACCCAAAATGTTTAGGCTGAAGTAGGAGGAAAAGTAGTCTGAGGAAGTTTTTTTTTTTTTTTTTCTCCTCTGAGGTTGCTGCCTGGCTGATTTTTTTTTTTTTTTTTTCCTCCTCTTAATCCTTGAATGGCTCTGACCTTAGCTGTTTATCATGGACGTCCAGAGTTTAGCTTCCAGCTTGAATAATCTTGCTGCTAAGGTTCAAAATATACAAGATTTTGTTGTACATGCTCCTATGTCTGAACCTAGAATTCCTATTCCAGAGTTCTTTGCTGGAGATAGATCTAGTTTTCTGAATTTTAGGAACAATTGCAAGCTGTTCCTTTCTTTGAAATCTCGCTCTTCTGGAGACCCTGCTCAGCAGGTTAAGATTATTATATCTTTCCTGTGGGGTGACCCTCAAAATTGGGCATTTGCATTGGCACCAGGGGATCCTGCGTTGCTTAATGTGGATGCGTTTTTTCTGGCATTGGGTTTGCTCTATGAGGAACCTAACCAAGAGATTCAGGCTGAAAAAGGTTTATTAGCTCTCTCTCAGGGGCAAGATGAAGCAGAAATATATTGTCAAAAATTTCGGAAATGGTCAGTGCTTACTCAGTGGAATGAGTGCGCCCTGGCTGCAAAGTTCAGAGATGGCCTTTCTGAGGCCATTAAAGATGTTATGGTGGGGTTCCCTGCGCCTACGGGTCTGAATGAGTCTATGACTATGGCTATTCAGATTGATCGGCGTTTACGGGAGCGCAAACCTGTGCACCATTTGGCGGTGTCTTCTGAACAGGCACTTGAGACAATGCAATGCGATAGAGTTCAGTCTAGAAGTGAACGGCAAAACTATAGGCGGAAAAATGGGTTGTGCTTTTATTGTGGTGATTCAGCTCATGTTATATCAGCATGCTCTAAACGCACAAAAAAGGTTGATAAGTCTGTTGCCATTAGTACGTTACAGTCTAAGTTCATTCTGTCTGTGACTCTGATTTGCTCATTATCATCCATTTCCGTCGATGCCTATGTAGATTCAGGCGCTGCCCTGAGTCTTATGGATTGGTCATTTGCCAAGCGATGTGGGTTTAGTCTTGAGCCTCTGGAAGTCCCTATTCCTTTGAAGGGAATTGACTCTACACCTTTAGCTATGAATAAACCTCAGTACTGGACACAAGTGACCATGCGTATGACTCCCGTTCATCAGGAGGTGATTGGCTTCCTGGTGTTGTATAATTTACATGATGTTCTAGTACTTGGTCTGCCATGGTTACAAACTCATAATCCAGTCCTTGACTGGAAAACAATGTCTGTGTTAAGCTGGGGATGTCAGGGGGTTTATGATGATGCACCTCCGATTTCTATCGCTTCATCTACTCCTTCTGAGGTTCCTGTATTTTTGTCGGATTATCGGGATGTTTTTGAGGAGCCTAAGCTCAGTTCGCTTCCTCCTCACAGGGATTGCGATTGTGCTATAGATTTAATTCCTGGTAGTAAATTTCCTAAAGGTCGTTTGTTCAATCTGTCAGTGCCAGAGCATACTGCTATGCGGGATTATGTTAAGGAGTCCTTGGAAAAGGGACATATCCGTCCATCTTCGTCCCCTTTGGGAGCAGGTTTTTTTTTCGTGGCCAAGAAAGATGGGTCCTTGAGACCTTGTATAGATTATCGTCTTTTGAATAAGATTACCGTAAAATATCAGTATCCTTTGCCTTTGTTGACTGATTTGTTTGCTCGCATTAAGGGGGCTAAATGGTTCACTAAGATTGATCTCCGGGGTGCGTATAATCTTATACGAATAAAGCAAGGTGATGAGTGGAAAACCGCATTTAATACGCCTGAGGGCCATTTTGAGTATTTGGTAATGCCTTTCGGACTTTCTAATGCTCCTTCAGTCTTCCAGTCCTTTATGCACGATATTTTCCGTGAATATCTGGATAAATTTATGATTGTGTATTTGGATGATATTTTGTTTTTTTCTGATGACTGGGAGTCTCATGTTCAGCAGGTCAGGAAGGTGTTTCAGGTCCTGCGGGCTAATTCCTTGTTTGTAAAGGGCTCAAAGTGTCTCTTTGGAGTCCAGAAGATTTCTTTCTTGGGGTATATTTTTTCCCCTTCTACTATTGAGATGGATCCCGTCAAGGTTCGGGCTATTTGTGACTGGACGCAGCCTGCATCTCTTAAGAGTTTGCAGAAGTTCTTGGGCTTTGCTAATTTCTATCGTCGTTTTATAACTAATTTTTCTAGTGTTGTTAAGCCTTTGACGGATTTGACTAAGAAGGGTGCTGATGTTGCTGATTGGTCTCCTGCGGCTGTGGAGGCCTTTCAGGAACTTAAACGCCGGTTTTCTTCTGCTCCTGTGTTGCGTCAGCCTGATGTTTCGCTTCCTTTCCAAGTTGAGGTTGATGCTTCCGAGATTGGAGCGGGGGCGGTTTTGTCACAGAGAAGCTCCGATTGCTCGGTGATGAAGCCATGTGCGTTCTTTTCTAGAAAATTTTCGCCCGCTTAGCGGAATTATGATGTGGGTAATCGGGAACTTTTGGCCATGAAGTGGGCATTTGAGGAGTGGCGTCATTGGCTGGAGGGTGCTAGACATCGTGTGGTGGTCTTGACTGATCACAAAAATCTGATTTACCTTGAGTCTGCCAGGCGTCTGAATCCTAGACAGGCTCGTTGGTCACTGTTTTTCTCTCGTTTCAATTTTGTGGTTTCATACCTGCCAGGTTCAAAGAATGTGAAGGCGGATGCTCTTTCTAGGAGTTTTGTGCCTGACTCCCCTGGAAATTCTGAGCCCACTGGTATCCTTAGGGATGGGGTGATTTTGTCGGCCGTCTTCCCAGACTTGCGACGTGCTTTGCAGGAGTTTCAGGCGGGTAAACCTGATCGTTGTCCGCCTGAGAGACTGTTTGTTCCGGATAGCTGGACCAGTAGAGTCATCTCTGAGGTCCATTCTTCTGCGTTGGCAGGTCATCCTGGAATATTTGGTACTAGAGACTTGGTGGCCAGGTCTTTTTGGTGGCCTTCCTTGTCTAGGGATGTACGTTCTTTTGTGCAGTCTTGTGAGGTTTGTGCTCGGGCTAAGCCTTGCTGTTCTCGAGCCAGTGGATTGTTGTCACCTTTGCCTATCCCGAAGAGGCCTTGGACGCACATTTCCATGGACTTTATTTCGGATCTCCCTGTCTCTCAAAAAATGTCCGTCATCTGGGTTGTGTGTGACCGCTTTTCTAAAATGGTTCATCTTGTACCCTTGCCTAAGTTGCCTTCCTCCTCTGAGTTGGTCCCTCTGTTTTTCCAGAACGTGGTTCGTTTGCATGGGATTCCGGAGAACATCGTTTCTGACAGGGGATCCCAGTTTGTGTCTAGATTTTGGCGGACGTTCTGTGCTAAGATGGGCATTGATTTGTCCTTTTCGTCTGCATTCCACCCTCAGACGAATGGCCAGACGGAGCGAAATAATCAGACCTCGGAAACTTATTTGAGGTGTTTTGTTTCTGCTGATCAGGATGACTGGGTTACCTTTTTGCCGCTGGCCGAGTTTGCCCTTAATAATCGGGCTAGTTCTGCTACCTTGGTTTCTCCTTTCTTTTGTAATTCGGGGTTTCATCCTCGTTTTTCTTCTGGTCAGGTGGAGCCTTCTGATTGTCCTGGAGTGGACATGGTGGTGGATAGGTTGCATCAGATTTGGAGTCATGTGGTGGACAATTTGAAGTTGTCCCAGGAGAAGGCAGTTTGCTAATCGCCGTCGCCGCGTGGGTCCTCGACTTCGTGTTGGGGACTTGGTGTGGTTGTCTTCTCGTTTTGTTCCTATGAAGGTCTCTTCTCCTAAGTTCAAGCCTCGGTTCATCGGTCCTTATAGGATCTTGGAAATTCTTAACCCTGTGTCGTTTCGTTTGGATCTCCCGGCATCGTTTGCTATTTATAATGTGTTCCATCGGTCGTTGTTGCGGAGGTATGAGGTACCTGTTGTTCCTTCGCCTGAGCCTCCTGCTCCGGTGCTGGTGGAGGGAGAATTGGAGTATGTTGTGGAGAAGATCTTGGATTCTCGTGTTTCCAGACGGAAACTCCAATATTTGGTCAAGTGGAAGGGTTATGGTCAGGAGGATAATTCTTGGGTGGTTGCCTCTGATGTTCATGCTGATGATTTGGTCCGCGCTTTTCATAGGGCTCATCCTGGTCGCCCTGGTGGTTCTCGTGAGGGTTCGGTGACCCCTCCTCAAGGGGGGGGTACTGTTGTGAGTTCTGTTTTTGGGCTCCCTCTGGTGGTTACTGATGGTACTGGGTGATTTGTGTTCTGCTGTCTCTGGTGTCCACCTGTTCTATTAGGATTTGGGAGTTTCCTATTTAACCGGGCTTTCTTGTCATTTCCCCGCCGGCTATCAAGGTTATCAGAGTGTTTTGTTACCTCAGCTTCTGGCTTCAGTAATCTTCAGGACAAGCTAAGTTTTTGATTTTCTTGTTCCACGTTTTGATTTATTTTTGTCTTGTCCAGCTTGCATATAATTGTTTCTTTGCTGCTGGTTGCTCTAGCGGGCTGTAATTGCTCCTCATGTTCCATGAGTTGGAACATGAGTTCAAGTAATTACAGGATGGTTTTTTGAAGGGTTTTTTGCTGACCGCGCAGTTTACTTTTGTATCCTCTGCTATCTAGTTTTAGCAGGCCTCATTTTGCTGAATCTGATTTCATACTGTGTATGTGCCTTCCTCTCATTTCACCGTCATTATATGTGGGGGGCTGCTATTTTTGTGGGGTATTTCTCTGGAGGCAAGAGAGGTCTGTGTTTCTTCTAATAGGGGAAGTTAGATCTTCGGCTGGTGCGAGACGTCTAGGATCAACGTAGGCACGTTCCCCGGCTATTGTTATTTGTGTGTTCAGGTTTAGGGTCGCAGTCAGCTCAGGTTCCATCACCCTAGAGCTCGTTGGTGCTTGTCCTTTTGTGATTCCCTGCCATTGGAATCATGACAGAGCCAGCCGGAGTTACCGAAAACCCACAGTCCTACAGGGGGAGCTTGTCCTATTGGCACTACGGAACCAGCCTTGATTGCCAGTTCCCACAGCCCACATAGGAAGCACCTAAACTGCAGGCACCATAGAGTCGGCTAACCCGACCGCAACCCGACAGGACAACGTATTGGAGGCAAAGTGACCTTGACACTACCCGGAAAAAGCTGGCGTGCTGGAAACAGGCTGGGCAGGAGGGAGTACCCGTGCCAAAGACACTTCTGAGCAGCAACTGGCGGTGTTGGAGCCCAGGGATTACAGGAGAAACAGAGTGTAGGCTGAGGCCTAACTGGAGCAAGTTTAAAATCTGTAGTAGTGTCAATGTGGAGGGAGCAGGAGAAATTGCCGCACACACAGCTGGGGATCAGCTGACGTTACTGAACCCCAAAACACTGGAGCATGTGTTGACTGTGCAGACGGCACTTCCGAGCAGCAACTGGCATTGTTGGAGCCCAGGGATTACAGGAGGAACAGAGTGTAGGCTGAAGCCTAATTATAGCAAGTTGAAAGGGAACCTGTAACCCCCCCAGGTGTTTGTAACTAAAAGAGCCACCTTGTGCAGCACTAATGCTGCACAAGGAAAAGGTGACTCTTTTAGTTATATGTTATGACCTGGTGGTCAGGACAATAATGGACCTGGTGGTTAAGAGCACACGGAATGACCTGATAGTTACTGATAATAAGGACGAGCTCTGGGACGTGGGAACTCTGCTTACCGCAATCCCTAAACCTATCAAACACACTAGAAATAGCCGTGGATTGCGCCTAACGCTCCCTATGCAACTCGGCACAGCCTAAGAAACTAGCTAGCCCTGAAGATAGAAAAATAAAGCCTACCTTGCCTCAGAGAAATTCCCCAAAGGAAAAGGCAGCCCCCCACATATAATGACTGTGAGTAAAGATGAAAATACAAACACAGAGATGAAATAGATTTAGCAAAGTGAGGCCCGACTTACTGAACAGACCGAGGATAGGAAAGGTTACTTTGCAGTCAGCACAAAAACCTACAAAAAGACCACGCAGAGGGCGCAAAAAGACCCTCCGTACCGACTCACGGTGCGGAGGCGCTCCCTCTGCGTCCCAGAGCTTCCAGCAAGCAAGACAACAAATTAAATAGCAAGCTGGACAGAAAAATAGAAAACCAAAGAAATACAAGCTGGAACTTAGCTTCTGATGGGAAGACAGGTCACAAGAACGATCCAGGAGTGAACTAGACCAATACTGGAACATTGACAGGTGGCATAGAGCAAAGATCTAAGTGGAGTTAAATAGAGCAGCAGCTAACGAATTAACCTAGAAACCTGTGAAACTCAGAAACACCCACCAGAGGAAGTCCATGGACAGAACCAGCCGAAGTACCATTCATGACCACAGGAGGGAGCCCGACAACAGAATTCACAACAGTACCCCCCCCCTTGAGGAGGGGTCACCGAACCCTCACCAGAGCCCCCAGGCCGACCAGGATGAGCCAAATGAAAGGCACGAACCAGATTGGCAGCATGAACATCAGAGGCAAAAACCCAGGAATTATCTTCCTGACCATAACCCTTCCACTTGACCAGGTACTGGAGTTTCCATCTCGAAACACGAGAATCCAAAATCTTCTCCACCACATACTCCAACTCCCCCTCAACTAACACCGGGGCAGGAGGATCAACGGATGGAACCACAGGCGCCACGTATCTCCGCAATAACGACCTATGGAACACATTATGGATGGCAAAAGAAGCAGGAAGGGCCAAACGAAATGACACAGGATTGATAACCTCAGAAATCTTATATGGACCAATGAAACGAGGCTTAAACTTAGGAGAGGAAACCTTCAAAGGAAAATAACGGGATGACAACCAAACCAAATCCCCAACACGAAGGACCCACACAGCGCCGGCGGTTAGCGAAACGTTGAGCCTTCTCCTGGGACAATGTCAAATTGTCCACCACATGAGTCCAAATCTGCTGCAACCGATCCACCACAGTATCTACACCAGGACAGTCTGAAGACTCAACCTGCCCTGAAGAGAAACGAGGATGGAAACCAGAATTGCAGAAAAACGGCAAAACCAAAGTAGCCGAGCTGGCCCGATTATTAAGGGCGAACTCAGCCAACGGCAAAAAGGACACCCAATCATCCTGATCAGCAGAAACAAAGCATCTCAGATATGTTTCCAAAGTTTGATTAGTTCGTTCGGTTTGGCCATTTGTCTGAGGATGGAAAGCTGAGGAAAAAGACAAATCAATGCCCATCCTAGCACAAAAGGATCGCCAAAACCTTGAAACAAACTGGGAATCTCTGTCAGAAACGATGTTCTCCGGGATACCATGTAAACGAACCACATGCTGGAAAAATAATGGCACCAAATCAGAGGAGGAAGGCAATTTAGACAAAGGTACGAAATGGACCATCTTAGAAAAGCGATCACAAACCACCCAAATGACCGACATCCTTTGAGAGACGGGGAGATCTGAAATAAAATCCATAGAAATATGCGTCCAGGGCCTCTTCGGGACCGGCAAGGGCAAAAGCAACCCACTGGCACGAGAACAGCTGGGCTTAGCCCGAGCACAAGTCCCACAGGACTGCACAAAAGAACGCACATCCCGCGACAAAGACGGCCACCAGAAGGATCTAGCCACCAAATCTCTGGTACCAAAGATTCCAGGATGCCCAGCCAACACTGAACAATGAATCTCAGAGATAACTCTACTAGTCCATCTATCAGGGACAAACAGTTTCTCCGCTGGGCAACGGTCAGGTCTATCAGCCTGAAATTTTTGCAGCACCCGCCGCAAATCAGGGGAGATGGCAGACAAAATTACCCCCTCTTTGAGAATACCCACCGGCTCAGGAACACCCGGAGAGTCAGGCACAAAACTCCTTGACAGGGCATCAGCCTTCACATTCTTAGAGCCTGGAAGGTACGAAACCACAAAATCAAAACGGTAGAAAAATAACGACCATCAAGCCTGTCTCGGATTCAACCGTTTGGCAGACTCAAGATAAGTCAAATTCTTGTGATCTATCAAGATCACCACGTGATGCTTGGCTCCTTCCAGCCAATGACGCCACTCCTCGAATGCCCACTTCATGGCCAACAATTCACGATTACCAACATCATAGTTACGCTCAGCAGGCGAAAACTTTCTAGAAAAGAAAGCACATGGCTTCATCACCGAGCCATCAGAACTTCTTTGCGACAAAACAGCCCCTGCTCCAATCTCAGAAGCATCAACCTCAACCTGAAACGGAAGCGAAACATCTGGCTGGCACAACACAGGGGCAGAAGAAAAACGACGCTTCAACTCCTGAAAAGCCTCTACAGCCGCAGAAGACCAATTGACCACATCAGCACCCTTCTTGGTCAAATCAGTCAACGGTTTAGCAACAGTAGAAAAATTAGCGATGAAGCGCCGATAAAAATTAGCAAAGCCCAGGAACTTTTGCAGGCTCTTCACAGATGTCTGCTGAGTCCAATCATAAATGGCCTGAACTTTAACAGGGTCCATCTCGATAGTAGAAGGGGAAAACATGAACCCCAAAAATGAAACCTTCTGAACTCCAAAGAGACACTTTGACCCCTTCACAAACAAGGAAATCGCACGAAGGACCTGGAACACCATTCTGACCTGCTTCACATGAGACTCCCAATCATCCGAAAAGACCAAAATATCATCCAAATACACAATCAGGAATTTATCCAGGTACTCTCGGAAGATGTCATGCATAAAGGACTGAAATACTGATGGAGCATTGGAAAGCCCGAATGGCATAACCAGGTACTCAAAATGGCCCTCGGGCGTATTAAATGCAGTTTTCCATTCATCGCCTTGTTTAATACGCACAAGATTATACGCCCCTCGAAGATCTATCTTGGTGAACCAACTAGCCCCCTTAATCCGAGCAAACAAATCAGACAGCAGCGGCAAAGGATACTGAAATTTGACTGTAATTTTATTAAGAAGGCGGTAATCAATACAAGGTCTCAAAGAACCATCCTTCTTGGCCACAAAAAAGAACCCTGCTCCTAACGGTGATGACGACGGGCAAATATGGCCTTTCTCCAAGGATTCCTTTATATAACTCCGCATAGCGGCGTGTTCTGGCACAGATAAATTGAACAATCGGCCCTTAGGAAACTTACTACCAGGAATCAAATTAATTGCACAATCGCAATCCCTATGAGGAGGTAGGGCACTGGCTTTGGGCTCATCAAATACATCCCGATAATCCGACAAAAACTCTGGAACTTCAGAAGGAGTGGAAGACGAAATAGACAAAAATGGAACATCACCATGTACCCCCTGGCAACCCCAACTGGACACAGACATAGATTTCCAGTCCAATACTGGATTATGAACCTGTAGCCATGGCAACCCCAAAACGACCACATCATGCAGATTATGCAACACCAGAAAGCGGATATCCTCCTGATGTGCAGGAGCCATGCACATGGTCAATTGGGTCCAATACTGAGGCTTATTCTTGGCCAAAGGCGTAGCATCAATTCCTCTCAATGGAATAGGATACTGCAAGGGCTCCAAGAAAAAACCACAGCGCCTAGCATACTCCAAGTCCATCAAATTCAGGGCAGCGCCTGAATCCACAAATGCCATAACAGAATAGGATGACAAAGAGCAAATCAGAGTAACAGACAATAGAAATTTAGACTGTACCGTACCAATGGTGGCAGACCTAGCGAACCGCTTAGTGCACTTAGGACAATCGGAGATAGCATGAGTGGAATCACCACAGTAAAAACATAGCCCATTCCGACGTCTGTGTTCTTGCCGTTCAGCTCTGGTCAAAGTCCTATCACATTGCATAGGCTCAGGCCCATGCTCAGATAGTACCGCCAAATGGTGCACAGCTTTACGCTCACGCAAGCGTCGATCGATCTGAATGGCCAAGGACACAGACTCATTCAGACCAGCAGGCATGGGAAACCACACCATGACATCCTTAAGGGCTTCAGAGAGACCCTTTCTGAAGATTGCTGCCAGGGCACATTCATTCCACTGAGTGAGCACAGACCACTTTCTAAACTTCTGACAATATATCTCCGCTTCATCCTGACCCTGACACAGAGCCAGCAAGATTTTCTCTGCCTGATCCACTGAATTAGGTTCGTCATAAAGCAATCCAAGCGCCAGGAAAAACGCATCAACATCACGCAATGCCGGATCTCCTGGCGCAAGGGAAAATGCCCAGTCTTGAGGGTCACCACGTAACAAAGAAATAATGATCTTTACTTGTTGAACAGGGTCACCTGAGGAGCGAGGTTTCAAGGCAAGAAACAATTTACAATTATTTTTGAAATTCAAGAACTTAGATCTATCACCAAAAAAACAAATCAGGAATTGGAATCCTAGGCTCTGACATCGGATTCTGAACCACAAAATCTTGAATGTTTTGTATCCTTGTAGTGAGATTATCCATCCAAGAGGACAGACCTTGAATGTCCATGTTTACACCAGTGTCCTGAACCACCCAGAGGTAAAGGGGAAAATAGAGACAAAACACACTGCAAAGAAAAAAAAATGGTCTCAGAACTTCTCTTATCCCTCTATTGAGATGCATTAGTACTTTTGGCCACCTGTACTGTTATGACCTGGTGGTCAGGACAATAATGGACCTGGTGGTTAAGAGCACACGGAATGACCTGATAGTTACTGATAATAAGGACGAGCTCTGGGACGTGGGAACTCTGCTGACCGCAATCCCTAAACCTATCAAACACACTAGAAATAGCCGTGGATTGCGCCAACGCTCCCTATGCAACTCGGCACAGCCTAAGAAACTAGCTAGCCCTGAAGATAGAAAAATAAAGCCTACCTTGCCTCAGAGAAATTCCCCAAAGGAAAAGGCAGCCCCCCACATATAATGACTGTGAGTAAAGATGAAAATACAAACACAGAGATGAAATAGATTTAGCAAAGTGAGGCCCGACTTACTGAACAGACCGAGGATAGGAAAGGTTACTTTGCGGTCAGCACAAAAACCTACAAAAAGACCACGCAGAGGGTGCAAAAAGACCCTCCGCACCGACTCACGGTGCGGAGGCGCTCCCTCTGCGTCCGAGAGCTTCCAGCAAGCAAGACAACAAATTAAATAGCAAGCTGGACAGAAAAATAGAAAACCAAAGAAATACAAGCTGGAACTTAGCTTCTGATGGGAAGACAGGTCACAAGAACGATCCAGGAGTGAACTAGACCAATACTGGAACATTGACAGGTGGCATAGAGCAAAGATCTAAGTGGAGTTAAATAGAGCAGCAGCTAACGAATTGACCTAGTCACCTGTGAAACTCAGAAACACCCACCAGAGGAAGTCCATGGACAGAACCAGCCGAAGTACCATTCATGACCACAGGAGGGAGCCCGACAACAGAATTCACAACAGTTATACTCCTTGCACATGCTGAAGTAAACACGTATAAAATGTGCCCCCTCATACCGTGAAACCATCCCGGAGGCAGGACTTTCCTTCTAAATGAGATGCAGCACACCCGTCATTCATACCCCCTTGGCGCGGTGCGCCGCTTCCTCAGCATTGTTTGAATCTGTCCCGGAGCCTGTGCTGTTATGTTATCCCTTGGGCATGCGCAGTTAGCGCTGCCCATCTTCTGACATCATTTGTTGTCAGGCAGACTGCGCTTGTGCGGCCGCGCTGCCCGAAATCCCGCCCCACAGTGTCTTATGACACTGTGAATCCCAGCCCAATAAATTCACACTGCGGGGCTGGGATTCATGGGCATGTGCAGTGCATATCTTCGTCTCTCACTCATCTCCTTCCTCCTTCTTCAGACTGTGCGGCGTCAGCTGATCCCGAAAGTGCATGCTACGGCGATTAGGGATCAGCTGACGCCGCACAGTCTGAAGAAGGCGGAGGGAGATGTGTAAGAGGCGAAGATATGCACTGCGCATGCCCATGAATCCCAGCCCCGCAGTTTGAATAAATCATAGGCCTCCGGGACTTTCACAGTATGAGGGGGCACATTTTATAAGTGTTTAGTTCAGCGTGTGCAAGGAGCATAACTAAAAGACCACCTTGTCCAAATGCAGCATCAGTGCTGCACAAGGTGGCTCTTTTAGTTACAAATGCCTGGGGGGGACAGGTTCCCTTTAATATTTGTAGTAGTGTGAGTGTGGAGGGAGCAGAAGAAATTGCCGGATACACAGCAGGGAAGCACCTGGTGTTACTGAACCCCAATAACAGAGGAGCAACTGTTGAATGTGCAGACGGCACTTCCGAGCAGCAACTGGCGGTGTTGGAGCCCAGGGTCAATGCTTGAAGCAGAGTGTAGGCCGAGGCCTAATTTGAGCAAGTTTAATATCTGTTGTAGTCTTAATGTGGAGGGAACAGGAGAAATTGCCGGATACACAGCCGGGGAGCAGCTGGCGTTACTGAACCCCAATAACAGAGGAGCAACTGTTGACTGTGCAGACGGCACTTCTGAGCAGCAACTGGCGGTGTTGGAGCCCAGGGAATCCAGGAGAAGCAGAGTGTAGGATGAGGCCTAATTGGAGCAAGTTTAATATCTGTTGTTGCGTGATTGTGGACGGAGCAGGAGAAATTGCCGGATACAAAGCTGGGGATCAGCTGACGTTACTGAACCCTAATAACACGGCAGCAAGTGTTGACTGTGCAGACGGCACTTCTGAGCAGCAACTGGCGGTGTTGGAGCCCAGGGATTACAGTTCAGGTGGTAGAAACATGAACACAACAGGAGACCTGGATACTGTTGCCAACCAATTATTTAATCTGGAAGAGAAGTGGCAAATTCCTGTGATATCCAGGCCTTGTTCATTTTCAGAAAAGTAAGCCGGTCAATGTTATCGGAGGATAGTCGCATGCGACGGTCTGTTAGTACACCACCTGCGGCACTAAAGACGCGTTCCGATAATACACTAGCAGCAGTGCAAACCAGCACCTCCAATGCATACTGGCTAAGCTCTGGCCATGTATCCAGCTTAGAGACCCAAAACTTGAAGGGGGAAGAGCCGTGTGTGACAACACTGAGAGGGCAAGACATGTAGTCTGTTACCATCTGACGGAAACGTGGCCTCCTGCTGACTGGAGACGTCTGTGATGGTGTAGACATTTGTGACGGGCACACAAAACTTTGCCACATTTGGGCCAAACTGGTCTTGCCTTGTGCTGAGGCACTACTTCTGCTCCCTCTTTGTGCAGAGCTTCCTCCACTGCCTTGACGCACTGAGCTGCTTTGTAAAGCACTAGCAGCACTGCTCTCGGTTGGAATGGAGAACATGATGGAATGCACCATTGTGTCTTGGTAGTCCCGCATTTTACACTCCCGGTTCAACGGTGTTATGAGGCTTTGTAAGTTGTCCCGGTAGCGAGGATCTAGGAGGGTGTACACCCAATAATCAGCCGTGTTGAGAATGTTGACGATGCGGCGGTCGTTTCTCAGGCACTGCAGCATGAAATCAACCATGTGCTGCAGACTGCCAACTTGCCAAGAAACGCTGTCCCCTGCTTGAGACGTGATCTCTGCTTGCTCTGCATCACCCCACCCTCGCTCTACATACTGACTACTGGAGATTTGTATAACTCCCTCCTCTGGACAGATGTCTTCCTCCTCCATTGACTCCTCCTCATCCTCCTCACAAAGTGTCCCCTGCCTAGGCCTTTGTGAGGAACCATGTTGCGCAGACTGTCCAGAAGCAGATGGCATTTGTGACTCCTCATCCTCCACCTCTTTCATAACCTCCTCCCTTAGCACTTGCAGTGTTTTTTTCAAGCAGGCAGATAAGGGGGATAGTCATGCTGACTAGTGCATCATCTGCACTCGCCATCCGCGTGGAGTCATTGAACGCACGCAAAACCTCGCAGATGTCCTTCATAGTGGCCCACTCAGTGGTTGTGAAGTCTGAACGGTGCGCAGTGCGACTTTTTTGTGCCTGATGCAGCTGGTACTCCATTACTGCTGCCTGCTGCTCACACAACCACTCCAACATATGTAACGTTGAATTCCACCTGGTGGGTAGGTCCCATATGATGCGATGTTCCGGAAGGCTGAATCGGCGCTGCAGAGCTGCAATGCGCGATCTTGCCATGCTGGAACGCCGCAAGTGAGTACACTCTAGGCGGACCTTGTGCAACAGTGCATCAAGATCCGGATAGTCCCTCAAAAAACTCTGCACGACCAAGTTGAGCACATGTGCCAGACATGGGATGTAAGTGAGGTTGCCTAGGCCCAGAGCTGCCACCAGATTTTGACCATTGTCACACACTACCATGCCTGGCTGGAGATTCGCTGGCACAAACCACACGTCACTCTCCTGCTTGATGGCATTCCAGAGCTCCTGCACTGTGTGGCTTCGATTCCCCCAAAGAAGTTAATTTCAATATGGCCTGTTAATGTTTGGCCACGGCTGTGCTCATATCGGCCGTAATAGGTAAGCATTCACGGGTCCATGTGGAGGTAGACTGTGACAGCTCCTGCAGCGCTGATTCAGAGGAACTGGAGTATAAGGAGGAGTCAATGTGTACAGTCTGGATTCCTGCAATCCTTGGAGTTGGCAGAACACGTACAGCACCACTCTCAAGATCTGTATCCAGCTCCACAACATTTACCCAATGGGCAGTGAGGGAAAGGTATCGTCCCTGTCCATGGTGACTGGTCCACGCATCGGTGGTGAGGTGGACCTTGCTACTGAAGGCGTTTAGTAGCGCATGTTTAATGTTTCCCTCCACATGCTTTTGCAGGGCAGGGACGGCTTGCCTGCTGAAATAAAAGCGGCTGGGCACATTGTATTGTGGGACTGCCAATACCATGAAGTTACGGAAGGTGTCAGTCTCCACCAGCCTGAATGAGAGCATTTCAAGGGACAGTAGTTTTGCAATGCCAGCATTCAGATCCTGTGCTCGGGGGTGGTTTGCTGAGAATGGCCGCATTTTCTCCCATGCCTGTGCTTCTGATGGCTGTAGACTGGGCTGGGAGTGTGAGGATGACAGGGTGGAATTACACTGGGTTTCTGTACAACAGTGCCAGATGTTCTTCCATGGCGATCCTGTAAGGAAGCCGAACCAGCTGTGTGTGAGCTGGAGGAAGAGGCTACAACACGAGCTGAAGAGGTGGTAGGTGCCGCTGTAGGTTGGCCTAGGTCTTCAGTGTGTTTTTGTAACTCCACCACGTGCTTGGTCCGCACATGTTTCCACATATTTGTGATATTGAGTTTGCTGACACTTTTCCCTCTTTTGACTTTCTGATTACACAGCTTGCATTTGACAAAGCAAATGTCATCTGCAACTGTGTCAAAAAAGAACCCGGCACTGCAAGTCTTGGGAGCGCCCGTTTTGGGTTTTGGAAGAGGCATGCTCCTAATGGGTGCCGAAGTAGAGGCTACATGCAACGCAGTCTTCCCCCTCCCTCTCCGTCCTTTTTGGGCCGTTCGGGGAATCTCTTCCTCAGAGCTGCTCCCACCACCTTGCTGTACCTCACACCATGATGGGTCAAGGACTTCTTCATCTACACTACCCTCTTCCAACAACTGCTTCTCCTGGGTAGTCTCGGCAGCACTGTATGCACCAGAAAGTGGCACCTGAGTCTCATCATCAGATGCGTACTGAGGTGTGCTGACCGTAGGCACTGGCCCACCCACCTCTTCAGATTCAGAGAGACAAAGCAGTTGTGCATCACTGCATACTGCCTCTTCTTCAGTTTCTCGAATGCTGCTTGGCTGGCCCCCTCTTTCCAAGCCAAGAGATTTAGAGAACAAAAGTAGAGATGGCTCCTGTCCTGGGCTTCTGACTGCCTGGGAAATTTGGCAAGTGGTGAAGAGACAGATGGGTGCTCTTCAGTGCTCTGTGCCTGAGAGGATGTGGCACTAATTGAAGTCGATGCGTTAGCTGCCATCCATCCGACAACGTCTTCAATTTGTTCGTCCCGCAGCAGTGGGGTACGGCGAGCTCCTACAAAGCTGCGCATGAAGGACTGTTCCCTGCTAAAACTGGGGGATGATGAGTCCCCGCTGCCCGCAGCAGGCACAGAATCCCCACGTCCTCTCCCTATAGAAACTCCACGCCCATGACCACATGCCTTGCGCCCTGCCTTCTTCATCTTGGTAGACTGATAAAGATAGGCAGAAAAGTTCTAATGGCTTAGTGTGCTTATTCCTGAACAGCTGCTAACAGGTATAAGAAACACTAATTTTATAAAGTGTGGACTAGACTTTAATATGAGCTAGTGTCGCCTACACAACTGTAAAGTGGAGTGTTTGGTGAACTTTATTACGGTAACTTTTTGTTTTTTTTCACAAAAAGACACTGGATATGCCCAAAGATGTAAAACCGATAGTATCACAAACTTTTTGTAGCGATTACAACGCAGGAAGGTAACCTACAATGCAATAGAGGCTCCAAAACATAGCCTAAAGGTACCTTCACACTCAGCAACTTTACAACGAGAACGACAACGATCCGTGACGTTGCAGCGTCCTGGATAGCGATCTCGTTGTGTTTGACACGCAGCAGCGATCTGGATCCCGCTGTGCCATTGCTGGTCGGAGCTAGAAGTCCAGAACTTTATTTCGTTGTCAGGTCGGTGTGTATCATCATGTTTGACAGCAAAAGCAACGATGCCAGCAATGTTTTACATGGAGCTAACAACCAGCGAGAACAATAAGTGAGTCGCCGTTACGTCACTGGATCGCTCCTGCATCGTTCTGGAGTTGCTGTGTTTGATGTCTCTACAGCGACCTAAACAGCGACGCTCCAGCGATCGGCTCGTTGTTTATATTGCTGCAGCGTCGCTGAGTGTGATGGTACCTTAATACTAATCTGGCTGGGGCTGCAGGGCACAAGGCTGCAGAAAGGCTCCTCTATGTACGCCTATATAGTGTTTTTCCACAATCTAGCAGGATACAGATGGATACCCACTAATAGGATAAATCAGGAAAAATGTGCAGCAGGCAGCACTAATTGAAAAAAGGACAATGGAACAGTATGAGGCAGTGACGCACGCTGAGCTGACTACAACCAGCTGTGGCTGCAAAACAGACTACAGCGTGAGCTGAACTCACACAGAGACCTTGCACACAGCCGTGAACAGCGCTGCAAGGCCAAAAGAAAGCTCCTCTATCTATTCCTATATTGTGTTTTTCCACAATCTAGCAGGATATTGATGGAAAGCCACTAATAGGATAAATCAGGAAAAATGTGCAGCATGCATCACTAATTGAAAAAAGGACAATGGAACAGTATGAGGCAGTGACGCACGCTGAGCTGACTACAACCAGCTGTGGCTGCAGAACAGACTACAGAGTGAGCTGCACTAACACAGAGACCTTGCAGACAGCCGTGAACAGCGCTGCAAGGCAAAAACAAGGTTCTCACACAGCAGTTGCTAAATTAGCCTGGGTAAAGCACAGTGAAGTAAATCGCTATCTCAAACTATCCCTCAGTCAGAACAACAGCGTCCTGTCACTAACTGAATTCACAGCAGAGTGAACCCAAAATGGCGGCAGCGGCTTTTATAGTGCATCATGACATCATTTCAGCAGCCAATCACAGCCATGCCAGTAGTTACATGCCTAACATGCAGAACAGGGTGTGCCCACACTTCTTAGGATTCTTCATTGGCTGAATTAAATAAAACTGGCTCTTTGCATTATGGGAACTTCCGATTCCAGTATCCGATATTGCAAAAGTATCGGAACTCAGTATCAGAATTCCGATACCGCGAATATCGGCTGATACCCGATATTTGCAGTATCGGAATGCTCAACACTAATGTTAACATGAACAAAAGTGCAAGGGAATGAAAACAACAGCAAGACACTACTGCCACATATGTGTCATATAAACGCGCAACACCAGGATATTCCAGCAGTAATAATAATAATAATAGATCTTATATCTTATAAGCCATATTCCCATATAAACAGCCCAGCCAGTGGAGTAAATAGAAAATATATAAAAATAAGTGACAAGGTGAAATGGGTTACTGCCGAAACCTAAACCACAACTACCACTGCTCCCATAGTGTGTTCAGACCTCCATTCAGCCATGTCTGTAGGAGTACCATCAAGAAAAAGTATTGGGACCATTATCCTTACCAGCAGCAGGGTGTAGGTTAGGTATCCAGAAGGCGCGCATCCGCCCCAATGCGCATTTCAGTAAGTTACCTTTGTCATGGAGGAGATCTGGGAGCACAACGGTACGCCTTGTAGATGAGGGCCAGAAAGAGCATGTGCTCCAGAGTATGGCAAGTGCTGAATCAAGTGGCCTCTCCTCCTCTTCCCCCAACCTTAACATCACACACAGTACAATCCTCAGAGGTGGCTCGCTAATTACCATTGTTTCCTCCTACGTCCAAACTCTCCAACTGGCCCACTGACTGTGGGGAACCACAGATGGGCCATTCTGCAGAGATGTTCTATTCCATGGGCATCAGAGGTATGCTCCAAAGATTAACATAATCAAGAGGAGGAAAGATTCTGCACCAATGCCTAAAATTTTTCCTGTTGGATCCAGGGCTGGACGAAGTAAGGTCACAGCAGAATCCAGATCCTCATCACCATACGTTAACCCCAGGGGTGGAGGAGATCCTGATGAGACTTAGATACCTGAGGCTCATGTGGACTGTACTGTGCTGTCAGGGCAGGACAAGTAGGAGGGTGACTCTCAGGTCAAGGAGTGGGAGAAAAGAGAAGATGACGATGAGGTTGTAGATCCCACTTGGTGTGAGCCCAGAGGCATGCAGCTGAGTAGCTCAGCAGAGGAGGAGGAAGACGAAGAGGTTGCTTTGCAGCTTGCACAATAGATACGGAGTCATGCAACCACGAGAAGCACTGCATCCTAAGCCACAACTCTGGCTGTGGCCAGCAGCAGTTGCGAGTCTGAAGTTCGCAGCGTAGGAAAGGGTTACCTAGCCTGGGCCTTTTTGAGACCGCCAAAGATTACCCAACTTACATTATCTGCCAACTTTGCAAAAAACAACTCAGTAGATGCAAAAATTGCAATAATTTAACTACTACATGCATAAATCATCAACATGCATTAATCTGTGAATCTCACTAAGCAAAAATGCAGACTAGCGGGTCTCACCAACCACTGGCCGTCCCATCAACCATGACAAGTGTTCTCACACAGGTCTCTAGCCACATAAACGTCACTTGTTTACTCCCTACATGATCCTAAATCAAGGGTGATACTGTTTGGACTCCCAATAATCAGGATGTTCTCCCATATAACACAGATAGGTGATAATTTTCAAACTTGAGAATACCCCTTTGATGGTCGGGATCAGCCTGGGTAAAGAAGACATTATTGAACTATTTGAGTGTCAGCATTTACTGTAGTTACCATGTGACATAAGAGGCTATGTGAGGGACTGACCATGACAGTGATTATAATTTGATTTTGTGTTATACCGAAGGCAGGACAGGCCCATGAGTGTATGTAGTGATCATGTGAAGTCGGTAAAATCTCCAGAGATTTCTTGCATGGGTTCTTTATAATTTTACATTGTCATCTTCTCCCAATTCAGGTCCTTACAATATCAGACCCTCTCAGTGGAGATCTTCTATATAAGAGAATTCTTCTGAGTGACCTTACAAGGATGGATAGGAACAGGGACAAGATGGCGGAGAGAATATTACACCTCACCCTAGAGATCCTTTTCCAGCTTATTGGTCAGGTGAGAGATTCTGATGACGTCACATTACATCATTCTTATCTATGGGAATAACAGATGGACAGAACTGCAGAGGTAAGGACTCTGGAAATATCTGTAGTGAGATTTATTTATGTGTCTTTCCTTAATCAGGATTACATATTAGTAAAGCCCTCCAGAGAGCGCAGTCAAACCCCTGTGTCTGAGGGAGGTGGAAGACCCCCAAACTCAATCATGGGGCCTCCACCTCACTTCCTGATGCATGAGGACATCAATGACCAGAAGATCCTAGAACTCATCTACAAGATGATTGAGCTGCTGACTGGAGAGGTGACACTGCTTGGAATGCTGGGACATTATTACAGTAACACTATGAAGAGATATTGTATAAGAGATGACTGTGTCATTGTATGTATTAGGTTCCTATAAGGTGTCAGGATGTCGCTGTCTATTTCTCAATGGAGGAGTGGGAGTATTTAGAAGGGCACAAAGATCTCTACAAGGACGTCATGATGGAGGTTCCCGAGCCCATCACATCACCAGGTAATAGACAGGGCTAGATACACACGACCTATAATTATCTGTATGTAAAGAATGAATTCAGTCCCTGTATGTGTTTCCTCCAGTTCTATCCAGTGAGAGGACAAAACCAGAGAGATGTCCCCGTCATCTTCTTCCACAGGACTGTAAACAAGAAAATTCCAATCTTCCTCAGAATTATAAGGTAGACGGAGAGAAGGTGTCATGAAGTCTTCCCCATGATTTATAGAAAGCTGTGAAGGCCTATTGTTTAGTCTTGTTTTATCCATCAGTATTATGCAATGAACGGCCAATTTATTAGGGACATCTGCTCTTTCCCAACTGGAGGTTCAAAGCGTGGAAATTAGGCAGCAGCACTTTTCCATCTGTGACTTATTAGACACGACACGACTTTGCACAAGGTGATCACTGGTAGATTATGAGGTATTTATGTGCAAGGATGTCAAAAGTATACTGAGAATAGTGAGATAATAAAAGAGTTCCAGTGTTATTAGATCTTATAGAAATAAGCAACTCATCAACAAAGACATCAAGAATTGTTCTGAAAACAGGTGCACAGTCATACAAATTGCAGATGAATACCAATGTGTGTACTGATCATTCCTTAACACAATTGGGCTATAGCAGCAGATGACCAGTTCCAGTGCCATTGCTTTCTATCAAAACAGTAAGAAAATTTTATTTATGCAGAAGCATGAATCCATGTTCCCTTCTTGTCAGGTGTCAACATTTCTAGCTGGTGGAGGTGGATTAAAGGTATGGAAAATATTGTGTGAGCACATCCTGGGTCCTCTGATACCTGTGGATGGATGTTTAGATACTGCGGCTTACCTGAGTATTGTGTCTGACCAAATTCATCCCTTCATGTCAACTGTTGAGTCATCTGTATAAGTACAATGATCCATGTCACAAGGGTCATGTAGTTATGAATTGCTTCCATTATAAGGGTCTTGTAACGTGGAGTGGGGTGGTAGCCGTGGGCTTGCATCTGACACCTCGGCAGGCTACATGAAAGTGGGGGTCCTGGCTAAGTGTGGACTAGGGCTAGCCCTTGCAGGCCACACGTTATCGATGACTTTCGTTTCTCCAGGAACCAATGTCTAGCCATCCTAGAAGTTACACCTTACTGGGCGATGCTTTTCCTTCCACTTTGTTTTACTGCTGTGGCCACTCCTCATTGTAAGCTGGTTCTTGAAGTCCTGATACTCCTTCCCATAGGCGTAACCTCTGGAGGGCTGGCAGTTCTACAAACTAGTGGCAGAATATGCTAAAACCATACTGGTATTTTATTGCCAAAATCCAGAAATATATAGGCAATCCACCTGTACATCCTGTAATAGTTGGACGGGGTTCAGTTACTTCTTTACAGATGTTTGGACTGGATGTTATGCCAATTGGTTAAGAAAACTCCCTTGTAAATAAAGGACACATGAATTTGTTTACAAATACTGGACCAGCTTGGTTGGCAAGAAGGATTCCAGCTGGCAACGATCGATATCGGGACCTGTATAAACACATCCTACAGGATTACTGAAGAATAATAACACTGAAGGTTAACTGTTGGGATTTATGTGTAAATATTTATATATTCTTTCAGAACATAATTCCTTTCAATTTGCGGACCACTGGTATACACAGGCAGCTGGTACCGCAATGGGTACACCAGTGGCCCCGACATTTGCAAATATATTTTTGTGGTATTTTGACATTTGAACGTGTGAACTTATATAAAAAAAATATAAAATAATGCATCATTAGTGAGTGCCACTCATTTTTATTCTACTTTCGTAATTTTTGAAGATTGTATTGCTGTACAGTTGAGCCCCTCCAAGTCTGCTAGTCTCTTTTAACCAGCATTGCATACCCCAGTGGTATATACTTGCAGCATTACTGGTCTGCTGATCTTTTGAATTGGATATAAAGCTGATCATAGACACTAGATGATGTCTGGATCTTCTCACAATTATCATGTTAAATGATCTTTTTTGGTCTTCTAAATCATTCCACACGTCTTCTCCATCTGTCTGTGACTTTTAAATTTTTTTGTTTCAGAGTGAAGATCTGCTCCATATTAGCACTACAGAGACATATGTGGGGGGCGATGAGTGGTGTAAAAAGGAGATTTCTACAGATTACTATCCAGGTGAGTAGTCAATGGCTTTTAGAATTTGTGTTGAATGTTTTTATGGTTTTTATTCCGAACTTTACTTGTGGCTCTTACACATAAAGATTTGGTGTTTAAAAACAAAAATCACCTTTTGACACTATTTTTGCCATAATCACTTCTGAGCTGCTGTAGAGGAGATCCTTCTGTATTCTGAGTCCTGGCCATCACAGGACACTGTGCTCACTGGATGCCTCTACATATACTTTTGAAGATTGTTAGTGTTGGGAACCTCAGAACAATATAGAAGAAAATGGCAGACAGGGGTGCTGCAGATAATGATCGTCCAAAGAATAAAAGATGCAATTATGAAAGCATAATACATACAGTCTACACATCACAATACCGAATTGGCATCTTCATCAGGCCAAATACCAGTTCAGTATCAATACAAGTAGCCTCAATGTGATACCAATAAAGGAACCTATTTCATCTTCTACTATTTGGATGGTCATTATCAGCAGCGCCAATGTCTTTCATTTTTTCCATATTGTTATGTATCCTACAGTGTTGTTTCCTTGAGGAGCAGCAGCTGACAGACCATAATTCTACTGTAATGTCAGTAGATGCACAACTCCAGACGGTGAGCTCTTCCTCCACTAATCTGCCTATGTCTCCACCTATTTTAAGTTTACAGCATGTAGGAGGCACCGTGTCTGTTTTTTTAAAAAAAAGCAAATTCAAAGGCTGCACTGTTATATACTATAGATTATTCTCAGCCTAAAAACCTCAATGGCATTTTTTACAAGCAGAATATATTGGTCTATAATAATAATTATTATTAATCATTGCTTATATAGCGCTATCAGATTCCGTAGTACTTTACACACATTATCATCACTCTCTCAATGGGGCTCATAATTGAAATTCCCTATCAGTATGTCTTTGTAGTGTGGGAGAAAACCGGAGTACCCGGAGGAAACCCACACAAACATGGAGGGTACATACAAACTCCTTGAAGATGTTGTCCATGGTGGGATTTGAAACCAGGACCCCAGCGCTGCAAAGCAACAGTACTAACCACTGAGCCACTGTGCTGCCCAATATATCATTATGGCAGTATGGAGCGCCCTCTAGGACTGTGGGAAACTCGGTACCAGGTCGGTCCTTAAAGGGGATGTGTCACGGTAGCGGTGGCCCGGTCCGTGGCCCTGAGAGTACAATTGAAGGGAAATTAAAGTGTAGTGGTAAATAAAGTCTATAGAGTAATGTTCGTGATGCCACCTGTGATACTCGGCCAGAGATGGCCGACACTGCTTAAAGGGATCCGCTGGTGCCGATGGTGATGCAGCTTAGATGGTCTTGCTCCCCACAGGTGGAGCAGAGGCCCCAGGGCTACTAGGACAGTCTATGAGGGGTTTTAGTGCAAAAATGCAATAATTGGAGGACACAGGGTTTGCAGTCTCTTTACCTTTTAATTGCCAGTGCAGTCCGGGGCACAGGTTACAGGTGATCTTTAGAATCTGGGCAGCCTAGGAGCGGTTTGGAATCCCCCTAGCCAGATATGGTTAGAAGCCTTTCATTCTGCGCTGTTTGCAAGGTTCTTGATGCATTAGCTTTCCTCAAGTCCCTCACTCAATCTGTCCCTTTGTAGAACACTACCCACATGGCAGGCAGCTCGAGCCTTTTTACAGGTGTCCCTCTGTTGTGGTGACTCCGGGCTCTAATCTGCTGCTGTGCCTTCGGGTGTCAGTTGTGGCCAGGAGAGCTGCAATCTCCTGTCCTCTGGTTTCTGCTGTGGGGCATACAGTTCCCACACACCCTCGGACTCCGGTGTCCGGTTTCCGTGCTCAATCCTGGGGGTGAGCTCAATCGCAGCTCCACTCCCAGTATCTCTCTCTTGCTGTGCCTTCTCTCCCTTCACTGTCTCAGACAGACTGACTCTAACTCCTCCTCCAGACCAGAACTTATAGGGAAGCTACCCTGAAACAGGGTTTAGAGCTCCCCCTTCTGGCCTGGAGTGAGGAAAGTGTTTTGTTCTTGTGTTACCTGTTAAGGGGATCCCTTCTCACTTCTAAACATGGCATCACCATCCCCGAGAGGCAGGCAATACTACTGTGGCACCTGGACCCCTGGGGTGCCACATTTCCCCCATCCCGTTAAATCCAGTACTCCCGGACTGGGAAAACATAAACAATAAACAGATAAAACATCCCGAAGGAAAAAACGATTAACAGTCCAGAATTAAAATTTACTTTATTAATATCTCAGATAAAAATGACAGAAAAAATCGATCAAAAGTTACATGAAATTATGCTCAATGAACTGACATAATGCATTATGTCAATTCATTGAGCATAATTTCATGTAACTTTTGATCGATTTTTTTTCTGTCATTTCTATCTGAGATATTAATAAAGTAAATTTTAATTCTGGACTGTTAATCGATTTTTCCTTCGTGGTGTTTTGGTTGCTAATTGCCGAGTGTCCATTTGGTTCACAGTAGCACTCATTTATATTGAGGACATTTTACACTTATTGACAAAAACTTTAATAATGTTTTCCTCTTTTGGGAGCATCTGTGTGTTGTCCCTCCTTCTTTTTGTTGGTGAACAATAAACAGGTGAAGACATACAAACATTTTTGAAATGCATTTCAACTGTAACAGGTAAACACCAACTTTTTTCCCCTTATGGGAGGTTCTTTTGCTTGAACGTTTTCAAGCAAAAGAACCTCCCATAAAGGAAAAAAAGTCTCCTCTGGTCTCCTCCTCCACTGCAGTTGGAGATGTTGTTGGTGGCGAGGCCATCTGTCGCCTGGTCAGTCTTCTCAGCAATGCCTCCATCCACGCGGTCACCGCTGCCAGCGGCGACCACTGGAGTTGTTGTGCCAGCTCCTCCATCTCAGCGCTGAGGAGCTCCGCATCCATTGCCTTCAGCTGGTCCAGGGTTTTATGCTGCGGGACAGGGACGTTCGCTTCTCCTTTCATCTGTTTCTGCGGCTCTTCACTGCCGCCCGCCATTGCATCAATCGGGTAGCGTGCAGCCATCCTGCTCCCACGCACTTCTCTTCTTCTTTTTTCTGTAGGCGGTATT
Organism: Ranitomeya imitator; assembly: GCF_032444005.1. Classification (NCBI taxonomy): domain Eukaryota; kingdom Metazoa; phylum Chordata; class Amphibia; order Anura; family Dendrobatidae; genus Ranitomeya; species Ranitomeya imitator. The sequence continues at coordinate 395,301,645 of NC_091283.1, forward strand.
TCCTCTGCTTTCCCGCTAGCTATTTCAGGGGGCAAATCCGTCCTCCTGACAGACAAGTCCTTTTCACATACAGGTCTTTACAGTGGGTGGGTCCAGATTTTGCGCCCTTCCTCGAGCTCCACCCACGACAGCACATGTTCTCCATTCCTCACTCGCCACGTGGTGCAACACTGGCGGCAGTCAAACAATTTAACAAAGTCCATGGCGCACAGGACCCGATTTTTCAGGGTGGTCCATCCTGTTCGTGATGCCAAAAATGGAGCGCACGCTAGGACCATGGGTAACTGGGTTCCGGGCCGGTTCTTAAAGGGGATGTGTCACAGTAGCGGTGACTCGGTCCGTGGCCCTGGGCGTCCAATTAAAGGGAAATTAAAGTGTAGTGGGAAATAAAGTCTATAGAGTAATTTTCGTGATGCGACCTGTGGTACTCAACTAGGGATGGCCAACGCTGCATAAAGGGATCTGCTGGGGCCGATGGTGATGCAGCTTAGATAGTCTTGCTCCCAACAGGTGGCGCAGAGGCCCCAAGGCTACCAGAACAGTCTATGAGGGGTTGTAGTGCAATAATGCAATAATTGGAGGGCATAGGGTTTGCAGTCTCCTTACCTTTTATTGCCAGTGCAGTCCGGGGTACATCTTACAGGTGATCTTTGGAATCCAGGCAGCCTTGAAGCGGTTCAGAATCCCCCTAGCCAGGTGGGGTTAGAAGCCTTCCTTTCTGCGCTGTTTGCAAGGTTCTTGATGCATTAGCTTTCCTCAAGTGGAAAGCTGGAAAGTGGTTTCCTTTGGTGGAAAGTGGTTTCCTTTGTAGAACACTACCTGCATGACTGACTCTAACTCCTCCTCCAGACCAGATCTTTTAGGGAAGCTACCTTGAAACCGGGTTTAGAGCTCCCCCTTCTGGCCTGGAGTCAGGAAAGTGTTGTATGCTTGTGTTACCTGTTAAGGAGATCCCTTCTCGCTTCCAGGAATGGCATCACCCTCCCCGAGAGGCAGGCAATACCACTGTGGCACCCGGACCCCTGGGGTGCCACAAGTACATTATACAATGAAGTAGAGATGCAAAATAATTACAATCACCATGGACATAGTTTGTGCAATAGTAACAACCTGTAAAATATAGTGAGTACATGATTTATGGTGAGTGGTAAATGGTGTGACCATAGTGGTTGAATTCTTTTTATCCATGTCAATTGTTATAATGGTAAAAAAAGCATCATTCAGAACTTTGTTTTCGGTTCTAAATATGGATATATTTTGGAATTCAGGCGAACCACATAATAATCAATTGTGCCACTTTGCTTTATTTAAAGGGATCACCATGTTAGGCCGATACGAGTTAGAGCCACCGCCTTTCGGGCCTGATATACAGCATTCTATAATGCTGTATATTAGTCCTCAACCAGTTCTGGAAGAGAAGAAAAATAACTTTTATTATACTCCCCTGCGGAGCGGTCCGAGGAATGTCGCTCTTCTTAGTCTGGCGCCCCCATCTTCTTGCGATGCCGTCCTCCTGCTTGCTTCATGTGGATGACACGTGCCTGCATCATCCACATAGGCTAATCGGCATTGTGCTCCTGCGCAGGCGTACTTATCTGCAGTGCGCAGGCCCCGGGAAAGGTGAGAGAGGCTCAGCGCCTGCGCACTGCAGGATTTTGCTCTGCCCTTAACGGGGCAGATAAGTATGCTTACGCAGGAGCGCGATGCCGAGGAGCCTGTGTGGATGATGCAGGGACGCATCATCCACATGAACCAAGAAGGAGGGCGGCATTCCAAGAAGATGGGAGGTGCCAGACCAAGAAGAGTGACAGCCCTCGGACCAAACCGCCCTTCAGGTGAGTATAATAAAAGTTATTTTTCTTCTCTTCCAGGTCTGGTTGGGGGCTTATATACAGCATTATAGAATACTGTATATAAGCCCTGAAAGGAGGTGGCTGAATTCGTATCTGCCAAACCTGGTAACAGGTTCCCTTTAATCAGTTGAGCAACAGATGAATTTGAGACATTAATTCTTTTTTTCTGCTCAAAAAAATAACAGAAATCAGGAAACACCGCAAAACACAAATATGAACACAGCCTATAACTGCCTGAGAAAAAAAGTGAAACGTCCATTTTTTTATCTGATTTTCAGATTAACCTCTTAAGGATGGAGCTTTTTTTGGTTATTTTTATTTGTATTTTCCTCCCCATATTCCAAGAACCATAAATTTTTTTCATTTTTCCGTCAATATGTGTCTGAGGGCTTATATTTTGCGGGACAAGTTGTACTTATGAATGACATAACCCATTTTATCATATGATGTAGTGGAAAGCAGGGAAAAATTTCCAAGTGTAGTGATTAAGAAAAAATAAGCAATTCCACAATTGTGTTTTGGGTTTATTTACAGCATCCATTTTACTGTAAAAATTACCTTCCAATATGCTTCTCCAGGTCAGTACAGTTACAGAGATACCAAACATGCATAGTTATTGTTTCATTTAACCTAATCATGACAGTTGACGTACAAGTACATCATAGTCCGTGTCCTTGCCTTTAATGCAGGCTTCTGACACTGTTTTACAAGGGCCGTAACATTTTTAATTTTCAGGATGTGGAGCAATGTGAGGGCTTGTTTTTTGTGCCTTGAGCCTATGTTTTTAATGATATAATTTTGGGGTAGATACAATGTTTTGATCACCTCTTATTGTTTTTTTTGTGCATCACATTACATTACAACACGGGGTCGCCAATGGGTGCATAGAATGATACGACCTCCTGCCGGAATGGTGTAAATGCCGCTTTCAGAAATTGACAGGGTTTACCAGGTTAACAGCCACGGCTGCCTGCACCTGTTGTGGGCAGATGATGGCTGATTATCACAGCAATCATCTGCTTGCAAATATGCATGTTCAGCTTGTGAGCCTGCATCAAAGTCACAGGGCCAGCATATAATTTACATGGTACGTCATCTGTCGGTAAGCAGTTAAACTCACCTATTCAAGTGAATGTGTCTGTGAAAAAAACAGATAACACTGTGTGCCATCTGTGTGTCGTCTGAGTGCTGCTCATTCTTGACTGAACAGTTGATAGAACTTTGAAAAACCTCTAGATTTTTTTTCCGTTAGCGAAAACAACTAATGACCATGTGGATTGCAAAAACTGGTACACGGGCTAAAAATGTATCTGGCACTCATTTATGTTCAATCTGTTTTATTAATCAAATTTTAAAGATATTTCATATAAAAGCAGTCAAAACTTGGTGTAGTTATATAGGTGAAACATATTGGCCACACATGACCTTTATAGATTCGGGAGATACAAGAAGACTTATAAGGATTAAACAAAATAACAATAAATTATGTTGTGAAGGAATCACACCCATCAGGGTCCTTCATTTGGCATTTAAAGGTTTCAAGAAAAATAATAAAAAGGGGAAGGAGAAGGAAAGACAAAAGGAGGAACATGGGAGGGAGGTAAGATGTAGAGGAGTTAGTTGACGTTATTTAGTTTGTGAGCGTTTCCTAGGCAAACATCTCCTAAGATGACCCATCCCAAGTCTAGTTTATGAGCATAGGGCTAGATGTGAGGACCGTATATCTGCTTCCTCACTTTGTGAACTCTGATGATGTCTCTCCCCAGCAAAAGTACCAACTTGGCTTAATGATTGAGTGTGGGAATGAGATGCACTATGCTTCTCAAGTGAGGATGATGTAGAGCTGCTTCTGGTGTGGGGATCTATTCTCTATTGTTCTGGACCCAATTGCACTCAATTAATGTAGGAAGAGGTAAGGATGTCTGCCCTATGGACTTGATTTGATAAACTGTGGCTCTTCTCCCAGATTTTGCACTCACCCCTTTGTAAGTTTTAAGTGAGTAGGATGAATTAACTGAGCTGGCAAGCGATATATTGCTTTGATTGTGGAAGATAGAATAGAGTTTAACCATCTTTTCTCTGTGGCCCAGGGCTGGACTGGCCATCTGGCAATTCTGGCAAATTCCAGAAGGGCCTGTCTGGTCAAGGGCTGCCTTGTCTGCTACGTTGTTAACACAATCAGTGTTCTCAAGACACCCAGGGGCGTAACTACAACAGGTGCAGGGGCTGCAATCGCACCCGGGCTCTGGAGCCTAGGGGGTCCTAAAAGTCCCTTTGGCCCATAGAAAAAGACTATTGCTATTAAAGATTTAAAATATTTGGGGGCCCAGTTGGAGCTTTTGCATCCAGGCCCATGAGTTTCAAGTTACGCCACTGAAGACACACATACTATTAAGAGTTGTGACATTGATATCATTAGAAATATTGGTCTTGTAGTAAATCTTGCTTTCCTCCATTCAGGGTAATATTAGTAATATATCCCCATCTGGTGCTCGGGGCGGGACACCATGGGCCTGTGTGATCTCAAATGCTAGGGCTGAAATTCAGCCCCAGTCCGTACCTGCTGTGGCCTATAAGGTAAACTGTGACAAGGCAGATTTTCAAGCAGGATTTGTTACTAAGACCTTCTCCGCAGACTTTAGTACACTGGCGTGACACTTACTGAAGGTGCACTGTCTGTCCACTAGTCGCCATGCTCTGTAGGTTGGTCTATGGGTGAGTGAGTTTGTGGTGCTGGCACTGGGTGTAGAACAGTATTGTGCTCTTGGCTGTTACACTCAAACAATTAATACTGGCTTTGCAGTCTCTAGCAAAGTGAGATATAGATGCACAACACCTGTAGCATATGTTGTTCTCTTTGTGGAAGATTCTACGATCTTTAAGAGATTTTTCCCTAAAGCTCATGCACTTTTGCAGGTGGTGAGGCCTTTTTATGTAGGAGGCACTCCCTGTTGCGATTTTTCATTAGTGAACCTTCGGTTTCTGCTGTACTACAGGTCTTTTATAACGAATCTGTAGAAGAAACATTTGTTTTGTGCACAATGATAGGTGTGCTTCTGGAGTTATGGACTGAAGCAGTCTTACCTGTTCTTGGTTTGGCAGTATCTTTGGTGGAAAAGTCGAAGCTGGGCTCATTCCTGATCTTAGCCTGCTGGCGCACAAAGTCTACATAGAAACAGAATGGAAGGAAAAGCATGTTGTGTTGCTGTTTGTAATCGGAGCTCCCCCCGGTTGACCCATTTCTCTTGCAAGCTATAAGATAGCTTCTGCACAATGGATTTGATACCCCTGGCTGTGTCTAGGGACATGAGGCCTAGCAAGTCTCCTTCAGTCTTGGCGACTTGGAGTTTTACCAAGAGGTCTCTCAATTCTCTTGTGAAAGCTTTTGTTAAAGATTTTAGGAAAGTCTTCCCACTTTTTAAAGAGGGATTCTTCTATCATCTCTGAGGAGCCTTAGCATTCATCAAGCCTCTCCCATAATATGTACAAGCCTTTGCTCAGGTGGTTGATATCGATATCTCTGATGCATTTTGCATGTTCTGCCAATTCATTTCCTAGCCACTTAACCAAGATGTCAATCTTTTTACTGGAAGAGATGTCTAGGCCAGCAGTGGTGTTTGTGAAGGAAGTTCTCCAGGTCACAGGTGATAGTAGGTAGACAGAATAACCATTATGCTTAATGCGGGATGATTGGTGAATGAGGGTCGATGACTGGTAGGATTTTAAATTGATGATTGGCAGGGTTTGGTCTCGCTCTTGGAACTGAATTTAGATAGTCATCTAATGGGGTGTGCTGTAGCACATAGCCTGAAGTGTGTCATGCGATACCGCAATGACTAAGTTTGGGTCTGAGTATTAAGCTGGAACTTGTGCCTCGACTTCTGCTGCTGAGTGCTTCCTTGTCCATTGTGAGTTTTGCAAGGTAATCTTCAAGATGTGCTTTTTTATTCCTTAATTTCAACTCTATTTCAGCGAAGGCAGCTCTCACTTTGGTGGTTTCTGGCTTCGACCTGGCAGTGGCAATTGTCGTACTGCTTGCAGACTTCCTTGAAGCTAATGAGCTTACATGGGAGCGTGTTGGTAATCTTCAGATCCTCTATCTCACATTGTGGCTGTGTAGGAAGATGGACCGGGCCAGTGATGCTTCTCCCGTGCCAGTTCCGGAACTATCGGGGCTGTCACCATTTTTGGTGGGGGGGAAGCTTTCCAACCCGGACAGACCTTTGCACTCAACTGTAAGGGGCGTGTCAGGGATAAAAGGGATTGTGCGCAGGAAAGCGGGACACTTTGCGGGAAGATAGAGCGTGCAGCAGGAGAAAGTTGACTCACTCTCCGTGGGGCTGCGCGATAACACAGGCCCGCACTGCAGTACCTCAGACCTTGCGCACACTGACCATGAGGGACATGAATGAATTCGGGTGTCCATGCATTCTGACGACTGAAGCTCAGACCCGCACTGTTCCGCTGTCTGCCATGAGTGTGTGTCCTAAATCTGACCAGGCGGATTATCGAGTACCGGGTAATCACTTCCTCGGCACCAGCATTGTTCAGAGATATCTTCCAGTGGTGACAGAGACTGCTTCACTTCGTGGACATTACCTCTGTAAGCAGTTACCTCACCTAAGAGAACCAGGATACACCGTTTCCATCGGGAGACAGTGCCTCACCTTCCTTCAAGACCAGGCCAGAGACTTCACACGTCACCTACGGTGCCACCGTGGGATTTCAAGCTTCCACAGCCCGGAAACCATCAGACTGATAAGTTTACCAGTTTCGTAACCGTTTGTTCATACCCTGACACAAAACCCAATTTTACTTCCCCCTTAACTCTTTCTCTCCCTGCGTGAAGTAATCCTGGTAATAAACCAGTTAACTCTTGTTCTGCCTCCTGTTCGTCACTGCATCCCACGTTCCTGTGATTTTTACATCTGTATGCAGCCTGACTACTCTCTGATAGAAGCCTTTGTCTGTTCTTCAACCACGTTCTATAGTAATCGTTTTACTGTTCTGGCACCCAAACTCTGTTCTGGGAGATTGAGTTGACAGACAGCTACACTCTTTCCTATAGATGTGCTGAGATCAATGCAGGAGATCCTTTACAACTTTATTGATAGGATCAGTGTAAAACTACAACAAAAATGAAATTACAAAGCATACAGTTTATCTGAGGTACATAACATTACACATGGTACAGGACACATACAACATAATTACATGACATAGCAGGTAGTGGAGATAGTTATAATGACAGAAGAGAGACTATTCGATAAGAAAACATGAAGAACACAACACCTGCATCATACAGTATGGTGAGCCCTAACAAGGGGCACATAATAACTCATCGACTGTGCTGTGCTGAGGTAAACAACCAGAAAGGCAGAAAATTCTGAGAGAATAATCAGCGTGTCATCTTTCAAGGGGGCCAAGATGGCTGCTGAAGACAGAATGGGTAAGGCTAGTGCAGACGCTGTTGGGAACCTACGGCAGCCTCAAGGAGAAAAGTTAGACTGCACAGTAACAATGAAGCAGAAATAAACAGGCTGCCATAAGGGAACATGTCAACAGATGGCATTGCTGGAAAAGTTATCACAAGACACTATAATTCAATGATGTTGCAAAGGCATAGGTAAAACTGGTTACATGCATTTCTCTGCAGGTGGCGCTGCACTCTGGTTGCTCTCTTGTTTTGTGTCCCCCTATCAGTGTTTGCTCCCTGCTGTGTGATCTGTGTGGGGCTACTAGCTATTCATCCTCCAGAAATCCTGCTGTCCACTGCAAATCATAATCTGACTTGCTTCTGTGTGCTTGTGCCTCGCTATTCTCCCAGTGGACATTCCTGTTCTTTGACCTCGGCTCATTTTTTGATAATTATTCATTTTTACGATTTTGTCCGTACACTGACCCTGACCTGGCTACCTAACCATTCTCTTGCCTCGGGTTTGCTCCTCCAGACATCAGCGCTTCCATGTAAAGGTACCGTGCAGCTTTACATCAACACCCGAGCCTTACACTATGGCTGGTCCGAATAACTAGAGCAATTGTTACCATCCACCTCTCGTGTCTCCCCTTTTCCTCATAGTTTGTAAGCTTGCGAGCAGGGCCCTCATTCCTCCTGGTATCTGTTTTGAACTGTGATCTCTGTTATGCTGTAATGTCTATTGTCTGTACAAGTCCCCTCTATAAGTTGTAAAGCGCTGCGGAATATGTTGGCGCTATATAAATTAAAAAATGATTATTATTATTATTACCGTTACACTAAACGACTTACCAATGATCAGGACCAGCGATACGACCTGGCCGTGATCGTTGGTAAGTCGTTGTGTGGTCGCTGGGGAGCTGTCACACAGACAGCTCTCTCCAGCGACCAACGATCAGGGGAACGACTTCGGCATCGTTGAAACTGTCTTCAACAATGCCGAAGTCCCCGGGTAACCAGGGTAAACATCGGGTTACTAAGTGCAGGGCCGCGCTTAGTAACCCGATATTTACCCTAGTTACCATTGTAAAAGTAAAAAAAAAAAACAGTACATACTTACATTCCGATGTCTGTCACGTCCCCCGCCGTCAGTTTCCCGCACTGACTGTGTCAGCGCCGGCCGTAAAGCAGAGCACAGCGGTGACGTCACCGCTGTGCTCTGCTTTACGGCCGGCGCTGACAGTCAGTGCAGGGAAGCTGACGGCAGGGGACGTGACAGACAAGTGAACACATCGCTGGATCGGCGTCACACACGCCGATAGCGATTACAGCGGGTGATCAGCGACCAAAAAAAAGTCCTGATCAATCCCCAGCGATCAACAATCTCCCAGCAGGGGCCTGATCGTTGGTCGCTGTCACACATAACGAGATCGTTAGCGGGATCGTTGCTACGTCACAAAAAGTGTGACGTTGCAACGATATCATTAACAAAATCGTTATGTGTGAAGGTACCTTAAGAAATCTATTGGAACCAGTATTAAGACCAGATCCTTGTAGTTTAAAGGGTGAAGACAGGGGTTCCTCTGGGATCTCTGCTAGATGAAGTGGCTTGTACCAAGTTTATCGGAAGTAGTCTTTTTGAGCCTGTGACCTCTGACGGACATAACAGTATCACTGGCCATATGGACTCCCTCCATGCGGTGGGGATAACATGCAAGACTGCTGTATGGTTTCAGCAAAATGAAAGCGGTTAGGCCCAAGCCTTTGCAGTACGTCCCATAATATTTTTCTGAAGGCAAGGTTGACCTCAATAACTGATTATCAGGTGACCGTAGGAAAGTTCTTTAGGGAAAGTTGTTGCCTGCATTTGAGGCTCTGCTCACTTTTGTCTCATTCTGAAAGCCAGATTGTTGGATTTATAATTTTCCTCCTGCAGTGTGTCCCCCTAGATTTGCACCTTTTTCTCTTTTCCCTGATGCTCCAGAACTCTCCACAGTTGACTCCTATTTTGTAAAATTAGTGCTCCAGTTCGATGACCCTATCCATGTTGCTTTGGCAAAAAAGTAAATAGCCTGCTCTCTTTCCAGGGCAAAGTATCACTGAGTATCACTGTGAAAAGGTTTGGCAAGGAACCATAGATTCACAGTAGAATGACCAGGCCCTACGCCGTCGGTTTTGTACTGGACATTCAGACCAAATAAAGGACATGTTAGATCAGTTCCCACTCCCTTAACCCCTTCATGATCGGAGCTTTTTTTCGTTTTGTATTCTCTTTTTTTGCTCCCCTCTTTCCCAGAGCCATAACTTTTTTTATTTTTCCATCAATATGGCCATGTGAGGGCTTATTTTTCGCGGGACGAGTTGTACTTTTGAACGACATCATTGGTTTTACCATGTCGTATACTAGAAAAGGGGAAAAATTTCCGAGTGCCGTGAAATTGCAAAAAAAGTGCAATCCCACACTTGTTTTTTGTTTGGCTTTTTTGCTATGTTCACTAAATTCTAAATCTGACCTACCATTATGATTCTCCAGGTCATTACAAGTTCATAGACATAGTTACATAGTTACATAGTTATTAAGGTTGAAGGAAGACTTTAAGTCCATCTAGTTCAACCCATAGCCTAACCTAACTTGCCCTAACATGTTGATCCAGACACCAAACATATTTAGGTTCTTTTTTATTTAAGTGGTGAAAAAAAATTCCAAACATTGCTAAAAGAAAAAATTGTGCCATTTTTCCGATACCCATAGTGTCTCCATTTTTCATGATCTCGGGTTGGGTGTGGGCTTAGTTTTTGTGTGCTGAGCTGATGTTTTAATGATACCATTTTGGTGCAGATACATTCTTTAGATCGCCCGTTATTGCATTTTAATGCAATGTCACCGCGACCAAGAAAATGTAATTCTGGCGTTTTTATTTTTTTTTAGCATTACGTCGTTTAGCTATCAGTTTAATCCTTTTTTATTGATAGACTGGGCAATTCTGAACTCGTCGATACCAAATATAGGTTTGATACTTTTTTTTATTGTTTTATTTTGAATGTGGCAAGGGGGTGATTTGAACTTTTATTTTTATTTTATTTTTTATATTTTTAAAAAAAATTTCTTTAACTTTTGCCATGCTTCAATAGTCTCCATAGGAGCCTAGAAGCTGCCATAGCCTGATCGGCACAGCTACATACAGGCGATGGTCAGATCGCCTCTATGTAGCTGAATTACTGATTTGCTATGAGTGCTGGCCACTGGGTGGTTTATGTCCTCTGGGTTCCATCTAGGCTGGGAAATATAGACTGGGTTGCCAACCGTCAGAATATTTACAGACAGTCCATGAAAAGCAGGTGCTTTTTTCTGCCATCTGTAGTGTCCAGAAGAAAAAGCACCGCCCGTGATTTTGTTTTCCTTCATGCTATGTGCACACGTATTCTTGAGGTCTGCGGAATTTTCCACAGCGGTAGCACTGCGTTTTACCTGCAGATTTACAGTACATGGTACTGTAAACTCATGGAAAACTGCTGCGGACCCGCAGCAAAATCCGCAATGTGTGCACATAGCCTCAAAGCTTACCACTATGCATGTGCACTCTTCTCCAGACGAAGACGAGATGAGGATCAGTAGATATCAGCTAATCAGTGGTAAGCGTGGGCTTCTTTCTCGTGCTTACTCTCTTCACCGCTCTTCATCCTCCTCTGGCTGCCTCAGAACAAGAGACACTGTTCTGGCATTTGACATCCTGCACTTTTGCTGTGTTCCCTCCAGTCCCTGGCTGGGCAGCTCTCCCATCTCTCTCCCCACAGCTGCTCCACGATTCATTGTGCCCTACCACTGTGGTTCCAATCGTATGGTCTGATGACTCCCACCGCCAGACTTGACACATTAGCAGTTCGCCAGAACCATCATCGACTGACTCTCCAGGAAAGTCTGTGAAGAGCACAGGGCCACAATGTGGAATCTGCCAATCTTGGTGTTCTCTGGCAAATGCCAATAGCCCTGCATGGTGTTAGGTTGTAAGCACAACACCCACTTGTGGAGTCTGTTTCTGACAGTTTGAGCAGACACATGGATGTTAGTGACCTGCTGGAGGTCATTTTGCAGGGCTCTGGCACTGCTGCTCCTGTTACTCCTTGCACGAAGGAGGAGGTAGTAGTCCTGCTTCTGGGCTGTTGTCCTCCTCCGGCCCCTTCCATGTTTCCTGGTGTTCTTTCCTGTCTCCTGGTATCTGCTCTTTGCTCTGAACACTGTGCTGACAAACACCTCTCATTCTGGATGAGCTGCACTACGTGAGCAACTTCTGTGGGTTGTAGACACCGCTTCATGCTACTGTACAGTACCTCTAGGGGTGAAAGCAATGCCAAAATGTAAAAGTGACCAAAACAGCCAAAAAGGATCAGAAACAAGAAATAGTCTTTGGTTAGTATCTGCAGAACCACTCTTTTATAGGGGGTTTCTTGCAAATTGCCTATCATTTCTACCTGTTATCTATTCCCTTTGCACAACAGCAGGAGAGCTTGAATCACAATCGGTATTGCTTCATAACTGGACAGGTTGTTTTCAGAAAAGTTTGATTGACTTGAAGTTACATTTTGTTGTTTAATTGTTCTCTTTATATTTTTGAGCAGTGTATATCATAGTAAGCATGGCGATATGATAGCATCACACATTGATATGTATATTAATTTCTTGGTGGCCAGTGTGGAGACATGGGGGTTGGCAGGGTCCCAGGTCCGCTAGCCAGGGATGGACCAGGGATTGTCCGCCGAATGCCCACTCTCCCTTTCAACTCAGACAACACAGGGTGAGGGTAAAACAGTGTGGTGATGCTTTATTGAACTACAAAACAGGCAGATAACATGTAGAACAGTCCCAGCAAAATGGTGCACATTACAGAGTCTCACCCTCCCGCTGTCTCACCAGGATAATGGCAGCTGTTACTTCAGAGCTCCCAGCGTCAGCTACCCACCTGTGGCACGCACACAGAGAGGAGGTAATGACAGGCATAGCTAAGATGACAGTCCATTCACGTACAAAGCCAGCTGACCCAAGGGTCACAACCTGGCTTCTCCGAACATCTCCCTGGAACCAGGCGACCGGTGTGTCCCAATCCTGGCTTTCTCCAAACATATCCATGGTTCAGCAATGGTTAATGGATCAGGTCTGTATTCTTCCAACCAGGGCCGAGGTTTCCTAGGTTGTTTCCTGTAGAATTCTAGATATGTGTCCCTCATGATGGGGCCATTATGTATTGGCAGCAATCCTGTAGGGTCCCCTGGATGTTTGGATGTCTTGCCAGAATATCTGGCTGACTCTCTGTCTCTGATTCTCTCTGTTTCTTTGAGGCATGTCACCTCTTTTTATGTTTAACCAGTGTCCTTCAGTCCAGCATCACAGATAAGGGGAAGAATGGTTACGACCAAGTTGCCTTGTTTGATTATGTAATCTATTTGCATAGATTTTTCTCCTCGGTTTTAAAAATCAACAAAATTTCTGGGCTACCCAATCCATAATTAACATAACACAAGTCATCAAGCATAATAGCACACTATGTTATATCACATATCAGCTTACAAGTCAATATTACAGGTTTACACAAACAAAAGTCTGTTTTCTTGACCAACCAGAAAGAAATGCTTAAATTCAAAAGCCAACATACAGATAACAGCCTATTCTTCTTGGTTTGCTAAAAATAGATGTCTGGTTAATTAAGATACAATGCTGTGTGTCCACTGGCAGCACGGTGGCTCAGTGGTTAGCACTGCAGCCTTGCAGTGTTGGGGTCCCACCAAGGACAACCTCTGAAAGGAGGTTGTATATTCTCGCCATATTTGCGTGGTTTTCTCCGGGTTCTCCGATTTCCTCTCACACTGCAAAGACATAATGATCAGGAATTTAGATTATGAGCCCAAATGGGGACAGTGCCAACAATGTCTGTAATGTGCTGTGGAATTAATGGCGCTATATAAGTGAGTAAAATAAATAAATATGCAGCACCAGAGAAGCTATGTAACTGTGTGGTGCACTGTGGTATGCATATACTACTGCTGGAGTCCAGAAGATTTAGTTGGGTGTAATACTTTGTTTCTGTATTATTCTGTGTGTATGTACTGTATATGTTTGTGTCTATAGATAGAGTGTAATTCTAAATATATATCCTTATTTTTTACCTTTGGGATGTGGTCTTTGAGGGTGTGGCAAATTTTGAATGTCTGTGAATTTTGGTCCAGTTGTTCAGATAAAATGTAAAAGTAGGTTGGCAACCCTGAATATTGAATTCATTTCTGCCAGTGTTTTTTCTCTGCTGTATGGTCTGGGTGGGGCTCCAAGCTATTTAAAGGGAACCTGTCACCTGAATTTGGCGGGACTGGTTTTGGGTCATATGGGCGGAGTTTTCGGGTGTTTGATTCACCCTTTCCTTACCCGCTGGCTGCATGCTGGCCGCAATATTGGATTGAAGTTCATTCTCTGTCCTCCGTAGTACATGCCTGCACAAGGCAATCTTGCCTTGCGCAAGCGTGTACTATGGAGGACGTAGAATGAACTTCAATCTAATATTGCAGCCAGCATGCAGCCAGCGGGTAAGCAAAGGGTGAATCAAACACACGAAAACTCCGCCCATATGACCCAAAACCAGTCCCGCCAAATTCAGGTGACAGGTTCCCTTTAAGCTCCTAAAATCCTGCTGTCCACTTCCAGTTAAGATCTGACTTGCTTCTGTGAAACTGGTGTGGCTTGCTATTTTCCCAGTAAACGTTCCTGTTGTTTTACCTCAGCTCACTTTTTTTATTATTCTTTTTTTTTTTTTTTTACAAATTTGTCATTACATTGACCCAGAGAAGGACACTGACAGTGTTTGGCCCCTGTGTAAGAAATATGTCTGAGCCCCCTACCCTGCCTGGCACGCTGCTCATGATGTGAGGAATCTGGCTATGGGAGCCCCATCAACAAACTAGATTGCCCTCATTATTATTGCCTTCAAGCAGGGGCATACAGAGTTCACAGGGCCCCATATATACACTATATATCTGTTACGACTTGGTTCTGTCAGTTCCAGCGCAGCCATACTTGCTGTCAGGTGACAACTCGAAAGTCAGCTATGTCGGTGAATAGGAGAACATTGCAAGACGTAGCTGATACTCTAGTTGGCACAGGCCACCAAATGTGTAAAGCGCCTCCTTATGGTTATGTGATAACTGCTGGAACCAGCGGAGACCAACCATGTATAAATTATACTAGCTGTTTCCAGCCAGCTAACGCTCGGCACGCTCATTGCTATCTAATTAACGCTGCTGGTGATTAAACTAAAGTAAATAATGACAACATTCAATAGCGCTTTCGCAGTTGGTAAATTAACTTAAAATGAAGTTAATAACAATAGTAATCATTAGAAATCTGAATAATACATTTTATTCACAGTGTAAAATCAAAAACAAACTGGATTCAGAAAGATGTGCATTTTTTATTCATTCCAGCATCTAAACAAATTTCATAACGAAACATAAATTAAGTTAAAATTTCTCTGTAAACACAATCACATGTGTGAGGACGGAGCCTCGTGTGGTAATGTGTGGGGACGGAGCCTCGTGTGGTAATGTGTGAAGACGGAGCCTCCTGTGGTAATGTGTGAGGACGGAGCCTCGTGTGGTAATGTGTGGGGACGGAGCCTCGTGTGGTAATGTGGTGGGGGGCGGGATTATGTGTGGTAATGTGGTGGGGGCGGGATTGTGTGTGGTGATGTGGTGGGGGCGGGATTATGTGTGGTGATGTGGTGGAGGGGTGGGATTATGTGCGGTGATGTGGTGGGGGGCAGGATTATGTGTGGTGATGTGGGGGGCGGGATTATGTGTGTTGATGTGTTGGGGGGTGGGATTGTGTGTGGTGATGTGGTGGGGGGCAGGATTATGTGTGGTGATGTGTTGGGGGCAGGATTATGTGTGGTGATGTGGTGGGGGAGAGAGATTATGTGTGGTGATGTGGTGGGTGGGCAGGATTATGTGTGGTGATGTGGTGTGGATTGTGTGTGGTAATGTGGTGGGGGGCAGGATTGTGTGTGGTAATGTGGAGGGGGCGGAATTGTGTGTGGTAATGGGGTGGGGGGCGGGATTATTTGTGGTGATGTGGTGGGGGGCAGAGCTACTGTGCAGGGGGCGGGATTAGCGAGTAATCATGATGCCTCTTATATATATAGATTACATTATATGTCTGGCATCTGGTGGTACGCCACAAATAAAAGTATGGAATATTGTACTAGACTGCACTATTCCATACAACAGTATCCTGTAAAAGACTTACTACAGTGTGTGCCCCCACATAGCTTCCCATTGTACAGAATGAGCACTCACATAGCCTTCTATATACAGTGTTAGCACACACAGCCTCACAGAGCCCCCTATATAAAGCGCAGGAGACATCACAGTGCCCCCTATATACAATGCAGGAGCCCTAACAGAGCCCCCTATATACAGCGCAGGAGCCCTCACAGAGCCCCTATATACAGCACAGGAGCTCTCACAGAGCCCCCTATAAACAGCACAGGAGCCCTCACAGAGCCCCCTATAAACAATGCAGGAGCCCTAACCGAGCCCCCTATAAACAGCGCAGGAGCCATCACAGAGCCCCCTATATACAACGCAGGAGCCCTAACAGAGCCCCCTCTAAACAACACAGGAGCCATCACAGAGCCCCCTATATACAACGCAGGAGCCCTAGCAGAGCCCCTATATATAGCGCAGTAGCCCTCATAGAGACCCCTATATACAGCGCAGGAAATGTTTGGTGACAGACACAGTGAAACATGAACCTACAGAGAATATTGCTACAATAGAGAAGAGAAAATTTGAAAGCTTATAATCTGGTGGCCTAACATGAAAACTACCAGCCCATCTTTGTGCTCTACTGCCTTAGTCTGTTGGTAATTGAATTTTATTACAGTTTTTATGGAAATGATATAAAGTATATATAAAAAATTAAATAAAATGCATGTTATATAAAAATAATAAAATCCTTTTTATTCTTGGCAGATGACATTACCAGGAGCTCCGAGGGGCATGAGTTATTCTCAGATTTTGCAGCTGATAATCATAGTAGCACCCAAGATACATGTGAAGAACCTATAATTTTTGCAAATACACCTCAAGCTCAACTCAGAAATAATCTACCATTTGATCATTTTGAAAAGGTTCTCACTTTTGCTTCATCAAAGACAAATATGCAAAATGAAAGTCAGAGAAGTGCTAGTGAAAATGAAATAGTTTACAGAAGGAGGAAATCACTGAAATGTCCAGAATGTGGAAAATATTTCAGTAGTAAAGCAAGTCTTGTTATGCATCAGAGAATTCACACAGGGGAGAATCCATTTTTCTGTTCAGAATGTGGAAAATGTTTTAATCAGAAATCAAATTTTATTAGGCATCAATTAACTCACTCAGGAGAGAAGCCATTTTCATGTTCAGAATGTGGGAAAAATTTCATTAGTAAAGCAAGACTTTCTGTACATCAGAAAACTCACACAGGGCAGAAACCATTTTCATGTTCAGAATGTGGGAAAGGATATAGGGATAAATCAGAACTTACTATACATCAGAGAACTCACACAGGGGAGAAGCCATTTTCATGTTCATTTTGCGAAAAATGTTATAATCGAAAATCAAATCTTGATAGACATCAGAGAACTCATACAGTAGAGAAACAATTTTCATGTTGAAATTGTGGGAAGGTTTTAATCGGAAAACAAATCTTGTCAGTCATCAGAGAACTCACACAGGAAAGTAGCCATTTTATTTTTTCATTGATTTATTAATAACATGTAATAGAAAAGCATATAAGTTATAGTAACATTAATTGTCTACAAAAGAAAGGTGAAGCAATTTTGTGCACTAAATGATTATTAGAAAATGTATACAATTATCAATGACCATTTGTTATTGAAAAATGATAAATATAAAATAAAACACCTATATTTGAACAAAGTATGTATTTTACCTTTGTATAACTACAGTATAAAAGGGCTGTCTGATGCTTGCTCCCATCCTATTCGACATTGACCATGGAAAGATTGTGCTATACATGATCAGTTGCCAAGGTAACCATTTAATGCCTGATTGTCTCATCCAATGCAGGGCAAGTGTTAGAAGAGCTGAAGCCAGTAGTGAAGTAAGGCTTGCAAGGGAGACCAAAAGCAGTGAAAAATGATTTTGAGGGTATGTTAAAAGCAAGAGAAAAGTCAAAGATGCTTTAGTAGTTTTACAGGATGAAGTGGTCAAAAATTATGTTGAGAAGATCGAACATTCTGTTTTGCATTTGTGTTCTCTAAGAAAGCAATTGTAACATCAACTAATGTTCACGGTGCCATTGAAGGAATAAAAGAATCCACACTATCCATAAACAGAGAGCTGGTGAAGGAACACTTAGCTAATTAACATGAATTAACATGAACATCTCCTGGTTCAGATGAATTACATTCTAGGGTACTGAAAGAGTTAGCCAAGGAAATTGCAGAACTGCTAGTCAAAATCTTTGAAAACCCTGGAAAACATGAGAAGTCCTAGAAGATTGGAGAAGGGCAAATGACTTCCCTATCTTGAAAGAAGATGGAGACAGGAAATTAAGTCTTCAATGGAATTCTTCAAACAGAGGCTGGACAGATATCTGTCTGAGATGGTTTAGTGAATCCTGCATTGAACAGGGGATTGGACAAAATGATTCTGGAGGTCCCTTCCAACTCTAACATTCTATGATTCTATGATCCAATTAACCCCTTACCGACATTGGGCGTAATAGTACACCGATGTTGGTACCCCCCCTTTTGATGTGGGCTCCGGCGGTGAGCCCACATCTTTTCTGGGACATGTCAGCTGTTTTGAATAGCTGACATGTGCCCACAATAGCCACGGGTGGAATCGCGATCCACCCGCAGCTATGAACTAGTTACATGCTGGTGTCAAACTCTAACAATGGCATTTAAATGGTGCTTCCGGCAATTGTGCTGGAAATACGCACACCGATCAGCCCCGTCACGTGATCGGGGGTCAACGGTTTATTGGCAAGACAACAAGAGACCTCTATGGTTGTCAGTACCGGATTGCTATGAGCACCACCTGTTATGGCTGGCAATCAGGCAACACAGCGTGCAGTAATCAGCGCACATACAGAGATCTGGCAAAAACCCAAAACAATAGGACGAGCTCTGAGACGTGGAATCTCTGTAGACTGCAGTACCTGAACTGTCCTCACACAACTGGAAGCAGCAGTGGATTGCGCCTATCACTACCTATGCAACTCGGCACTGCCTGAGGAGCTGACTAGCCTGAAGATAGAAATACAAGCCTGACTTACCTCAGAGAAATACCCCAAAGGAATAGGCAGCCCCCACATATAATGACTGTTAGCAAGATGAAAAGACAAACGTAGGAATGAAATAGATTCAGCAAAGTGAGGCCCGATATTCTAGACAGAGCGAGGATAGCAAAGAGAACTATGCAGTCTACAAAAAACCCTAAAACGAAAACCACGCAAAGGGGCAAAAAAGACCCACCGTGCCGAACTAACAGCACGGCGGAGCAACCCTTTGCTTCTCAGAGCTTCCAGCAAAAGATAATAACAAGCTGGACAGAAAAAACAGAAAACAAACTAGAAGCACTTATCTAGCAGAGCAGCAGGCCCAAGGAAAGATGCAGTAGCTCAGATCCAACACTGGAACATTGACAAGGAGCAAGGAAGACAGACTCAGGTGGAGCTAAATAGCAAGGCAGCCAACGAGCTCACCAAAACACCTGAGGGAGGACGCCCAGAGACTGCAATACCACTTGTGACCACAGAATTCACAACAGTACCCCCCCCTTGAGGAGGGGTCACCGAACCCTCACCAGAACCCCCAGGCCGACCAGGATGAGCCACATGAAAGGCACGAACAAGATCTGGGGCATGGACATCAGAGGCAAAAACCCAGGAATTATCTTCCTGAGCATAACCCTTCCATTTGACCAGATACTGGAGTTTCCGTCTAGAGACACGAGAATCCAAAATCTTCTCCACAATATACTCCAATTCCCCCTCCACCAAAACAGGGGCAGGAGGCTCCACAGATGGAACCATAGGTGCCACGTATCTCCTCAACAACGACCTATGGAATACATTATGTATGGAAAAGGAGTCTGGGAGGGTCAGACGAAAAGACACCGGATTGAGAATCTCAGAAATCCTATACGGACCAATAAAACGAGGTTTAAATTTAGGAGAGGAAACCTTCATAGGTATATGACGAGAAGATAACCAAACCAGATCCCCAACACGAAGTCGGGGTCCCACACGGCGTCTGCGATTAGTGAAAAGCTGAGCCTTCTCCTGGGACAAGGTCAAATTGTCCACTACCTGAGTCCAGATCTGCTGCAACCTGTCCACCACATAATCCACACCAGGACAGTCCGAAGACTCAACCTGTCCTGAAGAGAAACGAGGATGGAACCCAGAATTGCAGAAAAATGGAGAGACCAAGGTAGCCGAGCTGGCCCGATTATTCAGGGCGAACTCAGCCAACGGCAAAAATGACACCCAATCATCCTGGTCAGCGGAAACAAAACATCTCAGATATGTTTCCAAGGTCTGATTGGTTCGTTCGGTCTGGCCATTAGTCTGAGGATGGAAGGCCGAGGAAAAAGATAGGTCAATGCCCATCCTACCACAAAAGGCTCGCCAGAACCTTGAGACAAACTGGGAACCTCTGTCAGAAACAATATTCTCAGGAATGCCATGTAAACGAACCACATGCTGGAAGAACAAAGGCACCAAATCAGAGGAGGAAGGCAATTTAACCAAGGGCACCAGATGGACCATTTTAGAAAAGCGATCACAGACCACCCAAATGACAGACATCTTTTGAGAAACGGGAAGGTCAGAAATGAAATCCATCGAAATATGTGTCCAAGGCCTCTTCGGGACCGGCAAGGGCAAAAGCAACCCACTGGCACGTGAACAGCAGGGCTTAGCCCTAGCACAAATTCCACAGGACTGCACAAAAGCACGCACATCCCGCGACAGAGACGGCCACCAAAAGGATCTAGCAACCAACTCCCTGGTACCAAAGATTCCTGGATGACCGGCCAGCACCGAACAATGAAGTTCAGAGATAACTTTACTAGTCCACCTATCAGGGACGAACAGTTTCTCGGCCGGACAACGATCAGGTTTATTAGCCTGAAATTTCTGCAACACTCTCCGCAAATCAGGGGAGATGGCAGACACAATGACTCCTTCCTTGAGGATACTCGCCGGCTCAGATAACCCCGGAGAGTCGGGCACAAAACTCCTAGACAGAGCATCCGCCTTCACATTTTTAGAGCCCGGAAGGTATGAAATCACAAAATCAAAACGAGCAAAAAATAACGACCAACGGGCCTGTCTAGGATTCAAGCGCTTGGCAGACTCAAGATAAGTAAGGTTCTTATGATCAGTCAAAACCACCACGCGATGCTTAGCACCCTCAAGCCAATGACGCCACTCCTCGAATGCCCACTTCATGGCCAGCAACTCTCGGTTGCCCACATCATAATTACGCTCAGCAGCAGAAAATTTCCTGGAAAAGAAAGCACATGGTTTGAACACTGAGCAACCAGAACCTCTCTGTGACAAAACCGCCCCTGCACCAATCTCAGAAGCATCAACCTCGACCTGGAACGGAAGAGAAACATCAGGTTGACACAACACAGGGGCACAGCAAAAACGACGCTTCAACTCCTGAAAAGCTTCCACGGCCACCAAAACACCTGAGGGAGGACGCCCAGAGACTGCAATACCACTTGTGACCACAGAATTCACAACAGTACTGTTATGGCTGGCAATCAGGCAACACAGCGTGCAGTAATCAGCGCACATACAGAGATCTGGCAAAAACCCAAAACAATAGGACGAGCTCTGAGACGTGGAATCTCTGTAGACTGCAGTACCTGAACTGTCCTCACACAACTGGAAGCAGCAGTGGATTGCGCCTATCACTACCTATGCAACTCGGCACTGCCTGAGGAGCTGACTAGCCTGAAGATAGAAATACAAGCCTGACTTACCTCAGAGAAATACCCCAAAGGAATAGGCAGCCCCCACATATAATGACTGTTAGCAAGATGAAAAGACAAACGTAGGAATGAAATAGATTCAGCAAAGTGAGGCCCGATATTCTAGACAGAGCGAGGATAGCAAAGAGAACTATGCAGTCTACAAAAAACCCTAAAACGAAAACCACGCAAAGGGGCAAAAAAGACCCACCGTGCCGAACTAACAGCACGGCGGAGCAACCCTTTGCTTCTCAGAGCTTCCAGCAAAAGATAATAACAAGCTGGACAGAAAAAACAGAAAACAAACTAGAAGCACTTATCTAGCAGAGCAGCAGGCCCAAGGAAAGATGCAGTAGCTCAGATCCAACACTGGAACATTGACAAGGAGCAAGGAAGACAGACTCAGGTGGAGCTAAATAGCAAGGCAGCCAACGAGCTCACCAAAACACCTGAGGGAGGACGCCCAGAGACTGCAATACCACTTGTGACCACAGAATTCACAACAACCACCCAGTGGTTGGCGTTCATAGCAAGTCATATGCAAATTGCCTCTTCAGAGAAAAAGAGGACTGATATGCAATTCAGTAATTCAGGTACATAGAGGCGAACTGATTATCGCCACTAAGTAGCTGAGGTGATCGGGCTATGGCAGCATCTAGTCTCCTATGGAAACTATTGAAGCATGGCAAAAGTTAAAGAAAAATGTTTTAAAAAATATTAAAAAAATAAGTTTAAATCACCACCCATTTGCCCCATTCAAAATAAAACATTAAAAAAATCAAATATACACATATTTGGTATCAGAATCCCCCGATCTATCAATAAAAAAAGGATTAACCTGATCTCTAAACGGCGTAGCGATAAAAAAGTTAAAATGCCAGAATTACTTTTTTTTGGTCTCCACGACATTGCATTAAAATACAATAACGCATGATCACCTAGTACAACACCCACACAATAGTTCTCCACAGTACAAGTTTGATCCCCCCCACACAGTATAATGTCCCCACAATTCCATATACACATTTTACTCCTTTGTTACCCCTCACATGGACAGTATGATGTCTTCATTGTGCATTTCCCTACACAATGATGTCCCCTCTGTTCTCCCACACAGTATGAGGCCCTTCATAAAGCCCCTCACACACTTTTTTATGCCCCCACAGTGCCCTCAATGCCTGCTGAAGTCACCACTGTTCTCCCAAAACATGATGAGGCTGCCACAGTGTTTCCAATACATCATGATGCCCCCAGTATGTTCTCTAATTCAGTAGGAGGTCACCATTGGGCTTCCCAAATACAGTATAATGCGCCCACTGTGTTTACCATTACATATGCAACTGGATCTATGTCCTGAAGATGCAGATACCATTGGAAATGAGAATGTTCAGCACTGGATGAGAATAGCTGAGAATCAAATAGTGGCCTTGACAGTTGTCCCCATCATGTACAGTAGAGTCGCACATGCCTGTGGAACAGAGAGGTGTTGTATAAACCATTTTCAACTTATTACCAATCGTTAATTGACATGAGCTTTAAAACTTATACTCTTGTGTTTTCAACTATATTTCTGTATTATTTCTATAATAAAATCTTACCTTAGAACCTATGGAATTGAGGGAGAACTGGTATTTGTATATAAATATATAATAAAAAATTACATAGTTTGGTTGAGAGGTGGTGATTCAGAAAGTAAATTTAATTTATCTTCGAAAAATTATTATTTATTTAAATAAGTTATTTAAATAATTAAAAAATATGGAATGGGGACCCCTCTATTCTTGATATCCAACCTTGCTGAAGCTGACAGCTGAGGGTTGCCGCACCCAGCTGTGAGTTTTGTCTGGCAGGTTATCAAAAATAGGAGTGAACGCACGCCGTATTTTTTTTAATTACCATATTTATTTACAGCGCAGGAGCGGCAGGTGAAAACTCCCTTAAGCCACTCCTGCTGTCACTGTTATTAGCAGCAGCAGCAGGGGTAGGCTGATGGGAGTAATAGTCCCATCAGCTGCCTGTTGCCTCTGTTATTACTTAAATATAACTCTCATCATTCTCCTCTGCTCGCGCCGATCGCCGGCAGAGCAGGGAAGAATGAGGAGAGTAGTGTTCAACACACAGTGCCGGGGAGCAGCGCTTACTGTAACGCTTCTTCCCAGGCGCCGATACGTGTCACATGGATGACATCCATGTGTGTTATTTGTGTGCACGTGTGCTGGACATTTTATGGCCCTTGCTGACATAAAAAAATAGACATGCCAGCGTGTTTTTTTCCCATGGACACATTGTCCGTGGAAACACACTGACGTGCACAGACCCATTCACTTGAATACACAAATAGTGCTCCGTTCCTCCCCAGTCTCTCCACATGGCTAAGTAGCACTGTACAGCCACATATGGGGTATTGCGAGGTTTACTAGAAATTGTAGAGCAAATTTTGTTGCCATTTTTACCCACTTCTTGTGTGAAAATGTAAAATCTTTGGCTGAAACTAAATTTTGGTGGTAAAAACATAATCATTTTGTCCTGGTATCTAATTCTGTGACACATCCATGGTGTAAATATGATCACTGCACCCCTAGATGATTCATTGAGAGGTGTAGTTCGTAAAATGGGGTCACTTATGGGGGTTCTGCTGTTTTGGCACCTCATGGGCTCTCCCAGTAGGTCATGGTATCTGCAAACCATAGCAGTAAAATCTGGCGCTCCTTCCTTTCTCAGCTCTGCCATGCACCCAAACAGTGGTTTACCCCAACTTATGGGGTATCAGCGTACTCAGGACAAATTGCACAACAACATTTGTGGTCCAATTTCTCTTGTTACCCTTGGGAAATTAAAAAATTGGGGGCAAAAAGATCATTTTTGTGAAAAAAATATGATTTTTTTATTTTTATGGCTCTACGTTATAAACTTCTGTGAAGCACTTGGGGGTTCAAAGTGCTCACCACACATCTAGATAAGTTCCTTAGGGGGTCTATTTTCCAAAATGGTGGCACTTGTGGAGGGTTTCCACTGTTTAGGCACATCAGGGGCTCAACAAACGCAACATGGTGTGCGATCTTAATTCCTGCCAATTTTGCACTGAAAAAGTAAAACGGCGCTCCTTCCCTTCCGAGCTCTGCCATGCACCCAAACAGTGGTTTACCCCCACATATGGGGTATCAGCGTACTCAGGACAAATTGACAACTATTGAGGTCCAATTTCTCCCGTTACCCTTGGGAAAATAAAAAATTGGGGGCAAAAATATCATTTTTATGAAAAAAAATGATTTTTTATTTTTATGGCTCTACGTTATAAACTTCTGTGAAGCACTTGGGGGTTCAAAGTGCTCACCACACATCTAGATAAGTTCCTTAGGGGCTCTAGTTTCCAAAATGTTGTCACTTGTGGGGGGTTTCCACTGTTTAGGCAGATCAGGGGCTCTCCAAGTGCTACATGGTGTGCGATCTTAATTCCAGCCAATTTTGCGTTGAATAAATAAAATGGCGCTCCTTACAGTCCGAGCTCTGCCAAGTACCCAAACAGTGGTCCCCCCCACATATGGGGTATCAGCGTGCTCATGACAAATTGCTCAACAACTTTTGTGGTCCAATTTCTCCTGTTACCCCTGGTAAAATAAAAAAATTTGGTCTGAATTAAATTTTTTGTGAAAAAAAGTTAAATGTTAATTTTTTTAAACATTCCCAAAATTCCTGTGAAGCAGGTTAATAAACATCTTGAGTGTGAGCACCTTGAGGGGTGCAATTTTTAGAATGGTGTCACACTTGGGTATTTTCTATCATATAGAACCCTCAAAGTTACTTCAAATGTGAGGTGGTCATTAAAAACAACATGGTATTGTAAAAATGAGAAATCGCTGTTTAATTTTTAACCCTTATAACTTCCTAACAAAATAAATTTTGGTTACAAAATTGTGCTGATGTAAAGTAGACATGTGGGTAATGTTTTTCAATACAATACGGCCGGGGCTTCCCTGAGGTACGCTGCTCAGTATTTTTTGGCACGCACCACGCCGGGACCCTCGGTGATTCATACCAGGCAGAGGGACACCTACCCACACTCAGCGCGGACTTGCACGTGGCGGTGACAGTCTTATAAGTAGGTAAACTGAAGGGATTGGCACCTAATATATTGAGAAACAGACTGTGCTGCTAGTGCGGTACTGCAGCGGTGAGGGGAACATTTGTTTCTGGGGTAAGGAGCCTCTGACGTTGTGCATTCACGGGGAGGGTCTGATTATTCTTTTGTTTTTGCTATTTATTATGTACTATATAGGATCGATTTTTGTATGTTAGCGCGGCATCTATCTGTTTGTATTGAATTTTATTGCTATTTAGGGGGGCACTACCCTGATTTATGCCAGCAGCTGAGAATCGCTAGGTTTTTTGGGTGAGCGCCAGTGTCTGTATTTATAACCATGTGGGTAATGTTACTTATTAAGTATTTGTGTGACATAGCTCTGTGATTTAAGGGCATGAAAATTCAAAGTTGGAAAAATGCGAAATTTTCAAAATTTTCACCAAATCTGTTACAAAAAAACAATGTTAGAATTACCGGGATCAATGGAAGCATTCTAGAGTTATTACCTCATAAAGGGACAGTTGTCAGTCAATTGTAAAAATTGGCCCAGGCATTAATGTGCAAACCTTAAAGGGGTTAAGGTTGAAGGAAGACTTTAAGTCGATCTAGTTCAACCCATAGACTAACATGTTGATCCAGAGGAAGCAAAATAAAACCCATGCGGCAAACACTAAGCTCCACATTGGGGAAAAAAATTCCTTCCCGACTCCACATACGGCAATCAAACTAGTTCCCTGGATCAACGCCCTATCGAGGAATCTAGTGTATATACCCTGCAACATTATACTTTTCAAGAAAGGTATCCAATCCCCTCTTAAATTTAAGTAATGAATCACTCATTACAACATCATATGGCAGAGAGTTCCATAGTCTCACTGCTCTTACAGTAAAGAATCCGTGTCTGTTATTATGCTTAAACCTTTTTTCCTCCAAACGTAGAGGATGCCCCCTTGTCCCTGTCTCAGGTCTATGATTAAAAAGATCATCAGAAAGGTCTTTGTACTGACCCCTCATATATTTATACATTAAAATAAGATCACCCCTTAGTCTTCGTTTTTCCAAACTAAATAGCCCCAAGTATAATAACCTATCTTGGTATTGCAGACCCCCTAGTCCTCTAATAACCTTGGTCGCTCTTCTCTGCACCCGATTCAGTTCAGCTATGTCTTTCTTATACACCGGAGACCAGAACTGTGCACAGTATTCTAAGTGTGGTCGAACTAGTGACTTGTATAGAGGTAAAATTATGTTCTCCTCATGAGCATCTATGCCTCTTTTAATGCATCCCATTATTTTATTTGCCTTTGTAGCAGCTGCCTGACACTGGCCACTAAATGTGAGTTTGTCATCCACCCATACACCCAGGTCTTTTTCATTGATGGTTTTGCAAAAAGTTTTAGAATTAAGCACATAATTATACATCTTATTACTTCTACCCAAGTGCATGACCTTACATTTATCCCCATTAAAGCTCATTTGCCATTTATCAGCCCAAGCTTCTAGTTTACATAAATCCTCCTGTAATATAAAATTGTCCTCCTCTTTATTGATTACCCTGCAGAGTTTAGTGTCATCTGCAAAAATTAAAATTCTACTCTGTATGCCCCCTACAAGGTCATTAACCCCTTAAAGGGACTCCGTCACCTGAATTTGGAGGGAACAATTTTCAGCCAAAGGGGCGGGGTTTTCGGGGTTTTGATTCACCCTTTCCTTACCCGCTGGCTGCATGCTGGCTGCAATATTGGATTGAAGTTCATTCTCTGTCCTCCGTAGTACATGCCTGCACAAGGCAATCTTCCCTTGCGCAGGCGTGTACTATGGAGGACAGATAATGAACTTCAATCCAATATTACAGCCAGCGGGTAAGGAAAGGGTGAATCAAACACCCGAAAACCCCGCCTCCATGGCTGAAAATTGTTCCCTCCAAATTCAGGTGACAGAGTCCCTTTAAGCCCCGAGGGTGGTTTGCATGTTAATGACCGGGCCAATTTTTGCAATTCTGACCACTGTCCCTTTATGAGGTTATAACTCTGGAACGCTTCAACGGATCCCGGTGATTCTGACATTGTTTTCTCAAGACATATTGTTCTTCATGATACTGGTAACATTTCTTTGATAGTACCTGCAATTATTTGCGAAAAATACGGAAATTTGGCGAAAATTTTGAAAACTTCTCAATTTTCCAACTTTGAATTTTTATGCCCTTAAATCACAGAGATATGTCACACAAAATACATAATAAGTAACATTTCCCACATGTCTACTTTACATCAGCACAATTTTGGAAACAACATTTTTTTTTGTTAGGGAATTATAAGGGTTAAAAGTTGACCAGCAATTTCTCATTTTTACAACACCAAATGTGACGTTGTCCCTAAAAAAAATGAAGTCATTTTGAGGGGTCTATATGATAGAAAATAACCAAGTGTGACACCATTCTAAAAACTGCACCCCTCAAGGTGCTCAAAACCACATTGAATAAGTTTATTAACCCTTCTAGTGCTTCACAGGAATTTTTGGAATGTTTAAATAAAAATGAACATTTAACTTTTTTTCGCAAAAAAATTACTTCAGCTCCAATTTGTTTTATTTTACCAAGGGTAACAGGAGAAAATGGACCCCAAAAATTGTTGTACAATTTGTCTTGAGTACCCTAACACCCCATATGTGCTGGTAAACCACTGGTTGGGCGCATGGCAGAGCTCGGAAGGGAAGGATCGCCATTTGACTTTTCAATCCAAAATTGGCTGGAATTGAGATGGGACGCCATGTTGCGTTTGGAGAGCCCCTGATGTGCCTAAACATTGAAACCCCCCACAAGTGACACCATTTTGGAAAGTAGACCCCTAAGGAACTTATCTAGATGTGTGGTGAGCAATTTGACCCCTGAAGTGCTTCACAGAAGTTTATAATGTAGAGCCGTAAAAATAAAAAGTAATATTTTTTCACAAAAATGAACTTTTCGCCCCCCAATTTTTTATTTTCCCAAGGTTACCAGAAGAAATTGTACCCCAAACGTTGTTGTGCAATTTGTCCTCAGTACACTGATACCCCATATAGTTACATACATAGTTACATAGTTATTAAGGTTGAAGGAAGACTATAAGTCCATCTAGTTCAACCCATAGCCTAACCTAACATGCCCTAACATGTTGATCCAGAGGAAGGCAAAAAAAAACCCATGTGGCAAATAGTAAGCTCCACATTGGGGAAAAAAATTCCTTCCCGACTCCACATACGGCAATCAGACTAGTTCCCTGGTTCCGAGGAATCTAGTGTATATACCCTGTAACATTATACTTTTCCAGAAAGGTATCCAGTCCCCTCTTAAATTTAAGTAATGAATCACTCATTACAACATCATACGGCAGAGAGTTCCATAGTCTCACTGCTCTTACAGTAAAGAATCCGCGTCTGTTATTATGCTTAAACCTTTTTTCCTCCAAACGCAGAGGATGCCCCCTTGTCCCTGTTTCAGGTCTATGATTAAAAAGATCATCAGAAAGGTCTTTGTACAGTCCCCTCATATATTTATACATTAAAATAAGATCACCCCTTAGTCTTCGTTTTTCCAAACTAAATAGCCCCAAGTGTAATAACCTATCTTGGTATTGCAGACCCCCCGGTCCTCTAATAACCTTGGTCGCTCTTCTCTGCACCCGCTCTAGTTCAGCTATGTCTTTCTTATACACCGGAGACCAGAACTGTGCACAGTATTCTAAGTGTGGTCGAACTAGTGACTTGTATAGAGGTAAAATTATGTTCTCCTCATGAGCATCTATGCCTCTTTTAATGCATCCCATTATTTTATTTGCCTTTGTAGCAGCTGCCTGACACTGGCCACTGAATATGAGTTTGTCATCCACCCATACACCCAGGTCTTTTTAATTGACGGTTTTGCCCAGAGTTTTAGAATTAAGCACATAATTATACATCTTATTACTTCTACCCAAGTGCATGACCTTACATTTATCCCCATTAAAGCTCTTTTGCCATTTATCAGCCCAAGCTTCTAGTTTACATAAATCATCCTGTAATATAAAATTGTCCTCCTCTGTATTGATTACCCTGCAGAGTTTAGTGTCATCTACAAATATTGAAATTCTACTCTGAATGCCTTCTACAAGGTTATTAATAAATATGTTAAAAAGAAGAGGGCCCAATACTGACCCCTGTGGTACCCCACTGCTAACCGGGCTACCCAGTCCGAGTGTGCTCCATTAATAACCACCCTTTGTTTCCTATCCCTGAGCCAGCTCTCAACCCACTTGCACATATTTTCCCCTATCCCCATTATTCTCATTTTATGTATCAACCTTTTGTGTGGCACCGTATCAAAAGCTTTTAAAAAGTCCATATACACTACATCCACTGGGTTCCCTTGGTCCAATCCAATATGTGGGGGCAAACCACTGTTTGGGTGCACGTCAGAGCTCGGAAGGGAAGGAGCACCGTTTGACTTTTCAATGCAAAATTGGCTGGAATTGAGATGGGACGCCATGTTGCGTTGGGGAGCCCCTGATGTGCCTAAACATTGAAACCCCCCACAAGTGACACCATTTTGGAAAGTAGGCCCCCTATGGATCTTATCTAGATATGTTGTGAGAGCTTTGAACCCCCAAGTGTTTCACTACAGTTTATGACGCAAATTAAAAAAAAAATTCCACAAAAATTATTTTTTAGCCCCCAGTTTTGTATTTTCCCAAGGGGAAAATGAGAAATTGGAACCCAAAAGTTGTTGTTCAATTTGTCCTGAGTACGCTGATACCCCATATGTGGGGGGTAACCACCGTTTGGGAGCATTGCAGAGCTCGGTAGGGAAGGAGCGCCATTTGGAATGCAGACTTAGATGGAATGGTCTGCAGGTGTAACATTGCGTTTGCAGAGCCCCTAATGTACCAAAACAGTAGAAACCCCCCACAAGTGACCCCATGTTGGCAACTAGACCCCCCAAGGAACTTATCTAGATGTATTGTGAGAACTTTGAACCCCCAAGTGGTTCACTACAGTTAATAACGCAGAGCCGTGAAAATAAAAAATCATTATTTCCTACAAAAATGTTTTTTAGCCCCCCAAATTTTTATTTTCCCAAGGGTAACAAGAGAAATTGGACCCCAGAAGTTGTTGTCCAATTTCTCCTGAGTACACTGATACCCCATATGTTGGGGTAAACCCCTGTTTGGGTGCACGGGAGAGCTCTGAAGGGAAGGAGCACTGTTTTACTTTTTCAACGCAGAATTGGCTGGAATTGAAATCGGACGCCATGTCGCGTTTGGAGAGCCCTGATGTGCCTAAACAGTGGAAACTCCCAATTCTAACTGAAACCCTAACCCTGACACACCCCTAACCCTAATCCCAACCGTAAATGTAATCCAAACCCTAGCCCTAACCCTAATGGGAAAATGGAAATAAATACATTTTTTCCCTAACTAAGGGGGTGATGAAGAGGGGTTTGATTTACTTTTATAGCAGGTTTTTTAGCGGATTTTTATGACTGGCAGCCGTCACACACTAAAAGACGCTTTT
The DNA here is from genome assembly GCF_032444005.1 of Ranitomeya imitator. Classification (NCBI taxonomy): domain Eukaryota; kingdom Metazoa; phylum Chordata; class Amphibia; order Anura; family Dendrobatidae; genus Ranitomeya; species Ranitomeya imitator. The sequence continues at coordinate 395,332,558 of NC_091283.1, forward strand.
AATTGCAAAAATTTTTTTTCGTGTTACCACATTTTGAGAGCTATAATTTTTTCCATATTTTGGTCCACAGAGTCATGTGAGGTCTTGTTTTTTGTGGGATGAGTTGACGTTTTTATTGGTACCATTTTCGGGTACGTGACATTTTTTGATTGCTTTTTATTCCAATTTTTGTGAGGCAGTATGACCAAAAAACAGCTGTTCATGAATTTCTTTTTTTGGGGGGGACGTTTATACCGTTCTGCGTTTGGTAAAATGGATAAAGCAGTTTTATTCTTCGGGTCAGTAAGATTACAGCGATACCTCATTCATATAATTTTTTTATGTTTTGGCGCTTTTATACGATACAAAAATAATTATTTTTTCTATAAAATAGTTTTTATCGCTTTATTCTGAGGACTATAACTTTTTTATTTTTTTGCTGATGATGCTGTATGGCAGCTCGTTTTTTGCGGGACAAGATGTCGTTTTCAGTGGTGCCGTGGTTATTTAGATCCGTCTTTTTGATCACGTGGTATTCCACTTTTTGTTCGGCGGTATGATAATAAAGCATTGTTTTTTGCCTCGTTTTTTTACGGTGTTTACTGAAGGGTTAACTAGTGGGCCAGTTTTATAGGTCGGTTTGTTGCTTTTTTTATTATTATTATTTAGATAAAGGAATGTATTTATTGGAACAATATATATATATATTTTTTATCTATTTAGGAATTGTATTTTTAATTTTTTTTTACACATGTAAATATTTTTTTTTAAATCTTTACTTTGCCCCGGGGGGGGGGGACATCACAGTAAAGTGACAGATCGCTGACCGGGTGTCAGCTGCGATAGTTAGCTGACACCCGGCCGCGATAGGTCGCGCTCCCCCCGTGAGCGCGGCCGATCGCTATGACGTACTATCCCATCCCTGGGAATTAAGTCCCAGGTCACCTTGACAGGATAGTACATCAAATGGGATTAAGGGGTTAATAAATATGTTAAAAAGAGGGCCCAATAATGACCCCTGTGGTACCCCACTGCTAACCGCGACCCAGTCCGAGTGTGCTCTATTAATAACCACCCTTTGTTTCCTCTCCCTGCACAGAGCCCTCCCTCTTGTTGCCTCTCCACAGCACAGGTCATAAGAGGAAGCCAGAAGATTCTAGTGGGTGTCTGAACGACCTGTGATGACATCAGAAGAGGGAGGGCTCTGTGCCGTCATGTGATTCTCCAGCCCGCCCACTTCATGACATCACACAGGTCCTTATGCAGCAGCATCCAGCACAGCCAGGCAGGCAGAAGCTGTGCTGTCAGGTATGCAGCTGTCTCCTCTGGCCCCTGCTGCTGCCCGCTCCTACACCGGACACACTGATCTACCCAGCTGCGGGAATCCAGCGCTGGGGAAACCATGTGTGTTTCAGTGAAGGACTATTCTTTTGCTGCTTCCCGCTCATGCTCAGCTGACAGGTGGGCGGGGAAGGGGCTAATGAATATTCAAAAAAAGAGAAAGAAATGTCCAGCTTCACCGAGTCTAGGCTCCCTTAATCATGATTAAGGGAGCCTAGTCTCCAGAAACGCGTTGAGATTCTTGCCCATATGGTTGTGCTGAAGTCTGTATCCTCCATGTTTAAAGTTTAATGGGGAAGTCGCCTTTTTGCGGACTCGGTGAAGCTGGACATTTCTTTCTCTTTTTTTGGATCTTGCACGCCTGGACACAGCGGGTCCGTGCTCCCGAGGTTTGGTTGCTGAATCATGGGTGAGCTGGTTTATGTTCCTTCTTGCTAATGAATATTTACTGCACTTTCCCCAGCACTAGATTCCAGGCAGCTGGGACATTTTTCTGCCTCCTGCAAGTGGGATCACAGTGCGACCCCACTCGCCACTGCCCCCTCCCCACATGCTACATTCCGACCATAAGACGCACCCACACTTTCCTCCCAAATTTGGAGGAAAAAAGTGTGTCTTATGGTCGGAAAAATACGGTATTTTACATTTTTGTGGAAATTCAAAAACTGAAAAGTGGGGCGTGCAATATTATTCGGCCCCTTTACTTTCAGTGCAGCAAACTCACTCCAGAAGTTCATTGTGGATCTCTGAATGATCCAATGTTGTCCTAAATGCCTAATGATGATAAATATAATCCACCTGTGTGTAATCAAGTCTCCGTATAAATGCACCTGCTCTGTGGTAGTCCCAGGGTTCTGTTTGAAGCACAGAGAGCATCATGAAGACCAAAGAACACAACAGGCAGGTCCGTGATACTGTTGTAGAGAAGTGTAAAGCCGGATTTGGATACAAATTGATTTCCAAAACTTTAAACATCCCAAGGAGCACTGTGCAAGCGATCATATTAAAATGGAAGGAGTATCATACCACTGCAAATCTACCAAGACCCGGCCGTCCCTCTAAACTTTCATCTCAAACAAGGAGAAGACTGATCAGAGATGCAGCCAAGAGGCCCATGATCACTCTGGATGAACTGCAGAGATCTACAGCTGAGGCGGGACAGTCTGTCCATAGGACAATATTCAGTCATACACTGCACACACTGAGTGGCAAGAAGAAAGCCATTTCTCAAAGATATCCATAAAAAGTGTCATTTAAAGTTTGCAACAAGCCACCTGGGAGACGCCAGCCGCCATCTTCCGTTGCAGGTTCCGGTGGCAAAGATGGTATGGGAGAAGGACCTGCCATGACGTCACGGTCATGTGACCACGACGTCATCACAGGCCCTGCGCGCCTGTGCGAGAAAGACCTGCCATGACATCACGGTCATGTGACCGCGACATCATCACAGGCCCTGCGCGCCTGCACTAGAAAGACCTGCCACAACATCACGGTCATGTGACCGCGACGTCATCACAGGTCCTGCGCTCATACCAACCCTGCAACCGGAAGCTGCCGTGGACTACAAGGGGCCCTCGGAAAGGTGAGTATATGTTTATTTTTTAACCTGTGACAAACCTGGCTGGGCAATATACTACGTAGCTGGGCAATATACTACGTGACTGGCCTATATACTACGTGGCTCTGTGCTGTATAATACTTTGCTGTGCAATATACTACGTGGCTCTGTGCTGTATACTACGTCACTGGGCAATATACTATGTAACTGGGCAATATACTACGTGACTGGCCAATATACGTGGCTCCGTGCTGTATACTACGTCGCTGTGCAATATACTACGTGGCTCTGTGCTGTATACTATGTCACTGGGCAATATACTACATAACTGGTCAATATACTAAGTAGCTCTGTGCTGTATATTACGTCACTGGGCAATATACTACGTGGCTGCGCAATATACTACGTCACTAGGCAATATACTACGTAACTGGGCAATATACTACGTGGCAGCGCAATATACTACGTAACAGGGCAATATACTATGTGGCTGGGCAATATACTATGTGGCTGGGCAATATACTATGTGGCTGGGCAATATACTATGTGACTGGGCAATGTACTACGTGGCTGGGCAATATACTACGTGGCTGGGCAATATACTACGTGGCTGGGCAATATACTACGTGGCAGCGCAATATACTACGTAACTTGGCAATATACTATGTGGCTGGGCAATATACTACGTGGCTGGGCAATATACTATGTGGCTGGGCAATATTCTACATGGCAGCGCAATATACTACGTAACTGGGCAATATACTACGTGGCTGGGCAATATACTATGTGGCTGGGCAATATACTATGTGGCTGGGCAATATACTATGTGACTGGACAATATACTACGTGGCTGGGCAATATACTACGTGGCTGGGCAATATACTACGTGGCAGAGCAATATACTACGTGGCAGCGCAATATACTACGTGGCTGGGCAATATACTACGTGGCTGGGCAATATACTACGTGGCTGGGCAATATACTACGTGACTGGGCAATATACTATGTGGCTGGGCAATATACTACGTGGCTGGGCAACATACTATGTGGCTGGGCAATATACTACGTCACTGGGCAATAAACTACGTCACTGGGCAATATACTACGTGGCTGGGCAATATACTACGTGGCTGGGCAATATACTACGTGGCTGCGCAATATACTACGTTGTTGGGCAATATACTACGTGGCTGGGCAATATACTACGTGGCTGGGCAATATACTACGTGGACATGCATATTCTAGTATACCCGATGCGTTAGAATCGGGCCACCATCTAGTCTACTATATACCGTATATACTCGAGTATAAGCTGAGATTTTCAGCCCAAATTTTTGGGCTGAAAGTGCCCCTCTCGGCTTATACTCGAGTCAAGGTGGGTGGCAGGGTCGGCGGGTGAGGGCGCTGAGGCATACTTACCTGCTTCCAGCGATCCTGGCGCTCCCCGCCTGTCCCACGGTCTTCGGTGCTGCAGTTCTTCCACTGTTCAGCGGTCACGTGGGACCGCTCATTAGAGAAATGAATAAGCGGCTCCACCTCCCATAGGGGTGGAGCCGCCTATTCATTTCTCTAATCAGCGGTGCCGGTGACTGCTGATAGAGGAAAAAGCTGCGGCACCGAAGACCAGCTGTACGGGGGAAGGAGCCGGACGCCGGGAGCAGGTAAGTATCGCATATTTACCTGTCCCCGTTCCAGCCCCCGGGCGCCGCTCCATCTTCCCGGCGTCTATCTGCACTGACTGTGCAGGTCAGAGGGCGCGATGACGCATATAGTGTGTGCGCCGCCCTCTGCCTGATCAGTCAGTGCAGAGAGACGCCGGGACCGGACGCTGGGAGCTGCAAGCAAGAGAGGTGAGTATGTGGTTTTTTTTTTTATTGCAGCAGCAGCAGCAATGGCACAGATATACAGTTAGGTCCATATATATTTGGACAGACACAACATTTTTCTATTTTTGGTTATAGACATTACCACAATGAATTTTAAACAAAACAATTCAGATGCAGTTGAAGTTCAGACTTTCAGCTTTCATTTGAGGGTATCCACATTAAAATTGGATGAAGGGTTTAGGAGTTTCAGCTCCTTAACATGTGCCACCCTGTTTTTAAAGGGACCAAAAGTAATTGGACAATTGACTCCAAGGCTATTTCATGGGCAGGTGTGGGCAATCCCTTCGTTATGTCATTCTCAATTAAGCAGATAAAAGGCCTGGAGTTGATTTGAGGTATGGGGCTTGCATTTGGAAGGTTTTGCTGTGAAGTAAACATGCGGTCAAAAGAGCTCTCCATGCAGGTGAAACAAGCCATCCTTAAGCTGCGAAAACAGAAAAAACCCATCCGAAAAATTGTTACAATATTAGGAGTGGCAAAATCTACAGTTTGGTACATCCTGAGAAAGAAAGAAAGCACTGGTGAACTCATCAATGCAAAAAGACCTGGGCGCCCACGGAAGACAACAGTGGTGGATGATCGCAGAATAATCTCCATGGTGAAAAGAAACCCCTTCACAACAGCCAACAAAGTGAACAACACTCTCCAGGAGGTAGGCTTATCAATATCCAAATTTATCATAAAGAGAAGACAGCATGAAAGTAAATACAGAGGGTTCACTGCACGGTGCAAGCCACTCATAAGCATCAGCAATAAAAAGGCTAGACTGGACTTTGCTAAAAAACATCTAAAAAAGCCAGCACAGTTCTGGAAGAACATTCTTTGGAGAGATGAAACCAAGATCAACCTCTACCAGAATGATAGAAAGAGAAAAGTATGGCAAAGGCGTGGTACAGCTCATGACCCAAAGCATACCACATCATCTGTAAAACACGGCGTAGGCAGTGTAATGGCTTGGGCATGCATGGCTGCCAGTGGCACTGGGGCACTAGTGTTTATTGATGATGTGACACAGGACAGAAGCAGCCGAATGAATTCTGAGGTATTCAGAGACATACTGTGTGCTCAGATCCAGCCAAATGCAGCCAAACTGATTGGTCATCGTTTCATACTACAGATGGACAATGACCCAAAACATAAAGCCAAAGCAACCCAGGAGTTTATTAAAGCAAAGAAGTGGAATATTCTTGAATGGCCAAGTCAGTCACCTGATCTCAACCCAATTGAGCATGCATTTCACTTGTTAAAGTCTAAACTTCAGACAGACAGGCCCACAAACAAACAGCAACTGAAAACCACCGAAGTGAAGGCCTGGCAGAGCATCAAAAAGGAGGAAACACAGCGTCTGGTGATGTCCATGAGTTCAAGACTTCAGGCAGTCATTGCCTACAAAGGGTTTTCAACCAAGTACTAAAAATGAACATTTTATTTAAAATTATTGAACCTGTCCAATTACTTTTGGTCCCTTTAAAAACAGGGTGGCACATGTTAAGGAGCTGAAACTCCCAAACCCTTCATCCAATTTTAATGTGGATACCCTCAAATGAAAGCTGAAAGTCTGAACTTCAACTGCATCTGAATTGTTTTGTTTAAAATTCATTGTGGTAATGTCTATAACCAAAATTAGAAAAATGTTTTGTCTGTCCAAATATATATGGACCTAACTGTATGTGGAGCATCTATGGGGAAATATGAACGGTGCAGAGCACTATATGGCACAGCTATGGGGAAATATGAACGGTGCAGAGCACTATATGGCACAACTATGGGGCAATATGAACGGTGCAGAGCACTATATGGCAGAGCTATGGGGCAATATGAATGGTGCAAGCACTATATGGCAGCTATGGGGAAATATGAACGTGCAGAGCACTATATGGCAGCTATGGGGAAATATGAACGGTGCAGAGCACTATATGGCACAGCTATGGGGAAATATGAACGGTGCAGAGCACTATATGGCACAGCTATGGGGCAATATGAACGGTGCACAGCACTATATGGCACAGCTATGGGGAAATATGAACGGTGCAGAGCACTATATGGCAGAGCTATGGGGCAATATGAACAGTGCAGGGCACTATATGGCAGAGCTATGGGGAAATATGAACGGTTCAGAGCACTATATGGCAGAGCTATGGGGAAATATGAACGGTGCAGAGCACTATATGGCACAGCTATGAGGAAATATGAACGGTGCAGAGCACTATATTGTACAGCTATGGGGAAATATGAACGGTGCAGAGCACTATATGGCACAGCTATGGGGCAAGAATGATCTATTTTTATTTTTGAAATTCACCGGTAAATGCTGCATTTCCACCCTAGGCTTATACTCGAGTCAATAAGTTTTCCCAGTTTTATGTGGCAAAATTAGGGGGGTCAGCTTATACTCGGGTCGGCTTATACTCGAGTATATATGGTAATTGTCTAAGGGCCACTTCCGTCTTTCTGTCCTTCTGTCTGTCTGTCTTTTTTTCTGTCACGGATATTCATTGGTCGCGGCCTCTGTCTGTCATGGAATCCAAGTCACTGATTGGTCATGGCAAAACGCCCACGACCATTGCCACGACCATTCAGCGACGGGCGCAGTCCGGCGGCAACATGGCCGCTCCTTCCTCCCCGCAGTCAGTGCTCGCTCCGTACTCCCCTCCAGTCAGTGCTCACACAGGGTTAATGGCAGCGCTAATGGACCGCGTTATGCCGCGGTGTAACGCACTCCATTAACGCCGCTGCTATTAACCATGTGTGACCAACTTTTTTTACTATTGATGCTGCCTATGCAGCATCAATAGTCAAAAGATCTAATGTTAAAAATAATAAAAAAAAACTAAAAAATCATCATATACTCACATTCCGGCGCCTTTCCCGCTCCTCGCGAAGCTCCGGTGACCGGTCCATGCATTGCGATCTCACGAGATGATGACTACGTGACTGGGCAATATACTACGTGACTGGGCAATATACTACGTGACTGGGCAATATACTACGTGGCTGGGCAATATACTCCGTGACTGGGCAATATACTACGTGACTGGGAAATATACTACGTGACTGGGCAATATACTATGTGCCAACAGAAGGTGAGTATATAACTATTTTTTATTTTAATTCTTTTTTTTTAACCGGGATATGATGTCCACATTGCTATATACTACGTGGGCTGTGCAATATACTACGCGGGCTGTGCAATATATTACGCGGGCTGTGCAATATACTACGTGGGCTGTGCAATATACTATGCGGGCTGGGCAATATACTACGTGGGCTGGGCAATATACTACACGGGCTGGGCAATATACTACGTGGGCTAGGCAATGTACTACGCGGGCTGGGCAATGTACTACGCGGGCTGGGCAATGTACTATGCATGCTGGGCAATATACTATGTGTGCTGGGCAATATACTACGCACGCTGGGCAATCTACATGCGCTGGGCAATATACTATGCGGGCTGGGCAATATACTATGCGGGCTGGGCAATGTACTACGCGGGCTGGGCAATATACTACGCGGGCTGGGCAATATACTGCGCGGACTGTGGAATCAACTACACGGGCTGTGCAATATACTACGCGGGCTGTGCAATATACTACGTGACTGGGCAATATACTACGTGACTGGGCAATATACTACGTGACTGGGCAATATACTACGTGGCTGGGCAATATACTACGTGGCTGGGCAATATACTCCGTGACTGGGCAATATACTACGTGACTGGGCAATATCCTACGTGACTGGGCAATATACTATGTGGCTGGGCAATATAGTACGTGACTGGGCAATATGGTACGTGACAGGGCAATATACTACGTGGCTGGGCAATATACTATGTGACTGGGCAATATACTATGTGGCTAGGCAATATAGCACGTGACTGGGCAATATAGTATGTGACTGGGCAATATAGTACGTGACTGGGCAATATACTATGTGGCTGGGCAATATACTATGTGGCTGGGCAATATACTATGTGGCTGGGCAATATACTACGTGACTGGGCAATATAGTACGTGACTGGGCAATACAGGTCCTTCTCAAAAAATTAGCATATAGTGTTAAATTTCATTATTTACCATAATGTAATGATTACAATTAAACTTTCATATATTATAGATTCATTATCCACCAACTGAAATTTGTCACGTCTTTTATTGTTTTAATACTGATGATTTTGGCATACAACTCCTGATAACCCAAAAATCCTGTCTCAATAAATTAGCATATTTCACCCATCCAATCAAATAAAAGTGTTTTTTAATAACAAACAAAAAAAACATCAAATAATAATGTTCAGTTATGCACTCAATACTTGGTCGGGAATCCTTTGGCAGAAATGACTGCTTCAATGCGGCGTGGCATGGAGGCAATCAGCCTGTGACACTGCTGAGATGTTATGGAGGCCCAGGATGCTTCAATAGCGGCCTTAAGCTCATCCAGAGTGTTGGGTCTTGCATCTCTCAACTTTCTCTTCACAATATCCCACAGATTCTCTATGGGGTTCAGGTCAGGAGAGTTGGCAGGCCAATTGAGCACAGTAATACCATGGTCAGTAAACCATTTACCAGTGGTTTTGGCACTGTGAGCAGGTGCCAGGTCGTGCTGAAAAATGAAATCTTCATCTCCATAAAGCATTTCAGCCGATGGAAGCATGAAGTGCTCCAAAATCTCCTGATAGCTAGCTGCATTGACCCTGCCCTTGATGAAACACAGTGGACCAACACCAGCAGCTGACATGGCACCGCACACCATCACTGACTGTGGGTACTTGACACTGGACTTCAGGCATTTTGGCATTTCCTTCTCCCCAGTCTTCCTCCAGACTCTGGCACCTTGATTTCCGAATGACATGCAAAATTTGCTTTCATCAGAAAAAAGTACTTGGGACCACTTAGCAACAGTCCAGTGCTGCTTCTCTGTAGCCCATTTCGGCACCTGTAGCCCATTTCCTGCACACGCCTGTGCATGGTGGCTCTGGATGTTTCCACACCAGACTCAGTCCACTGCTTCCTCAGGTTCCCCAAGGTCTGGAATCGGTCCTTCTCCACAATCTTCCTCAGGGTCCGGTCTCCTCTTCTCGTTGTACAGCGTTTTCTGCCACATTGTTTCCTTCCAACAGACTTACCATTGAGGTGCCTTGATACAGCACTCTGGGAACAGCCTATTTGTTGAGAAATTTCTTTCTGGGTCTTACCCTCTTGCTTGAGGGTGTCAATGATGGCCTTCTTGACATCTGTCAGGTCGCTAGTCTTACCCATGATGGGGGTTTTGAGTAATGAACCAGGCAGGGAGTTTATAAAAGCCTCAGGTATCTTTTGCATGTGTTTAGAGTTAATTAGTTGATTCAGAAGATTAGGGTAATAGGTCATTTAGAGAACCTTTTCTTGATATGCTAATTTATTGAGACAGGTTTTTTGGGTTATCAGGAGTTGTATGCCAAAATCATCAGTATTAAAACAATAAAAGACGTGACAAATTTCAGTTGGTGGATAATGAATCTATAATATATGAAAGTTTAATTGTAATCATTACATTATGGTAAATAATGAAATTTAACACTATATGCTAATTTTTTGAGAAGGACCTGTATACTACGTGGTTGGGCAATATACTATGTGGCTGGGCAATATACTACGTGAGCTGTGCAATATACTAACATGCATAGTCTAGAATACCCAATGCATTAGAATCGGGCCACCATCTAGTTAATATATAATTGCTTAGTCACCACATCCTCAACACCCCCCACTATGTACCTCCTGCTCTAACCCTAACCCCGACTCATTATATTTACATGCCCCTCCTGCCCCAATTCATTGTCATGTCTTTCTCTCCCACCCTCTATTCATTATCAACTGCTCTTCCCCACATTCAATACATAATTTACTCCCCCACCCTCAAAATTAATTATTTGTTCTCCCCCTAGATCATCATTTGCTCTACCTACCCCCCACTTTCAATTAAATTGCTGTCCCCGGGCCCTCCCTCACACTGAATTTATCATTTGCAGTCCCCGTCCTCTCCCCACTTCATCATTTGCAATCCCCCCACTTTAATTTGAAGTCACCTTGCGCAGGCGTGTACTACGGAGGACAGAGAATGAACTTCAATCTAATATTGCGGCCAGCATGCAGCCAGCGGGTAAGGAAAGGGTGAATCAAACACCCGAAAACTCCGCCCATATGACCGAAAACTGATCCCGCCAAATTCAGGTGACAGGTTCCCTTTAAGAGCATTACAAAAAAGCAAAAAGCAAAATTAAGGTGCAGAACCCCCAGGCATGTACCAAACCTTGTCATAGGACTCCAAAAATCAGAGGCAGCACACCATAAAGCTTGAGAAAGTCTCTCCATGGGCCGAAACATTGCCGTAATGCGCTATTAAATTTAAGCACCTTTAAAAACTTCAACCTATAATGTGTGCTGCCTCTGATTTTTGGACTCCTATAGCTCTATCTATCTATCTATCTATCTATCTATCTATCTATCTATCTATCTATCTATCTATCATATCATCTATTTATCTTTAGCTATATCTGTCTACAGTATCTATCTATTATCAATCTATCTATTATCTATCATATCATCTATCTATTTATCTATAGCTATATCTATCTCTATTATCTATCTATTATCTATCATATCATCTATCTATTTATCTATAGCTATATCTATCGTATCCCTAAGCTAGAAGATCGTTGGGTACAGCCGGGACCAGCTGCTTGGAAAGAATCACCAAACCGCGCGCCGTACGGCGCGCAAATTTTTGCCTGTAGGACATTATTGCAAGAGAGCTTGGCTGAGTAGATTACACAAGAAGGAAAACACACAGCAAGTCAGCAGGATCTAGGAGCAACATGGCAGATGTGACAACCTACATGGTGAGCTGCAGCATGTGCTACATGTTCACAGATCGACCAGAAGAAGAATCAAATTTCACCTGTCAGAAGTGTAGACTAGTGGCCCTTTTAGAAGAAAAGGTGCGGGGTCTGGAAGAAAGAATAGCAACTTTGAAACTCATCAAAGAGAATGAAGACTTTCTAGACAGAACAGAAGAATCTATCTATCTGTAGATAGATAGATATATCGATAGCTGATGAAATAAAAAGGAGAAACAGCACAGCAGACTTAAAAAAAAAGGAACCTTTTCCAAAATGGCGATATGAGCCTCATGGTTGCCCGTGCGCATGCGCGGGTATATGGAACTATGGGGAAGGTTTGTGTCATCACAGATATGCGCAATGGAATTATATGGACACCGAGGACATGGCGTGCAGCGTTATTTGGAACATGTGAGTGCGGTTCCTATTGGGATGCGACACCTGGAATCATTTAACTATTTATGACATTTCAGTTGTACTGTGCACAGTATTGGAGATGGTTTATTGCAATAATGATATTTTATGAATGATCACTTATATATGCACTGAGCACTTTGTATATTTTACATATACACTGTATACTTTTTAATATTTTGCGATTAACTGATGTACTGAATTGATGAATTAAGCACCTATATACCGTATGTTTGCACTTTGATTATACTCATGGCTTGAGAAAGGATTGTATCCAAAACGTCGCCACGCTGTTTGGGCATTAAAATCACCTTTCTTTGGAAGTTTGCTGTGCAGATTCCCCTTTTTCTTTCATTTTCTATATGAGCCTTCTATGACTGCTGGCTGGGGATGCGTGCACTGTGTAAAGGTATTTTGTCTGGTGCTGTTAAAAAATTTTTCACTATATTGATAGATAGATACGATAGATATCTATATATATAATTGTCTAAGGGTTTTTCCGTCTGTCTGTCTGTCCTGGAAATCCCGCATCTCTGATTGGTCGAGGCCGCCAGGCCTCGACCAATCAGCGACGGGCACAGAGACGATGATGTCATAAAGGACGTAGAAATCCCACATTTCTGATTCAGCGACGGGCACAGTATCGACGTAGATGTCATAATGGTTGCCATGGCGACGATGATGTCATAAAGGTTGCCTCGACCAATCAGAGACGGGCACAGCGACGATGATGTCATAAAGGACATAGACATCCCGCGTCTCTGATAGGTCGAGGCCGCCAGGCCTCGACCAATCAGCAACGGGCACAGAGACGATGATGTCATAAAGGACGTAGAAATCCCACATTTCTGATTCAGCGACGGGCACAGTATCGACGTAGATGTCATAATGGTTGCCATGGCGACGATGATGTCATAAAGGTTGCCTCAACCAATCACCGACGGGCACAGTCTGCTGCAAATTCTGGAATCATCATTGTCCATATACTACGGGGACATGCATATTCTAGAATACCCGATGCGTTAGAATCGGGCCACAATCTAGTAGCTATAGATAGATCCATCTATAGCTACAGTATATCTATCGTATCTGTCTATCTATAGCTATATCTATTGTATCTATCTATCTATAGATCTATCTATCACATGTATCTATCTCTAGATCTAGCTATCTATAGATCTATCTATATATATATATATTGCATCTATCTATTGTATCTATTCAACATATCTATTTAACGTATCTATCGATAGATCTATCTATCGTATCTATCTATTATCTATCGATATATCGATCGATAGATAGATCTATAGATAGCTGGATAGATATATTGATAAATAGATAATAGATAGATAGATATATTGATAGATAATACCAAGCCCGATGTTTAGTAATAAACATGATAAAATGGTACATAAAGAGTTAGGCCGGCATCACACATGCGAGAAACTCGGACGAGTCTCACATCTTAATACCCGGCACTGCCACCGGCACTTGCGACCGGAGTGTGCGGCTGCATATATTTCTATGCAGGGGCAGCACTGTGGCTCAGTGGTTAGCACTGCAGCGCTGGGGTCCTGGGTTCAAATCCCACCAAGGACAACATCTGCAAGGAGTTTGTATGTTCTCCCCGTGTTTGCGTGGGTTTCTGCCCACATTCCAATAACATACTGATAGGGATTCTAGACTGTGAGCCCCATCGGTGATAATGTGTGCAAACTGTTAAGCGCTGGGGAATATGTTAGCAATATATAAAAATAAAGATTATTATTATGTGTCATCCCGGCCTTAAATAAAGACAGACACACACGAAATCTGCGCTAGGCCGGGGTCACACTTGCAAGAAACTTGCATGAGACTCGCACCTCAATACCCGGCACTGCCGCCGGCACTCGGGACCGGTGTGTGGCTATGTGCACTCGCTGCGGATCCGCAGTGGATTTGACGCTGCAGATCTGCAACAGTTTTCCTTGAGTTTACAGTACCGTGTAAACCTCTGGAAAACAAAATCCGCAGTGCACATGCAGCGGAAACGCAGTGGTTTACATTCCGCAGCATGTCAATTCTTTGTGCGGGTTCCGCAGCTATATCCGCAGGTGTAAAACCGCAGGTGGAATCCGCGGAAAAACAGCAATAATTCCGCGATAAATCCACATTGCGGTTTACCTGCGGATTTACCAAAATCAGTGCGGAAAAATCTGCACACCTTTCTGCAGCGTGCGCACATACCCTGTGGCTGCGTGTATTTCTATGCAGCTGAACGCTCCGGTCCCGAGTGACGGGTACTGAGGTGCGAGTCTCATGCAAGTTTCTTGCAAGTGTGACTCCGGCCTTAAATGCAATATCTGTTTAATTTAGTAATAAAAAAAAAATGGCCTGGGCTCCTGTACAATTTTCTGTACCAAAGAAGGAAAGCCAGCAACTGGGGGCCGATGTTTATGGCCTGGGAAGGGGTTAATACCCTTGGAGCTTCCCAGGCTATGAATATCAGCCCGCAGCTGTATATTTAGCTTTTACTGGCTATTAAAATAGGGGGGCCCACCAAAAAAATGATGTGGGGTCCCCCAATAATTTATAGCCAGAAAAGCTACGCAAGCAGCTGTGGGCTGATATTCATAGCCAAGCGAGGGACCATGGATATTGCTTCCCCCCCCAGCTACAAATACCAGCTCCCAGCCGCCCCAGAAATGGCGCATCTGTAAGATGCCCCAATTCCGGCACTTAGCCTCTTCCTTTCCACTGCCCTGTAGCGGTGGCATATGGGGTTATTAGGGGTTAATGTCACCTTTGTAAGGTGACATTAAGCAGGCTTAGTAATGGAGAGGTGTCAATATGATACATACTAGTGATGAGCTAGTATGATCTCGGGTGATCTCCGATTATTTGTTAGTGTTCGGAGATTTAGTTTTCATCGCCGGAGCTGAATGATTTACAGCTACAAGCCATCCTAAGTACATGTGGGGGTTGTCTTGTTGCTAGGGAATTCCCACATGTATTCAAGCTGGTTTGTAGTTGTAAATCATTCAGCTGCGGCGATGAAAACTAAATCTCCGAACACTAAGGCCGGGATCACACACAGCGAGATACGGCCGAGTCTCGCAGGTTAAAAACCAAGCTCTGGCACCGGCACTCCGGAGCGGAGCGTGCAGCCGCATAGCAATACATGGAGCTGCACGCTCCCTCTGGAGTGCCGGTGCCAGAGCTTGGTTTTAATCTGCGAGACTCGGCTGTATCTCGCTGTAGTGTGATAGTGGGAAACCCGAGCAACGAGTATATTCGCTCATCACTAATACCTACCATTATTAATCCTATAGTTGGTAAAGGGTTATTAAAACACACACATGCAGAATAAAGTATTTTAATGAAATAAAACACCACACAGTTTTGCCATCTTTATTACACTGGTAATCCAAGCAAAGCCATCGATCTTCTGAAAAAAAAACAAAAAAACACAACAGTATACTCCCTGAGTTTGACGCAGTCCTTAATAAGTGTCCCACGATGAGTCCAGCTCTGCTACCTCTGGATGCCTGACATCCAAACATAGCAGAGCTTGTAGATGATCAGTGGAGATAACTCTCTGGCGATCACCTACACTCTAGCTCTCACGGTCAGCTGACCGTGAGAGCTATATATACCCAGAAAAACAATTGGAGTACTCGGTCCAAAAATTTGTAAAAACGTGTACAATGCTTTATTACATCAATAATTAATACAATAATAACAAGAATTCACATATACAGGGTTAGGGTAGTCACAGGTGTACCGGCAAGTAATATCAAACCATAAAGTGCATAGTGCCCATAGTTTCACCGGGAAGCTTTTCCCAACAACACATACCAGCTAACATCAGGGGTTCTTGCAGAGTTGCGGCATAATAATATGTAGCAGAGTTATAGTACTCATTTGGGGAGCTTACCCATAATGTAATGAGGAGCCGGACCCGTGTCACGCCGCCACCGACGCGCATTTCGCTGCTCTTTTTCAAGGTGCGGTGATAAAGTGTGTGAGGGCCGAGATTAAATACCCATAAGCGCCGGAAACTGTATAGTTGGCGCATGTCTCCTGACCTGCACGCCGTAATGAACATCACTTCCGGCGGGCAGAACAACACTGCGTGCCAGTGTCCATGTCGATATGACGTCATTGGAACGCATGTGTCATCCCTATTCGCCATCAGCGATGCTCAGGGCCGTGCCACAGAGGACATGCGCACTACAGGATCCGGTATAGAGATAGAAAATACTGGGGCAAGTATCGGATCTTAGGGACAGAAAGGTATTACCGCATATAAAATGCATATTAGCAGTGACTATACAATATTTATAATAAATACATAATACAAATAACATAATCATGTATATAATAATATATTAATTAATTAATGTCAAAAGACCGTGAGCGTGAATAATAATAATGACGCAATATAAATATTGTTGATTAATTGATAACAAAAAATAAATGAAAATATATAATTAATAATAATACTAAAATCATGACATTTTCATATAACGTGATAATGGTGATAGTGTCCAGCCTGTCCTCCATATTTCCGATTCATGCTGTCAGAATATCGTTTCCAGCATGACTATGCAGCCCAGGTGGTTATGCAATTCACACATCAAGGGAATAATAGATATAAACAGAACAATACTGAAAATAAAAAACAAAAATTAATATCAAAGACATAACATACATAACCCACAAAACACACAAAGAATTAAAAACCAAGACTGGGATATCGCACATTACACTTACAAAAATGAACCAAAGCTCACCTGTTCATTGAGGCCTGCCGGTGTCACGGTAATTAATACCGTAATCCACCGGCATTCCCTTTGAGCCAGCAAGCGCTTAGTGTCACTACCCCTTATGACCACACGAATTCTGTCGATCCCCCAAGCTTTGAAGCCATCAGGATTGCTGTTATGTTTGAGACGAAAATGCTTCGGAATTGGTTTCATTGTGGCCACATCCTCCATGTCATGTGCGGCCCTTATATCCCTAAGGCTGGGTTCCCATTGCGTTATGGGATCGCGTTTAACGGACAGCGTTGCACGGCGAAATTAACGCCGTGCAACGCGTCCGTTAGCGCGCCCATTCAAGGCAATGGGAACGCGCATCGCTAGCGCGTGTCATTTTCGGCACGCGCTAGCGATGTGCCGGTGTTTTGTAGCACGCCACGGACGCGGCTTGCAGCGTCCGCGGCGCGCCCGAGGTCCGTTCCCCGCTCTCGCAGATCAGGGATCTGCGAGAGCGGGGACGTTAAACGCGACCCCGAAAATCACATTGCGTTAGCGCAACCCGCTAGCACTTAGCGCTAAATGGATTGCTCTAACGCAATCTGAACCTAGCCTTACGTGTTCGCATATGCAGACACGCAATTCTCTAGATGTAAGGCCTACGTACACCAAATTGCAGGGACACACCGCGTAATACACCACATTAGTAGTGCTACAGGTAATGTGATCCCTTATAGTGTAATCTTTCTGGCCATCTGATGACATGAAGGATGTGGCACGTCTCAAATTTTTACAGGCCAGGCATCCACCACATAGGTAGAAGCCCGTCCTGGGATCACCAACTCCAAAAATATTGGTTCTCTTCTGTACATAGTGACTTTTTACAACAATATCTTTAAGGTTTCTACTCCTCCGTGCGGTCATCAGAGGTCTTTGTGGTAGGCATCCCCGCAGGATAGGGTCAGTTTTTAATACCAACCAGTGACGGTTCAATATGGACCTCATAGCATCCCACCTATGATTGAATGTGGAGATGAATCTAAGATCTCCCTCACTTTTAGATTTGTCTCTCCCTCTTCTCTGTGCCAATAGCTCGTTCCTCTGTACTCCCTTCGCTCTCAAATATCCCCTTCTAACATTCCTTTTACTATAGCCCGATTGGGCAAATCTCTCCCCAAGGTCCACTGCCTGCTCCCAGGGCCGGCTCCAGGATTTTGTGGGCCCCGGGCAAAAGAGTCTCAGTGGGCCCACATACCATGATTCATGATGCACAAATACGGCGGAGAAATAAAGATATACTACATAGCGCCTAGCCTTCCCCCTCATCCTTCACATAGGCAGATATGCACACACACAATACGCAGACATACACACACATCTAAAGTACGCAGACATGCGCACACACACACACACATCTATAGTACGCAGACATGCGCACTCACACACACAATACGCAAACATGCGCACTCACACACACAATACGCAGACATGCGCACTCACACACACAATACGCAGACATGCGCACTCACACACACAATACGCAGACATGCGCACTCACACACACAATACGCAGACATGCGCACTCACACACACAATACGCAGACATGCGCACTCACACACACAATACGCAGACATGCGCACTCACACACACAATACGCAGACATGCATACACACACACAATACGCAGACATGCGCACTCACACACACAATACGCAGACATGCGCACTCACACACACAATACGCAGACATGCATACACACACAATACGCAGATATTTACATACACATATATTTGAAGACAAATTCACAAAAATACATAAATATGTACAGTCATACACACTGATATACACAGATATGCACATCATACAGGCATACACAGACATACATACAGACAGACACAAGGCTCACTCACCTCCCCCAGGCTTGTCGCCCATCAGGCTCCGAGTCCTCTGGCATGTGGCCGTGGAGGGAGCGCTGCTTGATCGATGGCCGTCACTTAAACAGACATGGCCACCCACAGTGCACGCTGCAGCTGTGTCTGCTGCTAATGATGCGGTCAGGAAGACACTGTGCCTTTAACTTTGCATGTCCGCTCGGCCGCGTCATTACTAGCAGAGACATCGCTGTAGAGTGCACTGTGCGCGGCCATGTTTATTTAAGTGACGGCTGAGCTCAAATAGTGCTGAACCTGCTGGGGGAGCGGCCCGGGCCCCCTGCTATCCCGGCCACGAGTGGGCCCCCCCATTTGTTCAGAGCCCCGGCATCTGCCCCGGTACGCCAGGTGCTGACGCCGGCCCTGCCTGCTCCTCAAAGGCTTAATCCGTAGTGCATATCCTCCTGGCTCTTATGAATTGCCCTACTGGTATGGATTTGATTGTGGAACGTGGATGTGACGAGGACGCATGCAAGAGGGCATTCACAGAAGTCTCCTTCCGATATAAATCGGTATGGATCAAACCATCAGGTTGAACTTTCAGTGTAACATCTGTGGTGCAGTGACCAATGTTACAGCCAGGGGGCGCTGCGTCTGCACTTCAAGATGCACTTGGAGGCATAGTGGTGATGAGACAAAGTCCGGCAGAATTGTAGATGGCCGGTATGTGTGTCGCAGAGGAGGACACTCTGCGCTGTCAGTCTAAAGTTATGTTATGGTCTGGGACCTGTAGTCCCACATGTAAATGTGTAAGTTCTAATGGGAGATTGGCAGGGCTAGTCATGAGAGATGGGAGGGTCAGACTAGCCACACACACCCACACTCCCACCCAGGGGAGTGGTTACAGGTATGTAATGGGACCAGGGTGTGGGTCACATGGTTCCTGTGTTTGGATCTGAATGGTGCATGTGCAAGGCCCTGGAAGCCTGTGTTGGATAATCCTGGGATTTCCTGAATAGCACATGGTGGGACCTTGCTACTGGTGGCCTGGGTATTGGATGGTCCCAGCTGGGGATGGACGTCCTGAATAGTACCAGGACTGGCCACCTGTGTGATCGTGTGTAACCTGGGTGTTGGGAGGTTCTGGGAGTAGGACCGGATACCTGAATAGCACGAGGTGAGGAACGGGATCTGCAGAGCCAGTGACAGCTACTGTTTGGGGAAGCTACAGTCCTTCGGTGGCTCTGGACTGACTGATGTGTGCCGGCCAGGCAAGTTGGTGAACCCCGTAAGGCAGCTTTCCCAGAGGACTGACAAGGAGTCAGCAGGAGCTCCCGTCAGGTACCTTCATAAACTGTAGGTGCTTGTTGTATCATGGAATGTATTGCAATGGACTGTACGTCATGTGGTTTATGAAGTTTAATAAACCAGATTTATGTGAGATATCGTGCCTGAAGTGTTTATCCTGCTGCCAAGCGAGTGTTCCCCAACACTCTCAGGTAGCGTATCCTCACACATCCAAAAATGTGATTTCATGCTGATTAAATACGTAGGTGAGATAGATGTTGGAGCTGTTTCGGTTCAGTCCTGACATAAATCTCTGCAGATCTACTATGGGGCCCTGCCAGATGAACAGGACATCGTCGATGTACCTGTACCATCCCATGATCTGGGGGGCGGCATGTGCGCCATCCGAGAAAATTTCCCTCTCCCAGAATCCCAAAAATAAATTAGCATAGGATGGCGCACAAGCCGCCCTCATGGCAGTCCCCTGTTTCTGCAGAAAAAAACGATCTTTAAAAGTAAAATAATTATGAGTCAGGACGAACTCCAACAGCTCCAACACCAACTCACGTACATCAGCATCCAAATTGCTATTTTCCAGGAAGAATCTGGATGCCCTCAAGCCGTCCTCGTGGCGGATGCTAGTGTAGAGTGATTTCACATCCGCCGTAACAAGTACCATGTCCGCGTCCACAAACAGACCATCCAGGCGTTTCAAGATGTCATTAGTGTCCGTGACATAGGAGGGAAGCGTCTCCACCTGTGGATGTAAATAATATTCAATAAACTTACAGATTGAGTCACACAGCCCCCTATGCCAGAGACAATAGGACGACCAGGAGGATTGACTGGATCTTTGTGGACCTTGGGGAGGATATAGAACGTAGGGATTACCGGAGTAGTTACCAAAAGGCCACCCAGCACTTTTTTGGTAACGATCCCCCTTTCGTAAGCAAACTCTAGACTATTATTCAGCTGAGTCTGAAATTTAGATAGGGGACTCTGAGGCAGCTGCATATATGTTTCCTTATTCTTAAGCTGCCGCATAGCCTCCCTCTCGTATTTATCAACCGGCCAGATCACCACATTGCCCCCCTTGTCCACAGGTTTAATCTGCACGTCATCCCAAGTTCTAATCTCCTCCAAGGCTTGTCTCTGTATTGGGCTTAAATTATCCCTTTTCTTATAGTTGTTAATAGCCTTAAAATCTTCCATGACTAGGCGGGTAAAAATATCCACCTGTGGGCAGAGTGACAAAGGGGGAAATGTGTGGCATCTAGCCGAGATCGGGGGCATAGGTGTACTCACCGAATCAGAATTTGCCTCATTTTCAAGCTCTTCCAATATACGTAAGGTTTCTGCCTCAGCATTCTCCATCTCGTGGCTGGATGAGAGCCGTGCGTGTAGTCTTTTAAGGATGATCTTACGAGAAAATAGGTGCAAATCTTTTATTGCTATAAAAAAAGTCAAAGTTATTAACCGGTGAGAAAGATAGTCCCAACTCAAGGACACGTTTCTGTGGTTCTGAAAGGACATGTGAGGAGAGATTAATTACCTCAAGTGTGTTAGTTCGGGCCTTTTTATCACTCTTAGGTGACACCATGTTTTTACGTTTGTTATAAATCTTCCCCCTTTCCATCGACCATCCTTCATAACGTCCCTTCTATCTCCAAAGGATCTCACATTCTCCATAGTATAACCTGTATCTTCAGCCGAAGATACTGATGATATCGAGGTGGATCTACCCCTTGAGGGTGCCCTATTTCCAACAGGATGACGGCCCCGCCATCTATAGACCTGATTCTGTTGTCGATCAGCCAAATCCCGCTGATATTTTTTAGTTTTCCTCTGAACAATCTCTGTCTCCCATTTCTTTAGAAGTATGTCCAGCTCTGTCTTAAATTTTGTCATTGTCTCTACAGTTAATTGTCTGTTAATCTCATCCTGTATAGCCCCAATTTCCACATCCAGTTCATTAAGTTGTTTCTCATTTGATTTATATAATAATTCCATAAACTTCTTGGAGCATGTAGAGGCCGCATCTTCCCATTGTGCCACAAAGTCGGTGTCACTCACAATAAACGAGGGAAATACCTGGATCCGTAGACCCCTTGGTATAAGACCACATGTTAAATATCTCTGCAGGAATGCCTTATTCCACCATAATCTTGTGCGCTTATTTAGGAATTCTTTATATTTCATAGTAAGTATGGCAACATCACCAGTCTTGGATTCCAAACCACTACCCGAACCCTCATTAAAAACTTTATCAAGCTCTGTCAGCCACTCTTTTTCACGTTCACGAAAATCCATATGTTCCTTATTGGTAGCTGTGAAAACACAGAAAACAATAGTATAAAGCCAAACCAAATAGAACACTCTATAAATTCTACATACAGCCCATGAGTTGCGTCTGTACAGCCCTTATGTCATAGGCAATATATCATCAGATGGACACTCCTAATAACAATATATACCCAGAAAAACAATTGGAGTACTCAGTCCAAAAATTTGTAAAAACGTGTACAATGCTTTATTACATCAATAATTAATACAATAATAACAAGAATTCACATATACAGGGTTAGGGTAGTCACAGGTGTACCGGCAAGTAATATCAAACCATAAAGTGCATAGTGCCCATAGTTTCACCGGGAAGCTTTCCCCAACAACATATACCAGCTAACATCAGGGGTTCTTGCAGAGTTGCGGCATAATAATATGTAGCAGAGTTATAGTACTCATTTGGGGAGCTTACCCATAATGTAATGAGGAGCCGGACCCGTGTCACGCCGCCACCGACGCACGTTTCGCTGCTCTTTTTCAAGGTGCGGTGATAAAGTGTGTGAGGGCCGAGATTAAATATCCATAAGCGCCGGAAACTGTATAGTCGGCGCATGTCTCCTGACCTGCACGCCGTAATGAACATCACTTCCGGCGGGCGGAACAACACTGCGTGCCAGCGTCCATGTTAATATGACGTCATTGGAACGCATGTGTCATCCCTATTTGCTATCAGCGATGCTCAGGGCCATGCCACAGAGGACATGCGCACTACAGGATCCGGTATAGAGATAGAAAATACTGGGGCAAGTATCGGATCTTAGGGACAGAAAGGTATTACCGCATATAAAATGCATATTAGCAGTGACTATACAATATTTATAATAAATACATAATACAAACAACATAATCATGTATATAATAATATATTAATTAATTAATGTCAAAAGACCGTGAGCGTGAATAATAATAATGACGCAATATAAATATTGTTGATTAATTGATAACAAAAAATAAATGAAAATATATAATTAATAATAATACTAAAATCATGACATTTTCATATAACGTGATAATGGTGATAGTGTCCAGCCTGTCCTCCATATTTCCGATTCATGCTGTCAGAATATCGTTTCCAGCATAACTATGCGGCCCAGGTGGTTATGCAATTCACACATCAAGGGAATAATAGATATAAACAGAACAATACTGAAAATAAAAAACAAAAATTAATATCAAAGACACAACATACATAACCCACATTCTGTGAATGCCCTCTTGCATGCGTCCTCGTCACATCCGCGTTCCACAATCAGATCCATACCAGTAGGGCAATTCCTAAGAGCCAGGAGGATATGCACTACGGATTCAGCCTTTGAGGTGCAGGCAGTGGACCTTGGGGAGAGATTTGCCCAAAGGGGCTAGCTATAGTAAAAGGAATGCTAGAAGGGGATATTTGAGAGCGAAGGGAGTACAGAGGAACGAGCTATTGGCACAGAGAAGAGGGAGAGACAAATCTAAAAGTGAGGGAGATCTTAGATTCATCTCCACATTCAATCATAGGTGGGATGCTATGAGGTCCATATTGAACCGTCACTGGTCGGTATTAAAAACTGACCCTATCCTGCGGGGATGCCTACCACAAGACCTCTGATGACCGCACGGAGGAGTAGAAACCTTAAAGATATTGTTGTAAAAAGCCACTATGTACAGAAGAGAACCAATATTTTTGGAGTTGGTGATCCTAGGACGGGCTTCTACCCATGTGGTGGATGCCTAGCCTGTAAAAATTTGAGACGTGCCACATCCTTCATGTCATCAGATGGCCAGAAAGAGTACACTATAAGGGATCACATTACCTGTAGCACTACTAATGTGGTGTATTACGCGGTGTGTCCCTGCAATTTGGTGTACGTAGGCCTTACATCTAGAGAATTGCGTGTCCGCATACGCGAACACGTAAGGAATATAAGGGCCGCACATGACATGGAGGATGTGGCCACAATGAAACCAATTCCGAAGCATTTTCGTCTCAAACATAACAGCAATCCTGATGGCTTCAAAGCTTGGGGGATCGACAGAATTCGTGTGGGCATCAGGGGTGGTGACACTAAGCGCTTGCTGGCTCAAAGGGAATGCCGGCGGATTACGGTATTAAATACCGTGACACCGGCAGGCCTCAATGAACAGGTGAGCTTTGGTTCATTTTTGTAAGTGTAATGTGCGATATCCCAGTCTTGGTTTTTAATTCTTTGTGTGTTTTGTGGGATATGTATGTTATGTCTTTGATATTAATTTTTTGTTTTTATTTTCAGTATTGTTCTGTTTATATCTATTATTCCCTTGATGTGTGAATTGCATAACCACCTGGGCCGCATAGTTATGCTGGAAACGATATTCTGACAGCATGAATCGGAAATATGGAGGACAGGCTGGACACTATCACCATTATCACGTTATATGAAAATGTCATGATTTTAGTATTATTATTAATTATATATTTTCATTTATTTTTTGTTATCAATTAATCAACAATATTTATATTGCGTCATTATTATTATTCACGCTCACGGTCTTTTGACATTAATTAATTAATATATTATTATATACATGATTATGTTGTTTGTATTATGTATTTATTATAAATATTGTATAGTCACTGCTAATATGCATTTTATATGCGGTAATACCTTTCTGTCCCTAAGATCCGATACTTGCCCTAGTATTTTCTATCTCTATACCGGATCCTGTAGTGCGCATGTCCTCTGTGGCACGGCCCTGAGCATCGCTGATGGCGAATAGGGATGACACATGCGTTCCAATGACGTCATATCGACATGGACGCTGGCACGCAGTGTTGTTCTGCCCGCCGGAAGTAACATAGTAACATAGTTAGTAAGGCCGAAAAAAGACATTTGTCCATCCAGTTCAGCCTATATTCCATCATAATAAATCCCCAGATCTACGTCCTTCTACAGAACCTAATAATTGTATGATACAATATTGTTCTGCTCCAGGAAGACATCCAGGCCTCTCT
The DNA here is from genome assembly GCF_032444005.1 of Ranitomeya imitator. NCBI lineage: Eukaryota > Metazoa > Chordata > Amphibia > Anura > Dendrobatidae > Ranitomeya > Ranitomeya imitator. Next base: position 395,357,836 of record NC_091283.1, read on the forward strand.
TGAACCCCTCGACTGAGTTCGCCATCACCACCTCCTCAGGCAAGCAATTCCAGATTCTCACCGCCCTAACAGTAAAGAATCCTCTTCTATGTTGGTGGAAAAACCTTCTCTCCTCCAGACGCAAAGAATGCCCCCTTGTGCCCGTCACCTTCCTTGGTATAAACAGATCCTCAGCGAGATATTTGTATTGTCCCCTTATATACTTATACATGGTTATTAGATCGCCCCTCAGTCGTCTTTTTTCTAGACTAAATAATCCTAATTTCGCTAATCTATCTGGGTATTGTAGTTCTCCCATCCCCTTTATTAATTTTGTTGCCCTCCTTTGTACTCTCTCTAGTTCCATTATATCCTTCCTGAGCACCGGTGCCAAAAACTGGACAAAGTACTCCATGTGCGGTCTAACTAGGGATTTGTACAGAGGCAGTATAATGCTCTCATCATGTGTATCCAGACCTCTCTTAATGCACCCCATATGATCCTGTTTGCCTTGGCAGCTGCTGCCTGGCACTGGCTGCTCCAGGTAAATTTATCATTAACTAGGATCCCCAAGTCCTTCTCCCTGTCAGATTTACCCAGTGGTTTCCCGTTCAGTGTGTAATGGTGATATTGATTCCTTCTTCCCATGTGTATAACCTTACATTTATCATTGTTAAACCTCATCTGCCACCTTTCAGCCCAAGTTTCCAACTTATCCAGATCCATCTGTAGCAGAATACTATCTTCTCTTGTATTAACTGCTTTACATAGTTTTGTATCATCTGCAAATATCGATATTTTACTGTGTAAACCTTCTACCAGATCATTAATGAATATGTTGAAGAGAACAGGTCCCAATACCGACCCCTGCGGTACCCCACTGGTCACAGCGACCCAGTTAGAGACTATACCATTTATAACCACCCTCTGCTTTCTATCACTAAGCCAGTTACTAACCCATTTACACACATTTTCCCCCAGACCAAGCATTCTCATTTTGTGTACCAACCTCTTGTGCGGCACGGTATCAAACGCTTTGGAAAAATCGAGATATACCACGTCCAATGACTCACCGTGGTCCAGCCTATAAATTACCTCTTCATAAAAACTTATTAGATTGGTTTGACAGGAGCGATTTCTCATAAACTCATGCTGATATGGAGTTAAACAGTTATTCTCATTGAGATAATCCAGAATAACATCCTTCAGAAACCCTTCAAATATTTTACCAACAATAGAGGTTAGACTTACTGGCCTATAATTTCCAGGTTCACTTTTAGAGCCCTTTTTGAATATTGGCACCACATTTGCTATGCGCCAGTCCTGCGGAACAGACCCCATCGCTATAGAGTCCCTAAAAATAAGAAATAATGGTTTATCTATTACATTACTTAGTTCTCTTAGTACTCATGGGTGTATGCCATCCGGACCCGGAGATTTATCTATTTTAATCTTATTTAGCCGGTTTCGCACCTCTTCTTGGGTTAGATTTGTGACCCTTAATATAGGGTTTTCATTGTTTCTTGGGATTTCACCTAGCATTTCATTTTCCACCGTGAATACCGTGGAGAAGAAGGTGTTTAATATGTTAGCTTTTTCCTCGTCATCTACAACCATTCTTTCCTCACTATTTTTTAAGGGGCCTACATTTTCAGTTTTTATTCTTTTACTATTGATATAGTTGAAGAACAGTTTGGGATTAGTTTTACTCTCCTTAGCAATGTGCTTCTCTGTTTCCTTTTTGGCAGCCTTAATTAGTTTTTTAGATAAAGTATTTTTCTCCCTATAGTTTTTTAGAGCTTCAATGGTGCCATCCTGCTTTAGTAGTGCAAATGCTTTCTTTTTACTGTTAATTGCCTGTCTTACTTCTTTGTTTAGCCACATTGGGTTTTTCCTATTTCTAGTCCTTTTATTCCCACAAGGTATAAACCGCTTACACTGCCTATTTAGGATGTTCTTAAACATTTTCCATTTATTATCTGTATTCTTATTTCTGAGGATATTGTCCCAGTCTACCAGATTAAGGGCATCTCTAAGCTGGTTTGCCTTACGGCGTGCAGGTCAGGAGACATGCGCCGACTATACAGTTTCCGGCGCTTATGGGTATTTAATCTCGGCCCTCACACACTTTATCACCGCACCTTGAAAAAGAGCAGCGAAATGCGCATCGGTGGCGGCGTGACACGGGTCCGGCTCCTCATTACATTATGGGTAAGCTCCCCAAATGAGTACTATAACTCTGCTACATATTATTATGCCGCAACTCTGCAAGAACCCCTGATGTTAGCTGGCATATGTTGTTGGGGAAAGCTTCCCGGTGAAACTATGGGCACTATGCACTTTATGGATTGATATTACTTGCCGGTACACCTGTGACTACCCTAACCCTGTATATGTGAATTCTTGTTATTATTGTATTAATTATTGATGTAATAAAGCATTGTACACGTTTTTAGAAATTTTTGGACTGAGTACTCCAATTGTTTTTCTGGGTATATATTATTAGGAGTGTCCATCTGATGATATATTGCCTATGACATAAGGGCTGTACAGACGCAACTCATGGGCTGTAGAATATATAGAGTGTTCTATTTGGTTTGGCTTTAGACCGTGAGAGCTAGCCTAGGGTGACCGGAGATAACCCCTGGTCACATGCACGGCAGTTCTCGCGGTAAGCTAAGCTATCGCGAGATCTGTAGTGGACGCGGACTTCCGGCGGTGACAGGTAAGAGTTTATTTAAATTAGTAGACATGCATAGTAAGCTGCATTTAAGCAGTTACTACGCATGTGACTAATCGTTAAATGCGGTTTTACCGCAACTAATGATAGTCTACGGGAAATTTACTGCGCAGTGATGGAGTGTCCCCACATTGTAAACAAACATGCTGCATTCTGGAAAGACGCCCCGCATGTCCGTTTACGTAGGTCTGCCGCCTGCGTCTTTTAGCACATAGTGGAGACGGGATTTCATGAAATCCCCTCCACTATGCTGTAACATCTGGTCGCTGCGTGTTTGACGCTGCAGCTGTAATCTCACCGGAATGGCGGGAACCGGAAATCTGCTGCTGGCTGATACCAGAGAACACTAGCTGCACAGCACACAACCAGAAAGGAGAAGTTGCAGGGAGAGCTGAAGGACCTGTGGTGACGCCATCATCATGTGATCAGGGTCGGAGCTGATTCATGATGAAGGTGCCCAGAACAAGAGCTGAAGGAGTGAAGGTGTCGAAGCAGCAGGCAAACTGAGGTGAGTGTGCGGGCCGACCCCTCGGGCAAGAAAAAAAACCTTGCTCAGGTGACGCCCCCTCCCCCCCGTGTCCTCCCACCCTAGGCACGTGCCGCAAAGTGCCTAGTGGCAAACACGGCCCTGCCTCACTGTCCCTCTTATGGTACATGCCCTCCACACTGCCCTCTCTTTTTTCCATACTTCACACTGTCTTCTCGTACTGTGTGCCTCCTGTAGAGCAGTCTCTATACTGTACCCCTTCATTACACTCCTCCTACTTGGCATACTGTCTCCTCCTGGCTGTGCCCTTACACTGTTTCCCACACAACTCAGGTTCTTTTCTTTCACCACTCACACTTTCTTCCCCCCATACTATCTACCCACATTTCTTGTTCCCTCCTCATGTACGTCCTCCCTGCTAACTATACTGTCTCCTCACTTACTTTCCCCCTCACTCTCCATATTTCCTCCTCAAACATCCCACCGACTCCCCATACTGTGTCCGCTACATCCCATCACCCTCATTCCTCATAGTTCCTCCTCACACATCCCATCACCTTCATTCCTCATAGTTCATTCTCACACATCCCAACACCCTCGTTCCCAATACTATGACAGCACACAATTCTCCCTTCACTACTGACTGTGTCCACCCCCATCTCCCCACTCACCCCCACACAGAATATATCCACTCCCCTTCCGACAGAATAAATCCATCCCCATCCACACAGAATAAATGCACCCTGCCCCACACACTAAATAAATTCCCGAACCCCCCCCACACACACTTAATAAATCCCCGACCACACTGAATAAATCGCCAACCACCACACACACACTGAATAAATCCCCCATACAAAATAAATACACACAATGAATAAATCCCTGACCCCACCTTCCACACACACACTGAATAAATCTCTAATCACACACACACTAAATAAATCCTGACCAACCCCCCCCACACACACATGGAATAAATCCTGACCCAACACACACACACGGAATAAATCCTGACCCACCCCCCAAAACACACACACTGAATACATCCTAACACACCCCAAAACACACATGCACCCTGAATAGATCTCTAACCACACACACACTGTATAAATCCCCATCCCCCACAACACACACATACACACACACACTGAATAAACCCTCCCCCCAAACACTGAATAAATAAAAATCAACACACACAGTGAATAAATATTCACATACATACTCACACCCACCCCACGCTGAATCTTCGTTGTCTTCAGCTCCACAACCACAGGAGCAGAAGCACTTACCACCGAGTCTCTTCTCTTCTCTCTTCTGCACGCCGGAGAGTGACGTCAGCAGCATGATCACATGACCTGATCACGCTGCTGGCCTCTCTCTGACCCAATTGTCAGAGCCTCAATAATACTCGCATCTGTTAGGCTTCTTTCACACTTCCGTTGGTCGGGGTGCAGTGAAGCAACGTATCGACGTATGTTGTGAAAACAGTGTAAAACATGTGCAACGCATCCAGTATTATGACGGGTGCATAGAAAGAGCTCCTGCCTGCATTTTCAGGTATAAAAAAATCCTTCCGGGCATGCTCAGAATGAAAAATCGGGATACGTCACTGGATTCCTGTGTTTGATGGTCAGTGACGGATCCTGTGTCCATAGGTTTCTATTATAGCCAAGCGCGGACCCGTCGCTAACCGATTTTCCGACGTGCAGAAAAAACGTTCCTCTGAACGTTTTCTCCGCACAACGGACAGCTATTTTCCGACGGATCCAGTGCACGACGGATGAAACGGATGGTCATCCGTCACAATTCGTCGCTAATACAAGTCTATGGGAAAAAACAGGATCCTGCTGAAAAATTTGCAGGATCCTGTTTTTCAAAACTCGATGGATTTCGACGGGAGGAAAAAGACGGAAGTGTGAAAGAGGCCTTAGACCCGAGTAGAATTGATCCCTGGGAACCAGCACGCTGCAGCTTCTCTGTGCTGACACAAAGATCGGCCAACTCTAAGTCCGGGGGGGCGGCAGAGTGCAGCCGCCTGGGAAGACACTGCGGACCGCTGCATTAGGCGGCCCGACTGCACCCCCTTGTCAGCTGCCGCCCTGGATGTATTCAGAAGATATTGCACAACAAATTGTATGGTGCAATTTTCCTGTTGCCCCTATGAAAATGGATATATATATATATATATTTATATAAAGAAAAAAATATATATATACACGATATATATATATATATATATATATATATATATATAGTATATATATACATATTGTAAGACTCATGCTGGTGTGGTAGATGGAGGCAGGTATATCTCGCCCAGGTGTTTGTCCTATGTGAATTAGGCCACTCAGTATCTTCAGGGTGCTAATGGGTTAATGATTGCAGGAATAAAAGATGACCAGCTGGGTGTTTCCAGTGTCTGCCTGGGGCACACAGATTGCCTGCCTGTGTGAGACAAACGTGAGTGAAGAGCTCTGCTCAAGATCTGTATGATGTTAGCTGGGTGGGAGAAGCCCCCCAGTTGTTGAGATAGCAACGTATTTGTTTAGTTAGTGCCGGACAGGCTAGGGTTTATTTTTATGTTTTGTTTTTTTGTGTTGCTTTCACGTTAATAAATCTGACCTGAGGTCAGCCTGCTCAGAAACCTGCTGTACGCCTCAGATTCAATGCACAAACCACGTGTCCTTTGACCCCAGCAAAGGCGATCCCAGAGTGTTTTGTCACATTGTGGTGGAGAACGCGGGCATACCGTGGCACAGGCGACAGCATGGAAGACGTGGTGAAAGCCTTAGTACAGTCCACTGCCGTACAGCAGCAGGCCACTGCCGCACAGCACGAAGCTAATCGCTTGATGGCCGCACAGCTGAAGGAGTTACTGGACATGACGGTTGCAGACCGCCAACTTCTCCAACAGGTGGCGCAGCGCCTGGTGAGCATGCCTGACGCTGACCCGGAAGCAGAGTCCAGAAGGATCCATGTGAGTCGATACTGGCAAAAGCTGACTGCAGAAGATGACGTCGAGGCATATCTGACAACTTTTGAGCGGACGGCATTGAGAGAGAAGTGGCCGAAGGCACGATGGGCCGATTTGATTGCCCCGTTTCTCTCCGGCGAGGCCCAAAAAGCTTACCATGATTTGGACCCGGAGGTCGCTCAGGACTTTGAGAAGCTGAAAGCTGAGATCCTGGCCCGGCTGGGTGTGACGACGGCTGTCCGTGCACAGAGGGTACATCAGTGGACATACCAGCAAGATAAACCAGCGCGGTCTCAGATGTTCGACCTGATCTACTTGACAAAGAAATGGCTGCAACCCGAGGTACTGACAATACCCGAAATAATCCAGCGGGTTGTCCTGGACAAGTACCTGAGAGTACTACCCCCAGCGCTGAAAAGGTGGGTAAGCCAAGGAAATCCCACGACAGCGGATCAACTTGTGGAGTTGGTCGAGCGTTATTCCGTGGCAGAAGGACTTCCCGACGACACCGCCAAACCCCGGACTGTGCCTCCTCCTCGTGGAACCGGTAAGACTGTTCCAGGGACCACGGGTGAAGGAAAATCGCTTAAAACTGTGGGGGAGGAGTCCGGGACTGCTCGCACTCCGAGACCAAGAGTATTGGACGGTGGTCTCAGTAGGGGACCTGTTAGGTGTTTCCGCTGCCATGAGAAGGGTCATGTTTCTGCGAACTGTCCTGTTACCGCTGAACCCATGCAGTGCGACGTTATAGACTCTAGAAAATGCATGTCTTTGGTTACACAGCTAGTGAGTGTGAATGCGGGTCAAAATGATACAGTGAAACACCTGTGTGAATTATCTGTTGATGGGAAAAATGTTGTGGCATTACTAGACTCTGGAAGTGTGGTGACTCTGGTGAAAGCTAGTCTGGTGGCACTTCCGTCTGGTCCGTCTGACAAGTTTTCTGTGACGTGTGTGCATGGTGACACCCGCTCGTACTTAACAGCGGTCATATGGATTTCTACTCCCTATGGGTCAGTGCAGCACAAAGTGGGACTCGTTCCCGCATTGTTACATGATGTAATCCTGGGCAGGGATTTTCCCTATTTCTGGCAGTTGTGGGAGAATCAGTTACTCCTTCACGGTAGCTGTACCCGTAAATCTTCTCCCATGCCATCTGGAGGTCCCGAGTCCCTAGAGGAGACCCCACAGGAAGATGTTGCTGGGGAGGTTAGTGAATCTAACCTTCAGTACCCCTTTTCCGTCATGGCGGGGGAAACAGAGGAAACTGAGGAACCTCAGCGAGAGGCGGAGGCAGACAGCCATCCGGCACCCTGCCTGCCAGATTTGGGAGTCCAGGTGGATGACTTCCACAGCGAGCAAATGAAAGATCCTACCCTGACTCCGGCTAGGAAAAATGTAAAAATGATAGATGGGGTACCCGTAGAACCTGACACTAAGCTAGCGTACCCGTATATGGTTCTTGAAAATGATTTGCTCTACCAGGTAGAAAAAAAAGGGGAAGACACAGTGCAACGGTTAGTGGTACCCAAACCTTATCGGCGGAAGGTACTGGATTTGGCCCACGGACATATAATGGGGGGACATCTGGGGGTACAGAAAACCACAGAAAGGATATTGCATTGTTTTGTGTGGCCTGGAATACATTGTGATGTGCGTAACTATTGTGAGTCCTGTGCAGAGTGCCAAATCGCGGCCCCTAAATCTCAGTTCCGTAGCCCTTTGGTACCCCTTCCTATCATCGGGGTCCCTTTTGAGAGAATTGGGATGGATTTGGTTGGGCCCCTTCCCCGATCCGAACGTGGGCACCAACATATCCTCGTCATCGTGGACTATGCCACTCGTTACCCGGAAGCCGTCCCTTTGCGTAACACAGCTACCAAGACGATCGCCAAGGAATTGGTACAAGTGTTTAGTCGGGTGGGAATTCCAAAACAGATACTCACCGACCAGGGGACTCCCTTTATGTCGAGGGTAATGAAGGAGCTCTGCAGGCTCTTACAAATAGACCCGTTGCGTACGTCTGTCTATCACCCTCAAACAGATGGCCTGGTTGAGCGCTTCAACAAAACCTTAAAACAGATGCTCCGGAAGGCGATAGACAAAGATGGGAAGAACTGGGATTACTTGTTACCCTATTTGCTGTTTGCCATTAGGGAAGTTCCCCAGTCTTCCACAGGATTTTCGCCTTTCGAACTGTTGTACGCCCGTCGTCCCCGGGGACTGCTGGACGTCGCAAAAGAAACCTGGGAAGGTCAAGTCACTCCCTTTAAAACGGTGATCGACCATGTAACACAAATGCAGGATCGTATTGCCGCTGTCATGCCCATTGTTAGGGACCATATGTTACAGGCCCAGGGAGCCCAGAGGCAAAGTTATGATAGAGGCGCTAAGGTCCGTACATTTGCACCCGGCGATAGGGTGTTGGTCCTAATCCCTACGGTGGATAGTAAATTCCTGGCGAAATGGCAGGGCCCATTTGAGGTCCGAGAAAGAGTTGGTGAAGTGAACTATAAAGTGTACCAGCCGGGTAAGAGAAAACCGGAACAGATTTATCATGTGAATCTGATAAAATCCTGGAAAGACCGCTCTGCCCTAACGGCGGATCTGCCCCGTCCGGTTTGTTCACCTACTGTACCAGAGGTGCAGGTTGCTGAGATTCTCTCAGAACGACAAAAATCTGAGGTTAAGCAATTTTTGTTACAGAACCGACAGTTTTTCTCCGAAAAACCTGGCCGGACGAAGTTGGTGAAACATGAGATTGTCACAGAGCCTGGCGTCACTGTTCATGTGAAGCCCTACCGGATTCCGGAAGCCCGCCGTGAAGCCGTCTCCCGGGAAGTGATGGCAATGTTGGACTTAGGAGTCATTGAGGAGTCACACAGCGCCTGGTCCAGTCCAATTGTGTTGATACCTAAACCGGATGGCTCCATCCGGTTTTGTAATGACTTTAGGAAACTGAATGCAGTTTCTAAATTTGATGCGTACCCTATGCCCCGGGTCGATGAGTTGATCGACCGGCTTGGTAAAGCCCGATACATTACGACCCTGGATTTAACAAAGGGGTACTGGCAGATTCCTCTGGCCGAGGCGGCCAGAGAGAAGACGGCATTTGCTACACCGGAAGGTCTGTTCCAGTATGTCTATATGCCGTTTGGACTTCACGGAGCTCCCGCAACGTTCCAGAGATTGATGGATCGAGTCTTGAGGCCTCACAGACAGTACGCTTCTGCCTACCTGGATGACATCGTAATTTACAGCATGGACTGGGAAACTCATCTCCAGAAGGTACAAGCCGTGATTGATGACCTGCGAGATGCAGGTTTAACGGCAAACCCCAAGAAATGCCACATCGGGCTTGAAGAAGCCCGATACTTGGGCTACGTGATTGGCCGAGGAGTGGTTAAACCCCAGATCGACAAAATACAGGCAATTCAGGGCTGGCCACAACCAGTGAACAAGAAACAAGTGCAGGCTTTCCTGGGGATTGCCGGCTATTATCGCCGGTTCATACCCAATTTTGCAGCCATGGCTACTCCCTTGACGGATCTTACCAAGGGGAAGGGTTCCGTCATGGTAAAATGGACCTCAGCTGCTGAAGAGGCCTTCCACAGCCTGAAACGGGCTTTGTGCTCTCAGCCCGTACTAGTGACTCCTGATTTCAGCAGCGAGTTTGTGGTACAAACTGATGCCTCTGATACTGGTGTCGGAGCTGTACTTTCCCAGGTGAGGGACGGAGTCGAACACCCGGTCCTCTATCTCAGTCGGAAACTGAATGTACATGAGCAGAGGTATGCCGTGGTTGAAAAAGAGTGCCTAGCCATTAAATGGGCTCTCGACTCCCTCAAGTATTACCTGGCTGGGAGGAAGTTTAGGCTGGTCACAGACCATGCCCCTCTCAAGTGGATGCACCTCCACAAGGACCGTAATAGTCGGGTAACCAGGTGGTTCCTTGCCCTGCAGGCTTACTCTTTTACGGTGGAGCACCGACCTGGGGTGCAGATGGGGAATGCCGATGCCCTATCCCGAGTGCACTGTTTCAAAAGTGTTCTTGCTCGACCGGAGTGGTCTGAGCAAGGGGGGGGATATGTAAGACTCATGCTGGTGTGGTAGATGGAGGCAGGTATATCTCGCCCAGGTGTTTGTCCTATGTGAATTAGGCCACTCAGTATCTTCAGGGTGCTAATGGGTTAATGATTGCAGGAATAAAAGATGACCAGCTGGGTGTTTCCAGTGTCTGCCTGGGGCACACAGATTGCCTGCCTGTGTGAGACAAACGTGAGTGAAGAGCTCTGCTCAAGATCTGTATGATGTTAGCTGGGTGGGAGAAGCCCCCCAGTTGTTGAGATAGCAATGTATTTGTTTAGTTAGTGCCGGACAGGCTAGGGTTTATTTTTATGTTTTGTTTTTTTGTGTTGCTTTCACGTTAATAAATCTGACCTGAGGTCAGCCTGCTCAGAAACCTGCTGTACGCCTCAGATTCAATGCACAAACCACGTGTCCTTTGACCCCAGCAAAGGCGATCCCAGAGTGTTTTGTCACAATATATACTAGCTATTGAACCCGTTCTACGCCCGGGTGGGGAGCATTTATATTGGTATATGGTCTCCATCCTGGTATGTGCTGCTCCATCCTGCGTCCCCATCCTGTCATGTGCTGCTCCCATCCTGCGCCCCCATTCTGACATGTGCTGCTCCATCCTGCGCCCCCATTCTGTCATGTGCTGTTCCCATCCTGCGCCCCTATTCTGTCATGTGCTGCTCCCATCCTGCACCTCCATTCTGTCATTTGCTGCTCCCATCCTGTCATGTGCTGCTCCCATCCTGCGCCCCGGTTCTGTCATGTGCTGCTCCCATCCTGCGCCACCGTTCTGTCATGTGCTGCTTCCATCTTGCACCCCCATTCTGTCATGTGCTGCTGCCATCCTGCACCCCCGTTCTGTCATGTGCTGTTCCCATCCTGCGCCCCCGTTCTGTCATGTGCTGCTTCCATCTTGCACCCCCGTTCTGTCATGTGCTGCTCCATCCTGCGCCCCCGTTCTGTCATGTGCTGCTCCCATCCTGCACCCCCGTTCTGTCATGTGCTGTTCCCATCCTGCGCCCCCGTTCTGTCATGTGCTGTTCCCATCCTGCGCCCCCGTTCTGTCATGTGCTGCTTCCATCTTGCACCCCCGTTCTGTCATGTGCTGTTCCCATCCTGTGCCCCCGTTCTGTCATGTGCTGTTCCCATCCTGCGCACCGGTTCTGTCATGTGCTGCTCCCATCCTGCGCCCCCGTTCTGGAATGTGCTGCTCCCATCCTGCGCCCCCGTTCTGTCATGTGCTGCTTCCATCTTGCACCCCCGTTCTGTCATGTGCTGCTCCATCCTGCGCCCCCGTTCTGTCATGTGCTGCTTCCATCTTGCACCCCCGTTCTATCATGTGCTGCTGCCATCCTGCACCCCCGTTCTGTCATGTGCTGTTCCCATCCTGCGCCCCCGTTCTGTCATGTGCTGCTTCCATCTTGCACCCCCGTTCTGTCATGTGCTGCTCCATCCTGCGCCCCCATTCTGTCATGTGCTGCTCCATCCTGCGCCCCCATTCTGTCATGTGCTGTTCCCATCCTGCGCCCCCGTTCTGTCATGTGCTGCTCCCATCCTGCGCCCCCGTTCTGTCATGTGCTGCTCCCATCCTTCACCCCCATTCTGTCATGTGCTGCTCCCATCCTGCGCCTCCATCCTGTCATGTGCTGCTCCCATCCTGCGCACCGGTTCTGTCATGTGCTGCTCCCATCCTGCGCCCCCGTTCTGGAATGTGCTGCTTCAATCCTGCGCCCCCGTTCTGTCATGTGCTGCTTCCATCTTGCACCCCCGTTCTGTCATGTGCTGCTGCCATCCTGCACCCCCGTTCTGTCATGTGCTGCCCTATTCTGTCATGTGCTGCTCCCATCCTGCGCCCCCATCCTGTCATGTGCTGCTCCCATCCTGCGCCACCGTTCTTTAATTTGCTGCTCCCATCCATATGCCCCATACGCTGCTCCATAATATATGCCCCATATCAGGTGGCGTAAGTAACAAATAGCTGTGCCACAGCCTCATGCCACAGCAATTTGTTACTTGCGCCACCTGATTCCTTTCCGCCGCCATTTTCTTGGTTCTCCTGCTGGCGGAATCGGCACCTTCGCAGTCCGCGCTTTCCAGCACCATTTTCTTGAAGACACACTGCAGTGTGTCTTCAAGAAAATGGTGCCGGAAAGCGCGGACTGCGCAGGCGCCGATTCCGGCAGCAGGACCAAGAAAATGGCGGCGGAAAGGAATCAGGTGGCGTAAGTAACAAATTGCTGTGGCATGAAGTGCCACAGCTTCATGCCACAGCAATTTGTTACTTACGCCATTCCTTTCTGTCCATTTTCTTCATCCTCCTGCTGCCGGAATCGGCGCCTGCGCAGTCCGCGCTTTCCGGCGCCATTTTCTTGAAGACACACTGCAGGGCGCAGGCGCCGATTCCGGCAGCAGGACAAAGGAATCAGGCGGCGTAAGTAACAAATTGCTGTGGCATGAAGTGCCACAGCTTCATGCCACGGCAATTTGTTACTTACGCCATTCCTTTCTGCCCATTTTCTTCGTCCTCCTGCTCCCGGTATCGGCACCTGCGCAGTCCGCGCTTTCCGGCGCCATTTTCTTGAAGACACACCTGCAGTGTGTCTTCAAGAAAATGGCGCCGGAAAGCGCGGACTGCGCAGGCGCCGATTCCGGCAGCAGGAGGATGAAGAAAATGGGCGGGGCGGAAAGGAATGGCGTAAGTAACAAATTGCTGTGGCATGAAGTGCCACAGCATAATCAGGGCGCAAATATGTGCACGGTGTCCCCCTGCTCCCGACCCCCTGCTCCCGGCAGTCCGCGCCTTCCGGCGCCATTTTTTTTTCCTGACACTCTATAATGTAATGCTAGGAGCGTCGCGCCTGTGCAGTCTATAAAGGCTTCGGACAGAGTGACGCTCCTAGCGTTATATTATAGATATATATATACTGTACTTCTGGTGTAAATTAGACCAGAAGTGTTCTGCAGGGACTCCGGACATTCCTGTAATAATTTGTCACTTCTGTGTTATAAATTCTGATGACTGTCGGTTTCGCTTTTTAATGATGGCAGTCGGTTGCGCTATTTTATGATGACTATCGATTGCGCTCTGTTATGATGACTGTCAGTTGCGCTCATTTATGAGGACTGTCGGTTGTACACTTTTCTGAGTATGGTCGGTTGCGCTCTTTTATGAGGATTGTTGGTTGTGCTCTTTTATGATGACTGTCAGTTGCGCTCTTTTATGAGAACTGTCGGTTGTGCTCTTTTTGGTGACTGTCGGCTGCGCTCTTTTTGGTGACTGTCGGTTGCACTCTTTCATGATGACTGTCGGTTGCGCTCTTTTATGATGACTGTTGGTTGCACTCTTTTATGATGACTATCGGTTGTGCTCTTTTATGGTGACTGTCGGCTGTGTTCTTTTATGATGACTGTCGGTTGTGCTCTTTTATGGTGACTGTCACTTGCGCTCTGTTATGATGACTGTCAGTTGCGCTTTTATGATGACTGTCGGTTGCGCTCTATTATGATGACTGTTGGTTGCGCTCTATTACTATAACTGTCGTTTACCTTTTTATGGGGACTGTCTGTTGCTCTCTTTTATGTCTCTGTTGGCTGCGCTCTGTTATGAGGACTGTCGGTTTCACTGTTTTATGATGACTGTTGCTTTCTTTTATGACTGTTGGTTGCACTGTGTTAAAATGACTGTCGGTTGCCCTCCTTTATGATGATTGACGGTGGCACTCTGTTATAATGACTTTTGGCGGTGCTCTTTTATAAGGACTGTAAGTTGCAATCTTTTATGGTGACTGTCAGTTGCGCTCTTTATGATGATGATCGGCGGCGCTCTTTTATGATGACTGTCGGTTGTGCTCTCTGATGATGACTGTCGGTTGCGCTGTTATAATGACTGTTGGTTGCTCTCTGTTATGATGACTGTCGGTTGTGCTCTTTTATGATGACTGTTGGTTGCACTCTGTTATAATGACTGTCAGTTGCGCTCTGTTATAATGACTTTTGTTTGCACTCTGTCATGATGACTGATGGTTGCTCTCTTTTATGATGACTGTCAGTTGCGCTCTTACCGTATATGATGACTGTCAGTTGCGCTCTTTATGATGGTCAGCTGCACTCTTTTATGGTGAGTGTTGGTTGTGCTCTTTTTATGATGACTGTCGGTTGCTCTCTTTTATGACTGTCGGCTGCGCTCTTTTATGATGACTGTCGGTTGCACTCTGTTATGGTGACTGTCGGTTTCACTGTTTTATGGTGACAGTTGCTTTCTTTTATGACTGTCGGTTGCACTGTTAAAATGACTGTCGGTTGCCCTCTTTTATGATGACTGACGGTGGCGCTCTGTTATGATGACTTTTGGTGGTGCTCTTTTATAAGTACTGTAAGTTACAATCTTTTATGCTGACTGTCAGTTGCGCTCTTTATGATGATGATCGGCTGCGCTCTATTCTGATGACGGTCGGTTATGCTCTTTGATGATGACTGTCGGTTGCGCTCTGTTATAATGACTGGTGGTTGCACTGTGTTATGATGACTGTCGGTTGTGCTCTTTTATGATGACTGTCGGTTGTGCTCTTTTATGACGACTGTCAGTTGCCCTCTTACCGTACAAAGACTGTCGGTGGCGGTCTGTTATAATGACTGTTGGTTGCACTCCGTTATGATGACTGTCAGTTGCGCTCTTACCGTACGATGACTGTCGGTGGCGCTCTTTTATGATGATGGTCGGCTGCACTCTATAATGACTGTCGGTTGCACTCTTTTATGATGACTGTCTGTTGCGCTGTCGGTTGCTCTCTTTTATGATGACTATTGGTTGTGCTCTTTTATGATGACTGTCGGTTGCTCTCTATTATGATAACTGTTGGGTGCACTCTTTTATGATGACTGTCGGTTGTGTTCTTTTATGGTGACTTTTGGTTGCTCTCTATTATGATAACTGTCAGTTGCACTCTTATGATGACTCTCCAATGCTCTCTTTTATCATTACTGTTGGTTACGCTCTATTATGATGCCTGTCGGTTGCTCTATTTTATGATGACTGTCGGCTGCTCTCTTTTATGACTGTTGCGCTCTTTTATGATGACTGTCGGTTGCGCTCTTTTATGATGACTGTTGGTTGCACTCTTTTATGATTACTGTCGGTTGCTCTCTATTATAACTGTCGGTTGCGCTCTTATGATGACTGTCGGCTGCTCTTTTATGATGATTGTTGGTTGCGCTGTTTTATGATGACTGTCGGTTGCTCTCTATTATAACTGTCAGCTGCTCTCTTTTATGACTGTCGGTTGCGTTCTTTTATGATGACTGTCGGTTGCGTTCTTTTATGATGACTGTCGACTGCGCTCTGTTATAATGACTGTCAGTTGCGCTCTTTTATGATGACTGTCGGTTGCGCTCTTTTATTATGAATGTCGGTTGCTCTCTTTTATGGTGACTGTCGGTTTTGCTCTTTTATGATGACTGTCGGTTGCGTTTTTTTATGATGACTGTCGACTGCGCTCTGTTATGATGACTGTCGGTTGCGATCTTTTATGATGACTGTCGGTTGCGCTCTTTTATTATGAATGTCGGTTGCTCTCTTTTATGGTGACTGTCAGTTTTGCTCTTTTATGATGAGTGTCGTTTGCGCTCTTTTATGGTGACTGTCGGTTGCTCTCTTTTATGGTGACTGTCGGTTTTGCTCTTTTATGATGACTGTCGGTTGCGCTCTTTTATGATGACTGTTGGCTGCGCTCTTTTATGATGACTGTCGCTTGCTCTCTCTTTCTATTAAAATTAAAGAATTTTGCCCCAATACACAAAATATAGAACAGTGTTAAAAAATATTCCTGTCTGTGAAGTCTGCGCCATTAAACAACTGAGCAATTACATTAAAAAAAATGAAGACGCTGGATGAGGGGACTAGAATGGAGAGAAACCTGGAGCTAACTCCATTCTGTCCTGTCAGTGCCACTGCTGAGCTGTCTACATTGGAGGCTCCAGTCACGAGATCCTCAAAAAATCAACTCCACTCTAGGCTTAACCATATGATTGCTCTGTGGGCACAGGACCTGTGATGATGTCACAGTCATGTGATCAGTCCCATGGAGGGGAGGGGCCAGTCTCCATTTTGCTCCATGTGAGAGAAGACGTCTGCACTGGTGACAGGTAATGAGGGAGCAGGGAGGGTGTGATGGGGGAACGTGACCTTTGAATGTGTGTGTGATATTACAGGGTATATATATTGGATTCCTTGATAGGGCGTTGATCCAGGGAACTAGTCTGATTGCCGTATGTGGAGTCGGGAAGGAATTTTTTCCCCAAGGTGGAGCTTACTCTTTGCCACATGGGTTTTTTGCCTTCCCCTGGATCAACATGTTAGGTCAGGCTATGGGTTGAACTAGATGGACTTAAAAGTCTTCGTTTTACCTTAATAACTATCTTACTACTATGTTACCATCGGGCGTTCACTGCCAGGAGCATTTTAACCCTCTAAATGATGCGATCGATGTAGAAGGCAGGCATAAGGTGAGGGATCCTTCTACTATCCTATCGGCACTCCAGTGACGTCTTCACGGGGACCTGATCATTGCCGTGGTCACGACATCTGGATCATCAGGCTACGGCAAGCCCCTTAGACCATGCTCAGAGTATGGACTTAGGCTGGTTTCACACTTGCATAGGGCATAGCTGCGGAGGGCTGTGTACTTCCTCGGTATGCGTCCTGCTGTACCTACCTTTACCATTGGGTACGCAGGCCATGTGAATGTATGCGGATGCCTCTGCATGCGTGGTTATGACGCTGTGTCAAACGCATCATGTTGCATTTTGTTGCGGTCGGCGCAGCGTCATAACGACGCATGCGGAGGTATCCACATCCATTCGTATGGCCTGCATACCCAATGGTAAAGATAGGTACAGCAGGACAAATGCAGACGTTGGCGGAGCTGAATGGAAGAGGTGCTGCAGTGGGCGGGGCTTAACTGAGGACGTACGTGGAAGTACGCAGCACTCTGCAGCTATGCCCTAAGCAAGTGTGAAACCAGCTAGGTTCACATTGCGTTAATGGGTGTCCGCTAGTGGACTCCATTACATGGCACAATTGTCGCAATTAATGCTATGTAACGGATCCGCTAGCACACCCATCGACTGCAATGTGCTAACGGATCGCATCGCAAACGTATGCCATTTTTGGCATGAGTCTGCGATGTGCCATTAGTGTCGGACGGACCTCGAACGCTGCTTGCAGCGTTCAGGGTCCGTTCCTCGCTAGCGCAGATTGGGCATCTGCGCTAGCGGGATTGCCGAACGCAATCCCTTTTTGGACATTGCGTTAGCGCAATCCGTTAATATATCCGCTAAACGGATTGCACTAACACAATGTGAACCTAGCCTAAGTGGCTTCCGTGTGTGCAACCCTCCCAGGTATGAAGTATTGCAATGTATTATATCAGCAATCAAAGTAAACATAAAAGTTAAAGTCCCATAGAGGAATTAAGTATGAAAATGTAAAAAAAAAAGTTGGAAAAATCTAAACAAAAAATAAAAATTACAAAATGGTACATAAAATTACGTATTTATTGGCAGAATTTTTCGTCACAAAAAATAAAGTACACACATTTGGTGTTGCTGCGTCCAGAATGACCCGATCTATAAAACTGTCACACTAGTTAACCCCTTCCGTGAACACCCAAAAAAAAAAAAAAAAAAAGCATTAAACGGTGCTTTTTCATCATACCGCTGAACAAAAAAGGGAATGAAACATGATCAAAAACACGAATATAAATAAACATGCTTCCGCTGAAAACGTCATCCTGTCCCGCAAAAAAAATAAGCCGTTGTACAATTCCATCAGCGGAGAAATAAAAAAAGCTGTAGCTCGCAGAATAAACAATGAATTTTTTTTAGTTTGGTTTTTAGTGTGTAAATGCACCAAAACATAAAAAAACTATAAATCTGGTATCACCAACACGAAGAATAATGTTATCTACTCACTTATACCGCACAAGGAACGTCATAAAAATCAAAGATCGCAGTAAGGCTCGGCACACATTTATCCTGCGATCTGTACTGAGCGCTTACATGGGGATTTCCATGTAAATCTATGAAATAAGTGATTCAGATGGACCCCCAGTGGAAGATTCTCTATAATGAGGCTAAGGGCTCATACTCACCTGCGAGAAACTCGGATGAGTCTCGCATGTTAATACCTGGCGCTGCACCCGGCACTGAGATCGGAGCGTGCGGCCGCATAGGAATACATGCAGCCGCACACTCCGCTCCTCAGTGCCGGGTGCAGCGCCGGGTATTGACGTGCGAGACTCATCCAAGTTTCTCGCAGGTGAGTATGAGCCCTAATGGAGACACTCTGGATGCCGTCTGACCTGTGATCCGGCGGTGTCCGTCTTTTTATGAGGCGTCCATAAAAGTGTAGTCGGCCACAGTTTTGTGCTCCTCTGAAAAGGACAACACTGAACAGAGGCCAGATGGAGTACAGAGTAACTCTGTTGCCTTATTATAATGAGTGGATTCATCGGTGGTTTCATTTCAATCGGGTCACTAGGAGATTTAGATGGAAACCCCAAAGTAAGTGCTCATCATAGAGCGCCTGATAAATGTGATCCTTAATGTTATGTACAGTGTTCCCAATAACAGCTTCAACTTAGTCCACAAAAAATAGCTAGTCCCGACTCATGTTCATCATCTTTTAATGGAACTATAGTGGGCTTCCAAATTACTGGTAGCACAAAGGCTCTGGAAAAGCTAAATTGTGCCTCGCCCAGTGTGCCTAAACCACATTTGGCATCCACATTTTTGGCATTTCTGTAGCGATGAGAGCCCATGTCTAGTTTATGGTTGCATGTATCCAGAAGCACGAGCTTGGCATATGGGCACTACAATACCAGATGTTCAATTTTCGTTAAGCAACATGCACTGCTGCTTGTTTCTGTAAAACTGTAATTCCCAAAGGGGTATAATTTCCAAAATGGGGTCACTTGAGGCAGTATTCAACTCTTCTAGCACTTAGGGGCTCTGTATGTGGAGTCCGCAAACTATTCCCGGAAAATCTGCACTCTTGGAGTCAAATAGCTGTCCGTTCCTCTGGAGTCTCCCCCTGTGGCTTAGCAGGGCTGTTCAGCCACATATGGGGTATTTACATGTTCTACAGAATTTGTGTGACAAATTTTGGTGCCATATTTACCCATTTGCCAGTGTGAAATTGTAAAATTTTGTAAAACCAAAAATTTTCTTCACCACTCAATCGTCTAAAATTCTGTGACACAGCCGTGGTGTCATTATGATTACTGCACCCTTCGATTCATTGCACCTGCAAACCACATCACTAAATTCTGCACCAAATTATGGCACTTCTTCCCTTCTGATCTTTGCACTGTGCCTGAAAAGTACTTCACGATTACATGTAGGGTATTGGCGCACTGAGGAGAAATTGCACAACAAACTGAGAGGTCCATTTTTTGCTATTAGCCTTTATAAAAAATAAAAAGTTGGGGCTAAGACATTTGTGAGTCAAAATGCTCACTGCACCCCTAGATGAATTAATTGATGGGTATAACTTGTAAAATTACATCAATTATGGGTGCTTCTGCTATGCTAACACCTCAGGGTCTCTGCCTGTATGACATGACACCATCAAGCCATTCCAGAAAAAACTGAACCTCAATATGGCGCTTCTTCCTGTCTGAGCTTTGTACTGTGCCTCAAAAGTAGTTTTTGACCACATATGGGGTATCTGTGTACTCAGGAGAAATTTCACAACAAATTTTGGGGTCTGTTTTGCCCTGTTAAGGTACCGTCATACTAAGCGACGCTGCAGCGATCCAGACAACGATCCGGATCGCTGCAGCGTCGCTGTTTGGTCACACAGACAGCTCTCCAGCGACCAACGATGCCGGTAACCAGGGTAAACATCGGGTTACTAAGCGCAGGGCCGCGCTTAGTAACCCGATGTTTACCCTGGTTACCAGCGTTAAAGTAAAAACAAAAACAAAAAAAAACTTCATACTTACGTCACCGCTCTGCTTTCTGGCCACTGTGCTTACACAGGGCAGAGAAGCAGAGCGCCGAGGGACAGACAGCGGAAGGTAAGTATGAAGTGTTTGGTTTTTTTTTACTTTAATGCTGGTAACCAGGGTAAACATCGGGTTACTAAGCGCGGCCCTGCGCTTAGTAACCCGATGTTTACCCTGGTTACCGGTGAAGACATCGCTGAATCGGCGTCACACACACCGATTCAGCAATATCAGCAGGAAGTCCAGCGACGAAATAAAGTGCTGGACTTTCTGCAGCGACAAACGACATCACAGCAGGATTCTGATCGCTGCTGTGTGTCAAACTGAACGATATCGCTAGCCAGGACGCTGCAATGTCACGGATCGCTAGTGATATCGTTCAGTGTGATGGTACCTTTACCCTTGTGAAAATGAAAAGAAAATTGGGATTAAAATAAAACTGTTGGAAAAATTTACATTTTTCGTTTTCACAGTTCAACGTCGTAAAATTCTGTGGAGCACCTGTGGGTCCAAGGTGCTCACCACATGTAAAGATAAATTCCTAGAGGCAGCTAGTTTCCAAAATGGGGTCATTTGTGGGCAGTTACAACTGTAAAGACACAGCAGAGGCTCTCCAAATATGACTTGGCGTTCGCTCTCAATTCCAGCCATGTTTGCATTCCAAAAGTCAAACACTTTTCCTTTCCGAGCCCTGTCATGCACCCAAACAGTAGTTTTTACCTATATATGGAGTACTGGCTGAACAAATTTTGGGGTCCGATTTCTCCTGTTATCCTTGAGAAAATAAAATGTCTCAGGCTAAAACAACATTTTTGTGGGAAAAAGTAAAATGTTCATTTTTTTTCTTCCACATTCCTTTAATTGCTGTGAAGCACCTGAAGGGGTAATAAACGTCTTTAATGTGGTCTTGAGGGGTGCAGTTTTTAGAATGTGATGTCATGTAGTCCCCCCCCCATAAAAAATTGTTTTGTAAATTGT
Source organism: Ranitomeya imitator (assembly GCF_032444005.1). Lineage (NCBI taxonomy): Eukaryota > Metazoa > Chordata > Amphibia > Anura > Dendrobatidae > Ranitomeya > Ranitomeya imitator. The sequence continues at coordinate 395,379,081 of NC_091283.1, forward strand.
TAGAAAAAAGTGATATTGCTGGTCAACTTTTAGCCCTTCTAACGTCATAACAAAAAAGGTTTAATGATGCATATGTAAGCTAGACATATGGGAAATGTTATGTATTAACTATTTTGAGTGCTATAACTTTCTGAAATAAGGGGTAATTTCCATTATACACAGACAGGATAAGAAGGTGACTGCATTCCCATAATATAAATACAGGATTGGCTTTGAACTATTTTGTATATGTCAGTGCGGTGTACATTAGTGTCAGAGAGGAGTGAAGGCTGAATATCTGAACATAGCAAAGCAGTGGAAGGAATACAGGCATAATAGGTATATATACAACAAGGCTGCGAAAAATACACAGGAATGAATCCTATGACCTTACAGTAACACCAAAGACACCATTGATATGCGTTTCGCTTTTATTTTTTCAATGTACTACAGGATGGTAGTGGGGTTGGTCCGTGTTCTCCCCGTCCCCTGGGTTTTCGATGTGGCCAACGGCCACAGGTACTTTTGTAAAAACCCCTGCAGCAGAGGGTTGGGTGTGTCAGTGTGGAGTTTGCAGCAGGCAGAGCAGACAGCTCTGCAAAAGCTCAGCCTGTGTGAGGGAACACAGCCTAGCAGAGGGAACTCCTGGCACCCCGCAGCGTGTTACGGTGGTGCAGTCGCCCTCGGCAACCGGACACACTTATGGACTGTCCTGTTTCCCGACTGTGATCTGGATGATACTGTTTGCTGTGCACTGGGTGAGTTTGGACATTAGACACATTTCACTTTGAGAGAGAAGAGTCTCTTTCTTAAAATTGTTTTTTAAAATGTTCAAATAAAATTGAAATTTTACTTAAACTGGATGGACGTGCTTGAAACTCCATTCCTTCTTCCTCACTTCGGCTGAAATCACCAGCAGGTACGGCACCCACCAGCTATGTTCAATTGCAGCGACTTATTAATTATATATGTCTCAGCGTGTCAAGCTCCAACTTTTCCCTCTCCCCACCTTTCTCCCAAAGACGTAGTATTCTGAAAGTATTTGCAGCATGTACAAATAGTGTGTCCACACGAATTTGGCCCTTTTGTTGATAGGCAGGTGTCATTTATGCTTAGAGTTTCACTTAAATACAAGCTATGTGAGAGATTGTCTCCAGTCGTAGGTGTTTTTCTGGCTACAATCCATTTTTTTTTTATCTTGGAGTAGTATGGGGGTATGTTCTTTAATAAGTTTACTAATCGCACCAAATTGTGGGCTATATGTTGATATAAATGTCACCAGGTTATTTTCATGTATTTTTACTCCCTCATGTACTCTTTTTATCCAGCAACCTATCTCTATTTTTTCCACTGACTTTACTTTCTGCTCTTTCTAAAGTCCATTGTGGGTAATGCCGTGTTTATAATCTGTTTTTTTTTACTGCTTGCAATTCTGTTTTATATCCTTTTTCCAAAGTACAATTTTGTTTATACCACAGAGATATTATTCACAACATTGTTAGAATGACAGGAGGTTGCTTACAATATTGAATTTGTAGTTTTCAATTTTCATCTGGAAGTTCCAAAACTAGCAGAAAATCAAATGTGTTGGGGGAACGCAATTTCAAAGTTTGGGGTGTTTGGGAGAAGTCTTGGAAGCGATTGGGTGAGGAACGTATAAGTGTGGAGGTAAGAAGAAGGTCTTGAGAGGACTGGAGATTGTGTTGGACGGTAATGGGAGATTAGAGAAGAAGATGATTCCAGCAGCAAGCAGATTTGACAAAAAAATTGGGAGATGAGTTCGGAAATATAAGGAGTGAGACAAATTATCGATGGCTTTGTAGGTCAATGACAATAGATTGACCTGGATGTGTTTGGGAATTGGGAGCCAGTGAGGGGATGTGCAGAGGGGAGAAGCGGAGGAATAGCTAGGCGAGAGATGGATTTGTTATGCGGCAGAGTTAAGGATGGACTGAATTGAAGATGTGTGACAATTTTAGCAGGGAGACTTCAGAGGAGGATATTGCAGTAGTCGAGGCAATAGATGATGAAGACATGCACCAACATTTTAGTAGATTCAAGGTTTAGGAAAAGATGTATTCTTGAAATGTTTTTGAGCTGGAGGCGGTAGGAGGTAGCAAGAGCTTGAATGTGCGGTTTGAATGACAGGGCGGAGTCGAGGGTTACTCCGAGGCAGCGGACTTGCAGTACAGGGGAAAGCGTGATACCATTTCTTGTGACAGATCAAGCATTTGAATTAGGTGAGATGAGGAAAGATAATGAGTTCACTTTTGTCCACATTAACCCCTTTCTGACATCGGACGTACTATCCCGTCGAGGTGGGGTGGGCCCCTATGACCACGGACGGGATAGTAGGTCCAGCGCGATCGGCGGCGCTCACGGAGGGAGCGCGGTCGATCGCGGCCGGGTGTCTGCTGCCAATCGCAGCTGACATCCGGCACTATGATGGCGGTGATGGCGAACTCAGTCGAGGGGTTCAAGAGAGGCCTGGATGTCTTCCTGGAGCAGAACAATATTGTATCATACAATTATTAGGTTCTGTAGAAGGACGTAGATCTGGGTATTTATTATGATGGAATATAGGCTGAACTGGATGGACAAATGTCTTTTTTCGGCCTTACTAACTATGTTACTATGTTACTATGTTACTATGTTACTATGTTACTATGTGCCAGGAGCGGTCACGGACCGCCCCCGGCACATTAACCCCTGGCACACCGCGATCAAAGATGATTGCGATGTGCCGGCGGTGCAGGGAAGCATCGTGCAGGGAGGGGGCTCCCTGCGGGCTTCCCTGAGCCCCCCGCAGCAACGCGATGTGATCGCGTTGCTGCGAGGGTCTTACCTCCTTCCCTGCCTGCTCCAGACCCGGATCCAAGATGGCCGCGGATCCGGGTCCTGCAGGGAGGGAGGTGGCTTCACAGAGCCTGCTCAGAGCAGGCACTGTGAAGGCTGCAGCGCTGCATGTCAGATCAGTGATCTGACAGAGTGCTGTGCACACTGTCAGATCACTGATCTGTGATGTCCCCACCTGGGACAAAGTAAAAAAGTTAAAAAAATTTTTTCCAAATGTGTAAAAAAAAATAAAATAAAAAAAAATATTCCTAAATAATGAAAAAAAAAATAAAATATTATTCCCATAAATACATTTCTTTATCTAAATAAAAAAAACAATAAAAGTACATATATTTAAAATCGCCGCGTCCGTAACGGCCCGACCTATAAAACTGGCCCGCCAGTTAACCCCTTCAGTAAACACCGTAAGAAAAAAAAAGAGGCAAAAAACAACGCTTTATTATCAAACCGCCGAACAAAAAGTGGAATAACACGCGATCAAAAGGACAGATATAAATATGCATGGTACCGCTGAAAGCGTCATCTTGTCCCGCAAAAAACGAGCTGCCATACAGCATCATCAGCAAAAAAATAAAAAAGTTATAGTCCTGAGAATAAAGCGATGCAAAAATAATTATTTTTTCTATAAAAGTTTTTATCGTATAAAAGCACCAAAACATAAAAAAATGATATAAATGAGGTATCGCTGTAATCGTACTGACCCGAAGAATAAAACTGCTTTATCAATTTTACCAAACGCGGAACGGTATAAACGCCTCCCCCAAAAGAAATTCATGAATAGCTGGTTTTTGGTCATTCTGCCTCACAAAAATCGGAATAAAAAGCAATCAAAAAATGTCACATGCCCGAAATGTTACCAATAAAAACGTCAACTCGTCCCGCAAAAAACAAGACCTCACATGATTCTGTGGACCAAAATATGGAAAAATTATAGCTCTCAAAATGTGGTAACGCAAAAAATATTTTTTGCAATAAAAAGCGTCTTTCAGTGTGTGACGGCTGCCAATCATAAAAATCCGCTAAAAAACCCACTATAAAAGTAAATCAAACCCCCCTTCATCACCCCCTTAGTTAGGGAAAAATTAAAAAAATGTATTTATTTCCATTTTCCCATTAGGGCTAGGGTTAGGGCTAGGGCTACAGTTTGGGTTGGGGCTAAAGTTACACTTAGGGTTTAGATTACATTTATGGTTGGGAATAGGGTTAGGGTTAGGGGTGTGTCAGGGTTAGAGGTGTGGTTAGGGTTACCGTTGGAATTAGGGTTAGGGGTGTGTTTGGATTAGAGTTTCAGTTATAATTGGGGGGTTTCCACTGTTTAGGCACATCAGGGGCTCTCCAAACGCGACATGGCGTCCGATCTCAATTCCAGCCAATTCTGCGTTGAAAAAGTAAAACAGTGCTTCTTCCCTTCCGAGCTCTCCCGTGTGCCCAAACAGGGGTTTACCCCAACATATGGGGTATCAGCGTACTCAGGACAAATAGGACAACAACTGTTGGGGTCCAATTTCTCCTGTTACCCTTGGGAAAATCCAAAACTGGGGGCTAAAAAATAATTTTTGTGGGAAAAAATTTTTGTTTTATTTTTACGGCTTTCCATTATAAACTTCTGTGAAGCCCTTGGTGGGTCAAAGCGCTCACCACACATCTAGATAAGTTCCTTAGGGGGTCTACTTTCCAAAATGGTGTAACTTGTGGGGGGTTTCTACTGTTTAGGTACATTAGGGGCTCTGCAAACGCAATGTGACACCTGCAGACCATTCCATCTAAGTCTGCATTCAAATGGCACTCCTTCCCTTCCGAGCCCTCCCATGCGCCCAAACAGTGGTTTCCCCCCACATATGGGGTATCAGCGCACTCAGGACAAATTGGACAACAAATTTTGGGGTCCAATTTCTCCTGTTACCCTCGGGAAAATACAAAACTGGGGGCTAAAAAATAATTTTTGTGGGAAAAAATTTTTGTTTAATTTTTACAGCTCTCCATTATAAACTTCTGTGAAGCCCTTGGTGGGTCAAAGCGCTCACCACACATCTAGATAAGTTCCTTAGGGGGTCTACTTTCCAAAATGGTGTCACTTGTGAGGGGTTTCTACTATTTAGGTACATTAGGGGCTCTGCAAACGCAACATGGCGCCTCATCTCAATTCCTGTCAATTTTGCATTGAAAAGTCAAACGGCGCTCCTTCCTTTCCGAGCTCTCCCATCCGCCCAAACAGTGGTTTACCCCCACATATGGGGTATCAGCGTACTCAGGACAAATTGTACAACAACTTTTGGGGTCCAATTTCTTCTCTTACCCTTAGGAAAATAAAAAATTGGGGGCGAAAAGATAATTTTTGTGAAAAAATATGATTTTTTATTTTGATGGTTCTGCATTATAAACTTCTGTGAAGCACTGGGTGGGTCAAAGTGCTCACAACACCTCTAGATAAGTTCCTTAGGGGGTCTACTTTCCAAAATGGTGTCACTTGTGGGGGGTTTCAATGTTTAGGCACATCAGTGGCTCTCCAAACACAACATGGCGTCCCATCTCAATTCCTGTCAATTTTTTGCATTGAAAAGTCAAACGGCGCTCCTTCCCTTCCGAGCTCTCCCATCCGCCCAAACAGTGGTTTACCCCCACATATGGGGTATCAGCGTACTCAGGACAAATTGTACAACAACTTTTGGGGTCCAATTTCTTCTCTTACCCTTGGAAAAATAAAAAATTGGGGGCGAAAACATAATTTTTGTGAAAAAATATGATTTTTTATTTTTACGGTTCTACATTATAAACTTCTGTGAAGCACTTGGTGGGTCAAAGTGCTCATCACACCTCTAGATAAGTTCCTTAGGGGCTTTACTTTCCAAAATGGTGTCCCTTGGGGGGGTTTCAATGTTTAGGCACATCAGGGGCTCTCCAAACGAAACATGGCGTCCCATCTCAATTCCAGTCAATTTTGCATTGAAAAGTCAAATGGCGCTCCTTCGCTTCCGAGCTGTGCCATGCACCCAAACAGGGGTTTACCCCCACATGTGGGGTATTGGCATACTCAGGACAAATTGTACAACAATGTTTGGGGTCCATTTTCTTCTGTTACCCTTGGTAAAATAAAACAAATTGGAGCTGAATTAAATTTTTTGTGAAAAAAAGTTAAATGTTCATTTTTATTTAAACATTCAAAAAATTCCTGTGAAGCACCAGAAGGGTTAATAAACTTCTTGAATGTGGTTTTGAGCACCTTGAGGGGTGTAGTTTTTAGAATGGTGTCACACTTGGGTATTTTCTATCATATAGACCCCTCAAAATGACTTCAAATGAGATGTGGTCCCTAAAACAAATGGTGTTGTAGAAATGAGAAATTGCTGGTCAACTTTTCACCCTTATAACTCCCTAACAAAAAAAAATTTTGGTTCCAAAATTGTGCTGATGTAAAGTAGACATGTGGGAAATGTTACTTATTAAGTATTTTGTGTGACATATCTCTGTGATTTAATTGCATAAAAATTCAAAGTTGGAAAATTGCGAAATTTTCATAATTTTCGCCAAATTTCCGTTTTTTTCACAAATAAACGCAGGTACTATCAAAGAATTTGTACCATTGTCATGAAGTACAATATGTCACTAGAAAACAATGTCAGATTCACTGGGATCCGTTGAAGCGTTCCAGAGTTATAACCTCATAAAGGGATAGTGGTCAGAATTGTAAAAATTGGCCCGGTCATTAACGTGCAAACCACCCTTGGGGGTAAAGGGGTTAAGTTTTATCTGAAGCATGATGAATAGTAGGAAGATATGGATGATACACACTCAGGGATTTTGGACAGCAGAGAGCTGACATCTTGGCCAGAGAGGTAGATCTGAGTATCATCAGCATGTAGATGGTAATGGAAGCCATGGGACTTAATTGTTATGGAACTGCAACACAGAACTAGGATAGAAGGGGGAAAACTGACCCTGCACTGAGACTAGCCTGATACCCTACAATGGAGTGGGCGACCCATTCCTTGCGAATAGATCCACCGACGATCCTAGGTTAATCTCAGCGAAGACCTATAGATAGGGGGAAGGAGGTCCTTAAAAGATCTAAGGACTGGGTATAAAAAACTGGTCACCTCCTAATAGAAAACACAGAGATGGATGCAGAAACCAACTGAAAACAGAAACTAAGGATAGCAGAACCAGAGATCCCAGAACTGCACAATATCAAACACAGAAAGCTATCAAAGCACCTAGCCAGAACTCTAGTGGATTAACACTGTTGTCCAGCAAGGAATGGGAGGCAGGTGCTTGGTAATAAAGGGTGATACAATCACCTGACGTATGACAACCCAGCAGCAGGGAAAAAAGACTAGCAGCCAGAAAATCACAACAAGATGTTGGATGGTGAAAAACAAAACAGATTCTAACATTAATGAATTGTTCCAGGCAAAAGGTATAGATTGAGAAGAGTAAGGGTCCCAGAGCAGAGCCTTGAGGGACACCAACAGAGAGAGAACGGGATGAGGAAGTAGTGTTAGAGACACTAAATATATGGTAGGAGAGGATCCAGGAGAGGGCAAGGTCTTTGACATCAACAGAAGAGAGGATTTGTAGTAGGAGGGAGTGGTCGACTGTGTCGAAGACAGAGGACAGGTCTAGAACGAGGAGAGTAGAGATTTAGAGATTTAGCTGTTAGTTTTGACAATAAGTCATTGGTAATTTTGGTCAGGGCAGTTTCGGTGGAGTGGTGGGGACAGAAGCTGGTTGTAGGTTATCAAAGCGTGAATTGGATGAAAGATCAAAGGAAAGTTCAGTAAGGACATGCTGCTTGATGAGTTTGGAGGCAAACGGAAGCAGCGATGTGGAGCAATAGCTGGATGTAGAGGTTGGGTCAAGGGATGGCTTCTTACGCATAGGTGTGTTGGTGTCATGTTTTAAAGGGAAACTGTCACCCCCAAAATTGAAGGTGAGCTAAGCCCACCAGCATCAGGGGCTTATCTACAGAATTCTGGAATGCTGTAGATAAGCCCCCGATGTATCCTAAAAGATGAGAAAAAGAGGTTAGATTTATACTCACCCAGGGGCAGTCCCGGTACGATGGGCGTCGCGGCCTGGGGCCTCCCATCTTCTTACAATGACATCCTCTTCTTGTCTTCATGCTGCGGCTCTGCCACAGGTGTACTTTGTCTGCCCTGTTGAGGGCAGAGCAAAGTACTGCAATGTGCAGGCACCAGGAAAGGTCAGAGAGGCCCGTCATCTGTGCACTGCAGTACTTTGCTCTGCCCTCAACAGGGCAGACAAAGTACGCCGGAGCCGCAGCGTGAAGACAAGAAGAGGACGTCATCTGATGAAGATAGGAGGTGCCGGACTGGACCGTGACACCCATCGGACCGGACCGGGACCACCCCTGGGTGAGTATAATCTAACCTCTTTTCTCATCTTTTAGGATACATCAGGGGCTTATCTACAGCATTACAGAATGCTGTAGATAAGCCCCTGATGCTGGTGGGCTTAGCTCACCTTCGATTTTGGGGGTGACAGGTTCCCTTTAAAATTAGAAGGAAGGTCCCAGAGGTTAGCAATAGGTTGAGAAGATAGGTTAGAGCTGGGATAAGCCTGGTGAGGTTGGGGAGAAGATGGGATGGGATGGGGTCAACTGCACAAGTGCTGAAGTGTGATTTGGAGAGGAGATGAGTGAGCTCTCCTACAGTGATCGTTAGGAGGAAGGTTTTGAGGGAGGGGAAGTGGTCTGTTATACGTAGGGTCTGTGGTGGATGGGCAGTAAACTTGCCTTGTTTGGTCTACCTTATTTTTTAAATGTGCGGCAAAGTCTTCTGCAGAGATGAGGGTGATCGGAGGGCGAAGAAAGGAGTTAACAGTTTTGAATTACTGTTTGGGGTTGAATTATAAAGAATATACAAGGGTTGTGAAATAGACCTATTTAGCAGAGGTGAGGGTTGACTTGAATGTGAAAGTTGCTGTTTTAAATGCGGTGAAGCCTTATTGAGTTTTTCTTCCAATGCCGCTCTGCAACCCTAGACACTTTGCTGAAGCTTTTTAGTGAGGTTATTGTGCCAAGATTGTCTATTGATTCGCCACTCTCTGCCATGACATTGTAGAAAATGGTAGGACTGTGTGTCATGGAGTGAAGATTTGGAGGACAGAGGTAGAACAGAGTTGAAGAGCATGTGAATGTGTTGGTGCGTGATGTTTCTATGGGGGTGTGCTAGTTTCTGAACATGGCGGGCAGGTGTGGAGGACAGAGATGCGAAACTGAGTGGATGGTTGTCAGTTAGTGGGAGAGCTGAAGCTGTGAGATTAGGTAAGGAGCAGAGGTGGGTGAAGATGAGGTCTTAAGGCCCCTTCACATTTAGCGATGCTGCAGCGATACCGACAACGATCCGGATCGCTGCAGCGTCGCTGTTTGGTCGCTGGAGAGCTGTCACACAGACCGCTCTCCAGCGACCAACTATGCCGGTAACCAGGGTAAACATCGGGTAACTAAGCGCAGGGCCGCGCTTAGTAACCCGATGTTTACCCTGGTTACCATGCTTAAAGTAAAAAAAAACAAACACTAGATACTTACCTACAGCCGTCTGTCCTCCAGCGCTGCGCTCTGCTTCTCTGCTCTCCTCTTGTACTGTCTGGGAGCCGGAAAGCAGAGCGGTGACGTCACCGCTCTGCTTTCCGGCTCACAGCCAGTACAGGAGGAGTGCAGAGCGCAGCGCTGGAGGACAGACAGCGGTAGGTAAGTATCTAGTGTTTGTTTTTTTTTACTTTTAGCATGGTAACCAGGGTAAACATCGGGTTACTAAGCGCGGCCCTGCGCTTAGTTACCCGATGTTTACCCTGGTTACCAGTGAAGACATCGCTGGATCGGTGTCACACACGCCGATCCAGCGATGTCTCCAGGGAGTCCAGCGACGAAATAAAGTTCTGGACTTTCCTCAGCGACCAACGATCTCCCAGCAGGGGCCTGATCGTTGGTCGCTGTCACACATAACGATTTCATTAACGATATCGTTGCTACGTCACAAATAGCAACGATATCGTTAACAATATCGTTATGTGTGAAGGTACCTTAATGCATGTCCATCTGTGTGGGTGCCTGCCGAAGACTATCATCAAATGATGAAACAAGGGACTGGAGCTTGGAGGCTGCAGGCTGGTGAGTGTCAGTGGGGATGTTGAAGTCGCCCATGATGATGGTGGGAATGTCAGCAGAGAGAAACTGGAGAAGTGGTCAATAAAGGCAGTGGCTGGGCCTGAGGCTCGGTATATGATGGCCACTTGGAGCTTTGAGGGAGAGTATATCTGGACAGCATGAACTTCAAAGTTAGAGAGAATGAGGGATGGTAAAAGTGGGATTGGGTTGAAGGTTCAGTTGTTGGAAAGAAGACCCACTCCTCCACCATATCTATTGCTGGTAGGAAGGGTGTGAGTGAAATGAAGGCCACCATAACACAGAGCAGAGAGAGTACAGAACTTGCTGAGTGGCAACAGTTATTCAATAGTGAACCATAACACAGAGCAGAGCGGGTACAGGAATTTCTGAGTGGCAACAGTTATTTAATAGTGATACTGTTTGTACCCCCAGCGATCAGGAAGTTATCCCCTATCCTTCACATGGTTGATAACTTGCAAACATAAAATCACCCCTTTTAAGGGTCGAGATCAGACTGTGTAAAGAATCCATTACTTTGCTATTTGAGTGTCGGCGTTTACTGTTGTTTTGTAGTGGAAACTTCTCTCTATGAACACCACAAGCGATACTGAGTCCCGACCCACCCCCATCTTCACTTACTGTAATTCTGTCATTGTATTCATTAACCAGCAGGCTCACACTGGATAGAGGCCAAGGTCCCTCAACCATAGCATAGTGTGTGTTGCAAAGCAGGAAATTACATAGAATCAGAGAATGGTTAGAGTTGGAAGGGACCACAAGGGTCATCATGTCCAACCCCCTCATTAAAAGAAAATTGAATTTATGGTAACTGATATAGCAATACCTATATTGCTTCTTGAGCTCTCATGTATGGAAGTCCTGGCTGGAGGGGTCATGCTGTGACCCCTAAATCTATATTCTCCATCATTTGCATTCCTGAACTCTTTGAAAGCATTGTTGTTGTCCTATTCTTCAGCCTCTTGGCTCCAGGTCATAAGCAACATGCAGCAAATTATCTCTGAAGATTTTTCTGTTATCTCTCAATGAGGGAAGATAGTAAGGTCAGTTCAAGTGGACACAGGAACATTGAGAGGAGGAAAGTGTGTGAGGAAGAGCCATACAAAGTCTGCACCTCACTGGCGCTTATATTTTTTTACTGGTACCCCAACAACAACATCCTCACAGTAAAACTACTAACTGATAAGACAAAGGTGGAAGCACAGAGAAAGGAACGTAGTTGAACAGGTATTACTGCAATGTGGTAGCAGTGAGCGGTGCAAAGAGGAAGTTGCACCTATCGGTCATCCTTCACATTAGTCTGGCAGCCTGTGCCCCATGCGAGTGCATAGGTGGCACAAATCTACCATAATCCCAGACATAGATCCCGGCCCACATGCAATAAAACAGGCCCAAATAATGATACTACTTTGTCTAAACATTAACATTTCTGATTTAAACCGAAAAGTTCTATTTTGGTCACATCTGTCTATGGAACATTGTTCGAATAGCCTTCTGGCTAGTCCAGATGATCTTTAGAAAACTGCAGATAAGGAGCAATATTCTTATGTAGATCAGTAGGTTTCTCCTTGCTATCCTACCATGCCCACCATTGTTATTCAGTTACCTCCTCATGGTTGTCTCAAGAACATTACCATTCGCTAAAGTGAGAGAGGCCTTTATTTGCTTAGAGTTTACCTTGGGTTTCTTTATGACTTCACCAATTAATTGTTAATAAGCCTTGCTTTTTGGGTGATCTTTGTTGATTGACTACTCGAGGGTAGGTCAAAAATGTTCTTGAATGTCCTTTTTCATACATAGTCTTTCTGACTTTGGATTGGTGAGATGCAAACTGGTTATAGATGGTTTAGTAACCTTCTACAACCTGATGAGCCTGAACAACTCTTTTTCTGAGAAATCTACAATATTTGTGTCAGTATACTCTTCCCCAAACATAGAATTCTACAAAGAAATTGGAGCACCTTGCCCCAAAGTACCATGTGAGATGAGAAATACAATCATGAAATGATAATATTGAAAGGTTTATTAATTACTCACTCACATAGATATAAACATAGTGAAAAATGGGTACCATTGGTGAAGACCAGGCAAGCAACATCCTCAATAATAGCTCATGTCACATTGTAAAAAAGCACAGGGGTCAAAAGATTGCACACATCCCAAAATGCATGGGAAAGAGAGTAAAAACTGCATATAAAATTGAAAGCCTTATTATTAGCAATTGTGTGCAAGCTAAGAGAATTGTGAGGTAGACCTTGGATATGTGTATCTATATCATACTTCCACAAACATGTATTGTGAAGATAAGACAGATAGATCCTTGTTCTTTAAATAAAACAGGTCCCTAACTCACAACTGATTGTCATCTCATGGATTGAAAACAACAGACTGTAATTTGAATTGGGACTTGTCGCCCTTTCAGTAAGTAGTGTCAGGTACTGTCAGCTAGTGTTGTGTCCTGTGTTCAATATGTAGCCTGAATGAGGGGCAAGTATGAGATAGGGCTGTACAGTGACGTGGCCCTCATATAGTCAGCTCCTTCCCACATCACAGCAGAGGCTAAGTAAAGACCTGATGAGAACAGTGACTATAATCGGATTTTCTGTTCTTCTGGGGGCAGGACTTTGTACATGACTGGTTGTAGTGATCACGTGAAGCAGATAACATACTGCAAAGATTTCTTACATGGTATCTTTATGATTTTATATCTGCCCAACTTCTCCCCATTCAGGTCCCTTCAATATTGGATGCTCTCAGAAATTTTCTATATAAGAAAATGTTCCTGATTGACCCTTCGAGGATGGATACGGACAGGGATAAGAAGGGGGAGAGGTTATTCCACCTCACCCTAGAGATCCTCTTCTGGCTTACTGGAGAGGTGAGTGATTCTGATGACAACACATTACATTATTCTTATATATGGGAAAAACATGTGGACAGAACTGGAGAGGTGAAAAGGTCTATAGTGAGATTTATTAATGTGTCTCTTCATAAGCAGGATTACACAGTAGTGAAGAAGACCTCTAGTGAGCGCTGTCAGGCCCCTTTGTTTGAGGGATGGGGAAGACCCCTGAGTCCAATCACAGAGCCTCTACCTCTGATACATGAGGACATCAATGAACAGAAGATCCTAGAACTCACCTACAAGATGATTGAGCTGCTGACTGGAGAGGTGACACTGCTGGGATTGCTGGGACATTATACAGTAACGCTATGGAGGGATCGGGGGATGACGGTATCATTGTATGTGTCAGGTTCCTATAAGGTGTCAGGATGTCACCGTCTATTTCTCCATGGAGGAGTGGGAGTATTTAGAAGGACACAAAGATCTGTACGAGGACGTCATGATGGAGGATCCCCAGCCCCTCACATCACCAGGTAATAGGACTAAATACATGCGGCCTATAAGTATCTCTATGTGAAGAATTCATTCAGTCCCTGTATGTGTTTCCTCCAGGTCTGTTCACTAAGGGGTTAACACCAGAGAGATGTCCCCATCCTCTTCTTCCACAGGACTGTAAGCAAGAAGATCCCGATGTTCCTCAGGATCATCAGGTAGATGGATAGAAGGTGTCATGAGATCTTCCCTATGATGTATAGAAGGATGTGAAACTCTTGTTTTATCCACCAGAATTATACACTGAACGGCCAATTTATTAGAAAAACTTTTCCGTCCCAATTGAAATTATTAGACACATGACCCCGATGTGCAGTATGAAATGAAATGATCAGTTTTCAGAATGTGAATATTAAGCCATCTGAACAACTTCGCACAAGTTTATCATTGCTACATTATGTAGTTTCTACGTGTAAGATTAGAGATAAGCGAGCTAAATGCCTGGGTGCTCGTTCCTCGAACTGAGCAATTCCTAATACTTGCATACTCATTTCGAATAGCATGTATAATAGGAGTCAATGGAAAAGCTGAGCTTTTTTTCCAGCAGACCCTACAAAGAGGTCTGTGGGGCAGTGAAAATGTTCAAATTGGTGGCAAAAGTACTGAATGGAAAGAAAACAGCATGGGGAAGACCCCTGGAAGCATCTTTAAAGCCCCCGTCACACATAGCGAGATCGCTAGCGAGATCGCTGCTGAGTCACAAGTTTTGTGACGCAACAGCGACCTCAGTAGCGATCTCGCTATGTGTGACACGTAGCAGCAACCAGGCCCCTGCTGTGAGATCGCTGGTCGTGTCGGAATGGCCTGGACCTTTTTTTGATCGTTGAGGTCCCGCTGGGTAGCACACATCGCTGTGTTTGACACCTTACCAACGACCTCGTTGACAGGACGTCCCATTAAATCGTCATGAAATAGCATCGTTGTACAGGTCGCTACAGGTCGCCGCATCGCTGCTGCGTCGTTGGGGAGATCTCACTGTTTGACATCTCACCAGCGACCACATAGCGACGCAGCAACGATCCCTGACAGGTCGTATCGTTGTCGGGATCGCTTTAGCGTCGCTATGTGTGACGGGGCCTTAACTCTCAGATCCCTGCTGAGAACAATGGTGTCACACTTTTTCTCCACTTTAACCCCTTCATGACTGGATGTATTTTCAGTTTTGCGTTTTCGTTTTTCGCTCCCCTTCTTCCCAGAGCCATAACTTTTGTATTTTTCCCTCAATATGGCCATGTGAGGGTTTGTTTTTTTGCGGGAAGAGTTGTACTTTTGGACAACATAATTGGTTTTACCATGTTGTGTACTAGAAAAAATTCCAAGTGCGGTGATATTGCAAAAAATGTGCAATCCCACACTGTTTTTTGTTTGGCTTTTTTACTAGTTTCACTAAATGCTAAAACTGACCTGCCATTATGATTCTCCAGGTCATTATGCGTTCATAGACACCAAACATGTCTACGTTCTTTTTTTATCTAAGTGGTGAAAAAAAAATTCCAAACTTTGTTAAAAAAAATTTTGCGCATATTCCGATACCCTTAGCATCTCCATTTTTCATGATCTTAGATCGGGTGAGGGCTTATTTTTTGCGTGCCGAGCTGACGTTTTTATTGATACTATTTTGATGCAGGTACAGTCTTTTGATCGCCTGTTATTGCATCTTAATGCAATGTTGTGGCGAACAAAAAAAATGTAATTCTGGCATTTTGACTCTTTTTCTCTCTACACTGTTTAGCCTTCAGGTTAATCCTTTTTTTATTGATAGATCAGCCAATTCTGAATGTAGCAATACCCAATATGTGTATTTTTTTTACATTTCTTTTTATTTTGAATGGGGCGAAAGGGAGTGATTTGAACATATATATATATATATATATATATATATATATATATATATATATATATATATATATATATATATATATATATATATATATATATATATATTTAATATTTTTAAAAACATTTTTTTTTTACTTTAGGCATGCTTCAATAGTCTCCATGGGAGACTAGAAGCTGCCATAACTCGATCGGCTCAGCCTCATAGTGGCGATAATCAGTTCGCCTGTATGTAGTTGAATTGCTCACTTGCTATGAGCGTCAACTACTGGGCAGCGCTCACAGCAAACCTGCACTGACAACCATAGAGGTCTCCAGGAGACCACTGGTGTCATACCAACCCACAGGTGACCCGTGATCACGTGACAGGGGTCACCGGTGGGCGGATTTCTGGTGCGATTGCCGGAACCGCATGTTAAATGCCGCTGTCAGCGTTTGACAGTGGCATTTAATGGGATAATAGCCGCGGGTGGATCGCGAATCCACCCGCTGCTGTTCTGGACACATGTCAGCTGTTCAAAACAGCTGATATGTGCCGGAAAGACGTAGGCTCACCGTCGGAGGGAAGGGTATCCGACATTGGTGTACTATTACGCCCGATGTCGGAAAGGGGTTAAAGAGTGACAATAAAACATTCCAAACAAATGAGAAAATGCATTCTAAAGGGAAAAAAAATTTTAAGAATCATTTTTCCTGTATAATAACTTGTGTATAAGGCTAAGTTTAAAAATAATTTAAAAATATATAATTTGAATAAATCAAAATTTTTTAATTAAAAAATAGGAAGTTTCAGTGTGCCGTATATACTCATGATAAGCCGAGTTTTTCAGCACATTTTATTTGTGCTGTATTTCCCCCCCCCCCCCGGCTTATACATGAGTCATTGTCCAAGAAAGATGGCTGGGAAGGGGGAGCAGTGGGTCACAGAGGCAGGAGCCTGCGGCTGAAACTGTGCCTGCTACTAAAGAGAAATTAATATTCACTGCGCTGGCAGTGAATATTCATTTCTCTCATAGCGTGCACAGTTACAGCCACAGCCGCTGGCTTCCAGCACACACCCTACTGCACAGGGATAACGAGTCATGCATACAGGGACGGGAGGAGCTATGCAGACAAGGACGGGGAGCCATGCATACGGCGATGGGGAGCCATTCATACAATGACGGGGACGGGAAGCCATGCATACAATGATGGGGAGCCATGCATACAAGGACAGGGATGGGAAGACCAGCATACCAGGATAGGGATGAGGGGACAATGCATACCCGGCTTATACTCGAGTCAATAAGTTTTCCCAGTTTTTCATGGCAAAATTAGGTGCCTTGGCTTATACTCGGGTCTACTTCTACTCGAGTATATACGGTAATTTATGAAGGAAGCAAGAACTACCAAAAATAAGTGACTCAAATACACCCTGCATTAGACATAAAGGAGGGCCTCATACACATTCTGTTCAAATTGTCATGTACTGGTACTCCTACACTCATAAAGGCTATGCATTTTGAGGGTTATATACCAAAGAAATCTACTCCAGACCACGGAATAGTCTGTGGGTGAGCAATATAGTACCAATGAGGGTATGTGCACATGTTGAGAAAAACCTCTTGGCAGGACAAATGCAGTTGCAAAACCGCATCTTTGGTGGGATTTGAGATGCACAGCAAATCTGCAAGTCAAAAATACTCAACGTTCAGACGTTTTTTTGAGGCTTTTTTATACTAAGGAAATGGTCTCCAGTCCATGGAATAGTCTATGGGTAAGCAAGATAATAACGATAAATTTTGAATATGGTTTTTGAAGGCTACATACCAACAAAATGTACCCAAGAACACGTAATACTATATGGCTGAGAAATGTAACCCAGCAAATGTTTTATATTTTTTATATGACAAAAATGTACCCCAGAACACAGAATAGTGTATGAGTAAGAAATGTGAACAAACAAGCAATATTTTCAAATGCTTTTTTATACTGTTATATACCACCAAAATGTGACAGAAAGCATGTAATACTCTATGGATGACTATGGATGAAAATATTTTGAAAGTGTAATTGATGCATAAAGGCTTTGCAGAAAGTGAAAAGCCAGACTGAAATTATGAGGCGCGTCTTAGCCCTAGCCTCATAGCCCCTAAAAGAAGCTGCAACTGGCGGGCCTGATTAAAATATTGAATATTACAAACACTTTATGTGCTGCTGTCATCTGGTGGTGTGGAAAAGTGGGGGTCAATCCAGGCTTTGTTCTTTTTGTATGAGAGTAATCCTGTCTGTTAATATCTGTTATGACCCCCGGTGGCACTAAAAAAGAACACCAACAAGACGCTGGCGGCAGGGCAGCACAAGGTATAGAATATAGAGGGACATCTCATCCAGGTGTCCAGCTTTAAGACCCAAAAGTCACAGAGGAATTAAGGAGTACACTGGTTTGGTTGGCCAAGTATTGCTTTACCATCTATAAAAACTTTTCCCGCTTTATCAAAAATACCAGGTCATCAGGCCCCTGGGCTGGTGTCATGAAATTCGCCACACCTTTGACAGTGTACCCCTGCCTCTGCTGTGTTATTCCCTGGCCTCTCCTTCTTGGTTGGGCAAAGAAGCTTGCCCCCTACCGCTAGTGTTGTCTGAACTGAATTTTTTTTTACATATTTTCCACAATGGTCTTCTGATATAGCACTATTTTAGAAGACCTTTCCACTTCAGGAAGAAGAGATAAGTTCTCCTTGCAGCATGGGTCTAGCAAAGTGAACAACCTGTACTTTTTTTTTGCCAAGATGTATGTAACGCGAGGGTCATGGGAAAGGCATCGCTACATAAAGTCGGCCATATGTGCCTAGCTCCATACAGCAAATATAACGCTTGCCTGTCTCCACCATGATGACTACTCTCCATCTCCTCCTCACTCTTTTTCTCATCATTCACATCCTCAGCCCATCCACGTAGGGGAGATGGGATGATGGTTGTGTGGATACTAGCCTTTGTTGCACTAGCCACCAGCTCCTGTTCCTGCTCCCTAGTGTTCACCTCATTGATACCCAATCTGCATTGAGCAGATGAGATGAGACTGGGCTGGCTGCAATCTCTCTGTGTTATGCTTTCCTACATTTGCACCTGCTCCGCATGCAAAGCTTCATGTTTAATTGTGAGCAGTGACTGTTTAAGTTGGCACAGAAGCAGGATAGTTGTGCTGACTATGGCATCCTCACCGCTCACCATCTTTGTGGAGTTCTCAAAGTCTTGGAGAGCCGCACAAATGTGAGACATCCTATCCACAGTTGTTATAAGAGATGAGCGAACCTTTCAAGGATCAGTTTTGCCGATCAGACCACCGTTTACCGAACAGTTTGTCTAATGGTTTGACGAATGTATCCGAACCACATTAGATTCAATGGGAGGCAAAAGCAAATGCATAGAAAACACCATAGGGGGTGACAAAAAGCTTCCCAATCAGCTAAAATTGGGGGCAGACACCATGAAAAGTGGCATCAATTGACCCACAGTAGAAATTTGCAAATGGCACAGCAGCAGTCAACCATGGGCCATGCATGAGGTATCAGGGACTGGCCCAGCATTTACAGCTTGGAATTGAAGTTTTAATGAGAACCTGGTGGTTAAGGTAGTGGTGTAATCCTTCACCTCCATTATTTTTTCTATTCCAGCCTCACTCAGATAGCACAAACATCAGTTTCATACAGTAATATTGGTAGAAAAATGTAAAGAAAGTAACATGGGCCTACCTGTCTTGGAGCCCTACTTATACGGGCAACCCACCAGATGGAGACCCAACTTGGAATCTCCACATTTCAAAAAATTGTTTGTAACATCAGCAGAGTAGCAACAACAGGCATCGAAGACACCACAAAGATGGCACAGACTACAATAACGCAAGTGAGCAAGGAGTACACCAGGAGCATATAGGTAGTCAAAACAGATAGCAAAACTTTATTAAATTACATATGATTTACAAAGTGCAAACAGTAACCACAATATAATATCGAAATACAGTGCTCAAGGATGATTAAAACGATACATGAGTGGGTGTCCCCTGGTGTGCACTGTCTATGGGGCCAATATGCATACCATTAGTAAGGGCGTGCTGCTATAGGTACATATGTAAATGTGCCAGTGAGTCAGCAATGCCAAGTGGCGTGAAAATGACAGATTTGCAATGCAGCACTTACCAATGCGAGGCACCAGGACAGGGCACACCGGATGGGATCCACCAGCGCTGGGTCATTTCACCCCACTTGGCAGTGCTTATGCCACTTACAATGCTGCTGCTAATGTTTTGGCGATGACACCTTAATGTTCCCAATGTTAACCTGCTAGGTGCGATCATCAGAAGTGAGCACGCAGTGACTGTGCTTTCTGCACCAACGCATCCAGGCCAGGTTAGTGGCATAGAAATTGCTGCACCACCAGGTTAAGGATGTGAGCGAGCCATGCAAGGCACGTGTGTGAGGTTGCCATGGCGTAGAGCCACCACCAGATTTGCACCATTATCGCACATGGCCTTCCTTGACTTCAGGTTTAGGGGAGACAGTCATTGCTCTATCTCGGCCTAGATACCTGTCCACAACTCTTAAGCTGTGTGACTGCGCTCTCCAAGGCATTTTAATTTAAACACTGCCTGATTGCGGTGAGCCATAGCTGCGCAGTATGGAGGTGGGGGAGATTCGGTCTGCACTTTTGGAACGCGTGTCTGATTAAGGGAGAGGTTGAGGGCACAGGTGGAGGCCCTAGAGGTGAAGGAGGCAGAAGCAGTGGAGGAAATGTTAGATATAAAGGTTTGTCTCCCAAGCCTTGGGGATTCAAAGACTTGTGGAGCAGCCCATTGACCGCCTACCCCCACAGCCACCAGAGTCACCCAGTGCCCAGTCAGCGAGATATAACGCCCCTGCCCTTGTTTGCTCATCCAGGTGTCAGTGGTGAAATGCACCCTGGCAGACATAGATTTTTTTCAGGGAATGGGTGATGTTGTCGCCAACATGCTGGGGTAGCGCAGGCATAGCTTTCTTGCAGAAGTAATGGCGACTGGGCAACTGGTACTGGGGGACTGCAACAGCCCTCAATTTTTAGAAACCGTCTGTATCCACCAGGCAGAAAGGCAGCATTTCTGTGGCCGACAGATTGGAGATGGTGGAGTTCAAGCTCTTAGCTTTGCCACGTGTCTTTTATTTGACCACCACTGCGGGACTGAGATCTTGTTGCTGTGCTGAGAGAGGTCAGAGTACGGAGAACAGGACAAACTGCTGGACTGTGAGTGAAGTGCAGGCGGAGATGTTATGGTGGATTGAGAAAGATGTGTTGTGCTAGGTGACACAAAAGCAGCAGTCTTGTCTACTTCCATAACAGCTGACCGGCTCTCACTTACCCTTACTGTGGTGGGTAAACAATTATAGTTTTTGCAGGCGGAGACCTGAGTGAGAAGATTTGGAATCGTAAAGGTTGATGGTATGACAGGTGGTTGGCGAGGCCTCTAGTCTGCATTTTAAGGTACCTTCACACATAACGATATTGTTAACGATATCGTTGCTATTTGTGACGTAGCAACGATATCGTTAATGAAATCGTTATGTGTGACAGCGACCAACGATCAGGCCCCTGCTGGAAGATCGTTGGTCGCTGAATAAAGTCCAGAACTTTATTTCGTCGCTGGACTCCTGCTGACATCGCTGGATCGGCGTGTGTGACACTGATCCAGCGATGTCTTCACTGGTAACCAGGGTAAACATCGGGTAACTAAGCGCAGGGCCGCGCTTAGTAACCCGATGTTTACCCTGGTTACCATGCTAAAAGTAAAAAAAAAACAAACACTAGATACTTACCTAACGCTGTCTGTCCTCCAGCGCTGCGCTCTGCACTCCTCCTGTACTGGCTGTGAGCCGGAAAGCAGAGCGGTGACGTCACCGCTCTGCTTTCCGGCTCCCAGCCAGTACAGGAGGAGAGCAGAGAAGCAGAGCGCAGCGCTGGAGGACAGACAGCGTTAGGTAAGTATGTAGTGTTTGTTTTTTTTTTACTTTTAGGATGGTAACCAGGGTAAACATCGGGTTACTAAGCGCGGCCCTGCGCTTAGTTACCCGATGTTTACCCTGGTTACCGGCATCGTTGGTCGCTGGAGAGCGGTCTGTGTGACAGCTCTCCAGCGACCAAACAGCGACGCTGCAGCGATCCGGATCGTTGTCGGTATCGCTGCAGCGTCGCTTAATGTGAAGGGGCCTTTAGCGCAGTGAGATTCCCACACTAAGGCTTGTTGATCGCATATGTGCCAGTTAATGCATGTAGTTGTCAAATTATTGCCTCTACTGAGTTTGTTTTGGCAAATTTGACAGATAGCATTTTTTGGTTATCCTTTGCGGTCTCAAAAAACACCCAGGCTAGGCAACCCTTGCCACCCCTGGGAACTGCACACTTGCAACCGATGTTAGCCATAGTTGGGGCTGAGGATGCAGGGCTTGTTGTGGTTGCATAACTTTGTGTCTGTGTGGGAAGCCGCAACGTAACCACCTCATCTTCCTCCTCCTACACCTTCTCTGCTGTGCTACTCAGCTGCGTACCTCTGGGTTCACACCAAGTGGGATCTACAACCTCATCATTATCCTCTCACATTCCTCACCCTGACAGTCACCCTCCTCCTCTTCCTGCCCTGACACCACAGCACAGTCCATGTGCACATCTGGTATCCGAGTCTCATCAGGATCACCTCCTTCCTTGGTGGTTAACATCTGGTGACGAGTGTCTGGATTCTGCTCGGACCCTACTTCGTCTGGCCCCGGTTCCAACATGAAAAATATTTGGTCATCAGTGCACATGCTTTCTTCCTCTGGATTCTGCGATTCTTCGGAGCAGAACTACAAGGGTGATTGGGGTACCACCTCTGAGGATAGTACTGTGTGTAATGTTAAGGTGGAGGAAGAGGTGGAGAGGCTACTTGATGCAGCGCTTGCCATCCACTGGAGCACATGCTCTTTCTGAGCCTCATCTACAAGGTGTACCGCTGTGGCTGCCAAAGAAAGGGAGTCGAGTAGGCTGGCTAGTAAGAGATGTTATCAGTGATCTTTGGATGAGGTGTGACGGTGTTTGTTCAGTTGAGCTTTCATTCACTTTAACACCTAACCCATGTACATGTCGAACACCAGACCTATTCCCCCTTCCACCATTACCTCTCTTTTTCCCACTAATATTTTAAGTAGCCTTCCCCTCTTGTACCCTGCTGTTTCACAACCTTAGTCCCACAGCTGTCAGTCACCTGTCGCTAAATGAACAATCACTATTTATTTTCTTAGATCGTGTGCTTGAACAACACTGTTATGCCTAACAATGAAACCTGGCCTGCCACTGAAAACACAGTTTTAGCACAAACGATTTGGAGTAGCTAATTTAGCCTCGTGGCTGCAGCACTATATTATGCCTAATGATTTTTGTGTGGAAATCTGTCCTTCTGATTTGCCATTGAAACACAGTTTTTGCCCAACGATTTACAGTAGAAAATGGAGCTTCATACTTAATGGTTTACTATGGCGACACATATATCTTATACAGTATCCACCAGTTACATTCATTATTCGTCTCCATCTTACCTGATAACACTTTCTTTTCCTTCTCCCTGCAGCTCACTCCCACTGGTATGGTCTGTTCCCCTTGGCTTGGCCATCTAGATTTCTTTATCTAAACACCAAGTCTGTGTTATATGTAGGCTCTGTCCTTGACATCTTGGGGCCCCCACATACTCTTGGATACCTTTCTATACCTCTGGCTCAATAGTAGAAATGCTCCTTCCCTAGATCTCTGACCAGGTCCCAGGTCTTACCAGCTGTTCTCTAATTTTCCAGCCACGTGTCAGTATCAGTGTCCATTTAGGAGCACAATATCATCATCCTTCCTTATCACACACACTCTATGTTCCAGCTCTCTCCTTGCTTCTCAGTCACTCTTATCTCTTCAACTGTCAATCTACAACTGAACCCTAACAACACCCAGGGGTCTATTTATACATTGAACCTCTCTCTCTTTCTTCCAAATTTTTCTGCATACCTAATTTAATGCATCAAGGACCAACAATGGGCATGTTACCAGTATTTTACCAATATTACACCAGTTTGTCAAGAAGAATTTCATTTGTAGACGATCGACGTCAAGAGTCTGGACACACGCATGCCACAGGAAGCAGATAATACCAAGGGCAAACTACTGGAATTTATTTGTTAATCCTTATGCTTTTTGTTTTAACATTCCTTTCAATTGACATAACACTGATATACCCAGGCAACTGGTACCGCAATGGGTACCCCAGTGGCCCCAACTTTTGTAAATGTATTTTTGGGTATTTTGAAAATTGACTATATGACCTTGGAATAAAAAAACAACAAAATAATGTGCCAGTGAGGAGTTACACTCTATTTTTTCATACCCTCATAATGTTTGAGGATTCTATTGCTTTACAGTTGAGCAGTAATGTCAGTCTGATGATCTTTTGGAATGGATCTAAAGCTAATCACACTAGATGGTCTCTAGATTCTCTCACAGTTTTCTTGAGCGTACAGGTTGGATTTATACAGGAGACCTGCAGCTGTGTGATAACTATTGCTGTCATTTTGGGTTTTCATGTTAATTTATGATTTTTTCTGTTCTTCTAAATCATTTTACATGACCCCATCTGTCAGTGACCTTTTACAATCTTTGTTTCAGGGCAAAGATCTGATGCATATTAATACTACAGGGACATATGTGAAGGCTGATGAACAGTGGAAAGAGGAGATTTCTTCAGATAACTTCACAGGTGAGTAGTGACTAAATGCAGAGATGTCACAGGTCCTACTCAGTCAATGGCTTGTAGAATTACTTTATATGTTTAATGTTTTTAGTGTATGTTATACACAGCTTTATGGATTGGATTTTACACTTTTAAAATTTAGTGTTTAAAAATAAATAACACTTTCTGCCATAATTTCTTCTGAGCTGCTGTAGAGTAGATGCTTCTGTGTTCACTGTCCTGTCCATCACAGGACACTGTGCTCAGTGGATGACTCTAAATATACTTTTGAAGTTTGTTAGTGTTGTGAACCTCTGATACAGAATGATGTAGAAGAAGATAGCCGACAGGAGCGCTTCAGATAATGACCATCTGAAGAATAAAAGATGCAGTCATTAAACCCTTCACTCCTGAGCCTGTTTTCACCTTCCTGATCACACCAAATTTTACAATTCTGGCCAGTGTTAATTTATGTTGTACCAACTGTGGAACACTTCATCGAATCACAATAATTGAGACAGTTTTTTCGCAACACTTTGTACTTTATGATATTGTTAAATTCAGATCCAATTTTTTTTTAAATTAATTCATTGGAATTTTGGCAAGAATTTAGCAATTTTCAAACTTTCAATTTTTAGATTCTTAATGCCTTTCCGATATTTGCCATATATATACGTCATGGTTGAGAAGTACTTAGAATCCTAAAATATTAGCATTGCAAGGGACTTCAAGGGTCATCCTGTCCAACCCTCTGCTCATTGGAGGATTTGTTAAACCATCTCAGATAAATGTCTGTCCAGCCTCAGTTTGAAGACTTCTATTGAAGGAGAACTCGCTACCTCTCGTGGCAGCCTGATCCACTTGTTGATCACACTCACTGTCTAAAAGTTTTTTCTAACATCTAATCTGTATCTTCTCCCATTCAGTTTCATTCTATTGATTTTCTTTTTTCCATGTGTAAATGAGAATAATGTTGATCTCTCTACACTGTGACATCTATAGCTGTAGACAGCTATTAAGTGTCCTCTTAGCCTTCTTTTTTTGTAAGCTAAACATTTCAAGATCTTTTAACCGCTTACCATCCTGGTAGCTCTTCTCTGAATTAGCTCCAGTTTTTCAATGTCTTTTTTAAAATATGGTGTCCAGAACTGGGCACATAATTCCAGATGAGGCCTGACCAAGGAGGAGTAGAGGGGGATAATTATTTAACGCGAACCTGCCACCAGGTTTGGCCAATATACGATATGGTCACCGCCTTTCAGGGCTTATCTACAGCATTCAATAATGCTGTGGATAAGCCCCGATCCGACCTGAAAGAAAAGAACATAAGTTTTATTATACTCACCCGGGGGGTGGTCCGGTCCGATGGTTGTCGCAGGTCCGGGTCCGGCGCCTCCCTTCTCCTTATGATCACCGCCCTCCTGCTTGCTTCATGGCTCCTTGGCATCGCGTTTCTGCGCAGATGTACTTATCTGCCCTACTTGAGGGCAGAGGAAAGTACTGCAGTGCGCAGGTGCTGGGAAAGGTCAGAGAAGCCCAGCGCCTGAGCACTGCAGTACTTTGCTCTGCCCTCAACAGGCAGAATGCATTTCCAACCATCCATAAATTTATGGGCAGTCTGTGAAAATGCAAATGCAGGTGCTTTTTTTTACTGTCCATTGTGTCCCAAAGTAAAAGCACAATCCATGATTTTTTTTTAAATTTTGTTCCAAAGCTTACCACTGTGCATGTTCAAATGCTCCTCACTTCACTACAGTGAACTTGAGAGAGGGCAGGACAGAGCATAAGGGAGGATCAATAGACATCAGACAATCAGTGTTAAGCTCACGCTAACCATGTGAACCCCCTTTATTTTCCTCTGCCTGCCTCTGAACCAGAGACACCATTCTGGCATTGGTGTGCAGCTACTGCTCTCCTGCTGAGCTCCCTCCTGGCTTAATGCCCACAGCTCCTCCGCAGTGTTACGTTGTGACATGACCCAATGGGGGGCGTCGGTCAGCAGACGGTGCAACACACACACAATGGGATGGAAATGGAGAGAGGAAGGCACTACTGATAGGTAAATCGGGGATGGTCACCAGCTGAGCTCAAACCTGAGCCTGTCTCTGCACTCCCCTAATGCCCTAAGTGGGTCCTTCCGCCATCTCCGTCAGGAACCTCGTCCCTTGCTGTCACCTAGCACTGCCCTGGCTAGTACACTGGCCAGCAAGGGGCGTTAGTCTCACCACTGCAGATAGTACCACGAAGGGGACAGTAACAAACACGAAAAAGACAAAGAAAAAACACAACACTTAGCTTCCAGACACCGCTGCCAAGCTCCACACTGCAGGTGACACAGAAACAGGACTCCAAACACCAGAAGAAGCTGACACAAGAGAGCTGCAACTGCACGGTTGGTCTCCATAGAGAAATTCTATCACCAACAGTCAACTGATGCATCAAGTGACCATTTAAAGGATGCTAAGGGTGGTCACCACCCGCATCAGCTGACCCAGCAACTCTGTAGTTACAGCAGGTTGCCTCGGGAGAAAAACTGACATTAACCCTCGCTGGTCCTGAAATGAAAAAAGCTACATTTAAAACAGAGTGGAACCAGAGCTGCCACAAATCCAAAAAGAAATCGTGACAGTACCCCCCTTTCAGTGACTGACCCCTGGACCCTCAACACCAAACCTCACCGGAAACAACGTACGGTGAGGACGCCTCGATCCACTAGAGTTCACCTCTGCAGTCACCTTATCCTCAGGTTTATGCAAACGCAGCCCAAAAGAAATGGCAATAACCTAGGCTCCAGAGGCGCCACAAATCTCCAGAGCGCCGACCTGTGGAATACGTTGTGTGCGTGCATTACTGGGGGAAACTCCAGCTGGAAAGTCCCCAGACTGAGTATGGCCGACACCCGATACGGCCCGATCACTCTAGAACAACAGGTTCCAGAAGCATACTTCCACCTGTTTTTTGGTGGACACCCACATGTATTCATTCACACGCAGGTCCGGACCTGAACGTTTATTTCCACGCATGCATTTGCCACAGGATGGTGAACTCTTTGAGGAACCGACAGCAGAGGCGTCTCCATGTGTCAACAAACTCTTACCCTCACTACATACAGAGGGAACCACCACCTTCCCTTTACCCCTCCTCCTAAGAGGACTCGAGACTCGGGGTTTACTTGTGGTGAGGGTTGAGTCTTGCCCATACTGCCTGGCATCACCTCAGCTGCCCCCACCGTAGAAGAAGGGGTAGGTTTCAGAAAGATGACAGAGACAGTAGCTCATGGGCAGCAGTCCTCACGGGACTGGTTCCAGCTGACTACTTCCCTGGACTGCCAATTTATGACCAGATAGTGTTTCTTCAACCAAGGGAGGCCTAAGACGATGGGAGTTGGCATACCCTCCAAGACGTAGCATGACAAGGACTCTTCATGACGAGTCCCTATACGCTGGTTTATATTATCTATGACGTGGGTCACCCTCCCCTGGCTGCATGGGACAGAGTCAATTGCCTGAATGCTAAGGGGTCTTGCTAGCATCCTACCCATTAGACCATGGGTCTGGATAAAGCGAGATTCCACCAATTGACTCCCGTTCCACTATCCACAAGCACCGGAACTGTCTCAGTAACCCCGCCAACGTAAAGATGAAGGAGATATACACACCCTGGTCGCCTCCCTCCACGCGACCAAGGGGACACAGCTTTTGAGATTGTGAACATATTTTGAGATTGTGAACATACTTTGGCCCGAGCTGTGCAAACATTGATGTAATGACCCGTAAGTCCACATATGAAACATGTCCCCATACCACGGCGAACCGCAGGCAACCTTGTTTGAGAAGAGACTCCTCCCACCTGCATAGGTTTGTCCTTCTGTACCAGTGTGTCCTCCTCCCTAGAAAGAACAACTGGGCAGATTCGGTGTATGTCTCTCCCTGAGGCTTCTATCCACCCAGATAGCAAGGGCCATGGCGGCCTCCAACGACCCAGGAGTAGCATACTGCACCTCAGTATCCTGTAGCCTAGGTGACAGACCCTGACAAAAATAACTCCTAAGAGCAGTGTCGTTCCACTGCGTGTCAGTGGCCCACCTCCTAAAGTCTGAGCAGTACTCCTCAGCCGGCCTGCCACCCTGTTTGATTTTACAGAGTCTAGACTCAGGGAGACGCCATCAGGATCCCCATACACCAGTGCCAAAGCCACAAGAAACTTGTCCACTGATTGCAAAGCTGGTGAATCGGTTGGCAGGGAGAAGGTCCAGGATTGGGGATCACCCTTGAGAAGAGAGACTATAATCCCCACACGCTGTTCCACACTATCTGAAGAACGAAGGCGGAGCCTGAAATATAGCTTCCAGGCCTCCTGAAAAGGAAAAATGTATCTCTCCCTCCAGAGAACCTGTCAGGGAGAAATATCTTGGGTTTCGGTTGAGCCTGCACATGAGCCGAGACACAGAACCCGACAACTGCTGAAGCTGCTGCACCGCCTGACACCGCAGCTCCTTAACCTCATCAGTGAGGGTCTGGATCAGCTGAGCAAAAGCCTATGCTTGGGCCATCGGTTCACCAGAAAAAATATTGGCTAGTGATAATGTCACGATGTGACACGACCCAACGGAGCTGGTCGGTCAGCGGATGGCACAACACACACACACAATGGGATGGAAATGGGGAGAGGAAGGCACTACTGATAAGGAAATAGGGGATGGTCACCACCTGAGCCTGTCCCTGCACTCCTCTAATGCCCTAAGTGGGTCCTTCCCCCCCCACCGCCATGGGGAACCTTGTCCCTCGCTGTCACCTAACACTGCCCTGGCGAGCAAGGGGTGCTAGCCTCACCACTGCAGATAGTACCACACAGTGGACAGTGACAAACATGAAAGGGACAAGGAATAAACACAACACTTAGCTTCCAGACACCGCTGCCAAGCTCCACACTGCAGATGACACAGAAAAAGGACTCCAAACACCAGAAGTAGCCGACACCAGAGAGCTGCAACTGCACGGCTGTCTCCATAGCGAAACTCTATCACTAACAGTCAGCTGATGCATCAGGTGACCATTTAAGTTATGGTGGGAGTGGTCACCAGTCCTATCAGCTGACCCAGCAACTCTGCAGTTACAGTAGATTTCCAGCAGGAGAAAAACTGACATTAACCCTCGCTGGTCCTGAAAGGAAAAAGCTACATTTAAAACAGAGTGGAACCAGAGTTGCCATGAATCCAAAAATGGATCGTGACACACAGCCTTTTCCCGGTTCATTGCGACCTGCCATTGTTGTTCCAATCGTTTGGTCCCATGACTTCCACCATGAGACATCAAACACTAGTAGTCTTCTGGTGTGATCTTTTATTGTTGCTGATTGACTCTCCAGGAGGCTCTGTCTCCCCTCCATGATTCCTCCTGCTGCTAGTTAGTAAGGCTTAATGCAGCAAACAGTATTAGTCAGTTGAGGGTGGGGGGGGAAGAGGGAATGCAAAGCAGGGTGCACCACACAGTTACATAGCTCCTTTGGAACTGTACAGAAAATAGTATATATTATAATGTGTGGTTCTATGATATCATTACATTTATTATAACATATTCTTCTGTGTATATGTTTTTAATACTCCTCCAGCGTTTAACACTGTGGTGTACCATGCAATGTATATAGGACTGCTGGAGTCCAGGGCATTGCTATATACACAGCACCAAAATAATATATACCATATCTCCCCTTATCTATCATCACACCATATGAAAACCAGAAGAAGTGGAGTGCATGAAAACCACCAAGAGTATTAATATCCAAAATGTTTTATTAAACAAAATTACATACAGTACATGAAGTATAAGCCATACATACTGGCAAAAGGAGGGGAATAGGTGTGGAGACATGCTGATACAGAAAGGGAGAGAGACAGAGACAAAATAGTAACCAGAGGTAAGTAAGGTCACAACCCATGTATAAAAAGTATAAGAACATAGGTAGTAAAAGGTGCAAAGAGACTGGTGAATAGTCAAAAAATGAAGAACATCAGACTCATATATCCACCACGGTGGGTCCAGCTTACCCATTGTATCTGGTAGTGTCAGTGCGTTCCCCTGCTGATCCCCGACACGCGTTTCGTGGATGCTTTTTCAAAAAGGGGAGTGTCTGTGTGCCATATCCCTGGGGTTTAAATAGGAAGTCGACCCCCTAACTCCAGTCTATGTGGCGCACGTGTCCAGGACACCATGCACCGGAAATGCTTCCTTCTCCTGCGACCATCAAGTCACTGTGCGCATGTGGGTGAAAGTTCACCCAGTGACGTCAATGGACATGCGCACAGTGCATAATGCGATAGCCACCAGCAAAAGACGACAGTGCAAGAGTCAAGGCTCACTGCGGCAGCCATGTTTCAGAGGACCAGGACAGCAGACATCAAGAGGAGGACCACAGGATAATGCCCATAAAATATTATAGATAAAAATCAATAAGTGTAAATGACGAAGGTCTACAAGAGTGGACCAGAGAATAATGGATAACAAGTGCATCTTAGGCAAAGAGAGCAAGAGGATGAGAATGATTAGAAGTGTAAATAAAGTGCTTAGTGCATTTGCGGAATCTTAAAGTGACAGAGTGCTAAAAAAAATACAATCAATACAGCAACAAATAAAGACCACCACATCTTATAGTATATAGTTCTATACCGCTATAAGCAACCTGTGTATATTATGTATATATATATATAATATAATATTATGTATATTATGTATATAGCAATCCTCTGGACTCCAGCAGTTCTATATACATAGCACTGTTACATGGTTCCACTGAAGCTGTATAGAAATATATTATAATAGGCGTGATATGATAGCCACCCACGTAATATATATTATTTTCTATACAGTTTCAGGGGAGCTATGTATATACTCCTACTGGAATTCAGAGGAACTATTTGTCAGTATCTTTATAATTCTGTCTGTATGTATGTGTACTTTGTACATGTTGTATATCACCAAAACAAGCCAAGAAACATTAATCCCTAGCCTTGTCCAGACACTAACTAAACAGAACAGACCATGGTTACTCATAAATGGCAGAGCTAACCCCCGCTCAGTCAAACAAAACAGTAAATGTTCATAGCAACAAGTGTTACTTGTGGTTCTCTGCACACAGCCTGTGCAAACTCTTTTCAGAGAGTGATTCTGGCCTGTGTCTCTCTCTCAAATCGGACACCTCCAGCCTGTTCATCTTCCCTAAGCTGACTGCCTTAGGCCCTCTTCACACATCCTGATGTTTTAGATACTGTAAAAGCCAGTATCGGTGCTATCCGTGTGTGGCCTCTCTGTGGTCTACTTGTGCCGTCAGTGTGCACCATCCATGTGACACGTACTGGAATCGAATGCAGAAAAGAAATGACATGTTTAGATGTTAGATGTGCAGAGATAGAGTGTAGGGATCTGTACTCAATTAGGTGCAGCAGGAGGAGAACAGGAGGCGTGCTTCTTTAAAAAAAAAAAGTCCATGCTGTTTTTTTTGCTTCATAAGCCCAGTAGTAACAACAAACGGTAAGCAGCCTTCTGAGCAGGCAAAACAACACAAAACTGCCCTTAGCCAGGCTCTCTGCTCCCTCAGGCCTGTGGGCACACAGGCTGGGCAATGTCGAGCACGCAGGCTCGGTCTGGAACCACACACACAGGAGGCCTTCTACCTCCCAAGACACAGACCATGTGCGAAACAACAAGCTCTATTATGTAGGCTGTAACCATACCCACAGGTGAGGTATGTGGTTAGCCTGACCCGCCCATCTCTCATAGCTATTCATAGCAACCCGGACCCAGGTGCACTAAATGACATCTTAGTGCTCACGTTCACTAAAGCAAAATACTCTGAGTTGCATCGCAGTTAGCAGCCATCTCTGCAACACATACCTCCCATTGACTACACGGTCATTAGCCTCCTTACATACCTTCCCCTCTGCCTAAAGCCATGGGGCTTGGCACCTTCCATTACCCGACCAGAGACCCTTCTCGGTCGCCTTTGATAGTACACCCGTCTGTCAAAATTGGGCCCTGTCAGTGAAACTTTTTGGAAGAATGTATAATCTGACTCCGTCACTTCCTCTGGTAGAGTTGCCCCTTTTCCAGACCATTCTCTCCCTGACCACATCCACTGATTTATGCACTCGCGAGACTCCCCTACAGTCGAGCCTACTGTCTGGTCTGAATCTGACCCTTTGTCACTACGTCCGCTACAGGGTCTTTTGCCTATGCTACTCAGCACTGAGTTAACAGAGGAGTCACTACTTCTAACTTCAGATTGCGTGCTACTAGTCTTTAGAGAACTGCTTCGTCTCTCTATACCCTGGGATGGAAGTGGTCGGCACCTTTTAATTTCTTGGTGCTGTACCTTAATCTGCAGTTTGTCCCTTCTCAGCTGCTCTACCTCTCGTAAGTACGCCAGCCGATATTTCAAGGAGAATTTGAATATTTTTAAGGCTCTCCATTGACCCTACAATGAAGAATGGAACCATCCCATCTTCACCAGCTACCTGTGCTTCTGCGTCAGCCAGGATCCTCACACTCGCCACACCGGACTTATTCACAATTTCTTGCATCACTTGTCCAAGTCTCCCAATGACTTTCCTCGATTTCCTAGATTTCTGGGCACTTGAATGATGTCTTCCACAAATACCAGCGGACTTTGAGCTTTCCTTGCATGCTCCAGACGTCGAGTGGCTTCCTTATTCCTCAACAGGATCATCTGTTTTGTGCAGAGACAGTGTAGGTGCATGTCACTCAGGATAGCCAACTGCTTCAGTGTGACTTCCCTAGTTGACAGTATAACCAACTGCTGACTCTCTGGTGCCCAGTTCACACTACATGCCTCCACCACCTTTCTAAATGCCTCATGCACAGCCTCACTGGCACACGCTTCTTGTAAGTCCTCGGGTACCTCTACCATTCACTGGAAGAGCGAAGTCTCACCTTCTTGGGCATAGTGTTTGATCTTCTCGTACTGAGAGTCAGAGCGGTTTTTCAAGACGTTGACCTTCCCTGTGAGGCCGACTGCGTGGCACTTCCCCTGCTGGATTTCTTTCTTCCTGGAGGCCACTTCTTTGGTCAGTCTCTCCAGCTCACTCTCCTTCATTGTGATCAGGTCGAGAGAGCGTGACAGTTCATTCTGTAGAGCGGAGAGCTCTGTTTTTTGGCCATCCATGTATTTCTGGAAATGGGCCTTAGCCTCCTGCTTAGCCTCCTTCTCGATCTTGAGCTCTCGGCGATCTTTATCCCACGCTTTTGCCAGGCAGCGACTCTCATCCTCTCTCTGGAGAAGCTCCTGCTGATGCTTCTCATGGGCCTCTCTGATGCATGCATTCTTCTCCTCCAAGTCAGAGGACAGTTCCCTTAGGACTTGTTCACTTTGTGTCTTTTCTTTTCTCATTGAACTTATTTTTTACAACAAAGCTGCAATTTCCTCAGATTTATGTTCTTTCAGACTCTTTGGCTCGGCCTGCAAATCTGCCACTTTTTGCTTCTCACAAACCAACTCTTTGGTGAGGCCCTGGAGCTCCTGTGCTTTGTTGCAGCAGGTCATTTCCAGCTGAGACACGTGTTCTGCGTCCTCCTGCCGAGCAAAGCGCAGCTTCTCCTTGATGGAGTGGATGTCATGAAGCAGCTTCTGCTCATGTGCTTTCTTCTCTCTGAGCTGAGCTTTGGCTGCCGAGAGCTCGGATTCCAGGTGACGCACCTGAACCAGCTGTGCTGAGTTGGCGGCTTCCATACTCGACACCTTCAACCTCTCGTTCGCCAGCTATTGACAGACCTCATCATACGCTTTCTCCAAGCTTTGGACGTGCACTTCCACCTGGTGGAAACTGTCGGCTCGCTCTTTCCATGTGCAGATTTCCTTTGTCAGTTTGTCGATTTGATCCTCTCGTTTTTGGGTGGCAGCGGTCGATTCCGACAGCTTCTCCTGCAGGCTCTCCATTTTTCCTCGCAGTTCTTCAATTGCGATGTTAGCTGTTGAATCCCTACCACCACCCTGGGTCAGTTTTATTTTCCCCACATCATCGACTACCTCTGTGCTGGGGTTTGTCAGTGGTAAAGTGACTTCCTTATCAAGGATATTAACCTTGTTTGCCCTGACCCTGTCTTTCTGCGGCCACCTTATCCCCGACGACGACAGGAAGACTTGCCATCTGTACCATGGTCAACCTTACTGCACTTTTTCCCTGTCTGAATGGGAGTCACCACTACTCATCCTGTCATCCTGGAACAACAAGTCCCCACTTAAACAGGTGTCCGACCCCTTTTCTGGAACGACCCCTATATTAACAGTCACACTATTGGTCATCCCTAATTCTGAGACATTAACCATAGGGGGTGCTACCTCCTCCTCTTTATGCATCCCACCACCAGGAACCCCTACAGCCGCGTGCTGCGGTGGGCCTTCCTTAGGGTCATTCCGGCTCCACCCTGAGCAGTTAGACTCTCCCCTTTCTTTCCAAAAGTCCCAAAACAATTCAAAGTCCTGACCGATTACAATAGGGAATGGCAAGTCCAGGACTACAGGGACGTTATGGCTGGTAATAACCGTGGGTGTCTCAATGATTACCCTGGACACCGGATAATCCCTAGGGACTCCATGGATGCAGTGGACGTCCATCTTCCTTCTGTGGATCAGATAGAAAGGGAGTGTAGCGCTCACCAGGGTCACCAAACTCCCTAAGTCCAGAAGTCCGGTCACGTTCTCTTCATTGACTTCTACAGAACACCTCTGTGACATCTTGTCAGATGTATAGTTGACACAGGATACCAGACACGCGCTGTTCAAACACTGTTCCCGGCAACAGTCCTTCGGCGCATTCAACGCTACCTCTATTTTGGCCACCACCCCTATTTGGGTCAGTGCCCCCTTTTGGGGCTCCACCCCCTTTTTGGTCACCACCCCTTTTGGGACTCCACCGCTTTCTGGGAAACCATCCCTGTTTGGGTTACCACCCCCTTTTGGAACTCCACCCCCTTTCAGGCAACCATTTCTCCTTGGGGTGAATTCCGTGGACTCCCCATGCCCTCTCAGGCCTCACATCGCCTGTGCACGGCAGTCTATCCATGCCCAACAGTTCCTCACAGTGAGGGTCCGCACCGCTCTGCAAGGCTCTGTCCGACTCCCCAAGGCTCTGCACAGCGAGGCTCCGCGCTGCTCTACCAGGCTCTGCATGGCTCTACAAGGCTCTGCACGGCTCCGCAAGTCTCTGCAGGTTTATTTGCTTTATAAACCCAGTAATAACAAATGGTAAGCGGCCTTCTGAGCAGGCAAAACAACACAAAACTGCTCTTAGCTGGGCTCTCTGCTCCCTCACGCCTGTGGGCACACAGGCTGGGCAATGTCCAGCACACAGGCTCGGTCTGGAGCCACACACAGGAGGCCTTCTACCGCCCAAGACACAGACCATGTGTCAAATAACAACCTCCATTATGTAGGCTGTAACCACACCCACAGGTGAGGTATGTGGGTAGCCTGACCCGCCCATCTCTCATGGCTAACTGCAACCCGGCCCACGTGCACTAAACGACATCTTAGTGCTCACATACACTAAGGCAAAATACTCCGGGTTGCATCACAGGGATCAGCCAACTCTGCGACACATACTTCCCATTGACTACACAGCCATTAGCCTCCTTTCAAGAGAAAGATAGAGACAGATAATAGGTACAGTAAAGAGATATCCGTGAGTATAATTAGTGCCGTGTGTGTAGTTTACTGTCATTGTATTTAGCTATTAATGAATGATAAAAATGGCATGTGGTCCCCCCTATTTTTATTTAAATGGAAAAGGCGTGCACTCTGTTGAAGTGAAACTGGTGCAGGCTGAACCTGGAATGGGTCCAGTAAATTCATAGATTTGGACAAACAACCGCACTCAGACAGTATTTTCAGATTGCATCAAAGATGTGAAATAGTTATGAAGTAATACCACAGTGGTCAATAGGATTCTGAGGTAACGTTTCGACCCTATGGGTCTTTCTCAAACCTCACTTAATGAGTGGAGAGTGATGGAAGAGAAAGGAGGACACTTGTCTGATGGATGGAGACAGAAGCTCCACAGAGTATCCGAGTGAACTAGGAAATGCTGAGGTCCGGAACGGCACGGACAGGGAGCGTCCCTAGAGGCACTGTGGGTCCAGCAGGAGGGAGGAAGGCGGTAGTGTCACTATTGACCACTGTGGTGTTACTTAATAAATACTTTCACATCTTTGATGCAATCTGAAAATACTGTCTGAGTGCGGTTTGAGCATGCTTCTGATGAGGTGGCTAATGTTTTCCTGAGGGATCTCCTCCCAGACCTGGATTAAAGCATCAGTCATCGCCTGGACAGTCTGTGATGCAAAGTCGTGTTGGTGGATGGAATGAGGCATTATGTCCCAGATATGCTTGATTGGGTTCAAGTTTGCGGAACCGCCAGGTCAGTCCATAGCACCAATGCCTTTATCATGCAGGAACTGCTGACACACTTCAACCACATGAGGCCTAGCATTGTCATGCATCAGAAGGAACCCAGGGCCATCCGCTCCTGTATATGGTCTCAGAATGGGTCAGATAATATCATCCGTGTACCTAATGGCAGTCAGGGTGCCTCTGACTAGCACATGAAGGGCTGTGTGGCCCTTCAAAGAAATGCCGCCCCACACCATTACTGACCTGCTGCCAAACCGGTCATGCTGGGGGATGTTGAGGGCAGCAGAATGTTCTCCATGATGTCTCCAAACTCTGTCACGTCTGTCAATGTGCTCAGTAACATAGTAACATAGTAACATAGTTAGTAAGGCCGAAAAAAGACATTTGTCCATCCAGTTCAGCCTATATTCCATCATAATAAATCCCCAGATCTACGTCCTCCTACAGAACCTGATTGTATGATACAATATTGTTCTGCTCCAGGAAGACATCCAGGCCTCTCTTGAACCCCTCGACTGAGTTCGCCATCACCACCTCCTCAGGCAAGCAATTCCAGATTCTCACTGCCCTAACAGTAAAGAATCCTCTTCTATGTTGGTGGAAAAACCTTCTCTCCTCCAGACGCAAAGAATGCCCCCTTGTGCCCGTCACCTTCCTTGGTATAAACAAGTTCAGTGTGAACTTGATCTCATCCGTTAAGCACACAGCACGCCAATGGCAAATCTGACAATCTTGGTGCTCTCGGGCAAATGGCAATCGCCCTGCACGGTGTTGGGTTGTAAGCACAACACCCGCTTGTGGACGTCAGGGCCTTCATACAACCCTCATGGAGTCTGTTTCTGACAGTTTGATCAGACACATGGATGTTAAGGTATGTTCAGACTATTACCACCATCTTTAAAATAGTAAAAAAGTGTATACATTTTTTATTGTAACAATTATTTTTATTAACTGTAAATCACACAGCCAGACAGAAAATAATTGTAATCCAGACCCTAACTGTTAAAGGCATTGTGGTTCATGAATCAGGATTGATAAGCATTTTCATAGCATTGCTCATCATGTATCTACAATTCCAGGCATAAGTATATTGTTTTATAATAGAAGACATCCATAAATCTATACAATGTTTTCAAAGTACTATCACTGAGTCACAAACATACGTTTAAAGACGAGTCATAGTTATGCCACAATAACAAAGTAATAATAATCTTTATTTTTCTATAGCGCTAACATATTCTGCAGCGCTTCACAGTTTTTTGCACACATTATCATTGCTGTCCATGTTGGGGCTCACAATCTAAATTCCCTATCAGTATGTCTTTGGAATGTGGGAGGAAACTGGAGTAAGCGGAGGAAACCCACGCAAACACGGAGAGAACATACAAACTCTTTGCAGATGTTGTTCTTGGTGAGGTTTGAACCCAGGACTCCAGCGCTGCAAGGCTGCTGTGCTAACCACTGCGCCACCGTGCTGCCCAAATGCTCAAGTATTTGTTGACATGCCTCAGGGATCATAATCACATTGAGCAGCCATATATAAATACATTTGGAACCAATGACCATACAGCCCATGTGCCATAATGACTTGAACCACACTGCCCAGTACCCCAATGGTGTCACCTGTCTTGGTAGGTGTATTTGAGGTAAGAAAATGTGCCTTATCTTGTCGGCGTGCATGATGGAATGCCTCACGGAGAACACGGTCTGTGTCATTCCAAATGTGCAACATAAGAGAGAACATTTTACTTATGACATATGAGTGTTTTGTTTCTGACATCAGCTGCAGCATAGCAGTTCTGTAAAATACGCTTTCATCTGGCTTTATGTGTCACCACATATTCTTCCAGTTATCCATACAGGCATCTGATCCTTCTTCACCATTTGACACCGCTCCTTTATTACCTTTGACACGAAGAGTGTGACTTGGTCTATAAGGATTTCCTTTGGAATCCCCATTTGAGAAAACAAAAAATGACTTGCGATACGAGCGATTATTTTGGATTTGGTATTTCTTAGGGGAACCGCATCCGAATAGTGCATGACCTAATCTATTATGAACTGGTGCCCCCGAGCTGATTTTAGAATTGGCCCACCAGATCCATCCCAATCCCCTTAATATGTATTTCAATGATTGGGAGAGGAACTGGCAGGGTGCAAAAATGTGTCATGAGTCACCCCGAGGGCTAGGGGTTACTCGGTACCGGGTCCTGCTGTTCACAGGGGATGTCACGGTGGCTGCGACCCTGTTCGTGGCCCTGGGCGCCCATGTAAAAGGGGAAGGTCTTTAAAGGGATAAAGTTTAGGTTCTTGACGCCACCTGTGGTGTTCGGTCAGGGTGACCGATGCTGCTTTAAGAGGTCCGCTGGGGTGATGTTATGGCAGGTAGATGGTATACCTTCCCACAGGTGAAGCTTCCCGGTGTGTAGATGGTAGGTGGTGAATGGCGCGGAGAAGAACGAGGACACAAGGTTGCAGTCTCTTTACCTTTACTGAAGGCTTCAGCGTCCACAGTCCAGAGCACCAGATCACAAGGCAGGCAGAGACGTCCGGGCAGTCTAGAGACAAGCAAGTTCCCCTGGGTAAGTCAGGTGGGAGCCTACC
This sequence comes from Ranitomeya imitator, assembly GCF_032444005.1. Lineage (NCBI taxonomy): Eukaryota > Metazoa > Chordata > Amphibia > Anura > Dendrobatidae > Ranitomeya > Ranitomeya imitator. The sequence goes on from NC_091283.1 coordinate 395,418,066, forward strand.
ACTCTGCGCTTTCTGTCTCTAAGTCCCTGTTGCCACTAAGTGTCTCAACAAGGTCTTTAATCATTCTGCTGTCCTAGGACAGGTACCTGTATGGCAGGCAGCTCAGGCCGTGTGAACTGGGGTCTGTTTTCGGTGACTCCAGGCTCCTAGGTGCTGCTGTGCCACAGGTAATTATGGGCAAAGTCCTTGTAGAACAATACCCTCCGGTTCTGCTCTGTGTTTTATAATCCACAAAAGCCTCGGGCTCCCGGTACCCGGATTCTTGCGCTGATACTCTTCAGAGGCCTGCTCATGGCCTCCTGGAGCTCTCTATTTCCTCTGTGCTCCACTCCTGTCTGTCCTCGCACACAGACTTCTGCTACAAACTGAGCTCTCTCTGCCTCCAAACCAGGATCTTTATTGAGGGAAGCTGCCCTAAAACAGGGCTTGGAGCTCCCCCTCCTGGCCTGGAAGTGGAAGGTGTTGTGTGTGTAAACCTACCAAAGGAAACCTGACTTGTCTCCAGACATAGCATTATCCTCCCCGTGAGGAAGGCAGCACTATTGTGGTACCCGAACTCCTGGGGTGCCACATGTCACAGGCGCAGTTATTTGGCATACGAGGCAGGACTTAAAATAATGCTCATTCTCCTTGTACGTCCCCATTCAGAAGAACCTCTAAAGAATCCTGTCCTGGGTTTTCTCAGTGACCAAGTGTCCCCCTAGAATATGACTATGAGCCATATCAAGCGCCAATAGGTCTTAGGGACCAACAATTGCTCAATGATTTCCAAATCTTTCTTGTTCATTGTATGCAAAAACTCATTATTCATAGCAAAGTTGAGAAAACGTTGGTCAGCTTCTGGTTATTGGGAAACTCCATTAACGAGGACGACAACAGTCTCCCTTGCATATCTAAGGGTCTCATCATTCAATTGAGTGACACCAAACTTATCTCCTGTTTCCTCCACCTCAAGTATTACTGGGGAATCACGGAGAATTTTGTCTTCTCCAGTGAAGAACTGCAATGGAGAGTCCTCTCCCTCTTTCCTTGGGCCAGTACAGAGACTTCCCTCAGTGTCCGTACCTTTCCCCCATTACTTCCAAGACCAGGGAAAATCGTGGCCCAAGATTACGTTATGCATAAGGGTTTTAGTGCCCCCACTTTGTAGTCAAATATCCCATATAATGTGTCTATTTTCGTGAGGGCCACAGGATACATTCTGGTGTCATGGATACACAACACACTTATGAACCTGTCTGGTATATGACCCCTGGTATGAGGCTGTCATGTACTATTGTCACAAGACTACCTGAGTCTAGTGGGAAGATGACAGGACAACCATTGTGCTTTATTTTACACACTTATGGCTCAGTTTCTAGTCCAGGTGTGGCCACACAGGTAGGAGCTGCAAACAGGGACTGGTGCCGGCTTGCACCACATTCCAAAGTCTCTGGGCTTAATGGGCACAGAGCTATAACATGACCGAACTCCTGACACCTCAAGCACTTTACCAGCCCGAGTTTTCTAAACATAGAGTTCCTACCAAGGCCGGAGTTTTTCTTGGGACTCCCTTCCACAACTCCTTGGATGGTGGGATGTTTGTGACTGATAGTGGCTCGACAACTTCCTTCGGGTAATGGGTTGGGAGCAGCATCCTGGAGATTTTCTTCCTAAGGGTACCGTCACACAGTGCAATTTTGATCGCTACGACGGCACGATTCGTGACGTTCGAGCGATATAGTTACGATATCGCAGTGTCTGACACGCTCCTGCGATCAGGGACCCCGCTGAGAATCGTACGTCGTAGCAGATCGTTTGAAACTTTCTTTCGTCGTCTAGTGTCCCGCTGTGGCGGCATGATCGCATGGTGTAACATATATCATATACGATGTGCGCATAGTAACCAACGGCTTCTACATCGCACATATGTCATGAAATTATCGCTCCAGCGTCGTAGATTGCAAAGTGTGACAGCAGTCTACGACGCTGGAGCGATATTGTTACGATGCTGGAGCGTCACGGATCGTACCGTTGTAGCGATGAAAATTGCACTGTGTGACGGTACCCTTAATGACAAATCTTATCTTAATGACAAATCATCTAACTCCACTAGATGATCTGTACTCTGAGGATCACCATGGCTGACCCCAAGGTGCAGTTTACTGGGAAGCTCCCGGGAATAAAGGTCGACAACCACCCACTCCATGATCATGCATACATTGGGTTCCAGCCAATTCTTTACCAGATGAAAGAAATCAAACATTTGGGTACTGGAAGATCTGTCTGACTGGTATTTCCAGGTCAGACTCATTTAGCACTGCAGCACTGATCCCTAGGTGAGCAAGAATCTCAGCTTTCAGTTTAGCATAGTCTCCCACATCTTTCTCAGTAAGGTCATGGTAGGCTTTTTGAGACTCTCCTATCAAGTAGAGCGCAAGTAAATTCACCTACTCTTCCATGGGGAGCTGCTCCTTTTGGGCCACCCGTACAAAGATAATGAGGGAAGTCTCCATATCATCATCTGAAGTCATTTTTTTTTATAGGGAGTATTGTACCACCTTCCTGGCACTTCATGACATGGAGCCACTAGCAGGCATCGTCTCAGCACGCCACAGGCACCTCTCAGCAATTCCATCTGCTCCAACATTGCCATTGCCCTTAACCTCCATGCCTGCATTCTCCACTATATTGTAATGGTCTAGGGGCATTGTAGGGCGGCATGGCAGTGACCTAGGTGTACACAGTCTTTATAAGGATAACGTGTGGCTTTATCTTCAGCCAAAGTGTAGCAAGCAACAAAGCAACCAAAAAACAACAAACTTGCCCTGGTAGGAACTACCTAATACATCATACCTCTGATTCATGCTACCAGGGATGTATGTGGGCTTAGTTCTCCACCAACTCAGCATTTAGCACATTTAACCATTTTGCATATCCTTCTCAGAAATACAACATATCAGTTTAAAGGCTCTCTCTCAAGCTGTTTTCCAACCTTTTCAGTGTCTATAATGAGGTGACCTCTATCAGATGAGCTGAATAAGCCTCAAGCCTTGTACAGGAACTGGAGTGGGAGTGATGAGTCCCACCCCACGATCTCCTCATCACTACAATAAAATCTGGCTGGGACTACAATAAATAAAACGGCTCAGCTCCGAAGCTGCTGCACCAATCAGTACTGTGAGAAAAGAAAAAAAACTTGTTCCAGCTTCATATTCGTAAAATTTAAATTTGATACTTTATTGATCCATTAAAAGCAGTAGATGTATAGCTCTCCAAATGCACAATGGGAAAAAAGAGTGACGTGTTTCGATTACTGAAGAAATGTGTCGCTCTTTTTTCCAGTTGTGCATTTGGAGAGCTATACATCTACTGCTTTTAATGGATCAATAAAGTATCAAGTTTGAATTTTACGAATATGGAGCTGCAACAAGTTTTTTTTTTTTTTCTTTTTTCACATGTGACTACGTCCATCAATGCGGAGTTCCGTGCACCTGTGATAGCTGTTTGGTGTGCTGGCTTTATTTGTTTGTCTACCAATCAGTACTACCCGGTTTTATTATCTAGTCCAGCTTAACTTTTTAAGAGAAGATATACACTCCATGTCCTACCTTTTGGCCTGCTATATATAAATATATTTATATATATGTAATATATATATAATATATATTTCTAATTATATCCTAATTTTTTACATTCGGCAGCATGGCTTCTGGGGGGTGTGGCAAATGTTCATAACCTTTTTTTACCAACTGTGAATTTTGGTTGAGTTGTCCAGAAAAAAATGTAATGATAGGTTGGCAGCCCTAAATGTAGAATTAACTTCTGTCAGTGTTTCCTCTCTGCCGTGTGGTCTAGATGGTCTCAAAGTTATTTAAGCAACTGAAATCTTGCTGTCCACTGCCAGTTATAATCTGGTTTGTTTCTGTGAAATTTGTGTGCCTTTCTATTCTCCCAGTGGACATTCCTGATTTTTTTTTTTACCTCAGTTCACTTTTTTGCAATTCTTTTCGATTTTGTCTCCATACCGACATCCTCATTCTGATCTGGCTCCCTTACTAATCTCTTGCATCTGGTTTGCTTCTCCAGATAGCAGCTCTTCCAAGAAAGCAATTCAGTTGACCCAATTGTAAGACCAGTTCCGTGTACAGGAGTTAAATAAAGGGTGAAGGCCAGAGTTATCCTGAAATGTGCTAGATGAAATGGCTAGCGCCAAGTCTGTCCGATGTAGCTTTTTTGAGCCTGGGGCCTCAATCGGACATATGAATGTGTTCATGACCAGTCTGTGCTTTTCCCATGTGCTTTGCTCTGTGCTAGAGTACTTGTACCTGGCAGAGCGTGCATAACATGGAAAACTTATTACTGGTCACTTTTAGGAGTCTCTTCTGAAAATGTAACTAGAAATTATTGGTGACAAACAGTGAAACGTGGACCAATGGAGACGATAAAATAGAGAAATAAAAATTTGAAGGAGTACAACTTGGTGGCCTAATACCATAAACTCAGACACTATTTTGTAGTCTGCGATCTTAGTCTGTCGATAATTGAATTCCATTACAGTTTCTATTGGAATGTTATAAAGTATATAACAAAATAAATATTAATATAATTTAAATGCTGTGATATATAAAAATAATTAAATCAGTTTTATATTTGGCAGGTGACTCTACCAGAAGCACCGAAGGACATGTGATATTCTCAGATTTTGCAGCTGATAATCATAGTAGCACATCTGATACATGTGAAGAACCTGTAATTTTCGGAGATACAACTCAAGCTCATCTAAGAAAAAATCTAACACCTGATCATTTTCATCAGGTTCTCTCTTCTGCTCCAAATATGCAAAATGAAAGTCAGAGAAGTGCTGTTAAAAACGAAGTAGCTAACATGGGGGAGAAATCATTTTTATGTTCAGAATGTGGTAAATATTACAGTAGCAAATCCAGCCTTGTTACACATCAGAGAATTCACACAGGGGAGAAGCCATATTCATGTTCAGAATGTGGTAAGTGTTTTACCGAAAAATCATATCTTGTTGTCCATCAGAGAATTCACACAGGGGAAAAGCCATTTTCATGCTCAGAATGTGGGAGATGTTTTAACCGCAAAGCATTTCTTGTTAGCCATCTGAGAATTCACACAGGAGATAAGCCATTTTCATGTTCAGAATGTGGGAAACGTTATAGTCAGAAAGGTAAACTGGTAATACATCAGAGAAATCACACAGGAGAAAAGCCATTTTCATGTTCAGAATGTGGGAAATGTTTTAACCGTAAAGCAAATCTTGTTACACATCTGAGAATTCACACAGGAGATAAGCCATTTTCATGTTCAGAATGTGGGAAAAGTTATAGTATGAAAGCCAGCCTTGAAATACATAAGAGAGTTCACACAGGTGAGAAGCCATTTTCATGTTTAGAATGTGGGAAAAGTTATAGTGAGAAAGGTAAACTGGTAATACATCAGAGAAGTCACACAGGGGAAAAGCCATTTTCATGCTCAGAATGTGGTAAATGTTTTAGCTTTAAAACAAATCTTGTTAGTCATCTGAAAATTCACACAGGAGATAAGCCATTTTCATGTTCAGAATGTGGGAAATGTTTTACAGAAAAAGCATATCTGGTTAAACATCAGAGAATTCATACAGGTGAAAAGCCCTTTTCATGCTCAGAATGTGGGAAATGTTATAATGAGAAAGGTAAACTTGTAATACATCAGAGAATTCACACAGGAGAGAAGCCATTTTCATGTTCAGAATGTGGGAAACGTTATGGTGAGAAAGGTAAACTTGTAATCCATCAGAGAAGTCACACAGGGGAGAAGCCATTTCCATGCTCAGAATGTGGGAAATGTTTTAATTATAAAACCAATCTTGTTACCCATTTGAAAATTCACACAGGAGATAAGCCATTTTCATGTTCAGAATGTGGGAAATGTTTTACAGAAAAATCATATCTGATTAAACATCAGAGACTTCATACAGGGGAACAACCATTTTCATGCTCAGTATGTGGGAAATGTTACAGTGAGAAAGGTAAACTTGAAACACATCAGAGAGTTCACACAGAAGAGAAGCCATTTTCATGCTCCGAATGTGAAAAATATTTTAAATACAAATCAGATCTTGTTAAACATCAAAAAATTCATTCAAGGGAGAAGTCATTTTCATGCTTAGAATGTGGGAAATGTTTTACAGAAAAATCATATCTGGTTAAACATCAAAGAATTCACACAGGGGAGAGGCCATATCCATGTTTAACTTGTGGGAAATGTTTTGGACTTAAATCACATTTAGTCACACATCAGAGAATTCACACAGGGGAGAAACCATTTTCATGTTCAGAATGCGGGAAAAATTTTAGGACTAAATCAGAACTTTCTATCCATCAAAGAACTCACACAGGGGAGAAACCATTTCCATGTTCAAATTGTGGGAAATGTTTTAGTCGTAAATCAAAACTTGTTACACATCAGAAAATTCACACAGGGGAGAAACCATATTCATGTTCAGAATGTGGGAAATGTTATAGGGATAAATCAGAACTTTATATACATCAAAGAACTCACACAGGGGAGAGGCCATTTTCATGTTCAGAATGTGGGAAATGTTTTTATCGGAAATCAATTCTTGTCAAACATAAGAGAATTCACACAGGGAAGTAGCCTTTTTTAATTGTTTTATTGACAGCATGTATCAGAAAAGCATACAAGTTATGTAAAGTCACTCATCTACAAAAAAGGAAAGCAATTTAGTGCACTAAATGATTATTAAAAATGTATACAATTACCAGTGAACATTTGTTATTAAAAGCTGGTAAGTATAAAATGATATTCCTGTATTTCAGCAAATTATGTATTTTATATTTGTAGAACTACTGTATAAAAGTGTTTGTTTACTTCTTCCATCCTTTTTGACATTGTCCATGGAGAGATGATGCTATACAAGATCAGAACAGTTGCCAAGTAAACCGTTCAATGCCCGCTTCTCTCATCCAATTATGAATATAATGCAATAATACTTTATTTTTATTTATTATAAATTATGCAGTGGTACTGTATTAACCAGAAAAATCAATGAGCCTTTGTGCCCTGAAAGCTTTCAAATATAATTTTTCTAGTTAGCCAATAAATATATCACTCATAAAATTAATTTTCCTTTTTTAGACCTAAAAGTATTTACATTGTTTTAATATTGTGCTAATCAACAGTACCGACAAATAAACGTTTATATTTGTGCTTTTGATTGCTTTGATATTTCATATAAGGCCAGGGTCACACTTGTGAGAAACTCGCACGAGTCTTGCATCTCAATACCCGGCACTGCCGCCGGGACTCGGGACCCCTGCCTAAGTTTGGAGATTTTGTAGGAATTTGATCTTCATGATGATGTCCTGCAGTTTGGTTTAATCATTCCTCATTCTTTTATATTAGGTGGTATCTTCCGCCTTGTTTTCTAGGAATGTTATATTCCCTTCTCAACATTGAAATTACAACACCAAGAGGGACAACATCTAAAGTTATGCAAATTGAGGGAGTAGCAGGTGTCACTTAACCCCTTCACCCCGAACTCTGTTTTCACTTTACTGACCAGGCCAATTTTTACAATTCTGACCACTGTCCATTTGGGGGGGTCACAATTCTGGAAGACTTCAACGGATCCCAGTGCTTCTGAGATTTTCTCGTGACATATTGTACTTTAGTAGTGGTAAAATGTCTTTGATATGACTTGCGTTTGCCAAAAATATGGAACTTTGGCGAAAATGTAGCAATTTTGCCAACTTTTAATTTTTATGCCCTTAAATCAGAGTCATATCGCACAAAGTAGTTAATAAATAACATTTACCACATGTCTACTTTACATCAGCACAATTTTTTAAAGATAATTTTTTTTTGTTAAAAAGTTAAAAGGGTTAAAATTTGACCAATGATTTCTTATTTTTACAGCAAAATTTGCAAAACCATTTTTTCTAGGGACCTCATTACATTTGAAGTGACTTTGAAGGGGCTATATAGCAGAAAATACTGAAAAGTGACACCATTTTAAAATATGCACCCCTCAAGGTACTCAAAACCACATTCAAGAAGTTTATCAACCCTTCAGGTGCTTCCCAGGAATTTTTGGAATGCTGAAAGAAAAAATAAACATTTACTTTTCTTTCACAAAAATTTTCCTTTAGAACAATTTTTTTTTAATTTCGCAAGAGTAACAGAGAAAATGGACCATACAATTTCTTGCGCAATTTCACCTGAGCATGCTGATACCCCATATATTGGGGAAATCTACTGTTTAGGCACACGGCAGGGCTCAGAAAGGAAGGAGTGCCATTTCACTTTTTGAATGTAAAATTTACTGGCATAATTAGCGGACGCCATGTCATGCTTGGAAGCCCCTGATGTGCCTAAACAGTGGAAACCCCCAAACAAGTGACACCATTTTGGAAACTAGATCCCTTAGGGAACTTATCTAGATGTGTATTGAGCACATTGAACCCACAGGTGCTTCACAGAAGTTTATAATGTTAAGCCATGAAAAAAAATCACATTTTTCCCAGATAGGTCTTTATTAGATCCAAATTTTGCATTTCCGTAAGGGTAACAGGAGAAATTGCTCCAAAGAATTTGTTGTGCAATTTTTCCTCTGTTTGCCGATACCCAATATGTGGAATAAATCAACTGATTGGGCGCACGGCAGGGCTTGGAAGTAGAAGGAGTGTCACTTGACTTTTTGAAAGCAAAATTTGCTGAAATGATTAGTGGACGCCATGTCACGTTTGGAGAGCCCTTGATGTGGCTAAACAGTGGAAATCCCCCACAAATGACACCATAGTGGAAACTAGACCCCTTTCGAAACTTATATAGATGTATATTGAGCACCTTGAACCCACAGTGCTTCACAAAAGTTTATAACGTAGAGGCTAGAGTTGAGTGAATTTGATCGGGTCTCTGCTTATTTGGCAAGCTATAGCACTTTCTGAATCAGCTGCAGAGGGAACCCGGCTTCCTGGATCGCGCTGGCTAATCAGCTGTTCGGCTCTGCAGCTGCATGTGTCGCGGCTGTGTGACAGGCAAGACCCATGCATGGAAAGCCCAACAAACAGCTTTCCGAAGCAGTGTCCCGAGCAAATTCGCTCAACTCTAGTAGAGATGTGGAAATAAAAAAATCACATATTTTTCCCAAATAGATCATTTTTAGCTTGATATTTTGCATTTTCATACAGGTAACAGGAGAAATTGCTCCATGCAATTTGTTGCACAGTTTCTTCTGAGTACGCTGATACTACATATGTGGGGAAATACTACTGTTTACGCATGGCAGGGCTTGGGGGATGGAGCGCATTTGACTTTTTGAATACAAAATTTGATGGAATAATTTAGGGATGTCATATCGCATTTGGAGAGCCTAAACAGTGGAAACCTCCCACAAATAACACCATTTTAGAAACTAAACCCCTTTGGGAACTTATCTAGATGTGTATTGAGCACCTTGAACCCACAAGTGCCTCACAGAAGTTTATAACGTTAAGCCGTGAAAATGAAAAAAATTACATTTTTCACACAAAAATCTTCTTTATCTACAAGAGCAAAAGGAGAAAATGGACCCCAAAGTTTGTTGTGCAATTTCTCCTGAGTTCACCAGTTACCTCATATGTGGTTGCAAACTATTTTTGAGGCACAGTGCAAAGCTCAGAACAGAAGTAGCGCCATATTACAGTGCAGATTTTGCTGCACTTATTTGAGGGTGCCATGTTACATTGGCAGAGCCCCTGAGCAACAGAACAACAGAATCCCCCATAAGTGACCAAATTTTACCAATTAAACCTCTCAATGAATTCACCTAGGGGTACAGTGATTATATTGACACCACAGGTGTGTCACAAACTTTTATACCATTGGGCAGTGAAGAAAAATAATTTACATTTTTACCACCAATATTGTGTGTTAGCCCCAAGTTTTACATTTTCATACTGGGAAATGGGTAAAAATGGCACCAAAATGTGTCCCACAATTTCTGCTGAATGTAGAAATACCCCATATGTGCATGTACAGTACTGCTTAGCCATACGGAGAGACTCGGGAGAAACGGAGAGCTATTTGCCTCCTGGAGCACAGATTTTCCTAGACTAGTTTGTGGATTCCATATAAAGAGCCCCTAAGTGCTAGAAAAACTGAAATTCTAACCCTTTGGCAGTGGATGTTGCTGAGTGAAAATAGCAAACTGCCATTGTAGTGACCAGTACATTGCAGTAACCAGTACATTATGCTCAGCCCATAGTTCTGGAGACACACATCTGTAAATTAGGCGGGCTCTCAACACTGCAGAAATGCCAAACATATGGGCACTAAATGTGGTTTAGGCACACTGGCTCAGAAGGGAAGGGGCATTTGGATCTGGGAACAGAGAATTTGCTGAATTATTTTGGGAAGCGAATAGCCATTTACCTTTTCCAGAACCTTTGTGCTACCAGTAATGTGGAAGCCCCCTATATTTCTGTTAACAGATGACAGACCTGAGTGGGGATTTTTTTCTTTTTTGTGTGGATTGAGTTTTTATGGTTGGCTGACGTCAGACTAAAAGACGCTTTTTCTTGCGAAAAGTAGTGTTTGCATCACCATATTTTGAGAGCTATAATTTTTCAATATTTTGGCCGACCGAGACATGTGAGGGCTTGTTTTTTGCAGGACAAGCTGACTTTTTTATTTTTACCATTTTTGGGCACATTACATTTTTTTATTTCTTTTTATTCTGATTTTTGAGAGACAGAATTAACAAAAACCGTCTATTCATAAATTGCTTTTTGTGTTTTGTTTTTTATACCGTTCCGCATGTGGTAAAATTGATAAGGAAGCTTTATTCTTCGGATCAGTACAATTACAGCGATACCTCATTTATATATATTTTTTTTATGTTTTGGTGCTTTTACACAATAAAAACTATTTCATAGAAAAAAATATTTTTGCTTTGCTTTATTTTGAAAGCTATAACTTTTTTCTGCTGATGGAGCTGTATGGCAGCTTGTTTTTTGTGTGACAAGATGACATTTTCAGAGTTGCCATTTTTATTTACATTTGTCTTTTTGATCGCATTTTATTGCACTTTTGTTTGTTTGCGGTATGATGATAAAGCATTGTTTTTTTACGGTATACACTGAAGTGGTTAACTAGTAAGATAGTTTAATAAAGTGGGTCATTACGGATGCAGCGATACCAAATGTGTACTTTTATTGTTTATTTACATAAATAAATGTATTTATTGGAAAAATGTTTATTTTTTTCTATATTTAGGAATTTTTTAAACAGATAACTTTACTGGTTTCTTCTCTCAGCACATCCATATCTTTTGCAGCATCAACATAAGATTCCTTACAGCACATTTCCTTCACTTTACCTCTGCTTTTCAATGTGTACCTGGAACGTCCCATCCCACTCGGTATCGCAGCGTTCTCCCTGTCCAGCCTGACTACCTTTAGGAGTTCCCTTGTCCGTTTTGCAAAGGCATAAGGGCATTAGCCCAAGTAGCAAGCTGCCACATTTTTGAGCAACCTGCAGTACTGTCCTGCTGTGACTCTTGCAGTAGCTCCTGCTCTCACTACCACTGTCCCTTCTAAATTTTTGGTGAAGAATCAACAACAAGTGGAACACAATTGTGAAGTTGAACAAAATGTATTGGTTATTTTAAATTTTTGTGGAAATTCAAAAACTGAAACGTGGGGCGTGCAATATTATTCGGCCCCATTCACTTAATACTTTGTTGCTCCACCTTTTGCTGCGATTACAGCTGCAAGTCGCTTGGGGTATGTCTCTATCAGTTTTGTACATCGAAAGACTGAAATTCTTGCCCATTCTTCCTTGGTAAACAGCTCGAGCTCAGTGAGGTTTGATGGAGATTGTGAACGGCAGTTTTCAGCTCTTTCCACAGATTCTCGATTGGATTGACATCTGGACTTTGACTTGGCCATTCTAACACCTGGATACATTTATTTGTGAACCATTCCATTGTAGATTTTGCTTTATGTTTGGGATCGTTGTCTTGTTGGAAAACAAATCTCCGTCCCAGTCTCAGGTCTTTTGCAGACTCCAACAGGTTTACTTCAAGAATGGTCCTGTATTTGGCTCTATCCATCTTCCCATCAATTTTAGCCATCTTCCCTGTCCCTGCTGAAGAAAAGCAGGCCCAAACCATGATGCTGCCACCACCATGTTTGATAGTGGCAATGGTGTGTTCAGGGTGATGAGCTTCGATTTTGGTTTCATCTGACCAGAGCACCTTCCTCCACGTGTTTGTTGTGTCTCCCATGTGGCTTGTTGTAAACTTTAAACAACACTTTTTATGGATATCTTTGAGAAGTGGCTTTCTTCTTGCCAGATTTGTGCAGTGTATGACTGATTGTTGTCCTACAGACATTCTGTCCCACCTCAGCTGTAGATCTCTGCAGTTCATCGAGAGTGATCATGGGCCTCTTGGCTGCATCTCTGTTCAGTCTTCTCCTTGTTTGAGATGAAAGTTTAGAGGGACGGCTGGGTCTTGGCAGATTTGCAGTGGTATGATACTCCTTCCATTTCAATATGATCACTTGCACAGTGCTCCTTGGGATGTTCAAAGTTTTGGAAATCATTTTGTATCCAAATCCGGTTTTAAACTTCACAACAGTATCACGGACCTGCCTGTTGTGTTCCTTGATCTTCATGATGCTCTCTGTGCTTCAAACAGAACCCTGAGACTATCACAGAGCAGGTGCATTTATACGGAGACTTGATTACACACAGGTGGATTATATTTATCATCATTAGGCATTTAGGACAACATTGGATCATCCAGAGATCCACAATGAACTTCAAGAGTTAGTTTGCTGCACTGAAAGTAAAGGGGCCGAATAATATTGAACGCCCCACTTTTCAGTTTTTGAATTTCCACAAAAATTTAAAAAAAAACAATAAATTTTGTTCAACTTCACAATTGTGTTCCACTTGTTGTTGATTCTTCACCAAAAATTTACAATTGCTATCTTTATGTTTGAAGCATGATATATGGGAAAAGGTTGAAAAGTTCCAGGGAGCGGAATACTTTCGCAAGGCACTGTAGAAATCTATGCATCCCTAATAGGAGAAAAGTAGTACTTGGCTAGTCAATTAAACGCGTCTCACCTCTGCGGCTCATCAGGAGGCCTGATGCCATATAGTGCACCTCGATAGAAGGTGATGTGCCAAGTACTACATTTCTCCTATTAGGCATGCATAGATTTCACTTTAAGAAAATAAAAGTTATCTTTTTATTAGGGTTTTTTCATGATTTAGTGTCTCTATTGATACCTTTGGTTCAATACCTAATTTAAATTAATTGTCATAGCTATGGGGGTCTTGATTTACTCATTATCATATTTGCTGTATATAATAATAAAGTGGCGGTATTGGTCTGGATTAACTCTTATAGTGGTTACCCTCACATGATACTATTTTCTGATATACTATGGGTCTGCAAATCCTTTTCATTGTATTAGGGCAGTCCCAAACGTCCAGATAATTCCGGTACCGGAAAAATCGGTACCGGAATTATCCGTGTTCGTGTGCTCGTGTATTTCTGTGGCACATCAGTGTGGCACACGTGTGCCGCCCGGGTACCACACGCACTGTGCAGGAGACAGCGCTAGAGATAAGCGCTGTCCCCTGCATCTGGTGCTGAAGCTGCTATTCATATCTTCTCTGCAGCAGCGTTTGCTGTAGAGAAGATATGAAAAATCCTTTTTTTTGTTGTTTCTCGTGTTTAAAATAAAGATCCCTGTCCCCACCCCCCTCCCACCTCCTGTGCGCCCGCCCGCTGATATTAAAATACTCCCACGTGACCGCATACAGAAGAAGCTGCGGCCAGGACAGGACACTGCGAGGGAGCCGGGTGCGTATTTTAATAACAGCGGGCGGGCGCACAGGGGGAGGGAGGGGGGTGGGGACAGGGATCTTTATTTTAAACACGAGAAACAAAAAAAAAAAGGATTTTTCATATCTTCTCTACAGCAAACGCTGCTGCAGAGAAGATATGAATCGCTGCTTCAGCCCCATGTGGGAGGGACAGCGCGTACTGTAGCGCTGTCTCCTGCACGGCACACGGACAATGTCCGTGTGCGGTATGTATTTTACACGGACCCATTGACTTTAATGGGTCCGTGTAATCCGTGCGCTCCCACGAACACTGACATGTCTCCGTGTTTTGCACACGGACACACGGTCCGTGAAAACACGCTGACATGTGCAGAGACACATTGATTTCAATGTGTCTACATGAGTCATTGTCTCCGGTACATGAGGAAACTGTCACCTCATGTACTGGAGCCACTGACGTGTGAAACCGGCCTTACAAGAAGGATTACATATCTGAAAGTTTTCCTAAGGGTCATATTAGACCCTTCTCTTTGCTCATAGTGGAGGGGTTTTTTATTAAGAAGAAAAATGGGGACCTGTGTTGCTTGTTAGATTTTTGTCTGTTAAACCGGATTACTATCAAAGACCTTCAGCTGTCAGCTTTATCAGGGCTGGTTATAAAGAATAGATGGGTCCTTATGCCGTTTTTTTTTAATTATTTAAGTAAATAATTTAAAAAAAACAATGTGGGGTCATCCTAATTTTTGGCATTCAGACAATGTAAAGCTGGCATTCTCAGGTTGGTAAGGGGTCATGGATATTGGCCCCACAGCCTAAAAATAGCAGCCTGCAGCCACCCCAGAAAAGGCACATTTATTAGATGTGTCAATTCTGGCACTTTGCCCGACTCTTCCCACTTGCCCCGTGAGTACGAAACCACAATACTTGCGTAACAATAATGATAATAATGATAGTGAGAACAATGATTTACTATATATGTTATTATGTATATTATTTTATAATATAACAGAGTAGTAGAATAAATACACCAAGAATGTGCTAAAAACAAGTGGGAACCACTCAGTAACAAGAAGAACCCGAACCAGAGAGAGGACGGAAAGGCCAGACAAAGATCAGTATAGTATTGATTCAATTTTATTATCAGATAATAGGCAATATACAAAAATGTTAAAAAGTATTAAAAATGTGCACACCAGACTATATAATGATCAATAGTTGCCCCCACCCCCCTCTATCTCTTTAGATAAAGGTCTATAACAAAGTCCTGCTGTATAGATGAAAAAATATATAAGAAGGTATAAAATTCTATGGCAGTTAGGTTTATATTTACCATGCAACAGAAACAATAAAGTGTTAAGAGAAACCAAAACTGATTGTAATATGTGCAAAAATTGGTGCAAAGATAAAACAGTTTTAGATCACTAATAAAAATTGTTATAAAACAGGTACCGTAGTACCCTAAATGTGAAGTGCAGTGATAGACAAATAATGCCAAAGGGTAAAAAGTGCTCAAGAGGGTTGCAATAGGTAAATGGACCTTACCTCAATATGCAGGATACAGCAGGGGGATTTGCTTCTGTGTGGGCACGTGCGCCCCGACACGCGGTTCGGTTAGACTTCCTTCGTCAGGGGTAGTGAAGCCACCCCATGGCGGTGTCAAGGCTCATATTTGTGGGGTTGATATCACTATTGTATTTTTTTGTGACATCAAGTCTAGAAGTTAGTAATGCATAGGCATCTACAGTACACCTATCCATTACTAACCCTATAGTCTTATTTTCATAGTCTTATTGTCAGTAAAAAAACGCCGAGAATAAAGCCCTTTATTTAAAAAAAAAAATACACACTGTTTTGCAAATATATTTAAAAATAACAAACACTATCATATACTTGGCATGAGTGGGGAAAATAAGTATTTGATACACTGACAATTTTGCAAGTTTTCCCACCTACAAAGAATGGAGAAGTCTGTAATTTTTATCATACAGTAAGTACACCTCATCTGTGAGAGACAGAATCTAAAAATTAAAAAAAAAAAAAAAAAAACAGAAAATCACATTGTATGCTGTGTAAATAATTCAGGTCTAGGGAACAGGCGAGCCAGTCCATAGCTTCAATGCCTTCATCTTGCAGGAACTGCTGACACACCCCAGCCACGTGAGGTCTGGCATTGTCCTGCATTAGGAGGAACCCAGGGCCAATCACACCAGCATATGGTCTCACAAGGGGTCTGAGGATTTAATCTCGGTACCTAATGGCAGTCAGGCTACCTCTGGCGAGCATATGAAGGGCTGTGTGGCCCTCCAAAGAAATTCCACCCCACACCATTACTGACCCACTGCAAAACCAGTCATGCTGTAGGATGTTGCAAGCAGCAGATTGCTCTCCACGGCATCTCCAGACTCTGTCACATGTGCTCAGTGTGAACCTGCTTTCATCTGTGAGGAGCACAGGGTGCCAGTGATGAATTTGCCAATCCTGGTGTTCTGTTGGCTGTGAGCACAACCCCCATCTGTGGACATCGGGCACTCAGACCATCCTCATGGAGTCAGTTTATAACCGTTTGTGCAGACATGTACATTTGTGGCCTGCTGGAGGTCATTTTGCAGGGCTCTGGCTGTGCTCCTCCTGTTCCTCCTTGCGCAGAGGCTGAAGAAGCGGTCCTGCTGCTGGGTTGTTGCCCTCCTATGGCCCCTGCCACGTCTCCTGGTGTACTGGCTTGTCTCCTGGTAGTGCCTCCAGCCTCTGGAGACTACACTGACAGACAGCAAACCTTCTTGCCACAGTTCACATTGATGTGCCATCCTGGATGAGCTGCACTACCTGAGCCACTTGTGTGAGTTGTAGAGTCCGTCTCAGGCTACCACGGGTGTGAAAGCACACATTCAAAAGTGACCAAAATATCAGCAAGAAAGCATTAGTACTGAGATGTGGTCTGTGGTCCCCACCTGCAGAACCACTCCTTTATTGAGTGTGTCTTGATAATTGCCAATAATTTCTATCTGTTGTCTATTCCATTTGCATAACAGCATGTGAAATTGATTGTCAAACAGTGTTGCTTCCAAAGTGGACAGTTTGATTTCACAGAAGTTTGATTTACTTGGAGTTATATTCTGTTGTTTAAGTGGTGTTCCCTTTATTTTTTTGAGCAGTGTATATTTGATCACCTACCACCCAGCAAGAATTCTGGCTTTCACAGACCTGTTAGTTTTTCTTTAACCCCTTAATCCCATATGACGTACTATCCCATCGAGGTGGGGTGGGCCTTAATTCCCACCGACGGGATAGTACGTCATAGCGATCGGCCGCGCCGATCGCGGCCGGGTGTCAGCTGACTATCGCAGCTGACATCCGGCACTATGTGCCAGGAGCGGTCACGGACCGCTCCCGGCACATTAACCCCCGGCACACCGTGATCAAACATGATCGCGGTGTGATGGCGGTACAGGGAAGCATCGCGCAGGGAGGGGGCTCCCTGCAAGCTTCCCCGAGACGATTGGTTCAAGGTGATGTGCTCACCTTGTACCGAGCATCTTCTCCCTGCAGTCCCCGGATCCAAAATGGCCGCGGGACTGCATCCGGGTCGCCTGCAGGTGCTGGTAAGCCTGCAGCGATGTCAGTGAGATCGCCGATCTTACAAAGTGCTGTGCAAACTGTAAGATCAGCGATCTGTGATGTCCCCCCCCCCCGGGACAAAGTAAAAAAGTAAGAAAAAAAATTTCCACATGTGTAAAAAAAAAATTACAAAAAATTACTAAATAAATAAATTAAAAAAATATATATTATTCCCATAAATACATTTCTTTATCTAAAAAAAAACAAAAAAAACAATAAAAGTACACATTTAGTATCGCCGCGTCCGTAACGACCCGACCTATAAAACTGGCCCACTAGTTAACCCCTTCAGTGAACACCGTAAGAAAAAAAAAAAATAACCGAGCCAAAAAACAACGCTTTATTATCATACCGCCGAACAAAAAGTGGAATAACACGCGATCAAAAAGACAGATATAAATAACCATGGTACCGCTGAAAACGTCATCTTGTCCCGCAAAAAACGAGCCGCCACAAAGCATAATAAGCAAAAAAATAAAAAAGTTATAGTCCTGAGAATAAAGTGATGCCAAAATAATTATTTTTTCTATAAAATAGTTTTTATGGTATAAAAGCGCCAAAACATAAAAAAAATGATATAAATGAGATATCGCTGTAATCATACTGACCCGACGAATAAAACTGCTTTATCAATTTTACCAAACGCGGAACGGTATAAACGCCTTCCCCAAAAGAAATTCATGAATAGCTGGTTTTTGGTCATTCTGCCTCACAAAAATCGGAATAAAAAGTGATCAAAACTGTCACATGTCCAAAAATGTTACCAATAAAAACGTCAACTCGTCCCACAAAAAACAAGACCTCACACGACTCTGTGGACCAAAATATGGAAAAATTATAGGTCTCAAAATGTGGAGACGCAAAAACTTTTTTGCTATAAAAAATGCGTCTTTTAGTGTGTGACAGCTGCCAATCATAAAAATCTGATATAAAAAACACTATAAAAGTAAATCAAACCCCCCTTCATCACCCCCTTAGTTAGGGAAAAATAATAAAATTAAAAAAATGTATTTATTTCCATTTTCCCATCAGGGCTAGGGTTGGGGCTGGGGTTAGGGCTAGGGTTAGAGTTAGGGTTGGGGCTAGGGTTGTGGTTAGGGTTGGGGCTAGAGTTAGGGCTAGGGTTAGGGTTGGAGCTAAAGTTAGGGTTAGGGTTGGGGCTAAAGTTAGGGTTAGGGTTGGGGCTAAAGTTAGGGTTAGGGTTGGGGCTAAAGTAAGGGTTTGGATTATATTTAGGGTTGGGATTTGAATTAGGGGTGTGTGAGGGTTAGGGGTGTGGTTAGGTTTACCGTTGGGATTAGGGTTAGGGGTGTTGTTGGATTAGGGTTTCAGGTAGAATTGGGGAGTTTCCACTGTTCAGGCACATCAGGGGCTCTCCAAACGCGACATGGCGTCCGATCTCAATTCCAGCCAATTCTGCGTTGAAAAAGTAAAACAGTGCTCCTTCCTTTCCAAGTTCTCCGATGCGCCCAAACAGGGGTTTACCCCAACATATGGGGTATCAGCGTACTCAGGACAAATTGGACAACAACTTTTCGGGTCCAAGTTCTCCTGTTATCCTTGGGAAAATAAAAATGAGGGGGGCTAAAAATCATTTTTGTGGGAAAAATAAGATTTTTTTTATTTTCGCGGCTCTGCGTTGTAAACTGCAGTGAAACACTTGGGGGTTCAAAGTTCTCACAACACATCTAGATAGGTTCCTTGGGAGGTCTAGTTTCCAATATGGGGTCACTTTTGGGGGTTTGTACTGTTTGGGTACATCAGGGGCTCTGCAAATGCAACGTGACGCCTGCAGACCAATCCATCTAAGTCTGTATTCCAAATGGCGCTCCTTCCCTTCCGAGCTCTGCCTTGTGCCCAAACAGTGGTTCCCCCCCACATATGGGGTATCAGCGTACTCAGGACAAATTGGACAACTTTTGGGGTCCAATTTATCCTGTTACCCTTGTGAAAATACAAAACTGGGGGCTAAAATATCATTTTTGTGAAAAAAAAAAGAATTTTTATTTTCACGGCTCTGCGTTATAAACTGTAGTGAAAGACTTAGGGGTTCAAAGTTCTCACAACACATCTAGATAAATTCCTTGGTCGGTCAGTTTCCAATATGGGGTCACTTGTGGGGGGTTTCTACTGGTTGGGTACATTAGGAGCTCTGCAAATGCAACGTGATGCCTGCAGACCAATCCATCTAAGTCTGTATTCCAAATGGCGCTCCTTCCCTTCCGAGCTCTGCCATGTGCTCAAACAGTGCTTCCCCCCACATATGGGGTATCAGCATACCCAGGACAAATTGGACAACAACTTTTGGGGTCCAATTTATCCTGTTACCCTTGTGAAAATACAAAACTGGGGACTAAAAAATCATTTTTGTGAAAAAAAAAAGAATTTTTATTTTCACGGCTCTGCATTATAAACTGTAGTGAAACACTTGGGGGCTCAAAGCTCTCAAAATACATCTAGATACGTTCCTTAGGGGGTCTACTTTCCAAAATGGTGTCACTTGTGGGTGGTTTCAATGTTTAGGCACATCAGGGGCTCTCCAAACGCAACATGGCGTCCCATCTCAATTCCAGTCAATTTTGCATTGAAAAGTCAAATGGTGCTCCTTCCCTTCCGAGCTCTGCCATGCGCCCAAACAATGGTTTACACCCACATATGGGGTATCAGCGTAGTCAGGACAAATTGCACAACAACTTTTGTGGTCTAATTTCTTCTCTTACCCTTGGGAAAATAAAAAATTGGGGGCAAAAAGTTCATTTTTGTGAAAAAATATGATTTTTTATTTTTACGGCTCTGCATTATAAACTTCTATGAAGCACTTGGTGGGTCAAAGTGTTCACCACACATCTAGATAAGTTCCTTAAGGGGTCTACTTTCTAAAATGGTGTCACTTGTGGGGGGTTTCAATGTTTAAGCACATCAGGGGCTCTCCAAAAGCAACATGGCGTCCCATCTCAATTCCAGTCAATTTTGCATTGAAAAGTCAAATGGCGCTCCTTTCCTTCCGAGCTCTGCCATACGCCCAAACAGTGGTTTATCCCCACATATGGGGTACCAACGTACTCAGGACAAATTGTACAACAACTTTTGGGGTCCATTTTCTCCTGTTACCCTTGGTAAAATAAAACAAATTGGAGCTGAAATTAATTTTGTGTGAAAAAAAGTTAAATGTTCATTTTTATTTAAACATTCCAAAAATTCCTGTAAAACACCTGAAGGGTTAATAAACTTCTTGAATGTGGTTTTGAGCACCTTGAGGGGTGCAGTTTTTAGAATGGTGTCACACTTGGGCATTTTCTATCATATAGACCCCTCAAAATGACTTCAAATGAGATGTGTTCCCTAAAACAAAATGGTGTTGCAAAAATGAGAAATTGCTGGTCCACTTTTAACCCTTATAACTCCCTAACAAAAAAAATTTTGGTTCCAAAATTGTGCTGATGTAAAGTAGACATGTGGGAAATGTTACTTATTAAGTATTTTGCATGACATATCTCTGTGATTTAAGGCTATAAAAATTCAAAGTTGGAAAATTGCAAAATTTTCAAAATTTTTGCCAAATTTCCGTTTTTTTCTCAAATAAACGCAAGTTATATCGAATAAATTTTACCACTAACATGAAGTACAATACATCACGAGAAAACAATGTCAGAATCGCCAAGATCCGTTGAAGCGTTCCAGAGTTATAACCTCATAAAGGGACAGTGGTCAGAATTGTAAAAATTGGCCCGGTCATTAACGTGCAAACCACCCTCGGGGCTTAAGGGGTTAATAAGTCTCCTACTCTGCACTCATTACCTGTATTAATTACACCTGTTTGAACTTGATACCTGTAAAAACACCTGTCTATGCAATCAATCACATTCCAATCTCTCCACCATGGCCAAGACCAAAGAGTTGTCTAAGGACACCAGGGACAAAATTACATACCTGCACAAGGTTGGGATGGGCTACAGGACAATAGACAGGCAGCTTGGTGACAGTGTAACAACTTTTGGCACAATTATTAGAAAATGTTAGAAACACAAGATGACTGATCTTCCTCGGTCTGGGGCTCCATGCAAAATCTCGCCTTGTGGGGTAAGGATGATTCTGAGAAAGGTCAGGAATAAGCCCAGAACTACATGGGAGGACCTGGTCAATGACCTGAAGAGAACTGTGACCACAGTCTCAAACATTACTGTTGGTAACATACTATGCCATCATAGATTAAACTCCTGCAGGGCACTCAAGGTACGACTGCTCATGCCATCACATGTGAAGTTCACCAGTGACCATCTTGATGATCCAGAGGAGGCATGCGAGAATGTCATGTGGTCAGATGAGACCTAAATAGAACTTTTTGGTATCAACTCCACTCATTGTGTTTGGAGGAAGAAGGATGAGTACAACCTCAAGAACACCATCCCAACCCTGAAGAATGGTAGGGAAACATCATACTTAGTGGGTGCTTTTCTGCAAAGGGGACAGTACGACTGCACCGTATTGAAGGGAAGATTGATGGGTTTATGTACAGTGAGATTTTGGCCAACTTCCTTCCTTCAGTAAGAGCATTGACGATGGGTTGTGGCTGGGATTTCCAGCATGACAATGGCCCAAAACACACAGCCTGGACAACTAAGGAGTGGCTTTGTAAGAAGCATTTCAAGGTTCTGGAGTGGCCTAGCATACCTCACAACTTTTGAAGAAGGCAAAGAAGGAGAAAGGTAGTGGCGAGTGCAGCCGCAAATCTTAGACCACGCCCCTGACCACAAACATTTTACAACTAGTCACACCCATATCCACGCCCCAACCACACCAATTTAGCACTGCTGATCACACTGTTTCATAAACAATAATTATAAACAGAAAAAAAATGGCCACATATGATGCTCAATACTGTATAATGGCCACAAATGATGCTCAATACTGTATAATGGCCACACAGTGCTCCATACTGTATAATGGCCACACACGATGTTCAATACTGTATAATGGTCACACAGTTCTCCATAGTGTATAATGGCCACACATGATGCTCAATACTGTATAATGGCCACACAGTGCTCCATACTGTATACCTAGATGATGCTCAATATTGTATAATGGCCACACATGATGCTCAATACTGTATAATGGCGACACAGTGCTCCATACTGTATAATGGCCCCACATGATGCTGCGTACAGTATAATGACCACAAAGTGCTCCATACTGTATAGTGGCCATACATGATGCTCAATACTGTATAATGGCCACACATGATGATGCGTACAGTATAATGGCCACACAGTGCTCCATACTGTATAATGGCCATACATGATGCTCAATACTGTATAATGGCCACACATGATGATGCCAGTGTACATTCGGGGCTGTCGGTGTGTCCCAGCAGCTCTGCTTATAATGCAGGCAAAGATTTCACCATGTGTCGCTGTCCACACTGCCTCCTCACAGATCCTGCACATTGCAATGTAGCCCAGCTCTGCAAACTCTGCATGCACTCAGACAACACCACTATCTACATCTACTGGCTTCACTCCATAACTGCTGTAGTATATAAAGGATACATATACAGTATATATACTGTACCTATGACTAACAGGCTGCACTGGATTGCTCTAACTGCTGCCACTACTGCTAGTTATAGTGCCTTGTACTGTATGCAAAGCAGGGCCAGCTGCATGTATGTGTGCAGTACATAATGTCCTCTCTCCCTCTCTGAACCACCGCCCTGGAAGAAGAAGACACGGAGGGGGCATGACCTAATACAAGGGGGCGTGTTGGCTGCTTCTCCTGCTGGCTGTGCGGGAGAAGTAGAGTCCCATGCAGGACTCCGGGGCACAGCCTCAAAATCAGGACAGTCCCACAGTATGAGGGACGGTTGGGAGCTATAGGCCTAGCCAGTCTCCTGATCAGAACCGAATAGAAAATCTTTGGAGGAAACTGAAACTTAATGTTGTCCAGTGACAGCCCCGAAACCTGACAGATTTGGAGAAGATCTATATGGAGGAGTGGGCCAAAATCCCTGCTGCAGTGTGTGCAAACTTGGTCAAGAACTACAGGAAACGTCTGACCTGTGTAATTGCAAACAAAGGTTTCTGTACCAAATATTAAGTTCTGTTTTTCTATTTTATCAAGTACGTATTTCCCGCAATAAAATGCAAATTAGTTATGTAAGAATCTTACAATTTGATTTTCTGAATTTTTTTAGATTCTGTCTCTCACAGTTGAAGTATACCTACGATAAACTTTACAGCCCTCTCCATTCTTTGTAGGTGGGAAAACTCGTAAAATCGGCAGTGTATCAAATGCTCATTTTCCCCACTGTATGATTGTTTTGTGCTTCCAGGACCTGTGATGATGTCACAGTCATGTGATCAGTCACATGGAAGGGAGGAGCCAGTCTCCATTTTGCAGGAAGTTTAGGACACAGCTCCATGTAAGAGAAGGCGTCTGCACTGGTGACAGGTAATGAGGGAGCAGGGAGGGTGTGATGGGGGAACAGGACTAAACCCTAATGGTCTGAAGGTCGGGGTCTCTCTGACCCCTAGAATATACAGCGGAGCCTGAAAGGTCGGGAACTGTTTAGAAATATGTATGAATTAATTTGACCTAAAACTTCATCAGATTCTCACACAAGTCCTAAATGTATTTCACTTTCCTGACTAGGCCATTTTATGAGGTAATAACTCTGGAACACCTTAACGGATCCCACTAATTCTGAGATGTTTTCTTATGACATGTTGTACTTCATGATAGTTGTAAAATTTGTTCAATATAACTTATGTTTATTTGTGAAAATATCAGAAATTTGGCAAAAATGTAGCAATTTTTAAACTTTTAATTTTTATGCCCTTAAACCAAAGAGTTATGTCACACAACGTAGTTAATAAATAATGTTTCCCACATGTCTTCTTCACATCAGAACAATTTTTGTAGCATAATTTGTTTTATTAGGAAGTTATAAGGGTTAAAAGTGGACCAGAAATTTCTCATTTTTCCAACAAAATGTACAAAACCATTTTTTTAGGGACCACCTCACATTTGAAGAGACTTTGAGGGGTCTATATGACAGAAAATTTTCTAAAGTGACACCATTCTAAAAACTGCACCCCTCAAGGTACTCAAAACCA
Organism: Ranitomeya imitator; assembly: GCF_032444005.1. NCBI lineage: Eukaryota > Metazoa > Chordata > Amphibia > Anura > Dendrobatidae > Ranitomeya > Ranitomeya imitator. Next base: position 395,442,647 of record NC_091283.1, read on the forward strand.
CATTCAAGAAGTTTATTAACCCTTCGGGTGCTTCGTAGGAATTTTTGAAATGTGGAAGGAAAAAATGAACATTTAACTTTTTTTATAAAAATTTCACTAGTGCTCTAATTTTTTTTATTTTCACAAAGGTAACTGGAGACAATGGACCATAAAATTTGTTTGCAGTTTCTCCTGAGTACGGCGATACCTTGTATGTGATGGAAAACTACTGCTGGGGTACACGGAAGGGAAGGAGCACTAATTGATTTTTAAAACACAAAATTGGTTGGAATAATTAGCAAACGCTATGTCGGATTTGAACAGCCCCTGATGTGCTTAAACAGTGAAAAAAAAACAAGTGACCTCATTTTGAAAACTAAACCCTTCAGGGCACTTAATAAGAGGTGTGATGAGCACCTTGATCCCACAGGTGCTTCACAGAATTTTATATGGTTGACCTGTGAAAATTAAAAAAAATACACTTTTCCCACAAAATGTTGCTTTAGCCACAAATTTTTCATTTTCACAAGGGTAACGGGAGAAAATTAACCATGCAACTTGTGGTTCAATTTGTCCTGAGAACACAGATATCCCATATGTTGTGGAAAACTACTGTTTTGGCACATGGCAGACCTCAGAAAGGGAACAAGCGCCAATTGAATCCTGGACTCCAATTTTGGCTGGAACAGATTGCGAATTACCCTAACATGCCAAACAGCAGAGATCCCCCGCAAGTGACCCCAATTTGGAAACAACACAGTTGAGGAATTCATCTGGCAGCGTAGTGAGCATTTTTAACGCGCAAGAAATTCACAGAATGGTATAACATTGGGCTGTCACTGGAAAATTACCATTTTCCTACTAAAATGTTACTTTGGCCTCAAGTTTTCAATTTTCAAAAGGGATAATAAGAGAATATGGACCACAAAATATGCAATGCAATTTCTTCTGGCTGTACCAATACTTCATATGTGGTTGAAAACTACTTTTAAAGCACAATGCAACGCTCCAAAAGGAAGGAGCACCATATTGTAGTGCACATTTTGCTGGAATAATGTGAGTGCCATGTCACATTTGGCAGAGCCCCTGTGAAGCCAGAACAGCAGATCACCCCATAAGTCACCTCATTTTGCAAACTACTCATCTCAATTAATTAATCTAGGGGTGCAGTAATCACAATGACACCAGAGATGTGTCAAAGAACCCTACACCATTGGGCAGTGAAGAAAAAATAATTACATTTTTTCTACAAAAATTTTGTTTAAGCCCCAGAGTTTACATTATCACACAATGAAATGAGTAAAAATGGCACAAACATTTGTCACACAATTTCTCCTGAATGTGGCAATACACCCTATGTAGTTTTACCGTATCGCTTAGCCACACGTCGAGGTTTGGGCGGGAAGGAGCGCTATTTGACTCTTGGTGAAAAAATGATCATAGAATAGTTTCCAGGCTCCATATACAGACCTCCTAAGTGCTAGAGGAGCAGAATCCCCCTTCAAGTGTCCCCACTTTAGAAACTACACCCCTCTGGGAATTTATCTACAGGTGTAGTGATGATTTTGACTCCATAGCTGTTTTCCAGAGACAAGCAGCAGAGTATGTAGCTGAGTGAAAATTGCAAATCTTCCAGTGTAGTGCCCATACATTGTGGTGCCCAGTATGTTGTAGCCACCAGTACTTTTTAGTGACCGTACATTGTGCCCAGCTTGTGCTTCTGGAGACATGCACCCATAATTTAGAGGGGCTCTCATCACTACAGAAATGACAAATGTGGATGCTAACTATGGTTTATGCACACTTTGGGGCTCAGAAGGGAGGGGAGCATTTGGATTGGGAGTGCATGATTCGCTGGATTTCTTTTGGGGAGCAAGGAATCATATCGCTTTTCCAGAGCCTGTGTGTTACCAGTAACATGGAAGCCAACTATATTTACTTTAACAGATGACGAACCTGAGTGGGGACCCGCTTTTTTTGTAGATTGAGTTGACACTTTTGTTGGGAAAATTTTATATAACATTTGGGATCACATTTATCTTATGCTATATGCTGAGCACTTTGTGGTTTCCATCTAAATCTACAAGTGATGTGATTCAGATGAAACCCCTGAGGGATCCATTCACTATAATGATGCACCGACAAAGAACAGAAAACCGAGATACGGTTAGAGAAGTAAGTTTCCAGCACTAGTATAAGTTTACTACCCTGAATTTGGATCCTTTACACTACCTTGGTTTTACATACCATAAAACACCTTGGCTAGCATTTACCTTTATATACTCATGATATGTGTCTGTATAATACTTTTCTATCCTTTGTGGATTTCTCATGCTCCCCTTGACATCATATGTGAACCAATATATCTCCTTTTGCATTACCATTTATACTTCAGAATGTTTTGAACAAGATGAACTTAAAGTATTCCTTCAACCTTAATAACTATGTTACTATATTCATTGTCACATATGTTCATTTTGTTGATTCTGGCGTTTGCACTTTATTGCTATATTTATGGGTACAGTATATTCCTCTATAATACCTGCGTTTCTACTTATTTCGGATTATTCATTTTAAATGTATATTTATATTTTATTTTTGAGAACGCCTTCTGTGCCACCACATGCCTTTGTACTAGTTAATAAAGGGAATTTTATTCACAACATTTATTTTTTGTCCAGATGTTTTGAAATTTACTTCTCTAACCATGTCTCAGTTTTCTATTCTTTATCAGTTTCTCCTGTTTTTCCATTTCTGTCCATACTGACACCACTAAGTATTTATAACTTTTATGTACAGATTTATTATAATACTAGCTGTACTACCCGGCTTCACCCAGGGTTAATATCTGCTGTTAGCAAAATAGAATGTGTTAACAAAAATTTATTCTGCACAAAAAAACCACAAAACAAATAGATAGAAATGTATTTATTAAAAGGCAAAAACTAAGCTAATAGAAGCATTTCACAGCATATATTTCAACACCAGAGATATTCCACACAGATTTCGCTAAATTGGCCAAGTAATGTGAAGTAATCTTCTACTACTTATTCGAGAGCCTTTTGATAAACAACATTCTTAGTTTTTCCTTCAAGTGCAAAGGCGAACAGATTTTTGGCTGTTCCAACTCTTGAACAGGCCACATAAAGTTGACCATGAGAAAAGCATGGAGATTGTATATCGATTCCAACTACTTTCAAGGACTGTCCCTGAGCCTTGTTGATGGACATAGCAAATGCCAGTCAAACAGGAAACTAAAGGCATTTAAAATCAAAAGGCAAATCAGATGGAATGAGAGGAATTGTTGGAATGAAAACATCTTCTCCTGTGGCACATCCTGTCAAAATGGTTGCCTCAATTACACGTGGAAACAGGTTCTTAATCAAGAGTCTTGTTCCATTACACAGCTTTGGTGGATCCAAGTTTCTCAATAGCAGAATAGGTGCTCCAACTTTTAGACAGAGGTTGTGAGGAGGAAGTCCTTGTGGCTCAAAGGAATTGAGTAACTCAGTTGGATAAAATAATGCTTGAGCAGGGTCTATTACTGTATCCACTGACTTGTAGGTTGTGCACACACCTGGAAGGAGATTTAGAATTTGAAGATTGATCTTGTTGACGTTGTCATTTTTGGGAGCTAGAATAGCCCTTTCACACAGCCAGCCAGAATTTTTGAAGTGGAGTTGAATGTTTGGAAAAACCTTTGCTTTCAACTCCTCAATGGAAGTCACAATGCAACAAAAGTTGCTTGGGAAGGTGATCTGTCCAGTGGTTGAGTTTACTGGTGCCTTGCCCTCTCCAATAGTCAACAGCTGGCTCGAAAATAGTCCAGCAGAAACATCGCCTGTCACGTAGACCCTCATGTTTGTGTTCAGTGATATTTTCTTTACTTTTCTCCAAAGGTACGATGCTTTGAGACAGGCATTGAGTTCATCTGCAGCGGTTGATCTTGGAATAACAGGTAGTGTTTGGTGGAAGTCACCTGCCAAAACAACTACTCCTCCCATGATATATTTATTGCTACGCAGGTCTTGCAGCAGTCTGTCCACTGCTTCCATAGCCCTTTTGTGTGACATGGTGCATTCATCCAAAATGATGGCACTGCATTTTTGAAGCAATTTGGCCAGTCCTGATCTCTTGGCAATATTACACACGGGGCTGTCACTATGAGACAGGTTAAGAGGTAGTTTGAATGTCGAGTGTGCTGTCCTGCCACCTTTTAAAAGTGTAGCTGCAATTTCAGAAGATGCCACTGCAAGTGCAATCTTTTTTTGTTGTCGAAATTTTGCCAGGAGCAAGTTGAATACAAATGTCTTTCCTGTTCCACCTGGAGCATCAAAGAAGACAATCCCACCTTTGTTGGTTTCACTGAAACTTAAAATGTAGCTATAGGCGTCCCTTTGATCTGGTACCAATATTGGCTCGTTCTGAGACACAAATGCTCTCAGTTCATCAATATTGTAGTTTGCTTCTATGAAAATCTCCCTACACATTTGGATGCCTTCAGGATTTCTTATTGAAGCATTCAAACCAAGCAACTGTAAGGCTTTTCCTGACATTGCTATGTACTGATCTTCAAAGAGCATTAAAGTTTCATTGAACATTTCCTCAGTGAAGTTGATGAGTTGCTGAGGATTTTCCCTTCTAATCTGCATGAGGATGTCCTCACTGAGATCAGTTTTGTACTTTGTCCAAATCTCAAGAGGATTTGAAATGCTACAGGTTGTTACAATAATAGCAAAGAGGTGTCTTAGTCACTTTGGGGTTTGTGTGGCTGCTGCTTCACTGAAGTTCATGTCCCAGTGTCCATCATTTTCCAGAAGTTCTTTTCTTTGGCAAGCTTCCCTGAATGTTTCACACACATGGCCTCTGACGGTCTTCAGGTCAGAAAATGATGTAGGGCCTTTGACAACATGAAGTAACATGCGCAGGTAGAAGAACTCTGCATTTGATGGATGAACACTGTAGATGCAACGAAGAGTATCAGTTGCTTCCACCCCTGGTTAGCCTTCAATATCAAGCCCCCGTTTTCTCCATTCCAGTGTTTTTCTGGAGGCATTCCAAGTGTAGTACTTTGGTAAATCACAGTAGAGAATTGTTTTTGCAAAAGGGTCTTGTTGACACAGCTCAAAAAATGCCAAGAAGGTGGACTTAGGTGGTGTTAGGACCTGCTGCTGCAAGTTTGCTGGGTTAAAGTAAATTCTCTGTCCATTTTCCAAGTGCACACTCAGATGCACAACTGGTGGGTAGCGCTCATGAATGGAGAATCCTAGTATTCTCCAAACAGCTTCATTGCTGCTTATGTACCTGCCCATCTGGAATGCCTCCACTTCGTCAATAATAGGTCTATTTTTCTGGAGTTCAAAAACTGCTTGATCACTTCCTTTGTGGACATATTTGTAGATATACTTGATTGATTTCACAGAGTGGCAAGATTCGACTTTTATGTGGGCCTGGAAGATTTTTGAGAGCAAAGAGTTGTAAGACACTACCCACCTGTTGTCAATTTCTATCTCTTGGAGTGACGATCTAACACGCATTTTGAGCTTTGTGAAACCACCATCCCCTGGCTTTCTTCTTCGGTAAACAGGATATCCATCTTGTCCTGTTTGGGTTTCTTGTACCAGGGATCGTGGGTAATGCTTTGAACACCTGCCATCAATCATACAGGGAGAATTTTTGCTGAGACTCCCACACGGACCATGGATCATGTTTTTTTGTGATGGTGTCAAACAGTAATGGGTCAATCTGAAGGTCTGGCAATTCGGCACTAATGATATTGTCAATTTCGGTTGGCTGTATTTTTTGCTTCAGCCAGATCAAGGTGTGGGCGTAAGGAAGGCCTCTTTTTTGCCATTCAACTGAATACATCCAGCACTGCGTCTCACCATAAATATGTGATTTTGTGATGAGATTAGTCATTTTTGAAAGTTTCTGTTTGAAAACCCAAGCAATAAGGTCCTGGCAATTCACTGTCTTTTGGCCTGGCAACAGGTGCCCTCTAATTTCCTCCCAGGCAGGATTACAAGTAAAGGTGATGAAAAGATCTGGACGGCCATACTTTCTCACATAAGTCATTGCATCCTGTGTGTTTTCATACATGTGTTGTGGGCTTCCAGTGACAGTTGATGGAAGAATAACCATTTTCCCCAACTCTTTTGGATCAGCATAATTTGCAACAGCATCTCTAAGGTGAATATATTCCTCTGCCCTGAGCTTCTTTTGATTTAGTCGGATATATAAAAGATGTTCACTCTCAATCTTTGCATGCATGTCAACAAAAAATTAGAGGTAGAGGTGTTTGCATTTCAAGATGTGATTTTCCTCTGCAAATCTTGTCATGATCCTATATGCATAGAAGTCCATGGCAGACACTTTTTTTTCCTGAAGGGTTGCCTGTTGTAGGATCTGTCTGAGGTATTCCAAAGTGATAGCCATCCTGTCCCTGGCAAAAGATGATTGGATATTGCAGTGCATCATAGGACCTGTGAGCTTCTGCTACTCGTTGCAAACTATTGTTCCTTTTCTGAAGCATAATGTCACGGCTTTGAAAATCATTACCTACAATCAAGATGGCTACCTCATCAAATATGGGAGCATTGAAATGTCGCTGATGTTCACCTTGTGATGTTTTGTCAGCTCGAATGACAACCTTGTAATCGTCATTTGGCATGCATTCTAGTGCAGTCTTGAAAAGTTGACCATATGGATTGTTGGATATGAAGAGAAAGAAAGTGGCAGCACTCACCGATCTTCTTATGCAGGTGTCTTTATTTGTTAAACATCTTCACGGCACGGGGGTGTGTGACATAGGAATGCGGGAGCAGAACGACGGCCGTTTCGCGCCAGTCTGGCGCTTCGACGGGTTCAATGAGGGATCGGACGTGACGCCTGAAGTAGTGTGAGCTAACATAGCTCCTCCTTACAGGCTCACTCCTCCCCCCCACGGTACAAACTTAGGTTAAAAAGATAAAATCAGTGATACGCGCAGACAAGTGTACATAAACGTTACAATAATGAGCTAACATCTTAACTGTACCTAAAGCATATAGCGAGCAACAGAATTGGGCGACATTCAATATCAAATACGTAAACGTTATATTGTTTTGGTAAGCGACTATTAGTAATTATACTCACTTATTCTCTTTATTTTCCTCTTTTTAATATTTTGACTCTTTCTTTTCCTCGTATACAACTCTATTAATAATATCTTGTCCAACCAAACTAGCGTGATAACGGACCCAAGATAGACTGTATCATGTACCGATTTGGTAAGGGATCGCACGGGGAAATAGAAATGTGTGTTTTTTACCATGGATAGGGATATCGGTCACAAAAATATGGTGGTCACCTCCTCTTATGGGCGGTTTAACCTGTTCTATCCCTGCGAATGTCAATACACCTGCATTGCCTCCATGTTCCTCCCTTATATGTGTTATAAGCCTAGGTGCACCTTTTTCTGTTGTTACGGATCTGCAATGTTCTCTGAACCGCACTGAAAGGCATCTAATGGTCTTCCCTATATAGAAACGCCCACATGGGCAGTATATCGCATAAACTACGTGTTTAGATTTGCATGTTATAAATTGCATCACTTTGTGTTTGACCGGTCCAATATGTAAAATCCTGTCTGTGACGTGTGTTATGATTAGGTAATTCAGTACCACAATGGACATAGAAGTCAGAGCACATACAGTGACCTGACAATAATCCAAAAACATAGAACGAGCTCTGAGACGTGGGAACTCTGCTGACCGCAATTCCTAATCCTCTCCAACCACACTAAAGGCAGCCGTAGATTGCGCATAACGCTCCCTATGCAACAGCCTGAGAAACTAGCTAGCCTGAAGATAGAAAATAAGCCTACCTTGCCTCAGAGAAATACCCCAAAGGAAAAGGCAGCCCCCCACATATAATGACTGTGAGTAAGATGAAAAGACAAACGCAGAGATGAAATAGATTTAGCAAAGTGAGGCCCGACTTTCTGAACAGAGCGAGGATAGGAAAGGTAACTTTGCGGTCAACACAAAACCCTACAAACAACCACGCAAAGGGGGCAAAAAGACCCTCCGTACCGACTAACGGTACGGAGGTACACCCTCTGCGTCCCAGAGCTTCCAGCAAGCAAGAAAAAAACAAATAAGCAAGCTGGACAGAAAAAACAGCAAACAAAAATAACAAAAGCGGAACTTAGCTATGCAGAGCAGCAGGCCACAGGAACGATCCAGGAGGAAGCAAGTCCAATACTAGAACATTGACTGGAAGCCAGGATCAAAGCACTAGGTGGAGTTAAATAGAGCAGCACCTAACGACTTCACCACATCACCTGAGGAAGGAAACTCAGAAGCCGCAGTACCACTTTCCTCCACCAACGGAAGCTCATAGAGAGAATCAGCCGAAGTACCACTTGTGACCACAGGAGGGAGCTCTGCCACAGAATTCACAACAGACGTGCTGTTTACAGTACTTGCAATGTCCGCATCGATAATTCCCTAAAGGGACCCCTCGTTCTAGCCAACTATTGGTTTTAATGGGAGTGATCCGATTCTGCACTATTAAGTCTCTTATTCTGGTGCTTCTTCTATTTGAGACCAAAGGACCTCTGGCTACCATTTCAGCTAAATCGCTATCCCTATTCAGCAAATGCCAATTATTTCTGATGGCTGCTCGAATATGCTGGTCCATGGGGCCGTATTTAAAGCAAAACGTGAATTTTTTATCCACGGGAATATTGGTGTTGGTAATTCCTGCGGATCTATTGTTCAGTTTCCTTCGTGCTTCCTGCAACACCTGATCAGGATAACCTCTATCTTTCAAACGGTCTTCTAATTCTTGTGTTTGTCTATCAAATACCTCTTGTGTATTATTAGCCCTTCTAGTCCTTACAAATTGGCCATACGGCAGTGACCGTTTGGTGTGACTAGGGTGATAGCTGTTAAAGTGCACAAGTGCATTAGTGGAAACTGGTTTGCGGTATACGGACGTTTGGATGGCCCCGTCAATCACATCAATTGCTACGTCTAGGAAATCTAGATGTAGTCCTCCAAAAGTAGATGTGAATGACATGCCCATCGTGTTGCTGTTCAGATAGGATGTGAAGTTGTCAAACTCCTCCGATCCGTCCCAAATAAGAAACATGTCATCGACATAACGTAAATATAATTTGATGTGCTTCAGAAAGAGGTTATTGAGTGACTACATGTATACTTCTTCGAAGTGCCCTAGAAAAAGATTAGCGAACGTGCAAGCTGCCGGAGTCCCCATAGCAGTGCCAACCACCTGCAGGTACCAGAGGTCCATAAAAGTAAAGGCATTATGCGTTAAGATAAATTGGAGACTATCACAAATAAAATTAATAACCGGACTTTCCTCTTGTGTGGTTTCCAAAATTAAACGTATAGAATCTACTCCTTGTTTTTGTGGAATACGTGTGTATAGATTCGTAACATCTACTGATGCTAATTGGAAATTGGGTTGTCAAGTGAATTGGTGAATATGTCTCAAAAACGCACCCGTATCCTTAGTATAGGATGGAATATGTACCAATAACGGACGTAATAACCAATCAACATATTTGGAGAGTGGTTCCGTTATAGATCCCACCCCCGACACAATGGGTCGGCCGGGTGGGTCTATAAGGGCTTTATGGATTTTGGGGACATGGTACCAATGTGGCTTAATGGGGAACTCCGGCAGCAACTTTTCCACTCTATTCTTATCAAGGACATTGGTTTCTACCGCTGTTCTCAATAATGTCCTTAGTTCTTTTTTAAACTTTTCGGTCGGGTCGCTTCGCAATCTTCTATAGGTACTCTCATCACTCAATTGATTAAGCCACATTGGTACCATGTCCCCAAAATCCATAAAGCCCTTATAGACCCACCCGGCTGACCCATTGTGTCGGGGGTGGGATCTATAATGGAACCACTCTCCAAATATGTTGATTGGTTATTACATCCGTTATTGGTACATATTCCATCCTATACTAAGGATACGGGTGCGTTTTTGAGACATATTCACCAATTCACTTGGCAACCCAATTTCCAATTAGCATCCGTAGATGTTACGAATCTATACACAGGTATTCCACAAAAACAAGGAGTAGATTCTATACGTTTAATTTTGGAAACCACACAAGAGGAAAGACCGGTTATTAATTTTATTTGTGATAGTCTCCAATTTATCTTAACGCATAATGCCTTTACTTTTATGGACCTCTGGTACCTGCAGGTGGTTGGCACTGCTATGGGGACTCCGGCAGCTTGCACGTTCGCTAATCTTTTTCTAGGGCACTTCGAAGAAGTATACATGTAGTCACTCAATAACCTCTTTCTGAAGCACATCAAATTATATTTACGTTATGTCGATGACATGTTTCTTATTTGGGACGGATCGGAGGAGGAGTTTGACAACTTCACATCCTATCTGAACAGCAACACGATGGGCATGTCATTCACATCTACTTTTGGAGGACTACATCTAGATTTTCTAGACGTAGCAATTGATGTGATTGACGGGGCCATCCAAACGTCCGTATACCGCAAACCAGTTTCCACTAATGCACTAATGCACTTTAACAGCTATTACCCTAGTCACACCAAACGGTCACTGCCGTATGGCCAATTTGTAAGGACTAGAAGGGCTAATAATACACAAGAGGTATTTGATAGACAAACACAAGAATTAGAAGACCGTTTGAAAGATAGAGGTTATCCTGATCAAGTGTTGCAGGAAGCACAAAGGAAACTGAACAATAGATCCGCAGGAATTACCAACACCAATATTCCCGTGGATAAAAAATTCACGTTTTGCTTTAAATACGGCCCCATGGACCAGCATATTCGAGCAGCCATCAGAAATAATTGGCATTTGATGAATAGGGATAGCGATTTAGCTGAAATGGTAGCCAGAGGTCCTTTGGTCTCAAATAGAAGAAGCACCAGAATAAGAGACTTAATAGTGCAGAATCGGATCACTCCCATTAAAACCAATAGTTGGCTAGAACGAGGGGTCCTTTTAGGGAATTATCGATGCGGACATTGCAAGTACTGTAAACAGCACGTCACAGACAGGATTTTACATATTGGACTGGTCAAACACAAAGTGATGCAATTTATAACATGCAAAACTAAACACGTAGTTTATGTGATATACTGCCCATGTGGGCGTTTCTATATAGGGAAGACCATTAGATGCCTTTCAGTGCGGTTCAGAGAACATTGCAGATCCGTAACAACAGAAAAAGGTGCACCTAGGCTTATAACACATATAAGGGAGGAACATGGAGGCAATGCAGGTGTATTGACATTCGCAGGGATAGAACAGATTAAACCGCCCATAAGAGGAGGTGACCACCATAATACACTATTAAGGTGTGAGGCGACTTGGATCATGCAAACGGGAGCCATGGGCCCCGCTGGTCTTAACGACAAAATAGACATGTCCATATTTTTGTGACCGATATCCCTATCCATGGTAAAAAACACACATTTCTATTTCCCCGTGCGATCCCTTACCAAATCGGTACATCATATGTAGGAATGATACAGTCTATCTTGGGTCCGTTATCTCGCTAGTTTGGTTGGACAAGATATTATTAATAGAGTTGTATACGAGGAAAAGAAAGAGTCAAAATATTAAAAAGAGGAAAATAAAGAGAATAAGTGAGTATAATTACTAATAGTCGCTTACCAAAACAATATAACGTTTACGTATTTGATATTGAATGTCACCCAATTCTGTTGCTCGCTATATGCTTTAGGTACAGTTAAGATGTTAGCTCATTATTGTAACGTTTATGTACACTTGTCTGCGCGTATCACTGATTTTATCTTTTTAACCTAAGTTTGTACCGTGGGGGGGAGGAGTGAGCCTGTAAGGAGGAGCTATGTTAGCTCACACTACTTCAGGCGTCACGTCCGATCCCTCATTGAACCCGTCGAAGCGCCAGACCGGCGCGAAACGGCCGTCGTTCTGCTCCCGCATTCCTATGTCACACACCCCCGTGCCGTGAAGATTTTTAACAAATAAAGACACCTGCATAAGAAGATCGGTGAGTGCTGCCACTTTCTTTCTCTTCATATCCACGCTATCTGGTTTTCCGGCTACAGCACCCGAGATCGGGGGATCAGCTGAGGCTAATTAGCCTAAAGCGGAGGTAGTCAGCTGCAGCGGTGGTGCGGTCAGCTGTGCTCTCGTAGATGATTCATATGGATTGTTGGAGTGAAGGAACTGCTGCAAAATAATGACAATATCAAGGTAAGTGTTAGGAATTAAAGAGCATCTCCGCTGAGCCTCTGCTTCTGCATTTCCCATGAAGAAGAGTTGAAGAAATTGAGGTTCTTCTCCTTGTAATGGAAGCAGTGACCCAACTGAGTGGTAAACCTGTCCTTAAACTTTAAATGTCGGCATAAATATCCTGTTGTGTAGCATTTCGTTTGTTGCACCAAATGATGTCATTTGGAAGCAAGAGTTGTACTTCCTGATGTTGTCCAAGAAATGCTTTGATATTGTGCTGGTACCTGTCATCAGAGACTTTATTGGATCTGGTGGTGACAGGAGAGGTAGAAGTTTTATCTTGCCATTTGCACAGCATAAACCTGGTGGTTCATCTTTCCATTTCAGGACACTGCAGCACATGCAGACCACATCCACTTTTCCTATCTGAACTTTAGGGTTATCCTGATAGTTTATGTCTGACTGGTAACAAAAGGCACCATGTTTCAAATCTCCAACCATTTCCTGTGCCCTGGGGGAAGAAATAGCAATTCTCTTAGTGGCAAGTCGACCTTTTCTCTGCTGAGATGACTCATTGGCCCTTGAGGAAGCAGCTCTTCTTCTCTTATCTGCAAGCCTCGCTTCCCTCTCCTCAGAAAGTTTATTGGCTCTTGAGGAAGCAGCTCTTGATTTCATGTCTGCAAGCCTCACTTCCCTCTCATCAGAAAGTTAATTGGCTCTTGAGGAAGCAGCTCTTGTTTTCATGTCTTCAAGCCTCGCTTCCCTCTCCTCCAAAAAGTTCATTGGCCCTTGAGGAAGCAGCTCTTGTTCTCTTGTCTGCAAGTCTCGCTTCCCTCTGCTCAAAAGGTTCATTGGCTCTTGAGGAAGCAGCTGCTGTTCTCATGTGTGTCAGCCTGGTTTATCGGTCTTCACATTTTTCATTAGCCCGTAATGCTTTTTTTTTCGCATCAGCTGACATTAGTGCCATGGAATTCCTTTTCTTATGAGGCATTATTGTGGTAAAAATAGTCTGTAACTGGCCATTTCTATATCCTCTCACACAGAGGTAATGTGACTGACATCAGCCTTTCTACCAACACACCCTAACTGACATGCTATTACCTCATACAAGCTTTGTTATACTGAGAATGTCCTTTGTGGCCTATATTAACCAATCAGAGCTCAGATTAATTAACTGTAGCAAAATAGAAGCTGAGCTGTGATTGGTTGCTATTGGCAGCCTGATAAATCCCCAGCCAACAGGAAGCCCTCCCCCCTGGCAGTATATATTAGCTCACACATACACATAATAGACAGGTCATATGACTGACAGCTGCCGTATTTCCTATATGGTACATTTGTTGCTCTTGTAGTTTGCATATTAATCAGATTTTTTTTGAAGGATAACACCAGACTTGTGTGTGTTTTAGGGCGAGTTTCATGTGTCAGGTTGTGTGTGTTGAGTTGCGTGTGGCGACATGCATGTAGCGACTTTTGTAAGATGAATTTTGTGTGGCAACATGCGTGTAGCAACTTTTTATGTGTAGAGTTGCATGTGACAGGTGCAAGTTGTGTGCAGCAAGTTTTGCGCATGGCGAGTTTTGCGCGTGGTGAGTTTTATGTGTGGTGCATTTTGAGTATGTGCAAGTTTTGTGTGAGGCACCTTTTGCATGTATTGCAACTTTTGTGCATGTGGCAATTTTTCCGCGTGTGCAAGTTTTGCATGCGGCGAGTTTTCCATGAGGTGAGTTTAGCACATGTGGCAAGTTTTGCGTGAGCCTAGTTTTGCATGTGGTGAATTTTGCGCATGGCGAGTTTTGAGTGGCAACTTTTGTGTTTCAACTTTTATGTGGCGAGGTTGTTGTATGTGTGGTGAAATGTGTGCTGAGGGTGGTATATGTGTTCAAGCACGTGGTAGTGTGTGGCGCATTTTGTGTGTGTGTTCATATGCCCGTGTGTGGTGAATATCCCATGTAGGGGCCCCACCTTAGCAACTGTACGGTATATACTCTTTGGCGCAATCGCTCTCCTTCTTTAAGTCCCCCTTGTTCACAATCTGGCAACTGTCAATTTGCCTCCAACACTTTTCCTTTCACTTTTTCCCCATTATGTAGATAGGGGCAAAATTGTTTCATGAATTGGAATGAGCGGGGTTAAAATTTTGCCTCACAACATAGCCTATGACGATCTCGGGGTCCAGGCGTGTGACTATGCAAAATTTTGTGGCTGTAGCTGCTACGGTGTAGATGCCAATCCCGGATATACACACATACATATACACACACACACATTCAGCTTTATACAGTGGGGCAAAAAAGTATTTAGTCAGTCAGCAATAGTGCAAGTTCCACCACTTAAAAAGATGAGAGGCGTCTGTAATTTACATCATAGGTAGACCTCAAATATGGGAGACAAACTGAGAAAAAAAAATCCAGAAAATCACATTGTCTGTTTTTTTTATCATTTTATTTGCATATTATGGTGGAAAATAAGTATTTGGTCAGAAACAAAATTTTATCTCAATACTTTGTAATATATCCTTTGTTGGCAATGACAGAGGTCAAACGTTTTCTGTAAGTCTTCACAAGGTTGCCACACACTGTTGTTGGTATGTTGGCCCATTCCTCCATGCAGATCTCCACTAGAGCAGTGATGTTTTTGGCATTTCACTTGGCAACACGGACTTTCAACTCCCTCCAAAGGTTTTCTATAGGGTTGAGATCTGGAGACTGGCTAGGCCACTCCAGGACCTTGAAATGCTTCTTACGAAGCCACTCCTTCGTTGCCCTGGCGGTGTGCTTTGGATCATTGTCATGTTGAAAGACCCAGCCACGTTTCATCTTCAATGCCCTTGCTGATGGAAGGAGGTTTGCACTCAAAATCTCACGATACATGGCCCCATTCATTCTTTCATGTACCCGGATCAGTCGTCCTGGCCCCTTTGCAGAGAAACAGCCCCAAAGCATGATGTTTCCACCACCATGCTTTACAGTAGGTATGGTGTTTGATGGATGCAACTCAGTATTCTTTTTCCTCCAAACACGACAAGTTGTGTTTCTACCAAACAGTTCCAGTTTGGTTTCATCAGACCATAGGACATTCTCCCAAAACTCCTCTGGATCATCCAAATGCTCTCTAGCAAACTTCAGACGGGCCTGGACATGTACTGGCTTAAGCAGTGGGACACGTCTGGCAATGCAGGATCTGAGTCCATGGTGGCGTAGTGTGTTACTTATGGTAGGCCTTGTTACATTGGTCCCAGCTCTCTGCAGTTCATTCACTAGGTCCCCCCGCGTGGTTCTGGGATTTTTGCTCACCGTTCTTGTGATCATTCTGACCCCACGGGGTGGGATTTTGCGTGGAGCCCCAGATCGAGGGAGATTATCAGTGGTCTTGTATGTCTTCCATTTTCTAATTATTGCTCCCACTGTTGATTTCTTCACTCCAAGCTGGTTGGCTATTGCAGATTCAGTCTTCCCAGCCTGGTGCAGGGCTACAATTTTGTTTCTGGTGTCCTTTGACAGCTCTTTGGTCTTCACCATAGTGGAGTTTGGAGTCAGACTGTTTGAGGGTGTGCACAGGTGTCTTTTTATACTGATAACAAGTTTAAACAGGTGCCATTACTACAGGTAATGAGTGGAGGAAAGAGGAGACTCTTAAAGAAGAAGTTACAGGTCTGTGAGAGCCAGAAATCTTGATTGTTTTTTTCTGACCAAATACTTATTTTCCACCATAATATGCAAAAAAATGATAAAAAAACAGACAATGTGATTTTCTGGATTTTTTCTCAGTTTGTCTCCCATAGTTGAGGTCTACCTATGATGTAAATTACAGACGCCTCTCATCTTTTTAAGTGGTGGAACTTGCACTATTGCTGACTGACTAAATACTTTTTTGCCCCACTGTATATTAGATTTCTGGTGTCTCCCTTATCCTTGTACATTTATGTTTAACTATAGTGAGGCAGCAGAGTTACTCTGGACTCCATCTGGCCTCTGTTCAGCGATGTCATTCTTTTCAGAAGTGCACAAAACTGTGACTGAGCACTCTTTTATGCACTCCTAAAAAAACACTGCTGGATCACAGGTCAAATGGTTTCCAAAGTGCCTCCATCTGCCTCATTATAGGGAATCTCCTACCTGTGGTTCCGTCTGAATCACGTATTTGAAAGATTTACACGGAAGCCCTGATGCAAGTACTCAGCATCGAGCGCAGGATAATTGTGAGCCGAGCTTTACTTTTGGCTGCTGCCACACACTAAATAAGGCTTTTTTTTTTGCAAAACAAAATTTTTACATCACCATAGTTTGAGAGCTAAAATTTTTGCTGACAGTGTCATGTGAGGGCTTGTTTTTTGCGGGACGAGTTGACATTTTTATTGGTACCATTTTTGGGCACATCATTTTTTAAATCTCTTTCTATTCCAATTTTTAGAAGGCAGAATGAACAAAAACCAACAATTCTGGAGGTTTTTTTTTTATGCCATTTACCGAGTGGATAAACTGATAAGTCAGCTTTATTCTTCAAGTCGGTATGACTACAGCGATACAACATTTTAAAATTTTTTTAATGCTTTGTTTCTGCTTTTACACAATAAAAACAATTTTATAGGAAAAAGATTTGTTTTTGCATCGCTATATTCTGAGATGTATACATTTTTTATTTCTCCGCTGACACAGTTGTATGGCAGTTGTTTTTAGCTATATTATTTACATTCAACTTTTTGATCTCATTTTAGTTCACTTTTTGTTCACCGATATGATGAAAAAGGATAGTTTTTAAAAAAAAAAATTTTCTGTGTTCACTGATGGGGTTAACTAATGGGACAGTTTTATGGGACACATTGTTCCAGAGGCTGCAATACTAAATTCTAAATATGTGTACTTTATTTTTTTGTTTTTACGTAAATGTGTTTATTGGATTTATATTTTTTCTTCTTTTTTTTGTTCTTTATTTTGTGATTTTTTTTTTTTTAAAACATAGACCTCCATATAGTATGATGGTCCCCACATTGCCTTCCATATAGTATAATGGACTTTCCATCGTTCTACATATAATATAGTGCACTCTCTATAGTTCTCCAAATATTATAATGCACTCCCCATAGTTCTCCATGTAGTATAATGCACCCCACATAGTCCTCCATATAATATAATGCATTCCCAGTCCTCCATATAGAATAATGCACCCATAAGGTCCTATATATATTATAATGCACCCCCCTAGTCCTCCATACAGTATAAAGCACTTCCCATAGTCCTCCATATTGGAGAATGCACCCCCCATAGTCCTCCATAGAGTATAATTCACCCCCCAAAGTTCTCCATAGAGTATAATGCACCCCCATAGTCCTCCATAGAGTATAATGTTCTTCCATAGTCCTCCATATAGTGTAATGCACCCCATAGTCCTCCATACAGTATACTTCATTCAACATAGTGCTCCTTATAGTACAATGCACCGTATAGTCCTCCATATAGTATAATGCACTTCCCATAGTTATTCATACAGTATAATGCACTCCTCAAAGTCCTGTTTACAGTATTTTGGCCATTACAATGTATTCACGAATTTGAAAAAAAATAAAATACTCACCTCTCCTTGTTCCCCCACTGCTCCGGTCTCTGCAGCGAGGTTTCTGAAGCACTGCACATCTCATCACAGCGGGCACCATGTAGTGCGCTGCACTGAAACATCGCACGCAAGTGGATCAAGATGCCATGACTCCCAGGCAAGCGCACACTGTGTGCTAAGAGAAAAGCATTAGGAATGAATAGAAAATCAGACACAGTGATGCTGCATTCACACCAGAGCAGCTAATCAAGAGGTCTGGAACATAGAAGGGGCACAATAGTAAGTCTCCACAGAAATATGTATGTCTTATATCAACATAGTAATAAGTAGATACATACAAATTAAATAAAAAAAAAACTCTTTAAGTGGAGAGAACAAGCACCAGGCAGCAGCATTAGATAGCCTTCTAGTGACATTGACAAAATGAACGCTGTGGGGTGATTACAAAAGTGAACAATATTAGTGAGTGTGAGAAATGGAAAATGATATCTACTTGATATCATTTCCTATCTGATGGAATTCTGTCAGAAACAGTTTGACCCAGAATACTTGCTCCAACCTCAGCCCCCCACCCTCACATCTCCCCAGGCAATAAAGAGAAATGAAATGCACCTCAGTCAAAGAGACCTCATTATCCCATGAAGGCACTTCCTTGGAGAGAGCAACCCAATGTTTTTCTTTAATTAACCCAAGAAACAAACCGTTTGAAGCTTACTGCAGGGGGGGTGAAAGGTATAGACCCTGTGCCCCGGCAACTATCACCAGGGTGCAAACTCTTGTGCAGAACTGGCTTCCTTTGTTCAACTCAGACACACTGTGGCACCACAGGTCACAGCAAGGCTCTGAGCTATTGAATCTGGAAAATGACCTATAATAACAGAATGCAATATCTCTGAGCCTAACCGAGCACATAATCGGAATCGGCATTCCTTTCCTCACACGCCCATACCATGCAGCCACCTCCAGAACCTTGCATTATGGAGTTATAAAGCATAGCTACCAAGAGTTACAATTGTAAGCTGATATGTAATATACAGTGGGTACGGAAAGAAGTCAAACCCCTTTAAATTTTTCACTCTTTCTTTCATTTCTGCCATTTGGTAAATTCAAAAAAGTTCATTTTTTCCTCATTAATGTACATTCTGCACCCCATCTTGACTGAAAAAAAAACAGAAATGTAGTAATTTTTGCAAATATATTAAAAAAGAAAAAACGAAATATCACATGGTCATAAGTATTCAGACCCTTTGCTCAGTATTGAGTAGAAGCACCCTTTTGAGCTAATACAGCCATGAGTCTTCTTTGGAATGATGCAACAAGCTTTTCACACCTGGATTTGGGGATCCTCTGCCATTCTTCCTTGCAGATCCTCTCCAGTTCCATCAGGTTGCATGGTGAATATTGGTGGACAACCATTTCAGGTCTCTCCAGAGATGCTCAATTGGGTTTAGGTCAGGGCTCTGGCTGGGCCCATCAAGAATGGTCACAGAGTTGTTCTGAAGCCACTCCTTTGTTATTTTAGCGGTTTGCTTAGGGTCATTGTCTTGTTGGAAGGTGAACCTTCGGCCATGTCTGAAGTCCAGAGCCCTCGGGAAGAGATTTTCATCCAGGATATCTCTGTACTTGGCCGCATTCATGTTTCCTTCAATAACAACCAGGCATCCTGTCTCTGCAGCTGAAATACACCCCCATAGCATGATGCTGACACCACCATGTTTCACTGTTGGGATTGTATTGGGTAGGTGATGAGCAGTGCCTGATTTTCTCTTCACATACCACTTAGAATTATCACCAAAAAGGTCTATCTTTGTCTCATCAAACCAGAGACTCTTATTTCTCATTGTCTGGGAATCCTTTATGTGTGTTTTAGCAAACTCTATGTAGGCTTTCATATGTCTTGCACTGAGGGGAGGCTTACATCAGGCCACTCTGCCAAAAAGACCTTACTGTTGGAGGGCTGCAGTGATAGGTGACTTTGTGGAAGTTTCTCCCATCTCCCTACTGCATCTCTGGAGCTCAGCCACAGTAGTCTTGGGGTTCTTCTTTACCTCTCTCACCAAGGTTCTTCTCCTACCATTGCTCAGTTTGGCTGGACGGCCAGGTCTAGGAAGACTTCTGGTGGTCCCAAATTTGTTCCATTTAAGGATTATGGAGGCCACTGTGCTCTTAGGAATCTTGAGTACTGCAGAAATTCTGTTGTAATCTTGGCCAGATCTGTGCCTTGCCACAATTCTGTCTCTGAGCTCCTTGGCCAGTTCATTTAACCTCATGATTCTCTTTTGGTCTGACATGCACTGTGAGCTGTGAGGTCTTATATAGACAGATCTATGCCTTTCCCAATCAAGTCCTATCAATTTATTTAAACACAGCTGGACTCCAATGAAGGAGTAGAACCATCTCAAGGAGGATCACAAGGAAATGGACAGTATGTGACTTAAATATGAGTGTCTGAACAAAGGGTCTGAATACTTATGACCACCATGTTATATTTCAGTTTTTCTTTTTTAATAAAGTTGCAAAAATTTCTACATTTATGTTTCTTTTCAGTCAAGATGTGGTACAGAGTGTACATTAATGAGAAAAAATTAACTTTTTTGAATTTACCAAATGGCTGCAATTTAACAAAGAGTGAAAAATTTAAAGGGGTCTGAATACTTTCTGTACACACTGTAACATAGTGTGCTCTTATCCTTGATGACTAGTGATATGATAGTTATGCATTGGGTAGCCCATATAGTTTGTTGATTTTTAAAGAGGAGGAAAATCTGTGCAAATAGAATACCGTATTTTTCTGATTATAAGAAGTACTTTTTCCCAAAAATTTTTTGGGGGAAATGGGGGTGCGTCGTATAATGTGGATATACCTTACTGCTACCATTGCCGCAGGCTGGGATGAAGGGGTATACGGCGATGCTTTGGTTGTCTCGGGTGCTGTTGCGGGTGTCCTGCCGACATTTTGTGAAAGGCCAGAGCCCCGAAGTTCCATGGTTTCCAGTGCGTTGGACCCTGGGAAAATGGCCATCGGGGCGGCGCATGCGCAGATGGAGATCTCAGCACCAAGATCTCGGGAGATGAGATCTTAGCGCTGAGATTCACAAGATGTCAGCAGGGCCCCGCAGCACCGGAGAACTCTGCAGCAGCACCAGAGATCCCCACAACAGCACTGGACAACCCCACAGCAGCGGACACCTAAAACAGCACCAGAGATCACCGCAGCTTCCCCAGACAACCCCGCAGCACCGGACACCCACAGCGGCGCACCGCACATCGGAACACCCCCTCATCACACCTGCGGCCTGAAGCATCACCCCACTCCTGCTTCCTCCAGCAGCGACCATGGAACCCCACTTCACCGCAGCCACCACCCCCGGTAAGTAATAAGATGCATGGATTATAAGAAGCACCACCATTTTATTAAAAAAATCCTATTTTTTTTCCTCAAAAGTTGGGATGCGTCTTATAATCTGGAGCATTTTATAATCTAAAAATATGGTACATAATCCAACAAGGCGACTTGGTCATCACCATTCTTCCCCTTATCTGTGATGCTGGACTGACGGACACTTGTTAAATATAAAAAGAGGTGATGTGCCTCTGTATAGTCTGAAACGGTAAAGAGGGGGGTGCAATAGCGCAGTTACTAAAATAACAATTAGTTTACTATAAGGTAAAATTCTCACCTTTACACACTGTGAGTATGCCCAACACATATAGTAAGTATGATAGGAGGGCTGCAGATGGCACCGGACCCGCGACGCATCTTCAAAAAATTCTGGATAGGATATTCAAGATGCCGACAATTCAGCGCTCCTCCAAAATCAGGCAAGAGAATCACAGAGTTCAGAATAGTTGCATGCTTTATTCAGGGCTATAAAACTACGCGTTTTGTGGACATCCTGTCCACTTTCTCAGGTACATAGCCAATAGATTGGCCCTGAATAAAGTATGCAACTCTTCTGAACTCTGTGATTCCATTGCCTGATTTTGGAGGAGCACGGAATTGTCAGCATCTTGAATATCCTATCCAGAATTTCTGTATAGTCTGACAGAGAGAGAGAGACAGCCCAAGATTCTGCGCAGACATCCAAACGTCCAGGGGACCCTACAGGATTGCAGCCAATATATCATGGCCCTATCATTAGGGACAAAGATCTATCATTCTACAGGGAACAACCAAGGATACCTTGGTCCCAGTGGAAAGAATACAGATCTGCTCCATTGACCATCGCTGAACCAAGGATAAGTTTGGAGAAAGCCAGGATTGGGACCCGCCGGTCGCCTGGCTCCATGTAGATGTTCGGAGAAGCCAGATTGTGACCCTCTGCTTAACTGACCTTGTACCTGAATGGACTGTCATCTCCCTACGCTTGTCATTACCTCCTCTCTGCATGCGTGACACAGGTGGGGTAGCCGACCCTGGGAGCTCTGAAGTAACAGCTGCCATTATCACAGCAAGTCAGTGGAAGGGTGAGACTTTGTAATGTGCACCATCTTGGAGTATTGTGCTGGGACTCTTCTACAAGTTATCTGCCTGCTTTGTAGTTCAATAAAGCATTGCCACACTGTTACCCTCACCCTATGTTGTCTGAGTAGCGTTATGACCATGTTAAAGGGAGAGTGGGCGTTCGGCGTGACGACCCCTGGTCCATGCAGTTTCGGCTAGCGTACCAGGGTCACCGACCCCACTTGTGCCACAACCATATTTCATAATCTAAATCGTTCGGGCTAATACTGTGCTGCAATCAGGAGGTCACATTTCCTAATCAAAATCATTTGGGCTAATTTTGTTGTGAAGGCAGCAGGATACATTTCCTAATCAAAATTGTCTGGGCTAAAATTGTGGTTCAGGCGCAAGGCCACATTTCCTAATCAAAATCATTTGGACTAATATTGGGGTGCAGACAGCAGGCCACATTTCATAATCTAAATTGTTTTGGCTAATATTGGTGTGCAGGCACCAGGCTATATTTGCTAATCAAAATCTTTTGGGGCTAATATTGTTTTGCAGGCAGCAGGACACATTTCCTAATCAAAATTGTCTGGGCTAATATTGTGGTTCAGGCACAAGACCACATTTCCTAATCAAAAGGGTTTGGACTAATATTGAGATGCAGGCACGAGCAGCGTCGGACTGGGGTGTCTGGGGCCCACAGGAGGAATTGACCCTAGGGGCCCATTCTGCAGCTATATCCAAATACCTATATGGTTACAGATACAAGAAATGTCATAGGGATCTATGACTGGCACTACCTGGTCATCACGGCAGATAACTCATCACAT
The DNA here is from genome assembly GCF_032444005.1 of Ranitomeya imitator. NCBI lineage: Eukaryota > Metazoa > Chordata > Amphibia > Anura > Dendrobatidae > Ranitomeya > Ranitomeya imitator. The sequence continues at coordinate 395,465,693 of NC_091283.1, forward strand.
ATGTCGTTTTATGAGGTTGGCATCCGTTATGGAGCTGTTGTGATATCACAGCCCATTGTGGTCAGGGGAGATGCTGTAATATTTCGGGTGAGTGATATTACAAGGGGAGTCATTGAGGCACACAGCTTCTGACAGTACAACCTTTCCAAACATGTAAAACGCAGTATAATCACAATTATGTATCACTCAGTTGAAAGGGATTGCCCAAGACCAAAGCCGCCCATCAGTGCTCATAACAATGAGATCCAGCCCCAACATCACTGGAACGCTGCCAGTGCGGGAGGTGAATATATATTTACTAGATTGTGGCCCGATTCTAACGCATCGGGTATTCTAGAATATGCATGTCCACGTAGTATATGGACAATGATGATTCCTGAATTCCTGGCAGACTGTGCCCGTCGCTGATTGGTCGAGGCAACCTTTATGACATCATCGTCGCCATGGCAACCATTATGACATCTACGTCGATACTGTGCCCGTCGCTGAATCAGAAACGTGAGATGTCTACGTCCTTTATGACATCATCGTCGCTGTGCCCGTTGCTGATTGGTCGAGGCCTGGCGGCCTCGACCAATCAGAGACGTGGGATTTCTACGTCGATGCTGTGCCGGTCTCTGATTGGTCGAGGCCGCCAGGCCTCGACCAATCAGAGAGCCGGGATTTCCAGGACAGACAGACAGAAAGACAGACAGACAGACAGAAAGACAGACAGACGGAAAAACCCTTAGGCAATTATATATATAGATTCTACAGTAGACAATATAGTATTTATGGAAGCGTTGTCCAAGTAGTGCTCAGCCCCTTTACGGATAGGTGATCAATATCCAACTGGCTGGGGACCCCCACTGATCAGCTGTTAGCAGCCCCCACTACCACCGGAAGTACTCCTGTACATGCTTTGTATACTGTGTATACCTTTCCCAGCTATTGTAGCTCTGCTCCCAATCACTTTAATAAGAGCTGAGCTACAATACTCGAGAATGGCCACTACGTGTACGGACCTGTGTTGTTCCCACTCCGCAGGGACCTGGTAAAAGCTGACAGGTGGGTCATTAATATTGTAGCCTTGGAAAAAACCCTTAATTTGCTTCTGAAGTTCTGATCATAGCAGCAATCTGGTCATCTGTACCTTTAACCATGTCCTGGCCACACAGGCATACTCACACACAGACACGCAGGCACACACACACACTCACACACAGACAAACTCACACACAGACACACTCACACACAAACATGCAGGCACACTCACACACAGACAAACTCACACACACTCACACGCAAACATGCAGGCACACTCACACACAGACACACTCACACACAGACACACTCACACACAGACACACTCACACACAGGCACACTTACACACAGACACACTCACACACAGACACACTCACACAAACACGCAGGCACACTCACACACAGACACACTCACACACAGACACACTCACACACAGACACACTCACACACAAACACGCAGGCACACTCACACACAGACACACACACAGACACACTCACACACAAACACGCAGGCACACTCACACACAGACACACTCACACACAAACACGCAGGCACACTCACACACAGACACACACACAGACACACTCACACACAGACACACACACAAACACGCAGGCACACTCACACACAAACACTCACACAGAGACACACAAACACGCAGGCACACTAACACACAGGCACACACACACACTCACACACAGACAAACACACACAGACACACTCACACACAAACATGCAGGCACACTCACACAGACAAACTCACACACAGACACACTCACACGCAAACATGCAGGCACACTCACAGACACACACACACAAACACGCAGGCACACACACACAAACACACTCTCACACAGACACACTCACACACACTCACACACAAACACGCAGGCACACTCACACACAAACACACTCACACACAGACACACTCACACACACTCACACACAAACACGCAGGCACATTCACACACAGACACACTCACACACAAACACGCAGGCACACACAGACACACACACACAAACAAACACGCAGGCACACTCAAACACAGACACGCAGGCACACACACAGACACGCAGGCACACTCACACACAGACACGCAGGCACACACACAGACACGCAGGCACACTCACACACAGACACGCAGGCACACACACACAGACACGCAGGCACACTAACACACAGACACGCAGGCACACTCACACACAGACACGCAGGCACACTCACACACAGACACGCAGGCACACTCACACACAGACACGCAGGCACACTCACACATAGACACGCAAGCACACACGCAGGCACACTCACACACAGACACGCAGGCACACTCACACACAAACACGCAGGCACACTCACACACAAACACAAACACGCAGGCACACTCACACACAGACACACTCACACACAGACACACACACACACAGACACACTCACACACAGACACACTCACACACAAACACACTCACACACAGACACACTCACACACAAACACGCAGGCACACTCACACACAGACACACTCACACACAGACACACTCACACACAGACACGCAGGCACACTCACACACAGACACACTCACACACAGACACACACACACACAAACACGCAGGCACACTCACACACACACTCACACAGAGACACACAAACACGCAGGCACACTCACACACAGACATGCAGGCACACACACACACAGACACACTCACACACAAACACACTCACACACAGACACACTCACACACAAACACGCAGGCACACTCACACACAGACACACTCACACACAGACACACTCACACACAGACACGCAGGCACACTCACACACAGACACACTCACACACAGACACACACACACACACAAACACGCAGGCACACTCACACACACACTCACACAGAGACACACAAACACGCAGGCACACTCACACACAGACATGCAGGCACACACACACACAGACACGCAGGCACACACAGACACGCAGGCACACAGACACACAGGCACACTCACACACAGACACGCAGGCACACACACACAGACACGCAGGCACACTCACACACAGACACGCAGGCACACTCACACACAGACACGCAGGCACACTCGCACAGAGACACGCAGGCACACTCACACACAGACATGCAGGCACACTCACACACAGACACACAGGCACACACACGCAGGCACACTCACACACAGACACGCAGGCACACTCACACACAAACACACAGGCACACTCACACACAAACACAGACACACAGACACACTCACACACAAACACACTCACACACAGACACACTCACACACAAACACGCAGGCACACTCACACACAGACACACTCACACACAGACACACTCACACACAAACACGCAGGCACACTCACACGCAGACACACTCACACACAAACACAAACACGCAGGCACACTCAAACACAGACACACTCACACACAGACACACTCACACACAGACACACTCACACACAGACACACACACAAACACGCAGGCACACTCACACACAAACACTCACACAGAGACACACAAACACGCAGGCACACTCACACACAGACACGCAGACACACACACACAGACACGCAGGCACACTCACACACAGACACGCAGGCACACTCACACACAGACACGCAGGCACACTCACACACAGACACGCAGGCACACTCACACACAGACACGCAGGCACACTCACACACAGACACGCAGGCACACTCACACACAGACACGCAGGCACACTCACACACAGACACGCAGGCACACTCACACACAGACATGCAGGCACACACACGCAGGCACACTCACACACAGACACGCAGGCACACTCACACACAAACACGCAGGCACACACACGCAGGCACACACACAGACACACTCACACACAGACACACTCACACACAAACACACTCACACACAGACACACTCACACACAAACATGCAGGCACACTCACACACAGACACGCAGGCACACTCACACACAGACACGCAGGCACACTCACACGCAGGCACACACACACAGACACGCAGGCACACTCACACACAGACACGCAGGCACACACAGACACGCAGGCACACTCACACACAGACACGCAGGCACACACAGACACGCAGGCACACTCACACACAGACACGCAGGCACACTCACACACAAACACGCAGGCACACTCACACACAGACACGTAGGCACACTCACACACAGACACGCAGGCACACTCACACACAGACACGCAGGCACATTCACACAGCACAGCTCACCTCTCTGCAGCCTGTTCTTTGCTGGCAGCTTTCTGTGTGAGACAACACGCTGGATGATGACATCATCCAGCTGGGCTCTCACACAGGGAAGCAGGACGCCGGAATGTGCTGCTGCTGCCAGGAGGTGAACTGCTGTGTGTCTGACTCTGTGTGCAGCTGTGCCTGTGTATGTGGTGCGGACGGTGCTTTTGCGGTGCTGTGTGTATGTGGTGCAGTGGTGCGGTGGCGGGGCTTTACAGGCGGGCAGCGTTAGCCTCATCCTGCGGCTAACGCTGCCCGCTATTAAAGAGAAATGGTATTCACGCTTCCCCAACGCCCATAGGGGCGTGGGGAAGCGTGAATATTCATTTGGCTTTAGCAGCGGGTAAAGGATTCTGTCTCCAGCTGCTGCTAGGCTGGCACAGAGTGGGCCCCCTTGACTCAGGGGCCCCATAGCCAGAGGCTTGGGGCCCCGGGAGCAGTGGGGGCCCTTGAAGCATTGGGGGCCCTAGGCAGCTGCTGGCAAGTATGCCAGCAGGTGTCAGTGCCTGGGCCCACCGGAGAATCCTCCGGTTCTCCGGTGGGCCAGTCCGAGCCTGGGCATGAGCCTACATTTCCTAATCAAAATTGTTTGGAATTATTTTGTTGTGCAGGCATGAGGCCACATTTCCTAATCAAAATTCATCTTGGCTAATATTGGGGTGCAGGCACAAGGCCACATTTCCTAATCAAAATTCATCTTGGCTAATATTGGGGTGCAGGCCCCAAGCCACATTTCCTAATCAAAATTCATCTTGGCTAATATTGGGGTGCAGGCACAAGGCCACATTTCCTAATCAAAATTCATCTTGGCTAATATTGGGGTGCAGGCACAAGGCCACATTTCCTAATCAAAATTCATATTGGCTAATATTGGGGTGTAGGCACCAAGCCACATTTCCTTATCGAAATCATTTGGGGTAATATTGGTGTGCAGGCACCAGGCCACATTTCCTAATCAAAATCGTTTGGGCTAATATTGGTGTGCAGGCAGTTGGCCACATTTCCTAATCAAAATCATTTTGGCTAATATTGGTGTGCAGGCACCAGGCCACATTTCCTAATCAGAATCGTGTGGACTAATATTGGCGTGCAGGCACACTATCTCATCAAATAAATACTGACTGTTAATTTAGTGACAAGTGACTGACAGATCAGGACATAGGGTTGTGAAACAGCGGGTTAAAAGAGAGGAAAGGTACATCCAACAAGAGTGGGAAAAAAGCAAGGTCGTGGTGAAAAGGAAAAAGACTTGTGTTCAACATGTAATGGTGGTAATGTTACTAAAAGCTCAACTGAACAAATACTATCTCATCCTACCCAACTACAGCTGACAACATCTGTTACTGGACGGGCAACTCAACCCCCCTTTTTTTGGCAGTCACACAGCGGTATGCCTTGTAGATGAGGGCCAGAAAGAGCATGTGGTCCATTGGATGGCAAGTGCTGAATTAAGTGGCCTCTCCTCCTTTTCCTCTTCTTCAACCTTAACATCACACACGGCACAATCCTCAGAGGTGGCTAGCCAATTACCATTGTTTCCTTCTACGTCCAAACTCTCCAACTAGCCAACTGACTGTGGGGAACCACAGATGGACCATTCTGCAGTGCTGTTCTATTCCATGGGCATCAGAGGTCTGCTCCAAAGATTCACAGAATCAAGAGGAGAAAAGCATCTGCACCAATGCCTAAAATTTTTTCCTGTTGGATCCAGGCCTGGACAAAGTAAGGTCACAGCAGAATCCAGATCCTCATCACCATACATTTTTTCAGGGGTGGAGGAGATCCTGATGTGACTCAGATACCTGAGGCGCATGCGGACTGTAATGTGCTGTCAGGGCAGGATGAGGGGGAGGGTGACTCTCAGCGTGAGGAATGGGAGAACAGAGAAAATGACGATGAGGTTGTAGATCCCACTTGGTGTGAGCCAAGAGGCATGCAGCTGAGTAGCTCAGCAGAGGAGGTGAGGATGAAGAAGAGGAGGTTACTTTGCAGCTTGCAGAATAGATATGGAGTGATGCAGCCATGAGAAGCACTGCATCCTCAGCCACAGTTCTGGCCGTGGCAAGCAGCAGTCACGAGTCTGAAGTTCGCAGGGTCGGCAAGGGTTGCCTAGCCTGAGCCTTTTTTGAGACCTCCAAAGATGACCCAACTTACATTATCTGCAAACTTTGCAAAAAAAACAACTCAGTAGATGCAAAAATTGCAATAATTTAACTACTACATGCATGAACCGACACATTCTCAATCAACATGTGGTAGTGTGGGAATCTCACTACGCAAAAATGGAGACTAGGGGGCCTCACCAACCACCGGCCGTCCCATCACCCATATCTGCTGCTTGTTCCTACTCCGTCACTGTGGCAAGTGTTCTCACACAGGTCTCTAGCCACAGAAACTCCATTTGTTTATTCCCTATAGGATCCTAAATCAAGGGTGACACTGTTTTGACTCCAAATAAATAGGAATGTATCCCATATCCCACAGATAGGTGATCATATTCAAGCTTGAGAATACCCCTTTGATGGTCGGGATCAGCCTGTGTAAAGAAGCCAGTATTGAGCTATTTGAGTGTCAGCATTTACTGTAGTTACCATGTGACATAAGAGGCTAAGTGAGGGACTGACCATGTCAGTGATTATAATTTGATTTTGTGTTATACAGCAGGACAGGCCTATGAGTGTGTGTAGTGATCATGTAAAGCCATTAACAGCTCCGGAGATTTCTTACATTGGATCTTTATGATGTTACATTGTCATCTTCTCCCCACTCAGGTTCTTACAATATCGGATCCTCTCCGTGGAGATCTATATAAGAGAATTTTCCTGAGTGACCCTACAATGATGGATAGGGACAGGGACAAGATGGCGGAAAGAATATTATACCTCACCCTAGAGATCCTCTTCCGGGTTACTGGGGAGGTGAGAGATTCTGATGACTTCACAAAACATCATTCTTATCTATGGGAATAACAGATGGACAGAACTGGAGAGGTGAGAACTCTGGAAATGTCTGTAGTGAGATTTATTTGTGTGTCTTTCCATAACCAGGATTATATATTAGTAAAGACCTCCAGTGAGCACAGTCAGGCGCCTGTGTCTGAGGGAGGGGGAAGACCCCCAAGCTCAATCACGGGGCCTCCACCTCACTCCCTGATACATGAGGACATCAATGACCAGAAGATCCTAGAACTCACCTACAAGATGATTGAGCTGCTGACTGGAGAGGTGACACTGCTGGGAATGCTGGGACATTATACAGTAACACTATGAAGAGATATTGTATAAGGGATGACTGTATCATTGTATGTATTAGGTTCCTATAAGGTGTCAGGATGTCGCTGTCTATTTCTCAATGGAGGAGTGGGAGTATTTAGAAGGGCACAAAGATCTGTACAAGGACGTCATGATGGAGGTTCCCAAGTCCTTCACATCACCAGGTAATAGACAGGACTAAATACACACGGCCTAAAATTATCTGTATGTGAAGAATGAATTCAGTCCCTGTATGTGTTTCCTCCAGTTCGATCCAGTAAGAGGACAACACCAGAGAGATGTCCCCGTCCTCTTCTTCCACAGGACTGTAAACAAGAAGATCCCAATGTTCCTCAGGATCATCAGGTAGATGGAGAGAAGGTGTCATGAAATCTTCCCCATAATGTGTAGAAGACTGTGAAGGTCTTGTTTATCCATCAGTATTATGCAATGAATGGCCAATTTATTAGAGACATCTGCTATTTCCCAACTAGAGGTTCAAAGCATGGAAATTAAGCTGCAGCCCTTTTCCATCTGTGACTTATTAGACACATGACACCGGCTTGCAGTATGAAATCATTTTTCAAAATTTGACAATTAAGCAATATGAACAACCTTGCATAAAGTCATCACTGCTAGATTTAGGAGGTATTTATGTGCAAGGATGTCAAAAGTATAATGAGAATAGTGAGATAAAAGAAAAAGTTCCAGTGTTATTAGATCTTATAGAAATAAGCAACTCATCAACAAAGACATCAAGAATTATTCTGAAAACAGGTGCACAGTCATACAAATTGCAGAAGAATACTAATGTGTGTACTGATCATTCCTTAACACAATTGGGCTTTAGGAGCAGATGACCAGTTCCAGTGCCATTGCTTTCCAGCAAAACAGTAAGAGAAAGCTTAATTGGGCAAAAGAAAGTAACAGTTATTTCTTAGCAGTGGAAACATCTTCTGCTTGGATAAGTTTTCTGTTGCACAGTACTGATGGGAGGGTTAGAATTTTATTTAAGCAGCATCATAAATCCATGTTCCCTTCTTGTCAGGTGTCAACATTTCTGGCTGGTAGAGATGGATTAAAGGTATGGAAAATATTGTGTGAGCACATCCTCCTGGGTACTCTGATACCTGTGAATGGATGTTTAGATACTACGGCTTACCTAGGTATTGTGTCTGACCAATTCATCCCTTCATGTCAGCTGTTGAGTCTACTGAATAAGTGCAATGATCCATGTCACAAGGGTCTTGCAGTTATGAATTGCTTCCATTATAAGGGTCTTGTAACGTGGAGTGGGGTGATAGCTGCGGGCGAGGTACTCGTATCTGACACCTCGGCAGGCTACATGAAAGTGGGGATCCTGGCTAAGTGTGTGGATTAGGTGTGTGGACTAGGGCTAGCCCTTGCAGGCCGCATGTTATCGATGACTTTCGTTGGCCAGGAACAGATGGTTGACAGTTCAATGAGGAACTTTTTACTAAACAATAATTTGGAGGAGATCATATACAGTAGATAGCGGGAATACAACTTTATGAACGTTTCCTTTGCAATACAGAGCATTTTCCAAACACAGTTCTAATTCCTTCCTCTTTAGTCACTTGTCCTATATCTTCACCGTTCCTGTTTACTTCATCACAACCCAGCACAGTATTACTGTCTAGTTAGCAAGAGTCCTATTCTTAACCTGCAGTTCCGCGTCTTGTTTCTGCTCCAGGGAACTATATTGCCAGTATGGACGGTACTTAACTTCTTTCAACATTGCCTTGGCTTGTTTCAGCCTCCGACTCCATCTTCCTTCACCGACCATCTTTTCTCTCCCTCTCTCTCTTGGGAATGCAGAGACGATTCCTCTCCTAACCTTCCTCGCACCTGCTCCGGATATGATACTGCCTCGAAGGCCCCCGAGTCCCAGACATGTGAACATGAGCCAAGGCTCCAGCCATAACCTGAACGATGATCAGATCCCTCTATGCTCCACCAATGCAATGTTTTTTGTACCCCCTGTGAGGGGTTGATTCGCTCCGCTGCTTCACAAAGGTAGACACAGGAACAGTCCTAGCAGAAATTCATCTGCTGGTTTATTTTAGACAGCATAAACCTTTGCAAGGTTCATGAAATCAGTAAAGCCTTTCTGGCAAAAAGGTAAAACAAAGGTAAAGTCTCTCAAAGTCCTTGTCCTGCAGGCTGCACTACAGGTATTACACACAGTGTCCTTAGCTCCTATGGGAGCCATGTGGGAGTTCCACCACTCTCCCAACACACTCCCCAACTGAACCACAGATCCAGGTATATATCACATGTACTAGTCATGTGATCATGACATCACTGTAGGTCCTCATACACCTGCAGTTCCTGCAGGGAAAAGGGGTACGGTGAGCACCCTCCCACCCGCACTGCGAGTGCTCGCATAGAACCGACCCATTAAACTCTGTACCAGCTTCTCAGCACATAGTGTGCTGGAAACACAAAAACATTTCAGTTTCACATCACTGACCGCTGCATGCACAGTGACATGTACCTCCCTTCCTCCACAAAGCCAGTGATTCTGTCACACCCCAACCTAACTGGCCTCCATTTTTCTTTCACAAGCCCTCCATAGTTCTTATATATGTACAGAAGTTGCTGTATCCTCGTGCAGCCCACATGCCACAAACCATCCACAGGGACCATCCATTTTGAATAAAATCACTCGCGTACCTGGTGTGAGGTCGTGCAACCTCTGTGGCAAGTGACTAGTCTCTAACATTTTTTTCTGCACGTCGATATGGTGGCCGTTCCCAAATTCATAAATTAACCCATGTTCTTGCTGCAGATCATAACTATGTACTTCCCCTCGGGAGGCTAATTCTCCATAACTTTCAGCCAAGGGGCCTACCAACATATTTCTGGCCAGGTTTGGGCCAGGCCAACCACCTCTCCACAATCGACCATCCCTGGCCTCATTCTTCCTTCCTCAGTTCTTGGGAAGCCTGGAGGCGTAGGCCACATCCTTACTTCAGGCCCCATCCTACTATTAGAGCCACCTTGTTCCTCACCGGATGACCGCAGCAAGATGCTGATTCACCCACAGGAGAGCTATCCAGCTCTGGGTCCTTGGCACCTCCATCTGACCCTTGGGCTGAGCAGTCTGACTCTTCGCTTCTATCTCTGACTTCTATTTTCTTCCACTTCCAACCGATAAATGGTGCCATCTCGTTTGATGCTCGTCATCCTACGTCACGGCTCAGACTTTTGCTGGGTAGGGTTCTATTCAGCTAACCATCCTATTTCTCCCCCTCCTCTGCCTGTTTTCTTGAGTTACACTGTACTGGGCGGGGCATTTCCTAACACTTCATTTTACTGCTGTGGCCACTCCTTATTGTATGCTGGTACTTGAAGTCCTGATACTCCTGCTGATAGACGTGACCTCTGGAGGGCTGGCAGTTCTTCATGCCCCCTTTTGTTTCTTCTTGAAAACAAACTAGTGGTATACTATGCTAAAACCATACTGGTATTTTATTCCCCAAATCCAGAAATATATAGGCAATCCACATGTACGTCCTGTAATAGCGGGACGGGGTTCAGTTACTTCTTTACAGATATTTGAACTGTATGTTATGCCAATTGGTTAAGAAAACTCTCTTGTAAATAAAGGACACATGAATTTGTTTACAAATACTGAACCGGCTTAGTTGGCAAGAAGGATTCCAGCTGACAACGATCGATATCAATACCTGCATAAACACATTCTACAGGATGCTGGAATACAGGCTATAAGACATTAACTGAAGAATAATAGCACTGAAGGTTAACTATTGGGATTTATGTGTAAATGCTTATACATTCTTTCAGAACATAATTCCTTTCAATTTGCGGATCACTGGTATACCCATGCATCTGGTACCGCAATGGGTACACCCAGTGGCCCTGACATTTGCAAATATATTTTTGTGGTATTTCGAGATTTGACCGTATGACCTTGGATAAAAAAATATAAAATAATGTATCATTAGCGAGTGCCACTCATTTTTATTCTACTTTCGTAATTTTTGAAGATTGTATTGCTGCACAGTTGAGCACCTCCACGTCTGGTATTCTCTTTTGGTTCACATTGCGTTAGTGGGTGTCCGCTAACGGACTCTGTTACATGGCGCAATTGTCGCAATTAACTCTATGTAACGGATCCGTTAGCGCACCCATTGACTGCAATGTGCTAACGGATCGCTAAGGCATCGCTAACGTATGCCATTTTTGGCATGCGTCAGCATTGTGCCGTTATTTTCAGACGGACCTCGAACGCTGCAGGGTCCGTTCTTCGCTAGCGCAGATTGGGCATCTGCGCTAGCGGGATTGCCAAACGCGATCCCTTTTTGGACATTGCGTTAGCGCAATCCGTTAGTGTATCCACTAAATGGATTGCACTAACGCAATGTGAACCTAGCCTAACTGGCATTGCATACCCCAGTGGTATATACTTGCAGCATTACTGGTCTCCTGTTTCTTGAATTGGATATAAAGCCGATTATTAATACAAGATGTTGTCTGGATCTTCTCACAATCATCATGTTAAAAGATCTTTTCTGGTCTTCTAAATCATTCCACACGTCTTTTCCATCTGTCTGTGACTTTTAAAAATTTCTGTTTCAGCGTAAAGATCTGCCCCATATTAATACTACAGAGACATATGTGAGGGAAGATGAGTGGTGTAAAGAGGAGATTTCTGCAGATTTCTATCCAGGTGAGTAGTCAATGGCTTTTAGAATTTGTGTCAAATGTTTTTATGGTTTTTATTCGGACTTGTGGATCTTACATGTAAAGATTTAGTGTTTAAAAACAAAAATTACCTTTTGACACTATTTTTGCCATAATCACTTCTGAGCTGCTGTAGAGGAGATCCTTCTGTATTCTGAGTCCTGGCCATCACAGGACGCTGTACTCAGTGGATGCCTCTAAATATACTTTGGAAGATTGTTAGTGTTGGGAACTTCAGAACAATATAGAAGAAAATGGAGGACATGGGCGCTGCAGCTAATGATCATCCAAAGAATAAAAGATGCAGCCATTAAAGCATAAGACATTCAGTCTACACATCACAATACCGAATTGGCATCTTCATCAGGCCAAATACCAGTTCAGTATCAAAACACGTAGCCTCAATGTGATACCAATAAAGGAACCTACTTCATCTTCTACTATTTGGATGGTCGTTATCAGCAGCGCCAATGTCTTTCATTTTTTTCCATATTGTTATGTATTCTATGGTGTTGTTTCCTTGAGGAGCAGCAGCTGACAGACCATAATTCTACTGTAATGCCAGTAGATGCACAACTCCAGACGGTGAGCTCTTCCTCCACTAATCTGCCTATGTCTCCACCTATTTTGAGTTTACAGCATGTAGGAGGCACCGTGTCTGTTATTTTAAAAACAAATTCAAAGGCTGCTCTGTTATATACTAGAGAATATTCTCAACCTAAAAACCTCAATGGCATTTTTACTAGCAGAATATAATGGTCTATAATAATAATAATAATAATTATTATTATTATTATTATTAATCATTGCTTATATAGCGCTATCAGATTCCGTAGTGATTTATATACATTATCATCACTGTCTCCAATGGGCTCTTAATCTAAATTTCCTATCAGTATATCTTTGTAGTGTGGGAGGAATCTGCTCCTGGGCAGGCGTACTTGTATCTGCACTAATGAGGGCAGAGCAAAGTACTGCAGTGCGCAGGCTTTGGGTAAGGTTAGAGAGGCCCAGCGCCTGCGCAGTGCAGGATTTTGCCCTGTCCTCAACAGGGCAGATAAGTACGCCTGCGCAGGAGCGCAATGCAGGGGAGCCTGTGTGGATGATGCAGGGATGCGTCATCCACAAGATCCAAGAAGGAGGGCGGCATCGCAAGAAGATGGGAGGTGCCGGACCAAGAAGAGTGACACCCCTCGGACCGGACCGCCCTGCAGGTGAGTATAATAAAAGTTATTTTTCTTCTCTTTCAGGTCAGGTTGGGGGCTTATAAACAGCATCATAGAATACTGTATATAAGCCCTGAAAGGAGGTGGCTTTAACTCGTATCGGCCAAACCTGGTGACAGATTCCCTTTAATCAGTTGGTCAACAGATCAATTTGGGACATGAGTTCTTTTTTTCTGTTTGAAAAAATAACAAAACACAAATGTGAACACAGCCTATAACTGCCTGAGAAAAAAAGTGAGACGTCCATTTTTTTATCTTATTTTTGGATTAACCTGTTAAGGATGGAGTTTCTTTTTTTTTAATTTGTATTTTCCGCGCCATATTCAAAAAAACATATATTTTTTTATTTTTCCGTCAATATGCGTCTGAGGGCTTATATTTTGTGGGACAAGTTGTACTTATGAATGACACAACCCATTTCATCATATGATGTAGTGGAAAGCAGGAAAAAAATTCCAAGTGTAGTGATTAAGCAAAAATAGCGCAATTCCACAACTGGGTTTTGAGTTTATTTACATCATTCATTTTACTGTAAAAATTACCTTCCAATATGCTTCTCCAGGTCAGTACAGTTACAGAGATACCAAACATGCATAGTTATTGTTTAATTTTACCCCATCACGACCGTTAACGTACATGTACATCATAGTCCGTGTCCCTGCCTTTATTGCGGGCATCTGACACGGTTCTCCGAGGGCCGTAACATCTTTTAATTTTCAGGATGTGGAGCTATATGAGGGCTTGTAGCTTTTGCAGCAGAAGCCGAAATACCGCAATTCTGACATTTTGTGATTTTTTTTCTCATTTTTCTCATTTATTTTATATTTTGATCATTTTTGGAATATTTTTTTAAAACATCTTTTTCACTTTCCACTCCATTTGTTAGTTCCCTTGGAGGACTTGAACATCTGATCATTCGATCGCTTGTGCTATATACAGCAATAGTACATTATTGCTGTATATAGCAAAAATAATGGTATCCTCTGAATGTCAGCATCGGGCTGACTTTCACAGGAGTATCGGTGAGACGAGCACAGGCATCTTCAGCAGACCCCTGGACATCAAGGTAACCCATCGTCACCCATGATTACATCACGGGGTCACCAATGGGTGCATAGAATGATACAACCTCCTGCCGGCATGCTGTAAATGCTGCTTTCAGAAATTGACAGGGTTTACCAGGTTAACAGCCACGGCTGCCCGCACCTGTAGTGGGCAGATGATGGCTGATTATCACACAATTATGTTCAATGTGCTTTATTAATCAAATTTTAAAGATATAACATATAAAAGCAATCAAAACTTGGTGTAGTGATGTAAGCAAAACGTATTGGTCACACATGGCCTTTTAGATTCAGGAGATACAAGAAGACTTATAAGGATTAAGCAAAATAACAATAAATTCTGTTGTGAAGGAATCACACCCATCAGAGTCCTTCATTTTACACTTAAAGGTTTCCAGAAAAATAATAATAAAAAGGGGAAGGAGAAGGAAAGACAAAAGGAGGAATGAGCGAGGGAGGTAAGATGTAGAGGAGACAATTGACGTTATTTGGTTTGTGAGAGCTTCCTAGGCAAACATCTCCTAAGACGTCCCATCCCAGGTCTAGTTTCTGTGTGTAGGGCTAGATGTTAGGACCGTTTATGTGCTTCCTCATTTTGTGAACTCTGATGATGTCACTCCCCAGCAAAAGTACCAAGGGGTAAGGATGTCTGCCCTAGGGACTTGATTTGATAACCTGTTGCTCTAATCCCATATTCTGCACTCACCCCTGCGTATGTTTTAAGTGAGTAGGATGAACTAAGTCCCTCAAAACTGAGCTGGTAAGTAGTGTTGAGCCCCCCCTAGTGTTTGAGTTCGGTTCGGTTCGTCAAACTGGGGCGTGTTCGACGAATGTTCGTCGAACGTTCGACGAACACCGTCGAACCCCATTGAAACCAATGGCAGGCAAACACAAACACATACAAACACATAGAAAACACCTTAAAAGGTGTCCAAAAGCTGACAAACTGCTCAGAAGACACAACAAACACATGGAAAAGTCACAACTACATATAGTCATGCAAAAAGAAAAGAGGTGGAGGAGTAAAAGGAGGAGGAGACACAGATATAGGCATGTCATGCCCTTCTAAAATCAAGAAAGGCTGGAGCAAAAATCCAAAATCACACTACCAACACCCCGACGTCGTGACAAAAAAAATTAAAAAAGAAATATCTTTAGGTAGAATGGTGGCGGGTCCATTCAGAACACTTTCCTTAGAAGACATAGTGGTACCCCCATTGGGAGTTGTGCCAAAAAATGAACCCAATACATTCAGACTAATCCACTATTTATCATATACAAGGGGCAGGTTAGTAAACGACAACATCGACGCGGAACCAAGTACAGTACTATGTACTGTACCTCCTTTGACGAGGCAATCAGGCGGGTCAAGAAGTTGGGAAGGGGCACCCTAATGGCCAAAACAGACATTGAGGGGGCGTTCCAGTTACTACCTGTGCCTCCGAATAGTGTCCTCCCATTGGGCTGCTTCTGTGAAGGAGCATACTACATAGACAGCTGTTTGCCCATGGGGTGCTCCATATTCTGCTCACTATTTGAGGCGTTTAGTTGCTTCCTCGAATGTGTCGCCATGGACGTTTCTAAGGTGGCACATTTTATCCATTACCTCGACGACTTCTTATGCCTGGACCCAAAAGATTTGCCACAGTGTGAATACACGTGGTAGTCCACCTGTGAGAAGGAGAGAGCTGGAGGGAGAGTGGACACCCCAGAGCCGAGGGGTTAGATTGAGAAAGGAAGAAGGCGGTGTAGCTTTCTTCATGGGTGGGGTACTCTGCTGATTAGCAGAAATTGCTACTAGGCCCAAAGTATTGCCTGGGCTAGATGCAGTTAGAAATTAGTAATTAAACAGGCGGTGTAGCTTGCTTCATGGGTGGGGTACTCTGCTGAGTAGCACAAAATTCTACTATGCCCAAAAGGATTTCCTGGGCTAGATGTCGTTAAAAAATAGTACTTAGGCAAACAGGCGGTGTAGCTTGTTTCATGGGTGGGGTACTGTGCTGAGTAGCACAAAATTCTACTAGGCCCAAAAGGATTTCCTGGGCTAGATGCAGTTAAAAAATAGTACTTAGGTAAACAGGCGGTGTAGCTTGCTTCATGGGTGGAGTACTCTGCTGAGTAGCAGAAATTGCTACTAGGCCCAAAAGGATTTACTGGGTTAGATGCAGTAAAAATTTAGATACACAGGTGTGCAGACACTGCTCCTAGGCCCAAAACAAATTACTGGGTTAGATACAGCAAAAATTTAGATACACAGGCGGTGTAGTTAGCTTCACAGGTGGGCTACTCCGCTGACGTGCAGACACTGCTCCTAGGCCCAAAACTATTCACTGGGTTAGATGCAGTAAAAATTTAGATACACATGCGGTGTAGTTAGCTTCACAGGCGGGCTACTCCGTTGATGTGCAGACACTGCTCCTAGGCCCAAAATGATTTACTGGGTTAGATGCAGTAAAAATTTAGATACATAGGCGGTGTAGCTAGCTTCACAGGCGGGCTACTCAGATGACTACCAGACAATGCTACTAAGCCCAAAATGATTTCCTGGGTTATATGCAGTAAAAATTTAGGTACACAGGCGGTGTAGCTAGCTTCACAGATGACTATCAGACAATGCTACTAGCCCAAAAGGATTGGCTGAGCTAGATTACACCAAATGCTGTGACAAACACTTGCACAGCACTGGCACAAACCTGCCTGGAAAAAAGTGCTGAACTGCTGTAACCTACCCTGAAAAGGGCTGATATTACAACAAGTCCCGACTCCCTAAACCTATCTCTCTGAAAATTTGCTCCCAAAAAAGACTCTTAGTCTGTATAGCGCCCACAGCAGCAGCAGTGCCGTCTAACACTAAGCTGCAGCAGTGAGGAAATGGTGGCGACAGGGAAAATGGCTGGTTCTTACAGGGCAAGGACATGTGACATACACGGCCAATGACAAATAATGCCCTTGCTTGTGTGCATCACATGCACATTGCTGTGTGTGTGTGCACTGCTGATAGGCTGAGAGACTGCACCACCCTACTGTAAATGCGGGAAAGAAAAAAAAAAAGGAGATCGTCATTATTTCAGCCCAGATCTATTCCCCGCCCGCTAAACACTGAAACAGTCTATTAACAATGATAAACAGTTTTAATGTGCAAATCAAGTTAGGGTTTTGGTGAACAAACATTTATCGCACAGAAACTCGAACAGCCGAATTTTAAGCAAATTGTTCGAGTTTGACGAACGACTCGAACACCGCCCTAAACAGCTCAAATTTGAAATTGGCAAACAGTTCGACTCGAACACCGCTCATCTCTACTGGTAAGCGATATATTTCTTTGATCATGACGGATAACATAGAGTTTAACCACCTTTTCTCTGTGGCCTATGAGGTAAACTGTGACAAGACAGATCTTCAAGCAGGATTTGTTACTAAGAACTTCTCCGCAAATTTTAGTACTCTGGCGTGACACTTCAGGAGGTGCACTGTCTTTCCACTCCTCGCCATGCTCTGTAGGTTGGTCTATGGGTGAGTGAGTTTGTGATGATGGCACTGTGTGTAGAGCAGTATTGTGCTCTTGGCTATTACACTCTAAACAATCAATGCTGGCGTTGCAGTCTCTAGCAAAGTGAGATATAGATGCACAACCACAGAAGAAAATCCAGCTCACCACCTGCGATTCCACACTTCTGGAGCTTGGATAGCACCTGGGCAGGGTGCAACAACCAATGGAAAAAGCAGACAAATCCAGCTCACAGATGAAATAAAAAATGCATTTTATTATCCAAGGTACATGAAGCAAAGATTAAAATTGTGTTAACAAAAAAGGGAATGCAGGCTTCTTTTGACACGTTTCGAGCGACATGCGCTCTTTGTCACAATTTTAATTTTTGCTTCATGTACTTTGGATAATAAAATAGATGCACAACACCTGTAGTATATGTAGTTTTCTTTGTGGAAGATTCTACGGTCTTTAAAGGGAACCTGTCACCCCGTTTTTTGAGATTGAGATATAAATACTGTTAAATAGGGCCTGCGCTGTGTGTTACTATAGTGTATGTAGTGTACCCCGATTCCCCACCTATGCTGAGAAATAACTTACCAAAGTCGCCGTTTTCGCCTGTCAATCAGGCTGGTCAGGTCGGGAGGGCGTGTTCACAGCGCTGGTTCTTCCTCAGCTTTACGTTGGTGGCGTAGTGGTGTGTGCCTGTTGAAGTGACTAATCCACTGTGGGCACGTGAACAAGCAGCGCGCGATCTGCGCTGTCATCCCTTTCGTCGGTGGGGGCGGCCATCTTCCTGGGGCCGCGCGTGCGCAGATCGAGTGCTCTGCTGCACGGGGCTTCAGGAAAATGGCCGCGGGATGCCGCGCGTGCGCATTAGAGATCGCGGCGGCCATTTTCCCAAAGCCGAGTTTGCATCTCGGCTTTGGGAAAATGGCCGCCGCGATCTCTAATGCGCACGCGCGGCATCCCGCGGCCATTTTCCTGAAGCCCCGTGCAGCAGAGCACTCGATCTGTGCACGCGCGGCCCCTGGAAGATGGCCGCCCCCACCGACGAAAGGGATGACAGCGCAGATCGCGCGCAGCTTGTTCACGTGCCCACAGTGGATTAGTCACCTCAACATGCGGACACCACTACGCCACCAACGTAAAGCTGAGGAAGAACCAGCGCTGTGAACACGCCCTCCCGACCTGACCAGCCTGATTGACAGGCAAAAACGGCGACTTTGGTAAGTTATTTCTCAGCATAGGTGGGGAATCGGGGTACACTACATACACTATAGTAACACACAGCGCAGGCCCTATTTAACAGTATTTATATCTCAATCTCAAAAAACGGGGTGACAGGTTCCCTTTAAGAGATTTTTCCCTAAAGCTCATGCACTTTTGCAGGTAGTGAATCCTTTTATGTAGGAGGCACTCCCTGTTGCGATTTTTCATTAGTGATCCTTCGGTTTCTGCTGTACTACGGGTCTTGTGTAACGAATCTGTAGAAGAAACATTTGTTTTGTGCACAACAATAGGTGTGTCTCTGGGTTTATGGACTGAAACAGTCTTACCAGTCCTTGGGTTGGCAGTATCTACAGTGTAAAAGTAGAAGCTGGAATCATTCCTGATCTTAGCCTGCTGGCGCATAAAGTCTACAAAGAAGCAGAATGGAAGGAACAGCACGTTGTGTTGCTGTTTTTAATCTGAGCTCTCCCCGGTTGACCCATTTCTCTGCACAATGGATTTGATACCCCTGGCTGTGTCTAGGGATGTGAGGTCTAGCAATTGTCCTTCAGTCTTGGCGACTTGGAGTTCTACCAAGAGGTCTCTTAATTCTTTTAGCTTTTGTTAAAGATTTTAGGAAAGTCTTGCAACTTTTTTAAGAGAGATTCTTCTATCATCTCTGAGGAGCCATAGCACTCGTCGTCGAGGCTCTCCCATATTATGTACAAGCCTCTGCTTGGGTGGTTGATATTAATATCTCTGATGCATTTTGCATGTTCTGCCAATGCATTTCCTAGGCAATTAACCAAGATGTTGATCGCTTTACTGGCAGAGATGTCTAGGCCAACAGTGGGGTTTGTGAAGGAAGCTCTCCAGGTCACACCGGTGGTAGTATGTCGACATAATAACCTTCATGCTTAATGTGGGATGATTGGTGGATGAGGGTCAATGACTGGTAGGATTTTTCATTAATGATTGGCAGGGTTTGGTCTTGCTCTTCGATCTGAATTTAGGTAGTCATCTAATGGGGTGTGCTGTAGCACACAATCTGAACTGTGACATGAGATATTGCAATGACTAAGTGTAACAACTCTGCTGGCATCACGGCATGGCCTCTCATCTCTCACTATCTTACCCACTGCTCCAGGCCACGATGTGGTTTCTGTTTCTTGCCAGCTTCATATTCTGTTCCTCTGCTCTCTGCATGCTTCCTGGTTGTGTGCATAGGGTGGCGGCGCCTGAACTCTCTGGTTCTTATAGTAATCAGGTGCATCTGTCTAATCTGTTCCTGACCAATTAGCAAGAGGCCTCCAGTTTTTAGTGCAGCTCCACCCAGTGGACTGGGTCTGTGCAATGTGTTAGCTCAGTTTGTGTTTAGCTTCTGAGTTTGCCAGGCCTTGCTCTGTGTTACTCCCTCTCTAGAGGCTTTTCTCTGTGTTCTTGCCTTGATCTTGTTGTCCGCCCTCCAGGAGGCAGAATATCCTGGTCCCTGTGTCTTTCTTCTCTATTTCCTGGGATATGAGATAAATTACCTGAGAAAATGCAGGGGTACTTTCCACATGTCAATGTGTCCTGGTTCAAAAGTTAAAGTACTCAAGAGAATTTGGGCTGAGTCTACAGAATTTGGAAAAACAATGTCCTTAGCCAATTTCCAAGAATTGTAAGAAAAACCATCAGGCCATAAAAATATCGGCATGTAGACAGATGATAACTGGAACATAGGCAATTCTTGCATAGCACTATTTTCTTGTATTTTATTCAGAACAGAACGTTCCTGTTGTTTTACCTCTGCTCACGTTTTTTTTACTATCCTTTATTTTACAAATTTGTCATTACATTGACCTCCTGGATCTTACCTGACTACCCAAACATTCTCTTGCCTTTGGTACGCTTCTCTGGATAGCATCTCTTCCAAGGAAGCATTCCAGTTGACCCAATTGTAAGACAAGATCCCTGGACAGGGGTTAAGAGATGAAAGTCATAGTTCCTCTGGAATGTGCCAGTTGTGGTGGCTTTTGACAAGTCTGCAGCCTCTGACAGACATAACAATGTGCACATGACCAGTCCTGTGCCTTATTAGAGTTCTCTTTACGCATCTCTTTTGAAAATGTAACTGGAAATGATTGGTGACAGACACAGTGAAACATGAACCTACAGAGAAGATTGCTACAATAGACTAACACCATCAGCCTATCTTTGTGCTCTACTGCCTTAAGTATTTCGGTAATTGAATTTTATTATAGTTTTTATGGAAATGATATAAAGAATGCAAAAAATAAATATTAATTAAAATGCAGTGTTATATAAAAATAATAAAATCATTTTTAATCTTTGCAGATTACTTTACCAGGAGCTCCGAGGGAGATGTGTTATTCTCAGATTTTGCAGCTAATAATCATAGTAGCACACCAGATACATATGAAGAGCCTGTAATTTTTGCAAATACACCTCAAGCTGAACTCAGAAATAATCTGTCATTTGATATTTTTGAAAAGGTTCTCACTTCTGCTTCATCAAAGACAAATATGCAAAATGAAAGTCAGAGAAGTGCTGTTGAATATGAAATAGCTTACAGAGGGAGGAAATCACTGACATGTTCAGAATGTGGAAAATATTGCAGGAGTAAATCAAGTCTTGTTATGCATCAGAGAATTCACACAGGGGAGAATCCATTTTTCTGTTCAGAATGTGGAAAATGTTTTAATCAGAAAGCAAATTTTATTAGACATCAATTAACTCACTCAGGAGAGAAGCCATTTTCATGTTCAGAATGTGGGAAAAATTTCATTAGTAAAGCAAGACTTGTTGTACATAAGAAAACTCACACAGGGCAGAAACCATTTTCATGTTCAGAATGTGGGAAAGGATATAGGGATAAATCAGAACTTGCTATACATCAGAGAACTCACACAGGGGAGAAGCCATTTTCATGTTCAATTTGCGGAAAATGTTTTAATCGGAAATCAAATCTTGTCACACATCAGAGAACTCACACAGGGGAGAAACAATTTTCATGTTCAAATTGTGGGAAAGGTTTTAATCGGAAAACAAATCTTGTCAGCCATCAGAGAACTCACACAGAGAAGTAGCCATTTTATTTTTTTAATTGATTTATTGACAACATGTAATAGAAAAACATAAGTTATAGTAAAGTCACTTGTCTACAAAAGAAAGGGGAAGCAATTTAGAGCACTAAATGATTATTAAAAAATGTATACAATTACCAATGACCATTTGTTATTGATAAACAATAAGTATAAAATAAGACACCTATATTTTAACAAAGTATGTATTTTACCTTTGTATAACTACAGTATAAAAGGGTTGTCTGACGCTTGCTCTCATCCTATTTGACATTGACCATGGAAAGATTGTGCTATACATGATCAGTTGCCAAGGTAACCATTTAATGCCCGCTTGTCTCATCCAATCCCAGGGCAAGTGTTAGAAGAGTTAAAGCCAGGAATGAAGTAGGGCTTGCAAGAGAGACCAAAAGCAGTAAAAATGTTTTTTAGTGTATGTTAAAATCAAAAGAAAAGTCAAAGATGCTTTATGAGTTTTACAGGTTGAAAAGGATGAAGTGGTCAAAAATTATGTTAAGAAGGCCGAACTTTTAAATGTCTATTTTGCATTTGTATTCTCTAAGAAATCAATTGTAACATCAACTGATCTTCACTGTGCTATTGAAGGAATAAAAGAATACACACTCTCCATAAACTGAGACATGGTGAAGGAACACTTACCGTATATACTCGAGTATAAGCCGACCCGAGTATAAGCCGACCCCCTAATTTTGCCACAAAAAACTGGGAAAACTTATTGACTCGAGTATAAGCCTAGGGTGGAAATGCAGCATTTACTGGTGAATTTCAAAAATAAAAATAGATCATTATTTCCCCATAGCTGTGCCATATAGTGCTCTGCACCGTTCATATTGCCCCATAGATGCTGCACAGATGCCCCATATAGTGCTGTGTGCCATTCATATTGCCCCATAGATGCTGCACAGATGCCCCATATAGTGCTGTGTGCCGTTCATACTGCCCCATAGATGCTGCACAGATGCCCCATATAGTGCTGTGTGCCGTTCATACTGCCCCATAGATGCTGCACAGATGCCCCATATAGTGCTGTGTGCCGTTCATACTGCCCCATAGATGCTGCACAGATGCCCCATATAGTGCTGTGTGCCGTTCATACTGCCCCATAGATGCTGCACAGATGCCCCATATAGTGCTGTGTGCCGTTCATACTGCCCCATAGATGCTGCACAGATGCCCCATATAGTGCTGTGTGCCGTTCATACTGCCCCATAGATGCTGCACAGATGCCCCATATAGTGCTGTGTGCCGTTCATACTGCCCCATAGATGCTGCACAGATGCCCCATATAGTGCTGTGTGCCGTTCATACTGCCCCATAGATGCTGCACAGATGCCCCATATAGTGCTGTGTGCCGTTCATACTGCCCCATAGATGCTGCACAGATGCCCCATATAGTGCTGTGTGCCGTTCATACTGCCCCATAGATGCTGCACAGATGCCCCATATAGTGCTGTGTGCCGTTCGTATTGCCCCATAGATGCTGCACAGATGCCCCATATAGTGCTGTGTGCCGTTCATACTGCCCCATAGATGCTGCACAGATGCCCCATATAGTGCTGTGTGCCGTTCATACTGCCCCATAGATGCTGCACATATATCTGTGCCATGGCTGCTGCTGCTGCTGCAATTAAAAAAAAAAAAAAACACATACTCACCTCTCTTGATTGCAGCTCCCAGCGTCCGGTCCCGGCGCCTCCATCTTCCCGGCGTCTCTGCTCTGACTGATCAGGCAGAGGGCGCCGCGCACACTATATGCGTCATCACGCCCTCTGCCTGAACAGTCAGAGCGCAGACACTGGGAAGATGGAGGCGCCGGGAAGATGGAGCGGCGCCCGGCGGCTGGAACGTGGACAGGTAAATATAACATACTCACCTAGTCCCAGCGATCCTCGCGCTATCCCTGCCTTCCTCCCCGTCTTCTGTGCTGCAGCCTCTTCCTGTCAGCGGTCACCGGCACCGCTGATTAGAGAAATAAATAGGCGGCTCCACCCCTATGGGAGGTGGAGCCGCCTATTCATTTCTGTAATGAGCGGTCCCACGTGACCGCTGAAGAGGGGAAGAAGCTGCAGCACAGAAGACGGGGAGGAAGGCAGGGACAGCGCGAGGATCGCTGGGACTAGGTAAGTATACCTCAGCGCCCTCACCCCCTCACCTGCCGACCCCACCGCTACCGTGACTCGAGTATAAGCCGAGAGGGGCACTTTCAGCCCAAAAATTTGGGCTGAAAATCTCGGCTTATACTCGAGTATATACGGTAGCTAATTAACATGAATTTAAGTCTCCTGGTTCAGATGAATTACATCCTAGGGTACTGAAAGAGTTAGTGGAGGAAATTGCAGAACCGCTAGCCAGAATCTTTGAAACATCCTGGAAAATGGGAGAAGTCCTAGAAGATTGGAGAAGGCCAAATGTTTTATCTTGAAAGAAGACAGAGCCGGGAAATTACAGACTAGTGAGCCTTACTTCAATACCAGGAAATATATTTAAACAAATTATTAAACAGCATGTATGTAAGTACTTGGATAAAAATACAGTAATTAACCAGAGCCAGTTTTTACAACCTCTGGCAAAAATTATGGAATCACCAGCCTTGGTGGATGTTCATTCAGTTGTTTCATTTTGTAGAAAAAAAAGCAGATCACAGACATGGCACAAAACTACAGTCATTTCAAATGACAACTTTCTGGCTTTAATAAACACTAAAAGAAATCAAGAACAAAAAATGTTGTAGTCAGTAATGGTTACTTTTTTAGAACAAAACGAGGGAAAAAAATGATGGACTCACTCAATTATGTGGGAAAAAATTAAGGAATGAAAAACAAACACACAAAAAAAACCACTCCAACACATCACTAGTATTTTGTTGCACCATCTCTGGCTTTTATAACATCTTGCAGTCTCTGAGGCACGACTTAATGAGTGTCACACAGTACTCTTCATCAATCTGGCTCCAACTTTCTCTGATTGCTGTTGCCAGATCAGCTTTGCAGGTTGGAGCCTTATCATGGACAATTTTCTTCAACTTCCACCAACGATTTTCAATTGGATTGAGATCCGGACTATTTACAGGCCATGACATTGACCTTATGTGTCTTTTTTCAAGGAATGTTTGCACAGTTTTTGCTCTATGGCAGGATGCATTATCATCTTGAAAAATGATTTCATCATCCCCAAACATCCTTTCAGTTGATTGGATAAGAAAAGTGTCCAAAATATCAACATAACTTTGTGCATTTATTGAAGATGTAATGACAGCCATCTCCCCAGCCATCTCCCCAGTG
The DNA here is from genome assembly GCF_032444005.1 of Ranitomeya imitator. Classification (NCBI taxonomy): domain Eukaryota; kingdom Metazoa; phylum Chordata; class Amphibia; order Anura; family Dendrobatidae; genus Ranitomeya; species Ranitomeya imitator. Next base: position 395,491,343 of record NC_091283.1, read on the forward strand.
CCCTTACCTGACATGCAGCCCCATATAGTCATTGACTGTGGAAATTTGCATGTTCTCTTCAGGCAGTCATCTTTATAAATCTCATTGGAACACCACCAAACAAAAGTTCCAGCGTCATCACCTTGCCCAATGCAGATTTGCGATTCATCAGTGACTCCTGCTTTGGAGACATATTGCTTTAACCCCTTAGCGACCCCCGATACGCCTTTTAACATACATAAACCACAGCGCCGTTAATTAACGGCGCTGTGGAAAAAGTGAATAGCGCCCCCCAGAGTCGGATTATCTCCGGGGTCTCGGCTGCCAGGGGTAGCCGATACCCCAGAGAACATGATTCGGGGGGGTTTTACCGACCCCGCATTTGCGATCGCCGGTAATTAACCGTTTACCGGCGATCGCAAAAAAAAAAACGCGATCTCTTTTTAATTTCTCTGTGATCGCACATCAGAGGACAGAGAAAAGGGGTCCCAGATAGCCCCCCGATACTCACCTATCTCCCCCGGTGCTCCTCGTGGCTCCCGGTGGGCGCAGCCATCTTCAAAATGGTGGGCGCATGCGCAGTGCGCCCGCCGGCCGGCACCGGGAGAATCTTTGGGGTCTCAGCTGCCGGGGGGAGCCGAGACCCCAAACAACATGATCGGGGTCGGTTTTACCGACCCCTGTTTTGCAATCGCCGGTAATTAACTGTTTACCGGCGACTGCAAAAAAAAAAAAAAATCAAAGTGTAATTCTCTGTCCTCTGATGTGATCGCACATCAGAGGACAGAGAAATAGGGGGATTCGGGGACCCTATCATACTCACCGGTGTCCCTGGATCCTCCTGCTGCTCCTCCTGGCTGCCGGGGAATATAAAATGGCGGGCACATGCGCAGTGCGCCCGCCATCTATCGCCATCTGCCGGCCGACAGAAGAAGAGCAGTTGGGGCTAAAATTAGGGTTAGGGCTAGGGTTAGGGCTACGGTTAGGGTTGGGCCTAAATTTAGGGTTAGGGTTGGGGCTAAATTCAGGGTTAGGGTGCTTTCACACTTACGTCGGTACGGGGCCGTCGCAATGCGTCGGCCCGACATACCGACGCACGTTGTGAAAATTGTGCACAACGTGGGCAGCGAATGTAGTTTTTCAACGCATCCGCTGCCCAATCTATGTCCTGGGGAGGTGGGGGCGGAGTTACGGCCATGCATGTGCTGTCAGAAATGGCGGACGCGACGTACAAAAAAAGTTACATTGAACGTTTTTTGTGCCGACGGTTCGCCGAAACAAAACTGATCCAGTGAACGACGGACGCGACGTGTGGCCATCCGTCACGATCCGTCGGCAATAAAAGTCTATGGGCAAAAAAACGCATCCTGCGGGCACATTTGGAGGATCCGTTTTTTGTCCAAAATGACGGATTGCGACGGATGCCAAACGACGCAAGTGTGAAAGTAGCCTTAGGGCTAGCGTTAGGGTTGGGGCTAAAGTTAGGGCTAGGGTTGGGGCTAAATTTAGGGTTAGATTTGGGGTTAGGGTTTGGATTAGAGTTGGTATTAGGGTTAGGGTTGGCATTAGGGTTACGCTTGGGATTAGGGTTAGGTTTGGGATTAGGGTTAAGGTTAGGGTTGTGATTAGGGGTGTATTGGGATTAGGGTTAGGTTTGAGGTTAGGGTTGAGATTAGGATTAGGGGTGTGTTGGATTTAGGGTTTTGATTAGGGTTATGGTTAGGGTTGATATTAGGGCTGTTTTTGGGGTAAGGGTTGTGATTATCGTTAGGGTTAGTGATTAGGATTATGGATCGGGTTGGGATTAGGGTTAGGGGTGTGTTGGGGTTAGGGTTGGAGCTAGAATTGGGGGGTTTCCACTGTTTAGTTACCTCAGGGGGTCTCCAAACACGACAGCCAATTTTGCGCTCAAAAAGTCAAATGGTGCTCCCTCCCTTCTGAGCTCTGCCGTGCGCCCAAACAGTGGGTTACCCCCACATATGGGGCATTAGCGTACTCGGGATAAATTGGACAACTTTTGGGGTCCAATTTCTCCAATTTCTCCTGTTACCCTTGTGAAAATAAAAACTTGGGGGCTACAAAATCTTTTTTGTGGAAAAAAAAAATATTTTTTTATTTTCACGACTCTGCATTCTAAACTTCTGTGAAGCACTTGGACATTCAAAGTTCTCACCACACATCTAGATAAGTTCCTTGGGGGGTCTAGTTTCCAAAATGGGGTCACTTGTGGGGGGTTACTACTGTTTAGGTACATCAGGGGCTCTGCAATCGCAACATAACGCCCGCAGACCATTCTATCAAAGTCTGCATTCCAAAACGGTGCTCCTTCCTTCCGAGCTCTGCCGTGCGCCCAAACAGTGGTTTACCCCCACATATGGGGTACCAGCATACTCAGGACAAATTGGATAACAACTTTTGGGGTCCGATTTCTCTTGTTACCCTTGTGAAAATAAAAACTTGGGGGCTAAAACATCTTTTTTGTGGAAAAAAAAATATTTTTTATTTTCACGACTCTGCATTCTAAACTTCTGTGAAGCACTTGGGCATTCAGAGTTCTCACCACACATCTAGATAAGTTCCATGGGGGGTCTAGTTTCCAAAATGTGGTCACTTGTGGGGGGTTTCCACTGTTTAGGCACATCAGGGGCTCTCCAAACGCGACACGGCGTCCAATCTCAATTCCAGACAATTCTACATTGAAAAAGTAAAACGGCACTCCTTCTCTTCCAAGCTCTGCGGTGCGCCCAAACAGTGGTTTACCCCTACATATTGGGTATCAACGTACTCAGGAGAAATTGCACTAGAACTTTTGTGGTCTAATTTCTCCTGTTACCCTTGTGAAAATAAAAATTTGGGGGCAAAAAGATCATGTTTGTAGAAAAGCGATTTTTTTTATTTTCACGGCTCAACGTAATAAACTTCTGTGAAGCACATGGGGGTTCACAGTGCTCACCACACATCTTGATAAGTTCCTTAAGGGGTCTAGTTTCCAAAATGGTGTCACTTGTGGGGGGGTTTCCACTGTTTAGGCACATCAGGGGCTCTCCAAACGCGACATGGCGTTCGATCTCAATTCCAGACAATTCTACATTGAAAAAGTAAAACGGCACTCCTTCTCTTCCAAGCTCTGCGGTGCGCCCAAACAGTGGTTTACCCCCACATATTGGGTATCGACGTACTCAGGAGAAATTGCACTACAACTTTTGTGGTCTAATTTCTCCTGTTACTCTTGTGAAAATAAAAATTTGGGGGCAAAAAGATCATGTTTGTAGAAAAAATGCGATTTTTTATTTTCACGGCTCAACGTTATAAAGTTCTGTGAAGCACATGGGGGTTCAAAGTGCTCACCACACATCTAGATATGTTCCTTAATGGGTCTAGTTTCCAAAATGGTGTCACTTGTGGGGGGTTTCCACTGTTTAGGCACATCAGGGGCTCTCCAAACGCGACATGGCGTCCAATCTCAATTGAAAAAGTAAAACGGCGCTCCTTCACTTCCAAGCTCTGCGGTGCGCCCAAACAGTGGTTTACCCTCACATATGGGGTATCGACGTATTCAGGAGAAATCGCACAACAACTTTTGTGATCTAATTACTCCTGTTACCCTTGTGAAAATAAGAATTTGTGGGCGAAAAATCATTTTTGTGTAAACAAATGCGATTTTTCATTTTCACGGCTCTACGTTATAAACTTCTGTGAAGCTCTTGGGGGTTCAAAGTGCTCACCATACATCTAGATAAGTTCCTTAAGGGGTCTAGTTTACAAAATGGTGTCACTTGTGGGGGGTTTCCACTGTTTAGGCACATCAGGGGCTCTCTAAACGTGACATGACGTCCGATCTCAATTCCAGCCAATTCTGCATTGAAAAAGTCAAACAGCGCTCCTTCACTTCCAAGTTCTGCGGTGCGCCCAAACAGTGGTTTACCCCCACATATGGGGTATTGGCGTATTCAGGAGAAATTGCATAACAAAATTTATGGTTACATTTCTGTTTTTACACTTGTGAAAATAAAAAAAATGGTTCTGAATTAAAATGTTTGCAAAAAAAAGTTAAATGTTCATTTTTTCCTTCCACATTGTTTCAGTTCCTGTGAAGCACGTAAAGGGTTAATAAACTTCTTGAATGTGGTTTTCAGAACCTTGAGGGGTGTAGTTTTTAGAATGGTTTCACACTTTGTTATTTTCTATCATATAGACCCCTCAAAATGACTTCAAATGTGATGTGGTCCCTAAAAAAAAAGGTGTTGTAAAAATGAGAAATTGCTGGTCAATTTTTAACCCTTATAACTCCCTAACAAAAAGAAATTTTGTTTCCAAAATTGTGCTGATGTAAAGTAGACATGTGGGAAATGTTATTTATTAACTATTTTTTGTGACATATCTCTCTGATTTAAGGGCATAAAAATACAAAATTTGAAAATTGCAAAATTTTAGCAATTTTCGCCATATTTCCGTTTTTTTCATAAATAATCGCAAGTAATATCGAAGAAATGTTACCACTATCATGAAGTACAATATGTCACGAAAAAAACAATCTCAGAATCAGCGGGATACGTTGAAGCGTTCCAGAGTTATAACCTCATAAAGTGGCAGTGGTCAGAATTGCAAAAATTGGCTCGGTCATTAAGTACCAAATTGGCTCTGTCACTAAGGGGTTAAGTTTCCGGTCTTGACGCTTTGATGTCTTCCTTGGTCTACCAGTATGTTTGCCTTTAACAACCTTCCCATGTTGTTTGTATTTGGTCCAGATTTTAGACACAGCTGACTGTGAACAACCAACATCTTTTGCAACATTGCGTGATGATTTACCCTTTTTTAAGAGTTTTATAATCCTCTCCTTTGTTTCAATTGACATCTCTCATGTTGAAGCCATGATTCATGTCAGTCCATTTGGTGCAACAGCTCTCCAAAGTGTGATTACTCCTTTTTAGATGCAGAATAATGAGCAAATCTAATTTGATGCAGGTGTTAGCTTTGGGAATTGAAATTTAGAGGGTGATTTCATAATTTTTTCCCACATAATTGAGTGAGTCCATAATTTTTTCCCTCTTTTTGTTCTAAAAAAGTAACCATTACTGACTACAACATTTTTTGTTCTTGATTTCTTTTAGTGTTTATTAAAGCCAGAAAGTTGCCATTTGAAATTACTTTAGTTTTGTGCCAACTGATTGAACATCCTCCAAGACCGGTGATTCCATAATTTTTGTCAGGGGTTGTAGCAAACAAGTCATGCCAGACTAATCTAATTTCCTTCTATGTTGGAATCACTGACTGGGTGCATCCAGGACATGGGATATATACTATATCTCGACTGTAGCACAGCATATGATAAAAAATATCATAGTATCCTTATTTAAAAAATGACCAAGTATGGGATTGACAAGGCTAATGTTAGGTGGATTCATAACTGGCTCAGTGATTGTACTCAAAGAGTGGTAATTAGGGTTGAGCGAAACGGGTCGTTCATTTTCAAAAGTCGCCGACTTTTAGCAAAGTCGGGTTTCATGAAACCCGATCCGACCCCTGTGCGGGGTCGGCCATGCGGTACGCGACTTTCGCGCCAAAGTCGCGTTTCAATGACGCGAAAAGCGCCATTTCTCAGCCAATGAAGGTAAACGCAGAGTGTGGGCAGCGTGATGACATAGGTCCTGGTCCCCACCATCTTAGAGAAGGGCATTGCAGTGATTGGCTTGCTGTCTGCGGCGTCACAGGGGCTATAAAGGGGAGTTCCCGCCGACCGCCATGTTACTGCTGCTGATCTGAGCTTAGGGAGAGGTTGCTGCCGCTTCGTCAGAAGCAGGGATAGCGTTAGGCAGGGTCCATTAACCACAAAACCGCTTGTGCTGTAGCGATTTCCACTGCCCAACACCACCTTCGGTGTGCAGGGACAGTGGAAGCTACATTTTTTTTTTTTTCCCCCTCAGCGCTGTAGCTCATTGGGCTGCCCTAGAAGGCTCCCTGATAGCTGCATTGCTGTGTGTACGCCGCTGTGCAAACCAACTGCTTTTTTCAAAGCACAAATCCTCTTGTTCCTTCCTTTCTGCACAGCTATCTTTTTTGTTTGTCCACACTTTTTATTTAATTTGTGCATCAGTCCACTCCTTATTGCTGCCTGCCATACCTGGCTGAGATTACTGCAGGGAGATAGTAATTGAAGGACACTCCCTGTTTTTTTTTTTTTTTTGTGGGAGATTAAGATTGACATTTCGGCTAGAGTGCCATCCCTGTCTGTGTCATCTCTCACTCAGTGGGCCATAGAAAGCCTATTTATTTTTTTGCTTGATTTGGGTTATAAAATCTACCTGAAAAAATCACTACATCAATCAGTGGGAGAAAAATATTGGCCTCAGGGCTTGTGTGCCACTCTTGACTCCTGTGTGCATCATCACTCACTCAGTGGGCCATAGAAAGCCTATTTATTTTTTTGCTTGATTTTGGTTCTAAAATCTACCTGAAAAAATCACTACATCAATCAGTGGGAAAAAAATATTGGCCTCAGGGCTTGTGTGCCACTCCTGACTCCTGTGTGCATCATCACTCACTCAGTGGGCCATAGAAAGCCCTTTTTTTTTTTTTTTGCTTTATTTGGGTTCTAAATTCTACCTGAAAAAATCAATAAATCAATCAGTGGGAGATTAATATTGGCCTTTGGGCTTGTGTGCCAGTCCTAAGCGTGCCATCTCTCTCTCTCAGATAGTGGGCCATAGAAAGCCTATTTATTTTTTTTTTTTTTTATTGGGTTTATAAATTTTCCCTGGAAAAAAAAAAAAGTGGGAGATTAATATTGGCCTCTGGGCTTGTGTGCCAGTCCTGAGCGTGCCATCTCTCTCACAAATAGTGGGCCATAGAAAGCCTATTTATTTATTTTTTTTTGGTTTTATAAATTCTCCCTTAAAAAAAAAAGGGAGATTAATATTGGCCTTTGGGCTTGTGTGCCAGTCCTAAGCGTGCCATCTCTCTCTGTCTCTCAGATAGTGGGCCATAGAAAGCCTATTTATTATTTTTTTTATTGGGTTTATAAATTTTCCCTGGAACAAAAAAAAAAAGTGGGAGATAAATATTGGCCTCTGGGCTTGTGTGCCACTCCTGACTCCTGTGTGCGTCATCTCTCACTCAGTGGGCCATAGAAAGCCTTTTTTTGTTTTATTTGTTTTCTAAATTCTCCCTGATAGAAATCATTTTATTTTATTTGGTTTCTAAATTCTTCCTGAAAAAATCATTTTATTCTATTTTTTTTTTTTCCTAAAGTCTCCCTGAAAAAAAAAAAAAAAAAACAAATCAGTGGGAGATTAATATTGCCCTTTCTGCTTGTGTGCCAGTCTTGACTCCTGGGTGTGCCATCTCTCTCTCTCTCTCCAATTGTGGGCCATAGAAAGCCTATTATTTTTTTAGCTTGATTTGGGTTCCAAAATCTACCTGAAAAAATCACTACATCAATCAGTGGGAGATAAATATTGGCCTCTGGGCTTGTGTGCCACTCCTGACTCCTGTGTGCGTCATCTCTCACTCAGTGGGCCATAGAAAGCCTTTTTTTGTTTTATTTGTTTTCTAAATTCTCCCTGAAAAAATCATTTTATTTTATTTGGTTTCTAAATTCTTCCTGAAAAAATCATTTTATTCAATTTTTTTCTTCCTAAAGTCTCCCTGAAAAAAAACAAAAAAAAAACAAATCAGTGGGAGATTAATATTGCCCTTTCTGCTTGTGTGCCAGTCTTGACTCCTGGGTGTGCCATCTCTCTCTCTCTCTCCAATTGTGGGCCATAGAAAGCCTATTATTTTTTTTAGCTTGATTTGGGTTCCAAAATCTACCTGAAAAAATCACTACATCAATCAGTGGGAGATAAATATTGGCCTCTGGGCTTGTGTGCCACTCCTGACTCCTGTGTGCATCATCTCTCACTCAGTGGGCCATAGAAAGCCTTTTTTTGTTTTATTTGTTTTCTAGATTCTCCCTGAAAAAATCATTTTATTTTCTTTGGTTTCTAAATTCTTCCTGAAAAAATCATTTTATTCTATTTTTTTTTTCCTAAAGTCTCCCTGAAAAAAAAAAAAATCAGTGGGAGATTAATATTGCCCTTTCTGCTTGTGTGCCAGTCTTGACTCCTGGGTGTGCCATCTCTCTCTCTCTCTCCAATTGTGGGCCATAGAAAGCCTATTATTTTTTTAGCTTGATTTGGGTTCCAAAATCTACCTGAAAAAATCACTACATCAATCAGTGGGAGATAAATATTGGCCTCTGGGCTTGTGTGCCACTCCTGACTCCTGTGTGCGTCATCTCTCACTCAGTGGGCCACAGAAAGCCTTTTTTTGTTTTATTTGTTTTCTAAATTCTCCCTGAAAAAATCATTTTATTTTATTTGGTTTCTAAATTCTTCCTGAAAAAATCATTTTATTCTATTTTTTTTTTTCCTAAAGTCTCCCTGAAAAAAAAAACAAACAAACAAATCAGTGGGAGATTAATATTGCCCTTTCTGCTTGTGTGCCAGTCTTGACTCCTGGGTGTGCCATCTCTCTCTCTCTCTCCAATTGTGGGCCATAGAAAGCCTATTATTTTTTTAGCTTGATTTGGGTTCCAAAATCTACCTGAAAAAATCACTACATCAATCAGTGGGAGATAAATATTGGCCTCTGGGCTTGTGTGCCACTCCTGACTCCTGTGTGCGTCATCTCTCACTCAGTGGGCCATAGAAAGCCTTTTTTTGTTTTATTTGTTTTCTAAATTCTCCCTGAAAAAATCATTTTATTTTATTTGGTTTCTAAATTCTTCCTGAAAAAATCATTTTATTCAATTTTTTTCTTCCTAAAGTCTCCCTGAAAAAAAAAAAAAAAAAAAACAAATCAGTGGGAGATTAATATTGCCCTTTCTGCTTGTGTGCCAGTCTTGACTCCTGGGTGTGCCATCTCTCTCTCTCTCTCCAATTGTGGGCCATAGAAAGCCTATTATTTTTTTTAGCTTGATTTGGGTTCCAAAATCTACCTGAAAAAATCACTACATCAATCAGTGGGAGATAAATATTGGCCTCTGGGCTTGTGTGCCACTCCTGACTCCTGTGTGCGTCATCTCTCACTCAGTGGGCCATAGAAAGCCTTTTTTTGTTTTATTTGTTTTCTAGATTCTCCCTGAAAAAATCATTTTATTTTCTTTGGTTTCTAAATTCTTCCTGAAAAAATCATTTTATTCTATTTTTTTTTTTCCTAAAGTCTCCCTGAAAAAAAAAAAAAATCAGTGGGAGATTAATATTGCCCTTTCTGCTTGTGTGCCAGTCTTGACTCCTGGGTGTGCCATCTCTCTCTCTCTCCAATTGTGGGCCATAGAAAGCCTATTATTTTTTTAGCTTGATTTGGGTTCCAAAATCTACCTGAAAAAATCACTACATCAATCAGTGGGAGATAAATATTGGCCTCTGGGCTTGTGTGCCACTCCTGACTCCTGTGTGCGTCATCTCTCACTCAGTGGGCCACAGAAAGCCTTTTTTTGTTTTATTTGTTTTCTAAATTCTCCCTGAAAAAATCATTTTATTTTATTTGGTTTCTAAATTCTTCCTGAAAAAATCATTTTATTCTATTTTTTTTTTTTCCTAAAGTCTCCCTGAAAAACAAAAAACAAAAACAAATCAGTGGGAGATTAATATTGCCCTTTCTGCTTGTGTGCCAGTCTTGACTCCTGGGTGTGCCATCTCTCTCTCTCTCTCCAATTGTGGGCCATAGAAAGCCTATTATTTTTTTAGCTTGATTTAGGTTCCAAAATCTACCTGAAAAAATCACTACATCAATCAGTGGGAGATAAATATTGGCCTCTGGGCTTGTGTGCCACTCCTGACTCCTGTGTGCGTCATCTCTCACTCAGTGGGCCATAGAAAGCCTTTTTTTGTTTTATTTGTTTTCTAAATTCTCCCTGAAAAAATCATTTTATTTTCTTTGGTTTCTAAATTCTTCCTGAAAAAATCATTTTATTCTATTTTTTTTTTTCCTAAAGTCTCCCTGAAAAAAAAAAAAAAAAATCAAATCAGTGGGAGATTAATATTTACATTTGTGCTTCAGTGACAGTCCTGCGTGTGTGGCAACAAATACCGTTAGTTTGTTTACGTTTTTAAAACAATGAGGAAGTATGGTGGAAGAGGTCGTGGCCGGGGGCGTTCATTGTCAGCTGGTAATGAGGGTAGTGGTAGTGGTGGAGCATCAGCTGGTCGTGGGAAAAAAAATATTGCACCTAAGTCTGGAGCTGTGGAGCCAGGTTCGTCGTCTGGCTACACAAGGCCTCGAACGCTCCCTTTTCTGGGAGTAGGAAAACCGCTTTTAAAGCCGGAGCAGAAAGAGCAAGTTTTGGCTTATCTTGCTGACTCAGCCTCTAGCTCTTTTGCCTCCTCTCATGAAACTGGTAAATGTCAAAGCAGCGCGTCGTTAGTGGATGTTCACGGTCAGGGACAAGTCGCTTCCTTGTCCTCTTCAGCAAAAACAACAACAGAGAAGAATGCAGCAGGCGACACAACGGGTTACTCCATGGAGCTCTTTACACATACCGTCCCTGGCTTAGAAAGTGAAGCAGTTAACAGTCCATGCCCATTACAAGTTGAATCTGACATGGAGTGCACTGATGCACAGCCACAGCCAGACTACTATGCTGGTCCTTTGACTCAGACCACAACATTGCCCTCGCAGGGTGCTGATCAAGAATCAGACCCTGATGAGACTATGTTGCCCCATCACGAACGCTATACCACCGACCGACACGGTGACACAGACGAAGTTGCACACGAGCTACAAGAAGAGGTAATAGATGACCCAGTTCTTGACCCCGATTGGCAGCCATTGGGGGAACAGGGTGCAGGCGGCAGCAGTTCTGAAGCGGAGGAGGAGGGGCCGCAGCAGGCATCAACATCGCAACAGGTTCCATCTGCCGGGCCCGTATCTTGCCCAAAACGCGTGGCAAAGCTAAAACCTGTTGGAGGACAGCGTGGCCATCCGGTTAAAGCTCAGTCTGCAATGCCTGAAAAGGTATCCGATGCTAGAAAGAGTGCAGTCTGGCATTTTTTTTAAACAACATCCAATTGATCAGCGCAAAGTCATCTGTCAAAAATGTTCAACTACCTTAAGCAGAGGACAGAATCTGAAAAGTCTCAATACAAGTTGCATGCATAGACATTTAACCACCATGCATTTGCAAGCCTGGACTAACTACCAAACGTCCCTTAAGGTTGTAGCACCCTCGGCCAATGAAGCTAGTCAGCAACGCAACATCCCTTCCGGCAGTGTAGGGCCACCATTTTCCGCACCACCTGCAGTATCTGTGCAGGTTTCTTTGCCAGGCCAAAGCCGTCAGGGTCAGGGAATCACCAGTTTCGTAGTAGGAAACACTGCATCTAGGGCACCGGTGGCAACAATACCATCTCCCACCGTCTCTCAGTCTGCCATGTCCACCGGCACCCCCGCTAGTTCCACGATCTCCAGCTCTCCAGTCCAGCTCACCCTACATGAGACTATGGTTAGAAAAAGGAAGTACTTAGCCTCGCATCCGCGTACACAGGGTTTGAACGCACACATAGCTAGACTAATCTCGTTAGAGATGATGCCCTACCGGTTAGTTGAAAGCGAAGCTTTCAAAGCCCTGATGGACTACGCTGTACCACGCTACGAGCTACCCAGTCGACACTTTTTTTTCCAGAAAAGCCATCCCAGCCCTCCACCAGCATGTTAAAGAGCGCATCGTCCATGCACTCAGGCAATCTGTGAGCACAAAGGTGCACCTGACAACAGATGCATGGACCAGTAGGCATGGCCAGGGACGTTACGTGTCCATCACGGCACACTGGGTAAATGTGGTGGATGCAGGGTCCACAGGGGACAGCAAGTTTGGGACAGTTCTGCCTAGCCCACGGTCTAGGAAACAATTGGCTGTAGCCGTTCGCACCCCCTCCTCCTCCTCTTCGTCCTCCTGCAGAAGCGAGAGCTCGTCCACAGACCGCAGTCGCACAACCACTCCATCCGCAGCTGCCACTGTTGCACACCAGGTCTCCCATTATGGGGCAGCTACTGGCAAACATCAGCAGGCTGTATTGGCTATGAAGTGTTTGGGCGACAACAGACACACCGCGGAAGTTCTGTCCGAGTTCTTGCAGAAAGAAACGCAGTCGTGGCTGGGCACTGTAGATCTTGAGGCAGGCAAGGTAGTGAGTGATAACGGAAGGAATTTCATGGCTGCCATCTCCCTTTCCCAACTGAACCACATTCCTTGCCTGGCTCACACCTTAAACCTGGTGGTGCAGTGCTTCCTGAAAAGTTATCCGGGGTTATCCGACCTGCTCCTCAAAGTGCGTGGACTTTGCTCACATATCCGCCGTTCGCCCGTACACTCCAGCCGTATGCAGACCTATCAGCGTTCTTTGAACCTTCCCCAGCATCGCCTAATCATAGACGTTGCAACAAGGTGGAACTCAACACTGCACATGCTTCAGAGACTGTGTGAACAGAGGCGGGCTGTTATGTTTTTGTGGGAGGATACACATACACGGGCAGGCAGTAGGATGGCAGACATGGAGTTGTCAGGTGTGCAGTCGTCGAAGATTCAAGACATGTGTCAAGTCCTTCAGTGTTTTGAGGAATGCACACGGCTGGTTAGTGCAGACAACGCCATAATAAGCATGAGCATCCCCCTAATGCGTCTGCTGATGCAAAGTTTGACGCACATAAAGGATCAGGCGTCTGCAGCTGAGGAAGAGGAAAGCCTTGATGACAGTCAGCCATTGTCTGGCCAGGGCAGTGTACAGGACGAGGTAGCGGGCGAAGAGGAGGAGGAGGACGAGGAGGATGATGGGGATGATTATATTTTTAATGAGGAAGCTTTTCCGGGGCCACTGGAAATTGGTGGCGCGGCAAGGCCGGGTTCTGGTTTTTTGAGGGACACAAGTGACGTGGATTTGCCTGAAACTGCCCCTCAACCAAGCACAACCGCAGATTTGAGAACTGGAACTTTGGCCCACATGGCGGATTATGCCTTACGTATCCTCAAAAGGGACACACGCATAACTAAAATGATGAATGATGACGATTACTGGTTGGCCTGCCTCCTTGATCCTCGCTATAAAGGCAAATTGCAAAATATAATGCCACATGAGAACTTGGAACTAATATTAGCAACCAAACAATCAACTCTTGTTGACCGTTTGCTTCTGGCATTCCCTGCACACAGCGCCCGTGATCGTTCTCACACGAGCTGCAGGGGCCAGCAGACCAGAGGAGTTAGAGGGGCAGAAATCAGAAGTGGCGTTGGCCAGAGGGGTTTTCTGACCAGGTTGTGGAGTGATTTTGCTATGACCGCAGACAGGACAGGTACTGCAGCATCAATTCAAAGTGACAGGAGACAACATTTGTCCAGTATGGTTACAAACTATTTTTCATCCCTTATCGATGTTCTCCCTCAACCGTCATTCCCATTTGATTACTGGGCATCAAAATTAGACACCTGGCCAGAATTGGCAGAATATGCATTGCAGGAGCTTGCTTGCCCGGCAGCTAGTGTCCTATCAGAAAGAGTATTCAGTGCTGCAGGTTCAATACTAACAGAAAAAAGGACTCGTCTGGCTACCCAAAATGTAGATGATCTAACCTTCATTAAAATGAACCACAACTGGATTTCGAAATCTTTTGCCCCACCTTGCCCGGCTGACACCTAGCTTTCCTATGAAAAGGTCTTGCCTGTGGACTATTCTGAATGCCTTTTCCAATCTCGTAATTTTCTGCACCTGATTGTCCAGCATACGACATGTTTACACCTCACTAAATGGCCAAACTCCCCACACGGGGCCGTGGTATCGACACTTGGCGACAGCACCCGTGAGATTGCAGTTTGTCTGAAGAGGTGGGTGAGCCCGCTTTTGGTCGACGGCACTGCCACTGGGTCCCTCCTAGTACAATAAAGTGTCTCTGGCGGTGGTGGTGCGCACCCAACGTCAGACACACCGTTGTAATATGAGGGGCCCTGGGCCTGTACCGCCGGCCACAAGACAGTTTCCCCCCACCCCAGCTCAAACAGTGCTCTACCACTTGCAAAATTATCTCACAGCTCCACCAATGTTTAGTCTATGCGCTGACATTCTTCAATGCCTGCCACTGACAATACCATTGTATTGACATTTTTGTTATGTTAGGCCTTCGATGCCTGTCTGTGGTCACTCCTTCCACTAGGCCTCCACTGACCACACCACTGCTGCCCGTGTACCCCTGTAACCAATTTAAAATTGCCTACAGCCATGTGTTATTATTTTAGGCCTTCGATGCCTGTCTGCGGTGACTCCTTCCACTAGGCCTCCACTGACCACACCACTGCTGCCTGTGTACCCCTGGAACCAATTTAAAATTGCCTACAGCCATGTGTTATTATTTTAGGCCTTCGATGCCTGTCTGCGGTGACTCCTTCCACTAGGCCTCCACTGACCACACCACTGCTGCCCGTGTACCCCTGGAACCAATTTAAAATTGCCTACAGCCATGTGTTATTATTTTAGGCCTTCGATGCCTGTCTGCGGTGACTCCTTCCACTAGGCCTCCACTGACCACACCACTGCTGCCCGTGTACCCCTGTAACCAATTTAAAATTGCCTACAGCCATGTGTTATTATTTTAGGCCTTCGATGCCTGTCTGCGGTGACTCCTTCCACTAGGCCTCCACTGACCACACCACTGCTGCCCGTGTACCCCTGGAACCAATTTAAAATTGCCTACAGCCATGTGTTATTATTTTAGGCCTTCGATGCCTGTCTGCGGTCACTCCTTCCACTAGGCCTCCACTGACCACACCACTGCTGCCCGTGTACCCCTGTAACCAATTTAAAATTGCCTACAGCCATGTGTTATTATTTTAGGCCTTCGATGCCTGTCTGCGGTGACTCCTTCCACTAGGCCTCCACTGACCACACCACTGCTGCCCGTGTACCCCTGGAACCAATTTAAAATTGCCTACAGCCATGTGTTATTATTTTAGGCCTTCGATGCCTGTCTGCGGTGACTCCTTCCACTAGGCCTCCACTGACCACACCACTGCTGCCCGTGTACCCCTGTAACCAATTTAAAATTGCCTACAGCCATGTGTTATTATTTTAGGCCTTCGATGCCTGTCTGCGGTGACTCCTTCCACTAGGCCTCCACTGACCACACCACTGCTGCCCGTGTACCCCTGTAACCAATTTAAAATTGCCTACAGCCATGTGTTATTATTTTAGGCCTTCGATGCCTGTCTGCGGTGACTCCTTCCACTAGGCCTCCACTGACCACACCACTGCTGCCCGTGTACCCCTGTAACCAATTTAAAATTGCCTACAGCCATGTGTTATTATTTTAGGCCTTCGATGCCTGTCTGCGGTTACTCCTTCCACTAGGCCTCCACTGACCACACCACTGCTGCCCGTGTACCCCTGGAACCAATTTAAAATTGCCTACAGCCATGTGTTATTATTTTAGGCCTTCGATGCCTGTCTGCGGTCACTCCTTCCACTAGGCCTCCACTGACCACACCACTGCTGCCCGTGTACCCCTGGAGCCAATTTAAAATTGCCTACAGCCATGTGTTATTATTTTAGGCCTTCGATGCCTGTCTGCGGTCACTCCTTCCACTAGGCCTCCACTGACCACACCACTGCTGCCCGTGTACCCCTGTAACCAATTTAAAATTGCCTACAGCCATGTGTTATTATTTTAGGCCTTCGATGCCTGTCTGTGGTCACTCCTTCCACTAGGCCTCCACTGACCACACCACTGCTGCCCGTGTACCCCTGGAACCAATTTAAAATTGCCTACAGCCATGTGTTATTATTTTAGGCCTTCGATGCCTGTCTGCGGTCACTCCTTCCACTAGGCCTCCACTGATCACACCACTGCTGCCCGTATACCCCTGTAACCAATTTAAAATTGCCTACAGCCATGTGTTATTATTTTAGGCCTTCGATGCCTGTCTGCGGTCACTCCTTCCACTAGGCCTCCACTGACCACACCACTGCTGCCCGTGTACCCCTGGAACCAACATCAGAAAATATAAAAATAAGTATTTTGCTTATAAAAAAGAAAATACTGGAGAGATATCAAATGCAGACATTTTAACATTAAAAACAAACACATACAACAAAAATCTGGTACAGTACTAAAAATGGCCACCAGCTACAATAACTTTCTCCTGCAAGTAGTTAACTGAAAGGTTTTTTCAATTTTAAACACAGATATGGCATCCACCGAGTGTTGTCCTGTCGCGTCTTCTTCATATTATTGCCAAGAAGATGCAAAACAATGAAAATAATAAATTCATTATTTACCAAAAAAATAGAGTAAGTCAAAACCACATTGCAAATAAACATTCATTACAAATAAAGAAGCAGGGCGCGTCCGAGGGTGAGTATATACCTAATAAGAATATAATCACCCTCGGACGTGCCCTGCTTCTTTCCGACAGCCTTCCTTCCTAAGAATCAGCCCTTCCGTGGTGTAGAGAGAGGGTTTGTTACACTCCAAGGTGTTCCCCAGGTTGCCTTTCCTGAGCTTCGATCTTCCGGCTCTCGTTTAGTAGTTGTTGGAAACTACGCTGCATTGGGCCTACAAATTGGGTATGGGGTGTAGAGAGATGGTGTGTTCCACTCCAAGGTGTTCTCCAGGTTGCCTTTCCTGAGCTTCGATCTTCCGGCTCTCGTTTAGTAGTTGTTGGAAACTACGCTGCATTGGGCCTACAAATTGGGTATGGGGTGTAGAGAGATGGTGTGTTCCACTCCAAGGTGTTCTCCAGGTTGCCTTTCCTGAGCTTCGATCTTCCGGCTCTCGTTTAGTAGTTGTTGGAAACTACGCTGCATTAGGCCTACAAATTGGGTATGGGGTGTAGAGAGATGGTGTGTTACACTCCAAGGTGTTCCCCAGGTTTCCTCTCCATTGCTTCGATCTTCCGGCTCTCGTTTAGTAGTTGTTGGAAACTACGCTGCATTAGGCCTACAAATTGGGTATGGGGTGTAGAGAGATGGTGTGTTCCACTGTAGAGAGATGGTGTGTTCCACTCCAAGGTGTTCCCCAGGTTTCCTCGCCAATGCTTCGATCATCATGCTCTCGTTTAGTAGTTGTTGGAAACTACGCTGCATTAGGCCTACAAATTGGGTATGGGGTGTAGAGAGATGGTGTGTTCCACTCCAAGGTGTTCTCCAGGTTGCCTTTCCTGAGCTTCGATCTTCCGGCTCTCGTTTAGTAGTTGTTGGAAACTACGCTGCATTGGGCCTACAAATTGGGTATGGGGTGTAGAGAGATGGTGTGTTCCACTCCAAGGTGTTCTCCAGGTTGCCTTTCCTGAGCTTCGATCTTCCGGCTCTCGTTTAGTAGTTGTTGGAAACTACGCTGCATTAGGCCTACAAATTGGGTATGGGGTGTAGAGAGATGGTGTGTTACACTCCAAGGTGTTCCCCAGGTTTCCTCTCCATTGCTTCGATCTTCCGGCTCTCGTTTAGTAGTTGTTGGAAACTACGCTGCATTAGGCCTACAAATTGGGTATGGGGTGTAGAGAGATGGTGTGTTCCACTGTAGAGAGATGGTGTGTTCCACTCCAAGGTGTTCCCCAGGTTTCCTCGCCAATGCTTCGATCATCATGCTCTCGTTTAGTAGTTGTTGGAAACTACGCTGCATTAGGCCTACAAATTGGGTATGGGGTGTAGAGAGATGGTGTGTTCCACTCCAAGGTGTTCTCCAGGTTGCCTTTCCTGAACTTCTATCTTCAGGCTCTCATTAAATTGTGGTTAAACGGAACAACTGCATTTGGCGTACTAGTTGGTTTGGGGCCTACTATCGGTGTCTGCCGCTCCTTGCTGTTCTCCTGGTTTCCTGTCCTGAAATTCCGTTTTCAGGCGCTCGTTAAGTAGTTGTTAATGTTAGACTGCATTTGGCCTACTAGTTGGGTTGGGGCCTACTATCGGTGTCTGCCACTCCTTGCTGTTCTCCTCCACTGAACAAAGCTGTGCCGCCTGTTTACTACTGTTGCCAATTTTGAACTGCATTTCGACTACTTACTGATTTGGGCCTACTCTCTGTGTCAGCCTCTCATTCCAGTTGTCCTCCACTGCAATGCCCCCTGATTAGTCCTGTGTTACCAATTTTGAACTGCATTTAGCCCACTTTATTCTTTGGGCCTATATCTGTGTTTCCTCCTCATCCTGCCCATTGTCCAGCCAGTGATAGATGAGTCTGCTGGTACATTGACCCATAACGCAACATTTCCCGTGCACGCTACACTGCAAGATTGTGACCCTGCTGAAAGTCAGGTCCCCCTTCCCGCATACCATACCACCTTACACGGGGACAAACAGGAAGGTGCAGATGAAAGTGCAGGTTCCTTCATCAGGTGGGGGGAGGAATACTAGTTGGCGACATCACTGGCACAGGGCCTCTCATGGTATGCAAAAGTGTTGCTGCCGGTGGGAGGCGCCCCGCCGTGCAAACACACCGCTGTACTTTGAGGGGCCCTGTGCCAGTGCCAATGCCAACGAGTGGGCCCCCCCTGCTTGCTCAGGTTCACAGCACTTGCAAAGTTGAAATACTTACCTCTCCCTGCTCCACTGCCGTGACGTGGTCCAGATTTCCTGGGCCCACTAATTACTTGAACCAGCCCTACCCACCACAACTTTAGCCAAATGACCCCCAATTTCAAATGCCTTCCAATTATTATAAGGTAAATTACGCTTGACAAGCTTCATTAAGAAGAATGGATGGTTTTGACATTAAAATGGGCACTCTAGGTGTTTTCCTGGCCCCCACTCACTGCCGACTATGCTGCCCCATTGACTTGCATTGGGTTTCGTGTTTCGGTCGATCCCGACTTTACGTCATAATCGGCCGATTTCACTCGACCCGACTTTTGAGATAGTCGGGTTTCGCGAAACCCGGCTCGACTCTAAAAAGGTCAAGGTCGCTCAACTCTAGTGGTAATAAATGGCAGCACACCCAATTGGAAAAGTGTTTCAAGTGGGTATCAGAAAGCTCTGTCCTGGCCCCAAGGTTGTTCAACATTTTTATACATGATCTAGATAAGGGAGCTGAAAGTAAACAAATCAAATTTACAGATAATGCACAACTAGGACGGATATCTAAAGGTACCTTCACACATAACGATATCGTTAACGATATCGTTGCTTTTTGTGACGTAGCAACGATATTGTTAAGGAAATCGTTCTGTGTGACAGCGACCAACGATCAGGCCCCTGCTGGGAGATCGTTGGTCGCTGAGGAAAGTCCAGAACTTTATTTCGTCGCTGGATCTCCCGTGGACATCGCTGGATCGGCGTGTGTGACACCGATCCAGCGATGTCTTCACTGGTAACCAGGGTAAACATTGGGTAACTAAGCGCAGGGCCGCGCTTAGTAACCCGATGTTTACCCTGGTTACCAGCATAAAAGTAAAAAAAAACAAACACTACATACTTACCTACCGCTGTCTGTCCCCGTCGCTGTGCTCTGCACTCCTCCTGTACTGGCTGTGAGCGTCGGTCAGCCGGAAAGCAGAGCGGTGACGTCACCGCTCTGCTTTCCGGCCGCTGTGCTCACAGCCAGTACAGGAGGAGTGCAGAGAAGCTGAGCGCCAGGGACAGACAGCGGTAGGTAAGTATGTAGTGTTTGTTTTTTTTTACTTTTACGCTGGTAACCAGGGTAAACATCGGGTTACTAAGCGCGGCCCTGCGCTTAGTAACCCGATGTTTACCCTGGTTACCCGGGGACTTCGGGATCGTTGGTCGCTGGAGAGCTGTCTGTGTGACAGCTCTCCAGCGACCAAACAGCGACGCTGCAGCGATCCGGATCGTTGTCGGTATCGCTGCAGCGTCGCTTAATGTGAAGGGGCCTTAACACGAGAGAAGACAGAAAGGATTCAGAAGGATCTAGACAAGCTCGAACAATGGGCAGTGACTAATAGAATGGTATTTTACAGGGAGAAATGCAAGATTCTACATCTGGGCAATAAAAGTGAAAATTACTTCTACAGAATGGGAGGAATAGAGCAAAGCAACAGCACATGTGAAAAAGACTTGGGTATACTAATAGATCACAGACTGAATATGAGTCAACAGTTGATGCAGCAGCAAAAAAGGCAAACACAGTTCTAGGATGTATTAAGAAAAGCACAGAGTCTAGATCAGGGGTCTCAAACACAGGGCCCCTGGGCCACATGCGGCCCCTGAGGCAGGCATCTGTGGCCCGCGGTGCACGCTAGCAGAAAGGAGGCGGCACAGAGCTCTGGGAGTTTCTGGGAGCCGCTGCTGGAGAGCCGCCCACAATGCATGATGCGTCGCCATGGATACGCAGAGTGACTTCCGACCGTCCAGTGACCAGAGAATGAGCAGCGCGTCGCCAAGCAGGAAGTGTGCAGCACCTGTGACGGCGAAAGTGAATGAGCATTGTGGGGGGATGCAGAGCCTGACTGGAAGGACAAGGTATGGGCTGTTATATACTATGAGGGCTGTTACATACTACGTGAGCTGTGTTATATACTACGAGGGCTGTTATATACTAGGTGGGCTGTTATATACTATGTGGACTGTGTTATATACAACGAGGGCTGTTATATACTACGTGGGCTGTTATATACTATGTGGGCTGTTTTATACTATGGGCTGTTATATTCTACATGGCTGTGCAATATACTACATGGGCTGCTATATACTACGTGGCTGTGCAATATACTACGTGGGCTGTTATATACTATGTGGCTGTGCAATATACTATGCGGGCTGTTATATACTACGTGGCTGTGCAATATACTACGTGGCTGTGCAATATACTACATGGGCTGTTATATACTACGTGGATGTGCAATATACTAGGTGGGCTGTTATATACTATGCGGCTGTGCAATATACTATGTGGGCTGTTATATACTACGTGGGCTCTTATATACTATGTGGGCTGTTATATACTACGTGGCTGTGCAATATACTATGTGGGCTGTTATATACTACGTGGGCTCTTATATACTATGTGGGCTGTTATATACTACGTGGCTGTGCAATATACTAAGTGGGCTGTTATATAGTACGTGGCTGTGCAATATACTACGTGGGCTGTTTTAGGGGGCCCCCTGAGACTCTTTAGCCCAGGGCCCTCAAAAACCTGGAGTCGGCCCTGCCTCTGGCGCAGAATACAGCAGAACACAGCAGAACACAGCAGCCTCATATATTGCTTTAACATTGTGTCCTTGCCCATGTTCGTTGGTCCCTTAGGGGCTTATGTCCGAACCAATATAAAATGGGATTTGGACATACTGTATGTGCCGACGGGGCCATAGAATATAATATATTCAATATATAATGGTGCTGACAGTCACCGTGTGCTCTGTCGTCCATCATTTTTGGGCGTATACACCTACTGGACACAGTCGGCGCTACTATATCTGAGTGTCTACTTCAAGTATGCGAATAGACCTGAAAATTATGCATGACAGAGCACATGTTCGCTCTGCTGACCCTATTATAGTCCATGGCCCTGTCAGCGCATACACCCGCAGACTATGATGCATTTCTATAGGAGCAGGACGGAGTTGCTAACAGACATATTTTTCAATACACAGAGGACCTGTTTAAAATCATAAATGGCAACGTCATCAAAAAAGCGCAAGATTGCTGATGAAAAATGAATGTTTCAGAAAAAGTGGGATAACTTATATTTTGTCACGGAGGTTGGAGAGAGAGCCCAGTGTCTTATTTGTTTTCAGTTTGTTGCAGTGCTTAAGGACTACAATGTGCTTCGACATTTCATGACGCAGCATGGAGAACAGTATGATGCACTGTCTGGCAAACAGAGAGGAAAAGCTTCAGCAGCTGAAATCATCTCTTAAAGGGACTCTGTCACCTGAATTTGGCGGGACTGGTTTTGGGTCATATGGGCGGAGTTTTCGGGTGTTTGATTCACCCTTTCCTTACCCGCTGGCTGCATGCTGGCTGCAATATTGGATTGAAGTTCATTCTCTGTCCTCCATAGTACACGCCTGTGCAAGGCAATCTTGCCTTATGCAGGCGTGTACTATGGAGGACAGATAATGAACTTCAAACCAATATTGCAGCCAGCATGCAGCCAGCGGGTAAGGAAAGGGTGAATCAAACACCCGAAAACTCCGCCCATATGACCCAAAACCAGTCCCGCCAAATTCAGGTGACAGGTTCCCTTTAAAAAACAGCAAAACTTCTTCTCAAGTGTTAACAAGTCAAGTGAAACCCAGTTTTGTACTCAGTAACATGATAGTAAAACATTCACAACTGTTTACTGAGGGTCAGTTCATTAAAGACTGTTTTATAAAAGCAAGTGAAATTATTTGTCTGGTAAAAAAAACTGTTCGAAGGTATAAGCTTGTCGGCAATTACTGTTGCTAGTAGAATCACTGAATCTGCTAGTGACGTTCATCAGCAACTGATTACAGCAGTGCAAAGTTTTGAAGTACTTTCCATAGCGCTTGACGAGAGCAGCGGGGTAACAGATACTTCATACTGTGCTGTGTTCATTCGTGGGGTTGATGAAAACCTAAACATAACCAAGGAATTATTGGATTTATTGCCAATGAGAGGCACAACGACCGGTTGTGACATTTTTAAAGAACTTGAAGGCTGCATTAACACAGCAGGACTGCCATGGGATAAACTGGTGTCTGTGGTCATGGGCCGTGCACCAGCAATGTGTTCTGAAAACATTGGTGTTGTGGGATTATTGAAAGCAAAACGAAACCAGCTTTAATTGTTAGGTCCTTTCAGTGCAATACACTGCATTCTACATCAGGAATCGCTGTGCGGAAAAAGTGTAAAAATGAAAAGAGTTATGGACTTTGTGGTTAAAACTATTAACTTTATATGGGCAAGAGGTCTTAACCATAGGCAGTTCACTTCTTTCTTGTCTGATATGGACAGTGAATATGGAGACTTATTGTATCAAACCGAGGTCAGATGGTTGAGTCGGGGAAGAGTGTTGTAAAGATAAAGATTTTTTGCTTTGAGACAGGAGATAGCGCTTTTTATGGCAGTGAAAGATAATGACGCTTTCCAACTTTCTGACCCAGCTTTTCTATCTGACTTAAGGTACCGTCACACTTAGCGACGCTGCAGCGATACCGACAACGATCTGGATCGCTGCAGCGTCGCTGTTTGGTCGCTGGGGAGCTATCACACAGACAGCTCTCCAGCGACCAACGATCCCGAGGTCCCCGGTAACCAGGGTAAACATCGGGTTACTAAGCGCAGGGCCGCGCTTAGTAACCCGATGTTTACCCTGGTTACCAGCGTAAAAGTAAAAAAAAAAAAAAAACACTACATACTTACCTTCCGCTGTCTGTCCCTTGGCGCTCTGCTTCTCTGCCCTGTGTAAGCACAGTGGCCGGAAAGCACAGCGGTGACGTCATCGCTCTGCTTTCCGGCCGCTGTGCTTACACAGGGCAGAGAAGCAGAGCGCCGAGGGACAGACAGTGGAAGGTAAGTATGTAGTGTTTGTTTTTTTTGTACTTTTACGCTGGTAACCAGGGTAAACATCGGGTTACTAAGCTCGGCCCTGCGCTTAGTAACCCGATGTTTACCCTAGTTATCAGCGAAGACATCGCTGAATTGGCGTCACACACGCCGATTCAGCGATGTCAGCAGGAAGTCCAGCGACGAAATAAAGTGCTGGACTTTCTGCAGCGACCAATGACATCACAGCAGGATTCTGATCGCTGCTGTGTGTCAAACTGAATGATATCGCTAGCCAGGACGCTGCAACGTCACGGATCGCTAGCGATATCGTTTAGTGTGATGGTACCTTAAGCGTTTCTAACAGATGTCACAGAACAGCTCAACAAACTCAACTTGAAGCTCCAGGGCCCAAAGCAGATGATAACAGTGATGTTTGATAACATAAAAGCATTCAGATGTAAGCTGTCTTTGTGGGCCCAGCAGCTGCAGTCTGGCAATTTGGCTCATTTCTCATCTATGCAGTCGCTGGTACGAGCTGAGCCAGAACGCTTGAACTACTATTCCAATATAATTTCTCAGTTGCTACAAGAGTTTCATAGACGTTTTCATGAGTTTCAGGAGCTTGAAACAGAATTTGCACTCTTAGCCACTCTGTTTGCGGTAGACATTGCTTATTTTTCAGAAGATCTGCAGATGGAGATTGTGGACTTGCAATGTGACACCCATCTTAATCAGAAGTATATGGACATTGGTGTTCCAGATTTCTATAGGTATGTCGCACGAGAAAAATTTCCAAAACTTCTTAAAGCCACTGCCAGGATCATGGCCATGTTTGGAAGTACATACGTATGTGAACAGTTTTTCTCTTCAATGAAGCTTAACAAATCAGCACTACGGTCAAGACTTACAGATGAATATCTTCGTGCAACATTGTGATTGGCCAACGCTCATGATTTCAAGCCCAATCTTGACATTCTCGTATCTGGCAAACGTTGCCAACTGAGCAGCCAGACTGAATTTTGCGACACTTGAGCTGGAAAACTGGATTGTTAAAATAAGAATGTGGCGTAAGCCTGCAAATTTCCGTTAAGTTTAAGCCTAGCAGTATTATAGTACAGTAATATAGAATTGTTATAGTCGTTCAAATAGACAATTGTTTAACAATAATTTTGTACTGTATTAAGTTTGAAAGGAATGCGGCCCGCCAGCTTACATTTTTTTTATTTGCGGCCCATTTACTCTGCCGAGTTTGAGACCCCTGGTCATATCACGTAAAGTACCGTATATACTCGAGTATAAGCCGACCCGAGTATAAGCCGACCCCCCTAATTTTGCCACAAAAAACTGGGAAAACTTATTGACTCGAGTATAAGCCTAGGGTGGAAATGCAGCAGCTACCGGTGAATTTCAATAATAAAAATAGATCATTATTTCCCCATAGCTGTGCCATATAGTGCTCTGCGCCATTCATTATTGCCCTATAGCTCTGCCCCATATAGTGCTCTGCGCCGTTCATTATTGCCCCATAGAAAGCTCTGCCCCATATAGTGCTCTTGCACCGTTCATATTGCCCCATAGAAAGCTCTGCCCCATATAGTGCTCTTGCACCGTTCATATTGCCCCATAGAAAGCTCTGCCCCATATAGTGCTCTTGCACCGTTCATATTGCCCCATAGAAAGCTCTGCCCCATATAGTGCTCTTGCACCGTTCATATTGCCCTATAGAAAGCTCTGCCCCATATAGTGCTCTGCGCCGTTCATATTGCCCCATAGAAAGCTCTGCCCCATATAGTGCTCTGCGCCGTTCATATTGCCCCATAGAAAGCTCTGCCCCATATAGTGCTCTGCGCCGTTCATATTGCCCCATAGAAAGCTCTGCCATTGTCGCTGCTGCTGCTGCTGCAGTAAAAAAAAAAAACACACATACTCACCTCTCTTGCTTGCAGCTCCCGGCGTCTCGTTCCGGCGTCCGGTCCCGGCGTCTCTCTGCTCTGACTGATCAGGCAGAGGGCGCCGCGCACACTATATGCGTCATCGCGCCCTCTGACCTGAACAGTCAGAGCGCAGACGCCGGGAAGATGGAGCGACGCCAGGAAGATGGAGCGGCGCCCGGCGGCTGGCACGCGGACAGGTGAATATTACATACTTACCTGGTCCTGGCGTCCGGCTCCTTCTCCAGACAGCTGGTCTTCGGTGCCGCAGCTTCTTCCTCTATCAGCGGTCACCGTTACCGCTGATTAGAGAAATGAATAAGCGGCTCCACCCCTATGGGAGGTGGAGCCGCCTATTCATTTCACTAATGAGCGGTCCCACGTGACCGCTGATAGAGGAAGAACTGCAGCACCGAAGACCGTGGGACGGCAGGGGGAGCGTCAGGATCGCTGGAAGCAGGTAATTATGCCTCAGCGCCCTCTCCCCCTCACCCGCCGACCCCACCGCCGACCGTGACTCGAGTAAAAGCCGAGAGGGGCACTTTCAGCCCAAAAATTTGGGCTGAAAATCTCGGCTTATACTCGAGTATATACGGTAGTTATCCCCCTCTACTAATCCTTGGTCAGGACTCATCTGGAATAAGGTGTCAAATTCTGGACAGCACATTTTTAAAAAAGACATTGAAAACTGAAGCAAGTTTAGAGAAGAGCTACCAGGATGGTAAGCAGACTGTAAAGTATGTCCTTCGAGGAACAGTTGAAGAATCTGGGAATGTTTAGCTTGCAAAAAGGTAGGATAAGAGAAGACTTAATAGCTGTCTACAAAATGTCACATTATAGAGGAATTATCATTATTTTCATTTGTACATGGAAACCCAAGAAGCAATGGAATGAAACTGAAAGGAAGAAGATACAAATATTAGAAAAAACTTTTTGATAGTGAGGGTGATCAATGTTTGCAATAGTCTGCCACGAGAGATGGTGAGTTCTTCAATGGAATTCTTCAAACAGGCTGGACAGATATCCATCTGAAATGGTTTAGTGAATCCTGCATTGAGCAGGTGGTTGGACATGATGATCCTGGAGGTCCCTACCAATTCTAACATTCTATGATCCAATTAAAAGTGTCACGTATAGATGAGACCTAGATTTCCTGAGGTGTCAAAAGAAAAGTCAAAATTGAAAACTCCTTTAAACCACTTGTTTAGATGTTAACCCCTTCATGACCCAGCCTATTTTGACCTTAAAGACCTTGCCGTTTTTTGCAATTCTGACCACTATCCCTTTATGAGGTAATAACTCAGCAACGCTTCAATGGATCCTAGCGGTTCTGAGATTGTTTTTTCGTGACATATTGGGCTTCATGTTAGTGGTAAATTTAGGTCAATACATTCTGCGTTTATTTGTGATAAAAACGGAAATTTGGCGAAAATTTTGAAAATTTCGCAATTTTCACATTTTGAATTTTTATTCTGTTAAACCAGAGAGTTATGTGACACAAAATAGTTAATAAATAACATTTCCCACATGTATACTTTACATCAGCACAATTTTGGAAACAAAATTTTTTTTTGCTAGGAAGTTATAAGGGTTAAAATTTGACCAGCGATTTCTCATTTTTACAACGAAATTTACAAAACCATTTTTTTTAGGGACCACCTCACATTTGAAGTCAGTTTGAGGGGTCTATATGGCTGAAAATACCCAAAAGTGACACCATTCTAAAAAATGCACCCCACAAGGTACTCAAAACCACATTCACGAAGTTTATTAACCCTTCAGGTACTTCACAGCAGCAGAAGCAACATGGAAGGAAAAAATGAACATTTAACTTTTTAGTCACAAAAATTATTTTTAGCAACAATTTTTTTATTTTCCCAATGGTAAAAGGAGAAACTGAACCACGAACGTTGTTGTCCAATTTGTCCTGAGTACACTGATACCTCATATGTTGGGGTAAACCACTGTTTGGGCGCACGGCAGGGCTTGGAAGGGAAGGAGCGCCATTTGACTTTTTGAATGAAAAATTGGCTCCACTCTTTAGCGGACACCATGTCACGTTTGGAGAGCCCCTGTGTGCCTAAAAATAGGATCTCCTCCACAAGTGACCCCATTTTGGAAACTAGACGCCCCAAGGAACTTATCTAGATGCATAGTGAGCACTTTGAACCCCCAGGTGCTTCACAAATTGATCCGTAAAAATGAAAAAGTACTTTTTTTTCACAAAAAAATTATTTAGCCTCAATTTTTTCATTTTCACATGGGCAACAGGATAAAATGGATCCTAAAATTTGTTGGGCAATTTCTCCTGAGTACACCAATACCTCACATGTGGGGGTAAATTACTGTTTGGGCACATGGTAAGGCTTGGAAGGGAAGGAGCGCCATTTGACTTTTTGAATGAAAAATTATCTCCATCGTTAGCGGACACCATGTCGCGTTTGTAGAGCCCCTGTGTGCCTAAACATTGGAGCTCCCCCACAAGTGACCCCTGTTATGATCTGGTAATTCAATACCACAATGGACATAGAAGTCAGAGCACATACAGTGACCTGACAATAACCCAAAAACATAGAACGAGCTCTGAGATGTGGGAACTCTGCTGACCGCAATCCCTAATCCTCTCCAACCACACTAGAGGCAGCCGTGGATTGCGCCTAACGCTCCCTATGCAACTCGGCATAGCCTGAGAAACTAGCTAGCCTCAAGATAGAAAATAAGCCTACCTTGCCTCAGAGAAATACCCCAAAGGAAAAGGCAGCCCCCACATATAATGACTGTGAGTTAAGATGAAAAGACAAACGTAGAGATGAAATAGATTTAGCAAAGTGAGGCCCGACTTTCTGAACAGAGCGAGGATAAGAAAGGTAACTTTGCGGTCAACACAAAACCCTACAAACAACCACGCAAAGGGGCAAAAAGACCCTCCGTACCGAACTAACGGCACGGAGGTACACCCTCTGCGTCCCAGAGCTTCCAGCAAGCAAGAAAAAACAAATAAGCAAGCTGGACAGAAAAAAACAGCAAACAAATAGCAAAAGCGCAACTTAGCTATGCAGAGCAGCAAGCCACAGGAACGATCCAGGAGGAAACAGGTCCAATACTAGAACATTGACTGGAGGCCAGGATCAAAGCACTAGGTGGAGTTAAATAGAGCAGCACCTAACGACTTCACCACATCACCTGAGGAAGGAAACTCAGAAGCCGCAGTACCACTCTCCTCCACCAACTGAAGCTCACAGAGAGAATCAGCCGAAGTACCACTTGTGACCACAGGAGGGAGCTCTGCCACAGAATTCACAACAGTACCCCCCCTTGAGGAGGGGTCACCGAACCCTCACCAGAGCCCCCAGGACGACCAGGATGAGCCATATGAAAGGCACGAACAAGATCGGGAGCATGGACATCAGAGGCAAAGACCCAGGAATTATCTTCCTGAGCATAACCCTTCCACTTAACCAGATACTGGAGTTTCCGTTTTGAAACACGAGAATCCAAAATCTTCTCCACAATATACTCCAACTCCCCCTCCACCAAAACCGGGGCAGGAGGATCAACAGATGGAACCATAGGTGCCACGTATCTCCGCAACAATGACCTATGGAATACGTTATGAATGGAAAAAGAATCTGGAAGGGTCAGACAAAAAGACACAGGATTAAGAACCTCAGAAATCCTATACGGACCAATGAAACGAGGTTTAAACTTAGGAGAGGAAACCTTCATAGGAATATGACGAGAAGATAACCAAACCAAATCCCCAACACGAAGTCGGGGACCCACACAGCATCTGCGATTAGCGAAACGTTGAGCCTTCTCCTGGGACAAGGTCAAATTGTCCACTACATGAGTCCAAATCTGCTGCAACCTGTCCACCACAGTATCCACACCAGGACAGTCCGAAGACTCAACCTGCCCTGAAGAGAAACGAGGATGGAACCCAGAGTTGCAGAAAAACGGCGAAACCAAGGTAGCCGAGCTGGCCCGATTATTAAGGGCGAACTCAGCCAAAGGCAAAAAGGACACCCAGTCATCCTGATCAGCAGAAACAAAGCATCTCAGATATGTTTCCAAGGTCTGATTGGTTCGTTCGGTCTGGCCATTAGTCTGAGGATGGAAAGCCGAGGAAAAAGACAAGTCAATGCCCATCCCAGCACAAAAGGCTCGCCAAAACCTCGAAACAAACTGGGAACCTCTGTCAGAAACGATATTCTCTGGAATGCCATGTAAACGAACCACATGCTGGAAGAACAATGGCACCAAATCAGAGGAGGAAGGTAATTTAGACAAGGGTACCAAATGGACCATCTTAGAGAAGCGATCACAAACCACCCAAATGACTGACATTTTTTGAGAGACGGGAAGATCTGAAATAAAATCCATAGAGATATGTGTCCAAGGCCTCTTCGGGACAGGCAAGGGCAAAAGCAACCCACTGGCACGAGAACAGCAGGGCTTAGCCCGAGCACAAATCCCACAGGACTGCACAAAAGAACGCACATCCCGCGACAGAGATGGCCACCAAAAGGATCTAGCCAGTAACTCTCTGGTACCAAAGATTCCAGGATGACCAGCCAACACCGAACAATGAACCTCAGAGATAACTTTATTCGTCCACCTATCAGGGACAAACAGTTTCTCCGCTAGGCAACGATCAGGTTTCTTAGCCTGAAATTTTTGCAGCACCCGCCGCAAATCAGGGGAGATGGCAGACACAATTACTCCCTCTTTGAGAATACCCGCCGGCTCAGATAAACCCGGAGAGTCGGGCACAAAACTCCTAGACAGAGCATCCGCCTTCACATTTTTAGAGCCCGGAAGGTACGAAATCACAAAGTCAAAACGGGCAAAAAACAGCGACCAACGAGCCTGTCTAGGATTCAACCGCTTGGCAGACTCGAGATAAGTCAAGTTCTTATGATCAGTCAAGACCACCACGCGATGCTTAGCTCCTTCAAGCCAATGACACCACTCCTCGAATGCCCACTTCATGGCCAGCAACTCTCGATTGCCAACATCATAATTTCGCTCAGCAGGCGAAAACTTCCTGGAAAAGAAGGCGCATGGTTTCATCACCGAGCAATCAGAACTTCTCTGCGACAAAACAGCCCCTGCTCCAATCTCAGAAGCATCAACCTCAACCTGGAATGGAAGCGAAACATCTGGTTGACACAACACAGGGGCAGAAGAAAAACGACGCTTCAACTCTTGAAAAGCTTCCACCCGCAGCAGAAGACCAATTGACCACATCAGCACCTTTCTTGGTCAAATCGGTCAATGGTTTGGCAATACTAGAAAAATTGCAGATGAAGCGACGATAAAAATTAGCAAAGCCCAGGAACTTTTGCAGACTTTTCAGAGATGTCGGCTGAGTCCAATCATGGATGGCTTGGACCTTAACAGGGTCCATCTCGATAGTAGAAGGGGAAAAGATGAACCCCAAAAATGAAACCTTCTGAACACCAAAGAGACACTTTGATCCCTTCACAAACAAAGAATTAGCACGCAGGACCTGAAACACCATTCTGACCTGCTTCACATGAGACTCCCAATCATCCGAGAAGATCAAAATGTCATCCAAGTACACAATCAGGAATTTATCCAGGTACTCTCGGAAGATGTCATGCATAAAGGACTGAAACACTGATGGAGCATTGGCAAGTCCGAATGGCATTACTAGATACTCAAAATGACCCTCGGGCGTATTAAATGCAGTTTTCCATTCATCGCCTCGCTTAATACGCACAAGATTATACGCACCACGAAGATCTATCTTGGTGAACCAACTAGCCCCCTTAATCCGAGCAAACAAATCAGATAACAACGGCAAGGGGTACTGAAATTTAACCGTGATCTTATTTAGAAGGCGGTAATCTATACAAGGTCTCAGCGAACCATCCTTCTTGGCCACAAAAAAGAACCCTGCTCCTAATGGCGACGATGACGGGCGAATATGCCCCTTCTCCAAGGACTCCTTCACGTAACTCCGCATAGCGGCGTGCTCAGGCACAGATAAATTAAACAGTCGACCCTTTGGGAATTTACTACCAGGAATCAAATCGATAGCACAATCATAATCCCTATGCGGAGGTAGGGTATCGGACTTGGGCTCATCAAATACATCCCGGTAATCAGACAAGAACTCTGGAACCTCAGAAGGGGTGGATGACGAAATAGACAGAAATGGGACATCACCATGTACCCCCTGACAAGCCCAGCTGGACACAGACATGGATTTCCAATCTAATACTGGATTATGGACTTGTAGCCATGGCAACCCCAACACGACCACATCATGCAGATTATGCAACACCAGAAAGCGAATAACCTCCTGATGTGCAGGAGCCATGCACATGGTCAGCTGGGTCCAGTACTGAGGCTTATTCTTGGCCAAAGGTGTAGCATCAATTCCTCTCAATGGAATAGGACACTGCAAGGGCTCCAAGAAAAACCCACAACGCCTAGCATACTCCAAGTCCATCAAATTCAGGGCAGCGCCTGAATCCACAAATGCCATGACAGAACAAGATGGCAAAGAGCAGATCAAGGTAACGGACAAAAGAAATTTTGACTGTACCGTACCAATGGTGGCAGACCTAGCGAACCACTTAGTGCGCTTAGGACAATCAGAGATAGCATGAGTGGAAGCACCACAGTAGAAACACAGCCCATTCAGATGTCTGTGTTCTTGCCGTTCAACTCTGGTCAAAGTCCTATCGCACTGCATAGGCTCAGGTTTATGCTCAGATAATACCGCCAAATGGTGCACAGATTTACGCTCACGCAAGCGTCGACCGATCTGAATGGCCAAAGACATAGACTCATTCAGACCAGCAGGCATAGGAAATCCCACCATGACATCTTTAAGGGCTTCAGAGAGACCCTTTCTGAAAAAAGCTGCGAGCGCACCTTCATTCCATTGAGTGAGTACGGTCCACTTTCTAAATTTCTGACAATATACCTCTATCTCATCCTTACCCTGACACAGAGCCAGCAAATTTTTCTCTGCCTGATCCACTGAATTAGGTTCATCGTACAGCAATCCGAGCGCCAGGAAAAACGCATCGATATTACTTAATGCAGGATCTCCTGACGCAAGAGAAAATGCCCAGTCCTGAGGGTCGCCACATAAAAAAGAAATAATGATCCTAACTTGTTGAACTGGGTCACCAGAGGAGCGAGGTTTCAAAGCCAGAAATAGTTTACAATTATTTTTGAAACTCAGAAATTTAGTTCTATCTCCAAAAAACAAATCAGGAATAGGAATTCTTGGTTCTAACATA
This sequence comes from Ranitomeya imitator, assembly GCF_032444005.1. Classification (NCBI taxonomy): domain Eukaryota; kingdom Metazoa; phylum Chordata; class Amphibia; order Anura; family Dendrobatidae; genus Ranitomeya; species Ranitomeya imitator. The sequence continues at coordinate 395,523,962 of NC_091283.1, forward strand.
GAATTCTGAACCACAAAGTCTTGAATATTTTGTACTCTTGCCGTGAGCTGATCCACACATGAAGACAGACCTCTAATGTCCATCGCTACACCTGTGTCCTGAACCACCCAAATGTCTAGGGGAAAAAAAAGGCAAAACACAGTGCAGAGAAAAAAAAATGGTCTCAGAACTTCTTTTTTCCCTCTATTGAGAATCATTAGTACTTTGGGCCTCCAGTATTGTTATGATCTGGTAATTCAGTACCACAATGGACATAGAAGTCAGAGCACATACAGTGACCTGACAATAACCCAAAAACATAGAACGAGCTCTGAGATGTGGGAACTCTGCTGACCGCAATCCCTAATCCTCTCCAACCACACTAGAGGCAGCCGTGGATTGCGCCTAACGCTCCCTATGCAACTCGGCACAGCCTGAGAAACTAGCTAGCCTGAAGATAGAAAATAAGCCTACCTTGCCTCAGAGAAATACCCCAAAGGAAAAGGCAGCCCCCACATATAATGACTGTGAGTTAAGATGAAAAGACAAACGTAGAGATGAAATAGATTTAGCAAAGTGAGGCCCGACTTTCTGAACAGAGCGAGGATAGGAAAGGTAACTTTGCGGTCAACACAAAACCCTACAAACAACCACGCAAAGGGGCAAAAAGACCCTCCGTACCGAACTAACGGCACGGAGGTACACCCTCTGCGTCCCAGAGCTTCCAGCAAGCAAGAAAAAACAAATAAGCAAGCTGGACAGAAAAAAACAGCAAACAAATAGCAAAAGCTCAACTTAGCTATGCAGAGCAGCAAGCCACAGGAACGATCCAGGAGGAAACAGGTCCAATACTAGAACATTGACTGGAGGCCAGGATCTCAAAGCACTAGGTGGAGTTAAATAGAGCAGCACCTAACGACTTCACCACATCACCTGAGGAAGGAAACTCAGAAGCCGCAGTACCACTCTCCTCCACCAACTGAAGCTCACAGAGAGAATCAGCCGAAGTACCACTTGTGACCACAGGAGGGAGCTCTGCCACAGAATTCACAACAGACCCCATTTTGGAAACTAGACCCCCCAAGGAACTTATCTAGATGCTTAGTGAGCACTTTAAACCCTCAGGTGCTTCACAAATTGATCTGTAAAAATGAAAAAGTACTTTTTTTCACAAAAAAATTCTTTTCGCCTCAATTTTTTCATTTTCACATGGGCAATAGGATAAAATGGATCATAAAATTTGTTGGGCAATTTCTCCCGAGTACGCCGATACCTCATATGTGGGGGTAAACCACTGTTTGGGCACACGGCAGGGCTCGGAAGGGAAGGTGCGCCATTTGACTTTTTGAATGGAAAATTAGCTCCAATTGTTAGCAGACACCATGTCGGGTTTGGAGAGCCCCTGTGTGCCTAAACATTGGAGCTCCCCCACAAGTGACCCCATTTTGGAAACTAGACCCCCCAAGGAACTTATCTAGATGCATATTGAGTACTTTAAACCCCCAGGTGCTTCACAGAAGTTTATAACGCAGAGCCATGAAAATAAAAAATAATTTTTCTTTCCTGAAAAATGATTTTTTAGCCTGGAATTTCTTATTTTGCCAAGGGTAATAGGAGAAATTGGACCCCAAATGTTCTTGTCCAGTTTGTCCTGAGTACGCTGGTACCCCATATGTGGGGGTAAACCACTGTTTGGGCGCACGGCAGGGCTCGGAAGGGAATGCACGCCATTTGGCTTTTTAAATGGAAAATTAGTTCCAATCATTAGCGGATGCCATGTCACGTTTGGAGAGCCCCTGTATGCCTAAACATTGGAGATCCCCCACAAATGACCCCATTTTGGAAACTAGACCCCCAAAGGAACTAATCTAGATGTGTGTTGAGGACTTTGAACCCCCAAGTGCTTCACAGAAGTTTATAACGCAGAGCCATGAAAAAAATATATATATATTTTCTCAAAAATGATCTTTTAGCCTGCAATTTTTTATTTTCCCAAGGGTAACAGGAGAAATTTGACCCCAAAAGTTGTTGTCCAGTTTCTCCTGAGTACGCTGATACCCCATATGTGGGGGTAAACCACTGTTTGGGCACATGCCGGGGCTCGGAAGTGAAGTAGTGATGTTTTGAAATGCAGACTTTGATGGAATGCTCTGTGGGCGTCACGTTGCGTTTGCAGAGCCCCTGATGTGGCTAAACAGTAGAAACCCCCCATAAGTGACCCCATTTTGGAAACAAGACCCCGAAAGGAACTTATCTAGATGTGTGGTGAGGACTTTGAACCCCCAAGTGCTTCACAGAAGTTTATAACGCAGAGCCATGAAAATAAAAAATAAAAATTATTTTCTCAAAAATGATCTTTTAGCCTGCAATTTTTTTATTTTCCCAGGGGTAACAGGAGAAATTTCACCCCAAAAGTTGTTGTCCTGTTTCTCCTGAGTACGCTGATACCCCATATGTGGGGGTAAACCACTGTTTGGGCACACGCCGGGGCTCGGAAGTGAAGTAGTGACGTTTTGAAATGCAGACTTTGATGGAATGCTCTGCGGGCGTCACGTTGCGTTTGCAGAGCCCCTGATGTGGCTAAACAGTAGAAACCCCCCACAAGTGACCCCATTTTGGAAACTAGACCCCAAAAGGAACTTATCTAGATGTGTGGTGAGCACTTTGAACCCCCAAGTGCTTCACAGAAGTTTATAATGCAGAGCCGTGAAAATAATAAATACGTTTTCTTTCCTCAAAAATAATTATTTAGCCCAGAATGTTTTATTTTCCCAAGGGTTACAGGAGAAATTGGACCCCAAAAGTTATTGTCCAGTTTCTCCTGAGTACGCTGATACCCCATGTGTGGGGGTAAACCACTGTTTGGGCACACGTCGGGGCTCAGAAGTGAAATAGTGACTTTTGAAATGCAGACTTTGATGGCATGGTCTGCGGGCGTCACGTTGCGTTTGCAGAGCCCCTGGTGTGCCTAAACAGTAGAAACCCCCCTCAAGTGACCCCATTTTAGAAACTAGACCCCCCAAAGAACTTATCTAGATATGTGGTGAGCACTTTGAACCCCCAAGTGCTTCACAGACGTTTACAACACAGAGCCGTGAAAATAAAAAATCATTTTTCTTTCCTCAAAAATGATGTTTTAGCAAGCATTTTTTTATTTTCCCAAGGGTAACAGGAGAAATTGGACCCCAGTAATTGTTGCGCAGTTTATCCCGAGTATGCTGGTACCCCATATGTGCGGGTAAACCGCTGTTTGGGCACACGTCGGGGCTCGGAAGTGAGGGAGCACCATTTGACTTTTTGAATACAAGATTGGCTGGAATCAATGGTGGCGCCATGTTGCGTTTGGAGACCCCTGATGTGCCTAAACAGTGGAAACCCCTCAATTCTACCTCCAACACTAACCCCAACACTAACCCCCCCACACCCCTAACCCTAATCCCAACTGTAGCCATAACCCTAATCACAACCCTAATTCCAACCCTAACCCTAAGGCTATGTGCCCACGTTGCGGATTCGTGAGATTTTTCAGCATCATTTTTGAAAAATCCGCGGGTAAAAGGCACTGCGTTTTACCTGCGGATTTTCCGCGGATTTCCAGTGTTTTTTGTGCGGATTTCACCTGCGGATTCCTATTGAGGAACAGGTGTAAAACGCTGCGGAATCCGCACAAAGAATTGACATGCTGCGGAAAATACAACGCAGCGTTTCCGCGCGGTATTTTCCGCACCATGGGCACAGCGGATTTGGTTTTCCATAGGTTTACATGGTACTGTAAACCTGATGGAACACTGCTGCGAATCCGCAGCGGCCAATCCGCTGCGGATCCGCAGCCAAATCCGCACCGTGTGCACATAGACTAATTCTAAAGGTATGTGCACACACTGCGGAAAACGCTGCGGATCCGCAGCAGTTTCCCATGAGTTTACAGTTCAATGTAAACCTATGGGAAACAAAAATCGCTGTACACATGCTGCGGAAAAACTGCACGGAAACGCAGCGGTTTACATTCCGCAGCATGTCGCTTCTTTCTGCGGATTCCGCAGCGGTTTTACAACTGCTCCAATAGAAAATCGCAATTGTAAAACCACAGTGAAAGGCGCAGAAAAAATGCGGTAAATCCGCGATAAATCCGCAGCGGTTTAGCACTGCGCATTTATCAAATCCGCAGCGGAAAAATCCGCAGAGGACCAGAATACGTGTGCACATACCGAAACCCTAACCCTAACCCTACCCCTAACCCTACCCCTAACCCTAACCCTACCCCTAACCCTATTCTAACATTAGTGGAAAAAAAAAATTCTTTATTTTTTTATTGTCCCTACCTATGGGGGTGACAAAGGGGGGGGGGTCATTTATTATTTTTTTATTTTGATCACTGGGATAGATTATATCTCAGTGATCAAAATACACTTTGAACGAATCTGCCGGCCGGCAGATTCGGCGGGCGCACTGCGCATGCACCCGCCATTTTGGAAGATGGTGGCGCCCAGGGAGAAGACGGACGGACCCCGGCAGGATCGGTAAGTATGATGGGGTGGGGGGGGGGCACGGGGAGGGGATCGGAGCACGGGGGAGGGTGGATCGGAACGCGGGAGGGGTGGAACAGAGCACGGGGGGTGGAACGGAGCATGGGGGGGGTGGAACGGAGTACGGGGGGGTGGATCGGAGTGCAGGGGGGGTGATTGGAGCACGGGGGGTGACTGGAGCACGGGGGTGAGCGGACAAGAGTACGGGGGGAGCGGAGCACAGGACGGAGAGGAGCGGGGCAGTGTTCCGGGCAGATCGGAGGGCTGGGGGGGCGATCGGTGGGGTGGGGTGGGGGCACATTAGTGTTTCCAGCCATGGCCGATGATATTGCAGCATCGGCCATGGCTGGATTGTAATATTTCACCCGTTATAATAGGTGAAATATTACAAATCGCTCTGATTGGCAGTTTCACTTTCAACAGCCAATCAGAGCGATCGTAGCCACGGGGGGGGGGGGGGGTGAAGCCACCCCCCCTGGGCTGAACTACCACTCCCCCTGTCCCTGCAGATCGTGTGAAATGGGAGTTAACCCTTTCACCCGATCTGCAGGGACGCGATCTTTCCATGACGCCACATAGGCGTCATGGGTCGGATTGGCACCGACTTTCATGAAGCCTACGTGGCGTCATGGGTCGGGAAGGGGTTAAACAATTATTTAGCTGAGATCTCATCTGCCGAGATCTCCATCTGCGAAGGGGCCGCCCCACAGCTGCCATTTAACCGGAGTCCACTGCATAGGAAACCATGGAACTGCAGGGGGGCTCTGACCTTTCACAAAATGTCGTCAGAACCCCCTGCAGCACCAGAGACATGCGCAGGGCCGCCATCAGGGCATGACGGCCGTGACTGGCGTATGGGGCCCGGTGGGCAGAGGGGGCCCGCATCGGGCCCCGTCTCATCTGCTCACCGGGCCCCTACCGGCAGCTGCAGGCTAACCGGGCCCTTAGCGCCGACGCTGCAGCTGTTTAAAGCTATTGACGTGCGGGCGCGGGCCCGCACGTCAATAGTTAACAGCCGCCAGCCAATCAGGCTGGCAGCTGACGTCAGCCGCAGTGTGCGTGCATGTCGCCGGCGTCTGACATCATTGTCAGTCGCCGGCGAGTGCACGCTTCAGCTGCGTGGAGACTTCGCCCGCCGCAGGAGCACGGCCAGGTAAGAAAAACTTCCTTTTTTTTTTTTTTCTCTTGAGAGCGGCGATCCGGGGGGCCCAGGGAAGAACGCTGGACACGGGCAAAACGCTGGACAGAGATGGGGCAGAGTGCTGGACAGAGATGGGGCAGAGTGCTGGACAGAGATGGGGCAGAGTGCTGGACAGAGATGGGGCAGAGTGCTGGACAGAGATGGGGCAGAGTGCTGGACAGACATGGGGCAGAGTGCTGAACAGAGATGGGGCAGAGTGCTGGACAGAGATGGGGCAGGATTGGAAACAGATGGGGCAGGATTGGAAACAGATGGGGCAGGATTGGAAACAGATGGGGCAGGATTGGAAACAGATGGGGCAGAATGGAGACAAATGGGGCAGGATTGGAAACAGATGGGGCAGGATTGGAAACAGATGGTGCAGGATTGGAAACAGATGGGGCAGAGTGCTGGACACAGATGGGGCAGGATTGGAAACAGATGGGGCAGGATTGGAAACAGATGGGGCAGGATTGGAAACAGATGGGGCAGAATGGAGACAGATGGGGCAGGATTGGAGACAGATGGGGCAGGATGGATACGATGGAGACAGATGGGGCAGGATGGGGAGATCATATGGGGCAGAATGGATACTCATGAGGGCAGGATGGGAGAACATATGGCTGGAGCCTGGAATGAGACACACGGGGGCCAGGATGGGGAATATTACCATAGGGGCTAATTAAGGGATATTATTATTGCAGTGATGTATTTATTTTATTTTTTGAGTATACTGTTTTAAATGGGGGGGGCGGTCCTGTTACTGTGTAGAGTGATACTATGTCGCCTTCTTCATGTGGTGTAATGTAGAGGCTGGGAAAATTAAGTAATGTGTTTTACAAGCGGAACTCAAGATAACTGTGTTATTTCCTGCAGAGACGAGTCCTGGCTGGATGAAGTGATGGCGGTCTGTGCTGGATGAAAGATGAAGGACTTCACCTAGAGACGTCACTGGTGAGTCAGTGTTACTAAACAGCAAGAGCACAAGAAGAGGATTCAGAGATCCTCCAAAAATTAGAAAAAAACAGCAAAACGAGGCAGACATGCTCATCTGCCTAGGCCTCTAAAAAAATGCACTATCAGGATGCAGTGGACCCACATGGGTCTACTGCATCCTGATAGTGCATTTGTTTAGAGGCCTAGGCAAGTGAGCATGTCTGCCTCGTTTTGCTGTTTTTTTGAGTCAGTGTTACCTATACACTGACACTATACACTGTATACTATATACAGAGGTCCTGTGTACAATGTCACCAGTGATCACTGTATTACCTCTACACAGACACTGCATACTAATTACAGATCTCCTGTGTATAATGGCACTGATGGTGATAGTATTGTGGGTTTTTTTTTTTTATTACTGATCAGTATTGTAGTATTCAGTCATTGGTGGTAATATGTGGTCTGGTCATGATGTGGTGTTATTTGTTCCTTGTATTTGATATTATTCGATCACTGTGGTGGTAATATGCGGTCTGGTCATGGTGTAGCGGTATTTGTTATTTGTATGTGATATTATTCAATCACTGTGGTGGTAATATGTCATCTGGTCATAGTGTTGTGGTATTTGTTCCTTGTATGTAGTATTATAGGTCATTTTAAAAATTGAAAAATAAATAAAAATATACCTAAATTGTATTGCATATTTTAACAAATATTTAATAGGTTACAGCAGAGTAGGGCCCGGCCAAAAGTGTCTACCGTGTTATGGTGGCGGCTTAAAAAATCTTTTGGCCAAAACAAAAGCTGCCGGCTATGTATGTGATCTGGTGATGGGAACTGTCAATGTGTGATTGGTGAGGACGTGGAGATTTTCCAAGAGAGAGCGGTGGGACTGTGGACAGTTCGAGGGGTGGAGCCTGGAGGCGGGGCTGGGGTGGAGCATGGGCGTAGTCTCAAGGGGGCCCCGAAAATTTTGCCAGTATGGGGCCCCAAAATTTCTAGTGGCAGCCCTGGACATGCGCGGCAGCTTTGGTCACCCCCGCAACACCGCCGGGCACTCACGGCAGTGCTGGACACCCCCTCATCCCAGCATGCAGCAATGGTATCGGTAAGGTATATCTGCATTATAAGATGCACCCCCATTTTCCCCCCAAATTTTGGGGAAAAAAGTGTGTCATATAATCTGAAAACTACGGTAAGTAGTATACAGGAATACATCAGGGTGAGATTTCTATGCCTAGAAAAAGACTATTGGATTGCTGAAGTGTAACCCTCCAAATTACTTTCTTTAGCAGTGGCACAAATATATTTTTAGAATTTTTCCATTATTTTATTTAATTTTTATTTTTTTAAAGGGGTTCTAGAAAAATAAATGCAGAGATATTGCACCACATCACAAGAACTCCACTGAAAATTCACTTCAGAACAATTATTTGGCTGGCGAACATGAAGGGAGATCAACGTTGAATAAAACTGCAAAAATTTAGTTGCAGAGATTTCCTCTAAGGACTTAAATTTCTTCAAAATTGTGTTCATTAGAATTTTTTTCATAAACAACAAATATTTCAAGATGTGAAACTTTAAGGGGAGTGACTGGAAGACATTCTGGCAACAAGAGGGTTATGTGCTAATGTTTGCTGTTTATCTGTGTGTGATAAAAGTCGAATTTTATCTTTACATCCGTTTTTTTGTTTTATGTCTCGGTTTTCCTGGAGGCTCTACCTCAAGGCCGTCCCTGGAAATGAGGGGACGTCTGTCAACTAGGGGCACCATTAACAGCATAGGGATACAGTTTGTACTACACAGGATAACATATAGCTAATTCTTGGGATTAGCCCACTGATTGGGATTTGTTAGATTAATTTATAAGGGAAGTACCTCTTAGTTAAGAAGCAGTTAAGAGTAAAGGAGAGTTACGAGAAGTCTAGGAGAGTCAAGTGTGTGAGGTAGTGCTAGGAAGTGCTAGATAATGAAGGTGCCAATGGCTTTTAAGAAAACGAATGCAGCAGAGGCAGAAGGGTTCTCAAAGTCTTCTAACAGTAGGAAGGCACATTCTTAGCTTCATGTGGACGTCGGATCAGTTTTGGGCCTTGGTCCCAGAGGAGACATTGTGTTGTGTCTCTATCTCCCTTGTGAAGAATATGTCAGCAGAGTTACAGTGAAAGCAAAGGATGGTGAGTTTCAGGGAAACCTATGCTGGATGTGAAGCTCCTAGGATCAACAGAAGATGTTGAGGCTGGGGCAGCTCAAGCAGAATGGAGTCAAGGACTGATAAAACACAAAACCAAGGGAACATCACCACAAAGGTACTTTGTCTCAATATTGTGAGGCAGTGACTGGTGTCACAGGTAGAGGTCCCTGTTTGTTCTCCCCAAGATGCGCACGGAGGCATAGTGAGGCCATAAGGGGGTATTGCAGTCACAGGTGTAGCTGTGATCGCAATGGTGAAGCAGTGACTGAGCCTCAACCCAACGCGTATTTCGCCTCCAGCTTCTTCCACACCCCTGGAAGAAGCTGGTGGCGAAACGCTCATCGGGGTTAGGGGACGCTGAGTTAACCTCGGGTAACAAGCCATTACGGACCTCAAATTATCAGGTATACTAATAAGTACAGCACTCTGCACTTTATTTTATATGTTCTTTCAGATCTCTCTATGGTTAGCTAGGTGCTGCAGTCACTATTAGATCCACCTATGCAAATGCTAGATAGCAATGTAAAGGCAGCACCTATATGTATATACAATGCAACTCTGAATTCATCTTTGTGTGATAGGAGGATTTGCACATTAAGCACATTGCTTTGCACTTTGTTTGTAGATACATTCTGATCCTCCTATATGACAATATTAAATAGTAGGTGCAGTCAGGGCTGCAATTCATTTGGACTTATTCATATATGTATAAAACCGAGATATAAGGGCAGCTTCGGAATATACTGCAACTGTGAGTTTTTGATTGTGGAATTTATGTGAACATTCTCTAATAATAATGATGTATGGATCCAGCGAACCCATTGATGAATTTATTTTTCTATAAATTAGTGCAGTTTCTATAATTTATTATTAATTTATATACACTTGTTTTTGTATACCCCGGGTGTATCCTTTTAGTGTCCCCTATTGTGACATTTCTGCTTTTTAATCATGTTTTAAAATTATATCAAATAAAATTATGCTTTCTATGAATCTCTTTGGCGTTTGACCCAATAATTGGATCGAAATGTGAAATGTTTACTGTTGGAGTGCCTAAAAAAATATATTTTCGGATATCTGTACAATTTCTTCCATTTGATGTATGAACTTTATGGAAGCGGCATTTAGGCAGATTTATACTTTGATGATTACCTCTCATGGTAAAGCATAAAACCCGAAGATGTTGAGATACTTGCCTTAGGGGTCGCCAAACTAGCGACAGAGTGTAATCCCGATAGGTTCCCCCTAGAGGTATTGGCAGGGGAGACTGATAATGTTTCGGATGCAACATACATAGTAACATAGTTAGTAAGGCCGAAAAAAGACATTTGTCCATCCAGTTCAGCCTATATTCCATCATAATAAATCCCCAGATCTACGTCCTTCTACAGAACCTAATAATTGTATGATACAATATTGTTCTGCTCCAGGAAGACATCCAGGCCTCTCTTGAACCCCTCGACTGAGTTCGCCATCACCACCTCCTCAGGCAAGCAATTCCAGATTCTCACTGCCCTAACAGTAAAGAATGCAGAACCCGGAGATCCCAAATCAGGGATATCGGACACGGGGTCGCCAACTTAGGGACAGAGTTTAACCCCGATAGGCTTCCCCTAGAGGTAGTGGCAGTAGAGCTCATGGAAACCCCAATGAAACCCGAGCTGGAAATGTCTCCTGGTAATTTCGGGACAGTTCAGTTCCAGGGTCCCACGCAGAGAAGCAGGTGTAAAAAATGCAGGTTTAAAATAACACCGGGAAGAACCGGGAGTGTGTGGTCACGGAGGCGGATGAGCAGGAGTGTGTGGTCACGGAGGCGGCTAAGGACATATGCACGAGGAACCCTCTGGTACCGACCGAGGATGTGGCCATGGGTCAGGGTAAAATAGAGAGAGCACTCGCTAGACAGCGGTGTTGGGAGGCTCAGGTTCGGGTGCTATGTAATATGGATGTATGCTTAGAGTTGCCGGGGAGGACCATGGCGTTTCAGCGTAACATAGAAACACAGGTAAGGGTACGGAAGAAAAAGTACCAGGGGCCCAAAGGCAGGTACTTGGGTGACAGGATGAGCTGCGGAGTTAGTGAATCCAAAATAAACAAGGTCGAAAACTGTCCCAAATCTATGGTTAATCAGAAAAGTCGGCGTGTCGTCTGCAACTGAGAAAGGGGAGGTGGGTGGTCCCATAATGAAGTATGGAGGCGAAACGCAAAGGGGAGGGATGCATGTGCCAATTGATGGTTCTGGTTACTACTTTGGTCTTAGTGCAGTGTTGGGCGGGGATGTTACAGGGTCATGCGGATGCCCTGTCTCATGCCCATATGAGGTGACAAGTGTTCAACTCCACAGGTATGAACAGGAGTGATATGTGAGGCAGTGACCGGTGTCACAGGTAGGGGTCGCTGTTTGTTTTCCCCAGGATGTGCACAGAGGCGAAGTGAGGCCATGAGAGGGCATTGCAGTTGCAGATGTAGCTATGATTGCAATAGTGAAGCAGTGACTGATGTCACAGGTACGGGTCACTGTGTGTTCTCCCCAGGTTGTGCACGGAGAAGGTATGAAGGCCATAGCAGTGCATGGCAATCACGGGCATAGTGGTGGCTGCAATGCAGACTAGAAAAAATAAAAGTAAGTGTTAGTCTTGGATATGCTAGTGTCCAAGGCAGATGTAGGACAAACATGCTCTTGGATGTTGTGTTGTGAAACAGACTGCAGGATGGTAGTCCAGCTTCCATATTATGGCCCTAATATCAACTAATACCTTACATATATTTATATGGTTTTTTTTGCACGTATATTTTTTGCAGGGTGCAGCTGGGCCCAAATTGTTCTGTACACTGTGGCCTCTGTTCGCACGGGATGCATTTTAGCACTGGGCAGCCCGCCATATGGCGTCATTAATAGGCTGTAGCCAGACGCTTTGTTTTCCTTGTGTGAACACGCCACATACAGAGTATTTTATCTTAGTGCATTGGTGTACCACACGGCAAAACCCTTATTGAAGGCTGGCTGTTTCATTAGGTATTGCACCTGTGCACTTGCTATTTTGTTTGGGTCCGCTGCAACCTGCTTGTGCATTTGTATTGAGGCCTATTTAGACAGGTAAGCATCTTTGCCTGTTTTTTGGTGTTTTTTCTTGAATGTGTCCTTTTTTGGTGTTTTTCAGGATGGTAGTCGTGCTGTCTGTTTCATTCCAGGCCTGGGTTTTCCATGTGGTTGAAGGCCACAAGTTTTTGTTAAAAGCCCTGCAGTAAAGGGTTTGGGTGTCAGGGCCAGTTTTAGTTTTGGTGTATGTGAGTCTGCAGAGCAGAGGCTTTGCAGATGTTTGTCTGTGGAAGAGACACAGGACAGAGCAGAGTCTATAATAGGTATGGCACCCACAGCATACAGTGGTGCTGCCGTCCAAGGTAACTGGTTTTGGAGGTGGACTGTCTTGTGCTCGGAGGTGTACCAGAGGTAGACTGTCATGTGCCCAAAGGAGGACTGGCATGTGTAACAACTGCAAACAGGAGGATATCAAGGACTGTGTACGACTGAGTAAGAGACATTGATACGGCGGTGCAGTTGCCCACAGCTACTGGTCAAAGGGAAGGCCAGCGTGTTTAGTGACTGTAAATGGAAGGATGCCATGTAGTATGTAGTGCAGTGAAATGGATACTAATACTATGCACTGAAATTATATGCACTTGTGTGAATTGCGACATTTAACCCCTTTCTGACCTTGGATGGGATAGTACGTCCGAGGTCAGTGCCCCTGCTTTGATGCGAGCTACGACGGTGAGCCCGCATCAAAGCCGGGACATGTCAGCTGTTTTGAACAGCTGACATGTGCCCGCAATAGCACAAATGCTGACAGTGGCATTTAGCGAGCGCTTCCTGCCGGAAATGCGTGCATCGCTGCCCCGTCACGTGATGGGGTCAGCGATGAATCGGCACAACAACCAGAGGTCTCCTTGAGACCTCTATGGTTGTTGATGCCAGATTGCTATGAGCGCCATCCTGTGGTTGGCGCTCATAGCAATGCTACAATTCCACTGCATGGAAGCGATCTGAGCTTCTCTCCTATGCAGCAGAGGCGATCAACTTGTGCCAGCTTCTAGCCTCCCATGGAGGCTATTGAAGCATGGCAAAAGTAAAAAAAAGTTTAAAAAATATGAAAAAAATATAAAAGTTTAAAGCACCCCCCTTTCGCCCCATTCAAAATAAAACAATAAAAAAATCAAATATACACATATTTGGTTTCACTGCATTCAGAATAGCCCAATCTATCAATAAAAAAAGGATTAACCTGATCGTTTAATGGCGTAGCGAGAAAAAAAATTGAAACGCCAGAATTATTTTTTTTGGTCGCCGCAACATTGCATTAAATGCAATAACGGGCGATCAAAAGAACATATCTCCACCAAAATGGTATAATTAAAAACGTCAGCTTGGCACACAAAAAATAAGCCCTCATCCAACCTGAGATCATGAAAAATGAAGACGTTACAGACATCGGAAATGGCGCAATGTTTGTTTTTTTTAGCAAAGTTTGGAATTTTTTTTCACCAATTAGATATAAGAGAACCTAGACATGTTTGATGTCTATGAACTCGTAATGACCTGGAGAATCATAATGGCAGGCCAGATTTAGCATTTAGAGAACCCAGTAAAAAAGCAAACAAAAAACAAGTGTGGGATTGCACTTTTTTTTGCAATTTCACCGCACTTGGAATTTTTTTCCCATTTTCTAATACATGACATGCTAAAACCAATGATAATGTTCAAAAGTACAGCTCATCTCGCAAAAAATTAGCCCTTACATGGCCAAATTGATGGAAAAATAAAAAAGTTATTGTCTGGGAAGGAGGGGAGCGAAAAATGAAAACAAAAAAACGAAAATACCCCTGGTCATGAAGGGAGTTTTGTGTTTGAATTTTGTGGGTCACTGCCTCCTCACTGCATGTGTGCTACCGCTGCGCTACAGCATGTATGACGCAACTGCTTGTGTCAGTATTACACAGTATGGCCAGAGTCACACTAGCGAGGAATACGGACGAGTGCAATGCGAGAAAAAAATTGCATTGCACTTGGACTGCTGTTATTCTATGGGGCAGCTCCCATCACCATTTTTTTTCTCAGTCGTATTATACGTGCGAGGGAAATCGCAGCCTGCTGTGATTTGCTGAGTATATCATCCGCAACTCGCCAATGCAAGTCAATGGATGCAAGAAAAAAATCGCACAGCATTCGCACCGTGCGAGTGCTGTCCGATTTTTACGCACCGATGTCTTTTGAAAAGTCACTAATTCATGTGCGCTGTACAGTAAAATCACACAGGTTAGAATAGAATAGATACGTATATACACATAGAATACATATATACATATATATATACTGTATATATACATGTCAGTAAACACACACATATATACAGTATATGCATTGATACTGCACAGAAAGTTCGATAGAAGAAAAGCCGGTAACTCATCTGTCGGCTTCTGTTAAATCACTGCAGGAGCTGACAGGATAGAAGAGCTGGATTACATACAGCAAATACATATAAAATAGGTAGATATATAGATGTCGGTGACTGATAATGTTTCGGATGCAACATACATAGTAACATAGTAACATAGTTAGTAAGGCCGAAAAAAGACATTTGTCCATCCAGTTCAGCCTATATTCCATCATAATAAATCCCCAGATCTACGTCCTTCTACAGAACCTAATAATTGTATGATACAATATTGTTCTGCTCCAGGAAGACATCCAGGCCTCTCTTGAACCCCTCGACTGAGTTCGCCATCACCACCTCCTCAGGCAAGCAATTCCAGATTCTCACTGCCCTAACAGTAAAGAATGCAGAACCCGGAGATCCCAAATCAGGGATATCGGACACGGGGTCGCCAACTTAGGGACAGAGTTTAACCCCGATAGGCTTCCCCTAGAGGTAGTGGCAGTAGAGCTCATGGAAACCCCAATGAAACCCGAGCTGGAAATGTCTCCTGGTAATTTCGGGACAGTTCAGTTCCAGGGTCCCACGCAGAGAAGCAGGTGTAAAAAATGCAGGTTTAAAATAACACCGGGAAGAACCGGGAGTGTGTGGTCGCGGAGGCGGATGAGCAGGAGTGTGTGGTCACGGAGGCGGCTAAGGACATATGCACGAGGAACCCTCTGGTACCGACCGAGGATGTGGCCATGGGTCAGGGTAAAATAGAGAGAGCACTCGCTAGACAGCGGTGTTGGGAGGCTCAGGTTCGGGTGCTATGTAATATGGATGTATGCTTAGAGTTGCCGGGGAGGACCATGGCGTTTCAGCGTAACATAGAAACACAGGTAAGGGTACGGAAGAAAAAGTACCAGGGGCCCAAAGGCAGGTACTTGGGTGACAGGATGAGCTGCGGAGTTAGTGAATCCAAAATAAACAAGGTCGAAAACTGTCCCAAATCTATGGTTAATTAGAAAAGTCGGCGTGTCGTCTGCAACTGAGAAAGGGGAGGTGGGTGGTCCCATAATGAAGTATGGAGGCGAAACGCAAAGGGGAGGGATGCATGTGCCAATTGATGGTTCTGGTTACTACTTTGGTCTTAGTGCAGTGTTGGGCGGGGATGTTACAGGGTCATGCGGATGCCCTGTCTCATGCCCATATGAGGTGACAAGTGTTCAACTCCACAGGTATGAACAGGAGTGATATGTGAGGCAGTGACCGGTGTCACAAGTAGGGGTCGCTGTTTGTTTTCCCCAGGATGTGCACAGAGGCGAAGTGAGGCCATAAGAGGGCATTGCAGTTGCAGATGTAGCTATGATTGCAAAAGTGAAGCAGTGACTGATGTCACAGGTACGGGTCACTGTGTGTTCTCCCCAGGTTGTGCACGGAGAAGGTATGAAGGCCATAGCAGTGCATGGCAATCACGGGCATAGTGGTGGCTGCAATGCAGACTAGAAAAAATAAAAGTAAGTGTTAGTCTTGGATATGCTAGTGTCCAAGGCAGATGTAGGACAAACATGCTCTTGGATGTTGTGTTGTGAAACAGACTGCAGGATGGTAGTCCAGCTTCCATATTATGGCCCTAATATCAACTAATACCTTACATATATTTATATGGTTTTTTTTGCACGTATATTTTTTGCAGGGTGCAGCTGGGCCCAAATTGTTCTGTACACTGTGGCCTCTGTTCGCACAGGATGCATTTTAGCACTGGGCAGCCCGCCATATGGCGTCATTAATAGGCTGTAGCCAGACGCTTTGTTTTCCTTGTGTGAACACGCCACATACAGAGTATTTTATCTTAGTGCATTGGTGTACCACACGGCCAAACCCTTATTGAAGGCTGGCTGTTTCATTAGATATTGCACCTGTGCACTTGCTATTTTGTTTGGGTCCGCTGCACCCTGCTTGTGCATTTGTATTGAGGCCTATT
Organism: Ranitomeya imitator; assembly: GCF_032444005.1. Lineage (NCBI taxonomy): Eukaryota > Metazoa > Chordata > Amphibia > Anura > Dendrobatidae > Ranitomeya > Ranitomeya imitator. The sequence goes on from NC_091283.1 coordinate 395,540,175, forward strand.
TAGACAGGTAAGCATCTTTGCCTGTTTTTTGGTGTTTTTTCTTGAATGTGTCCTTTTTTGGTGTTTTTCAGGATGGTAGTCGTGCTGTCTGTTTCATTCCAGGCCTGGGTTTTCCATGTGGTTGAAGGCCACAAGTTTTTGTTAAAAGCCCTGCAGTAAAGGGTTTGGGTGTCAGGGCTAGTTTTAGTTTTGGTGTATGTGAGTCTGCAGAGCAGAGGCTTTGCAGATGTTTGTCTGTGGAAGAGACACAGGACAGAGCAGAGTCTATAATAGGTATGGCACCCACAGCATACAGTGGTGCTGCCGTCCAAGGTAACTGGTTTTGGAGGTGGACTGTCTTGTGCTCGGAGGTGTACCAGAGGTAGACTGTCATGTGCCCAAAGGAGGACTGGCATGTGTAACAACTGCAAACAGGAGGATATCAAGGACTGTGTACGACTGAGTAAGAGACATTGATACGGCGGTGCAGTTGCCCACAGCTACTGGTCAAAGGGAAGGCCAGCGTGTTTAGTGACTGTAAATGGAAGGATGCCATGTAGTATGTAGTGCAGTGAAATGGATACTAATACTATGCACTGAAATTATATGCACTTGTGTGAATTGCGACATTTAACCCCTTTCTGACCTTGGATGGGATAGTACGTCCGAGGTCAGAGCCCCTGCTTTGATGCGAGCTACGACGGTGAGCCCGCATCAAAGCCGGGACATGTCAGCTGTTTTGAACAGCTGACATGTGCCCGCAATAGCACAAATGCTGACAGTGGCATTTAGCGAGCGCTTCCTGCCGGAAATGCGTGCATCGCTGCCCCGTCACGTGATGGGGTCAGCGATGAATCGGCACAACAACCAGAGGTCTCCTTGAGACCTCTATGGTTGTTGATGCCAGATTGCTATGAGCGCCATCCTGTGGTTGGCGCTCATAGCAATGCTACAATTCCACTGCATGGAAGCGATCTGAGCTTCTCTCCTATGCAGCAGAGGCGATCAACTTGTGCCAGCTTCTAGCCTCCCATGGAGGCTATTGAAGCATGGCAAAAGTAAAAAAAAGTTTAAAAAATATGAAAAAAATATAAAAGTTTAAAGCACCCCCCTTTCGCCCCATTCAAAATAAAACAATAAAAAAATCAAATATACACATATTTGGTTTCACTGCATTCAGAATAGCCCAATCTATCAATAAAAAAAGGATTAACCTGATCGTTTAATGGCGTAGCGAGAAAAAAAATTGAAACGCCAGAATTATTTTTTTTGGTCGCCGCAACATTGCATTAAATGCAATAACGGGCGATCAAAAGAACATATCTCCACCAAAATGGTATAATTAAAAACGTCAGCTTGGCACACAAAAAATAAGCCCTCATCCAACCTGAGATCATGAAAAATGAAGACGTTACAGACATCGGAAATGGCGCAATGTTTGTTTTTTTTAGCAAAGTTTGGAATTTTTTTTCACCAATTAGATATAAGAGAACCTAGACATGTTTGATGTCTATGAACTCGTAATGACCTGGAGAATCATAATGGCAGGCCAGATTTAGCATTTAGAGAACCCAGTAAAAAAGCAAACAAAAAACAAGTGTGGGATTGCACTTTTTTTTGCAATTTCACCGCACTTGGAATTTTTTTCCCATTTTCTAATACATGACATGCTAAAACCAATGATAATGTTCAAAAGTACAGCTCATCTCGCAAAAAATTAGCCCTTACATGGCCAAATTGATGGAAAAATAAAAAAGTTATTGTCTGGGAAGGAGGGGAGCGAAAAATGAAAACAAAAAAACGAAAATACCCCTGGTCATGAAGGGAGTTTTGTGTTTGAATTTTGTGGGTCACTGCCTCCTCACTGCATGTGTGCTACCGCTGCGCTACAGCATGTATGACGCAACTGCTTGTGTCAGTATTACACAGTATGGCCAGAGTCACACTAGCGAGGAATACGGACGAGTGCAATGCGAGAAAAAAATCGCATTGCACTTGGACTGCTGTTATTCTATGGGGCAGCTCCCATCACCATTTTTTTTCTCAGTCGTATTATACGTGCGAGGGAAATCGCAGCCTGCTGTGATTTGCTGAGTATATCATCCGCAACTCGCCAATGCAAGTCAATGGATGCAAGAAAAAAATCGCACAGCATTCGCACCGTGCGAGTGCTGTCCGATTTTTACGCACCGATGTCTTTTGAAAAGTCAGTAATTCATGTGCGCTGTACAGTAAAATCACACAGGTTAGAATAGAATAGATACGTATATACACATAGAATACATATATACATATATATATACTGTATATATACATGTCAGTAAACACACACATATATACAGTATATGCATTGATACTGCACAGAAAGTTCGATAGAAGAAAAGCCGGTAACTCATCTGTCGGCTTCTGTTAAATCACTGCAGGAGCTGACAGGATAGAAGAGCTGGATTACATACAGCAAATACATATAAAATAGGTAGATATATAGATGTCGGTGACTGATAATGTTTCGGATGCAACATACATAGTAACATAGTTAGTAAGGCCGAAAAAAGACATTTGTCCATCCAGTTCAGCCTATATTCCATCATAATAAATCCCCAGATCTACGTCCTTCTACAGAACCTAATAATTGTATGATACAATATTGTTCTGCTCCAGGAAGACATCCAGGCCTCTCTTGAACCCCTCGACTGAGTTCGCCATCACCACCTCCTCAGGCAAGCAATTCCAGATTCTCACTGCCCTAACAGTAAAGAATGCAGAACCCGGAGATCCCAAATCAGGGATATCGGACACGGGGTCGCCAACTTAGGGACAGAGTTTAACCCCGATAGGCTTCCCCTAGAGGTAGTGGCAGTAGAGCTCATGGAAACCCCAATGAAACCCGAGCTGGAAATGTCTCCTGGTAATTTCGGGACAGTTCAGTTCCAGGGTCCCACGCAGAGAAGCAGGTGTAAAAAATGCAGGTTTAAAATAACACCGGGAAGAACCGGGAGTGTGTGGTCGCGGAGGCGGATGAGCAGGAGTGTGTGGTCACGGAGGCGGCTAAGGACATATGCACGAGGAACCCTCTGGTACCGACCGAGGATGTGGCCATGGGTCAGGGTAAAATAGAGAGAGCACTCGCTAGACAGCGGTGTTGGGAGGCTCAGGTTCGGGTGCTACGTAATATGGATGTATGCTTAGAGTTGCCGGGGAGGACCATGGCGTTTCAGCGTAACATAGAAACACAGGTAAGGGTACGGAAGAAAAAGTACCAGGGGCCCAAAGGCAGGTACTTGGGTGACAGGATGAGCTGCGGAGTTAGTGAATCCAAAATAAACAAGGTCGAAAACTGTCCCAAATCTATGGTTAATCAGAAAAGTCGGCGTGTCGTCTGCAACTGAGAAAGGGGAGGTGGGTGGTCCCATAATGAAGTATGGAGGCGAAACGCAAAGGGGAGGGATGCATGTGCCAATTGATGGTTCTGGTTACTACTTTGGTCTTAGTGCAGTGTTGGGCGGGGATGTTACAGGGTCATGCGGATGCCCTGTCTCATGCCCATATGAGGTGACAAGTGTTCAACTCCACAGGTATGAACAGGAGTGATATGTGAGGCAGTGACCGGTGTCACAGGTAGGGGTCGCTGTTTGTTTTCCCCAGGATGTGCACAGAGGCGAAGTGAGGCCATGAGAGGGCATTGCAGTTGCAGATGTAGCTATGATTGCAATAGTGAAGCAGTGACTGATGTCACAGGTACGGGTCACTGTGTGTTCTCCCCAGGTTGTGCACGGAGAAGGTATGAAGGCCATAGCAGTGCATGGCAATCACGGGCATAGTGGTGGCTGCAATGCAGACTAGAAAAAATAAAAGTAAGTGTTAGTCTTGGATATGCTAGTGTCCAAGGCAGATGTAGGACAAACATGCTCTTGGATGTTGTGTTGTGAAACAGACTGCAGGATGGTAGTCCAGCTTCCATATTATGGCCCTAATATCAACTAATACCTTACATATATTTATATGGTTTTTTTTGCACGTATATTTTTTGCAGGGTGCAGCTGGGCCCAAATTGTTCTGTACACTGTGGCCTCTGTTCGCACGGGATGCATTTTAGCACTGGGCAGCCCGCCATATGGCGTCATTAATAGGCTGTAGCCAGACGCTTTGTTTTCCTTGTGTGAACACGCCACATACAGAGTATTTTATCTTAGTGCATTGGTGTACCACACGGCCAAACCCTTATTGAAGGCTGGCTGTTTCATTAGGTATTGCACCTGTGCACTTGCTATTTTGTTTGGGTCCGCTGCACCCTGCTTGTGCATTTGTATTGAGGCCTATTTAGACAGGTAAGCATCTTTGCCTGTTTTTTGGTGTTTTTTCTTGAATGTGTCCTTTTTTGGTGTTTTTCAGGATGGTAGTCGTGCTGTCTGTTTCATTCCAGGCCTGGGTTTTCCATGTGGTTGAAGGCCACAAGTTTTTGTTAAAAGCCCTGCAGTAAAGGGTTTGGGTGTCAGGGCCAGTTTTAGTTTTGGTGTATGTGAGTCTGCAGAGCAGAGGCTTTGCAGATGTTTGTCTGTGGAAGAGACACAGGACAGAGCAGAGTCTATAATAGGTATGGCACCCACAGCATACAGTGGTGCTGCCGTCCAAGGTAACTGGTTTTGGAGGTGGACTGTCTTGTGCTCGGAGGTGTACCAGAGGTAGACTGTCATGTGCCCAAAGGAGGACTGGCATGTGTAACAACTGCAAACAGGAGGATATCAAGGACTGTGTACGACTGAGTAAGAGACATTGATACGGCGGTGCAGTTGCCCACAGCTACTGGTCAAAGGGAAGGCCAGCGTGTTTAGTGACTGTAAATGGAAGGATGCTATGTAGTATGTAGTGCAGTGAAATGGATACTAATACTATGCACTGAAATTATATGCACTTGTGTGAATTGCGACATTTAACCCCTTTCTGACCTTGGATGGGATAGTACGTCCGAGGTCAGAGCCCCTGCTTTGATGCGAGCTACGACGGTGAGCCCGCATCAAAGCCGAGACATGTCAGCTGTTTTCAACAGCTGACATGTGCCCGCAATAGCACAAATGCTGACAGTGGCATTTAGCGAGCGCTTCCTGCCGGAAATGCGTGCATCGCTGCCCCGTCACGTGATGGGGTCAGCGATGAATCGGCACAACAACCAGAGGTCTCCTTGAGACCTCTATGGTTGTTGATGCCAGATTGCTATGAGCGCCATCCTGTGGTTGGCGCTCATAGCAATGCTACAATTCCACTGCATGGAAGCGATCTGAGCTTCTCTCCTATGCAGCAGAGGCGATCAACTTATGCCAGCTTCTAGCCTCCCATGGAGGCTATTGAAGCATGGCAAAAGTAAAAAAAAGTTTAAAAAATATGAAAAAAATATAAAAGTTTAATGCACCCCCCTTTCGCCCCATTCAAAATAAAACAATAAAAAAATCAAATATACACATATTTGGTTTCACTGCATTCAGAATAGCCAAATCTATCAATAAAAAAAGGATTAACCTGATTGTTTAACGGCGTAGCGAGAAAAAAAATTGAAACGCCAGAATTATTTTTTTGGGTCGCCGCAACATTGCATTAAATGCAATAACGGGCGATCAAAAGAACATATCTCCACCAAAATGGTATAATTAAAAACGTCAGCTTGGCACACAAAAAATAAGCCCTCATCCAACCTGAGATCATGAAAAATGAAGACGTTACAGACATCGGAAATGGCACAATTTTTGTTTTTTTTAGCAAAGTTTGGAATTTTTTTTCACCAATTAGATATAAGAGAACCTAGACATGTTTGATGTCTATGAACTCGTAATGACCTGGAGAATCATAATGGCAGGCCAGATTTAGCATTTAGAGAACCCAGTAAAAAAGCAAACAAAAAACAAGTGTGGGATTGCACTTTTTTTTGCAATTTCACTGCACTTGGAATTTTTTTCCCATTTTCTAATACATGACATGCTAAATCCAATGATAATGTTCAAAAGTACAGCTCATCTCGCAAAAAATTAGCCCTTACATGGCCAAATTGATGGAAAAATAAAAAAGTTATTGTCTGGGAAGGAGGGGAGCGAAAAATGAAAACAAAAAAACGAAAATACCCCTGGTCATGAAGGGAGTTTTGTGTTTGAATTTTGTGGGTCACTGCCTCCTCACTGCATGTGTGCTACCGCTGCGCTACAGCATGTATGACGCAACTGCTTGTGTCAGTATTACACAGTATGGCCAGAGTCACACTAGCGAGGAATACGGACGAGTGCAATGCGAGAAAAAAATCGCATTGCACTTGGACTGCTGTTATTCTATGGGGCAGCTCCCATCACCATTTTTTTTCTCAGTCGTATTATACGTGCGAGGGAAATCGCAGCCTGCTGTGATTTGCTGAGTATATCATCCGCGACTCGCCAATGCAAGTCAATGGATGCAAGAAAAAAATCGCACAGCATTCGCACCGTGCGAGTGCTGTCCGATTTTTACGCACCGATGTCTTTTGAAAAGTCAGTAATTCATGTGCGGTGTACAGTAAAATCACACAGGTTAGAATAGAATAGATACGTATATACACATAGAATACATATATACATATATATATACTGTATATATACATGTCAGTAAACACACACACATATACAGTATATGCATTGATACTGCACAGAAAGTTCGATAGAAGAAAAGCCGGTAACTCATCTGTCGGCTTCTGTTAAATCACTGCAGGAGCTGACAGGATAGAAGAGCTGGATTACATACAGCAAATACATATAAAATAGGTAGATATATAGATGTCGGTGACAAATACAATTAGAACAGTGTGTGTGCAAATTACTGGACATGTATTTCATTAATAAAAGATTATTTTACGGAAAAAGATGGTGTGGGCTCCCGCACAATTTTCAAAACCAGTAGAGGGAAAGCCAGCGACTGGGGGCAGATGTTTATAGCCTGGGAAGGGGTTAAACCCATGAAGCTTTCCAGGCTATTACACCATGTTCCAAATTATTATGCAAATGATATTTTTCTCAGATTTTCCTAAATGGTTGATGCAAATGAGTCAGTCTAATAAAAGTCATCACCCGTTAGAGTATACATCAAATTTTATTGAAGAAACCTCCCAATGATAACGGTATAATCTCCAAAATGAATAAAAACTCAAAATGCACTGTTCCAAATTATTAGGCACAGTAGAATTTCTAAACATTTGACATGTTTTAAAGAACTGAAAATGCTCATTTGTGGAATTTGCAGCATTAGGAGGTCACATTCAGTGAACAAAAAAGCTATTTAACTCCAAAACAACCTAACAGGCCAAGTTACATGTTAACATAGGATGAGCGAATGTACTTGTTGCTCGGTTTTCCTGAGCACGCTCGGGTGACCTCCGAGTATTTATAACTGCTCGGAGATTTAGTTTTCATCACGGCAGCTGAATGATTTACAGCTACTAGCCAGGCTAAGTACATGTGGTGGTTGCCTGGTTGCTAGGGAATCCTCACATGTAATCAAGCAGGCTAGTAAATGTAATTCATTCAGCTGCCACAATGAAAACTAAATCTCCGAGCAGTCATAAATACTCGGATGTCACCCAAGCGTGCTCGGGAAAACCCGAGCAACGAGTACACTCGCTCATAGGAACCCTTCTTTGATATCACCTTCACAATTCTTACATCCATTGAACTTGTGAGTTTTTGGAGAGTTTCTGCTTGTATTTCTTTGCATGAAGTCAGAATAGCCTCCCAGGGCTGCTGTTTTGATGTGAACTGCCTCACTCCCTCATAGATCTTTCGCTTGATGATACTCCAAAGGTTCTCTATAGGGTTGAGGTCAAGGGAAGATGGTGGCCACACCATGAGTTATCTCCTTTTATGCCCATAGCAGCCAATGACTCTGAGGTATTCTTTGCAGCATGAGATGGTGCATTGTCATGCATGAAGATGATTTTGCTCCTGAAGGCACATTTCTGCTTTTTAGACCATGGAAGAAAGTTGTCAGTCAGAAACTCTACTTACTTTGCAGAGGTCATTTAGGGGTGGCCGAATAGTAGGTTTATGCACCACAGCAAGCCTTTGAAGGATCCTACACCTTGAGGTTCGAGGGACTCCAGAGGCACCAGCAACTTCAAATAACTGTTTTCTGCTTTGTAATGGTATTTTGGCAGCTGCTTTCTTAATCCAATTAATTTGTCTGGCAGAAACCTTCCTCATTATGCCTTTATCTGCATGAACTCTGTCTGTGCTCTGTTTCAGTCACAAATCTCTTCACAGTATGATGATCACTCTTAAGTTTTCGTGAAATATCTAATTTTATCATACCTTGTCCAAGGCATTGCATTATTTAACGCTTTTCAGCAGCAGAGAGATCCTTTTTATTTCCCATATTGCTTGAAACCTGTGGCCTGCTTAATAATGTGGAACATCATTTTTAAGTAGTTTTCCTTTAATTAGAATCACCTGGAAAACTAATTATTACATATGTTTAAGATTGATTTCAGTGATCCATTGAGCCCTGAGACACAATACCAACCATGAGTTTATTTGAAAAACAAAACAATTAAATCTTTATGAAACTTAAATCCAATTTGCATAATAATTTGGAGCACAGTGTAATATAAGCTCACAGCTGTACACTTATCCTTTATTGGCTGTTAAATTAGGGAACCCCCAATAAAATGCCATGGGTTCCCACATAATTAATAACCAGCAAAGGCTATGCAGACAGCTGTGAGCTGATATTAATAGCCTAGGAAGGAACTATGGATATTACCCCTCCGGCTAAAAATAGCAGTGCTCAGCCACCCCAGAAAAGGCGCATCTGTAAAATGTGCCAAGACCGACACTTAGCCTCACTCTTCCCACTTGCCCTGTAGCAGTGGCAAGTGGGGTAATAGTTTGGGGGTTAATGTCACCTTTGTATTTTAAGGTGACATCAAGCCCAGATTAGCAATGGAGAGGTGTTAATAAGGCACCTATCCATTACTAATCCTATAGTTGTTACAGGTTAAATAAAGTCACAGCCAGAATAAAGTATTTTAATTAAATAAAACACTACACAGTTTCCCATCTTTATTATACTTTATTATACTTCTCTTCAGTATACCATCTTTATTATAATTCCTGCTAGGCCTTTGTTCTCCAGTAGAAAAAATACAATAAAAAACCAACAATATACCCATACCTGTCTGTCGCTGTGCCCCACCCAGTAATCCATGTTTAAAGGATATACAGTTTACAACCAGAACGGTGCTAAGATGTGACCGCCCCGGATGTAAACCACTGGTGAATGAATGAGATGCTGCTGACGCAGCATCAGTGACTAGCGGTGCTGTCACTGATGCTGCGCATCCTCATAGCCTGACCTGCGCTGAACTCTGTAGCGTGGGAAAATGCCAGTTCATTTATGGGTATGGGTATATTGTAACAACTATTGGATTAGTAATGGATAGGTGTCTTATTGACACCTCTCCATTATTAAGCCGGGCTTGATGTCACCTTACAATACAGAGGTGAAATTAACCCCCAAACTCTTACCCCACTTGCTACCGCTACAGGGCAAATGGGAAGAGTGAGGCTAAGTGCCAGTCTCGGCGCATCTTACAGATACACCTTTTTTGGGGTGGCTGAGTGCTGATGCTTTTAGCCGAGGGAGCAATATCCGTGGTCCATTCCTAGGCTATTAATATCAGCCCTCAGCTGTCTGCATAGCCTTTGATGGTTACTAATTATAGGGGGACCCCACATCATTTTTTGGGGGTGGGTCCCCTATTGTAATAGCCAGTAGAGGCTAAGTATACAGCTTTGAGCTTATATTAATAGCCTGGGAAGCTGTAGGTGTAGTTATGTTCCACGCCGTAATCCATATCTGGGATATATATACAGTTTTCAACCAGGATGGTGCCAAGATGCAACCACCCGGCTGAAATCCACTGTTGAATGTGGAGATGCTGCCAGCGCTGCTTCAGTGACTAGCAGTGCTGTCACTGAAGCTGCGCTCCCTCACAGCCTGACCTGCATTGAACTCTGGAGTATGGGAAAATGCCACTTCATTTTTCCAAGCTCCAGAGTTCAGCGCAGGTCAGGATAAGAGGCAGCGCAACATCAGTGACAGCACCGCTAATCATTGAAGCTGCCGCTCGCAGCCGTGCTGAACTGGGATGACCTCTGGAGCATGGGAAAATGAAGTGGCATTTTCCCACACTCCAGAGTTCAGCGCAAGTCAGGCTGTGATGGAGCACAACTTCAGTGTCACGACTCCTCCACTCTGTGAATGATTGCTATGCTGTTCTATGGAAACTGTCTTGCAGAGCTGTCTGTTTCTTGATTGACAGCTTGGTTGTCCAATTTTGTGATGGGCTTGCTCGGCTGTTGGTGCCCTGATGGACAGCACTGCTGTTCAATCTGTAACTGCGGCATGCGGGACTTCTGCAGGTGTTCAGTGTTCTGCTAATCACATAGCTACTGAACTAAGCTGTGTGCCCCTGATCCCCGCCAGATGTACTTTGTGCTACTCAGTGAGTGTTAGCCTGAATCTGTTGCTCTGAGTTCTGATCTTCTGCTGCCTGACCCTTTGTACCGTGTTCTGACTACCCCTTTGTCTTGTCCTTCGGCTTTTGCTCTGCTATCTCTTGTTATTGACTTGGAATGTGACCTGACTTACACCTTTGTCTTTTCCCTTGGATATCTACGTACTCTCTCGGTATTGACTAGCGTCATAATAGGATTAGTAATGGATAGGTGTCTTATAGATGCCTCTCCATTATTAAGCTGTGGGCTTGATGTCACCAGGCAATACAAAGGTGACATCAACCCCACAAATATGAATCCCATTTGCCACTGCTACAGAGCAAGTGGGAAGAGTTGGGCAAAGTGTCTTTTTTGCGCAGCTATGGGCTGCTATTTAAAGGCTGGATGGTCAATATCCATGGCCCTTTACCAGCCCAAGAATACCAGCCCCAAGCTGTCAGCCTTGGTGAAGCTGACAGCTGAGCGTTGCAGCTCTCAGCTGTGAGTGTTGCCTGGCTGGTTATCAAAAATAAAGGGGAAACCACACCTTTTTTTAAAAATTATTTACAGCGCAGGAGCCGGATGATGAATATGGACATCAGCTGCTCCTGCTCTCATTGTTATTAGCAGCAGGCGTCAGATGATGGGATCAGTAGTCCCATCAGCTGACAACAGTGACCGAAGGTAAACTTTACACTTTCGATCACAGCTATGCACTTACGCTGTCTTTTGACAGTGTGGGAACTGCAGCTATCTTACCGGCTCATGACTTGCACATGACAGCATTTCAAACACTGGATCTTTGACTGGACTGATTGACTGGAGCCTAGACTACTGTAACCTCCTGCTCTGTGGCATCCCCTCTAACACTCTCGCACCCCTCCAATCTATTCTAAACTCTGCTGCCTGACTAATCCACCTGTCCCCCCGCTATTCCCCGGCCTCTCCCCTCTGTCAATCCCTTCACTGGCTCCCCATTACCCAGAGACTCCAGTACAAAAGCCTAACCATGACATACAAAGCCATCCACAACCTGTCTCCTCCATACATCTGTGACCTCGTCTACCGGTACTTTCCTGCACACAACCTCTGATCCTCACAAGATCTCCTTCTCTACTCCCCTCTTATCTCCTCTTCCCACAATCGCATACAAGATTTCTCTCGCGCATCACCTCTGGAACTCTCTACCACAACATATCAGACTCTCACCTACCATCGAAACCTTCAAAAAGAACCTTAAGACCTACCTCTTCCGACAAGCCTACAACCTGCAGTAACCACCGATCGACCAAACCGCTGCATGACCAGCTCTATCCTCACCTACTGTATCCTCACCCATCCCTTGTAGATTGTGAGCCCTCGCGGGCAGGGTCCTCTCTTCTCCTGTACCAGTTGTGACTTGTATTGTTCAAGATTATTGTACCTGTTTTTATTATGTATACCCCTCCTCACATGTAAAGCGCCATGGAATAAATGGCGCTATAATAATAAATAATAATAATCTTTGGACCCCCTATTCAAGTAAATGGGGTCTGTGGACCCGGCCCCGAACAGTACGTGGACCAGAACACAAACGTTTTGTAACTGTTTGGCCGAACCCGCCGGACCTGAACATCCAGGTGTCTGCCTATCTCTACTGCTTGGTCTTTATCTCGTGCTACAAATATTGTAAATACAAAACCAAGAAATATCCTAATTATTAAAAAAAAAAACCAAGAAAAATATTAATTTGGATAATACTACCCCTATTAAACCTACTTTGGTACTCATCTACAGCATTCATGTTTCGGCTATCTCTAATATTGTGAAAAGTAACCTGCATATCATACGAGAGGATGACACTATGGATATCAAAAGAAAATTAGAGTTGTCCCACGCAAAGCACCTACCATAGGTGATAGATTGTCTCCCAGTTTACATATCTCTAGAAATAAATCTAATCAACCGGACAATTGGTTATCTGTCAAAGGCTTTCACAAGTGAGGTGAAACCTCTTGAAAAACCTGTCCACACACTGGCAAAAAGTATTCATTTACTAACAGTGATAATATTACAGTATGTAACATTAAAAGTTTCATGAATTGCAACTCTAATTGTTATTTATGTCATTGAATGCAGAGTATAATTTAAAATATGTAGGTTCTGCTATAAGAAAATGAAAATCTAGAACTGGAGAACACTTACATATTATTCAACCAACCAATGTAAGGCTGGTTTCACATTAGCGTTTTGAGGAGCTGCAGAGGGCTGCGGACTTCCTCCGTGAAGCCCCGCCCTCGGACGCACCTCCTCCGCTAGCTCCACCTACTTCTGCATGCGGCCTGCGTACCTATCTTTAACATTAGGTACGCAGGTCGTGCCGCTGTATGCGGATGCTTCCGCATGCATCGTTTTGACGATGCGGCGACCAGCGTAGGACAAAGCTGGTAGCAATTTCTTTTTTTCGGCGGAGCTAGTGGCGGAGGTGCAGCCAAGGGCGGGGCTTCACAGAGTAAGTCCGCAGCCCTCCACAGCTCCTCAAAACGCTAGTGTGAAACTAGCCTAATGTCTCTAAGGCTTCCGAGCATTGAATTTCTTGTCATAATAGACAACTTACCAACCTTTCTGTCTATGCTATAGACTTCATTCCAGGACATATACGGGGTGGTGACCAAGAAAAACAACACTGCGCAATAGAGAAGCTTATTACATTTTTCTTCTGAATATCAGTCCCGGTGATGATGTTTTTACTGTGTTTCATTTGAGTTTTATTATTACTTTGCATGCTAGCCACCTTAGGGAGAGACCCAAGTTGGGCTAAATGTAGCGGGACGAAAGAGACCGAAAAGCCCTCTACTTAAAGGAAATACATAGTGGATGCTTTCCTGAAACGGAAAGTACTTGCAAGCAGCATAATACAAAGAATAGCAGGTTTACCCAGAATCCTTTGCAGTAGGCAGAGCTATGCAAATCATCTCTTTCCACCCCTGTCTAATCCACAGCGCTTGGAACCGCCAAGCGTGCAATGCTGCGGATTAGTTTCTAAATTTACACAGCCAACCAATTCCTACCTGTGGACACGTGTTTCGGGCTTTAGGCCCTCATCAGCACAGGGCTGGAATTGGTTGGCTGTATGGAGTGGGGCTCGGTGAGCAAGCGATACATACATGCTAGCCACCTTAGGGAGAGACCCAAGTTGGGCTAAATGTAGCGGGACGAAAGAGACCGAAAAGCCCTCTACTTACTTAAGCCCTCTTATTACTTTGCACATTTAACACATGTTAACAATTCTCTGCCTCCATGTTAGTCTCATACACTTGCAACCTTTACTAATTGATTATATGCACTTTTTAGTTTCCTCTCTACCATAGTCATTCATCCAAACCAAGTCTAAGAACGTTCAAAACGCGTCAGATATATCCATACTTCCCCATGTCCTCCCTCTCTTATCTCCACAATTTTGGAGATTGCTTTTTTCTATGTGGATGTTTTTGCTTTGATTTTAAATCAATTGAATAAAATATATATTTTTAACATGTCTATGGAATTAAACTAGTAGCTGGATCACTTTTTTCTTCCCTCGAGTCTCTGCATATCCACTGCATAGGCTGATCAAACTGAAGTCTGTGGGGCTCTTAGAGTTCAGCTTTTCGGTCACGCTGAGTAAAGCATTGAAAGAAGAAAAATACTGCCGCCCTATGCTATATATAGTGATGTCACCAGCTATAGGCACCTGTGGGGGAGAAGGGGATACGCCTCTAATCTCCTCCAACTTTTGTAGGTATTAAATATTAATAGTGATGGGTTAATGTGTAACTAACATCTCCAATTATACAAATAATGTTTTCATTTGTCTATAAACGCAAATCTCTATGTCACTATTTAATTCCATTGGTATAAGGTTATTTAATTGGAATATCTTAATATCTAACGATATACAGTGAAAGAAATAATTATTTGACCCCTTGCTGATTTTGTAAGTTTGCCCACTGACAAAGACATGAACAGTCTATAATTTGAAAGGTATTTTAATTTTAAAATTGAGAGATATCAAAAACAAAATCCAGAAAATCACATTGTATAAATAGTGAGAAATAAGTATTTGATCCCCTACCAACCATTAAGAGTTCTGGTTCCTACAGACCAGTTAGATGCTCCTAATCAACTTGTTACCTGCATTAAAGCCAGCTGTCTTACATAGTTACCTTCATAAAAGACTCCTGTCCGCAGACTCAATTAATCAGTCAGACTCTAACCTCTACAACATGGGCAGGACCAAAGAGCTTTGTAAGGATGTCAGGGACAAGATCATAGACCTGCACATAGCTGGAATGGGCTACAAAACCATTAGTAAGATGCTGGGTGAGAAGGAGACAACTGTTAGTGAAATAGTAAGAAAATGGAAGAAATACAAAATGACTGTCAATCGACATCGATCTGGGGCACCATGCAAAATCTAACGTCATGGGGTATCCTTGATCATGAGGAAGGTGAGAGATCAGCCTAAAACTACACGGGGGGAACTTGTTAATGATCTCAAGGCAGCTGGGACCACAGTTACCAAGAAAACCAATGGTGACACATTACGCTGTAAAGGTTTAAAATCCTGCAGTGCCCGCAAGGTCCCCCTTCTCAAGCAGGCACATGTGCAGGGCCGTCTGAAGTTTGCCAATGAACACCTGGATGATTCTGTGAGTGTTTGGGAGAAGATGCTGTGCTCAGATGAGACAAAAATTGAAAGAATTTGGAATTAACTCAACTCGCTGTGTTTGGAGGAAGAGAAATGCTACCTATGACCCAAAGAACACCATCCCCACTGTCAAGCATAGAGGTGGAAACATTATGTTTTGGGGGTGTTTCTCTGCTAAAGGCACAGGACTTCTTCACCACATCAATGGAAGTATGGATGGAGCCATGTACCGTAAAATCCCAAGTGGCAACATCCTTCCCTCCACCAGGACATTAAAAATGGGTCATGGCTGGATCTTCCAGCAAGACAATAATCCAAAACATACAGCCAAGGCAACAAAGGAGTGGCTCAAAAAGAAGCACATGAAGGTCATGGATTGGCCGACCAGTCTCCAGACATTAATCCCATAGAAAACTAATGGAGGGAGTTGAAGCTCTGAGTTGCCAAGCAACAGCCTCAAAATCTTAATGATTTAGAGATGATCTGCAATGAGGAGTGGACAAAAATACCTCCTGACATGTGCGCAAACCTCATCATCAATGGCAATATACATCTGACATCTGCTGTGCTTGGTTTTGCTACCAAGTATTAAGTCTTGTTTGCCAGAGGAATCACATACTTATTTCTCACTGCAAAATGCAAATACATTTATATAATTTATACAATGTGATTTTCTGGGTTTTATTTTTGATATTCTATCTCTCAATGCTAAAATTAACCTACTGTGAGGCAGTGACTGGTGTTACATGTAGGGATCGCTGGGTATTCCCCCCAGATGCGCAGAGGCGTATTGAGGACATGGGAGTGCATTGCAGTCACATGTGTAGCTGTGATTGCAATGCAGAATAAAAAGTGATTATAGGTCTTGGATATGCTAGTTGTCCAAGGCAGATTTACAGAAAACATGCTCTAGGCTTTTGTGTTTTGAAACGGACTACAGAATGGTAGTGGTGCAGTAAAGGGTTTGGTGTGTTAGGGTCAGAGTCAGTGTTGGTTTGGTCTAGCAAGCATGCAGAGCAGAATGTTCTGCAGAGTTCCAACTGTGTGAGGCAACACAGGCCAGCAGAGCTGAAAGGCCTGCACTCACAGCTTACATGGTGGTGCAGTCGCCAAGGGCAACCGGTCTTGGAGGTGGACTGTCTTGTGCCAGCTGTGAACTGGAGGTAGACTGTCCTGTTTCCGGCTGCGAACCGGAGGTGGACTGGCATGTTTATCGACTGCAATCTCGAGGATATGGTTCCCGGCGGCGATCCAGAGGATATCATGTGCTGTGTTTCGCTGTGAGTTGAGCATTAACCCCTTAGAGACAGAGCCAATTTGGTACTTAATGACCGAGCCAATTTTTACAATTCTGACCACTGTCAATTTATGAGGTTATAACTCTGGAACGCTTTAACGGATCCCGCTGATTCTAAGACTGTTTTTTCGTGACATATTGTACTTTATGTTTGTGGTAACATTTCTTCGATATTACTTGCGATTATTTATGAAAAAAATGGAAATATGGCAAAAAATGTTTTTAAAATTTTGCAATTTTCAAACTTTGAATTTTTATGCCCTTAAATCAGAGAGATATGTCACATAAAATAGTTAATAAATAGCATTTCCCACATGTCTACTTTACATCAGCACAATTTTGGAAACAACATTTTTTTTCGTTAGGAAGTTATAAGGGTTAAAAGTTGACCAGCAATTTCTCATTTTTACAACAAAATTTACAAAACCATTTTATTAAGGACCATTTCACATTTAAAGTCACTTTGAAGGGTGTACATGACAGAAAATACACAAACTTGACACCATTCTAAAAACTACACCCCTCAAAGTGCTCAAAACAACATTAAAGAAGTTTATTAACCCTTGACCTGCTTCACAGCAACTGAAACAATGTGGAAGGAAAAAATGAACATTTAACTTTTTTTGCAAACATCTTACTTCAGAACCAATTTTTTTTATTTTCACAAGTGTAAAAAGAGAAAATGAACCACAAAATTTGTTCTGCAATATCTCCTGAATACGCTGATACTCCATATGTGGGGGTACACCACTGTTTATGCGTACGGCAGGGCTTGGAAGAGAAGGAGTTCTGTTTGACTTTTTCAATGCAGAATTGGCTGGAATTGAGATCGGACACCATGTCACGCTTGGAGAGCCCCTGATGTGCCTAAACAGTGGAAACCCCCCACAAGTGACCCCATTTTGGAAACTAAACCCATTAAGGATCTTATCTAGATGTGTGGTGAGCTCTTTGAACCCCCAAGTGCTTCATAGTGAGCACTATGAACCCCTAAACAGAAATTTATAATGTAGAGCCATGAAAATAAAAAAAATCATATTTTTTTTCCACAAAAATGATCTTTTCACACCCAGATTTTTACTTTCACAAGGGTAACAGGAGAAATTGGACGCCAAAATTTGTTGTCCAATTTGTTCTGAGTACGCTGATACCCCATATGTGAGGGGACCACCGTTTGTTCACACATCAGTGCCCGAAAGGGAAGTAGTGATGTTTTAACCCTGCTGTTCTGTTCGGTCTGGGGAGACCTATTTTGAACTTTGGTATTTTTTGGGGTGTTCAAGATGCGGTTCTGAAACTTGTGGTTGATTGACTTAAATGAGGATGGGTCGGTCGGCCACGGGTTTCAGAGCCGCATCTTGAATATTTAAAAGAATATTGAAGTTCAAAGTCGGTCATTTTTGACCAACAGAACAGCAGGGTTAAAATGCAGACAAGTGACCCTATTTTGGAAACTAGACCCCCCAAGGAACTTATCTAGATATGTGGTGAGCATTTTGAACGCCAAACTGCTTCACAGAAGTTTGACACAGAGCCATGAAAATAAAAAATCATTTTTTCCCCACAAAAATGATTTTTTAGCCCCCAATTTTTTTATTTTAACAAGGGTAACAGGAGAAATTGGACCCCAAAAGTTGTTGTCCAATTAGTCCCGAGTATGCTGATACCCCATATGTGGGGGTAAACCAGTTTGGGCGCACGGACGAGCTCAGAAGGGAGAGAGCAACCAATTGACTTTTTGAATGCAAAATTGGCTGTCGCGTTTGGAGACCCCCTGATGTACCTAAACAGTGGAAACCCCCAATTCTAACTCCAACCGTAACCCCAACACACCCCTAATGCTAATCTCAATCAATTACCCTAATCAAAACGCTAACCCCAAAACACCCCTAACCCTAATTCCAACCTTAACCATAACACTAATCACAACCCTAATGCCAAAACACACCTAACCCTAATCCCAACCCTAACCCTACTCAAATCCCTAAGCCCAACACACCCCAATCATAATCCTAACCTCAAACCTAACCCCAACCCTAATCCCAAACATAACCCTAATGCCAACCTTAACCCTAATACCAACCCTAACCCTAACTTTAGCCACAACCTTAAATTTAGCCCCTACCCTAGCCCTAACTTTAGCACCAACCTTAACCCTAATTGGAAAATAGAAATACATTCATTTTTTTTATTTGATCATTTTTTCCTAACTAAGGGGGTGATAAAGGGAGGGGGTTATTGACTATTTTTTATTTTGATCACTGTGATAGGATCTCACAGTGACCAAAATAAAAAAAGAGGAAGAATCTTCCTCTGCCGGCCGGCACATCACGGAGGAAGAAGCAGGCAGCCAGGAGGGGATAGAGGAGTACCCAGGGACATCGGTAAGTATGATAGGGTCCCCAAATCCCCCTATTTCTCTGTCCTCTGATGTGTGATCACATCAGAGGACAGAGAATGACACACTGTTTTTGTTTTTTTTATTTTTGTTGTCGCCGGTAAACGGTTATTTACCGGTGATCACAAAACAGGGGTCGGAAAAAACCTACCACGATCATGTTCTTTGGGGTCTCAGCTACCCCCAGCAGCCGAGACTCCAAAGATATGCCGGGTGCCGGCCGGCGGGCACACTGCGCATGCGCCCGCCACTTTTTTCTCGGAAAAAGATGGCGGCGCCCATCTGGAGCCACGAGGAGCATCGGGGGAGACAGGTGAGTATAAGGGAGCTATTGAGGACCCCATTTCTCTGTCCTCTGATGTGCGATCACATCGGAGGACAGAGAAATTAAATGGGAAATCGTGTTTTGGGTTTTTTGCGGCCGCAGATAAACGGTTATTTACCGGCGATCGCAACCCGGGGGTCGGTAAAAACCGACCCGAATCATGTTCTCTGGGGTCTCGGCTACCCCCGGCAACCAAGACCCCAGAGAAATTCCGACTCTGGGGGGCGCTATACACTTTTTCCACAGCACCATTAATTAACGGCGCTGTGGTTTAAGTACCCTTAACTGCCGCCGTTAAAAGGCGTATCGGCAGTCGTTAAGGGGTTAAAGAGACTTTTATTTTGAACATTGCTGGGTCACTGCCTCATCACTGCACAGTGTGGATACTGCTGCACTACACTACCCTTAAAATTATAGACTGTTCATGTCTTTACCAATGGGCAAACTTAAAAAATCAGCAAGGGATCAAATTAATTCCTTCATTGTATATTACCCCCTGGAGGCTGGTGACATTATATGCTGGTTGTGATATTTTTTAAAGATTTATCAATAAACATGCTCTTAAAGGAATACCTGGAGCTAGATAATTTTCCATGATTGATTAGGTTTCCTGTGGCACCACTGATTTCCGTGCCCCAGATTCCTGACTACTTGTGGGTGAGCTGACTATTTTTTTTCTCTTTTTCTACTTTACTGTATGGAAAATTTCATTTCTTTTTTATGTATATAGATCCTGTAATTTGCAAAACTTCACATTTTTTTCTACGTTTATTACTTCTTCTTGTTTCAATTGTAATGTTGAGTAGTATTGTCTCTTTTTATTACAATAGGATGCAGAGTCAGACTGACCCACCAGAGGATCCTTCAGTGGACCCTAGCCACTCCTAATTTCCTGCAAAGGACAAATCAGTTATGAAGACCTCACCCTTCCAGTAGTGCATCCACATTTATTTCCCGATTGTCCTGTAACGCTCCCATGTGCCTTATCTCATCATACTGGGAGCAGGGAATGGGATTAGTGGTGCCTCGCCGGAATCCAGATGAACACAGGTGCCAGGAACAAGTGGCTGGATACCACTCATTAGCAATGGCAAAAAAAGGAGACAACGTTCCAGCACCAGGTGTCTCTTCATTAAAATCTTAAATATTTTATTTTTATATCAAGAAAAATAACATCATGCGGAGACGCAGCCCCTAAACGCCTGACTCATTTTGAACAAAGTTCTTAGTCATAGAAATATGAACAATACATAAAAACATCCTTATAAACCCATTCCATTAAGTAAAACCATGTACACCTGTTGCTCGACATGATTGGTTTACATTCATTACAAAATCAAATGTGAGACAGCCGACCAGAAACCATGACGCGCGCCTACACAGATTATCACCTCCTTGATCACACAAATAAGATTGTAAGAGACATCTCTACTTACTCAGTATAGCAATTCTATGTATTAAAAAAAAAATACGCAGCATGCATAGGCTACATTGGATGCTATTGTAGCAGATGCTCAGCTGTGATACACAGCATACATAGGCTAGATTGGATGTTATTGTAGCAGTTGCTCAGCTGTGACACATCATACATAGGCTGCAATGGATGTTATTGTAGCAGATGCTCAGCTGTGATACATGCTGCAATGGATTTTTTTAGTTTTTTAATACATAGAGTTGCTATACTGAGTAAGTAGAGATGTCTCTTACAATCTTATTTGTGTGGACAAGGAGTTGATAATCTGTGTAGGCGTCATGGTTTCTGGTCGGCTGTCTCACATTTGATTTTGCAATGAATGTAAACCAATCATGTCGAGCAACAGGCGTACATGGTTTTACTTCATGGAATGGATATATAAGGATGTTTTTATGTATTGTTCATATGCCTATGACTAAGAACTTTGTTCGAAACGCGTCAGGTGTTTAGGGGCTGCGTCACCGCATGATGTTTTCTTTCTTGGCATGATAATGAAATATTGAAGATTTTTATTAAGAGACGACTGATGCTGGAACTTTTTCTCCTGTTTTACTATTGCTAATGAGTGGTATCAAGCCACTTGTTCCTGGCACCGTTCCTGGCACCTATGTTCATCAGGATTCCGGTGAGGCACCACTAATCCCTTTCCCTGTTCACAGAATGATGTTGATTGACACTGGAAGGGTGCTCCCCGACGCTTGTAATTGAGTGCAATATCCCTTTGAGATATGGAGAACACAACCTCTAATTTTCTATCATGATGTGAATCACGACGCCACAAGGCTGCTGACTTGTTTGCAAAGGAATCTACTGCTAGGGATTCGGATCAGAATGGACAGAGCATTAAGAAGCATTTTGGTATCTTGGAGAAACACACCACTCAACACCTGAAAACGTGGTGGAACTCAGTCACACTGGAAAAATATATAGACCATCGTATGGTTCCCAGAGGACTACGCCTTAAGAAAGTACCTCTCACAGTATACAATGAGACATTTGTAAAAAGATGGAAAGATGTATTAAGCGATTGTTCTATCAAGCTGATGTCATTCATTATTTCAGAGGAGTCTACAAAACTAAAAGGGCTTGAGAGCCTGATCAAAGAGACTGGGACTTCTTTAATGAAATTTGCTAAACATTCAGAATATGATTGTTTTAACAGGCGCTTACATCAAAACATTGACGATCTTGAAAATTCCATCATGACTTTGAAAAAGTCCAAACATTAGACTTGAACAAAGAAGACCCAGGAAAACATACTCAGATGGGAGGTAAGAACATTTCTAAAGCAATCCACAGCGAGGAGATTGGAACAAAACAAAATCCTCTAAACTGCATGCTCGCAAACGCCAGAAGCCTGACAAACAAGATGGAAGAACTAGAAGCAGAAATATCTACAGGTAACTTTGACATAGTGGGAATAACCGAGACATGGTTAGATGAAAGCTATGACTGGGCAGTTAACTTACAGGGTTACAGTCTGTTTAGAAAGGATCGTAAAAATCGGAGAGGAGGAGGGGTTTGTCTCTATGTAAAGTCTTGTCTAAAGTCCACTTTAAGGGAGGATATTAGCGAAGGAAATGAGGATGTCGAGTCCATATGGGTCGAAATTCATGGAGGGAAAAATGGTAACAAAATTCTCATTGGGGTCTGTTACAAACCCCCCAAATATAACAGAAACCATGGAAAGTCTACTTCTAAAGCAGATAGATGAAGCTGCAACCCATAATGAGGTCCTGGTTATGGGGGACTTTAACTACCCGGATATTAACTGGGAAACAGAAACCTGTGAAACCCATAAAGGCAACAGGTTTCTGCTAATAACCAAGAAAAATTATCTTTCACAATTGGTGCAGAATCCAACCAGAGGAGCAGCACTTTTAGACCTAATACTATCTAATAGACCTGACAGAATAACAAATCTGCAGGTGGTCGGGCATCTAGGAAATAGCGACCACAATATTGTACAGTTTCACCTTTCTTTCACTAGGGGGACTTGTCAGGGAGTCACAAAAACACTGAACTTTAGGAAGGCAAAGTTTGACCAGCTTAGAGATGCCCTTAATCTGGTAGACTGGGACAATATCCTCAGAAATAAGAATACAGATAATAAATGGGAAATGTTTAAGAACATCCTAAATAGGCAGTGTAAGCGGTTTATACCTTGTGGGAATAAAAGGACTAGAAATAGGAAAAACCCAATGTGGCTAAACAAAGAAGTAAGACAGGCAATTAACAGTAAAAAGAAAGCATTTGCACTACTAAAGCAGGATGGCACCATTGAAGCTCTAAAAAACTATAGGGAGAAAAATACTTTATCTAAAAAACTAATTAAAGCTGCCAAAAAGGAAACAGAGAAGCACATTGCTAAGGAGAGTAAAACTAATCCCAAACTGTTCTTCAACTATATCCATAGTAAAAGAATAAAAACTGAAAATGTAGGCCCCTTAAAAAATAGTGAGGAAAGAATGGTTGTAGATGATGAGGAAAAAGCTAACATATTAAACACCTTCTTCTCCATGGTATTCACGGTGGAAAATGAAATGCTAGGTGAAATCCCAAGAAACAATGAAAACCCTATATTAAGGGTCACCAATCTAACCCAAGAAGAGGTGCGAAATCGGCTAAATAAGATTAAAATAGATAAATCTCCGGGTCCGGACGGCATACACCCACGAGTACTAAGGGAACTAAGTAATGTAATAGATAAACCATTATTTCTTATTTTTAGGGACTCTATAGTGACAGGATCTGTTCCGCAGGACTGGTGCATAGCAAATGTGGTGCCAATATTCAAAAAGGGCTCTAAAAGTGAACCTGGAAATTATAGGCCAGTAAGTCTAACCTCTATTGTTGGTAAAATATTTGAAGGGTTTCTGAGGGATGTTATTCTGGATTATCTCAATGAGAATAACTGTTTAACTCCATATCAGCATGGGTTTATGAGAAATCGCTCCTGTCAAACCAATCTAATCAGTTTTTATGAAGAGGTAAGCTATAGGCTGGACCACGGTGAGTCATTGGACGTGGTATATCTCGATTTTTCCAAAGCGTTTGATACCGTGCCGCACAAGAGGTTGGTACACAAAATGAGAATGCTTGGTCTGGGGGAAAATGTGTGTAAATGGGTTAGTAACTGGCTTAGTGATAGAAAGCAGAGGGTGGTTATAAATGGTATAGTCTCTAACTGGGTCGCTGTGACCAGTGGGGTACCGCAGGGGTCAGTATTGGGACCTGTTCTCTTCAACATATTCATTAATGATCTGGTAGGTTTACACAGTAAAATATCGATATTTGCAGATGATACAAAACTATGTAAAGCAGTTAATACAAGAGAAGATAGTATTCTGCTACAGATGGATCTGGATAAGTTGGAAACTTGGGCTGAAAGGTGGCAGATGAGGTTTAACAATGATAAATGTAAGGTTATACACATGGGAAGAAGGAATCAATATCACCATTACACACTGAATGGGAAACCACTGGGTAAATCTGACAGGGAGAAGGACTTGGGGATCCTAGTTAATGATAAACTTACCTGGAGCAGCCAGTGCCAGGCAGCAGCTGCCAAGGCAAACAGGATCATGGGGTGCATTAAAAGAGGTCTGGATACACATGATGAGAGCATTATACTGCCTCTGTACAAATCCCTAGTTAGACCGCACATGGAGTAACATAGTAACATAGTAACATAGTTAGTAAGGCCGAAAAAAGACATTTGTCCATCCAGTTCAGCCTATATTCCATCATAATAAATCCCCAGATCTACGTCCTTCTACAGAACCTAATTGTATGATACAATATTGTTCTGCTCCAGGAAGACATCCAGGCCTCTCTTGAACCCCCCGACTGAGTTCGCCATCACCACCTCCTCAGGCAAGCAATTCCAGATTCTCACTGCCCTAACAGTAAAGAATCCTCTTCTATGTTGGTGGAAAAACCTTCTCTCCTCCAGACGCAAAGAATGCCCCCTTGTGCCCGTCACCTTCCTTGGTATAAACAGATCCTCAGCGAGATATTTGTATTGTCCCCTTATATACTTATACATGGTTATTAGATCGCTCCTCAGTCGTCTTTTTTCTAGACTAAATAATCCTAATTTCGCTAATCTATCTGGGTATTGTAGTTCTCCCATCCCCTTTATTAATTTTGTTGCCCTCCTTTGTACTCTCTCTAGTTCCATTATATCCTTCCTGAGCACCGGTGCCCAAAACTGGACACAGTACTCCATGTGCGGTCTAACTAGGGATTTGTACAGAGGCAGTATAATGCTCTCATCATGTGTATCCAGACCTCTTTTAATGCACTCCATGATCCTGTTTGCCTTGGCAGCTGCTGCCTGGCACTGGCTGCTCCAGGTAAGTTTATCATTAACTAGGATCCCCAAGTCCTTCTCACTGTCAGATTTACCCAGTGGTTTCCCATTCAGTGTGTAATGGTGACATTGATTCCTTCTTCCCATGTGTATAACCTTACATTTATCATTGTTAAACCTCATCTGCCACCTTTCAGCCCAAGTTTCCAACTTATCCAGATCCATCTGTAGCAGAATACTATCTTCTCTTGTATTAACTGCTTTACATAGTTTTGTATCATCTGCAAATATTGATATTTTACTGTGTAAACCTTCTACCAGATCATTAATGAATATGTTGAAGAGAACAGGTCCCAATACCGACCCCTGCGGTACCCCACTGGTCACAGCGACCCAGTTAGAGACTATACCACTTATAACCACCCTCTGCTTTCTATCACTAAGCCAGTTACTAACCCATTTACACACATTTTCCCCCACACCAAGCATTCTCATTTTGTGTACCAACATCTTGTGCGGCACGGTATCAAACGCTTTGGAAAAATCGAGATATACCACGTCCAATGACTCACCGTGGTCCAGCCTATAGCTTACCTCTTCATAAAAACTGATTAGATTGGTTTGACAGGAGCGATTTCTCATAAACCCATGCTGATATGGAGTTAAACAGTTATTCTCATTGAGATAATCCAGAATAACATCCCTCAGAAACCCTTCAAATATTTTACCAACAATAGAGGTTAGACTTACTGGCCTATAATTTCCAGGTTCACTTTTAGAGCCCTTTTTGAATATTGGCACCACATTTGCTATGCGCCAATCCTGCGGAACAGACCCTGTCGCTATAGAGTCCCTAAAAATAAGAAATAATGGTTTATCTATTACATTACTTAGTTCTCTTAGTACTCGTGGGTGTATGCCATCCGGACCCGGAGATTTATCTATTTTAATCTTATTTAGCCGGTTTCGCACCTCTTCTTGGGTTAGATTGGTGACCCTTAATATAGGGTTTTCATTGTTTCTTGGGATTTCACCTAGCATTTCATTTTCCACCGTGAATACCGTGGAGAAGAAGGTGTTTAATATGTTAGCTTTTTCCTCGTCATCTACAACCATTCTTTCCTCACTATTTTTTAAGGGGCCTACATTTTCAGTTTTTATTCTTTTACTATTGATATAGTTGAAGAACAGTTTGGGATTAGTTTTACTCTCCTTAGCAATGTGCTTCTCTGTTTCCTTTTTGGCAGCTTTAATTAGTTTTTTAGATAAAGTATTTTTCTCCCTATAGTTTTTTAGAGCTTCAATGGTGCCATCCTGCTTTAGTAGTGCAAATGCTTTCTTTTTACTGTTAATTGCCTGTCTTACTTCTTTGTTTAGCCACATTGGGTTTTTCCTATTTCTAGTCCTTTTATTCCCACAAGGTATAAACCGCTTACACTGCCTATTTAGGATGTTCTTAAACATTTCCCATTTATTATCTGTATTCTTATTTCTGAGGATATTGTCCCAGTCTACCAGATTAAGGGCATCTCTAAGCTGGTCAAACTTTGCCTTCCTAAAGTTCAGTGTTTTTGTGACTCCCTGACAAGTCCCCCTAGTGAAAGACAGGTGAAACTGTACAATATTGTGGTCGCTATTTCCTAGATGCCCGACCACCTGCAGATTTGTTATTCTGTCAGGTCTATTAGATAGTATTAGGTCTAAAAGTGCTGCTCCTCTGGTTGGATTCTGCACCAATTGTGAAAGATAATTTTTCTTGGTTATTAGCAGAAACCTGTTGCCTTTATGGGTTTCACAGGTTTCTGTTTCCCAGTTAATATCCGGGTAGTTAAAGTCCCCCATAACCAGGACCTCATTATGGGTTGCAGCTTCATCTATCTGCTTTAGAAGTAGACTTTCCATGGTTTCTGTTATATTTGGGGGTTTGTAACAGACCCCAATGAGAATTTTGTTACCATTTTTCCCTCCATGAATTTCGACCCATATGGACTCGACATCCTCATTTCCTTCGCTAATATCCTCCCTTAAAGTGGACTTTAGACAAGACTTTACATAGAGACAAACCCCTCCTCCTCTCCGATTTTTACGATCCTTTCTAAACAGACTGTAACCCTGTAAGTTAACTGCCCAGTCATAGCTTTCATCTAACCATGTCTCGGTTATTCCCACTATGTCAAAGTTACCTGTAGATATTTCTGCTTCTAGTTCTTCCATCTTGTTTGTCAGGCTTCTGGCGTTTGCAAGCATGCAGTTTAGAGGATTTTGTTTTGTTCCAATCTCCTCGCTGTGGATTGTTTTAGAAATGTTCTTACCTCCCTTCTGAGTTTGTTTTCCTGGATCTTCTTTGTTCAAGTCTAATGTTTTTCTTCCCGTCCCCTCTTCTTCTAGTTTAACGCCCTCCTGATCAGTGTAGCGAGTCTTCTGGCGAATGTGTGTTTCCCAGGTTTGTTGAGGTGTAGTCCGTCTCTGGCGAGGAGTCCATCGTACAAGTAATTCACACCGTGGTCCAGGAATCCGAATCCTTGTTGTCTGCACCATTGTCTTAGCCAGTTGTTTGCATCAAGGATCCTGTTCCATCTCCTGGTGCCATGCCCGTCTACTGGAAGGATAGAAGAAAAAACTACCTGTGCATGATTCTTTCCAAGCAGCTGGTCCCGGCTGTACCCAACGATCTTCTAGCTTAGGGAGACTCTTCGCTTTCCCAGAAGGCACCTGGAATATGCAAATTAGCCTCCTCGGCTTGAATCCCTGGTTTGGTGATTCTTTCCAAGCAGCTGGTCCCGGCTGTACCCAACGATCTTCTAGCTTAGGGAGACTCTTCGCTTTCCCAGAAGGCACCTGGAATATGCAAATTAGCCTCCTCAGCTTGAATCCCTGGTTTGGTGATTCTTTCCAAGCAGCTGGTCCCGGCTGTACCCAACGATCTTCTAGCTTAGGGAGACTCTTCGCTTTCCCAGAAGGCACCTGGAATATGCAAATTAGCCTCCTCAGCTTGAATCCCTGGTTTGGTGATTCTTTCCAAGCAGCTGGTCCCGGCTGTACCCAACGATCTTCTAGCTTAGGGAGACTCTTCGCTTTCCCAGAAGGCACCTGGAATATGCAAATTAGCCTCCTCAGCTTGAATCCCTGGTTTGGTGATTCTTTCCAAGCAGCTGGTCCCGGCTGTACCCAACGATCTTCTAGCTTAGGGAGACTCTTCGCTTTCCCAGAAGGCACCTGGAATATGCAAATTAGCCTCCTCAGCTTGAATCCCTGGTTTGGTGATTCTTTCCAAGCAGCTGGTCCCGGCTGTACCCAACGATCTTCTAGCTTAGGGAGACTCTTCGCTTTCCCAGAAGGCACCTGGAATATGCAAATTAGCCTCCTCAGCTTGAATCCCTGGTTTGGTGATTCTTTCCAAGCAGCTGGTCCCGGCTGTACCCAACGATCTTCTAGCTTAGGGAGACTCTTCGCTTTCCCAGAAGGCACCTGGAATATGCAAATTAGCCTCCTCAGCTTGAATCCCTGGTTTGGTGATTCTTTCCAAGCAGCTGGTCCCGGCTGTACCCAATGATCTTCTAGCTTAGGGAGACTCTTCGCTTTCCCAGAAGGCACCTGGAATATGCAAATTAGCCTCCTCAGCTTGAATCCCTGGTTTGGTGATTCTTTCCAAGCAGCTGGTCCCGGCTGTACCCAACGATCTTCTAGCTTAGGGAGACTCTTCGCTTTCCCAGAAGGCACCTGGAATATGCAAATTAGCCTCCTCAGCTTGAATCCCTGGTTTGGTGATTCTTTCCAAGCAGCTGGTCCCGGCTGTACCCAACGATCTTCTAGCTTAGGGAGACTCTTCGCTTTCCCAGAAGGCACCTGGAATATGCAAATTAGCCTCCTCAGCTTGAATCCCTGGTTTGGTGTACTGTGTCCAGTTTTGGGCACCGGTGCTCAGGAAGGATATAATGGAACTAGAGAGAGTACAAAGGAGGGCAACAAAATTAATAAAGGGGATGGGAGAACTACAATACCCAGATAGATTAGCGAAATTAGGATTATTTAGTCTAGAAAAAAGACGACTGAGGGGCGATCTAATAACCATGTATAAGTATATAAGGGGACAATACAAATATCTCGCTGAGGATCTGTTTATACCAAGGAAGGTGACGGGCACAAGAGGGCATTCTTTGCGTCTGGAGGAGAGGTTTTTCCACCAACATAGAAGAGGATTCTTTACTGTTAGGGCAGTGAGAATCTGGAATTGCTTGCCTGAGGAGGTGGTGATGACAAACTCAGTCGAGGGGTTCAAGAGAGGCCTGGATGTCTTCCTGGAGCAGAACAATATTGTATCATACAATTATTAGGTTCTGTAGAAGGACGTAGATCTGGGGATTTATTATGATGGAATATAGGCTGAACTGGATGGACAAATGTCTTTTTTCGGCCTTACTAACTATGTTACTATGTTACTATGTTAAATTTACCCGGGACTGTCAGGATTACGAGTCCGATATGGTGTATGCCTGGAGGAAGTCAACTCCAAGGAGACCCTGGTCTATACTAAAATATAAAAATAATCTGGACCGTACCCCTAAGAATACTCCACATCGTATTCCCAGGGTTAGTTTCTCTTATCTCCGTACCTGTATCGGGTTCTGTTCCACAGGTGGATAATGATCAAGCTCCCCATGAAAACCCAAAAAAAAACAGGGAAGAAAGGGGAATCGACGTGGGGGCAGATGGAGGAGAAGAAAGGGTTCATCATCAGTATCCTCTGCAAGGGAAGAGGAAAATATGAATGGACTTAATGAACAAGAGGACTTTACTGTCTTAATTCGATCAGCTTCTATAGTATCTGAGGCTCAGATTAATGTATTGAAAAAAGGTCTAAGTTTTGTGCCATCATGCAGGGGTAACCTTTTTCAGACAATACGTGATACAAAAAAGTTTGTGAGACTTTTAACTATTAAAAGGCATTTCTACAAAGATGAATGTTCAGATACTACATTTGATACTGTGGATGATCAAACCCAAGCTGCTGCTGCTGTTACCGAGGTTGTTCCTTTGTCTGCTATCGTCAGTGACAAATTATATAATCTACTTTATTGGAACTGGAAACAACATCTAACGCCGAGGTGGCTGACAAGGAGCAAACAGATGATACCATTGTGTCTAAACCTTTTTATTATTCTGACAGTAGAATAATTAAACTCCACCAAGTCATGAAGCGTTTAGAGATTTATAATATACACTTCTTTATTAACACAAAAATACAAACACAATTAAAAATGCCTCACAATCAGAAATAGTGAAAAGACATAGCCATTATGAGCCTGGAAAGAAGAAAAATGTGGGTCAGGATCTGGTGGGCTTTTTTCCGTGTGGCCGGTGCAAGGCCTGTGCCAATTGTGTCAAGACCAAAAAGTTCACCAACTTAGATGGGTCTAAGGTGTTCGAGATTAGGAACTTTATTTCATGCTCATCAAAGGGGGTGATCTATCATTCCACCTGCCCTTGTGGTAAAGTGTACGTCGGTCTCACCACTAGGGAACTGAAGTTACGTATACGGGAACATGTGCGCGACATAGAGAGAACTGCAACAGTAGAGGATCTCGCTAGTTTAAAGACACTCCCTAGACACTATAAAAAGTACCATGATTGCAATCCCCGTTTTATGGTATTTAAGGGCATAGATCTTGTGACTGTTGGCCCCAGGGTTGGGGATCTGGGTAAAGCCCTGGCTCAAGTTGAGAGCCGGTGGATCTACCGGTTGGGGACACTGGCCCCACAGGGATTAAACGAAAACTTGGGTTTCGGTTCCTTTTTGTAAGTAATCATTATTTTGGTCTTTTTGTGTACATACCAGGATTGGTCGGTCTTTTAAAGTTTTTAATTTTTATTTTTATGTTTTTGGTTTGGTTTTGTTCTGGATTGTTTTTAATTTGAGTTATTTACTTACAGAATCTGTATGCTACACTTAGTGGGTGAATGGACCTTAAGCTCTTGACAGCATGACCTTGGACATTGATGTGATCTTGAAGACTCTCTCCTTGAATCTGGTTTCCTGCAGGGATTCTATATCCATCAAGGCTGCATATTTGATGGTAAACCACGTGACTGATTCGTCAGGGATATGATCAAGGGACCCCGCTGCAATAGAGAGGATGTCCTGATTTCCATTTGGGGCTCTAATGGAACCACCGGCTTTTTGCACGACCCAGGTGCCACACACCTATTGAGAAATATGGACCTTATTTATTTGTATTTATGAACTTTTTTGTATATGATGGCGATATTTTGTTTTGGTAGGTTGCGTGGGAGGTTTCTTGGGCCATTATGGTGGTTATCATCCATGTTTTTGCTTTGGAGGGGTATACCTATGACTTTCGATCGTCATCACTGGCATTTTTTTATTTTGCAGTGAGGGTATTATGTTTGCTGCGTAGCCGGTTACCTGCGGTATCATGTGCGAGATGATGGTGACGGCCAGTGATTTACCCTGTAGGGGAGGTTGTGGGTATGCATTGGTGTCTTTGGTGTGACTCCGGGCCCATGTGCTGGAGATTTGTGTTTCCATACCGGTATTAGTGTGACATGCTGTTTTCTCTCAAGTGGCTAGTGTGCTTTTTAGGATGTTTGGGATCATGCAGGGGGCGATGGTTGCGGCCGGCGCTTCATCCTGCAGGGGAAGCTCCGGCAGTGCCTCGTTGTACTCTGTGTGATTCCCGGTGTCTTGCGTTATAGTTTTATCAGTGTGGGCTTAGTATAGATATTCATTGGTGTGTACTGGCGCTCTCCACGCTTTATTTAGTATTGATTAAGCTTAGCCGTGAGTTATCTTAGTTCCGGTAATGTGCACGCTGCACTGATAGCATTTTGAGGGATGCCGTGTACGCAGCATTTGATTGGTGGAGGATTTCTGGGAAGTATGACTCATGTGGGGAAAGCCCCGCTCCGTCAACCGGATTGGTTGCCTTAGCTCTTAAGAATTCAGTGACGCCTTACATGGGACACGCCCCCAGGAGGAAGCAGATGCGAAACGCGCGCCGGGGTAGCGGAGTTTCAGCGTGCCACGAGGCGGTTAGTGTGACGAACACATCCAGGTAATATGTATTGAATTAGATACTGCTTTCATCTTTTCACTCTCCATTTGTGACATGTGTTTTGGCTGTACGGGAGGTGCAATAGGGGATAGGCTGAATATTGTAATGGTATGACCAACAAGAAATATTTGATTTTTTTTTTCTTGACATGAAAATAAAATATTGAAGATTTTTATGAAGAGACGCCTGGTGCTGGAACTTTTTTCTCCCTTTTTTACTATTGCTAATGAGTGGTATCCAGCCACTTGTCCCTGGCACCTGTGTTCATCAGGATTCCAGTGAGGCACCACTATTCCCTTTCCCTGTTCCTGGTATGATGTTGATTAGCGTTGAGCGAAACGGTTCGGTCATTTTCAAAAGTCGCCGACTTTTGGCAAAGTCGGGTTTCATGAAACCCGACCCGATCCCTGTGTGGGGTTGGCCATGCGGTACGCGACTTTTGCGCCAAAGTCGCGTTTCGTATGACGCGCTTGGCGCCATTTTTTCAGCCAATGAAGGAGCGTGGGCAGAGTGATGACATAGGTCTTAGGGGCGTGGACGCCTATCGCCATGTTGTCGCTTGTGCGCTGTAGCGATTTGCAATGTGTAACACCAGCTTTTCAGTTCAGGGACGGAGGGGGGAGAGAGAGAGAGAGAGAGAGAGAGAGAGAGAAAAAATTCCCATTGACTTTGCATTGGGTTTCGGTCGATCCTCGACTTTTCGCCATAATCGGCCGATTTCACTCGACTCGACTTTTGAGATAGTCGGGTTTCGCGAAACCCGACTCGACCCTAAAAAAGTCAAGGTCGCTCAACCCTAATGTTGATTTCTTTGATGGCAGACAAGATTCGAATTCCGAATAAAACATTTTCCGCAAATTGAACATGAAAATGGCCTCTCCCCTGTGTGAATTCTCTGATGTACAGTAAGTTCTGATTTATCCCTATATCCTTTCCCACATTCCGAACATGAAACTGGTTTCTGCTCTCTGTGAGTGTTCTGATGTCCAACAAGTCTTGCTTTACTGATGAAGTTTTTCCCACATTCTGAACATGAAAATGGCTTCTCTCCTGAATGAGTTAATTGATGTCTAATAAAATTTGCTTTCTGATTAAAACATTTTCCACATTCTGAACAGAAAAATGGATTCTCCCCTGTGTGAATTCTCTGATGCATAGCAAGACTTGATTTATTCCTGAAGTATTTTCCACATTCTGTACATTTCAGTGATTTCCTCCCTCTGTAAGCTATTTCATTTTCAATAGCACTTCTCTGACTTTCATTTTGCATATTTGTCTTTGACGAAGCAGAAGTGAGAACATTTTCGAAAGGATCAAATGGCAGATTATTTCCGAGTTGAGCTTGCGGTGTATTTGCAAAAATTAGACGTTCTTCACATGTATCTGGGGTGCTACTATGATTATCAGCTGCAAAATCGGAGAATAACACATGTCCCTCGGAGCTCCTGGTAAAGTCATCTGCCAAGAATAAAACTGATTTTATTATTTTTATATAACACTGCATTTTAATTAATATTTATTTTTTATATACTTTATATCATTTCCATAAAAAACTATAATAAAATTCAATTACCAACAGACTAAGGCAGTAGAGCACAAAGAGGGGCTGATAGTTTATGGTGTTAGTCCACCAGGTTATGAGCTTTCAAATTTTCTCTTCTCTATTGTAGCAATCTTCTCTGTAGGTTCATGTTTCATTGTGTCTGTCACCAATCATTTACATTTACATTATCAGAAGAGATTCATAAAGAGGACTCTAAGGGTATGTGTCCACGTTCAGGATTGCATCAGAATTTGGTCAGGATTTTCCATCAGTTTTTGTAAGCCAAAACCAGGAGTGGATGATAAATACAGAAGTTGTGCATATGTTTCTATTATACTTTTCCGCTAATTGTTCCACTCCTGGTTTTGGCTTACAAAAACTGATGAAAAATCCTGGCCAAATCCTGATGCAATCCTGAACGTGGACACATACCCTAATAAGTTTAATTAGATGATTCCATATCATGCACTCTTTGACAAGTGACAAGCACCCAAGAATGGAGGAAAACAACAATGGAGACGCGGACTGGCCATGTACACATTGTTATGTCTGTCAGAGGCTGCAGACTTCTTGAAAGACACCACGACTGGCACAGTCCAGAGGAACTATGACTTTCACCTCTTAACCCCTGTACAGAGATCTGGTCTTACAATTGGGTCAACTGGAATGCTTCCGTGGAAGAGATGCTATCCAGAGAAGCCTACCAGAGGTTAGAGAATGTTCGAGAAGTCAGGTAAGATCCAGGAGGTCAATGTAATTACAAATTTGTACAAAAAGAATAGTAAAGAAAGTGAGCTGAGGTAAAACAACAGGAACGTTTACTGGGAAAATAGCAAGCCACACCAGTTTCACAGAAGCAAGTCAGATCTTAACTGGAAGTGGACAGCAGGATTTTAGGAGCTTAACCTCTTAACCCCTGGAGCTTTTTTCGGTTTTGCGTTTTTGTTTTTCGCTCCTTCCCAGAGCCATAACTTTTTTGTGTTTTTCCGTCAATATGGCCATGTGTGCATTTAAGTACTTTTGATAGACCGTTATTGCATTTTAATGCAATGTCACAGCGACCAAAAAACGAAATTCTGGCGTTTTGACTTTTTTTCTCGCTATGCTGTTTAGAGATCAGGTTAATCCTATTTTTTATTGATAGATCGGGCGATTCTGAATGCGGCGATACCAAATATGGTATGTGTAGGTTTTATTTTTTTATTGTTTTTATTTTGAATGGGGTGAAAGGGGGGTGATTTGAACTTTTATATTTTTTTATTTTTTTCATATTTTCAAATACATATTTTTTGTACTTTTGGCATGCTTCAATAGCCTCCATAGGAGGCTAGAAGCTTCCACAACTTGATTGGCTCTGCTACATAGAGACGATGCTCAGATCGCCTCCATGTAACTGAATTGCAGACTTGCTATGAACGCCAACCACTGGGTGGTGTTCACAGCAATCCGGCATCCACAACCAAAGAGGTCTCAAGGAGAACTCTGGTTGTCATGCCAATATACCGATGACCCCGATCATGTGACGGGGGTCACCGATGCGCGCATTTCCGTCCGGCTGGCCGGAAGTGCTTGTTAAATGCCGCTGTCAGAGTTTGACCATGCCCCAAATGTAAAAAAGAAGAGGATATATATTTAGAATTACACTCTGTATATATACACACAAACATATACATACACACAGAATAAAACAGATACAAAGTATTACACCCAACTAAATCTTCTGGACTCCAGCAGAAGTATATGCATACCACAGTGCACCACACAGTTACATAGCTTCTCTGGAGCTGCATATTTATTTTACACACTTATATAGCGCCATTAATTCCACAGCACATTACAGACATTGTTGGCACGGTCCCCATTTGAGCTCACAATCTAAATTCCTGATCATTATGTATTTGCAGTGTGACAGGAAATCGGAGAACCCGGAGAAAACCACACAAACACGGCAAAAACATACAAACTCTTGTCCTTGGTGGAATTTGAACCCAGGACCACTGCAAGGCTGCAGTGCTAACCACTGAGCCACCGTGCTGCCTGTGGACACACAGCATTGTATCTTAATTAACCAGACGTCTATTTTTACCAAACCAAGAAGAATAGGCTGTTATTTGTATGTTGGCTTTTGAATTTAAGCATTTCTTTCTGGTTGGTCAAGAAAACAGACTTTTGTTTGTGTAAACCTGTAATATTGACTTGT
The DNA here is from genome assembly GCF_032444005.1 of Ranitomeya imitator. Classification (NCBI taxonomy): domain Eukaryota; kingdom Metazoa; phylum Chordata; class Amphibia; order Anura; family Dendrobatidae; genus Ranitomeya; species Ranitomeya imitator. The sequence goes on from NC_091283.1 coordinate 395,575,950, forward strand.
AAGCAGATATGTGATATAACATAGTGTGCTTTTATCCTTGATGACTATTGATATGCTAATTATAGATTGGGTAGCCCAGAAAGCTTGTTGATTTTTACAACAGAGGATAAAAATCTATGCAAATAGATTACATAATCAAATAAGGCGACTTGGTCGTAATCATTCTTCCCCTTATCTGTGCTGCTGGACTGAAGAACACTGGTTAAACATAAAAAGAGGTGATATGCCTCAAAGAGACATTGAAAGACTCAGAAACAAAGAGATACAGCCAGATATTCTGCCAAGGCATTCAAACATCCAGGGGACTGCTGCCAATACATCTTGGCCCCATCACGAGGGACATTTATCTATCATGCTACAGGAAAAAACCTTGGAGACCTCGGCCCCGGTTGGAAGAATACAGACCTGCTTCATTGACCATTTCTGAACCATGGATATGTTTGGAGAAAGCCAGGATTGGGGCTCACCGGTCACCTGGCTCCAGGGAGATGTTCGGGGAAGCCAGGTTGTGATCCTCGGGTCAACTGGCTTCATACCTGAATGGACTGTCATCTTCGCTACACTTGTCGTTACCTCCTCTCTGTGTGCGTGCCACAGGTGGTAGCCGACCCTGGGAGCTTTGAAGTAATAGCTGCCCTTGTCCTGGCAAGACAGGGAAGGGTGAGGCCCTGTAATGTGCACTATCTTGCGGTATTTTGCTGAGACTGTTCTACGTGTTATCTGCTTGTTTTGTGGTTCAATAAAGCATAGACACAATGTTTTACCCTCACCCTGTGTTGTCTGAGTAGAAAGGGAGAGCGGGAATTTGGTGGGACAATCCCTGGTCCATGCGGTTCCGGCTAGCGGACCTGGGCCCCTGCCGACCCCCGGGTCTCCACACTGGCCACCAAGAAATTAATATACATATCAATGTGTGATGCTATCATATCACCATGCTTACTATGATATACACTGCTCAAGAATATAAAGGGAACACTTAAACAAAATGTAACTTCAAGTCAATCACACTTCTGTGAAAACAACTGTCCAGTTATGAAGCAACACTGATTGTGATTCAAGTTCTCCTGCTGTTGTGCAAATAGAACAGACAACAGGTAGAAATGATAGGCAATTAGCAAGAAAACCCCTATAATGAAGTAGTTCTGCAGGTGGTGACCACAGGCTATTTCTTTTTTCTGATCCTTTTTGGCTGCTTTGGTCACTTTTACATTTTATCATTGCTTTCACCCCTAGAGGTGCTGTACAGTAGCATGAAGCAGTGTCTACAACCCACAGAAGTTGCTCAGGTAGTGCAGCTCATCCAGAATGGCACATCAATGCAAGCTGTGGCCAAATGGGTAGAGGTGTTTGTCAGTACAGTGTCCAGAGCAAGGAGCAGATACCAGGAGACATGGAAGGGGCCGTAGGAGGGCAACAGCCCAGCAGGACTGCTATCTCCTTCTTTTTGCAAGGAGTAACAGGAGGAGCAGTGCCAGAGCCCTGCAAAATGACCTCCAGCAAGTCACTAACATCCATGTGTCTGCTCAAACTGACAGAAACAGACTCCACAAGTGGGTGTTGTGCTTATAACCTAACACCATGTACGATGATTGGCATTTGCCAGAGAGCACAAAGATTGGCAGATTCCACATTGGCGTCCTGTGCTCTTCACAGACTTTCCTGGAGAGTCAGTCGAAGATGGTGCCGGCAGACTGCTAATGTGTGCGCTCATAAGTGGACTCCGTTGATGCACACAGAAGCCCTGGAGTGGGATGTTGGTGGGCGGATCTGCCGTTAGGACATGCGCAATGGTGGCGGGGGTCCGTGAGTCTGTGCGGGGATGGGCGCTGCATGTCAGGTATGGTGCGGTCACATGTGGCTGGTGCTGTTTTCTGATTGAGCAGAGCTTACCCTGGGCACACCTATGGAGCCATGGCAACCACCGATGCATGTCTTCTATTGGATGGGGTGGTATGTTTACATCTATGTAGCCGGGAGTGTTTATATGTGATCTATGGAGTGTTTAATGATATGGAGAGCGATCAAGGGGGATTTTCCTGTGTATGGGGAGGTTGGTTACGGGTTGTTTCGCATTGTATACTGTTTTTATTGTTTTGTATAATGTTTGTAATATTGTTGTTTTTTCTATGATGTCAGGGCACTCCCATTGGTTGTGGGTTAACCATGTGGGTGTGTCTAATGGTATAAAATGGTGGTTGAATTGGGATTGTACTGTGCTTGAAAAAGGTCCACGGACCGAAACGTCGCCGCAGGAGGCAGAATAAAGAAAGTTACTGCCTGTCACTTCCTGGTGTGGCGCTGTCCTTTTTATACTTTGCTAATGTGTGATGTCTGGCAGTGGGAGTCATCAGACCATACGATTGGAACCACAGTGGTAGGGCACAATGAATCGTGGAGCAGCTGTTGGGAGAGAGACGAGAGAGCTGCCCAGCCAGAGACAGTAGGGAGAACAGCAAAAGTGCAGGACATCAGATGCCAGAACAGTGTCTCTTGTTCTGAGGCAGCCCGAGGAGGATGAAGGGCAGTGAAGAGAGTAAGCATGGGAAAGAAGCCCACGCTTACCACTGATTAGCTGACATCTACTGATCCTCATCTTGTCTTTGTCTGGAGAAGAGTGTCTGCACATGCATAGTGGTAAGCTTTGAAGGAAGAAAAAATCATGGGCAGTGCTTTTTCTTCCGGACATTACAGATGGCAGAAAAAAGCACCTGCTTTTCATGGACTGTCTGGAAATATTCTGACGGTTGGCAACCCAGTCTATATTTCCCAGCCTACACAGAACTACAAGTCCCAGAGGACATAAACCTAGAACTGTCACTCCGAGTCGCCTGCTAATAGAGTGCGTGCTGCCTGGCGACACAAGCAAAGGCTGGAAGGGCAGGGACTGATACAAATATCACAGTACCCCCCCCATCTTACTAAGGGCCTCTGGATCCGCAGGGAAAGGCTGATCTGGAAAGGATCGTTGAAACATTTTGATCAGGTTATCAGCATTAATATTAGTAGCTGACACCCATGATTTCTCCTCTGGTTCATAACCCTTCCAATGAACGAGATATTAAAGAGATCTTCTTATAAGCCAATAATGAAGCATCTTTTCAAGCACGTACTTGGGAAAATAAAAAATTGGGGACTAAAAGATCATGTTTGTGGAAAAAACATGATTTTTTTTACTTTCACGATTGGGCATTACAAACTTTAGCGAAACACCTGGTTTAAAGTTCTCACCACACATCTAGATAAGTTCCTTGGGGGTCTAGTTTCCAAATTTGTGTCACTTGTGGGTGGTTTCCACTGACACATCAAGGGCTCTCGAAATGCGACATGGCATCCTATCTCAATTCCAGCCAATTCTGCGTTGAAAAAGTCAAACGGCGCTCCTTCCCTTCCGAGCTCTGCCATGACCCCATACAGTGGTTCCCCCCACATATGGTGTATCAGCATACTCAGGACAAATTGCACAATAACTCTTGGGGTCCAATTTCTTTTGTTACCCTTGGGAAAATTAAAAAAAAAATTTAAAAAAAAATGGTTTCTGAAGTACCAGTAATTTTTTTGTGAAAAAAAGTTAAATATTAATTTTTTTAAACATTCCAAAAATTCCTGTGATACACTTGGGTATTTTCTATCATATAGACCCCTCAAAGTGACTTCAAATGTGATGTGGTCCCTAAAAAAATGGTGTTGTAAAAATGAGAAATCGCTGGTCAACTTTTAACCCTTATAACTCCCTAACAAAAAAAAAAATGTGGTTCCAAAATTGTGCTGATGTAAAGTAGATATGTGGAAAATGTTATTTATTAACTATTTTGTGTGACAGATCTGTGTGATTTAATGTCATGAAAATTCAAAGTTGGAAAATTGCAAAATTTTAAAAATTTACGCCAAATTTCCATTTTTTTCAGAAATAAACGCATGTCATATCAAAGAAATTTTACCTACTCACTTAAAACTTACACAGGAGTGAGTGCAGAATCTGGGAGAAGAGCCACAGGTTATCAAATCAAGTCCATAGGGCAGACGTCCTTCCCCATTCCTATATTTATTGAGTGTAATTCGGTCGAGAACAATAGAGAATAGATCCCCACACCAGAAGCAGCTCTACATCATCCTCACTTGAGAAGCATAGTGCATCTCATTTCCACACTCAATCATTAAGCCAAGTTGATACTTTTGCTGGGGAGAGACATCATCAGAGTTCACAAAGTGAGGAAGCAGATATACGGTCCTCACATCTAGCCCTATGCTCATAAACTAGACTTGGGATGGGTCGTCTTAGGAGATGTTTGCCTAGGAAATGCTCACAAACCAAATAACGTCAACTGTCTCCTCTACATCTTACCTCCCTCCCATGTTCCTACTTTTGTCTTTCCTTCTCCCTTTTATTATTATTTTTCTTGAAACCCTTAAGTGTGAAATGAAGGACCCTGAAGGGTGTGATTCCTTCACAACATAATTTATTGTTATTTGGCTTAATCCTTATAAGTCTTCTTGTATCTCCTGAATTTAAAAGGCCATGTGTGGCCAATATGTTTCACCTATATAACTACACCAAGTTTTGACTGCTTTTATATGTTATATCTTTAAAGTTTGTGTAATAAAACAGATTGAACATAATTGTGTGCCAGATCCATTTTTAGCCCATGTATCAGTTTTTGCAATCCACGTGGTCATTAGTTGTTTTCTCTCACGGAAAAAAAAAATCTAGAGGTTTTTCAAACTTCTATCAACTGTTCAGTGGAGAATGAGCAGCACTCAGACGACACACAGATGGCACACAGTGTTATCTGTTTTTTTTCACAGACACATTCACTTGAATAGGTGAGTTTAACTGCTTACCGACAGATGACGTACCATGTAAAACATATGCCGGTTCCGTGACTTTGATGCAGGCTCACAAGCCGAACATGCATCTTTGCAAGCAGATGATTGCTGTGATAATCAGCCATCATCTGCCCATAACAGGTGCGGGCAGCCGTGGCTGTTAACCTGGTAAAGCCTGTCAATTTTTGAAAGCGGCTTTACTGCATGCCGGCAGGAGGTTGTATCATTCTATGCACCCATTGGCGACCCCATGATGTAATCATGGGCGACGATGGGTTACCTTGATGTCCAGGTGTCTGCTGAAGACACCTGTGCTTGTCTCACTGGTACGCCTGTGAAAGTCAGCCCAATGCTGGCATTCAGAGGATACCATGATTTCTGCTATATACAGCAATACTGTACTATTGCTGTATATAGCACAAGCAATCGGATGATCAGAGCTTCAAGTCCTCCAAGGGAACTAACAAATGGAGTGGAAAGTGAAAAAGATGTTGTAGAAAAATATTCCAAAAATTATCTATCAATATATAAAGTAAATTTATCCCGTCGGTAAATGGTGTAATGAGAAAAAAAACAAAATGTCAGAATTGCGGTATTTCGGATTCTGCTGCTGCTGCTGCAAAAAAAAAAATAGGTGATCAAAACACTGTATCTACCCCAAAATTATATATTTAAAAACATAGGCTCAAGGCACCAAAAACAAGCCCTCATATATCTCCACATCCTGACATCGGAGAACCGTGTCAGAAGCCCGCAATAAAGGCAGGGACACGGACTATGATGTACATGTACGTCAACTGTCGTGATGGGGTTAAAGAAAAACTATGCATGTTTGGTGCCTCTGTAACAGTACTGACCTGGAGAATCATATTGGAAGGTAATTTTTACAGTAAAATGAATGATGTAAATAAACTCAAAACACAATTGTGGAATTGCGCTATTTTTGCTCAATCACTACACTTGGAATTTGTTTTCCTGCTTTCCACTACATCATATGATAAAATGGGTTATGTCATTCATAAGTACAACTTGCCCTGCAAAATATAAGCCCTCAGATGCATATTGACGGAAAAATGAAAAAGTTATGGTTCTTGGAATATGGCAAGGAAAATACAAAGAAAAAAGAAAAATAGCTCCATCCTTAAGAGGTTAATCCGAAAATCAGATAAAAAATGCGCGATGCCGATTAGACTGTGTGGATAATGCAGGGATGCGTCATCCACATGAAGCAAGCAGGAGGATGGTATCGCAAGAAGATGGGAGGCGCTAGACTAAGAAGAGCGACACTCCTCGGACAAGACCGTCCCACAGGTGAGCATAATAAAAGATATTTTTCTTCTCTTCCAGGTCTGGTTGGGGGCTTATATACAGCATTATAGAATACTGTATATAAGCCCTGAAAGGAGGTGGCTGTAACTCGTATCGGCCAAACCTGGTGACAGGTTCCCTTTAAATAAAGCAAAGTGGCACAATTGATTATTTTATGGTTCGTATGTATTCAAAATTATATCCATATTTAGAACAGAAAACAAAGTTCTGAATGATGCTTTTTTTACCATTATAACAATGGACATGGATAAAAAGAATTCAACCACTGTGGTCACACCATTTACCCCTCACCATAAATCATGTACTCACTATATTCTACAGGTTGTTACGATTGCACAAACTATGTCCATGGTGATTGTAATTATTTTGCATCTCTACGTCATTGTATAATGTACGGCCTAAATAATGATATTGGGCAGCACGGTGGCTCAGTGGTTAGTACTGTTGCTTTGCAGCACTGGGGTCCTGGTTTCAAATCCCACCATGGACAACATCTTAAAGGAGTTTGTATGTTCTCTCTGTGTTTGCGTGGATTTTCTCCAGGTTCTCCGGTTTCCTCCCACACTCCAAAGATATACTGATAGGGAATGTAGATTAAGAGCCCCATTGGGACAGTGATGATAATGTATGTAAAGCGCTACGGAATCTGATAGCGCTACATAAGCAATGATTAATAATAATAATAATAATATTTATTATTATTATTATAGACCAATATATTCTGCTAGTAAAAAATGCCATTGAGGTTTTTAGGTTGAGAATATTCTCTAGTATATAACAGAGCAGCCTTTGAATTTGTTTTTAAAATAACAGACACGGTGCCTCCTACATGCTGTAAACTCAAAATAGGTGGAGACATAGGCAGATTAGTGGAGGAAGAGCTCATCGTCTGGAGTTGTGCATCTACTGGCATTACAGTAGAATTATGGTCTGTCAGCTGCTGCTCCTCAAGGAAACAACACTGTAGGATACATAACAATATGGAAAAAAATGAAAGACATTGGCGCTGCTGATAACGACCATCCAAATAGTAGAAGATAAAGTAGGTTCCTTTATTGGTATCACATTGAGGCTACTTGTATTGATACTGAACTGGTATTTGGCCTGATGAAGATGCCAATTCGGTATTGTGATGTGTAGACTGTATGTATTATGCTTTAATGACTGAATCTTTTATCCTTTGGACGATCATTATCTGCAGCACCCCTGTCATCCATTTTTTTCTATATTGTTCTGAGGTTCCCAACACTAACAAATCTGAAAAAGAATATTTAGAGGCATCCACTGAGCACAGCATCCTGTGATGGCCAGGACTCAGAATACAGAAGGATCTCCTCTACAGCAGCTCTGAAGTGTTTATGGCAAAATTAGTTTCAAAAGGTGATTTTTGTTTTTAAACACAATCTTTACGTGTAAGATCCACATGTAAAGTTCTGTATAAAAACCATAAAAACATTCAACACAAATTCTAAAAGCCATTAAATACTCACCTGTGTAGTTATCTGTAGGAATCTCCTCTTTACACCACTCATCACCCCCCACATATGTCTCTGTAGTACTAATATGGAGCAGTTCTTTACCCTGAAACAAAAAATTTAAAAAGTCACAGACAGATGGAGAAGACGTGTGGAATGATTTAGGAGAACAGAAAAGATCATTTAACATGAAAATTGTGAGAAGATCCAGACAACATATCTATGGTCAGCTTTACATCCAATTCAAAAGATCATGAGATAAGTAATGCTGCAAGTATATACCACTGGGGTATGCAATGCTAGTTAAAAGAGAATAGCAGACATGGAGGTGCTCAACTGTGCAGCAATACAATCATCAAAAATTATGAAAGTAGAAGTAAAATGAGTCATACGGTCAAATTTCAAAATACCACAAAAATATATTTGCAAATGTCGGGGCCACTGGTGTACCCATTGCGGTACCAGATGCCTGGGTATACCAGTGATCCGCAAATTGAAAGGAATAATGTTCTGAAAGAATATATAAATATTTACACATAAATCCCAACAGTTAACCTTCAGTGTTATTATTCTTCAGTAATCCAGTAGGATGTGTTTATGCAGGTCTTGATATCAATCTTTGCCATCTGGAATCCTTCTTGCCAACCAAGCTGGTCCAGTATTTGTAAACAAATTCATGTGTCCGTTATTTACAAGGGGGTTTTCTTAACCAATTGGCATAACATCCAGTCCAAACATCTGTAAAGAAGTAACTGAACCCCGTCCCGCTATTACAGGACGTACAGGTGGATTGCCTATATATTTCTGGATTTTGGGAATAAAATACCAGTATGGTTTAAGCACAAAACAAACAAAAGGGGGCATAAAGAACTGTCCAGCCCTCCAGAGGTTACGCCTATGGGAGGGAGTATCAGTACTCCATGAACCAGCTTACAATGAGGAGTGGCCACTGCAGTAAAACGAAGTGGAAGGAAAAGCCCCACTCAGTAAGGTGTAACTCCCAGGATGGCTAGCTGAAGAGATGATATTAGAGGAGGGGACTTAGATAAAAGTATGCTTAGACGGGAGGCAGAGTGGATTTTCAGATTACAATCCCTCTCCCCGAAAGGACTGAATGAACGTTTGTCCTATGCGTGCTTTATCTGATTAAGAATTATGGATTTGGTCCTATAGCCCTCTATAAAACCTCTTTGATCTGGCTCCAAGTTTATTGATCGGGATATGCTGTTTAGACGCCATATTAATACGTTTCTACATGGTCCACATTGAGGACTAATACATTGCTATATCTTATTTCTCTTATTTTTTTTGGCATGAATTTTATTATTGTTTTACGCTTCTTCCCTCAATCTTACTTTAATGCCGTTATTAACACATTAATGTAATAGACAGTGGAATTAGAAAAGCAATGGTCCCATTTGTATATCTATATATCCATATTGTGTGATGTGGTGACTAGTGTGCTGGGGTTTATTCCGCCATTTACCTCCCATATATGGCTATTCTGTGCGCTCCAGGGTTGTGGAGTGTAGCGCTGCTTTATTTTGTATGGCGGGGGGCGTGGCCGTACATACGTCACCGGCATTTGCGTTCGACGTGCTGGAACGCACTATGTAACATATCGGCTTCCCAGAAATCAAGAGGTGCAGCCGGAAATGATGCTTTGCTTATATATAATGTAGCGCCGCCGTAACTTGCACAGCGGGGACGTGGCCGGATATACATCATCGACATGTGCGTTCCATATGCTGGAACGCACGTTGTCATATATCGGCTGGCCGGAAACCAAGAGGCGCAGCTGGAAATAACGTTTACGTTTCATACAGTGGAATGCACATCTTGTTTGGCAGCCGGAAGCTCTATCACTTCCTTTTGCTGGAACGCACGCTGTGATGGGTACCGTTCTATCAGCGTTATGAAGCATGTAGTTATGACCTGGTAGTTTTATCAGCCCACCATTTGGGGTGAAGCACATTGTAGTAGTGATAATTATGGGGGTTATTTAAGTCCACTTTTTGACCGCCGGTGCTTGTCATTATGGCATCCAGCTTCTCTTGCATCTACATTACCTCCTGATGAGCCGTGTTGAAGGGAAATGCGTCAGGATGCATCCGACTCATGTAAAGTTTACTCCTAACTATCTATAATTTTTATTATGTATTTACTTGGCCTGTATCCAATCTATATGCCAAGCATGCTATATGATGTGTTGTATTGTGGAGTGTTTTATCAGGGGGCATCTCACTCATGCTAACTTTTTACTCCACTATCTGCTACGGTTAACACTGTTTATTCAGCTATATATCTGACTGCTCAGCCCAAGGGTCAGAAGCAGATTCTTGCTACGGGGGTCCGGACAGGAACAAGGTGGCTCCAATAGTAGGATGGGGCCTGAAGGAAGGATGTAGCCTACGCCTCCAGGCTTCCCAAGAACTGAGAAAAGAAGAACGAGGGTCCAGGAGCTTGTCAGCGGCCGGAGAGGCCTGGGATAGTCGATTGCGGAAAGGAGGCTGGCCAAAACCTGAGCCAGAAATAAGTTGGTAGGCCCCTTTCTCTGAAACTTCTGGAGAATTAATCTTCCTAGGGGAAGCACATAGCTATGATCTGCAGTGCGAACATGGGTTCATCTATGAATTTGGGATCGGCTATCATATCGACGTGCAGAAAAAAATGTTAGAGACTAGTCACTTTCCACAGAGGTTGCACGACCTCACACCAGGTACACGAGTGACCTTACTCAAGATGGATGGTCCCTGTGGATGGTTTGTGGCCAGTGTGGTGCACGAGGGTACAGACACTTCTGTATGTATATAAGAACTAGAGAGGGAGTGTGAAAGAAAAATGGAGGCCAGATAGTTTGGGTGTACAACATGCATTGCATTGGTGGAGCACAGAGGGATCTGATCATCGTCCACGTTATGGTCGGAACTTTGGCTCATGTTCACATGTCTGGGACTCGGGGGTCTTAGAGGCAGTATCATATACGGAGCAGGCGCAAGGAAGGGAAGGAGAGGAATCATCTATACATTCCCAAGAGAGAGAAAGAGGATGGTTGGTGAAAGTCGGAGGCTACAACCAGCCAAGGCATCGGTGACAGAAGTTAAGTACCGTCCATACTGGGGATGAAACAAGATGCTGAACAGCAGGTTGAGAATAGGACACTTGCTAACTGGACCGTAATACTGTTCTGGGTTGTGGTGAAGTATAGAGGAACGGTGAAGATATAGGACAAGTGAAGGAATTAGAACTATGTTTGGAAAATGCTTTGTATTCCAAAAGAAACCTTCATAAAGTTATATTCCCGCTATCTATTGTATATAATCTCCACCAAATTATTGTTTAGCAAAAAGTTTATTTTTGACTGGTGGTCTCCCTCATTGAACTGTCAATGATCTGTTCCTGGCCAACCAAAGCAATCGATAACATGCGGCCAGCAAGGGATAACCATAGTCACACACTTAGCCAGTACCTCCAATTTCATGTAGCCTGCCGAGGTGTCAGATACGAGTACCTCACCCGCAGCTACCAGCCCACTCCACGTTACAAGACCCTTATAATGGAAGCAATTCATAACTACATGACCCTTGTAACATGGATCATTGTACTTATACAGTAGACTCAACAGTTGACATGAAGGGATGAATTTGGTCAGACACAATACTCAGGTAAGCCGCAGTATCTAAACATCCATTCACAGGTATCAGAGGACCCAGGAGGATGTGCTCACACTATATTTTCCATACCTTTAATCCATCTCTACCAGCCAGAAATGTTGACACCTGACAAGAAGGAAACATGGATTCATGCTGCTGCTTAAATAAAATTCTGACCCTCCCATCAGTACTATGCAACAGAAAACTTATCCAAGCAGAATATGTTTCCACTGCTCAGAAATAACTGTTACTTTCTTTTGCCCAATTAATTTTTTTTCTTACTGTTTTACTGGAAAGCAATGGCACTGGATCTGGTCATCTGCTGCTATAGCCCAATTGTGCTAAAGAATGCATCCAGACACATTAGCATTCATCAGCAATTTGCTTGACTGTGCACCTGTTTTCAAAATAATTCTTGATGTCTTTGTTGATGAGTTGCTTATATCTACAAGATCTAATAACACTGGAAGTTTTTCTTTTATCACATTATTCTCATTATACTTTTGACATCCTTATGCTGGGGTCACACTGGCGTATTGCATCCGATGCGAGATCATCGGATGCGATATGCTAATGAAACTCGGCTCCTGCTTGCAGCAGTGCAGGAGCCGAGTGTCATTCGTCTGTGCTCCGATTCGCTCGCACAGGGAGTATCGGAGCACAGCTGCGGAGGAGGCAGAGAAATTAATTTCTCCATCTCCTCCATTGCTGGGGTCCGCTTATAACGCACATCACTCGGATGATATCCGAGTGATGTGCACTATCTCACTCGCACCCATAGGCTTAAATGGGTGCGAGTGAGCCGCGAGTTTTCCTCGGTCCGAGACAATCGCAGCATGCTGCAATTATCTCGGACCGAGGAAAACGGCCGACAAAAAGTCGGCTGATGGGAGCTGCCCCATAGCTTAACATTGGTCCGAGTGCAATGCGATTTTTTATCGGATTGCACTCAGCCGTTTAAAACGCCAGTGTGACGCCGGCCTTACACATAAATACCTCAAAATCTAGCAGTGATCACCTTGTGCAAAGTCCTTCAGATTGCTTAATCGTCAAATTTTGAAAACTGATTTCATACTACAAGTCGGTGTCATGTGTCTAATAAGTCACTGATGGAAAAGGGCTGCTGCCTAATTTCCACGCTTTCAACCTCTAGTTGGGAAAGAGCAGATATCTCTAATAAACTGGCTGCTCATTGCATACTACTGATGGAGAAAACAAGACTAAACACAAGACCTTCACAGCCTTCTATACATCATGGGCAAGATTTCATGACACCTTCTCTCCATCTACCTGATGATCCTGAGGAACAATGGAATTTTCTTGTTTACAGTCCTGTGGAAGAAGAGGACGGGGACATCTCTCTGGTGTTGCCCTCTCACTGGATTGATCTGTAGGACACACATACAGGGACTGAATTCATTCTTTACATACAGATAATTATAGGCCGTGTGTATTTAGTACTGTATATTACCTGGTGATGTGAGGGGCTGGGGAACCTCCATCATGATGTCCTTGTAGAGATCTTTGTGCCCTTCTAAATACTCCCACTCCTCCATTGAGAAATAGATGGCGACATCCTGACACCTTATAGGAACCTAATACATACAATGATACATTCATGTCTTATGCAATATCTCTTCATAGCGTTACTGTATAATGTCCCAGCATTCCCAGCAGTGTCACCTCTCCAGTCAGCAGCTCAATCATCTTGTAGGTGAGTTCTAGGATCTTCTGGTCATTGATGTCCTCATGTATCAGTGACTGAGGTGGAGGCCCTGTGATTGGGCTCAGGGGTCTTCCCCATCCCTCAGACACAGGGGCGTGACTGCGCTCACTGGAGGTCTTTACTAATATGTAATCCTGGTTATGGAAAGACACACAAATAAATCTCACTACAGACATTTCCAGAGTCCTCACCTCTCCAGTTCTGTCCATCTGTTATTCTCATAAATAAGAATAATGTAATGTGACGTCATCAGAATCTCTCACCTGTCCAGTAAGCTGGAAGAGGATCTCTAGGGTGAGGTGTAATATCCTCTCGGCCATTTTGTCCCTGTTCCTATCCATCCTTGTGGGGCCACTCAGGAAAATTCTCATATAGAAGATCTCCACTGAGAGGATCCGATATTGTAGGGACCTGAATGGGGAGTAGATGACAATGTAACATTATAAAGATCTCATGTAAGAAATCTCCAGAGCTTTTACCGGCTTCACATGATCACTACAAACACTCATGGGCCTGTCCTGCCTCCGGTATAACACAAAATCAAATTATAATCACTGTCATGGTCAGTCACTCACTTAGCCTCTTACGTCACATGGTAACTACAGTAAATACTGACACTCAAATAGCTCAATAATGTCTTCTTTACAAAAGCTGATCCCGACCATCAAAGGGGTATTCTCAAGTTTGAAAATGATCACCTAACTGTGTTATATGGGAGAACATCCTGATTATTGGGAGTTTCAGCTCCTTAACATGTGCCACCCTGTTTTTAAAGGGACCAAAAGTAATTGGACAATTGACTATAAGGCTATTTCATGGACAGGTGTGGGCAATCCCTTTGTTATGTCATTCTCAATTAAGCAGATAAAAGGCCTGGAGTTGATTTGAGGCGTGGTGCTTGCATTTGGAAGGTTTTGCTGTGAAGTAAACATGCGGTCAAAGGAGCTCTCCATGCAGGTGAAACAAGCCATCCTTAAGCTGCGAAAACAGAAAAACCCATCCGAGAAATTGTTACAATATTAGGAGTGGCAAAATCTACAGTTTGGTACATCCTGAGAAAGAAAGAAAGCACTGGTGAACTCATCAATGCAATAAGATCTGGGCGCCCACGTAAGACAACAGTGGTGGATAATCGCAGAATAATCTCCATGGTGAAGAGAAACCCCTTCACAACAGCCAACCAAGTGAACAACACTCTCCAGGAGGTAGGTGTATCAATATCCAAATCTACCATAAAGAGAAGACTGCATGAAAGTAAATACAGAGGGTTCACTGCACGGTGCAAACCACTCATAATCATCAAGAATAAAAAGGCAGGACTGGACTTTGCTAAAAAAACATCTAAAAAAGCCAGCACAGTTCTGGAAGAACATTCTTTGGACAGATGAAACCTAGATCAACCTCTACCTGAATGATGGAAAGAGAAAAGTATGGCGAAGGCGTGGTACAGCTCATGATCCAAAGCATACCGCATCATCAGTAAAACACGGAGGCAGTGTGATGGCTTGGGCATGCATGGCTGCCAGTGACACTGGGTCACTAGTGTTTATTGATGATGTGACACAGGACAGAAGCAGCCAAATGAATTCTGAGGTATTCAGAGCCATACTGTGTGCTCAGATCCAGCCAAATTGATTGTTCGTCGTTTCATACTACAGATGGACAATGACCCAAAACATAAAGCCAAAGCAACTCAGGAGTTTATTAAAGCAAAGAAGTAGAATATTCATGAATGGCCAAATCAGTCACCTGATCTCAACCCAATTGAGCATGCATTTCACTTGTTAAAGACTAAACTTCAGACAGAAAGGCCCACAAACAAACAGCAATTGAAAACCACTGCAGTGAAGACCTGGCAGAGCATCAAAAAGGAGGGAACACAGCGTCTGGTGATGTCCATGAGTTCAAGACTTCAGGCAGTCATTGCCAACAAAGGGTTTTCAACCAAGTACTAGAAATGAACATTTTATTTAAAATTATTTATTCTGTCCAATTACTTTTGATCCCTTTAAAAACAGGGTGGCACTTGTTTTGTTTAAAATTCATTCTGGTAATGTCTATAACCAAAATTAGAAAAATGTTGTCTCTGTCCAAATATATATGGATGTAACTGTATGGCCTGGTGCCTGCACACCAATATTAGTCCAAATGATTTTGATTAGGAAATGTGGCCTGGTGCCTGCACCCAAATATTATCCAAAATGATTTTGATTAAAAAATGTGGCCTTGTGCCTGCACCACAATATTAGCCCAAACGATTTTTATTAGGAAATGTGGCCTGCTGCCTGCACCACAAAATTAGTTCAAACGATTTTGATTATTAAATATGGCCTCGTGCCTGTACCACAATGTTAGCCCAGACAATTTTGATTAGGAAATGTGTCCTGCTGCCTGCACAACAATATTAGCCTAAATGATTTTGATTAGGAAATGTGACCTCCTGACTGCAGCACAGTATTAGCCCAAACAATTTAGATGAAATGTGGATGTGGAGACATGGGGTTTCGGCGTGCTCACCGGTCTGCTAACTGAAAAAGCATGGCTTAGAAATCGTCCCGCCGAACACCCGCTATCCCTTTAACGTGGGCATAATGCTACTCAGACAACAAAGGGTGAGGGTAAAACAGTGTTGCAAAGCTTTATTGAACCACAAAACAGGCAGATAACATGTAGAACAATCCCAGCACAATACCCCAAGATGGTGCACATTACAAAGTCTCACCCTTCCACTGACTTGCCGGGATAATGGCAGTTATTACGTCAGAGCTCCCACGGTCAGCTATCCCACCCGTGGCATGCCCGCAGAGAGGAGGTAATGACAAGCGTAGAGAGATGACAGTCCATTCAGGTAGGGGCTCCGGAAGGTGAGTATATAATGATTTTTAATTTTTTTTAACATTAGATCTTTTTACTATTGATGCCGCATAGGCAGCATCAATAGTAAAAAGTTTGTCACACAGGGTTAATAGCCGCGTTAACGGACTGCGTTACACCGCAGCATAACATGGTCCCTTAACGCTGCCATTAACCCTGTGTGAGCGCTGACTGGAGGGGAGTATGGAGCGGGCACTGACTGCGGGGAGTAAGGAGTGGCCATTTTGCCGCCAGACTGTGCCCGTCGCTGATTGGTCGTGGCCGTTTTGCCGCAACCAATCAGCGACTTGGGATTTTCCGTGGCAGAAAGAAAGAAAGACAGAAGGACAGACAGAAAGACGGAAGTGACCCTTAGACAATTATATAGTAGATATATGTCAGGGTTGGCCTGAGACAGAGGAGGGCCCCCTGCAAGAACATTATGTAGGCCTTTTACAGTTGCATCACTTTTGTTATGTTTAGAAGTGGAAGTGCCCCGATAGATAGATAGATAGATAGATAGATAGATAGATAGATAGATAGATAGATAGACAGGTAAATTCTCATAACTCCTGAAATGACGCTCCGGTAGTCCTGCCAGTCTTGTTAGCTGTTCTGATAGGGATGACATGTTGACCACGAATGTGACTTCTGATACCAGTGATTGGCTGCAAAAGGAAAGCTGAAAGTGGCCAAGATGTCACCACTACAGAACAGCTATTAAACAGACAGGACCATTAGAAGTTCGCGAGGTATGCGATCTTGTTATTTAATGCATAACCTGCTTTTTGGCCAGTTAATTAACCAAAATTTGTCCAACCCCTTTAAATATTGCTTGCCTATCCTTTGACCACATTTTTAAAGGACGTCTAATCCCCAAAGCCCCAAATTCAGAACAATGAAGAAACCATTTCACCACCTTTTCTATTTCCACAGACGCTCCTCGGCAGGGGTGTCTGTGCCTCGCACTGTAGATCATCTTATTCACTGGAATAGATGGCTCTATCATTGAGATTAAAGCCGGGAGTCTGAGTCAGATAAGCCTTTAATATTAAAGTGCCGGAAAATGTTATCAAGAGAAGTCTTTGGTACAACAATACCCCATCATTTTCCGAGATTATTATTGTGAATAGATAGTGCTCTATTACATGTCAAAATATTAATTTGAGCAAATTATTATTGTTCTACCTAATAATGCTTTAAAGGGGTATTCTGACCACCCAATTGGGGACACCGCAGTGTTCCAGGGCTTAGCACTGTCACCTTGCAGCATGGTGGCCCGATTCTAATGCATTGGGTATTCTAGAATATGTATAGTAGTATATAGCACAGCTCACGTAGTATATAGCACAGCCCACGCAGTATATAACACAGCCCACACAGTATATAACACAGCCACGTACTATATAGCACAGCACACGTAGTATATAACACAGCCACGTAGTATATAACACAGCCACGTAGTATACCGCACAGCCCATGTAGTATATAACACAGCCACGTAGTATATAGCACAGCCACATAGTATATAACACAGCCCATGCAGTATATAACACAGCCCACGTAGTATATAACACAGCCCACACAGTATATAACACAGCCCACATAGCATATAACACAGGCCACATAGCATATAACACAGCCCACGTAGCATATAACACAGCCCATGTAGCATATAACACAGTGCATGTAGCATATAGCACAACCCACGTAGTATATAACACAGCCACGTAGTATATAGCACAACCACGTAGTATATAACACAGCACACACAGTATATAACACAGCCCATGCAGTATATAACACAGCCGATGTAGTATATAACACAGCCCATATAGTATATAACACAGCCCACGCAGAATATAACACAGGCCACCCAGTATATAGCACAGGCCACGTAGTAGATAGCACAGCCCACGTATTAGATAGCACAGCCCACGTATTAGATAACACAGCCCACGTAGTAGATAACACAGGCCACGTAGCATATAGCACAGCCCACATAGTATAAAGCACAGGCCACATAGTATATAACACAGCCCACATAGTATATAGCACAGGCCACGTAGTATATAGCATAGCCCACGTAGTAGATAACACAGCCCACAAAGTATATAGCACAGAGACGTATATAACACTGGAGGGGAGTGTGGGGGAGGCGGAGGTGGCAGCTTTCTGGAGACTGTCCTCGGCCGGCCGGCCATGAGAGGAGCAGATGTTCCGGCGGTGGTGAGAGCGGTGGAGGCGCCGTCTTCGGCAGTGCCGGAACAGCACACGGTCCGCACATAACAATAACAGGACACGTGTGTAGATGATGGAGAGGCCGAGGGCCCGGCCGGGAGTGTGGCTTACATGGGGCGCTGTTATGGTCTGGTGATTAAGGAGCGACATGTGACTAGCTCTGAGCAGGTGGGAACTATACTGACCGCAGTCCCTAAGCTCAACACAACACTAGAAGTAGCCGTGGAATGCTCCTAACTCTGCCTAGGCATCTCGTCACAGCCTAAGAGCTAACTATCCTTAAAGATAGAAGCAGGAAAACTATCTTGCCTCAGAGAAAATCCCCAAAGGATAGATAGCCCCCCACATGTAATGACTGTGAGAGGAGAAGGAAATGACATACGTAGTAAGAAACAAGATTTAGCACAGGAGGCCACTTCTAGCTAGAAAGGAAAGAGCACTGTGCAGTCAGTAATAAAACCTAGAAAAAGTCTACCGCAGAGAAATGCAAAAAAACTCCACACCTAACTAAAGGTGTGGAGGGCAAACTCTGCTGCCCAGAGCTTCCAGCAAGCTGAACAGATCAATACTGATAAACTGGACAAGAGCAAAAACTAAGACAGTAATGAACAACAAAGTCCACAATAAGTGAACTGCAAATGACTAGCAAGGACATAGCTTTGCAGAACTGGTCAGAGTGTCAGGAAAATCCAAAGAGCAATGACTCCAGGCTGGAACAATTGACAACTGGCATAGATGAGGGCTAAGGCCAGACTAATATAGCCAAGCCCATAAGACAATCAGTGAAAACAGCTGCAGAAGCTAAATCCAAGAAGCAGCCATACCACTCAAAACCACAGGAGGGAGCCCAAGAGCAGAACTCACAAAAATACTACTTACAACCACCGGAGGGAGCCCAAGAGCGGAATTCACAACAGTACCCCCCCCTGAGGAGGGGTCACCGAACCCTCACCAGAGCCCCCAGGCCGATCAGGACGAGCCAAATGGAAAGCACGAACCAAATCGGCGGCATGAACATCGGAGGCAACAACCCAAGAATTATCCTCCTGGCCATAACCCTTCCACTTGACAAGATACTGAAGCTTCCGCCTAGAAAAACGAGAATCCAAAATTTTGTCAACCATATATTCCAACTCCCCCTCAACCAACAGCGGGGCAGGAGGATCAACAGATGGAACAACGGGCACCACATATCTCCGCAACAAAGATCTATGGAAAACATTGTGGATGGCAAAAGAAGCTGGAAGGTCCAAACGAAAAGACACAGGATTGATAATCTCAGAAATCTTATAAGGACCAATAAACCGAGGCTTGAACTTAGGGGAAGAAACCTTCATAGGGACATGACGAGAGGACAACCAGACCAAATCCCCCACACGAAGCCGAGGACCAACACACCGACGGCGGTTAGCAAAACGCTGAGCCCTTTCCTGGGACAATGTCAAATTGTCCACCACATGAGCCCAAATCCGCTGCAACCTGTCCACCACAGAATCCACACCAGGACAATCAGAAGGCTCAACCTGCCCTGAAGAAAAACGAGGATGGAAACCAAAATTACAAAAGAAAGGCGAAACCAAAGTAGCCGAACTGGCCCGATTATTAAGGGCAAACTCGGCCAACGGCAAAAAAGTCACCCAATCATCCTGATCAGCGGACACAAAGCATCTCAAATAGGTTTCCAAGGTTTGATTACTTCACTCAGTTTGGCCATTAGTCTGAGGATGGATCGCCGAAGAAAAAGACAAATCAATACCCATCCTAGCACAAAAGGCCCGCCAAAACCTGGAAACAAACTGGGAACCTCTATCAGACACAATATTCTCCGGAATGCCATGCAAACGAACCACATGTTGAAAAAACAATGGAACCAAATCAGAGGAGGAAGGCAATTTAGGCAATGGACCATTTTAGAGAACCGGTCACAAACCACCCAGATAACAGACATCCTCTGGGACACAGGAAGATCCGAAATAAAATCCATGGAAATATGCGTCCAAGGCCTCTCTGGAATGGGCAAAGGCAAAAGCAACCCACTAGCACGGGAACAGCAAGGCTTAGCCCGGGCACAGGTCCCACAGGACTGCACAAAAGAACGCACATCCCGCGACAAGGAAGGCCACCAAAAGGACCTAGCAACCAAATCCCTGGTACCAAAAATCCCAGGATGACCGGCCAACACAGAACAATGGACCTCAGAAATTACCTTACTTGTCCATCTATCAGGAACAACCAGCTTCCCTACAGGACAGCGGTCAGGCTTATCAGCCTGAAATTCCTGAAGCGCCCGCCGCAAATCAGGGGAGATGGCAGATAGAATCACCCCTTCCCTAAGAATGCCAACCAGCTCAAGGACTCCAGGGGAATCAGGCAAAAAACTCCTAGAGAGGGCATCCGCCTTAACATTCTTAGATCCCGGAAGATATGAGACCACAAAATCAAAACGGGAGAAAAACAGGGACCACCGAGCCTGTCTAGGGTTCAGCCGCTTGGCCGACTCGAGGTAAATCAGATTCTTATGATCGGTCAAGACCACAATGCGGTGCTTGGCTCCCTCAAGCCAATGTCGCCACTCCTCAAATGCCCATTTCATAGCCAACAACTTCCGATTGCCGACATCATAATTGCGTTCCGCAGGCGAAAACTTTCGGGAAAAGAAGGCACATGGCTTCATCAAGGAACCATCAGAATTCCTCTGTGACAAAACGGCCCCTGCCCCAATCTCAGGAGCGTCAACCTCAACCTGAAAAGGAAGAGAAACATCCGGCTGACGCAAGACAGGGGCAGAAGTAAATCGGCGTTTAAGTTCTCGAAAGGCCTCAACAGCCTCAGAGGACCAATTTGTCACATCAGCGCCTTTCTTCGTCAAGTCGGTCAGGGGTTTAACCACACTAGAGAAGTTGGCAATGAAACGGCGATAAAAATTAGCAAAGCCCAAAAATTTCTGAAGGTTCTTCACAGATGTAGGTTGAATCCAGTCATGAATGGCTTGGACCTTAACAGGATCCATTTCTATAGACGAAGGAGAAAAAATAAACCCCAAAAAAGAGACCTTCTGAACTCCGAATAGGCACTTAGACCCCTTCACAAATAGAGCATTATCACGAAGGATCTGGAATACCATCCTGACCTGCTTCACATGAGACTCCCAATCATTGGAAAAAATCAAAATATCATCCAAATACACAATCAAGAATTTGTCAAGATAATTGCGGAAAATATCATGCATAAAGGACTGAAATACAGAAGGAGCATTAGAGAGCCCAAATGGCATCACAAGGTATTCAAAATGGCCTTCGGGCGTATTAAATGCAGTTTTCCATTCGTCACCCTGTTTAATACGAACAAGATTATATGCCCCTCGGAGGTCAATCTTAGTAAACCAACTAGCCCCCTTAATCTGAGCAAACAAATGAGTAAGCAAAAGCAAGGGGTATTGGAATTTGACCGTGATCTTATTAAGAAGAAGATAATCAATACAGGGTCTCAAGGAGCCATCCTTCTTAGCAACAAAAAAGAAACCCGCTCCCAATGGTGACGAAGAGGGCCGAATATGCCCTTTCTCCAAAGATTCCTTAACATAGCTCCGCATGGCGGCATCCTCTGGCACAGACAGATTGAAAAGTCGGCCCTTAGGGAACTTACAACCAGGAATCAAGTTAATAGCACAATCACAGTCCCTATGTGGAGGAAGGGAACTGGACTTGGGCTCATCAAATACATCCTGGAAATCCAACAAAAACTCAGGGACCTCAGAAGAGGGGGAAGAGGAAATTGACATCAAAGGAACGTCACTATGTACCCCTTGACAACCCCAACTAGTCACAGACATAGTTTTCCAATCCAGCACCGGATTATGTTCCTGTAACCATGGAAATCCCAGTACAACAACACCATGCAGGTTATGCAACACCAGAAAACGGCAATCTTCCTGATGTGCAGGAGCCATGTACATAGTCATCTGTGTCCAGTACTGAGGCTTATCCTTGGCCAAGGGTGTAGCATCAATGCCCCTCAAAGGAATAGGGCTCTGCAACGGCTGCAAGGAAAAACCACAGCGCCCGGCGAATTCTAAGTCCATTAACTTCAGGGCAGCGCCTGAATCCACAAATGCCATGACAGAAAAGGACGACAATGAGCAAATCAGGGTCACAGATAAGAGAAATTTAGACTGTATAGTACTAATGGTAACAGACCTAGCGACTCTCTTAGTACGCTTAGGGCAATCAGAGATAACATGAGCCGAATCACCACAGTAAAAACACAGCCTATTCTGATGTCTGAATTCCTGCCGTTCTATTCTAGTCAAAATCCTATCACATTGCATAGGTTCAGGACTTTGCTCAGAGGATACTGCCATATGGTGCACAGCTTTGCGCTCGCGCAGACGCCGATCAATCTGAATGGCTACTAACATAGATTCGCTCAAACCGGCAGGCGTAGGAAAGCCCACCATAACATCTTTAAGGGTTTCAGAAAGACCTTTTCTGAAAATAGCAGCCAGAGCCTCTTCATTCCATTTAGTGAGCACAGACTATTTTCTAAATTTCTGGCAGTATAACTCTGCCGCATCCTGACCCTGACACAGGGCCAACAGTGTTTTCTCAGCGTGCTCTACAGAGTTAGGTTCGTCATACAATAATCCGAGCAATTGAAAAAATGCATCTACATTAAGCAATGCCGAATTCCCTGACTCAAGAGAGAATGCCCAGTCCTGAGGATCGCCACGCAGCAGAGAAATAACTATCTTCACTTGCTGAATGGGATCACCAGAGGAACGGGGTTTCAGAGCAAAAAACAATTTGCAGTTATTTTCAAAGTTCAAAAACTTAGATCTATCCCCGTAAAACAAATCCGGAGTGGGAATTCTAGGCTCTAAGGCCGGAGTCTGAACAACATAATCTTGAATACTCTGTACTCTTGCAGCAAGCTGATCCACACGAGAAAATAACCCCTGAACATCCATGCCTGCATCCAAATCCAGAATCACCCAGAGATAAGAGGAAGAAAAAAAGACAACACAAATATAGAAAAAATATAGAAAAAAAAATGGCTCAGAACTCCTTTTCTTTTCCTTCTTTTGAGATGCATTCAGCTCATTTTTGGCCAGTTGTACTGTTATGGTCTGGTGATTAAGGAGCGACATGTGACTAGCTCTGAGCAGGTGGGAACTATACTGACCGCAGTCCCTAAGCTCAACACAACACTAGAAGTAGCCTTGGAATGCTCCTAATTCTGCCTAGGCATCTCGTCACAGCCTAAGAGCTAACTACCCCTAAAGATAGAAGCAGGAAAACTATCTTGCCTCAGAGAAAATCCCCAAAGGATAGATAGCCCCCCACATGTAATGACTGTGAGAGGAGAAGGAAATGACATACGTAGTAAGAAACAAGATTTAGCACAGGAGGCCACTTCTAGCTAGAAAGGAAAGTACAGGAAAGAGCACTGTGCGGTCAGTAATAAAACCTAGAAAAAGTCCACCGCAGAGAAATGCAAAAAACTCCACACCTAACTAAAGGTGTGGAGGGCAAACTCTGCTGCCCAGAGCTTCCAGCAAGCTGAATAGATCAATACTGATAAACTGGACAAGAGCAAAAACAAAGACAGTAATGAACAACAAAGTCCACAATAAGTGAACTGCAAAGGACAAGCAAGGACATAGCTTTGCAGAACTGGTCAGAGTGTCAGGAAAATCCAAAGAGCAATGACTCCAGGCTGGAACAATTGACAACTGGCATAGATGAGGGCTAAGGCTAGACTAATATAGCCAAGCCCATAAGACGATAAGTGAAAACAGCTGCAGAAGCTAAATCCAAGAAGCAGCCATACCACTCAAAACCACAGGAGGGAGCCCGAGAGCAGAACTGACAAAAATACTACTTACAACCACCGGAGGGAGCCCAAGAGCGGAATTCACAACAGGGCGCCCTGCGGGACTTCACAGTGCCGGCACATGGGCTGGCTCCGAAGAGCTGTTCACGTGCGGGGTGATAGTTCGCCCTTCCTGTAGTGCGGCACGGAGGCCGCTGCTGGCGGAGGACATCGTGGCTGCTCCTGGGAGTGTGCGGATCCCTGGGCACAGGTCAGATGATGGCGGCTGCTGTGATCTCCCAGTTGTATTTCCGTGTCCTGCATTATAGCTCCATAAGATGCTCCATAAAGATATTTGCGCCATATAGTGCTGCACAAATGTTGATTATGGGCCCATAAGATGCTCCATAAAGATTATGATGGGCCCCATAAGATGCTCCATACAGACACTTGCCCCATATAGTGCTGCACAAACATTGATTATGGCCCCATAAGATGCTCCATACAGACACTTGCCCCATATAATGCTCCACAAACGTTAATTATGGCCCCATAAGATGCTCCATAAAGATATTTGTGCCATATAGTGCTGCACAAACGTTGATTATGGCTCTATAAGATTCTCCATACGGACACTTGCCCCATTTGCTGTTGCTGCGATAAAAAAAAAAATCATATACTCACCTCTCCGTCGCTCAGGCCCCCGGCACTTTCAATATTCACCTGACTTTGTTTCGGCGCTGCTCCATCTTCAGCGTCTTCTGCACTGACGTTCAGGTACTAACCACGTCACTACGTCCTCTGACCTGAGCGTCACTGCAGAAGACGCTGAAGACGGAGCGGCGCCGGAAAGAGGAGCAGGTGAATATCGTGCAGCACTCCCCTCCCAGTTATACTCACCTGCTCCTGGCGCAGTCCCTGCTTCCCCGGCGCCGCAGCTTCTTCCTGTATTGAGCAGTCACCGTTACCGCTCATTACAGTAATGAATATGCGGCTCCACCCCTATGGGAGGTGGTGCCGCATATTCATTACTGTAATGAGCGGTACCATGTGACCGCTCAGTACAGGAGGAAGCTGCGGCGCCGGGGAACCAGGGACCTGCAGGGACCGCGCCAGGAGCAGGTGAGTATATTTAGACAGCCCCCGCTCCCCCTCCCCTGCCGACCCCTGGGTATGACTCGAGTATAAGCCGAGACGGGGACTTTCAACCCAAAAATTGGGCTGAAAATCTCGGCTTATACTTGAGTATATATGGTAAATGTTCATTTTTTCTTCCACATTTCAAAAATTCCTATGAAGCACCTGGAGGGTTAAAAAAAAACCTCTTGAATGTGGTTTTGATGATCTTGAGGGGGGCAGTTTTTAGAATGTTGTCACTTTTGGGTATTTTCTGTCATATAGACCCCTCAAAGTCTCTTCAAATGTGAGGTGGTCCCTAAAAGAATGGTTTTGTAAATTTTGTTGGAAAAATGAGAAATCGCTGGTCCGGTTTTAACCCTTATAACTTCCCAGTAAAAAAAAAAAAAAAATGATGCTACAAAATTTGTTCTGATGTATAACAGACATGTGTGAAACATTATTAACTATTTTGTGTGACATAACTCTCTGGTTTAAGGGCATAAAAATTAAAAGTTTGAAAATTGCTGATTTTTGCCATATTTCTGATATTTTCACAAATAAATGTTATATTAAACAAGTTTTACAACTATAATATTCTAATATATAGATAAGCAGCGCTCGTGAAGTGGATAGGGATAGCTGCGGGTAGTGCTCCTCACCACACAGAGGAGAAAGGGAAACTATAGATAACAAGAAATATATTTTGCAATATACAGATCCTTCTCAAAAAATTAGCATATAGTGTTAAATTTCATTATTTACCATAATGTAATTATTACAATTAAACTTTCATATATTATAGATTCATTATCCACCAACTGAAATTTGTCAGGTCTTTTATTGTTTTAATACTGATGATTTTGGCATACAACTCCTGATAACCCAAAAAACCTGTCTCAATAAATTAGCATATCAAGAAAAGGTTCTCTAAACGACCTATTACCCTAATCTTCTGAATCAACTAATTAACTCTAAACACATGCAAAAGATACCTGAGGCTTTTATAAACTCCCTGCCTGGTTCATTACTCAAAACCCCCATCATGGGTAAGACTAGCGACCTGACAGATGTCAAGAAGGCCATCATTGACACCCTCAAGCAAGAGGGTAAGACCCAGAAAGAAATTTCTCAACAAATAGGCTGTTCCCAGAGTGCTGTATCAAGGCACCTCAATGGTAAGTCTGTTGGAAGGAAACAATGTGGCAGAGAACGCTGTACAACGAGAAGAGGAGACCGGACCCTGAGGAAGATTGTGGAGAAGGACCGATTCCAGACCTTGGGGAACCTGAGGAAGCAGTGGACTGAGTCTGGTGTGGAAACATCCAGAGCCACCGTGCACAGGCGTGTGCAGGAAATGGGCTACAGGTGCCACATTCCCCAGGTAAAGCCACTTTTGAGCTACAGAGAAGCAGCACTGGACTGTTGCTAAGTGGTCCCAAGTACTTTTTTCTGATGAAAGCAAATTTTGCATGTCATTCGGAAATCAAGGTGCCAGAGTCTGGAGGAAGACTGGGGAGAAGGAAATGCCAAAATGCCTGAAGTCCAGTGTCAAGTACCCACAGTCAGTGATGGTGTGGGGTGCCATGTCAGCTGCTGGTGTTGGTCCACTGTGTTTCATCAAGGGCAGGGTCAATGCAGCTAGCTATCAGGAGATTTTGGAGCACTTCATGCTTCCATCGGCTGAAATGCTTTATGGAGATGAAGATTTCATTTTTCAGCACAACCTGGCACCTGCTCACAGTGCCAAAACCACTGGTAAATGGTTTACTGACCATGGTATTACTGTGCTCAATTGGCCTGCCAACTCTCCTGACCTGAACCCCATAGAGAATCTGTGGGATATTGTGAAGAGAAAGTTGAGAGACGCAAGACCCAACACTCTGGATGAGCTTAAGGCCGCTATTGAAGCATCCTGGGCCTCCATAACATCTCAGCAGTGTCACAGGCTGATTGCCTCCATGCCACGCCGCATTGAAGCAGTCATTTCTGCCAAAGGATTCCCGACCAAGTATTGAGTGCATAACTGAACATTATTATTTGATGGTTTTTTTGTTTGTTATTAAAAAACACTTTTATTTGATTGGATGGGTGAAATATGCTAATTTATTGAGACAGGTTTTTTGGGTTATCAGGAGTTGTATGCCAAAATCATCAGTATTAAAACAATAAAAGACCTGACAAATTTCAGTTGGTGGATAATGAATCTATAATATATGAAAGTTTAATTGTAATCATTACATTATGGTAAATAATGAAATTTAACACTATATGCTAATTTTTTGAGAAGGACCTGTATATACCTGCGCTTATCCTAACAGAATATTCTGGTATGCATACACCATGGGTGGTTACCTTATTAGTTGACGGGTAGTAGAGAATCCGTCTATAGATGTATAGGCAAATCGGGAAAGACTTGTGTGAAGGGACTGAAATGGTAAACGGTACAATAGTGAACAACAATGAACGTCTACAGAAATATAGATGTACAGGACTATAAATGTCACAAACACTAAGCTTATAAAAAATGGAATAGTTTCACAACTATCATGAAGTACAATATGTCGTAAGAAAGCAGTCTCAGAATCAGTGGGATCCGTTAAAGTGTTCCAGAGTTATTACCTCATAAAGTGGCCTAGTCAGTAAAGTGAAAAAAGGTTTGGGGGTAAATGGGTTAATACATTTAAGACTTGTGTGTGAATCTGATGGAGTTTTAGGTCAAATTAATTCATAAATATTTCTAAAGAGTTCCCGACCTTTCAGGCTCCGCTGTATATTCTAGGGGTCAGAGAGACCCCGACCTTCAGCCCATTAGGGTTTAGTCCTGTTCCCCCATCACACCCTCCCTGCTCCCTCATTACCTGTCACCAGTGCAGACCTCTTCTCTTACATGGAGCTGTGTCCTACACTTCCTGCAAAATGGAGACTGGCTCCTCCCTTCCATGGGACTGATCACATGACTGTGACCTCATCACAGGTCCTGGAAGCACAGATCAGTCGTACAGTGGGGAAAATTAAGTATTTGATACACTGCCGAAGTTTTCCCACCCACAAAGTATAGAGAGGTCTGTAATTTTTATCGTAGGTGCACTTCAACTGTTAGAGGCAGAATCTAAAAAAAATCCAGAAAATCACAGTCAGATTCTTACATAATTAATTTGCATTTAATTGAATGAAATAAGTACTTGATAAAATAAAAAAGCAGACCTTAATATTTGGTACAGAAACCTTTGTTTGCAATTACAGAGGTCAGACATTTCCTGTAGTTCTTGACCAAGTTTGCACACACTGCAGCAGGGATTTTGGCCCACTCCTCCATACAGATCTTCCCCAGATCTTTCAGGTTTCAGGTGCCGTCGCAGGGCGACATTGAGTTTCAGCTCCCTCCAATGATTTTCTACTCAGTTCAGGTCTGGAGACTGGCTAGGCCACTCCAGGACCTTGAAATGCTTCTTACGGAGCAATTCCTTAGTTGCCCCTGGCTGTGTGTTTTGGGTCATTGTCATGTTGGAAGACCCAGCAATGAACCATCTTCAATGCTCGGGAAGGAGGTTGTTGGCCAAAATCTCACTGTACATAAACCCATCTATCCTCCCTTCAATACGGTGCAGTCATCCTGCCCCCTTTGCAGAAAAGCACCCACTAAGTATGATGTTTCCCTACCATTCTTCAGGGTTGGGATAGTGTTCTTGAGGTTGTACTCATCCTTCTTCCTCCAAACACGATGAGTGGAGTTGATGCCAAAAAGTTCTATTTAGGCCTCATGTGACCACATGACATTCTCTCATGCCTCCGGATCATCCAGATGGTCATTGGTGAACTTCACATGTGCTGGCATTAGCAGACTTACCTTGCGTGCCCTGCAGGAGTTTAATCCATGATGGCATAGTATGTTACTAATGCTAATGTTTGAGACTGTGGTCCCAGTTCTCTTCAGGTCATTGATCAGGTCCTCCCATGTAGTTCTGGGCTGATTCCTGACCTTTCTCAGAATCATCCTTACCCCGCAAGGTGAGATTTTGCATGCAGCCTCAGACCAATAATTGTGCCAAAAGTTGTTGCACTGTCACCAAGCTGCTTGCCTATTGTCCTGTAGCCCATCCCAACCTTGTGCAGGTCTGCAATTTTGTCCCTGGTATCTTTAGACAGCTCTTTGGTCTTGGCCATCGTGGAGAGATTAGAATGTGATTGATTGCGTGGACAGGTGTTTTTTACAGGTATCGAGTTCAAACAGGTGTAATTAATACAGGTAATGAGTGCAGAGTAGGAGGCTTCTTTGAGAAAAACTAACAGGTCTGTGAGAGCCAGAAATTTTGCTGGGAGGTAGGTGATCAAATACTTATTTCATGCAATAAAATGCAATCTAGTTATATAAAAATCATACAATGTGATTTTCAGTTTTTTTTTTTCATTTTTACAGTATATTCTGTTTTTTACAGTTGAAGTGTACCTATGATAAAAGTTACAGACTTCTCCATTCTTTGTAGGTGGGAAAACTTGCAAAATTGCCAGTGTATCAAATACTTACAATACTTTTCCCCAGTCCTGCCAAGTATATGATAGTGTTTGTTATTTTTAAATAAATTTTCAAAACAATGTGTCTTTTTATTTTAAATATAGGACTTTATTCTGCGTGTTTTTTACAGACGATAAGACTATGAAAATAAGACAATGGGGTTAGTAATGTATAGGTGTCTTGTAGATGCCTATCCATTACTAACTGCTAGGTTTGATGTCACCAGAAAATATAATGGTGATATCAACACCACAAATATGAGCCTCATTTGCCACCGCCACGGGGCAAGTGGGAAGAGTCAGGCAAAGTGCCAGAATTGGCACATCTAATAGGCTGTGGGGCCAATATCCATGACCCCTTACCAACCTGAGAATACCAGCTTTAGATTGTCCGGATGCCAAAAATGGGAGGAACCCAGATCGCTTTTTGAAATTATTTACTTAAATAATTTAAAAAAATGGCATGGGGACCCATCTATTCTTGATAACCAGCCCTGATAAAGCTGACAGCTGAAGGTCTTAGATAGTAATCCGGTTTAACTCACAAAAATCTAACAAGCAACACAGGTCCCCATCTTTCTTCTTAATAAAGAAGAACACCGCCGCTGTACGAGGAGGGTCTAATATGTCCCTTAGCAAGACTTTCAGAGATGTATTCCTTCATGTAATACAATGAAAAGGATTTGCAGACCAATAGTACATCAGAAAATAGTATCATGTGAGGGTAACCGCTATAAGAGTTAATTCAGACGAATACAGCCACTTTATTATTATATACAGCAAATATAATGAGTAAATCAAGACCCCCCATAGCAAAAAAACTAAATCATTAAGGCCTTTTGGTTTAACAGTATCAAGTGTGGTGATCCATGTGATCTCCCTTTGATGCAGCATCCTAACAAAGCTACCACCCCTTGCCCTAACATGGACCTTATCTACATCCTGAAATTGGAGTAGCTGTCAATTGCAGTCATGATAGTCTTTAAAATGCTTGGGGATGTTTTTTAATTTCAACAATTTTTCCGGTTCCACAATTTTAGCAGCATTTTTTATGTCTCTGATATGTTCCAAAATTCTTACTCTGAACTCTCGTGATGTCAGGCCTACATATATTAATTTTTATGGGCATATAGACCAATATATGATGCCAATGGAACAACAGTTAATGAATTGCATGATTTTGATCTTAAGTTCATTAGATGAGTCCGAGAAGTCAAAGGCTCTATCTACTTGGGGGCATGCACCATACAATCCGGAGGGGTAGCAACCCCATTTTTGGCTTTGTTGGCCTATAAATAGAGATTGGGAAGGGGAAAAAGGGATGTAGTGACTGCAAACTAACATGTCATTAAGTGTTGGAGCTCTTTTCGGTGTTGGCCAATACCTTCTAAAAATTTCCCTCCATTGAGCATGATATGGGGTAATTAGTCTTGCGTTTTAAAAAGGTGGTCTCTTGGGGTCATCTTTGCCTGGTCGTATCCTTGTTGAATGACATCGTTGTTATAATTTCTTGCCTTGAATCTATTTTTTAGTTCAGTGGCTTGGCTGTAGAATGATTCATCGGTAGAACAAATGCGTCAAGCTCTAAGAAAATGTCCCATTGGAATTGATTTAATTACCTGCGGAGAATGAGAGGATATAGCATTGAGAAGAGAGTTTACAGTAGTGTTTATCCTATATTTATCAATAGAAATAGATCCATCATTTTTTTTTATTTCAAGATTTACAAAGTCTTGGAAAACGGCTGGGGCATTACAGAGCCCAAAGGGCATCACAGATATTCATAGTGCCCATACCTGGTGTTAAAAGCCGTCTTCCATTCGTCCCCCTCACGGATGCGACTCAGGTTGTAAGCACCCCGCAGATCTAGTTTAGTAAACACCCTAGCTCCCCGAAGCCTATCAAAGAGCTCAGATATCAGGGGCAGAGGATACTTATTCTTAACGGTGATGGCGTTAAGACCCTTGTAATCAATGCATAATAATCTTTATAATAATAATAATCTTTATTTTTATATAGCGCTAACATATTCCGCAGCGCTTTACAGTCTGCACACATTACTATCACTGTCCCCATTGGGGCTCACAATCTAAATTCCTTATCAGTATGTCTTTGGAATGTGGGAGGAAACCGGAGTACCCGGAGGAAACCCACGGAGAGAACATACAAACTCTTTGCAGATGTTGTCCTTGGTGGGATTTGAACCCAGGACCCCAGCGCTGCAAGGCTGCAGTGCTAACCACTGCGCCACCGTGCTGCCCATGGACGTAGTTCCCCGTTATTCTTCTGCACGAAGAAGAACCCAGCCCCTGCAGGTGACACTGACTTCCTAATGAATCCTCTTGCCAGATTTTCCTGGATGTACTGTGACATTGCCTCCATCTCCGGGAGAGATAACGGATAAACTCGACCCCGGGAAGGCTCAGCACCAGGCAAGAGGTCATAGGGGCGGTGAGGCGGAAGGGTCTCCGCAGCTCTTTTGGAGAACACGTCCGCATAGGGCCAATATTGCTTGGGGAGAGAGGATAGATCTGCGGGTACCTCAGAAGTAGCAACCTGAACACATTCCGTCTGACATCTACCCCCACAAGATTCACCCCATCCCAAAATTCTGCCTGTGGACCACTCAATATGAGGAGAGTGGTACCATAGCCAAGGTATCCCCAACAGGACCTCATCAATTCCCTCAGGAATGATGAGCAGAGATACAGTGGGGCAAAAAAGTATTTAGTCAGTCAGCAATAGTGCAAGTTCCACCACTTAAAAAGATGAGAGGCGTCTGTAATTTACATCATAGGTAGACCTCAACTATGGGAGACAAACTGAGAAAAAAAATCCAGAAAATCACATTGTCTGTTTTTTTATCATTTTTTTTGCATATTATGGTGGAAAATAAGTATTTGGTCAGAAACAATCAAGATTTCTGGCTCTCACAGACCTGTAACTTCTTCTTTAAGAGTCTCCTCTTTCCTCCACTCATTACCTGTAGTAATGGCACCTGTTTAAACTTGTTATCAGTATAAAAAGACACCTGTGCACACCCTCAAACAGTCTGACTCCAAACTCCACTATGGTGAAGACCAAAGAGCTGTCAAAGGACACCAGAAACAAAATTGTAGCCCTGCACCAGGCTGGGAAGACTGAATCTGCAATAGCCAACCAGCTTGGAGTGAAGAAATCAACAGTGGGAGCAATAATTAGAAAATGGAAGACATACAAGACCACTGATAATCTCCCTCGATCTGGGGCTCCACGCAAAATCCCACCCCGTGGGGTCAGAATGATCACAAGAACAGTGAGCAAAAATCCCAGAACCACGCGGGGGGACCTAGTGAATGAACTGCAGAGAGCTGGGACCAATGTAACAAGGCCTACCATAAGTAACACACTACGCCACCATGGACTCAGATCCTGCAGTGCCAGACGTGTCCCACTGCTTAAGCCAGTACATGTCCGGGCCCGTCTGAAGTTTGCTAGAGAGCATTTGGATGATCCAGAGGAGTTTTGGGAGAATGTCCTATGGTCTGATGAAACCAAACTGGAACTGTTTGGTAGAAACACAACTTGTCGTGTTTGGAGGAAAAAGAATACTGAGTTGCATCCATCAAACACCATACCTACTGTAAAGCATGGTGGTGGAAACATCATGCTTTGGGGCTGTTTCTCTGCAAAGGGGCCAGGACGACTGATCCGGGTACATGAAAGAATGAATGGGGCCATGTATCGTGAGATTTTGAGTGCAAACCTCCTTCCATCAGCAAGGGCATTGAAGATGAAACATGGCTGGGTCTTTCAACATGACAATGATCCAAAGCACACCGCCAGGGCAACGAAGGAGTGGCTTCGTAAGCATTTCAAGGTCCTGGAGTGGCCTAGCCAGTCTCCAGATCTCAACCCTATAGAAAACCTTTGGAGGGAGTTGAAAGTCCGTGTTGCCAAGCGAAAAGCCAAAAACATCACTGCTCTAGAGGAGATCTGCATGGAGGAATGGGCCAACATACCAACAACAGTGTGTGGCAACCTTGTGAAGACTTACAGAAAACGTTTGACCTCTGTCATTGCCAACAAAGGATATATTACAAAGTATTGAGATGAAATTTTGTTTCTGACCAAATACTTATTTTCCACCATAATATGCAAATAAAATGTTAAAAAAACAGACAATGTGATTTTCTGGATTTTTTTTTCTCAGTTTGTCTCCCATAGTTGAGGTCTACCTATGATGTAAATTACAGACGCCTCTCATCTTTTTAAGTGGTGGAACTTGCACTATTGCTGACTGGCTAAATACTTTTTTGCCCCACTGTATAATTTCCTGATGAGATGGCGACATGGACAGAGAAAAAGGGATGGTCTGGTGTGTTATCTGTGAGGGCAGTATCGACCCATTTACCACTCGTACAGTTACTGGTTGAGCTAACATTACCAGGGGAATTGCGTGACGTTGGGTGAAGGCAGAAGACATAAAATTGCCCTCTGCCCCAGAATCCACGCAGAGCTCTACCGAGTAGGTAAATGAGCCTATAGTAATTGTCCCCGTGTCTAGTATACCTCCACCTACTACCACTAGACGCTGACGTTCCCTCGACCGCTGAGGACATCTGGTGGCAAGATGTCCTGACTGCTGGCAAACATAACGAACCTGGAGTGCATGAGCGGTCCGGGACTTAGATCTCGCTTGTGACCCTACCATAGCCTCATGTGACTCAGGGACCAGGACTGGAGATTCCAAAGGTTTGGCAAAGGTGGGAGCCAGCCGAAACCTCTGCCTACACTGGGCTCGCTCTAACCTCTGCTCGTGAAAACTGAGGTCTATACGAGTGGATACAGTTATTAACTCCTCCAGTGTGGCGGGAATCTCCCTAGTGGCCAGAGCGTCCTTCAGGTGGTCAGCCAGCCCCCTCCAAAATATCGGAATAAGGACTTTAACCGCCCACTCCAGCTCAGATGCTAGGGTGCGAAAGTGGACGGCAAAATGGCTGACCAAGGACGAGCCCTGAGTCAATGCCAAAAGCTGGAGCGCAGTATCATGGGTGACACAAGGTCCTAAAAAGACCTGTTTCAGAGTGCTCAGGAACAACGGAGCACTCTGCACCACATGATTGCCATGCTCCCACAGCGGCGTAGCCCATTCCAACGCCCTGTCCGACAGGAGAGACACAATAAATCCCACCTTAGCCCGCTCTGTGGGGAAACGTGCGTCCAGAAGCTTGAGATGTATAGAGCACTGGCTCACGAAACCCCTACAAGATTTACTATCACCAGAAAATTTTTCTGGCAGCGGGAGGCGAGATGGAGTCGGAACAGGGGTGGCAGTGGACATGGTTGCTGCAGCCACGCTAGCAGCCTGAACAGCAACTGCGGTTACATCCACAGCTGAAGTTGTGCGCTCAAGAGCCACCAACCTACCCTCCAGCTGCTGGATGTACCGCATGGATTGCTGTGTGTCCGCCATGACCAGCCAGACCCTGGCGCTAGTATACTGTTAGGGTTGGCGGAACGCACCGAATATATATTTATTAGAAAAAGTTGGTGCGTTCGCAACCCGGGATCCACCATGCAGGAAAGCACCTGCTGCTAGATATGGCGGTACAATAAAGTAGTATAAACAGACTCTGTTACTTCACAGAGTCTGTTAGCAAAGATAACGCTGTGCCCTGTTTGGCTCACAGAGGAACACAGCTACTTAGTAGAGCAGATGGTGGTCATGCAGTCTAATGCAAACATGAAACTCCTCGCC
Organism: Ranitomeya imitator; assembly: GCF_032444005.1. Lineage (NCBI taxonomy): Eukaryota > Metazoa > Chordata > Amphibia > Anura > Dendrobatidae > Ranitomeya > Ranitomeya imitator. The sequence continues at coordinate 395,611,233 of NC_091283.1, forward strand.
AGAGGTGCCAGCATTCTAGGGACTTATTTCAGCCGGGTCCCTGAATACACACACACGAAACTCCTCGCCGGAGGTGCCAGCATTCTAGGGGCTTATTTCAGCCGGGTCCCTGAATACACTCACACGAAACTCCTCGCCGGAGGTGCCAGCATTCTAGGGGCTTATTTCAGCCGGGTCCCTGAATACACACATACGAAACTCCTCGCCGGAGGTGCCAGCATTCTAGGGGCTTATTTCAGCCGGGTCCCTGACTGCATACAAACATGACCACACTGGCGCTGAGCTCATACATAAATTGTTACTAGCTCATGGCCGTGCGGTCATGCGCACCTCTTATAGCTGCAGCAAGTATAGGACCTTTCTAGAAGGACCAATGAGAGGCTGCCACAGACGTTGAACACCTTCAGGACCCTCCTAGAGGATCAATAGGATTTGCTGCAGCACCTGAGCATGTGACCCTTGATCTCCAATGAGGGATCTTACCCTGGGCATGCTCAGAAGGGGAAAAGTAGGACTTAGTCCCAAAGACGTCTGCTCGCTGCTGACCAGTACTGGCTACAATGGCAGAAGCTGGAAGGACAGCAGTAACCCTTCGCACAGTGTCAGACTGAGCATGACGCTGGGACCGACGCCTCCACTGAGCAGGCTCCACTGTGGCAGGAGAAGAATGGGAGACTGCAGCGGAGATGGTTCGAGATTCCCCCTGTGCAGAGGCAGGAACTCGACCCATAACATGCATTAAGCATTGAGATGGGACCGTAACTGCTGCACAGAGAGCCATCTCTCCCCTCCATAGGGATAATGGTAATATATGCTTCTAGAGACTGTAGAGGGGGGACTGTACCTAGCAGAAATGAATTAAACACCTCTACTAGACGGGGTAACAAAACATCTGCAAATTTTTTTATAGTACATAATTGGGAAGCCGTCTGGGCCTGGAGTCTTTCCATTCGGGATTGCAGTCAACGTATCTTTCACTTCCTGAGCCATGACTTTCTTCAGGAGTATAGCCTGACCCAAGGGGGAAATCTCAGGCAAAGAAAGTGAAGCAAGGAAGTTATGGATATGAAGAGTAGCCGTGGTATGGTCTTTCATGGAGTCGGGTGAGTCCAAATTATACAAGAAGTGGTAATAGTGTCGAAAGGCTTCAGCTATGTCCTTTGACCTACCCACCCTAACGCCGCTGTCTGTCCGGATCTGCCAAATAAAGTGTTTCTCTTTTTGTTTCTTTAACAATTTGGAGGTAAGTTTACTTCCCATGTTGCCATGCATATAATTTTTTGTTTACAGAGGGCAAATATTTTAGCAAAGTTTAAGTTAAAGGGAATCTGTCGCCTCAATTTTCGCCTATAAGCTAAGGTCACCGCCATCAGGGGCTTATCTACAGCTTTCTATAAAACTAGTTAACCCCTTAAGTGAACACCGTAAAAAACAAACAAACAAAAAACGAGGCAAAAAACAATGCTTTATCATCATACCGGTGAACAAAAAGTGGAATAACACGCGATCAAAAAGACAGATATAAATAAACATGGTACCGCTGAAAATGTCATCTTGTCCCACAAAAAACGAGCCACCACACAGCGTCATCAGTGAAAAAATAAAAAAGTTATAGCCCTCAGATTAATGCGATGCAAAAATAATTCTTTTTTATATAAATATTATTATATAAAAGCGCCAAAATATAAACAAAGATATATGAGGTATAGCTGTAATTGTACTAATCCGATGAATAAAACAGCTTTATCACTTTTACCACACGTGGAACAATATAAACGCCCCACCCAAAAGAAATTCATGAATTGTTGGTTTTTGTTCATTCTGCCTTCCAAAAATGGTAATAAAAAGGGATAAAAAAAGGACATGTGCCCCAAAATGGTACCAATAAAAACGTCAACCCATCCTGCAAAAAATAAGACCTCACATGACTCTGTGGACCAAAATATGAAAAAATTATAGCTCTCAAAATGTGGTGATGCAAAAATTTTTTGCAATAAAAAGCGTCATTTAGTGTGTGACAGCTGCCAAACATAAAAACCTGCTATAAATAGTAAATCAAACCCCCCTTTATCACCCCCTTAGCTAGGGAAAAATAATAAAATAAAAAAATGTATTTATTTCCATTTTCCGGTTAGGGTTAGGGTTAGGGCTAGGGTTGAGCGACTTTTACTTTTATAGGATTGGGTCGGGTTTCACGAAACCCGACTTTCTCAAAAGTTGGGTCGAGTGAAATTGGCCGATCCTATAGAAAAGTTGGGGTCGGGGTCGGCCGAAACACGAAACCCAATGCAGTGCAATGGGATACTATGGTTCCCAGGGTCTGAAAGAGAGGAAACTCTCCTTCAGGCCCTGGGATCCATATTTAAGTGTAAAATAAAGAATTAAAATAAAAAATATTGCTATACTTACCCTCTGACGCGCCCTGGTACTAACCGGCAGCCTTCCTTCCTTAGAATCAGCGCGTGAAAGACCTTAGATGACGTCGCGGCTTGTGATTGGTCGCGCGACCGCCCATGTGACCGCTCATTCCTATTAGGCATATACTCACCCTCGGACGCGCCCTGCTTCTTTCCGGCAGCCTTCCTTCCTAAGAATCAGCGCTTGAAGGACCTTCGGTGACGTCGCGGCTTGTGATCGGACGCGCGACCAATCACAAGCCGCGACGTCATCTAAGGTGTTTCACGCGGTGATTCTAAGGAAGGAAGGCTGCCGATTAGTACCAGGGCGCGTCAGAGGGTAAGTATAGCAATATTTTTTATTTTAATTCTTTATTTTACACTTAAATATGGATTCCGATACCAATTTCCGATATTGCAAACATATCGGAACTCGGTATCGGAATTCCGATACCAGATTCAGAAGATCGCCGACCTCATGGCCGACCCCACACAGGGGTCGGGTCGGGTTTCATGAAACCCGACTTTGCCAAAAGTCGGCGACTTCTGAAAATGGCCGACCCGTTTCGCTCAACCCTAGTTAGGGCTAATGTTAGGGTTGGGGCAAAAGTTAGGGTTAGGGTTTGGGCTAAAGTTAGGGGTAGGGTTTGGGGCTAAAGTTAGGGTTAGGGCTGGGGCTAAAGTTAGGGTTAGGGTTGGGGCTAGAGTTGGTGTTACGCCCACAGGGTGTGACAAGGTAAAGTGGACTCACTAGACCACTGATGGTGCAGTGGCGGTTGTATACCCGATACTCAAAAGACAGGAGAGTAGATCTCATAAACCAAAAGATATTTATTAACAAAAAGGAAACAGGTGTCAGAGGGAAAGAACCTCTGGATCACAGCACTGTACCACGTAGTGGAGCACCGGGCAAGGTGTACCCCTATACAGGGATTTCCCCGTCACAACACCAGGTGGCCTGAATGCTACGAATCCAGGACCAGAGGACGACCCATACTGACAAACTAGCAACACAGTAGAATACTTGGGCCAGCTGGTGGGAACAATCCCAGAAGCTCCATGAAATCCAGCAAGGTAGTTTCCACTGGTAGCAGGGTCTGGAGGATTCTGTGAGGAGAGGCAAGACAACCTGGAGTGAGAACCGGAGAGACCAGAGAAGTCCAGAATGGGATTTACCAGAAGAGGACTCTGTGAAAATAGAGACATAAGTAAAGTGCAGAGCACAGCAGAGCGTGGCCTGAAGCTGTGGCAACAATCCAAAGAATGAACACATAGCCCAGGCACCTCCCTAAAGGGGAGGGTGCTTTTTATGCACAGAGCATCATAACACAGACGACCCTAATAGCGAACAGGTGTCCTGCTGTTTCAAGTATGTGCAGGAAGCGGGGCGCGGCTCCTAAGAGCATTTCCAGGAGACCTGCCAAGAGGATGCAGGTTCTTAGCAGAGAAAGAAGCCGCAGATCGTCTGGAGCCACGGACAGGGTGAGTAAGGCTGTGTGATAGGCGCCGGTCTCCCTGCACAGCAGAGACCGAACCTGCGGCTGAGGGCCTGACAGTACCCCCCCCCCCCTTACGCCCCCCCTTCTTCAAACCTGTCAGGAACCTTCTAAGAAGAACTGGGGCATTAATGTTCTCCACAGGCTCCCAGGATCTCTCCTCAGGACCGTATCCCTTCCAGTCAACCAGAAAGAGGGACCTGCCCCCTCTTTTCTTCATGGCCAGGATGTCCTTCACTTCATAAACGTCCTCGGAACCGACAGGAGAAGGAAAATTACCAGGATCCTGGGTGAAGCGGCTGAGGACAACTGGTTTCAGCAGGGATACATGGAAGGAGTTATGGATCCGTAAGGAGGCAGGCAATTTCAAACGATAGCACACATCGTTGATTCGGTGGAGTACTTCAAAAGGACCGATGAAACGAGGAGCCAGCTTATAAGAAGGGACTTTAAGTCGGATGTGCCTGGAAGACAGCCATACCTTATCTCCGGGATGGAAAGGTGGAGGATCCAGACGTCTCTTATCCGCATGTTCCTTGGTTCGAACAGATGCCTGCTCCAGTGAGGTCCTTGTCTCAGTCCAGACTTTTGTGAAGTCCTTGGCCAGGGACTCAGCTGCTGGATTGCTGGAAGCAAGAGGCAGTGGAGTCGGGATCTTAGGATGCTGTCCATAAACAATAAAAAATGGGGAGTTAGAGGAGGACTCACCGACATGATTATTGTAGGAAAACTCAGCCCATGGCAGCAGGTCGGCCCAGTCGCTGTGGTGACCATTCACGAAGTGTCGCAGATAGTTGGTGAGGACTTGATTCACTCTCTCCGCTTGGCCATTAGATTGTAGGTGATAGGCCGAGGAGAAGTCCAGAGTGACATCCAACAGTTTACAGAGGGACCGCCAGAATCGGGAAATGAATTGGACTCCTCTGTCGGAAACAATGTGGAGTGGAAGTCCGTGAAGCCGAAGGACATGCTGAATGAAGAGCTTTGCGAGTTTAGGAGCGGAAGGAAGACCAGACAGTGGAGTGAAATGTCCCATCTTAGAGAACCGGTCTACAACAACCCAGATTACTGTACAACCAGATGATGCTGGAAGGTCTGTGATGAAATCCATGGCAATGTGTTGCCAGGGAGCATACGGAATCGGGAGAGGGAGGAGGTGACCGGCTGGCAGTTTCTTGGGTGTTTTATTACGAGCACAGGAGGAACAGGCTGCAACAAAGTTCAGAACATCTTGGCGCAAAGTGGAGCACCAGTAGTGTCGAGAAATTAGTTGTAACGTCTTCTTTTGACCAGCGTGTCCGGCAAGCTTAGAAGAATCACCCCAGAGTAAAACTCGCTTCTTGTCTCTTTCAGTTACTAGGGTCTTACCGGGAGGGAGTTGCGACAGCCTGACTGGAGCCACCGTGATCATCTTGGACGGTTCAATGATATGCTGAAGCTCCTCTTCAAGGTCGTCAGACAAAAAGGACCTGGAAAGCGCATCAGCTTTGATATTCTTCTCTGCAGGATGTAAATGGAGAGAGAAATTGAACCGAGCAAAGAACAATGACCAACGAGCCTGGCGAGGATTGAGTCTTTGACCAGACTGAAGATAGGACAGATTCTTATGATCAGTGTAAATGATGACTGGATGAACTGCGCCTTCAAGCAGATATCGCCATTCCTCTAAGGCTAGTTTAATTGCTAGTAACTCTCTATCACCAATTGAGTAGTTACGTTCACAGGGTGTAAATGCCTTGGAGAAGAAACCACAGGTCACCATCTTACCAGTAGGCAGTTTTTGTGTGAGGACTGCTCCGGATCCGGATGACGAAGCGTCCACTTCAAGGAAAAACTGTTTGTTGATCATAGGCCGATGAAGAGCTGGTGCGGTTGAGAAGGCTTGTTTGAGGGAGGCGAAAGCTGATTCGGCCTCAGGAGTCCAAGAGGATGCAGGTTCTTAGCAGAGAAAGAAGCCGTAGATCGTCTGGAGCCACGGACAGGGTGAGTAAGGCTGTGTGATAGGCGCCGGTCTCTCTGCACAGCAGAGACCGAACCTGCGGCTGAGGGCCTGACAGTACCCCCCCCCCTTACGCCCCCCCTTCTTCAAACCTGTCAGGAACCTTCTAAGAAGAACTGGGGCATTAATGTTCTCCACAAGCTCCCAGGATCTCTCCTCAGGACCGTATCCCTTCCAGTCAACCAGAAAGAGGGACCTGCCCCCTCTTTTCTTCATGGCCAGGATGTCCTTCACTTCATAAACGTCCTCGGAACCAACAGGAGAAGGAAAATTACCAGGATCCTGGGTGAAGCGGCTGAGGACAACTGGTTTCAGCAGGGATACATGGAAGGAGTTATGGATCCGTAAGGAGGCAGGCAATTTCAAACGATAGCACACATCGTTGATTCGGTGGAGTACTTCAAAAGGGCCGGATGAAACGAGGAGCCAGCTTATAAGAAGGGACTTTAAGTCGGATGTGCCTGGAAGACAGCCATACCTTATCTCCGGGATGGAAAGGTGGAGGATCCAGACGTCTCTTATCCGCATGTTCCTTGGTTCGAACAGATGCCTGCTCCAGTGAGGTCCTTGTCTCAGTCCAGACTTTTGTGAAGTCCTTGGCCAGGGACTCAGCTGTTGGATTGCTGGAAGCAAGAGGCAGTGGAGTCGGGATCTTAGGATGCTGTCCATAAACAATAAAAAATGGGGAGTTAGAGGAGGACTCACCGACATGATTATTGTAGGAAAACTCAGCCCATGGCAGCAGGTCGGCCCAGTCGCTGTGGTGACCATTCACGAAGTGTCACAGATAGTTGGTGAGGACTTGATTCACTCTCTCCGCTTGGCCATTAGATTGTGGGTGATAGGCCGAGGAGAAGTCCAGAGTGACATCCAACAGTTTACAGAGGGACCGCCAGAATCGGGAAATGAATTGGACTCCTCTGTCGGAAACAATGTGGAGTGGAAGTCCGTGAAGCTGAAGGACATGCTGAATGAAGAGCTTTGCGAGTTTAGGAGCGGAAGGAAGACCAGACAGTGGAGTGAAATGTCCCATCTTGGAGAACCGGTCTACAACAACCCAGATTACTGTACAACCAGATGATGCTGGCAGGTCTGTGATGAAATCCATGGCAATGTGTTGCCAGGGAGCATACGGAATCGGGAGAGGGAGGAGGTGACCGGCTGGCAGTTTCTTGGGTGTTTTATTACGAGCACAGGAGGAACAGGCTGCAACAAAGTTCAGAACATCTTGGCGCAAAGTGGACCACCAGTAGTGTCGAGAAATTAGTTGTAACGTCTTCTTTTGACCAGCGTGTCCAGCAAGCTTAGAAGAATCACCCCAGAGTAAAACTCGCTTCTTGTCTCTTTCAGTTACTAGGGTCTTACCGGGAGGGAGTTGCGACAGCCTGACTGGAGCCACCGTGATCATCTTGGACGGTTCAATGATATGCTGAAGCTCCTCTTCAAGGTCGTCAGACAAAAAGGACCTGGAAAGCGCATCGGCTTTGATATTCTTCTCTGCAGGATGTAAATGGAGAGAGAAATTGAACCGAGCAAAGAACAATGACCAACGAGCCTGGCGAGGATTGAGTCTTTGACCAGACTGAAGATAGGACAGATTCTTATGATCAGTGTAAATGATGACTGGATGAACTGCGCCTTCAAGCAGATATCGCCATTCCTCTAAGGCTAGTTTAATTGCTAGTAACTCTCTATCACCAATTGAGTAGTTACGTTCACAGGGTGTAAATGCCTTGGAGAAGAAACCACAGGTCACCATCTTACCAGTAGGCAGTTTTTGTGTGAGGACTGCGCCGGATCCGGATGACGAAGCGTCCACTTCAAGGAAAAACTGTTTGTTGATCATAGGCCGATGAAGAGCTGGTGCGGTTGAGAAGGCTTGTTTGAGGGAGGCGAAAGCTGATTCGGCCTCAGGAGTCCAATACTTGGTGAAAATCCTGGAACCTGGAAGCCGATCAAAGAGCTCAGGAATTAAGGGAAGTGGGTATCTGTTCTTTACCGTTATTAGGTTGAGACCACGGTAGTCGATGCATGGGCGAAGAGACCCATCTTTCTTCTTGACGAAGAAGAACCCAGCTCCAGCTGGGGAGGAGGACTTCTGGATAAACCCTCGAGCCAAATTCTCCTTGATGTAATCGGACATGGCTTGAGTCTCAGTAGGAGAAAGAGGGTAGATCCTACCTCGAGGCGGAGTAGATCCAGGGATAAGATCGATGGGGCAATCGTAAGGCCTGTGCGGTGGAAGTGTCTCGGCTTCCCTCTTGTTGAATACATCTGCGAAGGACCAGTAGGCAGACGGTAACCCAGGTAAAGCTGCCGGAGGCCGTGGGGTAGAACCAGGCCGTACTGGTATGAGGCAGTGTTCGTGACAAGACTGACCCCATCGAAGGACATCTCCAGACCGCCAATCCAGAACAGGTTCGTAGAGGCGCAGCCACGGAAGACCTAGAAGGAATGGTGGAGAAAGATTCGGTAACACATAGAAGGTAATCTTTTCCCTGTGTAGTGCTCCGATTTGAAGCTCCACCTCTTCGGTGATACCGATAATGGCATCTTTTAGGGGTCTACCATCTACGGAGATGATGCGCCAGGACCGCTGCAGTGGAACAATTGGAATCCCGAACTGCCTGGCCACAGCTTGCTGGATGAAATTTCCACCAGATCCAGAGTCCAGATAGGCCGTCTCGGAGAACCGCACCTTCCCGAAGATTACCTGTATGGATATGGTTAGCGGGAGAGAAGAGTCATTCTCACCTAGGGAGGTCTCCCTTACCTGTCCTAGGCGGAAAAGTTCTTCTGACCTCTCAGTTCCACTGCATTGACCGGAAGTGGAGCGTCCACCATAACGATATGGATTCCTAGTGGGAATCTCCTCCTGCTGATTCCTCTTCACCCTCACGCGGTCAAGCTCCATGGGCACATCCTTAAAGACCGGAGCAGGACACGGAAACCGAGGTTTCGGCGAAGAAGACGCTGGATGAGGAAATTGCTTCTCGAGAAGCCTCTCTCTGGAGCGCTGCTGAAGACGCATGTCAATCCGAATGGCGAGGGATATGAGATCATCCAGGGTCTCGGGTAGGTCCCTGCCTGCCAATTCGTCCTTGACTCTTCCAGACAACCCTCGCCGGAAGACTCCGACCAGGGGCTCATTGGTCCACTGGAGCTCCGAAGCCAAGGTACGGAAACGGATGGCATACTGACCGACAGAGAGAGAGCCCTGTTGCAAATCAAAGAGAGACTCCATGGCAGATGTGACACGACCAGGCTCATCAAATATCTTGCGGAACGTGTCCAAGAATACCTGCAGATCAGACACGATGGGATCATTCCGCTCCATTAGGGGGTTGAACCAAGCTAAAGCCTCTCCCTCCAGATGAGAGGCAAGGAAAGCCACCTTGGCCATGTCTGTCTGAAAATGCTGAGGCAAAAAATGAAAATGCAGCAAGCATAGGTTAAGAAATCCTCTGCACAACTTGGGGTCACCATAGTAACGAGGAGGGTTGCAGAGACGAGGAGGACAGTGTCTCATGGTGGGCTCAAGCGTAGGATGCTGTACCTTAGTTAACCGGTCATCCACAGAGGTCATGTAGTCCAACAAGCGGGCCTGCGTCTCATGTTGGCGATTGAATTCCAGACGGAGCTCTGCTAGCTGGGTCACGTTGGTGGACTCTGTAGCCTGTAGTGTAGATAAGCGGGTATCCAGAGTTTGCATGAAGGAAACTAGCTGATCCTGGCTTTGACAAAGCGCAGCTAGCTCTCTCTGGACTGAGAATCGGGTATCAGCGGAGTCCATGGCCTGGGCTAACTGTTACGCCCACAGGGTGTGACAAGGTAAAGTGGACTCACTAGACCACTGATGGTGCAGTGGCGGCTGTATACCCGATACTCAAAAGACAGGAGAGTAGATCTCATAAACCGAAACCAAGATATTTATTAACAAAAAGGAAACAGGTGTCAGAGGGAAAGAACCTCTGGATCACAGCACTGTACCACGTAGTGGAGCACCGGGCAAGGTGTACCCCTATACAGGGATTCCCCCGTCACAACACCAGGTGGCCTGAATGCTACGAATCCAGGACCAGAGGACGACCCATACTGACAAACTAGCAACACAGTAGAATACTTGGGCCAGCTGGTGGGAACAATCCCAGAAGCTCCATGAAATCCAGCAAGGTAGTTTCCACTGGTAGCAGGGTCTGGAGGATTCCGTGAGGAGAGGCAAGACAACCTGGAGTGAGAACCGGAGAGACCAGAGAAGTCCAGAATGGGATTCACCAGAAGAGGACTCTGTGAAAATAGAGACATAAGTAAAGTGCAGAGCACAGCAGAGCGTGGCCTGAAGCTGCGGCAACAATCCAAAGAATGAACACATAGCCCAGGCACCTCCCTAAAGGGGAGGGTGCTTTTTATGCACAGAGCATCATAACACAGACGACCCTAATAGCGAACAGGTGTCCTGCTGTTTCAAGTATGTGCAGGAAGCGGGGCGCGGCTCCTAAGAGCATTTCCAGGAGACCTGCCAAGAGGATGCAGGTTCTTAGCAGAGAAAGAAGCCGCAGATCGTCTGGAGCCACGGACAGGGTGAGTAAGGCTGTGATAGGCGCCGGTCTCCCTGCACAGCGGAGACCGAACCTGCGGCTGAGGGCATGACAGTTGGGGTTAGGGTTTGGATTATGTTTACGGTTGGGGTTAGGGTTGGGATTAGGGTTAAGGTTGTGATAGCATTAGGGGTGTGGTTAAGGTTATGGTTAGGGTTGGGATTATGGTCAGGGGTGTGTTGGGGTTATGGGTGTGGTTAGGGCTGGGATTAGGGTTAGGGGCGTGTTTGGGTTAGGGGTGTGGTTAGGGTTATGATTGGGATTAGGGTTCGGGGTGTGTTTGGGTTAGGGTTGGAGTTAGAATCGGGGGGGTTTCCACTGTTTAGGCACATCAGGGACTCTCCAAACGCGACATCGTGTCTCATCTCAATTCCAGCCAACATGACGCCCGCAGACCATTCCATCAAAGTCTGCATTCCAAAACGCCACTACTTCCCTTCTGAGTACTGACGTGTGCCCAAACAGTAGTTTTCTCCCACATATGGGGTGTCAGCGTACTCAGGACAAATTGCGCAACAACTTTTATGGTCCTGTTACCCTTGGGAAAATAGAAAACTGGGGGCTAAAAAATCATTTTTGTGGAAAAAAAATATTTTTTTATTTTCACGGCTCTGCGTTATAAAATTTAGTGAAACACTTGGGGGTTCTAAGTTCTCACAACACATCTAGATAAGTTCCTTGGGGGTCTAAATTCCAATATGGGGTCACTTGTGGGGGGTTTCTACTGTTTAGGTACATCAGGGGCTCTGCAAATGCAACGTGACGCCCGCAGACCATTCCATCAAAGTCTGCATTCCAAAACGGCGCTCCTTCCCTTCCGAGCACTGCCATGCACCCAAATAGTGGTTCCTCCCCACATATGGGATATCAGTGTACTCAGGATAAATTGCACAACAACGTTTAGGGTCCAATTTCTCCTGTTACCTTTGGGGAAAAAATTGGGGGCAAAAAGATCATTTTTGTGGAACAAATATGATTTTTTATTTTTAAGACTCTCCATTATAAACTTTTGTGAAGCACTTGGGGGTTCAAAGTGCTCACCACTAGTGATGAGCTAGTATACTCGTTGCTCGGGTGACCTCCGAGTATTTGTTATTGCTCAGAGATATAGTTTTCATCGCCTCAGTTGCATGATTTACGGCTTCCAGATACGCTGAATACATATGGGAATTCCCTAACAAACAGGCATTCCTCACATGTATTCAGCGTATCTGGAAGCTGAAAATCACGCAACTGAGGTAATTAAAACTATACCTCCGAGCAATAACAAATACTCGGAGGTCACTCGAGCATGCTCTGGAAAACCCGAGCAACTAGTACACTCGCTCTTTACTACTCACCACACATCTAGATAAGTTCTTTAGGGGGTCTACTTTCTAAAATGGTGTCACTTGTGGGGGGTTTCCACTGTTTAGGCACATCAGGGGCTCTCCAAACGCGATATGGTGTTCGATCTCAATTCCAGCCAATTTTGCATTGAAAAGGCAAACGGCGCTCCTTCCATTCCGAGCTCTGCCATGCGCCCAAACAGTGGTTTACCCCCACATATGGGGTATCGGTGTACTCAGGAAAAATTGTACAACAACATTTGGGGTCCAATTTCTCCTGTTACCCTTGAGAAAATAAAACAAATTGGAGCTGAAGTAAATTTTTTGTGAAAAAAAGTTAAACGTTCATTTTTTTTTAAACATTCCAAAAATTGCTGTGAAGCATCTGAAGGGTTAATACACTTCTTGAACATGGTTTTGAGCACATTGAGGAGTGCAGTTTTTAGAATGGTGTCACTTTTGGGTATTTTCTATTATATAGACCCCTCTATTTTGTGTGACACATGTCTGCGATTTAAGGGCATGAAAATTCAAATTTGGAAAATAGCTAAATTTTCGTGAAATTTCCGTTTTTTTCACAAATAAACGCAAGTTATATCAAATAAGTTTTACCACTAACATGAAGTAAAATATGTAATGAGAAAAGTATGTCAGAATCACTGGGATTTATGGAAGCATTCCAGAGTTATTACCTCATGAAAGGACAGTGGCCAGAATTGTAAAAATTGGCCTAGCCATTAACATGCAAACCACCCTTGGGTGTTAAGGGGTTAAGGTACCTTCACACATAACGATATCGTTAACGATATCGTTGCTTTTTGTGACGTAGCAACGATATCGTTAAGGAAATCGTTCTGTGTGACAGCGACCAACGATCAGGCCCCTGCTGGGAGATCGTTGGTTGCTGAGGAAAGTCCAGAACTTTATTTCGTCGCTGGACTCCCTGCAGACATCGCTGGATCGGCGTGTGTGACACCGATCCAGCGATGTCTTCACTGGTAACCAGGGTAAACATCGGGTTACTAAGCGCAGGGCCGCGCTTAGTAACCCGATGTTTACCCTGGTTAACAGCGTAAAAGTAAAAAAAACAAACACTACATACTTACCTACCGCTGTCTGTCCCCGGCGCTCAGCTTCTCTGCACTCCTCCTGCACTGGCTGTGAGCGTCGGTCAGCCGGAAAGCAGAGCGGTGACGTCACCGCTCTGCTTTCCGGCCGCTGTGCTCACAGTCAGTGCAGGAGGAGTGCAGAGAAGCTGAGCGCCGGGGACAGACAGCGGTAGGTAAGTATGTAGTGTTTGTTTTTTTTACTTTTACGCTGGTAACCAGGGTAAACATCGGTGTTCTGTCTTCCTCCATGTAGGATGCTGTGTGGATTCCAACATACGGCTAAACCTTCATCCACATCCCAGTAAACAGACTGTGTTGATGCTTAAGTCTTATTTATTAGGGTGATGATAACCAAAACTATAACGTTGAACAACAATGGTGGACAGTATTCATAGTAGATGATCGAATAGTGAATGATGTTGATGTACAAAGTGGATGTTCAGTGAATAATCATAGTGGATGACTGATCATAGTGAATGACTGGTGAAAAACTGTAAAGAATAACAGCATTTCAGTATATGCACATACAGGGTGCAATCACATAAATAACTGGGACATAACAGCAAGAATTATACAGAGTGCATTACACAGTAATTCTTACAGCACTGCCCTATTCTATACAAGAATGCATCTATCTAAATGCAGAGTACACATTAACCTAACTGCAAGCTGCAAAGCACATCTGCCTAACTATATCTGACTATAGGAGCTGCATAAGGCTTAAATACTAACACAAACATAAGATGCATTAAACCTTTATAAACGTACCGAGATCCGTTAGGACAGGGGTAAGAAAGTAAGCGAGACAGGAGCACGTGTGCCTCTCTGCAGATCTGAGGAAAAATGGCTACTGAAGCTTGTCTTCACAAGAAGAATGTGGGCGGAACTAACCCATAAGACATTGCTCTTAGGAGGGAAAGGTTGGTAAACAACATGAAAAGTAGGCAACTGATGACCTCCAGTGGCCACAACTTGAATAACATGATAATTAACTCTCTGCACATTAAGATGGGCAGAACAATCGGGTTACTAAGCGCGGCCCTGCGCTTAGTAACCCGATGTTTACCCTGGTTACCCGGGGACCTCGGAATCGTTGGTCGCTGGAGAGCTGTCTGTGTGACAGCTCTCCAGCGACCAAACAGCGACGCTGCAGCGATCGACATCGTTGTCGGTATCGCTGCAGCGTCGCTGAGTGTGAAGGTACCTTTAAACACGCCTGGACTCCAATGAAGGAGTAGAATCATCTCAAGGAGGATCACAAGGAAATGGACAGCATGTGACTTATATATGAGTGTCCGAGCAAAGGGTCTGAATACTTATGACCATGTGATATTTCAGTTTTTCTTTTTTAATAAATTTGCAAAAATGTCTACATTTCTGTTTTTTTCAGTCAAGATGGGGTGCAGAGTGTACATTAATGAGAAAAAATGAACTTTTTTGAATTTACCAAATGGCTGCAATGAAAGAAAGAGTGAAAAATTTAAAGGGGTCTGAATACTTTCTGTACCCACTATACAGTTAGGGCCAGAAATATTTGGACAGTGACACAATTTTCGCGAGTTGGGCTCTGCATGCCACCACATTGGATTTGAAATGAAACCTCTACAACAGAATTCAAGTGCAGATTGTAACGTTTAATTTGAAGGGTTGAACAAAAATATCTGATAGAAAATGTAGGAATTGTACACATTTCTTTACAAACACTCCACATTTTAGGAGGTCAAAAGTAATTGGACAAATAAACATAACCCAAACAAAATATTTTTATTTTCAATATTTTGTTGCAAATCCTTTGTAGGCAATCACTGCCTTAAGTCTGGAACCCATGGACATCACCAAACGCTGGGTTTCCTCCTTCTTAATGCTTTGCCAGGCCTTTACAGCCGCAGCCTTCAGGTCTTGCTTGTTTGTGGGTCTTTGCGTCTTAAGTCTGGATTTGAGCAAGTGAAATGCATGCTCAATTGGGTTTAGATCTGGAGATTGACTTGTCCATTGCAGAATGTTCCACTTTTTGGCACTCATGAACTCCTGGGTAGCTTTGGCTGTATGCTTGGGGTCATTGTCCATCTGTACTATGAAGCGCCGTCCAATCAACTTTGCAGCATTTGGCTGAATCTGGGCTGAAAGTATATCCCGGTACACTTCAGAATTCATCCGGCTACTCTTGTCTGCTCTTATGTCATCAATAAACACAAGTGACCCAGTGCCATTGAAAGCCATGCATGCCCATGCCATCACGTTGCCTCCACCATGTTTTACAGAGGATGTGGTGTGCCTTGGATCATGTGCCGTTCCCTTTCTTCTCCAAACTTTTTTCTTCCCATCATTCTGGTACAGGTTGATCTTTGTCTCATCTGTCCATAGAATACTTTTCCAGAACTGAGCTGGCTTCTTGAGGTGTTTTTCTGCAAATTTAACTCTGGCCTGTCTATTTTTGGTATTGATGAATGGTTTGCATCTAGATGTGAACCCTTTGTATTTACTGTCATGGAGTTTTCTCTTTACTGTTGACTTAGAGACAGATACACCTACTTCACTGAGAGTGTTCTGGACTTCAGTTGATGTTGTGAACGGGTTCTTCTTCACCAAATTAAGTATGCGGCGATCATCCACCACTGTTGTCATCCGTGGACGCCCAGGCCTTTTTGAGTTTCCAAGCTCACCAGTCAATTCCTTTTTTCTCAGAATGTACCCAACTGTTGATTTTGCTACTCCAAGCATGTCTGCTATCTCTCTGATGGATTTTTTCTTTTTTTTCAGCCTCAGGATGTTCTGCTTCACCTCAATTGAGAGTTCCTTTGACCGCATGTTGTCTGCTCACAGCAACAGCTTCCAAATGCAAAACCACACACCTGGAATCCACCCCTGACCTTTTAACTACTTCATTGATTACAGGTTATCGAGGGAGACGCCTTCAGAGTTAATTGCAGCCCTTAGAGTCCATTGTCCAATTACTTTTGGTCC
Organism: Ranitomeya imitator; assembly: GCF_032444005.1. Lineage (NCBI taxonomy): Eukaryota > Metazoa > Chordata > Amphibia > Anura > Dendrobatidae > Ranitomeya > Ranitomeya imitator. Next base: position 395,627,123 of record NC_091283.1, read on the forward strand.
CTTGAAAAAGAGGACGCTATGCATTAAAGAGCTATGATTCCTAAACCCTTTCTCCGATTTGGATGTGGAAACTATCATATTGCAGCTGGGAGTGTGCACTTTCAGCCCATATTACATATATAATTTTATTTCTGAACATGTTTTTGTAAACAGCTAAAATAACAAAACTTGTGTCACTGTCCAAATATTTCTGGCCCTAACTGTATCTATTGTTTTTTATTGATAAAGTAAACAAGTCATTATCTGCTCTATTTTACATATATTTTTACTGCAATTTGTAAATATTGACATTAAATATGATTGTTTATCTTCCTGTAATGTTTTATTAGGGATGAGCAAGCACTAACATGCTTGGATGCTCATTTCTCAAATCATGCAATTCCTAATACTCAAATGCTCATTTCGAGTAATGAGTATAATAGGAGTCAATGGGAAATCTGAGCATTTTTTCTGGCAAACTTTACAAAGAGGTTTGGGGGGCAGTGAAAATCTTGAAATGGATGTAAAAAGTGCTAAATGGAAGTAGAACAGCATGGGGTAAACCCCTGAAGCATCTCTGACTCCCAGATCACTGCTGAAAACAATGGTTTCACACTTTTACTCCACTTTAAGGACTGACAATAAAACATTCAAAATCAACAAGAAATTTGAAGGAAATTTTACAGGAATTTTCAAAGGATTTAAAAAAAAAATAATTGTTTACATAAACCAAAACTGAATTTTTTTTTAACAAAACATAGGAAATTTCAATGTAATTTATGAAGGAATAACAGCCAAAAGTAGAGGGAAGTGAGACTCCAACACACCCCATATTACACAAAAAAGAGGGCCTCATATACATTCTGTTCAAATTGTCATGTAGTGGTACTCCTACACTTATAAAGGCTATGCACACAGTGCAAAACCTGCCAAGAATTACAAGCAGTGTCATCCATACTCCCTTGAAAGCACCAACTGTAGAACCTCATTCAAATATTAAGGAACATACTCCCTTGAAGGTACCAAATGGAGTGCCCCATAAAATATTAAAGTGTAATTGTTGCACTTCCATATATAAAGTCTTTGCACAAAGTATAAAACCAGGAAAAAAATTATAAGGAGGGTCATCCAGTCAGTTATATACCCTTGAAGGCAACAACTTGTGGGCCTCATTCAAGTATTTTAAAAGTGTAATTGATGCACTGTATGCTATGCTGATAATTGCTTTTATAAAGTGCAAAGCCAAGAGAAAATGAGAATGAGGGTACACTCCCGCATCCTCATAAAATAACATCAATCAAGCCTAACAGGAGTTCTGCCGATAATTTGCTCTCTCATGTACCAGTCTGTAAATTGGAAGCAACCATGAATTGCATGGCATATAGATAATGTCTGGGCTTTGATAAAAGAAGATCAAGTAAGGAAAAACCGTTCAGTGTGTTTTTCTTTATTCAATATGAACTCTATCCAGTCCATCTTGAAGAGATAGGCTACCTTCGCAGTAATTAAGATCAAAGTGGGAGTACTACCCCATACCCATAGATGTACAATACTTTTGCGGGTGGCTGCCGCCCAAACAAATAAAATATGTCACTGCTGAACAGAAAGCACCACCATCTGATCTTTTGGGAGAATGTTGAATATGGCCCACTCCGGAGAAAGAGAAATAGATAAACCAAAGGTATTAGTGAGATGTTGCAAGAGTGTATCCCAGACCACCCGTGTTTTTGGACAGTCCCAGAGACAATGGAAAATATCAGCTGGAGAATGTAAGTATTTATGGCAGGGAAAATCACCTAAGGGGGACATTTTAGATTTAATTTCTGGGGAGACATATGCTCTATGGAATATCATGAGAGTCATGGCTGTGTAACTATAATACAGTAACATAGAGGTATTACAGAATGTAGCTTTCAAGAGGTCTTTTACCTGACAGTCAGTTAGTTGACATACCCATCTCCCCGGACCCGGTGAAGAGTCTGACCACTGTATGGAAGGTTTCAGTGATTTGTATATAAAACTCAAAGAGTAATTCCCCGTATGGGCTTTAATGGAGATTAAGTTTAGAGGGTGTATTCTAACGTCGTCCGGTATATCCCGCAGTACCAAGCCTACATAATGTCTAAATTGTGTAATAGTAAAGTTACCAGGATTAGGTATTTACAGACAGTGTCTTACAAAGTGAGAGGACAATGATAGTCTGCTAACATGTCACCAACCAATCGACAACCATTATTCTCAAGCACACGATAGATGGGAGGTGACCTGCCCTTTAGAAAGGAGGCATTGCCTCCGAAGTGAAAAAACACTGAGATATGGGGGCTAGTCCACTAATTCGTCTAGCATGACACTATCCCAAGATTACTGACCACAGTAGGGGGTTATCTCTAACCTCCACTGGGACCTCATCTTGACGTAGTGGCCCCTTCACATTTAGCGACGCTGCAGCGATACCGACAACGATCCGAATCGCTGCAGCGTCGCTGTTTGGTCGCTGGAGAGCGGTCACACAGACCGCTCTCCAGCGACCAACGATGACGGTAACCAGGGTAAACATCGGGTTACTAAGCGCAGGGCCGCGCTTAGTAACCCGATGTTTACCCTGGTTACCATGCTAAAAGTAAAAAAAAACAAACAGTACATACTTACCTACAGCCGTCTGTCCTCCAGCGCTGTGCTCTGCTTCTCTGCTCTCCTCCTGTACTGTCTGGGAGCCGGAAAGCAGAGCGGTGACGTCACCGCTCTGCTTTCCGGCTGACCGACGCTCACAGCCAGTACAGGAGGAGAGCAGAGCGCAGCGCTGGAGGACAGACGGCTGTAGGTAAGTATGTACTGTTTGTTTTTTTTTACTTTTAGCATGGTAACCAGGGTAAACATCGGGTTACTAAGCGCGGCCCTGCGCTTAGTTACCCGATGTTTACCCTGGTTACCAGTGAAGACATCGCTGGATCGGTGTCACACACGCCGATCCAGCGATGTCTCCAGGGAGTCCAGCGACGAAATAAAGTTCTGGACTTTATTCAGCGACCAACGATCTCCCAGCAGGGGCCTGATCGTTGGTCGCTGTCACACATAACGATTTCATTAACGATATCGTTGCTACGTCACAAATAGCAACGATATCGTTAACAATATCGTTATGTGTGAAGGTACCTTAGGTGGAGCAGACCAGGGAGACTAAAAGGTCTACACATCGCCTCATCTATTGGAGTATTAGTAAAGTGGATAAAGACGGGGCGTGGCCTAGCAGGAGATGTGAGAGGACGCTTGCCGGACCTCTCCCGCTGCCCGAACGGAGATTTAAGTGATTCTGAAGGCGCCGCCGAACGCCAAACACCGGAGGAGCAGCTCCTGAGTGGCCGGGGAGCAGGGAGAGCGAAAAGCGCGCTGCAGGAGCCGGGGGAAAATGACGCGCAAAAGGCAGAAAGAAGCCGGGGTGGCCGGCTGCACGCGCTCCCAAGATGGCGCCGACAGCGCAGCGGAGGAGGCGGCAAAGGCAGGCGCTGCTTACCAGAAGCGGCTAGAAATACTAGCAAAGCTGGAGCAGTTTGCCAGAACAGAGGAGGCAGGACGGATGATGCAAGGAGCTGAAGGAGAGGTGACAGGAGGAGCAGTGGACTCAGTGGAGCAGACGGGTGAGCAGGCTGGGGCACAGAGGGAGGTGGTGGAGAGCGAATCCTGCTTAGCACCCACCATAACACCAGCCATAAGCAATGCCCCACTAGATAAGGGGGCTGGGCTGGCCCTGGATTGTGCAGCACAGCTGGGAACTGTATGTATTGATGAGGCTGCGGAGCCGACCCTGAGGGACATTTTCTCTGCTATATTGTCTTGCAAGACTGCTTTAACAACCCTAACTGCTCAGGTGGATGGCCTGAAGGGGGAGGTCTCCTCGTTTCGCTCAGCCATGCACAAAATGGAGGGGAGAGTTGAACTGTTAGAGGAACGTGTAGGGGGAGCGGAGGACCAAATTGCCGAAATGACTAAAAGGGAGAAAAAATACATCCAGCGCATTTCAGAGTTGGAGCTTAAAACTGACGATCTGGAGAACCGCTCACGTAGGAATAACTTGAGAATTGTTGGTGTGCCTGAAAAGGCAGAAGGAAACAACCCCACGGAATTTATTGAAACATGGTTGAAAACTAAGGTGGGAGGAGATAGTCTCACTAAGTTATTCGCGGTTGAAAGAGCGCACAGGGTGCCGTCCAGACCTTTGCCCCCTGGATCCCCTCCAAGGACTTTTCTGGCTAAAATCCTGAATTATAGAGACCGAGATATTCTGATGAGGAAGGCCAGGAATATGGAGGAATTAACCATCGATGGAAATCGAGTATCCATCTATCCTGACTATTCCACAATTGTGCAGAGGCTTAGGATGAAGTTTGGAGAGACTAAAAGACGTCTGCGTGAACTGGGCCTGGCTTATTCTATGATGTATCCGGCAAAACTACGCGTGGTGGCTATGGATAAGGTCCACTTTTTCCAGAGCCCTGAGGAAGTGTCACACTGGTTGGATCTGAACGCGAAGCGTATTGAAGCGAAAGGGAACCGCTGAGGAGGATCAGGAGTGATTTTCTGTCTAAAGTGTTCATCTGACAGAATTAACTGAGCTACGGGTTCACTGTGACAGAATACTGGAGTAACTTGTTTTGAAGGACTAGTGCGCTTTGGTTGTGTTCGGCGGCGCAACTGTTTTTACATTATGTTTCAGATGGGCGGGGGGAGGGGAACGACTGTTGGATAGTGGGAAATTTATTGTGGGTGAGTGTCGGCTTCTAAGTCACTGGTAGGAGTGTTAGTACGTTCCCCTTTTTCTCATATAGAGAGGGAGTAGGAGTTTTGTGAGGGAGGAGGTTATTGAGGGAGGGAGAGGTAAGGTTTAGGTTAATTTGTAATAATGAGGGATGGGGGGGAGGTTTGGGGGGGGAGGGGTCAGTTTAGGGGAGGGGGGAAGAAGATCAAAGGATGGGAGAAGAATATTTTCATTGTTTGGCAATATGATGGGAGATAAAGTTAAAATTTTGAGCTGGAACATTAGAGGTCTATCAAACAATACAAAGCGTACGGCGATTTTGCAATATATCTTGAAACAGAGGCCCTCGCTGATATGCCTTCAGGAAACCCATTTAGTAAAAGAAAAAGTGGATATACTGCATAAAAGATGGGTGAGGAGGGCGTACCATGCGACGTTCTCGAACTATGCTAGAGGGGTGTCGATTCTGGTGCACACGAACGTACCGTTTGAGGAGGTGGAGGTGACGATAGACAGTGATGGACAATATGTATTCCTAGTGTGTAAAGTATTCGCTAAATTGATATGTGTAGTGTCGGTATATATTCCTCCACCGTACTCGGGGAAAAAACTGCAGGAAATTCTTAATATAGCCGGTAGATGGGGAGGAGTTCCTTTGCTTATATTGGGAGATGTCAATAACATTATTAACGATCACTGGGATAAGGGTCAACACGCACAGCTGAGGGCGGAAGGGAATGAGACAGCGTTTGGTAGTTATTTGAAAGAAGTAGCATGGAGGGATCTGTGGAGAGTCCGTAACACTGACACGTACTGCTTTTCCTGCTATTCGGCGACACATGGCTCGTTGTCTCGCATCGATTTGGCCCTGGGCAATGAAGGAATGGACGGGCTAGTGGAGGAGGTGGCGTATATGGCTAGGGTAGTCTCGGACCATAGTCCGCTTGTGGTAACACTGAAAATTGAAAGCCTGGGGGAGATAGCTAAGCGGGGGTGGAAAATTAACCCTTTCTGGTTGCAAATTCTGGATATGGGAAAGATAGGGGAGGAGCTGGAGGAGTTCTTTCTAATTAATAAAGGTAGTGCAGCGAAATATGTGGTGTGGGATACCATGAAGGCATTCTTGAGGGGGATATTATTTAGAGAGATATCTAGGCACAAAACACGAACAAGGGAATCTGATAAAGCGATAATGGAAGAATTGAAGGTAGCGGAGGCTGCATTGAATGATCTGCGCTCACAGGACACCATAAAACGTATGAAGAAGGCTCAGGAGGAGGTGAATAAGTTACACTTACGTAGAGCAGAAAGGACAAGGAATTTCCAAAGAGAGGCATTTTATGCGGAGGGAGAGAAAGTGGGGCATCTGCTGTCGGTGGTGGCATCGGCGCAAAGGGAATCGGCACATGTACATGCCCTAGAATTGGAAAATGGCAGTATTGTTACACAGGGGGCCCAAATTATGGAAGGATTTAAGGGTTTTTACAGCAAACTATATACATCACGATTGGAACAGGGAGAAGAAGAAATTGACAGGTTCTTAGAGGTGGCAGACTTGCCTAGAATAGAGACAGAGGATAGAGACTGGTTGGATAGGCCGTTTACGGTGGAGGAATTGGAGGGGGCCTTGAGGTCCATGGCGGGAGGGAAGGCGCCGGGGGCGGACGGCATTCCTGTCGAAATATACGGCAACTTTGCTGAGGAGCTGATGGCTCAGTTGTTGGAGGTCTTTGAGGAGTCACTGGAGAGGGGTATATTGCCTGATTCCATGAGGGAGGCCATTATTGTGGTCATCCCCAAACCAGACAAGAACCCAAGATTGCCGGAGTCATATAGGCCGATATCACTCCTAACGACAGATGTCAAGATTCTGGCTAAGGCCCTGGCGAACAGGCTGACCCGGGTGATAGAAAAAGTGGTTCATTCGGACCAATCAGGCTTTATGCCTAATAAATCAACTGCCATTAACTTGAGAAGGCTATTTCTTAATATGCAAATACCGGCTGATAATGCTGGCAAGAGAGTGGTGGTTTCCCTCGATGCACACAAGGCCTTTGATAGTATAGAATGGCAATACCTGTGGTCGGTGCTGAGTCGTTGTGGGTTTGGGCCAGTCTTTGTGTCATGGGTGAGACTCCTATACTCCTCTCCGGTGGCCAAAATCAGGGTGAACAATATGATGTCAGACAGCTTTCAGCTTTTTAGAGGTACAAGGCAGGGGTGCCCGTTGTCCCCGCTGCTGTTTGCTTTGGCGGTGGAACCGCTGGCAGCGACTATCAGACGGTCTCAAATGGTGAAAGGGTTTTTATATGGGAAGATGGAGGAAAAAATCGCCTTATATGCAGATGACATACTGCTTTTCCTTGAGAGCTCTGGGGAACCACTAAGAAATGTAATAGCATTAATCGAGAGATTTGGGCAAATTTCAGGGCTAGTTATTAATTGGGACAAATCGAGCGTTATGCAGATAGATAGAGAAGTGGATTGTACAAGGGAGGTGGAAGAAGATACAAAATTAAGGGTGGTCACTCAGTTTAAATATTTGGGGATTCAGGTAGCTCTTCCCTTAACTAGATTTGAGGAACTTAATCTCGAGCCTTTAGTAACTAAGATACGCACTAAGATCTCAGCTTGGAGTAAGCTAAATTTGTCAGTGGTAGGAAGAGTAAATCTCCTTAAGATGGTGGTGATGCCTCAGATCCTGTATGTCCTACATAATTCTCCGGTATGGATCCCGATGAGAACATTCCGTAAGCTGAAATCGATATTTGGAGAGTTGGTGTGGGGAAAGAAGAGCCCGAGGATTAGGCAGGAGACTTTGCAGAGACCCAAAGATGAGGGGGGGCTTGCGTTACCCAACCCATGGTTATACTTTATGGCTGCACAGAGCCAACATCTTAGGGGATGGGGGAAAGGGTTAGTAGAAGAAATGGGTCACAGTAGTCTGGTGCATATTAGCGGGGTATGGCCCTTGAGTTTGGGTCTGGAATCAGGACTATTTAGGAAATTGGGGAATGGCTTTCCCACCATGAATTTAATTCATAGAGTATGGCAGATGCTGAAGCGTATTAGGGGAATTGGGGGCTTCACGGAATTTTCACCTATCTGGGATAACTCATCTCTTCAAGAATTTAACCATATGGAAGGAATGGGAGAATGGAGAGAAAAGGGTATTAGGCTATTAGGACAATTGATTCACAGTGGGAGTCTTAGATCTTATGATGCGCTTCGGCAGGAATTTCAGTTTCCGGGATTAAAATGGTATCAATATAGGAGAGTTCAGCACGCTTTTCAGGCACAGAGGAAGAGGGGGCCCATAGTGGTTCAGAAAGATCTCATGTTAGACTGTATTCTAAATAACAATGGAACAAAGGGGGCTATATCGGAAGTATATGGGGATTTACTACACACATTCTTGGAGGATTACCCGATTAAAGCTAGAGGAAAATGGGAGGCCGAACTGGGGGAAATAGACGATGACAAATGGGGGTCTATTCTGGAATACATACCTAAATTGTCAATGAGTGAGCCTGGGAGGCTCTCGCAATTGTATGTGGTTAATAGGGCCTATAGGACACCTGACTTGTTGTTCAAAGCCGGAGTGAGATTGGATTCTGAGTGCCCTAGGTGCACTCAGACTGAGGCGGGTATGCTCCACATGTTGTGGGTGTGCCCCAGGCTCTTTTCATATTGGGTAGCAGTGTTGAACCAAATTGGAGTGCTTTATGGATGTGCGATTCCCAGGGATCCAGTGGTTTGTATACTTGGGTATGTGGAGGAGTTGTCGGCTGATGAAACTGCCAAAATGGCAATAGCTAGATTGCTCTTCGTTGCAAGGAAAGTGATTGCGAGATACTGGATTAGGGAGGAACCTCCAACCAGACGAGAATTTACCGCACAGGTGAATCATATTGTCCAGCTCGAAAAAAGCATTTATACCAAGAGGAATAGGATGGGGTTTTTTCAAAAGCTATGGCAGCCATGGCTAAATGGGAATGATTAAGAGGTTGTGGTAAATAATGTTAATAATACAATTTGTCTGTAATAAAAATGATCTTCTTGGGGAGGAGGGGGGAAAGCTGGGGTTGGTTATCTGAAGGAGGGAGGGGGGAGAAGGGGTATATTTTCTTGTTAAAATGAAAAACACAAATGCACTTTGTTGTATGAATAGATAACATTTATTATGTTCAATAAAAATTTATCTGATAAAAAAAAGTGGATAAAGACATAGATCCAGTCCAGGGAATGACAGAAGACAGCCACTATACTATATAGGCGTATATTAGGGAGATTAAGGCCACCTAAGGATTTAATTTGTTGCAACTTAAAAATACTAATTCTAGAGCCCCAATTTGAGCCCCAAATAAATTGACGAAAGACTTTTGTCAAAAGCCTGCCATCAGTTTTAGATAGTAGAACCGGTAGCATCTGTAAGGGTAAAAGTATTTTAGGGAAAGAGATCATTTTAATCAGATGGGCCTACCCCGAAAAGGATAATTTAAGAGATTTCCAGGATTGTATTTCCTGTATAACCGCAGAAATGAGGGGTCGAACATTCAGTTTATAAATATCATGGGGTTTTGAGGGTAAATATACCCCAAGATAATGCAAGGAATCTCTCCTCGACTTAAAGGGGAAAAGGAACGACGACCGTTTCTGAGCAGCTTTGAAGATCGCCAAAGCATGAGATTTATCATAATTTATGCGAAATCCCGAAACTGCTCCAAACTCATTAAAGGCATCCATTATAGAAGGAATGGATTCCTTAGGAATGGCTATCATGAGTAAAATATCATCAGCAAATGCCAAAGTTTTAAGCGCATTGTGGCCGATCTCAATACCCCCGAAGGAAGGGATCATCTCCAGATATCTTAGCAAAAAGTCCAGAGCAATATTAAATAACAGAGGTGACAGGGGACATCCCTGCCTCATACCCCTGAAGATGGAAAAAGAGGTTGACTGAATACCATTAAGCCAAATCGAAGATTGGGGGTTGGTGTAAACTGTCCTTACGAAGTTAAAGAAAGTAAAGCCAAACAATCTATACTTAATGGTTCAAATGAGATGAGACCAGGACACTTGATCAAAAGCTTTATCAGCATTAAGGGTGGCATGTATATGCTGCTTGGCTTTGGCCTGGTAACTATGTGTAATGGCAGCCAATGCCGTCTTAATATTATAAGTAATAGACCAACCATGGACAAAACCCATTTGAGATGAGGTGAGAATTCCAGGAAGAATGGACTGAAGTCTATTAGCCATGAGTTTGGTAAGCAACTTAAAGGGAACCTGTCACCTGAATTTGGCGGGACTGGTTTTGGGTCATATGGGCGGAGTTTTCGGGTGTTTGATTCACCCTTTCCTTACCCGCTGGCTGCATTATTGGATTGAAGTTCATTCTCTGTCCTCCATAGTACACGCCTGCACAAGGCAAGATTGCTTTGCGCAGGCGTGTACTATGGAGGACAGAGAATGAACTTCAATCCAATATTGCAGCCAGCATGCAGCCAGAGGGGAAGGAAAGGGTGAACCAAACACCCGAAAACTCCGCCCTTATGACCCAAAACCAGTCCCGCCAAATTCAGGTGACAGAGTCCCTTTAAAATCAACATTTAGGAGGGAGATCGGACGGTATGAGGCAGGGAGAAGCGGTCCTTGCCTGGCTATAGTAACAAAAGTAAACAAGCCTCGTTGAATCGGTCAGGCATACAGTAGAACCCGAATCAATAATATGATTAAAAATAGAAATTAGGTGGAGAGTGAGTAAAGGTTATAACCCTTTATAAATTTCCACCGAAAACCCATCTAGGCCGTGTGGTTTAAGCAACTTTGAAGACTTGATGACTGATCCCATCTCCCCAGATGAAATCGGCTGATTTAAAGTTTCCCTTTGGGAAGCGAAAGTTTTGGCGGATCAACCTTGAGTAAAAAGATCTGAGCAAAAATCTCTAAAAACCACACAGATTTGAGTTGGGTCATGGGTAATAGAGCCATTGGGTAATGTAATGACTCTAGTGGCCGCTTTGAATCGCTTCGTTAGAGACGCCAAAAGACAGCCTGGTTTATTACCCCATCGAAAATATGAGTTGCGTTGATGAGCTAACTGATTATGTGCCTGTTCATGCAGTAAGGTGTTTAAGTTTTGTTTAGCCGTAAGGTAAGTCTCTCTGAAGGAGGGTGCATTATGTAACTTAAAATCCCTATATGCTTGAGTAAGCCAGTCTACGAGGCTGCAGGGAGGACAACAATTTCTTTTTTTTTTGAGACACAAAGGAGATAATATGTCCCCTAAACACCATCTTAGCAGTGGCCCCGAATAAGTTGATATAGTCCAACTGTTCCAAGTTATCCTCCAGGAAAGTCTCTCACCAACCAGTTATATAGCGTTTGAAATCATCCGAAGGGTAAAGATATGAGGGAAAACGCCAACGAAAAGATACAGTTCTACTAGTGGGGAGTTGCAAAGTAAGTAAAACTGGAGAATGGTCCGAGATAACGGATGGGAGTATATCAACTGTTTTTAAGAAGGAAAGACGAGAGGCAGAGAATAACCAATAATCAATGTGATTATCTTGAATAGAGTATTCAGGGTTTTTATGAGACAAAATGGCCACCCCACACTTCTTCCGTGAAAAGGAAGCCTCCAACCACTCCAAATAATGTCTATTACGGAGTGCTGGGTGACCTCTGCAAAGCCAGTGAATTTCTTGTAGAAAGATGATATGCGGGTGGAGGCAGGTAATATGGTTTTTAATACCTTCCTACACTTTACTGGCGAATTCAGACCAGGGTAAAAGTTTGAGAGAGTCTATATTGATATGACACGCTACATCATTGAATGCAGCCATGTTAGCCTACACAACATGGGGGCCAGGAAATAGAAATAGTAAGAAAAGAACATATGGGCAAAGGACTGTCCCAGCGAGCAAACCTTAATACCCAAAATAACCAAAAAGATTGAGTACAGAGTGTGCCTATGGAAGGGAAACTCACTCCCCCACTCCAAATCCCAAACGAACTTGAAAACAACATACAAACCAAAATACTGAACATCAGGTTAAATTATCCCGACTAATAGCAACCCCTAGAAAGAAATTTTACAAAATAAGAGCAAACATTGTGCAAACTGAAAAGAAAAAAACCTAGGTGATAATTGTACAATAAGATCACATCACCACCCAGATCCCAATAGTTAAAGATAATTGAATATATGACCAGAAATCAAAGTCAAGTAACCGGAGAAGGTGCCAGAGAGGAACGCTCTATTCCCCCCAAGGCTGTATCAGGATCGTCAAAAAACACCGGTTTTCCATGAAACATTACCCGAAGGCGTGCAGGGTATAGAAGCGCAAAACATGTGCCCTTGTCATGTAACAGTCTACAAACTGATGGAAAAGCATGGCACTTGGCCACTACCAAAGCGGAGAAGTCCTGAAACATGAGAAGGGAGTGACCCTCATATTTCAACAATGAAGCGGCTCTAAACGCCCGAAGCAGTTGCATTTTGTACTGGTAATTGAGCAACTTAAAAATAACAGGGCTTGGGCGGGCTTTTGGACTTTTGGATAGGAACATTCAGGTCGAGTCCTGTGGGTTCGCGCCACTACCATGGAGCCAGGCAAGTCCGGAAAATTGAGTGCCCGTGGTAGCCAAGAGGAATTAAAGTGATGAAGGTCTTTCACTGACTCAGGGACGCCAATGATTCGTAGATTGTTTCGACAACTCCGATTCTCAAAATCATCGAGTTTTCCCTGGAGCTGCTCTATTGCATGGTCTCTGTCCTTTACTTGAGCAGCGTAAGATTGTACAGTATCCTCAAAATTGGAAATCCGCTGCTCTGCCGCTGAGATTGGCCGGGGTTCCATGTGTAACAAAGTTGCTTTTTTTTGGACAAAATTTTACGAGTCTTCTCGACGTCTGCTTGTTCCTATATTAGGGACACAAATGATTTTTTGGAGAAATTGAATACCGTCTCTGTGTGTGCTTCAACTTTTTTAGTGTCCTTTGACGTTGTGTCATTGTACACCTCCATCGAGCATGAAAGAGGTTTGAATGCTGTCGGTGTGGCGCTATCGGGCTCGGACGTGCCCCCGGATTGTGCACAGTTGGTCCTCACACTGCTGGAGTTCATCCTCAAGAGGAATTTTTTCCTCTTTGGGGATGATTACTACCAGCAGTTACGGGGTACCGCCATGGGGTCCAATGTGGCCCCCACTTATGCCAACATCTATATGGCGGTACTCGAGGACCAACATGTGTACAGATCCATCTTCTGGCATCACGTCCGGGCCTGGTGGCGCTACATCGACAACATTTTTTGTATATAGGAGGGGACCCATGAGGACCTCCTTGATTTTTTGGTGGAACTTAATAATATACATCCGGAATTGAAATTTACTATGACCTGCTCGGTGGATAGGGTGCAATTTTTGGACACTACGGTCTATAAGCAAGATGGCAAACTTTGCACTGATCTGTTTACCAAGGTGACTGATAGGAATAGTCTTCTGTGCTATGGTAGCTACCATCCAAGACGAATGATGGATTCATTGCCTTGGAGCCAGTTAATCCGGGTACGCAGAATAGTTATGGACACAGAGGTTTGTGATAAAAGACTGGACGAAATGTGCGATAAATTTATACAGAGAGGGTATCCACAGGTGAAGGTGATGGGCCATAGGGAGAGGGCGATTAGATTGACTGAGGAAGATTTACAAACCCATAATAATAGGGACAAACAAAAATGTGTGCCATTTGTGTCCACCTACTGTCCGGCCAGCAATGGCATAGCCAATATCCTTAACAAACATTGGGGGATATTACATAGGGGTTTGCCTCAGATTCAAGATTTTTGTTCACGCCCTATTCTCTTATACAGACGGGGACGCAACCTTAAAGATCGACTGGTTAAGTCAGATATTGGGACAGAGAGGGTTGCCGTCCAGAGGACCTTGTGTCCTCCTCGGATGGGCAACTTTCCCTGTCTCAATTGTGCGTGTTGTGGGAATATGCTCAAAGGTGATAGCTTTTGCCACCCTCGAACCGGTAAAAATTTTTTGATAAAGGAACGGTATACGTGCTCGTCGAAATTCGTTGTTTACCTAATAGTGTGTCCATGTGGACTAATGTACGTTGGTGAAACAACAATGGAAGTAAGAGTAAGGATAAGTAAACACAAGAGCACAATACGCACGAATTTACATGACTTACCAATCCCTAAGCACTTCAGTGAGTGTAGGCACTCTATCAACCAGCTACGCTTTAGAGTCATAGATGGGGTCCCGGCTCTGAGGAGAGGGGGTGATAGGACACTCAAACTGAAACAAAAGGAATTGAGGTGGATCTCAGTGTTGGAAACGCTACAGCCCAAAGGGCTCAATATAGATTATAATTTGCAGATCTGTATGACATAATTGCGACAATGATATTTGAGTCTGACAGGCTATATATGAATCTAGCGTCAACACTTATGGATGTCGTGATTCCCCCTACTTGCTCATTGAGTGTGTTCCCCTTTGTGTATTTTTATTATTGTGCTATGTTTTGTAATTTTGGTTTATATTTGTCTGTATTTATCGTTTTGTCTTATTATAACCTTTTTCCCCCCCTCCTTCTCTTCTTTTTTTCTATTTTACAGAATGTTTGAGATTTGACATCCGAGGAACAGATGGAGGATATCTATTGGATATTATGTTTTGCCTTGGTTGTGATTTTTTAAAGATTTTATTATTTGCTTTGTTCCTCCCTGTGTTCCTTGCCTGTGAAATCGCTGTGTAACCATTCTGTCTGTTTAGTGGGGGTGGTTGCCATGGAGTTGGCTGTGTCTGCGTCCTCTCTGGGAGCGCAGGCTCAGTGCTGCATGTGGGCGGACTGGGGATCCTGGCGTGTATACGCTGTGGTGTCTCCGGTCCGGTCATGTGATGTGTCACTGGGTCTTGTGTCTCCGGCATTGACGCCCGGCCTGTGACGCTTGGCGCGTGCGCGCTTGGTTGCATTATGGGGCGGTCAGGTGATCGTCTGTGTGGTGCACCTTGTGCGCATGCGCCGGCGTTCTATGGCGCTTGGACACATCTCTGCAGGTTAGACAGGATTGGCTGGGGACATACTGGGGACATCCAGTATACAGTGATTGGATGAGGAAGGGGATTGGCCTGAGAACATCTAGCGATTGGTGGAGGTATCCCCATGACAACAGGGCAACAAATACAACCATTGGGCTGTGGACTGTTGTTATGTTCTTCTGTGTATGTATTTTTAAGCGTTACGGATAGTAGGTATGATGTTTAGCTGCAATTGGCTGTGTAAAGATATGTTAATAGATATTTAAGCATATAATATTTGATTTGATGTATATTTAATAAAGGCCGCCCCTTGATGGTGATTGGTGCCCATGTGGGCTCCACACTATTTAAGATGGCCACTTTTGATATTGTGTATACTTGACAAAGGCCATTCCAGCCGAAACGTTGTATTTTATGATGGCAGAATAAAGACTTTTCTTGGATATTTATCACCTGGTATGGATGCTGCTCTTCTTTTTCATTAGGCGAGGAGTATGTAGTCACAAGGTGTGTATGTAACAAAAGAGGGGGATACTGCAGCCAGAATCTAGCTAAAGCAACTACATAACAAGCCACAAACAGGTACAAATATATCCCAGGTAGGGCTGGGGTCAACAGTAATACAGAAGGCGAGCTCCAATGGGAGAGGGCTTTACCATTATGTATCCAAGCATGTGTAGGCAAGCACCGTTATAAAAAAGCAAAAATCACTGCTTGGCGTTGACCTCCAGAAATAGCAGGTAAAAAGTTCACATCGATAGCAGGCTGCGCGTTTGGGGGGAGAATTTAAGGTTAAATCAACAGAAGCTTGTAGACCAGCAAATGGCGCGTTCTCCCACCGTCATCAGTTCTCCAGGCGGTCAGATCTCTCCGCTGTTTATGATGGAGAAGGTGATCATGGTTTATTTCAATTTGATGCTGAAATACTATGGAGTCCCCCCCCCAACCAGTACGAAGGGCCCAGGACAGGCAGGTAAGATGATTGAGATTAGAGGAGGATGGGTAGTGTGCCCAGGAGAAGCACTGTGGGAGACCGGAGACCAACAGTCCAGATGCTGCCAGTGCCAGAAAAGACGTCGGGCGGGCATTCAGCAACGGGAGGGGGTTGCCACTCCATTTTGAGTGTATCGTACCCTCCGGTACCACAGCTTCCCAACTAGCCAGACTAGTTTATGCTTGGGGTTCCCCGCCTATTTTAACCTCCGAGGGTGAAATCAAGGATGGTGCTTTCCAACCTTTTCCAGACCGTAGGCCTCGAACGTGCCGGGATTTCCCACTGAACCTAGCTGCTGCTACGCTCATGCTGCTCTTGTTCCCTCGTGCTCGTGTGACTTTCGACCCGAGGCTCTGGACTGCTGGGCTCCACTTAAGCTTGTTCTTGAAACAACCTTAGTGTTCTTTGTCCCACTCTCTAACTGACTGAACCAAGAAAGTGTCTCAGCTATCACTACCCTGGCCCCTCCTAACCTGGAAATCCCCTATTTGTTAACTAGTTCTTATCCTAACCTTATCTAATCTCCTAATCTACCGTGCCCCCCACTCTAGTAAACAGTATATTACCCTTTACTATTGCTAAACCTTAAGGTACCGTCACACATAACGATATCGTTAACGATATCGTTGCTTTTTGTGACGTAGCAATGATATCGTTAAGGAAATCATTATGTGTGACAGCGACCAACGATCAGGCCCCTGCTGGGAGATCGTTGGTCGCTGAGGAAAGTCCAGAACTTTATTTCGTCGCTGGATCTCCCGCTGACATCGTTGGATCGGCGTGTGTGATGCCGATCCAGCGATGTCTTCACTGGTAACCAGGGTAAACATCGGGTTACTACACTACATACTTACCTTCCGTGTCTGTCCCCCTGCGCTGTGCTTCTCTGCACTGGCTGTGAGCGCTGGCCAGCCGGAAAGCACAGCGGTGACGTCACCGCTCTGCTTTCCGGCTGACCGGCACTGACAGTGCAGAGGAAAGCAGAGCGCCGGAGGACAGACACGGAAGGTAAGTATGTAGTGTTTGTTTTTTTTATGTTTACGTTGGTAACCAGGGTAAACATCGGGTTACTAAGCGCGGCCCTGCGCTTAGTAACCCAATGTTTACCCTGGTTACCAGGGGACTTCGGGATCGTTGGTCGCTGGAGAGCTGTCTGTGTGACAGCTCTCCAGCGACCAAACAGCGACGCTGCAGCGATCGACATCGTTGTCGGTATCGCTGCAGCGTCGCTTAGTGGGACGGTACCCTTACTCTTATACTATATTTCCCTATCTCTATCCCTAGTCTTTAAAGATGTATAATTTACACAGACATTATATAGCATCCTTCTTCACAATAAAGCATTGTCACATAGTACACCACTTTACAAGTAAAACATACCCGTTTTATGAGAAAGGGATGCGAAGGTATGCAGGGCATGACTTAACCCCAACATACCCACAACTCTGCTCCGTACACACAGTTTTAGACAAAATGAGACCCTGGGCAAAAGTTTAAAGAGGGTTCCCAAATGCTCACATTGCACCATCACACAGAAACACTTTGGTTACATTTACATGCGCTGAGTTCAGAGCGTTAAACGAGCGCCATTGACAATATTCATGCCTTTGTTTACTGGACTCTGCACACCTCCTGAGGAAGATCAATGGGCACAGAACAATCACTAGTAGATCAATTTGTCCCCAGCATCATCTTATCAGCAGCACTTCTACAGTTTACACATGGCTATGTGCTGCTGAAAACAATGATTTAATTCTCGCATAAACAATCCAATCACTCGATGAATAAGCAGCATTTTGCTTGCTTGTTGGACGATTGCTGACATGTTTACACCCAGGCTTGGACTGGCCCACAGGAGACCTGGAGAATCTTCCGATGGGTCCCACTGTAAAAATGGGCAAACAGTTTCTTATATGAGCAGCACTTGGCACTATATCCTTGAATCACAATTTACAGACAAAGGCAACATCTTATTCATATATCAATCTACCAAGTTAATTGTTACATAAATCTGTGATTGAGGATGTCACATTTGCATGTAGTTGAAAAGTGGGGCCCTAGAGTTGGCTACTGGTGGGCCTTTTGCATCCCAGTCAGACATTTTTACACCTATGAACTCTCATCTGCCCTGCCGGGATTTATACATGAGGATGATACACACAGTACAAGACACAAACACTGTATGCTACACACACACACATATGTTCCCTTCCTGATTTCATATTCTTTTGCATGTTTGTCACACTTAAATGTTTCAGTTCACCAAACAAATGTAAATATTAGTCAAAGTTGACACAAGTAAACACAAAATGCGTTTGTAAATGAAGGGCTTTGTTACTAAGGGAAAAAGAAATCCAAACCTACAGGGCCCTTTGTGAAAACGTGATTGTCCCTCTTAAAACATAAACTGTGGTTTGTCACATGCACTTGCATATACATACAGAGACATGCATGAACACACATACACTGTTCAAAAAAATAAAGGGAACACAAATACCACATCCTAGATATCACTGAGTGAAATATTTCAGTTTCAAATCTTTATTCATTACATAGTGGAATGTGTTGAGAACAATAAAACATAAAAATGATCAATGTAAATCAAAATGAATATCCCATGGAGGTCTGGTTTGGAATCATACTCAAAATCAAAGTGGAAAATCAAATTACAGGCTGATCCAACTTCAGTGGAAATGCCTCAAGACAAGGAAATGATGTTCAGGTGTGTGTGTGTTGCCTCCATGTGCCTGTATGACCTCCCTACAATGCCTGGGCATGCTCCTGATGAGGCGGCGGATGGTCTCCTGAGGTATCTCCTTCAAGACCAGGACTAAGGCATCCGCCAACTCCTGGACAGTCTTTGGTGCAACGTGATGTTAGTGGATGGGGCGAAACATGATGTCCCAGATGTGTTCAATCGGATTCAGGCTTGGGGAATGGGCGAGCCAGTCAATAGCTTCAATGCCTTCATCTTGCAGGAACTGCTGACACACTCCAGTCACATGAGGTCTGGCATTGTCCTGCATTAGGAGGAACCCAGGGCCAACCGCACCAGCATATGGTCTCACAAAGGGTCTGAGGATCTCATCTCAGTACCTAATGGCAGTCAGGCTACCTCTGGTGTGCACAAGCCGGGCTGTGCGGCCCTCCAAAGAAATCCCACCCCACACCATTACTGACCCACTGCCAAACTAGTCATGCTGAAGGATGTTGCAGGCAGATTGCGCTTTATGGAGTCTACAGACTGTCACATGTGCTCAGTGTGAACCTGCTTTCATTGTCAAATTTACCAATCCTGATGTTCTGTGGCAAATGCATGGTGTTGGGCTGTGAGCACAACCCCCATCTGTGGTCGTCTGCACTCAGACCATCCTCATGGAGTCGGTTTCTGTTTGTGCAGACACATGCACATTTGTGGCCTGCTGGAGGTCATTTTGCAGGGCTCTGGCAGTGCACCTCCTTGCACAAAGGCTGAGATAGCAGTCCTGCTGCTGGGTTGTTGCCTTCCTACGGCCCCCTCCATGTCTCCTGGTGTACTGGCCTGTCTCCTGGTAGCGCCTCCAGCCTCTGGACACTACACTGACAGACATAGCAAACCTTCTTGCCACAGCTCGCTTTGATGTGCCATCCTGGATAAGCTGCACTACCTGAGCCACTTGTGTGGATTGTAGAATCCGTCTCATGCTACCACGAATGTGAAAGCACAACCAACATTCAAAAGTGACCAAAACATCGGCCAGAAAGCATTGGTACTGAGATGTGGTCTGTGGTCCCCACCTGCAGAACCACTCCTTTATTGAGTGTGTCTTGATAATTGCCAATAATTTCAATCTGTTGTCTGTTCCATTTGCACAACAGCATGAGAAATTGATTGTCAAACAGTGTTGCTTCCTAAGTGGACAGTTTGATTTCACAGAAGTTTGATTTACATGGAGTTATATTCTGTTAAGTGTTCCCTTTATTTTATTGAGCAATGTATATCGTATACACAATGCTTACCAGCTCCCTCGTATTCAGTTTTTCTAAACTTCCACACATTTGAGGACCTGTGGTGACACCACGGACACATGAGTACAATACCTCTGGTGACATCACAGAATGGGGAACCTAGGCAAATGCCTAGTTTGCCTGCCCTCCAGTCCGTACGCATACGGCTCCCCTACGTCGACATCCTACACCCACTGCTCTGTACACACGGTTCCGCTCCATAGACATCCTCCACACGTGGCTCCGTACACCTCATACACACACAGCTCCGTTCCGTACACCTCCTACATGCACAGCTCCACTCCGTACAACTACTACATGCCCGACTCCGCTGCGCACACCTCGTACACACACAGCTCCGCTCCACACACCTCGCACACGCACGGCTCCACTCTGCACGTCGTACACGCATGGATCCGCTCCGTACACATAGTACATGCACAGATCCGCTCCCTACACAGACAGCTCCACTCCATACACATCATATACACACAGCTCTGCTCCATACACCTCGTACACATCCGCTCCGTACATATCTTATACACACGGCTCCACTCCGTATACATCTTATACACGGCACTCCCTTCTGTACATATCATAATTTGGACACGGAAAATAGAAAGCCTCAAACAACTCCAGCGTCATTTAAATGAGAGTTTTACGGATCTCGGAAAATGGTGACACAAGGGACTTTTTTATTTTACCTTTTTGTGAATTTTCTTTTAATAATACTAATTTTATTTCTATAGCGCTAACATGTTCCGCGTCACTTTCCATTACAGAACGGACGTATTCAGACAGTATCAGACATTACAGAATAACACATAACTCATATACTAGTAGTGAGGGTCCTACTCAGGTGCTTACAATCTATGAGGAAATAGAGAGATAATGAACGGTAAATGATACATTGTGCTCAAACTGTACGGTCCGACCATATGATGCCAAATACCATATGTACAAAATGCCGCATGAACCGGTCACCAGCCAGTATATGCACAGTACAAACACAGAGGGCTAATAAGTGCAGGGAGGCTATGAACAGATGCTATGAGGGTCAAGATTTTGAAGAAAATTTTGTACGGGCAAAACAGGAATAGTTAGATAAGTGAGGTGATTGGCAAAGTAAAGAAATGCATTTGAAAAATAAAAAAATCTATAAGTCTATATGAGTTTAGTATCACCCTTGAGGAGTCTGGCTGTGTCTGAAAGCATCCTGCTCCCGCAGCTGCTGGACTATGCAATAATGTTTTAAAGCATCACTGCAAAGTGGGACAGGGACAACACAGACATAGTTAAAAGGTTTGTCCAAACAACTCTCCCAACTGATCTGAGTCATGGGAAGACAATGCTGTAAGTGATCCAGACGGTTGTATATTGCTACCTTGCCAATGGCCGTATTGAGTATAGCAGCTTTTTTCCACGACCAATGTTGTTTCGGGCAGAAGCATCGAACAACCCCTTTAAAATACAGTTAGTGTATTTATAAATGTGAAGTATTTTATACACATGAATTCTCAGACGTTTAACAAGAATGTGATTTATCTTTAAAATCTCTCCCACATTCTGGACATGAAAATGGGTCCTTCCCTGTGTGAATTCTCCAATGTTTAACAAGATTTGATTTCTGTGCAAAACATTTCCTACATTTTGAACATGAAAATGCGTTTTTTTAACAGTGTGAGCTACTAGATGTTCACCATCCTGGTTATTATTTTTGTTTTGCTTAACAGTCTGTGATGAATCAGAAGATTTGAGCTGGAGCTGCTAAAAAGGATCAGATGATAAATCTTTACTGTGAAGGGCTGATGATACATTTGAGAAGTCATATGTCATGTCACTTTGCAGTGCAGCTCCAGCAACTGTATAGTGGCTGCGGCCGGGTACTGCACATCCGATTTGAATAAGGGGAAGAAGTGTAGTACCCGGCCATGACCACTTTACAGTCAAAGGCGCTGCATTGTGCAGCTAGATAACTGAGCAGTTCCAAATGCCACCCACTCATCAGACATTGAGGATTCATCCTAAGGATAAGCCATCAATGTTGTAGTAGACAACCTGTTTAAAAAAGCACTCCTCCCATCAAAGTTTTTGTCCTAATAATACATTGTAATAATAATATTATACAGCACTGTGTACTCACAAATGCTTATTATGCCCTTCTGCACAGCTAATTTTCTGTTTTCTCAGCTCTATGTAGAAACAGGAAATATCTTGTCCCTCCATTTATCAGTCCCTCTTCAACTCCTGACCCAGCTGCTCTGCTCCTTCCCTCTGATATACTATTGTAGTGACTCATAGCCTGTGCAGAGAAAATTGGCCTCCTGTTTCTACATACAGCGTAGAAGGGTTCAGCTAGTCAGTTTTTAATCTCATGATGGCATAGACCTCATGGAAAAGAGAAGGTAAAATAAACTATATAATTTGATGATTGTAATATGTTAAGAGGAAAACAATTTTGATGGGAGTCCTTCTTTAATTCTAATTCCCCTATCTTGTTGGTGAGGCTGCTGGCATTAGAGTTAATGCACTTTCTGTGCACTGTTTGTAGTTTTTGGCAAACTCAGGCTGACGCTTCTTATATTGAAGTCGAGTCTTCTTCACTTTTTTTCGAGCTACCATTCCAGACTTGTGTAATGAGCGCCGCACAGTGCTAGCATGGACGTCTGTAATCTCACTATTACGAAGCATACGAGCCACCTCCACTGCCGTGTTTATTGCACCAGAACGGATAGACTTTGTGATCAGCCGACTTGTTGACTTTGATATTTTCCCTGGACGTCCACCTCTTGGTTTTTTAACTGATGGACGGACTTCATTTCGTATTCTTCCAACTGTCATGGCACTTACATCATGCAGTTTGGCAATTTTCTTGGCCGAGAGACCGCTATCTATGAGCTGGATGATGCTTTTTCTCTTTTCTTGGGAAATCTTCTTCATGACTGCTCCTCGATTCGAACTAGGGAATCAACCTAATAACACACAGAGCTATTAGGGAATTTGAGAACAGGTTGTATTTTGTAGTTTACAGAAAGACATTTTTTTCCAAAACCAGGAGCAAAACAGTAACAATGGAGTGACATGACAAGATTATGCGTAACTAATCATTTGCTAAAGAGTTGCAAGTCAAAGTTATGTATGATATAGCCAAGAAAATAGTCTGTAAAATGATGGTAGTCAAAGCAGTAGTGGATGGTGAGATATGGAGCCTGAAGGTCAAAAGTTCAAAACATTGTTACCCTTTTTCTCATCAGTGTATTTCTCTGTACCTCTATTCCTCCTTTGTGTATGGACTTTTCTAACCCCTTCCCCAATGCCACCATCACTTTCACTTCTTAAGCCCAGGTCACTATCTACACAGTCTTCCCCTCCATTACTTAGCCGTGGGCTTGACGTCACCGGTGACATCAACCCCACAAATATTACTCCACTTGCCACTGCTACAGGGCAAGTGGGAAGAGCCGGGCAAAGCACCAGAATTGGCACATATAATAGGTGTGCCTTTTCTGGGCAGCTGCGGGCTGCCATTTTTAGCCTGGAGGTCAATATCCATGGCCCCTTACCAGCCTGAGAATACCAGCCCCCAGCTGTGAGCTTTACAAAGGCTGGTTGTCAAAAATGGGGGGACCCCATGCCATTTTTTTTAAATGATTTATTTAAATAATTAAAAAATATGGCGTGGGAACCCCTCTATTCTTGATATCCAACCTTGCTGAAACTGACAGCTGAGGGTTGCAGCCCCCAGCTGTGAGTTTTGTCTGTCTGGTTATGAAAAATAGGGGGAACCCACGCCGTTTTTTTTTTTTTTAATTGCCATATTTATTTACAGTGCAAGAGCGTCGTATGAATACTCCCATTCGCCACTTCTGCTGTTACTTATTAGCAGCAGCAGGGGTAGGCTGATCAGAGTAATGGTCCCATCAGCCGCCACCTGTTGTCTCTTTTATTACTTAAATTTAACTCTCATCATTATCCCTTGCTCGGGCTGATCCCCGGCTGAGCAGGGAAGAATGAGGAGAGCAGTGTTCAGCACCCGGCGCTGGGGAACAGCACTTACTTTAACACTTCTTCCCCAGCGCCGATGTGTGTCACATGGATGACATCCATGTGTGTTATGCGTATGCATGTGTGCGGGATGTTTTATGGCCCATGCTGACATTAAAAAATGGACATGTCAGCATGTTTTGCTCACAGACACACGGTCCGTGGAAACACACTGACATGTGCACAGACCCGTTAACTTGAATAGGCAAATAGTGCTCCATTCCTCCTGAGTCTCTCCGCATGGCTAAGTAGCACTCTACAGCCAAATATGGGGTATTGCCACATTCAGTAGAAATTGTGGGACAAATTTTTTTGCCATTTTTACCCAGTTATTGTGTGAAAATGTAAAATCTTTGGCTAAAACAAAATTTCGGTGGTAAAAATGTAGTTAATTTGTCCAATGGTATAAAATTCTGTGACACATCAATGGTGTCAATATGATCACTGCACCCTTAGATGAATTCATTGAGAGGTGTAGTTCGTAAAATGGGGTCACTTATGTGGGTTCTGCTGTTTTGGCACCTCATGGGCTCTCCCAGTGGGTCATGGCACCTGCAAACGATAACAGTAAAATCTGGTGCTCCTTCCCTTCTAAGCTCTGCCATGCACCCAAACAGTGGTTTTCCCCCCACATATGGGGTATCAGCATTCTGAGGAGAAATTGCACAACAACTTTTGGGGTCCAATTTCTCCTGTAGCCCTTGAGAAAATAAAAAATTGGGGGCGAAAAATAATTTTTGTGAAAAAAACTTTGATTTTTTATTTTTATGGCTATACGCTATAAACTTCTGTGAAGCACTTTGGGGGGTTAAGAGTGCTCACCACACATCTAGATAAGTTCCTTTGGGGGTCTAGCTTCCAAAATGGTGTCACATGTGGGGGGTTTCCACCATTTAGGTACATCAGGGGTTCTCCAAACGTAACATGACATCCGATCTCAATTTGAGCCAATTTTGCATTGAAAATTCAAACGGTGCTCCTTCCCTTCCTGTGGTCTGCCATGCGCCCAAACAGTAGTTTACCTGCACATATTGGGTATCACCATACACAGGACATATTGCACAACAACCTTTGGGGTCCAATTTCTCCTGTTACCCTTGGTAAAATAAAAAAAATTTGGTCTGAATTACATTTTTTGTGAAAAATAGTTAAATGTTCATTTAAAAAAAAAAAAAAAAACATTAAAAAAATTACTGTGAAGCACCTGAAGGGTTAATAAACATCTTGAATGTGGTTTTGAGCACCTTGAGGGGTACAGTTTTTAGAATGGTGTCAATTTTGGGTATTTTCTGCCATGTATACCCCTTAAAGTGACATCAAATGTGAGGTGGTCCCTAAAAAAATGGTTTTGTAAATTTTGAGAAATCGCTGGTCAACTTTTAACCCTTATAACTTTCTAACAAAAAAAGTTACTTATTAAGTATTCGTATGACATATCTCTGTGATTTAAGGGCATAAAAATTCAGTTTAAAAATTGCAAAATTTTAAAAATTTTCACCATATTTCTGCTCTTTTCATAAATAAACGCAAGTCATATCGAAGAAATGTTACCACGAACGTGAAGTACAATATGTCACAAGAAAAAATAGTGTTGTAAAAATGAGAAATTACTGTTTAAATTTTAACCCTTATAACTTCCTAATAATTTTGGTTCCAAAATTGTGCTGATGTAAAATAGACATGTGGGAAATGTTACTTATTAAGTACAAGGATGGGGATATTGTTACACAAAGGGGCCGAGAGTGGGAGACTATTAAAGGAAGGGGCCAGGATGGGGGACATAAATAAATGAGGGTGAACAGGAATGTCTTTATAGGATTTAGAACACTACAAGGACCCATATATCTGACCAACCTGCAGGTGGGGGCCAAATCAAAATTTTGCAGCAGGGCTTATCAAACTCTAGTTACACCATGAAACGAGGGGCTGCTCGGGGGCTATGAAATGAGGGGCAGTTCTCGGGGGCCATGAAATGAGGGGCTGTGTGGGGGGGACAACAAATGAGGGGCTGTGCGGGAGACAGCAAAGAATTTGAAGGGCTGTGGTATCCATACTCTATATGGGGCTGTGGAGAACATAATACTGTGAGTAATGGTGACCTTACTGGATAGGGTTAGCATACTGTGGTGGTTAGCATACTTTGTGGTGTGTTGTGGGCCATAATACAGTAGTGGGTGCTGTGTGGGCCATCATACTATACATGGGGTGCTGTTTTGGACATCATACTATATAGGGGCTGTGATGAACATCATACTATATATGGAGGGCTGTGGTGTGGACCACAGTTTATGTTGGCGGCTTGCTGTGGTATCATACCTTATGGACGTTTGTGGTGACCATCATAATGTGTATGGGGACAGTGTAAGCATGGTTACAGTTTGAAGAGGGCAGCATGGTGGGTAATATGAGTTCATAATATGAAGAGGGGTCACAGATATGGAAAGGGGAGAGTATGAAATGGGGGCACAATATGGAGAGGTGTTAGCATGGTGTGGGGTAATGTGTGGAGATATAGAAAGTGTAATGGAAAATTAGAGAGGGGACAGCCATGGTACAGGCCATGGTTCACAAAGATGGTAGATGTGGCTTTTATAGTTGATAATGGTAGACAGTGTGGTGGTTAAAGCTCATTAAGTTGCACAGTATGGCAGGTGTTGCACATTAGGGAGACAGTGTGGAGGCCGTATATCATAGGGGGCTTATTTAGAGCTCTATATGGACAGATTGTGTGGGGATGTGCTGCGGAAGACTGGTGAAGAGGGAGGTATACAGAGGCAAGCTGTGGATGTGAAAAGTCATTATGGCATCTAGACAGCATAGAGATGAAAAGAAAGAGACGACTCCAGAAAAGACCTATAAAGTACCTGGATGTAAATGTTTATTTGTGACTAGTAGAATACTCGCGGCTTCGCTAGTGGAAAATATGTTAAATTGTTGATTATGGTAGCTAATGAAATATTTTCAGTGTCACCCTGAAATTGACATCTTCAGAGTGCTACAGTAAAAAAATTTATTTTCAATCCGCGAGTCACAATGTTCACTTGTCTCAGCTCTATGACACAATTTTGCTTTCTTAGCTTTTGGATGAACTTGCCCAATAGATGGTCGTGTTTTGGGTGGCATTTTAAAAAACAGTCCTTAGGATAATGACCCTGTAGTATCCACCTGACACCGATAAGAGATGTAATAGGATGAATAGTAAATACAGAGCAGCCCTCACACAGTATTACTATGACCTGAAGGAGCTCACATCTCAGTAATGAAAACCACCTCACAGGCAGACTTGTCTAGTTGCTCATAGCAACCAATCAGAGCTCAGCTTTCACTTTACCTCAGCAGCTTCAGTGATGAAAGCTATATTACAGTAAGCAATAATGACAATCTTACTATGATGCATTTTTCGCCTGACCAATATTGCTGCTCAGCAATGTTCGTCCGTGTGCGTAGGGTGCATCCATCTGAGTGTGTTTGCATGTGTGTGGTCCTTGTGTGTGTGGTGTGCATTTGGTATTTATGGGGTGGTGTTGTGGCATTTGTGGGGTGGTGTTTGTGCTGTGTGTGTCTAGAGTGGTCTGGTGTTTTTGTGGTGTGTTGTGGCATTTGTGTGGTGTTGTGGATTGGTGTATGTGTGCTGTCTGTGTGATGTTTGTATATTGTGTGTGGTAGTGCGGCCCCTTTAGCAGCGACTCTTTGGCGCCGTCGCTATAATCCGTCAGTGACAACTGTTGTTTTCCCCTCAGCACTTTTACTTTCACCTTCACATTTCCGAATTATATGTATAGGGCCTAACTTCGGGGGCCCCAATCTCATGACGGTGGGACGCTAGCGAGATTCAACATGCGCAGTATTCTGCTCCTGTGGGTGGAGAGGGGGCGTGCAAAATTTCACCCAAATCAGGCGAGAACTGTGGATTTGTATAGAACGGGAAACTACAGATTTTGAGTTTCATATATATATATATATATATATATATATATATATATATATATATATATATATATAGATTTGTGTGTCATGTCTCTGTGATTTAAGAGCATGAAAATTCAAAGTTGCAAAATTTTCCAAATTTTTGCCATTTTTCAATTTTTTTTCATAAACGCAAGACATATCAAAGAAATTTTACCACTATCATGAAGTACAATATGTAACGAGAAAACAATGTCAGAATCACCGGGATCCGTTGAAGAATTTCAGAGTTATAACCTCATAAAGGGACAGTGGTCATAATTGTAAAAATTGGCCCGGTCATTAACGTGCAAACCACCCTCGAGGGTAAAGGGGTTAAGAAAAATATTACCTTCGATGTCTGTGCCTTTATCTTACAGCTGACGGGTCACTCAGGAGAATTCTCTTATATAGAAGATCTCCACTGAGAGGATCCGATATTGTAGGGACCTGAATGGGAGAAGATGACGATGTAACAGAATAAAGATCCCATGTAATATAACAATGAAATAATTATTACGGAGGAGAACATCCGAGGGGAAACATAATGGGGAATCTCCACAGACCTCCACCCGCAGAGCCCCACACTAGATATATGACTGTTCGGTGCTTCCAGGACCTGTGATGATGTCACAGTCATGTGATCAGTCCCATGGAGGGGAGGAGCCAGTCTCCATTTTGCTCCATGTGAGAGAAGAGGTCTGCACTGGTGACAGGTAATGAGGGAGCAGGGAGTGTGTGATGGGGGAACAGGACTAAACCCTAATGGGCTGAAGGGCGGGGTCTCTCTGACCCCTAGAACATACAGCGGAGCCTGAAAGGTCGGGAACTGTTTAGTATTTTCCATATTTCTGCATTACATAAGTCTATGGAGACATAAATTAAGGGGAATTTCCATGATACAGAGACTGGATAAAAAGGCGACAGCAATACACAACATAATATATGTACAATAGATCAGCTACGGTGTCAGAGAGGAGTGAAGGCCGCACACCTGAGCATAGCAAAACAGGAGAAGAAATACAGGTATAATAGGTATATCTACAACAAGGCTGCGAAACACACTCAGGAATGAATCCGATGACCATGCAGTAACACCAGAGGTATCGTTATGTGCGTTTCGCATTCAGCTTCCTCAGAGGGGCTGTAATAATGTGTAAAAGAGGGGTGTTTTTACAGAGACAAATGCCCAATGGCTGAACAAATAATTATACCTGTGATGCGTGATCTGGGTATGGTGCTGGCACTCGAGCAGTGCTTCCCGAATACTACTGAGTTCAGTGAAGTACTAATTCACCGCATCCAGATACATCATAGGAAAAAGATTACCACGTCACAGACTAAATGCGTCACTAAGAAAACCAGAACGCCTTGATTCCAAAGCAAGCGCACGCTGCCTGCTAAGAAAAAAAACATTAAGAATGAATAGACAGAATGGCTGGAGCAATATTATACCAGAGCAGCTACTCAGAGGGCTGGAACATGGAAGGATTAAAATAGTAAGTCATGCAAGCATTGCACAGAGTAACTTGCATTTGTCCGTCATCCTCCACAGTAGTCTAAGGGTATGTTTCCACGGTCAGTAAACGCTGCAGATTGGACGCTATGTACAGCCGCAGCGTCCAATCCACAGCGGCCAGATGTTACAGCATAGTGGATGGGATTTTATGAAATCCTACCTCCACTATGTGTACACGGACGCCTCCGGCTTCCTTCGTATACGTACATGCGGCGCGTCTTTCTAGACCGCACCATGTCATTTTAACTTGCGGAGACGCTGAGTCTCTGCAAGGTAAATACCACAGTCCAATGTATAGGATGCGGTGATTCCGCATAGTTCAATGCACACATGTGGAATCACCGTGTGTAAAAAAGGGGGCAGCGCTTTGGACGGAGTGGACATGTGCTGCGTCCAAAAACTGCCAATACTGACCGTGGAAACAAACCTTAACAATTGGTGCCTTCTGTGCACGCTTAGCTGGTACCTAGCTCAGGCCGGCCATACATCCTGGCCCAGATACAGCAAAACAGGCCCAAATAATGATACTTCCACCACCATGTTTCACAGCTAGTATGAGATTTTTATGCTATAATGCAGTGTTTCTCTGTCCAAACATAACGCTTCTCTTTTGAGCCAAAAAGCTCCATTTTGGTCACATCTGACCATAAATATTGTGCCTACTTGCTTGGCCAATGTTCTTATGGAAATCAGTGTATTTCTTCTTGTTATCCTGCCATGCGCACCATAGTTAATGTGAGCAAGGCCTTTAGTTGCTTAGAGCAGGGGTGTCAAACTGCATTCCTCAAGGGCTGCAAACAGGTCATGTTTTCAGGATTTCCTTGTACTGCACAGGTGATAATTTAATCTCCTACACACATAATGATTGCAGCACCTTGTGCAATGCTAAGGAAATCTTGAAAACACACATGGCTTGTGGCCCTGCTTAGAGGTTACTTTCAGTTTCTATATGAACTCACCAAGTGTTATAGGCCTTACTTCTTAGTTGATCTTTTCTTGATTGACCACTCCTGAGGAGGTTAACCCCATACCCTTTGGAGCTTTTTTCAGTTTTGCGTATTAATTTTTTGCTCCCCTCTTTCCCAGAGCCATAACTTTTTTTATTTTTCCATCAATATGGCCATGTGAGGGCTTATTTTTTGTGGGACTAGGTGTACTTTTGAACTACACCATTGCTTTTACCATGTTGTGTACTAGAAAACAGGAAAAAAATTCCAAGTGAGGTGAAATTGCAAAAAAAGTGCAATCCCACACTTGTTTTTTGTTTGGCTTTTTTGCTAAATGCTTAAACTGACCTTCTAGTATGATTATCCAGGTTATTACGAGTTCATAGACACCAAACATGTCTAGGTTCTTTTTTATCTAATTGATGGGTGAAACAATTTGAAACTTTGTTAAAAAAAAAAAAAATGGCACCATTTTCCAATACCCATAGCGTCTCCATTTTTCATGATCTGGGGTTGGGTGAGGGCTTATTTTTTGCATGCCGAGCTGACTTTTTAATGATACCATTTCGGTACAGACACGTTCTTTTGATCACCCGTTATTGCATTTTAATTCAATGTGGCGGCAACCAAAAAAACGTAATTCTGTCTTTTTTTTTTTTAATTCTCACTATGCCGTTTAGCGATCAGGTTAATTCTTTTTTTTTTTTTTTTTATTGATCGGGCGATACCAAATATGTGTAGGTTTGATTTTTTTTTTTTTTTTTTCTTCATATATTTAAAACCTTTTTTTTTTACTTTTGCCATGCCATGGGAGGCTAGCATAGCCTGATCGGCTCTACTACGTAGGGGCGATGCTCAGATCGCCCCTATGTAGTAGAATTACAGCATTGCTATGAACGCCGACCACAGGGTGGTGCTCACAGTAATCTGGCATGAACAATCATAGAGGTCTCAAGGGAGACCTCTGGTTGTTAAGCCAACGCACCGATGACCCACGATCACGTGACGGGGGCCACCGGTGCGCGCATTTCTGGCTGGATGGCCGGAAGCGCTTGTTAAATGCCGCTGTCAGAGTTTGACAGCAACATTTAACTAGTTAATAGGCACTGGCGGATCGCTATTCCATCCGCAACTATTACGGGCACATGTCAGCTGTTCAAAACAGCTGAAATGCCCCGGCTTTGATGCGGGCTCACCGCCGGAGCCCGTATCAAAGCGCGGGTTCTGCCATCGGACGTACTATTCCGTCCCATGGCAAAAAGGGGTTAAAATGGTCTTGATTTTTTTCTCACTCATACATAATCGATCTGACTTTAGATTGGTAGTGTCCAAACTCTTTAAAGATTAAAGATCTTCTACAACCTGATGATCCTCAACAACTATTCTTCTGAGAAATTTCCTATATTCGTGTCCCAAGATACTACACTTCCGCAAACACGTATTGTGAAGATAAGACTTGATAGATCCCTGTTCATCAAACAAAAAGGTCCCTCGCTCACACGATTGTCATCTCATTGATTGAAAGCACTAGACTCTAATTTCACCTTTAAAATATTTGCTAATCCTAAGGCCACGTTCACACATTGAGTATTTGGTGTGTTTTTTTACCTCAGAACTTGCCTCTGCGGTCTCCCATTCAGGTCCGGCTGCTGAGCTTGCTGCTCAGCACAGACGTCGGTACCAGGCTTGTGGTATATGTTTGGTTACGTGTCAACCTGTTACTGACTACCCGATGTGATTTTTTTTAAAAATAAAAACAAGGATATTTTTTATCTTAAGGATCCAGCATTACTTCCGTTTTTTTTCTTTTTGGATTTACTCTACCACTCTGTCAGCACGTTTGTGTGTGTCTTTGTCTGTGTTTCTTGGCTCAGAGACTGTACACGTTGGCAGGCATGTTGCACACATATTTGGTTTTGTTCCCTTGAATCAACGCCTGAGTCTCTAGTCTGCTACATGCTTAGGGTGCCGGTCAGGCGCAGGTTCTGTAGTGTCAGGACTGGGGTAACTAGCCACTTGGCTTAGTATGTGTTCTGTTCTTGTGTGCGGTTAGCACAGTTCAGTCACAAACCAAGCTCAACCCTTATGCTATACTTCTCGGTGAAAGCAACAAGGTATTGTACCTAGCTTCAAAGGGCTTTCTCTCTTGGCGCAGCATCTTATTCATTCGTGTGTGCAGTTAGCACAGTTTAGTTGCAGAGCTAGCCTAATCCATGTGCTATTATCTCTGTGATGCTAACAGGGTATAGCACTTCACATACTCGTACCGTACCTCTCGGTGAAGTAACTGAGCTTGGTACTTAGTGTTCCATTCACACTGAGCGGCGTCAACTCAGTGTGTTCATGGTAACGCTCGCTGTTGTGTTCCGTCATTATTCACATTAGCAGCAGGGTTCTTCTCTGCACGGTGGACCCTGGGTTGCGATTGCACTTTATGTTTATACTAGATGGTGGCCCGATTCTAACGCATCGGGTATTCTAGAACATGTATGTAGTTTATTTATGAAGATTTCAGAATAATGCAATGAATACACAGGATTCGGCCGCCGGGTGCGACCAATTAGCGAAGCGTGGTTCAAATCCCGCTTCAATTCGTGGCCGGACTGAGTCTGTTGCTGATTGTTCATGGCTGGCCAACCAGTGAAGCAAGGGCGAGCTCCAGGTTTTTGAGGGCCCCGGGCGAAAGAGTCTCACAGCCCACGTAGTATATAGCACAGCCCACGTAGTATATAGCACAGCCCACATAGTATATAGCACAGCCCACGTAGTATATTGCACAGCCCACGTAGTATATTGCACAGCCCGCGCAGTATATATCACAGCCCACGTATTATATAGCAATGTGGGCACCATATCCCTGTTAAAAAAGAATTAAAATAAAAAATAGTTATATATTCACCTTCCGGCGTCCCCAGGATCCATCCCAGGCCTTTAGCGATGCTCCTCGCGATGCTCCGTTCCCAGTAATGCCTTGTGGCAATAACTAGTGATGATGTAGCGGTCTCGCGAGACCGCTACATCATCTGGGGTCATTGCCGCAATGCATTCTTGGGAACGGAGCGTCGCGAGGAGCGGGAAAGGCTGCCGCGGACACTCAAGGTGAAAATATAATGCATAGGCAGCATCAATAGTAAAAAGTTGGTCACACTTACAGGGTTAATGGCAGCGTTAACTGACTGCATTACGCCGCGTTATGCCGCAGTGTAACACAGTCTGTTTAACGGACTGCTAAAACGCTATGTGGGTGCTGACTGGAGGGGAGTAGGGAGGGGCCAATTCGCGGCCGGACTGTGCCTGTCGCTGATTGGTCGCGGCCCGCTGGGATTTCCGTTACAGACACATGAACAGACGGAAGTGGACTTTAGACAATTATATATATAGATTTTATTTAGTGCAATCCGCCAACCCTAACTAAGTATAATAGGAACACGTCATCACTTCTGTATTTTTCACCCACTCCTGATTTTGGCTTACAAATACTGATGTCAAATCCTGAAACTTGTGAATGCGGCCTAACAGTTCACACACTTTTTCATCTTGCAGACATGTGAAATTGGATTATTTTCTTAACTTTATCACATATTATTTTCTTTATCTACTTTTAGGACTGAAAAACTGATGAAGATTTAAGTAAAAATTTTACAAAAATATTGAACATTTTGAAGAGTTCACAAACTTTCAGGCTATGTGCCCATGATCAGCGTTTTCGCTGTATCCAAAAAACTGCATTCTAATCACGCATGTAAATCTGCATGTGTTCATTAAACCATGCAGATTTATTGCATGTAATGAATGGCTGTGGGTTAGGCCTCTTTCACAGTTCCGTCCTCTGGCGGCCATCACAATCCGTCGGCGCTATGTATGGACGGATGTGTCAAAAATAGTGTAAACGGATGTAACGGATACAGTTTTTCGACGGATCCGCTAGACGGTTCCTTCGAAAAACTGGATCCGTTACATCCGTCTTATCCGTTGTTTCATCCATTTTTTTTTTTTTTATGGATCCGTTTTCTGTACCTCCAAATGGGAGGCTCCCAAATGTGATTGGCTACTGGAAAATAATGGAAACCTATATATTGAGTGTTTTAACACCCCATCTTTGAGAGGGTTTAGAGCCAGTGGCAGAAATGGAAGGGGTTCAAGCAAATATTATGACTGTCTTCATCCTGCTTGGGGAAACACGATTAGCACATGACTTAGGCTAAGTTCACATTAGCATTCAGGGGCTTTGCGGAGGGCTGCGTACGTCATCCACTAAGCCCCGCCAACTTCTGCATACTTCTACATGCGTACCTATCTTTAACATTGGGTACGCAGGACATGCAGATGGATGCGTTGTTTTGACGTGCCCGCCGACCGCACAGGAACGCAACAAGTTGCCTTTTGTGCAGACAGCAGGCGCGTCAAAACGACACATCCGCATGTCCTGCGTACCCAATTTTAAAGATGGGTACACAGGACGCATGCGGAAGTAGGCGTGGCTTAGCAGAGAACGTACACAGCCCGAACACTAATGTGAACCCAGCCTTACACCTCTGACACCTCACACACCACTTTACTGTGTAAATTCAGCCTGTAGTCTAGTGGGAGTACATGGCTGCTACTTCAAATGAGCGACATCCTGTGACTGTAACATTTTTCAGGCAAGATTCATATCATATGTGTAATATATCATATACCATAGTTGAAGGGGATAGATGTGAGGTGCATAGGTAATGAAGGACCCTCCCATAGGTGGACCCAGGAAGGAGGAAAATAATGTTCCACCTCATCCCCAAGGGTGGGCTGTATATACTGAATGGATTATTTCCCTTACATTTACACAAGTTGGGGCCCCAGGCCAAATAGACTTATGCACATTCTAATCCATGTACCTGGGAGCAGGGAAGGACTTTCTTACACAGGACTGCTAAGTATATAGAACGTTCCTGTGTTTTTCACTTTTTCATTTTACAACTGTTTTTCCACCCTTCATGTATGTCTGTTACTTAAACTTTACAGCTTTCCCTTGTTGCTTCCCTATAATATCGAATCATCTCAATGGAAACCTTCTATATAAGAGAATTATCCTGATTCACCCATGAAGGATGGATAGGGACAAGATGGTGGAGAGGATATTACACCTCACCCTAGAGATTCTCTTCCAGCTTACTGGAGAGGTGAGAGATTCTGATGACGTCACATTACATCATTCTTATCTATGGGAATAACACATGGACAGAACTTGAGAGGTGAGGACTCTGGAAATGTCTGTAGTGAGATTTATTAATGTGTCTCTCCATAACCAGGATTACACAGTAGTGAAGAAGACCTCTAGTGAGCGCTGTCAGGCCCCTGTGTCTGAGGGATGGGATAGACCCCTGAGCCCAATCACGGGATCTCTGCCTCACCCGCTGATACATGAGGACATCAATGACCAGAAGATCCTAGAACTCACCTACAAGATGATTGAGATGCTGACTGGAGAGGTGACACTACTGGGACATTTTGCAGTAATGGTATGAAGGGATGGGGGGATGACGGTATCATTGTATGTATCAGGTTCCTATAAGGTGTCAGGACGTCGCCGTCTATTTCTCCATGGAGGAGTGGGAGTATTTAGAAAGAAACAAATATCTGTACAAGGACGTCATGATGGAGGTTCCCCAGCCCCTCACATCACCAGGTAATAGACAGAACTAAATACCTACAGACTTTAATTATTTGTATGTAAACAATAAATTCAGTCACTGTATGTGTTTCCTACAGATCCGCTCAGTGAGAGGACAACACCAGAGAGATGTCCCCATCCTCTTCTTCCACAGGATTGTAAACAAGAAAATCCCAATGTTCCTTGGGATCATCAGGTAGATGGAGAGAAGGTGTCATGAAATCTTCTATATAATGTTTAGAAGGCTGTGATGATCTTGTGATTAGTCTTTTATCTAACAGTACTATATATTGAATAGCCAATTTATTAGAAACACCGGCCCTTTCTTAACTAAAACATATTAGACACATGGCCTCGATGTGCAGTATGAAATGAAATGATCAGTCTTCGAAATGTGAAGCTTAAGCAATCTGAAATACTTTGCATAAGGTCATCATTGCTAGATTATGGGGTTTTTATGTGCAATGATGTCAAGAGTCTACTGAGAATAGTGTGATAAAAGAAAAACATTAGTAATATTCGATCTTGTGGATATAACGAACTCGTCCATGAAGATATCAAGAATTGTTCTGAGAACAGGTGGTGCACAGTCATAAAATTTTAGGTGAATGTGTCCGGATGCACTCATAATTCCTTAGCACAACTGGGCTATTTCTGCAGATGACAAGGTCCAGAGCCATTGCTTTCCATCAAAACAGAAAGAAAAAAACTTCATTGGGCAAAAGAAAGCAACAATCATTTCACAGGGCATCATCTTCTCGGATGACATTCCTGTTGTATCATGCTGATGGGAGTTTCAGAAATTCATGCAAGCAGCATGAATCCATGTTCCTTTCTTGTAAGGTGTCAACATTTCTGGCGGATGGAACAATGGAGAACATTGTGTGAGCACATCCTTGGTCCTCAGATATTTGTGGATAGATGTCTGGACACTAGGGCTTATCTAATTATTGTGCCCGACCAAGTTCATCTCTTCATGTTAGCTGTTGACTCTACAGTAAAATACAAAGACTTAGGTCACAAGGGTCATGTAATCATGGATTGCTTTCAGTATATAGATCGCACAGTCCTTTTTGTTTTTCTGCGACCCTAAACACCAGTGAAATTTGTTCCTCAGTGTGTGTGTTAAGTTCTGCAGATGTTTTCCAGTATGGCTAGGCTATATACAGTGTGTCCATAAAGTCATGGTGCACTTTTGACCAGTCACTGGAAAGCAACAAAAAACTATAGAAATGTGAAATCTGCTCCAAATTAAAGAAAAACTCTCCCAGTTTGATACCTATTCAGTGCAGTTCGATGTGAGCTCCATTTGTTGCCCAACACACATCCAAACAATAGTGAAGTACTTGCCACACACGGGTAAGGATGTCTTGTGTAACAGAGTGAATAACGTCTGTGATTCTCTGTTTTATGGAAGGTCGCCTCATCGCTAAACACAATCTTCTACAAAAATCTTGCATCTTTGTCGTTCTCATGAAGCCTATCTGTAGCAAGTGAGTCACCCACCAGGGCTGTGGGGTACCCGGTACCGGGTCCGGTGTTCACAGGGGGATATCACGGTGGCGACCCGGTCTGTGTCCCTGGGCGCCCATGTAAAAGGGGTATTGAATAAAGTTTATGTTCATGATGCCACCTGTGGTATTCGGTCAGTGGGGACCGATGCTGCTTTAAGGGGTCCTCTGGGGTGATGTTATGGCAGCTAGATGGTATAACTTCCCACAGGTGAAGTATAACCCCAGGGGTCCCGGTGTGTAGATGGAAGATGATAGTGAATGGTGCAGTAAAGAATGAGGACACAGGTTTGCAGTCTCTTTACCTGGTTTACTGAAGACTTCAGGCAGCCACAGTCCAGGGCACCAGATCACAGGTACAAACAGGGGCCGGCCGGCTTGGAAGCAAATCCAGAGTTCCCCTTTACCAGGTGGAGTTAAAAGCCTTCCTCTAGCGCGGTGGTGTTGTAGTCCCTTACTGCCTATGGCTTAAGATAAGGTCCTCATAGTTCTTCTCTCTGTCCCCCATATAGGATAGGACAATACCTGTATGACAGGTAACTCGAGCCTTTTTACAGGGACTCTATCATGCCCCGGGCTCTATGTGTTACTGTGTCTTCAGGTGTGTGTTGCGGACAGGTAACTTGCAGTTCAGCTGTCCTGCCGGTCTCTGCTGTAAGTCGTAGAGTCCCTTACAACCTCGGTATTCCGGCTACCGGTTATTTGCGATTTAGAGGGAGGCAGCTCCTTCGTAGCTGGTCCACCCTGATATCACTCCTGTGCTTCGCTCTCCTTCACGCTCGCTACAATCTGTTCTGCTTTCAGTATTATCTCTGTCCAGGAGCTGCAGCACCTTCTGGTGGCTGCACGGCTCCTCATAAAAGATATCCTTCATCGCCTCCAAACGTAACATCACTCTCCCCATGAGGAAAGCAATGCCACTGTGACGACCAGGACCCTGGGGTGCCACAAGCGCGCATTGTTTGGGTCTATCTGCCAGTTTGATAGCGTGCAACAGCCGCAATTTGTACCCCGTAAAACAGAGATGTTTCTTTAACACCTTATGAACTGTAGTCTTGCTTAGGTGTAATTGTCGAGCACACGCACGCACAGATTTTTTAGGGCTCCTTAGGTAGCTATCCCGTAAAGCCTCTACAGACTCGTCACTGACTGATGGCCTACCAGAACGGGGTTTCTCCACCAAACTGCTAGTTTCCTTCAACTGCTTATCCCACTGAGTAATGTTATTCCTATGTGGTGGCACTTCGTTATAAAAGCGCCGATATTTACGTAGCACTTTGGTCACGGATTCGAATTTAGCGAGCCACA
Source organism: Ranitomeya imitator (assembly GCF_032444005.1). Lineage (NCBI taxonomy): Eukaryota > Metazoa > Chordata > Amphibia > Anura > Dendrobatidae > Ranitomeya > Ranitomeya imitator. Next base: position 395,665,821 of record NC_091283.1, read on the forward strand.
GAACACACTGAACTTTCCTCTGTACCATCCACATCTCGACTGGCATGGAAAACCACACAGCTGGCATAAGCTTGTGGTTGCATGATGTCACAGACCTGGCAGTGTATTAATCAGAGTTCAGTTTATCAGGGGTTAATCTGACTGGGGGCTCAGCAACAGCTTAAATGAGTTTGTGTTGTTTGATTGGTTCTTGTTATTTCTTCTCATGAACAGATCTCATATGATTGTGCCAGAGAAATGGCGCCAAAATGTAAACTATAAACAGATCCTGTGACTGGAAAAAGTGCACCATGACTTTACGGACACACTGTACAATCAGGTGACTCATATACTCCAGATGTAATCTATAGACTAGAAAGGATTCTGTTAAAGGGAATCTGTCAGTAGGTTTTTGCTATTTCATCAGAGAGCAGCCTTTTGTATGGAAAGAGAAGCTGAATCTAAGGAGGTATCTCCTAGATTACTGGGTGCAGCCATTCTGACACAATTAGTTCTTTTAGATTTAGCAATAAAGCAGATCTGAAAAGCTGCCCCACCCACACCAGGCTCTATATATACCATGTCCATAGACAGTGAGGTGCCTACAGGGCCGACTCCATGTTTTCGTGGGTCCCGGGTGAAAGAGTCTCAGTGGGCCCCTTTAACACATACCACAATTCATGGTGCAGATACGGCAGGGAAATATAGGTGTAGTACAATGCCAAAGATTTCACTTCTTACATTACATGAGTGATATCTATTGTAAATTCTACAATAGTTTAGAAACCGAACAGTATAGTCCTCCAAACAGTATTATGGGCACCACATAGCGCTCCATACAGAATGAGGCCTATATATTGCTCCATACAGTATTATCGGCACCACATAGTACTTTGTACAGAATAATAAGCAGCATATATAGCTCCATGCAGTATTACGGTCACCACATATGCTCCATACATAATAATAAAAGCCATATATTTCTCCATACAGTATTATAGGCACCATATAGTGCTCCATACAGTATAATGAGCCCCATATATTACTCTATACAGAATAATGGACTCCATATAATGCTCCATACAGAATAATGAGCCACACATAATGCCCCATACAATATAATGAGCCCGAGTAATGCTCCATACAGTATAATGAGCCACATATATTGCTCTATACAGTATTATGGGCCTCATATAATGCTCCATACAAAATGAGCCCCATATATTGCTCCATACAGTATATAATAAGCTCCATATATTGCACCATACTGTATAATGGGCCCCATATATTGCTCCATACATAATGGGTCCCATATAATGTTCCAAAAGGTATATGATGGACTCCATATATGCTCCAGTATATGATGGGCCCCATATATTGCTCTATATAGAATGGGCCCCATATATGAGGCTCCAGTGTATGATGGGCCCATATATGATGCTCCAGGTTGTAATGGACCCCATAGATGATAATCCAGTGTATAATGGGCCCCATATATGATGACTCAGTGTATAATAGGCCCCATATATGATGCTCCAGTGTATAATGGGCCCCATATATGATGCTCCAGTGTATAATGGGTCCCATATATGATGCTCCAGTGTATAATGGGTCCCATATATGATGCCCCAGGGTATAATGGGCCCCATATATGATGCTCCAGTGTATAATTGGCCCAATATAAGATGTGCCAGCTAACCCTCTGTTGGGGTAGGTACACACGGTCAGTAAATGCTGCAGGTTGGATGCTGCATACTTGTACAGTGTCCAATCCTCAGTAGCCAGATGTTACAGCATAATGGATGGGATTCAAGAAATCCCATGCCCACTATGCATGCACCGACGCCCGCAGATGACCTGCGGAGCCTGACATGCAGCACATCTTTCCAGACCACAGCATGTCTATTTATCTTGTCTATTTAGATCACAGCATGTCTATTTCACCCGTACAATGTATTTGTCGCTGTGAATCCACAAGGTTCAGTGAATACATGCAGACTCGCCTGCGTTCAATAGCTGGCAGCTCTTTGGATTCAGCGGATACGTACTGCATCCAAAGCACACACTGCACATACTCTAACTCTCCCCTGCCCAGCTGCAGGGCTGACCCTCTATAACTCTTCCCGGCCCAGCTGCATTGTTGACCTTCTATAACTCTTCCCAGCCCAGCTGCATTGTTGACCCTCTATAAAGGTACCTTCACACTGAACAACATTACAACGATAGCGATCCGTGACGTTGCAGCGTCCTGGATAGCGATATCGTTGTGTTTGACAGGCAGCAGCGATCAGGATCCCGCTGTGACATCGCTGGTCGGAGCTGAAAGTCTGGAAATTTATTTCGTCGCTGGATCACCCACTGACATTGCTGGATCGGCGTGTGTGACGCCGATCCAGCGATGTGTTCACTGGTAACCAGGGTAAACATCGGGTTACTAAGCGCAGGGCCGCACTTAGTAACCCGATGTTTACCCTGGTTACCATTGTAAATGTAAAAAAAAAAACACTACATACTCACATTCCGGTGTCTGTCGCGTCCCTCGCCTTCAGCTTCCCGCACTGACTGTGAATGCCGGCCGTAAAGCACAGCGGTGACGTCACCGCTGTGCTCTGCTTTACGGCCGGCCGGCGCTCACAGTCAGTGCGGGAAGCTGACGGCGAGGGACGCGACAGACACCGGAATGTAAGTATGTAGTGTTTTTTTTGTTTTTTTTTACATTTACAATGGTAACCAGGGTAAACATCGGGTTACTAAGCGCGGCCCTGCGCTTAGTAACCCGATGTTTACCCTGGTTACCCGGGGACTTCGGCATCGTTGGTTGCTGGAGAGCTGTCTGTGTGACAGCTCTCCAGCGACCACACAAGGACTTTCCAACGATCACGGCCAGGTCGTATCACTGGTCGTGATCGTTGGAAAGTTGCTGAGTGTGACGGTACCTTAACTCTTCCCGGCCCAGCTGCATTGTTGACCCTCTGTAACTCTCCCCTGCCCAGCTACAGAGCTGACCTTCTGTAACCCCTCCCCTGCCTAACTGCAGGGCTGACCCTCAGTCACCCCGGCACAGCTACAGGGCTGACCCACTGTAACTCTCCCCTGCCCAGCTGCAGAACTTACCCAGGGCCACCCTCAGGGCATTCCTACCCTTACTGCTCTTCGGGGCCCAGTGAGCAGCAGTACAGAGGGGGTAGCAGACACAGTCTGGGCCCCCCCTATTGCTCTTCTGCTCATCGGGCCCCATCATGCAATAAAATGTGCACAACGCACACCTCGGCGCTGTTAGCTTCCCGGAGCTCCATGGCCATCTATCCTGAACGGCTGCAGATCTAGCTCCCTCCGCCTTATCTGAACTTTGGTCAGGTGACGGCGCAAATGCGATTACGTCATCGGATAAGTGCCAGCATGTATGAGGACACCAGAAGCAGAGCTGCGCCTGCAGGGGGATTGTCAGTAAAAAAAATTTTTTCTTTATAAAATGAATTAAATGGGTGAGGGGGAGGTGGAGGGGTACTGCAAATGATGAAATGAGGGGGTGGGTGACTGCAAATGAAGTGAGTGGTGGCAGGGGACTGCAAATGAAGTGAATGGACGGTGGGAGACTGCAAATGATGGAGGTGAGGGGGATGCAAATGATGGGTGGGCAACTGCAAATGATGAAGTGAGTGGTGGGAGGGGAACTGCTAAGGCTGCTTTCACATCAGTTTTTTGCCATCAGTCGCAATCCGTCAAATTTTGAAAAAACGGATCTGTCGCAGATTGTGAAAAACTGATGCAATGGATCCGTTTTTTAGCCGGATCCGACCAGCTAATTCAGCTAATTGGATCCTAAAAAAATCGGAGCATGCTCAGTTTATAAAAACGGAATCCGGCACCATAGGCTTCCATTCTAGCAAACAACGGACGGCGCCAGATCCGTCGCTGTCCGTTTGTTCAACAGACACAAAAACATTCCTTTGTGCGTTGTCTCCGGCCGCCGGACCGACAATTTTTGACTGATCCGATGAACGACGGATGAAACGTGAGGCCATCCGTCACTAATACAAGTCTATAAGAAAAAAACTGATCCGGCGGCATCAGTCGCTGGATCCGTTTTGTTCAAAATTCAAAGGATTGCGACTTATGGCAAAAAACTGATGTGTGAAAGCAGCCTATGGTTTAGTGAGTTGGGAAAGTGGACTGCAAATGATGAAGTGAGTGGGGGAGGGGGGCTGCAAATGATGAAGTGAGTGGGGGAGGGGTGGCTACAAATGATTAAGTGAGTAGGGGAGGGGGGGCTTCAAGCCATGAAGCGAATGGGGGAGTGGGACTGCAAATGATGAAGTGAGGGGGATGGTTGACTGCAAATGATGAAGTGAGTGGGGGAGGGGAACTGGAAATGATGAAGTGAGGGGGAAAGGGGGCTACAAATGATGAAGTGAGGGGGATGGTTGACTGCAAATGATGTGAGTGGAGGGAGGGGGGCTGCAAAAGATGAAGTGAGTGGGGGGAGAGGGACTACAAATGATGAAGAGAGGGGGACTGCAAATATAGTGAGTGGGTGAGGGGGACTGCACATTATAAAGTGTGGGCGGGGACTGCAAATGATGAAGTGAGTTGGGGGCAGCGGAATGCAAATGATTAAGTGAGGGAGACTGCAAATATAGTGAGTGGGTTAGGGGGACTGCAAATTATGAAGTGAGTGGGGGAGGGGGCTTCAAATGATGGAGTGAGTGGGGGGAAGGGGACTGCAAATGATGAAGGGAAGGGGGACTGTAAAAAATTAAGGGAAGGAGGACTGCAAATGATAAAGTGAGTGGAGGAGGGGGTACCTCAAATGATGAAGTGAGGGGGGGAGATGGAGTGATTATCACCACAATGGATGGGCCGATGGAGCATGATAAGTACACAAGCATCGACCATAATGAATAAGGGACATGGATATCAGTGTCTCTTGTTTCAGAAGGTATCTAGACAAAGGAAAACTATTTCTTTTGACACCTCCGTAGAAATATAAGCTTGACCGAGCAAATGATGAATTGAGGGTGGGGGACTGAAAATGAGGAATCGAGGGTGGGTGATTGGGGGACAGCAAGTGAATTGAAGGTGGGGAGAGCAAATGATGAATTTTTGGTGGGGGACAGCAATTGAATTGAAGGTGTGGGGTGGGAAAAGCAAATGGTGAATTGAAGGTGTGTGTAGGGAGAGCAAATGATGATGAATTTTGAGGGTCGGGGGAGTAAATGATAATGTATTGAGACTGGGGGGTGGGGACAGTAAATGCTAAATTGAGGGTGGGGACAACAAATGATGAATTGGGGATGGGGCAGCAAATGATAAATTGAGGGCGGAGGAGAGTAAATGATGTATTGAATGTGGGGGGAGCAGTTGATAATAGAGGGTGAGGTGGGAGAGGGAGAAGATATAATGAATTGGGACGGAAGGGACATGTAAATATAATGAATGGGGGAGGGAGAGGTACAGAGTGGAGTGTATTAAGGATGCAGTGACTGATTTTGAATTTGGGGAAAAGTACAGATGCATAATTTATATATTAGGTGGGGAAAGTGGCTATTTAAAGTTGGTAGGGGCACAGTGGTGGATTGCAGTTTATATTTGGAATAGTGGGTTGCATAAAAACTAATTATATATTAATGGTGGGTGTAGAAGAAATTGAAAAAGTGAGTTGTTTTATGCTTAGACGAGTCCTGGCTGGAAGAAGTAATGGAGGTCTGTGCTGGATGAAAAAGAAAAGCAAAGCTGAAGGACTTCAGTTAGAGATGTCACTAGTGAGTCAGTGTGTTACCTGTACACTGACACTATACACTATATACTATGTGCAGATCTTCTGGGTATGTCACCAATGATCGGTGTATTACCTGTTCACTGACACTAAATGCAGAGCTCCTGAGTATAATGTCACTAGTGAGTCACTGTATTATCTGTTTACTGACAGCATTTACAGAGCTTCTGTGTATAATGGCACTTAGTATTGTTTTTTTTATTATTAATGAATAGTATTGTAGCATTTGGGTGCTATGTAATGGAAATATGTGGCATGGTCATGGTGTGGGCAGTATTTGTCCCTTGTATGTGGCATTATTCCGTCACTATGTGGTTGTAATATGTAGTCTGGTCACTGTGTGACGTATAGTTCTCTTGTATGTGGTATTAATGGTCATTTTAAAAATTTATATGACTCATTCCCTTAAATACAAATATACCTAAAGAGTATTGAGCGTTTTAAGATATATGTATGAGATATGGGGTTCAATGGGAACTGTTAATGTGTCATTAGTGAGGACGTGGTGCAGAAGTGGCGTTTTTCCAAGAGTGGGAGGTGGGACTGTGGAAGGTTCCAAGGTTGGATATGGAGCCTGGGTGCCAAGGGAGCCCGAATATCTTGCCAGTATAGGGCCCTGAAATTCCTAGTGGCAGCTCTGAGCTCACCCTCTGCAACTCTCCCATAACTTTCACATAAAGTGTCTGTGACTTTTACAATATTTCTTTCAGGGTAAAGATCTGCCCCATATTAATACTACAGAGACATATGTGAGGGGTGATGAGCGGTGTAAAGAGGAGATTCCTACAGATAACCGCACAGGTGAGTATTATTGTTTAAAAATAAAAAAAACACATTTTGCCACTATTTTTGCCTCTAAATATACTTAGTGTTGGGTGTGACGCTAGCCACTACTCACGAACTGCTAAGGCAGAATAGTGAAGAGTTCCGGGATCAGTGCCAAAAAGGCTTATAATAGACTGAGGTAAAAGACAAAAGCGTATTTGGGTAACAGTCCGAGGCCAGAGTATTATGAAGGTAGTGGATCAAAATAAAGGGGTAAGTCAAATGGATGAAGAAAAACCAAAAAGAACCTTGTATCCTAGTAAATCTTCATAAAGATAAAACTTTGTATTTTATTGTTCACTTAAAAACCTTATAACAAACAATCAACATGCAGACAACCGTGCTAGACTAAATCTATCCCTCACACTGTTGATACTGATTAAACCTGCCTAGCAGCGGAGGTCGGCACTTTGCAATAATCACAAGATAGGCGCCCCTGCTCCACGGCGGCTGTCCTTAAAACTCCTGTCTATCCACTACGAACAGCGTGAATCAGATAAACCACCATTCAAGCATGACAGGAAAATGAAATGGACAGTAACTACCGATTTTGAAAAGTACTAGACGGCCTTCATTAAATAGTGTGAGAGAGAGTGAATAACATGATAATACAAAGTGCAAAAGTGCATAATAGTCACATAGTACCTCACTACAACTGTTCTCTGCTGATATTTCCAGCCTACCTAGCCGCGGGGGTTGGCACCCTACTGTTCAGCGGAAACGGCACCCCCACTCCTCGATGGCTTTTCCTAGGAAAAAGCCTAAAGATAAACTGATACATTCGAAGGGTATAACAAATTAGGCCCAAGCAAATGGCCATAATGGATAATTTAGGGCAGGCTGGGTACAATTATGGCAAACAACTATACAGTACAGATATAAGGCTGTAGTCTCATTTTGCATCAAAAAAGATAACCGGTGTATAAAAAGGGGTACTCATCATTTCTGAGGTTTAAGAAAAGCGCCTCAACGCGTATCACCGATCAGGATCATTAGGAGGCCCTGATGTGCAGGGTAAGCCTCTTTATGAAGATTTACTAGGATACAAGGTTCTTTTTGGTTTTTCTTGTTTTTTTTTTATCCTTGGTTACCCATTTTTCTTGTTTTTTTTTGTAAGTCAAATGGATGGTCAAAAATGTAAATCCAAGATCATCAATGGAGATTAGAATACAACTTTGAGCAAGCACCACTTGAATAAAGCTACAATTGGCAAAGGATTGACAATTGTCAGAGTGCTAAATAACCCTGTAATAACCCTGATCAAATGACACTTGGAGGAGATCCCACAGACCCAGCCAGAAAAGACAGATGAGCTGTCAAACACAATACTCACACCTCTGCATCAGATAGGGCAGTAGAGCTGTCACTTAAAATCCTTACGGTTCAGTCAGCCTTCAATCCCATAGGGCGACAGAGCTGTCATTCACGGTAAAAAATTATTCAGATGTAAAGTAGACATGTAGTAAATATTATTTATCAACAATTTTGTGTGACATAAATCTCTGGTTTAACCCCTCTGTGACCTTAGACGTACTATCCCGTCGAGGTGCCCTGGGCTTATCTGACCCTGGACGGGATAGTACGTCATAGCCGATCGGCCGCGCTCACGGGGGGAGCGCGGCCGATCGCGGCCGGGTGTCAGCTGCTTATCGCAGCTGACATCCGGCACTATGTGCCAGGAGCGGTCACGGACCGCCCCCGGCACATTAACCCCTGGCACACCGCGATCAAAGATGATCGCGATGTGCCGGCGGTGCAGGGAAGCACCGCACAGGGAGGGGGCTCCCTGCGGGCTTCCCTGAGCCCCCCGCAGCAACGCGATGTGATCGCGTTGCTGCGAGGGTCTCCTCACCTCCCTCCCTGCTCGAGCCCCGGATCCAAGATGGCCGCGGATCCGGGTCCTGCAGGGAGGGAGGTGGCTTCACAGAGCCTGCTCAGAGCAGGCACTGTGAAGCAGCCTGCACTCCTATCAGATCAGTGATCTGACAGAGTGCTGTGCAAACTGTCAGATCACTGATCTGTGATGTCCCCCCCGGGACAAAGTAAAAAAGTAAAAAAAAAATTTTCCAAATGTGTAAAAAAAAATAAAAAAAAATATTCCAAAATAATGAAAAAAAAAAAAAAATATTATTCCCATAAATACATTTCTTCATCTAAATAAAAAAAAAAAAACAATAAAAGTACACATATTTAGTATCGCCGCGTCCGTAACGGCCCGACCTATAAAACTGGCCCACTAGTTAACCCCTTCAGTAAACACCGTAAGAAAAAAAAAAAAAAAACGAGGCAAAAAACAACGCTTTATTATCATACCGCCGAACAAAAAGTGGAATAACACGCGATCAAAAGGACAGATATAAATAACCATGGTACCGCTGAAAGCGTCATATTGTCCCGCAGAAAAAGAGCCGCCATACAGCATCATCAGCAAAAAAATAAAAAAGTTATAGTCCTGAGAATAAAGCGATGCAAAAATAATTATTTTTTCTGTAAAATCGTTTTTATCGTATAAAAGCACCAAACCATAAAAAAATGATATAAATGAGGTATCGCTGTAATCGTACTGACCCGAAGAATAAAACTGATTTATCAATTTTACCAAACGCGGAACGGTATAAACGCCTCCCCCAATAGAAATTCATGAATAGCTGGCTTTTGGTCATTCTTCCTCACAAAAATCGGAATAAAAAGCGATAAAAAAATGTCACGTGCCCAAAAATGTTTTCAATAAAAACGTCAACTCGTCCCGCAAAAAACAAGACCTCACATGACTCTGTGGACCAAAATATGGAAAAATTATAGCTCTCAAAATGTGGTATTGCAAAAAATATTTTTTTGCAATAAAAAGGGTCTTTCAGTGTGTGACGGCTGCCAATCATAAAAATCCGCTAAAAAACTTGCTATAAAAGTAAATCAAACCCCCCTTCATCACCCCCTTAGTTAGGGAAAAATAAAAAAAAATGTATTTATTTCCATTTTCCCATTAGGGCTAGGGTTAGGGCTAGGGCTAGGGTTAGGGCTAGGGTTAGGGCTAGGGCTAGGGTTAGGGCTAGGGTTAGGGCTAGGGTTAGGGCTAGGGTTAGGGCTAGGGTTAGGGCTAGGGCTAGGGTTAGGGCTAGGGTTAGGGCTAGGGTTAGGGCTAGGGTTAGGGCTAGGGTTAGGGCTAGGATTAGGGTTAGGGTTAGGGTTGGGGCTACAGTTAGGGTTGGGGCTAAAGTTAGGGTTAGGGTTTAGATTACATTTACAGTTGGGAATAGGGTTGGGATTAGGGTTAGGGGTGTGTCAGGGTTAGAGGTGTGGTTAGGGTTACCGTTGGAATTAGGGTTAGGGGTGTGTTTAGATTAGGGTTTCAGTTATAATTGGGGGGTTTCCACTGTTTCGGCACATCAGGGGCTCTCCAAACACGACATGGCGTCCGATCTCAATTCCAGCCAATTCTGCGTTGAAAAAGTAAAACAGTGCTCCTTCCCTTCCGAGCTCTCCTGTGTGCCCAAACAGGGGTTTACCCCAACATATGGGGTATCAGCGTACTCAGGACAAATTGGACAACAACTTTTGTGGACCAATTTCTCCTGTTACCCTTGGGAAAATACAAAACTGGGGGCTAAAAAATAATTTTTGTGGGAAAACAAAAAGATTTTTTATTTTCACGGCTCTGCGTTATAAACTGTAGTGAAACACTTGGGGGTTCAAAGTTCTCACAACACATCTAGATAAGTTCATTGAGGGGTCTAGTTTCCAATATGGGGTCACTTGTGGGGGGTTTCTACTGTTTAGGTACATTAGGGGCTCTGCAAACGCAATGTGACGCCTGCAGACCAATCCATCTAAGTCTGCATTCCAAATGATGCTCCTTCCCTTCCGAGCCCTCCCATGCGCCCAAACGGTGGTTCCCCCCCACATATCGGGTATCAGCGTACTCAGGACAAATTGGACAACAACATTTAGGGTCCAATTTCTCCTGCTAACCTTGGAAAAATACAAAACTGGGGGCTAAAATATAATTTTTGTGGAAAAAAAAATATTTTTATTTGCATGGCTCTGCGTTATAAACTGTAGTGAAATACTTGGGGGTTCAAAGCTCTCACAACACATCAAGATGAGTTCCTTAGGGGGTCTACTTTCCAAAATGGTGTCACTTGTGGGGGGTTTCTACTGTTTAGGTACATTAGGGGCTCTGCAAACGCAATGTGACGCCTGCAGACCATTCCATCTAAGTCTGCATTCCAAATGGCGCTCCTTCCCTTCCGAACCCTCCCATGCGCCCAAACGGTGGTTCCCCCCCACATATGGGGTATCAGCGTACTCAGGACAAATTGGACAACAACTTTTGTGGTCCAATTTCTCCTGTTACCCTAGGGAAAATACAAAACTGGGGGCTAAAAAATAATTTTTGTGGGAAAAAAATTTTGTTTTATTTTTATGGCTCTGCATTATAAACTTCTGTGAAGCACTTGGTGGGTCAAAGTGCTCACCACACCTCTAGATAAGTTCCTTAGGGGGTCTACTTTCCAAAATGGTGTCACTTGTGGGGGGTTTCAATGTTTAGGCACATCAGTGGCTCTCCAAACGCAACATGGCGTCCCATCTCAATTTCTGTCAATTTTGCATTGAAAAGTCAAACTGCGCTCCTTCCCTTCCGAGCTCTCCCATGCGCCCAAACAGTGGTTTACTGCCACATATGGGGTATCAGCGTACTCAGGACAAATTGGACAACAACTTTTGAGGTCCAATTTCTTCTCTTACCCTTGGAAAAATAAAAAATTGGGGGCAAAAGTATAATTTTTGTGAAAAAATATGATTTTTTATTTTTACGGTTCTGCATTATAAACTTCTGTGAAGCACTTGGTGGGTCAAAGTGCTCACCACACATCCAGATAAGTTCCTTAGGGGGTCTACTTTCCAAAATGGTGTCACTTGTGGGGGGTTTCAATGTTTAGGCACATCAGTGGCTCTCCAAACGCAACATGGCGTCCCATCTCAATTCCTGTCAATTTTGCATTGAAAAGTCAAATAGCGCTCCTTCCCTTCCGAGCTCTCCCATGCGCCCAAACAGTGGTTTACTGCCACATATGGGGTATCAGCGTACTCAGGACAAATTGGACAACAACTTTTTGGGTCCAATTTCTCCTGTTACCCTTGGTAAAATAAAACAAATTGGAGCTGAAGTAAATTTTTTGTGTAAAAAAGTTAAATGTTCATTTTTATTTAAACATTCCAAAAATTCCTATTAAACACCTGAAGGGTTTATAAACTTCTTGAATGTGGTTTTGAGCACCTTGAGGGGTGCAGTTTTTAGAATGGTGTCATACTTGGGCATTTTCTATCATATAGACCCCTCAAAATGACTTCAAATGAGACGTGGTCCCTAAAAAAAAATGGTGTTGTAAAAATGAGAAATTGCTGGTCAACTTTTAACCCTTATAACTCCCTAACAAAAAAAAAAATTGGTTCCAAAATTATGCTGATGTAAAGGAGACATGTGGGAAATGTTACTTATTAAGTATTTTGTGTGACATATCTCTGTGATTTAATTGCATAAAAATTCAAAGTTTGAAAATTGCGAAATTTTCGCCAAATTTCCGTTTTTTTCACAAATAAACGCAGGTACTATCAAAGAAATTTTACCACTATCATGAAGTACAATATGTCACGAGAAAACAATGTCAGAATCACCAGGATCCGTTGAAGCGTTTCGGAGTTATAACCTCATAAAGGGACAGTGGTCAGAATTGTAAAAATTGGCCTGGTCATTAACGTGCAAACCACCCTTGGGGGTAAAGGGGTTAAGCCCTTTCTGACATTGGGCATAACACTACGCTGATGTCGGACTCCCTCCCTTTGATGTGGGCTCTGGCGCCAAGCCCACATCTTTTTCGGCACATCAGCTGTTTTGAAGAGCTGACATGTGTCTCTAACAGCCACAGTTGGAATCGCGATCCACCCGCAGCTGTTAACTAGTTAACATGCGCTTCTCGCAAGCACGCCGCAAATTCCGCCCGCAAATTCGGCATTTTGATAGGTTTTTGTGCACTTTATCTATTTTCAGGGTGCAGTTGGGTCCATATGGCTCTGTAACTGTGGCCTGTGTTCACACAGGATGCATTTGGGAGGCACTGGGCAGCCCGCCTGATCTAACAGTATAAGCGTTGGTAATAGGCTGTAAGCCAGATGCTCTGCATCACCCGTGTGTGAATAATGCCACATACAGATTGGAATTTTTCTGTGCTTTTGCACCTGTGTTGCTGCCATAATTAGTTGGGTCCACTGCACCCAGATAGTGCATTTGCTCTGGGGCCTGGGCAGGTAAGCATTACCTTTTTCCAGTGATTTTTGTTTGTACATGTCCCCGCTTAATTGTAAAGTGCTACAGAATTTGATGGTGCTATATAAATAAAATTATTATATGTTCGCCTGTTCACCCTGTCAGTAATCCTCCTCCTCCTGTCCTGGTCAGCGGCAGTCTTGAGTTTGAGCTACAAAAGATCCTTGACTCTCGGTTTGTGAGAAGATTTCTTTAATATCTCGTTCAATGGAAGGGTTATGGACCAGAGGAGAAATCGTGGGTGTCAGCTACAAACATTAATGTGGACAACCGATCATTCCAGATCAGACTGGACCCAAGGGTTCAAAGGCTCCTCGTAAGAGAGGAGGAGGTACTGTGACATCTGTATCAGAGCCTGCCCTTTTTACCTTTGCTTCTGTGGCCAGGCAGTGCCACGCTCTGGTTGCAGATGACCCATGTCAACATTTCAACCATGGAGGAAAGCACATTGGAAGAGCACAGACTGGTCATGTACACTTTTAGTTCCATCCACACTGGGATATATAGACTGGGTTACCAACCGTCAATAAATTTACAGGGAGTCCGTGAAAAGCAGATGCGGCAGAAAAGAAGCACCATCCGTGATTTTTTTTTTTTTTCATTCGGCAAAGCTTACCATTGAGCATGGGCAAATAACGCTTGTTTGTAGAGGTTAGAGTCTGACTGACTAAGTCTGTGGACAGGAGTCTTTTATAAAAGTGACTATGTAAGACAGCTGGCTTTAATGCAGGTAACGAGTTGATTAGCAGTGTCTAACTGGTCTGTTGGAACCAGAACTCTTAATGGTTGGTAGGAGATCAAATACTTATCTAATATATAAAGCTGAATGTGTGTGTGTATGTATGTCCGGGATTGGCATCTGCACCGTCGCAGCTACAGCCACAAAATTTTGCACAGTCACACGTCTGGACCCCGAGAGCGTCATAGGCTATGTTGTGAGGTGAAATTTTAACCCCGCGCGTTCCAATTCACCAAACAATTTTGCCCCTATCGACATAATGGGGAAAAAAGTGAAAGGAAAAGTGTTGGAGGCGTCGAAGCTACAGCCACAAAATTTTGCACAGTCACACGTCTGGACCCCGAGAGCGTCATAGGCTATGTTGTGAGGTGAAATTTTAACCCCACGCGTTCCAATTCACCAAACAATTTTGCCCCTATCTACATAATGGGGGAAAAAAGTGAAAGGAAAAGTGTTGGAGGCATCGAAACTACAGCCACCAAATCTTGCACAGTCACACGTCTGGACCCTGAGAGCGTCATAGGCTATGTTGTGAGGTGAAATTTTAACCCCGTGCTTTCCAATTCACCAAACAATTTTGCCCCTATCTACATAATGGGAAAAAATGAAAGGAAAAGTGTTGGAGGCAAATTGACAGCTGCCAGATGTGAACAAGGGGGACGTAAAGAGTGAGAGCGATGGCGCCAAAGAGTATATACCGTACAGTTGCTAAGGTGGGGCCCCGACGTGGGATACTCACCACACACGGGGATATGAACACACACACAAAATGCGCCACACACTACCACGTGCTTGAACACATATCACCCTCAGCACACATTTCACCACACATTCTCCAACCTCGCCACATAAAAGTCGAAACACAAAAGTCGCCGCTCAAAACTCGCCACGCGCAGAACTCGCCACATGCAAAAACTAGGCTCTTGCAAAACTCGCCACAAGTGCAAAACTCACCTCATGGAAAACTCGCCACACGCAAAACTTGCACACGCGGAAAAATTGCCACATGCACAAAAGTTGCAACACATGCAAAATTTGCCTCACACAAAACTTGCACATACTCAAAAGGCACCACACAAAACTCGCCACGCGCAAAACTCGCCATGCGCAAAACTTGCTGCACACAAGTTGCTACACTAACCTGTCACATGCAACTCGACACACAAAAAGTTGCTACACAAAACTCATCTCACAAAAGTCGCTACATGCATGTCGCCACACGCAACTCAACACACACAACTTGACAAACGAAACTCGCCCTAAAACACACACAAGTCTGGTCTTATCCTTCAAAAATAAAAATCTGATTAATAAGCAGACAAACTACAACAAATGTACCATATAGGAAATACGGCAGCTGTCAGTCACATGACCTGTCTATTATGTGTATGTGTGAGCTAATATATACTGCCAGGGGGAGGGCTTCCTGTTGGCTGGGGATTTATCAGGCTGCCAATTTAGCTTACAAATACTGAGGTAAAAATACTGAGCAAATAACGTGTGAACGAGGTCTAATACAGGAGGAGATGACACACAGGTATATACTATATACAGGGGAGATGACACACAGGTATATACTATATAGAGGAGGAGATGACATACAGGCACATATATATACAGGAGGAGATGACATACAGGTATATACTATATACAGGAGGAGATGACACACAGGTATATACTATATACAGGAGCAGATGACCTACAGGTATATACTATATACAGGAGGAGATGACATACAGGTATATGCTATATATAGAAGATGACATGCAGGTATATACTATATACAGGAGGAGATGACACACAGATATATACTATATACAGGGGAGATGACACACAGGTACAGTTAGGGCCAGAAATATTTGGACAGTGACACAAGTTTTGTTATTTTAGCTGTTTACAAAAACATGTTCAGAAATACAATTATATATATAATATGGGCTGAAAGTGCACACTCCCAGCTGCAATATGATAGTTTCCACATCCAAATCGGAGAAAGGGTTTAGGAATCATAGCTCTGTAATGCATAGCGTCCTCTTTTTCAAGGGACCAAAAGTAATTGGACAATGGACTCTAAGGGCTGCAATTAACTCTGAAGGCATCTCCCCCGTTAACCTGTAATCAATGAAGTAGTTAAAAGGTCAGGGGTGGATTCCAGGTGTGTGGTTTTGCATTTGGAAGCTGTTGCTGTGAGCAGACAACATGCGGTCAAAGGAACTCTCAATTGAGGTGAAGCAGAACATCCTGAGGCTGAGAAAAAAGAAAAAATCCATCAGAGAGATAGCAGACATGCTTGGAGTAGCAAAATCAACAGTTGGGTACATTCTGAGAAAAAAGGAATTGACTGGTGAGCTTGGGAACTCAAAAAGGCCTGGGCGTCCACGGATGACAACAGTGGTGGATGATCGCCGCATACTTAATTTGGTGAAGAAGAACCCGTTCACAACATCAACTGAAGTCCAGAACACTCTCAGTGAAGTAGGTGTATCTGTCTCTAAGTCAACAGTAAAGAGAAAACTCCATGACAGTAAATACAAAGGGTTCACATCTAGATGCAAACCATTCATCAATACCAAAAATAGACAGGCCAGAGTTAAATTAGCAGAAAAACACCTCAAGAAGCCAGCTCAGTTCTGGAAAAGTATTCTATGGACAGATGAGACAAAGATCAACCTGTACCAGAATGAAGGGAAGAAAAAAGTTTGGAGAAGAAAGGGAACGGCACATGATCCAAGGCACACCACATCCTCTGTAAAACATGGTGGAGGCAACGTGATGGCATGGGCATGCATGGCTTTCAATGGCACTGGGTCACTTGTGTTTATTGATGACATAAGAGCAGACAAGAGTAGCCGGATGAATTCTGAAGTGTACCGGGATATACTTTCAGCCCAGATTCAGCCAAATGCTGCAAAGTTGATTGGACGGCGCTTCATAGTACAGATGGACAATGACCCCAAGCATACAGCCAAAGCTACCCAGGAGTTCATGAGTGCCAAAAAGTGGAACATTCTGCAATGGCCAAGTCAATCTCCAGATCTAAACCCAATTGAGCATGCATTTCACTTGCTCAAATCCAGACTTAAGACGGAAAGACCCACAAACAAGCAAGACCTGAAGGCTGCGGCTGTAAAGGCCTGGCAAAGCATTAAGAAGGAGGAAACCCAGCGTTTGGTGATGTCCATGGGTTCCAGACTTAAGGCAGTGATTGCCTCCAAAGGATTTGCAACAAAATATTGAAAATAAAAATATTTTGTTTGGGTTATGTTTATTTGTCCAATTACTTTTGACCTCCTAAAATGTGGAGTGTTTGTAAAGAAATGTGTACAATTCCTACATTTTCTATCAGATATTTTTGTTCAACCCTTCAAATTAAACGTTACAATCTGCACTTGAATTCTGTTGTAGAGGTTTCATTTCAAATCCAATGTGGTGGCATGCAGAGCCCAACTCGCGAAAATTGTGTCACTGTCCAAATATTTCTGGCCCTAACTGTATATACTATATACAGGAGGAGATGACATACAGGTATATACTATATATAGAAGGAGATGACATTCAGGTATATACTATATATAGGGGAGATGACACACAGCAGGTATATAATATATACAGGGGAGATGACATACAGGTATATACTATATACAGGAGATGACATACAGATGTATACTATATATAAGGGAGATGACAAACATGTATATACTGAGGTGATGAGGTGAAAATGAGAGGTGTGAGGTGAAAATGAAAAGGTGTGAGTGCAAAATGAGAGGAGTGAGGAAAAATAATGGAGTGATCAGAAAATGACAGATGTAAGGTTGAAATGACAAGTGTTAGGGGGGAATGAGAGGAGTGAGGGAGAAAATGAGAGGTGTGAGGGGGAAAATGAAAGATGTGATTGGGAAAATGAGAGGCGTGATGGGAAAATAAGAGAAGTGAGGTGCTATAACTAACCACAGATATTTACTATGCCCAGGCAACGCCGGGCTCTTCAGCTAGTTTCTTATATAAGTTATACAGTGTGATTTTCTGGATTTTATTTTTGATATTCTATCTCTCAATATTAAAATGAACCTACCCTTCAAATTATAGACTGTTCATGTCTTTGTCAGTGGGCAAACTTACAAAATCAGCAAGGAATCAAATACTTATTTCCCCCACTGTATATTATAATAAGTATGGTGATGTGATAGCACCACACACACAATATATACTGTTTTCTATACAGTTCCAGTGGAGCTATGTAACTGAACGGTGCACCCTGCTATGTACTGTATATAGTACTGCTGGAGTTCAGAGGATTTAATTGGTTGTAATTTTCAATATTTTATTCTCTTGTGTTCCACACTCTAAAATGTCCAGAATAAGATGAGATTCTTAAAGGCATAGCTAGGGTTTTGGTTCAGGGGCAAAACTTCTGAGTGGGCCCCTAACCAGGAAACCCTGATTAAAACTATAGTGCCACACCCTTATGTGGATGTAGGAGAACTTCAGCAGATGACAGAGCTGTTGCTGAAAATAATCTCTATTCAAAGACCAACATTGATATTACCACCATATGGTCAGTGGTAGATACCAGTCCTATGGAATCTATAAATGACTACTGCATAGTTATAGATGGTGACTTACAGAGGATGTTCTTTCTGATGGACAAAAAAAAGTTGCACTCTGTAGTGCTAAAGCATGTCAATATGAAATATATGACATATGATTAGCGATACTGCTTCTGGATACTAGGAAAAAAATGAGACGCTTAGCAAACAATTTGGCCAATTCATGCATGCCCAGCAACCAATGACATAGCGGTCTCAAATTGCATGAATGCATGCATGAATTTACCAAATTATGTGCTAAGAGTCTCATTTTTTTATTAGTATCTAGAAGCAGTATTGCTATTCATATTGTCATGCTTTAGCACTACAGAGTGCAACTTTTTTGTTTATTGTATATGGAGATGCCTGCTCCTAGTATGCACCTGTTCACATTAGCTTGGAAGTGCCAGTCAGTCTTTTGTCAATTCTTTCTGATGGAATCGCTCACTTTTCCCGTCTTTTCCATCTGGCCTAGACTGACATGACAACTTCTTCCAGCCTGGCCTCTGCTGCAGAGATTACAACAGCGAGACATCTCACTTCTCATATTTTCCGCACTGTCCCCATCTATCCCCAACCTGTACAAACTTCTAATCCTGCTGATTCCCCAATACTGAGCCACTGCTGCCGTATGTGTCCCTATTACTGCACCTACTGTGTGCCCTCTAGATGGTAAAACAAACCTAGATTATAATAATGCCCTGTGCAAGTGCCCGAGAAAACAGTGGCCACATTTTGCCCCTTAGAAAGCAATAATACCCTGTGTGCCCCTTTGACAGTCACAGTAACCCGAGTTCCCCTATTACAATAAGTGTCCAATTTACATTTAATAATGTCCCGAGTCTCCCCTCTGCACAGCTCCCCTATACACAGTATGATGCTCTCTTATACACAGTATAATGCCCCCTCACAGTATAATATCACCCACACAGTATACTAACCCCTTAGTAGCCCTCAAACTGTTTGATGGCTCCAACACTGTATGATGCCCCCTCATTGTAATCCCCACACTGCATGATGGTCCCCCTAGATGGCCTCCATATAGTATAATATACCAGATAGTCCTCAACATAGTATAGTACACTTCCCATAGACCTCTATATAGTATAATGCACTTCCCATAGGCCTCTATATGTTATAATGCACTCCTCATAGACAGACTATAGTATAATGCAATCACCATTGGCAGACTCTATGTAGCATAATGCACCCCCATAGGCTAACTCTATATAGTATAATGCACCCCCCATTGGCAGACTCTATATTGTATAATGCACTCCTCATAGGCAGACTCCATATTGTATAATGCACCCCCCATAGGCAGATTCTCTATTGCATTGCATAATGTACCACCCATAGGCAGACTCTGTTGTATAATGCAGCCCCCCTAGTCAGACTCAATATTGTATAATGACTCCCATAGGCAGACTTTATATAGTATAATGCACCCCCATATGCAAACTCTATATAGTATAATGCACCCCCATAGGCAGACTCTATTGTATAATGCACTACTCATAGGGCTTGTAGCATAATGCACCCCCATAAAAAATAAATACAATACTCCTCTCTCCTCCTCGTTCCCTCTCTGCTCTGAGTTCCCACACATCTCAGCACAGCGAGCACCGAGTAGTGACTTCAGCGCGACCCTGTCTGTGTCAGAGATTTCAGACGCTGAGAGGGGGTGATGGGAGAGGGAGCGTAATGCTCCCACTCTCATCAATGCGGTCAACTGTATCAGCATCCAGGGGTCCCATAGCGGCCGGGTGGCAAAGCAGGAAGATTGAGTTTCTCTGCTCTGCCGCAAATTGTAACTGTATGGGCTCGCTGTCCACTCCGATATAATTACAGTAGCGTAGCTCCAGGTGGGCCCCTCGGAGCATGAGGGTCACCCCCTCTGCCACATCAGTCGCTATGCTACTGAATACTTAGAATTGCACCCTGTACACAGGACTGGAGAAATGATACTATAAGGGGGGGGGGGGGGGGATGTGGAATGTGCCAAATGGAGTGGCTTGTGTCAAGTCTGTCCAAGGTAGCAATTATTGAGCCTGTTTCCTCTGACAGAAATAACAATGTGTACATGACCAGTACTGCTCCTCCAATGTGCTCTCCTCCATGGTAGAGTGTTTGTACCAGTCACAGTGTGCATAAGATGAAATCACCTACAGTAATTAATGAATTACTGAAATCTTTACAAATCTCTTCTTGAAATGTATCTGGAAATGATTGGTGACACACAGTGAAACATTAACCTGAAGAAAAGTTAACATTTGAAAGAGCACAACCTGGTGGACTAACACCATAAACTATCAGCACCTATTTTGTGGTCTTATGCCTTAGGCCAGGTTCACATTACGCTTTTGGTGTCCGTTAGATGGACTACGTTACACCGCGGCATAACGTGGTTTAACGTAGTCCGTTAACGCCGCCATTTAGTTCAATGTCGGATACATCGCTAGCGCACGCCCACAATGGGCGTGCGCTAGCGATGTGCAGTCATTGAGTGACGGACCCTGGGACGCGGGCTGCAGTGTTTCCGGGTCTGTCACTGCTAGCGCAGATAGAGCATCTGCTAGCTCTATCTGCGCTAGCGCACTGACATACCGGCACTTGCGCTAACAGCAGCCCGTTAACGCATGTGTTGAACGGGCTGCTGTTAACGCAATGTGAACCTGACCTTAGTCTGTTGTTAATTGAATTCTATTAGTTTATATGAAAATATTATAAAGTATATAACAAAAAATATTAATATAATTAAAATGCAATGTTATTTAAAATAATACAAATCAGATTTTTTCTTGGCAGATGACTGTACCAGGAGCTCTGAGGGACATTGGAAATTCTCAGATTTTGCAGCTGATAATTGTAGTAGCACACCAGATACATGTGAAGAACATGTAATTTTCTCAGATACACAACAAGATCAACTGAGAAAAAATCTGTCCTCTGATCCTTTTCAACAACTCATCTCCTCTACTGCTTCATTAAAGACAAATATGCAAATTGAAAGTCAAAAAAGTGCTGTTGAAAATGAAATGGTTTATATAGGGGAGAAATCATTTTCATGTTCAGAATGTGGAAAATATTACAATAGTAAATCAAGCCTTGTTATACATCAGAGAAGCCATACAAGGGAGAAGCCATATTCATGTTCAGAATGTGGGAAATGTTTTACAGAAAAATCATATCTTGTTAAGCATCAGATAATTCACACAGGGGAAAAGCCTTTTTTATGCTCAGAATGTGGAAAATGTTTTCATTGGAAAGCAAGTCTACTTTCACATCTGAGAGTTCACACAGGAGATAAGCCGTTTTCATGTACAGAATGCGGGAAACGTTTTAGAGTGAAAGCAAAACTTGAAGACCATCAGAGAATTCATACAGGGGAAAAGCCATTTTTATGCTCAGAATGTGGGAAATGTTTTAACCTGAAAACAACTCTTGTTACCCATTTGAGAAGTCACACCGGAGATAATCCATTTTCATGTTCAGAATGTGGGAAACGTTATAGGGTGAAAGCCAACCTTAAAATACATCAGCGATTTCACACAGGAGAAAAACCATTTTCATGCTCCAAATGTGGGAAATCATTTAAACGGCAATCAGTTTTAACACTACATGAGAAAATTCACACAGGAAAAAAGCCTTTTTCATGCTCAGAATGTGGAAAATATTATAGTAGTAAGACAAGCCTTGTTACACATCAGAGAAGTCACACAGGGGAGAAGCCATATTCATGCTCAGAATGTGGGAAATGTTTTCATTGGAAAGCATGTCTTGATAAACATCTCAGAATTCACACAGGGGAAAAGCCATTTTCATGTTCAGAATGTGGAAAATGTTTTCGATTAAAAGCTCGACTTGTAATACATCAGAGAAGTCACACAGGAGAAAAGCCATTTTCATGCTCAGATTGTGGGAAATGCTATACCACCAGAACAATTCTTGTTACCCATCAGAAAATTCACACAGGAGATAAGCCATTTTCATGTTCAGAATGTGGTAAATGTTATAGTGTGAAAGCAAAACTTAGAATACATCAGAGAACTCACAAAGGGAAGTAGCCATTTTATTTTTTTTAATTGTTTTATTGACAATATGTACTATAAAAACATATAAGTTATAGGAAGTTACTCATCTGCAAAAAATATAAAACAATTTGGTTCACTAATTGATTATAAAATGTATAAAATTGCTAGTTACCATTTGTTATTATGTTAATGACAACTAATAAGAATAAAGTAATATACCTATATAACCGGAGATGTGTCCTTCTGTCCGGAGCCTCAAGCGAATGCCAGGATAACGGTTGGAGCAGCAGCAGCTTCACCAGTGTGTGGGAGTAGGGGGAGAGAGAGACACAGACTTGCCACCTGGGCGTAGAACATGTTCATAGGTAGTGTGGGTATATAGGTTTGTATGTATGTGTAATATATACAGGTGCTTCTCACAAAAAGCAAACATTCCAGCAGCAGTCCACTCCTCCAGAACCACTCCATAGGGTTGTCTTGCTAACTGCCTATCATTTCTACCTGTTGTCTGTTCAATTTGCACAACAGCAGGAGAAATTGTTTCACAATCAGTGGTGCTTCATAACTGGACAGTTTGATTTCAGAGAAGTGTGACTGACTTGGAGTTACATTGTGTTGTTTAAGTGTTCCTCTACTTTTTTGCTTGATGCCTGAGTCAGAAGGATGCATCCAACATTAATACACCAGCGGTCCAGTGCCTCGAGGTGACAAAGAGGAGGACAAGGTTGGAGGAGTGTGGCACCATGAGGATGAGGCTGGAGGAGGAGTGTGATGCCTGAGTCAGCACCAGTGCATATCATGGTCCCTGGAGCCATTTTATTGAAGACACAGTCACACACAGTGTCTTCAACAAAATATGCTCCCCCATCCTATTATTTGCTCCCCCATCTTGCCTACGCTGCTGTTGTTCAATACATGCAAACAAAAGAAACAATAAACACTCCTGCTCAGTTTTTCCTCGCTTTCCAGCAGCACGTTGTCTGTGTTAAATACTTAAATAATATGGTGCCCGAGTCAGCATACCACGCTATCGGCACCATTTTATTGAAGACACTGTATATGCAAATTCACAAACACTGTTTTAAAAAAAAAAAATGGCTCTGGAAATGTACCAAATAAAGTGTTTGCTACTCAAGTGTAGAACAGGATCAATAGCTAGTACACCCATATTTGAACAAAGTATGTATTTTCATTTATATAACTACAGTATAAAAGTGGTGTCTGCTGATGCTTTTTTTTCCATCCAATTTGACATTGACCAGGGAGAGATGTTATACATCATCCAGACAATTGCAAGAGAAACCATTCAATGCCCCACTTGTCTCATTCAATGAGTGATCCGATAATAAGATGAGACCCGGGGCATACATAGAAATTATTATTATTATTATTTATTGTTATAGCGCCATTTATTCCATGGCGCTTTACATGTAAGGAGGGGTATACATAATAAAAACAAGTACAATAATCTTAAACAATACAAGTCATAACTGGTATCGGAGGAGCGCGGACTCTGCCTGCGAAGGCTCACAATCTACAAGGGATGGGTGAGAATACAGTAGGTGAGGATAGAGCTGGTCAGGCAGCGGTTTGGTCGATCGGTGGTTACTGCAGGTTATAGGTATGTCGGAAGAGGTGGGTCTTCAGGCTCTTTTTGAAGGTTTCGATGGTAGGCGAGGGTCTGATGTGTTGTGGTAGAGGGTTCCAGAGTAGGGGTGATATGCGAGAGAAATCTTGTGTACGATTGTGGGAAGAGGAGATATGAGGGGAGTAGAGAAGGAGGTTTTGTGAGGATCGGAGGTTGCATGTAGGTAAGTACCGGGAGATGAGGTCACAGATGTATGGAGGAGACAGGTTGTGGATGGCTTTGTACGTCATGGTTAGGGTTTTGTCCTGGAGTCTCTGGGCAATGGGGAGCCAGTGAAGGGATTGACAGAGGGGAGAAGCTGGGGAATAGCGGGGGGACAGGTGGATTAGTCGGGCAGCAGAGTTTAGAATAGATAGAATAGATTGGAGGGGTGCAAGAGTGTTCGAGGGGAGGCCACAGAGCAGGAGGTTGCAGTAGTCAAGGCGAGAGATGATGAGGGCATGGACTAGGGTTTTTGCAGATTTTTGGTTGAGAAATGAACGGATTCGTGAAATATTTTTGAGTTGAAGTCGGCAGGAAGTGGAAAGGGCTTGGATATGTGGTTTGAAGGAGAGATCAGCGTCAAGGATTACCCCGAGGCAGCAAGCTTGTGGGACTGGGGAGAGTGGGCAGCCAGTTACTGTAATGGATTGGTTCGTTGGGGGGGTCACGTGAGATGGGGGAAAGATGATTAATTCTGTTTTGTCCATGTTAAGTTTCAGAAATCTAGCGGAGAAGGATGAAATAGTGGACAGACATTGAGGGATTCTGGTTAGTAGGGAGGTGATATCTGGTCCAGAGATGTAGATCTGTGTGTCATCAGCATAGAGATGATACTGAAAGCCATGAGATTCTATGAGCTGTCCCAGGCTAAAGGTGTAAATGGAGAAGAGCAGGGGCCCTAGGACTGAACCTTGTGGGACTCTGACAGATAGGGGGCGAGGTGAGGAGATGATGTGTGAGTGGGAGATGCTGAATGTCTGGTCTGTTAGGTATGATGAGATCCAGGATAGGGCCAAGTCTGTGATGCTAAGGGATGAGGGTCTGTAATAATAGAGAATGGTCCACTGTGTCAAAGGCAGCCGACAGGTCCAGGAGGACAGAGTAGTGTTGCTTGCTCTTGGCGGTTAAGAGGTCATTGGTGACCTTAGTTAGGGCAGTTTTAGTGGAGTGGTGTGACTGGAAGCCAGATTGTAAGCGGTCAAAGAGGGAGCAAGAAGAGAGATGGGAGGACAGTTCAAGGTAGACATGTTGTTCCAGTAGCTTGGAGACATACGGGAGAAGTGATATAGGGCGATAGCTAGATACAGAGGATGGGTCAAGAGAGGGCTTGAGGATAGGTGTAATGGAGGCATCATGAGTTGTCAAAGAAAAAGTCTGAACTAAAAATTCCTTCAAATCACTCACACCTTTTAAAGACAGGAAAAAGATAAATGTATTGTTTTATGCACACAAAATAGTGATGCCTTTTAGTGTCCCACCCACTATGATACAGTTTCCAAGGCAGTCACCCAGTATAACACCCGCAAGATGGCTCTCCAGGATATAATGTCCCCACAATTCCACATACACATTTTACTCCTATGTAAACCCCCAACATGCACAGTATGATGCCTTCACTGTTTATTCCCTTATACAATGAGGCCTCCTCGGCTTTCCCACACAGTCTGATGTCCCTATGAAGGCACCACATTTCTCCCAATACATGATGAGGCTGCTTGGGCTCCTTATTACAGTATAATGTGCCCAGTGTGTGTACCAATACAGTATGAGGCCACCATTGTGCTCCCCATTACAGTATAATGTACCCGCTGTGGCTACCAATACAGTATGAAGCCACAAAAGTGGTCAACAAATTTTCGTGTCTCTCCTCCTCACAGGAAAATGTACAGAAGTTCAGGAAAGCTGATGCATCAAAACAGCAAATTTTTGTTAAAAAAAAAAACTTCAAAAATTCATACAGCTCTAGAATAGAGACAACATTACACTATTTAAGAATGCCCCCTAAGGTAATGGCTCCTCTTCTTCCTCCTCCCAGGAGCTCCTTTAAGTAGCAGTCTGACACATAGGTAAAACTAATTTTTGCCACACTCATTCTTCTAAAAACAACATAAAATACATAAATTTACATACACTATATACATATTCATTGCATCATATAGCACAATCGTATGAGCAATGCCACAGTGTCAATATAAAATTATCCCCTTATAATGTCAGGTTCATCAATGCACGATCACATCTACTCCCTTTCATATATTAAGACACATACCTTATGAAGATGCATATTAATCTATCAAAACATCTATCCCTAGTGACCCACATATAGTTTAAAGGAAGCAGACTAACTTTAATCGCCAAAAATGCATGGCAGCGTGTGGCGTCATCTTCCTGTACAGAGTAGATA
The DNA here is from genome assembly GCF_032444005.1 of Ranitomeya imitator. Classification (NCBI taxonomy): domain Eukaryota; kingdom Metazoa; phylum Chordata; class Amphibia; order Anura; family Dendrobatidae; genus Ranitomeya; species Ranitomeya imitator. The sequence goes on from NC_091283.1 coordinate 395,692,119, forward strand.
TCACATGATAGGTAATCAAATAATCCGCCGTCATTACTGATGAGCGAACGTGCTTGGAAGTGTAATCTGAACATGTTTGGGTGCTAATCGAGTGACTTTGGCGTGCTCGAAAACAATGTTCGAGTCCTTGCAGCTGCATGTCTACTTGTAGTGGTCGCCATAGGGTACTACACATCCCCCTCCTATTCATTTCAATACGAGGCGGATGTGAAGTAACAAGCCCCGACCACTACAAGTAGACGGCCAAGCTCCACAAGTAAGTTCTTCTGGCCGATGTCCGAAGGTACTGATAACAGCTGATCAGATTGGCTTCCTCTGGGGTCTGTTTTACGGCTAACAAGTGCCAGTTTATATATGCCAAGATAAACAAATAGGGTACAGAACAGCTGTGTGGCTTACCGGGAGCGTCTCCGGTGAGTAGACAAAGAAGTATGCATGCGTCAAGCAGCATTCCCATAGAAACATTTCAACAGATACGTGTAAAAAAAAATCAATATCAACGCGCAGCTGCTGAATAGAAGACGTCACAGAAGACTACAGCGCCTGCACACGATCCGTGAATTTTTCTGATCCAAGTTGTCACGTGACAGTTATAAAACATAATTAGATCGCATAAAGTATACAGTGGGGGAAAAAAAAGATTTAGGCAGCTACCAATTGTGCAAGTTCTCCAACTTAAAAGGATGGCCTGTGATTGACATCATAGGTAGACCAAAACTATGAGAGTCAAAATGAGAAAAAAAAAATCCAGAAAATAAACTTGTTTGATTTGGCAAGATTTATTTTGCAAATTAAGGTGGAAAATAAGTATTTGGTCACTAACAAAAGTTCATCTCAATATTTTGTTATATATCCTTTGTTGGCAATGACAGAGGTCAAACGTTTTCTGTAAGTATTCACAAGGTTGGTACACACTGTTGGTGGTATGTTGGCCCATTCCTCCATGCAGATCTCTTCTAGAGCAGTGATGTTTGGGGCCTGTCGCTGGGCAACACGGACTTTCAACTCCCTCCAAAGGTTTTCTATGGGGTTGAGATCTGGAGACTGGCTAGGCCATTCCAGGACATTCATATGCTTCTTAGGAAGCCACTCCTTTGTTGCCCTGGCGGTGTGCTTGGGATCATTATCATGCTGAAAGACCAATCCACGTTTTATCTTCAATGCCTTTGTTGATGGAAGGTTTGTACTCAAAATCTCACGATACATGGCCTCATTCATTCTTTCAATGACACGAATCAGTTGTCCTGGACCCTTTACAGAGAAACAGCCTCAAACCAAGATGTTGCCACCCCCATGCTTCACAGTAGGTATGGTGTTCTTTGGATGCAACTCCGCATTCTGTCTCCTCCAAACATGACGAGACTTCTATTTTGGTTTCATTAGGCCATATGACATTCTCCCAATACTCTTCTGGATAATCCAAATGCTTTCTAGCAAACTTCTGATGGGCCCGCACATGTACTGGCTTAAGCAGGGGGACACTTCTGGCACTGCAAGATCTGAGTCCCTGGCGGCATAGTGTTTTACTGATGGCAGCCTTTGTTACGGTGGTCCCAGCTCTATATAGGTCATTCACTAGGACACCCCGTGTGGTTCTGGGATTTTTTTCTCACCATTATTGTGATCATTGCGACCCCACGAGGTGAGATCTTGCGTGGAGCCCCAGATCGAGGGAGGTTATCAGTGGTCTTGTATGTCTTCCATTTTCTTATTATTGCTCACACAGTTGATTTCATCACACCAAGCTGCTTGCCTATTGCAGATTTAGTCTTCCCAGCCTGGTGCAGGGCTACAATTCTGTTTCTGGTGTCTTTCGACTGATCTTTGGTCTTTACCATAGTGGAGTTTGGGGTGTTACTGAGGTTGTGGACAGGTGTCTTTTATACTGATAACAAGTTCACACAGGTACCATTACTACAGAGTACAGAGGAGCCTCTTAAAGAAGTTACAGGTCTGTGAGAGCACGAAATCTTGCATATTTTTAGGTGACCAAATGCTTATTTTCCACCATAATTTGCAAAATAAACCTTGCCAAATCAGATAAGGTGATTGTCTGGATGTTTTTTTCATTTTGACTCCCATAGTTGTGGCCTACCTATGATGTCAATTACAGGTCTGTCTCATTTTTTAAATGGGAGAACTTGTACAATTGCTGGCTGGCTAAATACTTTTTTCCCCACTTTATAGAGCAGTATTTTGGGCCAAATATATATAGCATCCAACGGGGCCAATTGTATATGCGGCCAATAATATATGGAGCGGTATATGGGGCCAATTATATGTGGAGCATCTTATGGGACCAATTATATATGGAGCAGTATATGGGGCCAATTATATGTGGAGCATCTTATGGAGCCAATAACATATGGAGCAGTATATGGGGCCAATTATACAGGGTGGGCCATTTATATGGATACACCTAAATAAAATGGGAATGGTTGGTGATATCAACTTCTTGTTTGTGACACATTACTATATGGGAGGGGGGAAACTTTTCAAGATGGGTGGTCACCATGGCGGCCATTTTGAAGTTGGCCATTTTGGATCCAACTTTATTTTTCCAATGGGAAGAGGGTCATGTGACACATCAAACTTATTGAGAATTTCACAAGAAAAACAGTGGTGTGCTTGGTTTTAATGTAACTTTATTCTTTCATGCGCTATTTACAAGTTTATGACCACTTATAAAATGTGTTGAAAGTACTGCCCATGGTGTTGGATTGTCATGTTGTGTTGGATTGTCATATTGGACCTGTGTCGCTTAACTGATCAATATTTCTGCACTGATGCCAATTTATTTTCTTAACCTAAAACACATTTCGGAGGGTTTCAGCTTTCAAAAGAATAATTTATACAACCAATGGATGAATTTAACGTCAGGTTATAAGCTTTTATTTACATAACATGGATAAGCTTTGTCAGGGAGTGTATGTGATGTGGGATAATTTTCCTTAATAAAACAAAATGACAAAGTCTAATATTTCTCATTTGTTTGATACAATTTCATTTACTTTTAGGACTTATGTGAAAATAAAATGTAGTTTTTGGCTAAAATTACACATATGGAAAATTCTGAAGGGTTGAAAAACTATTCATATATCGCTGTATTATTTAGATAGGTGAGTTTGTCCAGCTCCATCAAAATAGGTTATTACTTTTCATCATGAGTAAGAACGCATACAGTGTTTGAAACACGTTGATGGTCGGTATCCAGTCATCACTCTTCTATAGATTTTACATGAATGAAACAAAGTGCTAATTTTAACCTACTTGGATTGAACTGGACAAACCCAACTCCTTTTTATAATTGATCAATGCCTTGCAATGGTTTCGGCTCCAGGCTCTCCAAAATCTAAACTTGGAAACATAGGTGAGCATGTGATTACCTTTTCGCATTTATATTATTTAGATACCAATTGCTTTTTAGTAGCAAATGGCTATTATTATTTATATAATATTTTTAATAATCATTTACTGCTCTAAATTGATTTCTCTTTTTCTTCTAGATTTACTTGCCTAAAACTTGTGTTTTGTCTTGTACATATTGTCAATGAAATAAAATTAAAAATACCTACTGCTCTGTGTTTCTCTGTAAAACATTTCCTACATTCAGAACATGAAAATGGTTTCTCCTAATGTGCATTCTGCTGGGTAATAAACTTAACTTAATGCTAAAAATCTCTCATATGTGAAAGACTAAAATGGCTTCTTCCCTGTGTGAATTCTCAGATGTTTTACAAGATTTGACTTCTCTGTAAAACATTTCCCACATTCTGAACATGAAAATGGCTTCTCCCCTGTGTGAATTCTCTGATGTGTAACTAGTTTTGATTTTTCTGCAAAACATTTCCCACATTCTAAACATGAAAATGGCTTCTCCCCTGTGTGACTTCTTTCATGTTTAACTAGATTTGTTTTCCAATTAAAACATTTCCCACATTCTAAACATGAAAATAACTTCTCCCCTGTGTGAATTCTTTTGTGTGTAACAAGATTTGTTTCCCATTTAAAACATTTCCCACATTCTAAACATGAAAAGGTTTTCTCCCTTGTGTGAATTCTCTGATGCGTAGCAAGATTTGTTTTCCGATTAAAACATTTTCCACATTCTGAACATGAAAATGGCTTATCTCCTGTGTGAATTTTCTGATGTGAAATAAGATGTGATTTCACTACAAAACATTTCCCACATTCTGAACATGAATATGGCTTCTCCCCTGTGTGAATTATTTTATGTCTAACAAGTTTGGATTTCTCACTATAATGTTTACCACATTCTAAGCATGAATATGGCTTCTCACCTGTGTGACTTCTCTGATGTATTATAAGTTGTGATCTCACTACAAAACATTTCCCACATTCTGAACATAAATATGGCTTCTCTCCTGTGTGACTTTTCTGATGTGTAACAAGATTTGCTTTCACCATAAAACATTTCCCACATTCTGAACATGAAAATGGCTTCTCTCCTGTGTGACTTCTCAGATGTGCAACAAGTCTTGATTTAAAACTGTAACTTTTCTCACATTCTGAACAAGAAAACTGTTTCTCCTCTGTGTGAGCTATTTGATATTCAACACCTATTATGTGACTTTTGTTTTTTGTATTGGTCCTTGATGAACTGGAAGAAAGGACCTCTTGTAAAAGATTAGATGATACATTTTTTCTGTGAAGGGCAGGAGGTACGTCTAGGACAATGGCATGTTCTTCACATTTATCTGGTATGATATCATAATCATATGATACAAAATCTGAAAATATCAGATTTGTCACCGAGCTCCTGGTACAGTCATCTGCCAAAAAAAAAAAATTTATAATTTTTCACTGCATTTAAATTACATTGATATTTATATTCGTATTTTATAGTATTGTCAAACAAAACTGTAATGTAATTCATTTATCAACTGACTAGGACAGTACACTGCAAAGCAGGACCTAATTGATTACAATATTAGGCCACCAGGTTGTGCTCTATCAATTGTTTACTTCTCAGATGTTGAAGCAGTCTTCTCCATAGTTTCATGAGCATCTATAAGTGGGGATAACCCTCCCAAACAGTCTATATGGGCATGCAAGTCGTGGAAAGTTGAATAAAATGATACCTTGATATCTGCGATCTGATGTCTTATTCCACAGAAATTCACATTTTTCTTAATATGTAAATTAGCTGTTAAGATCTATCAGCCGGACATAAATGTCACTGAAAATCTGAGCCCAGAGCTTACTGTATTTTTCAGACTGTAAGACACACTTTTTTCCTCCAAAATTTTGGAGGAAAGTGGGAGGTGCATCTTATAGTCCGGATGTACGTTAATAGTGTGGCTTTGGATTGGGGTGAGGAGTGCAGCAGCGTCCGAGCAGAGGGTCACAGGAGGCGAGAGCCGGCTGCTGAAGCTAACACGTGTGCCCGCTGTTAAAGAGAATGAATATTCACAGCTCCCCACGCCCATACACCCTCCCACCTCTATGCACTGAAGCCAGTGTCGAGAGGTGGGAGGTACTAAAGGCGTAGGGAGCAGTGAATATTCATTCTGCTTAATAGCGGGCACACGTGTTAGCTTCAGCAGCCGGCTTTCGCCTTACACAAAATGAATATTCACTGCTGCCTACTCCCATAGTGCCGGGCGTATGAAGCAGTGAATATTCCGGCAGCTGATCTTGGAGTGTGGGGGCGCATGGCAGTGATGTCATATGCTACTTACATGCTGAAATCATGTGCTGGCATGAGCACATGACGCAGCGTTGCGAAGTAGAGCAAGGAAGGTGAGTAGAATTTTTATTTTTATGTGTGCACCATCATAGGGGCCATGTATACCAGGATGAGTATAGGGATGGGGGGACCATGTACACCAGAATAGGGATGGGGAGGGGGGCATGTACACCAGGATGGGGATGAGAGGAACATGTATATCAGGATGGGGATAAGGGACCATTTATACCAGGATGTGGATGTGGGCCATGTATAACTGAATTGGGGGCCATATATACCAGGATGGGGTACATTTATATCATGATAAGGACATATACCAGGATGGGGTATATTAGTACAGAATTGTGGGACATTACCCCTTGGGTTTCTTTGTGACCTTTTGCACCTTTCTCTTGGAGTGATCTTTGTTGGTCAGTCTCTCAAGGGTAATAATGGCCTTGAATTTACTCTACTTGTAAACAATCTGTCCAAACTCTTTAGAGATAATTTTATAACTTTTCCTGCCTCAACTCTTCTTCTGAGGTCCTCAGAAATCTCCAATGTTGTGCCATGACACACTTCCATAAACATGATGTGAAGATCTGTCTTTGATTGATCCTCATCCTTAGAGCAAAAGCAATGCACCCACTCCTGATAGTCAGGAGTGTTCAGTACACAAAATGACAAATTTCACCAAATTATCTGCTAGCTCAAAAGGTTTATATACTTTTGCCACTGTCATATTGATTATCTTCCTCATATCAAAATGAAAAAGTCTAAATGTTTGAGTCATTTGTTTTATTTGATTCTATATCTGTAAAAATCTGATGTCATTTTAGGTTAAGTTTATGCCGAAATATGTAAAAATTCTGAAGGGTTCACAAATTTTCAAGCTCCACTCTACTTCTCAGCATTTAGTGGTCACTACTCACCTGTGCGGTTATCTGTAGGAATCTCCTCTTTACACCGCTCATCACCCCTCACATATGTCCCTGCAGTATTAATATGGGGCAGATCTTTACCCTGCAATAAATGTTATAGAAGTCACAAAAAATGGAGAAGTTGTAAGTAAGTATTTGAAAAGACATAAAAGATCAATTAATATTACAAGCAAACAAGACAGCAGTAATCAAATATCTGTAGATTTCCTGTAGGAATTCAACCATTAAGCGTTAATCCTATCATCTCCATCAAGTACTGAACATACACTGAATGGCCACCTTATGAAAAACATCCATGTATTAGGGTGTTGGATATCATTTTGCCTTCAGATCTTTAGGAATTCATCATGCCAGATTCCACTTGATGTTGCATAAGTATTGGCCTATGCCGACAGGATAGCTTTTTTTTGCAGTTGCTGCACATTAGATGGAGGTACTGACATGTTCCCTGACAGGTACCTGGAAGCAAACCATGAAGATATGACCCTAGTGACAAGGTGCACTGTCCTCCTACCATAGGGTAAATGGCTGACATCAAGTGAGAAACTTGGTAGGTCACAATGTGTAAGTTAACTTTAGTATCCAAATATCCATCTACAGATATCAGAGGACCCAGGATGTACCAAGAAAACATTCCCTGGACCATTTCTCCTCCTCAACCAGCCTGAAATGTTGATACGTGACATCAAAAAGGGAACATGGATCATGCTGATACCATGAAAACCTGACCCTCCAATCGGCATGGTGCAATAGAAATCTGGATTCATCTGAGCAATGTTTTGTACTGCTCACCCCCAGAAGTGTAAGCGAAATGGCGTAGGGGTCGAGGAGGTTTGGCTGTCCATATGTTTGCTGCAAGGTCCTGGCCACAGTGACTGCTATAGGTGATGTATTCACTATACAGGGTGGGCCATTTATATGAATACACCTAAATAAAATGGGAATGGTTGGTGATATCAACTTACTCAATTTCAAAGCAAAAGGAAAAACAGATTGCCGCACCAACCGCTAGTGAAAACACCTGTACATGTGTGTGTCAGATATCCAGTGTATATGCCACTTGCAGAACTTGGGTGCTGCCACAGAAATATAATCCATGAAATAGCAAAAATTGTAGAAAAAAGTGGGCACTCACCATCTGCTAATATTCAGTCCTTATTGTGCCACATGTCAAATGCAGAAATAGCAGGGAGAAACGTGATATAAAAGACGACGATCGTTTCGCGCTGCTGCGCTTCCTCGGGTCTTGATGTCAATATTAGCAGATGGTGAGTGCCCACTTTTTTCTACAATTTTTGATATCAACTTACTGTTTGTGGCACATTAGTATATGGGAGGGGGAAAACTTTTCAAGATGGGTGGTGACCATGGCGGCCATTTTAAAGTTGGCCATTTTGGATCCAACTTTATATTTTTTAAATGGGAAGAGGGTCATGTGACACATCAAACTTATTGAGAATTCCACAAGAAAAACAATGGTGTGCTTGGTTTTAGCGTAACTTTATTCTTTCATGAGTTATTTACAAGTTTATGACCACTTATTAAATGTGGTCAAAGTGCTGCCCATTGTGTTGGATTGTCAATGCAACCCTCTTCTCCCACTGTTCACACACTGATAGCAACACTGCAGAAGAAATGCTAGCACAGGCATCCAGTATCCGCTGTTTCAGATGCTGCACATCTCGTATGTTCACAGCATAGACAATTGCCTTCAGATGACCCCAAAGATAAAAGTCTAATGGGGTCAGATCGGGAGACCTTGGTGGGCATGCAACTGACCCACGATGACCAATCCACTTTCCAGGAAACTGTTCATGTAGGAATGCTCGGACCTGACACCCATAATGTGGTGGTGCACCATCTTGCTGGAAAAACTTATGGAACGTGCCATCTTCAGTGCATAAAGAGGGCAACACATCATCATGTAGCAATTTCAAATATCCAGTGGCATTGAGGTTTCCATTTATGAAGAATGGCCCCACTATCTTTGTACCCTTTTTTCCAGCAAGATGGTGCACCACCACATTATGGGTGTCAGGTCCGAGCATTCCAACATGAACAGTTTCCTGGAAAGTGCATTGTTCGTTGTGGGCCAGTTGAATGGCCACAAGGGCTCCCGATCTGACCCCCATAGACTTTTATCTTTGGGGTCATCTGAAGGCAATTTTTTATGCTGTGAAAATACGAGATGTGCAGTATCTGAAACAACGGATATTGGAAGCCTGTGCTAGCATTTCTTCTGCGGTGTTGCTATCAGTGTGTCAAGAGTGGGAGAAGAGGGTTGCATTGACAATCCAACACAATGGGCAGCACTTTAGACACATTTTATAAGTGGTCATAAACTTGTAAATAACTCATAAAAGAATAAAGTTACATTAAAACCAAGCACACCATTGTTTTTCTTGTGAAATTCTCAATAAGTTTGATGTGTCACATGACCCTCTTCCCATTGAAAAAAACAAAGTTAGATCCAAAATGGCTGACTGCAAAATAGCCGCCATGGTCACCACCCATCTTGAAAAGTTTACCCCTCCCATATACTAATGTGCCACAAACAGGAACTTGATATCACCAACCATTCCCATTTTATTTAGGTGGATCCATGTAAGTGGCCCACCCTGTATATCTTGATACCATATATCTCTTCATGTATTGAGTGGTATACCACTTAGGTGGATTCTGTATTTATACCTTAGAATTTTGGGTATTATTCATTGTACTAGGCGTAGCATCTCCCCTATGTCCAATTACAATGACTATATATTTCATCCTGTGCTATGAGCATTCATTATATTCTAATATGCGCAATAATATTGGCAGAGACTGTTTTATATTTTAGGCACTATGCGCTTTATTTTCTGCAATATCAGTTTTTCTCTAGATATTGGTTATGTCTACTACTAAATATTGCTCAGTTACTCGTCAGTTATTTTTCTGCAATTAGTTCACATGTATAGCGGCACCTTGAGGTAATCAACCCTTAAGGTACCTTCACACTGAGCGACTTTAGAACGATAACGATAGCGATCCGTGATGTTGCAGCGTCCTGGATAGCGATATCGTTGTGTTTGACACGCAGCAGCGATCTGGATCCTGCTGTGAGATCGCTGGTCGGAGTTAGAAGGCCAGAACTTTATTTCGTCGCTGGATCACCCGCTGAGATCGCTGAATCGGCGTGTGTGACGCCGATTCAGCGATGTCTTCACTTGTAACCAGGGTAAACATCGGGTTACTAAGCGCAGAGCCACGCTTAGTAACCCGATATTTACCCTGGTTACCTAAAAAAACCAAATACTACATACTTACATTCCGGTGTCTGTCGCGTCCCTCGCAGTCAGCTTCCCGCACTGACTGTGAGCGCCGGCCGTAAAGCACAGCGGTGACGTCACCGCTGTGCTCTGCTTTACGGCCGGCACTCACAGTCAGTGCGGGAAGCTGACTGCGAGGGACGCGACAGACACCGGAATGTAAGTATGTAGTGTTTTTTTTTTTTAGGTAACCAGGGTAAATATCGTGTTACTAAGCGTGGCCCTGCGCTCAGTAACCCGATGTTTACCCTGGTTACCCGGGGACCTCGGCATCGTTGGTCGCTGGAGAGCTGTCTGTGTGACAGCTCTCCAACGACCACACAGCGACGCTGCAGCGATCGGCATCGTTGTCTATATCGCTGTAGCGTCGCTTAATGTGATGGTACCCTTACTCTTTGCACCTAACCCCATTGGAGATATTTTCCCACCCTGTTTTGTCCATTTTTTATGATTTTTGTATCAATAAAGAATATCATTTTATTGTTTAGATAAAATCTCTTATTCATAGCTGTCAGGGACGGTGTGTGTTTATACTTCATTGGAAGTGTCTAGTATCCTACGTGTTGCATTTTTGGACAAATGTTATTAAATATTCTCAGTATAGTCTGGATATGATTGCACATAAAAACATGAGTGTCACAGTTTTTTGCTTGTTTTCTTTTTAAATATTGGCCGCAGCTAATCGATCACTAACAATGCACTGTTTAAAATTGCTAAATTTTGGAATGACTACAAAAATTGATCACTTCATTTTATGCTGCACTCGGGGTCATTTATTTTTTAAATTCTTTATTTTACTCATTTATATATCATTTGTCCAATTTCCAAACAGAATAGTTCTAGTTAAGAAAGGGTGGGGGTCTAAAAAATTGTCCATCAACAAAGAGAAAGGCAGGTAGCACTCACCGATCCTTAAAATTCCATTCTTTATTCAGTCACGATTAAAAAAATCATCATGGCCTGGGAGTGTGAGGGCAGGAGTGTGCAGGTGCTGACCTGCAAACTCCTGCCCTCACACTCCCAGGCCATGATGATTTTTTAATCGTGACTGAATAAAGAATGGAATTTTAAGGATCGGTGAGTGCTACCTGCCTTTCTCTTTGTTGATGGACTGTATTTACATGAATTCCTTCGGAGGAGCACCTGAGATCCCGAGGCACAGCTCAAATCTGTATATCACACTCAAGGCGCATAGATCCAGTGAAGTCGGCGGTGCTGTCTGCTTTCTGCACTTGACATGGCTAATAAATTGTCCATTCAGTGTATTATACTGGTGGATAACACAAGACTGAACACAAGACCTTCACAGCTTGTACACATCATAGGGGAGATCTCATGACACCTCTCCATCTACCTGAGGATCCTGAGGAACATTGGGATCTTCTTGTTTACAGTCCTGTGGAAGAAGAGGACGGGGACATCCCTCTGGTGTTGTCCTCTCACTGGATAAAACTGGAGGAAACACATAAAGGACTGAATTCATTCTTTACATACAGATAATTATAGTCCGTGTGTATTTAGTCCTGTCTATTACCTGGTGATGTGAGGGGCTGGGGAACTTCCAGCATAACGTCTTTGTACAGATCTTTGTGTCCTTCTACATACTCCCACTCCTCCATGGAGAAATAGACGGTGACATCCTGACACCTTATAGGAACCTGACACATACAATGATACCGTCATCCCCTGATCCCTCCATAGCGTTACTGTATAATGTCCCAGCATTCCCAGCAGTGTCACCTCTCCAGTCAGCAGCTCAATCATCTTGTAAGTGAGTTCTAGGATCTTCTGGTCATTGATGTTCTCATGTATCGGGGGGTGAGGTGGAGGCACTGTGATTGGGCTCAGGGGTTCCTCAGATACAGGGGCCTGACAGCGCTCACTAGAGGTCTTCTTCACTACTGTGTAATCCTGGTTATGGAGAGACACATTAATAAATCTCACTACAGACATTTCCAGAGTCCTCACCTCTCCAGTTCTGTCCATCTGTTATTCCCATAGATAAGAATGATGTAATGTGATGTCATCAGAATCTCTCACCTCTCCAGTCAGCCGGAAGAGGATCTCTAGGGTGAGGTGTAATATCCTCTCCGCCATCTTGTCCCTGTCCCTATCCATCTTTGTTGGGTCACTCAGGATAATTCTCTTATATAGATCTTCACTGAGAGGATCCGATATTGTAGGGACCTGAATGGGGAGAAGATGACGATGTAACATCATAAAGATCCCATGTAAGAAATCTCCGGAGCTGTTACCGGCGTCACATGATCACTACATCTAGTCATGGCCCCGTCCTGCCCCCGGTATAACACACAGTCCCATTATAGAGAATATTATTATGAAATTATCATAGAGATCTATCACAGGCTCAGCAGTGAGGGGGTTAACCCCTTTAGTGACTGGGATAATTCTGGAAGGTATATGTATATATATATATATATATATATATATATATATATATATATATATATATATATATATATATATATATATATATATATATATATATATATATATATATATATATACATACATACACACTGCTCAAAAAAATTAGGGGATCACTTAAACAACAGAATATAACTCCAAGTAAATCAAACTTCTGTGAAATCAAACTGTCCACTTAGGAAGCAACACTGTTTGACAATTAATTTCACATGCTGCTGTGCAAATGGAATAGACGGCAGATGGAAATTATTGGCAATTATCAAGACACACTCAATAAAGGAGTGGTTCTACAGGTGGGGACCACAGGTGAGATCTCAGTACCAATGCTTTCTGGCTGATGTTTTGGTCACTTTTGGATGTTGGTTGTGCTTTCACACTCGTGGTAGCATGAGACGGACTCTACAACCCACACAAGTGGCTCAGGTAGTGCAGCTTATCCAGGATTGCACATCAATGCGAGCTGTGGCAAGAAGATTTGCTGTGTCTGTCAGCGTAGTGTCCAGAGGCTGGAGGCGCTACCAGGAGACAGGCCAGTACACCAGGAGATGTGGAGGGGGCTGTTGTGAATTCTGTTATCGAACTCCCTCCTGTGGTCATGAATGGTACTTCGGCGAGTTCTGTCCATGGACTCCCTCTGGTGGCTGTGAGTGCTGCTGCTGCTTCTGAGGTTCCTTCCACAGGTGACGTGGTTTATCCTTTGGCTGGCTGCTCTATTTAACTCCACTCAGATTGTTGCTCCATGCCAGCTGTCAATGTTCCTGCATTGGTTCAGTTCGCTCTTGGATCTTTCTGGTGACCTGTCTACTCCAGCAGAAGCTAAGTCCCTGCTAGTTATTATTTGTTCATTGTTTCCTTGTCCAGCTGGATTTCATGATTTTGCCTTGCTAGCTGGAAGCTCTGGGATGCAGAGTGGCCTCTCCGCACCGTTAGTCGGTGCGGAGGTCTTTTTGCACACTCTGTGTGGTCTTTTGTAGTTTTTTGTGCTGACCACAAAGATACCTTTCCTATCCTCTATCTGTTTAGTAAGTCTGGCCTCCCTTTGCTGAAACCTGTTTCATTTCTGCATTTGTGACTTTCATCTTTACTCACAGTCAATATATGTGGGGGGCTGCCTTTTCCTTTGGGGAATTTCTCTGAGGCAAGGTAGGCTTTATTTTCTTTCTCTAGGGCTAGTTAGCTCTTAGGCTGTGAAGAGGCGTCTAGGGAGTGTCAGGAACGCTCCACGGCTATTTCAAGTTGTTGTGATAGGATTAGGGGTTGCGGTCAGCAGAGCTCCCACATCCCAGAGCTTGTCCTGTGTGAGTTTAACTATCAGGTCGTTCCGGGTGCTCCTAACCACCAGGTCATAACAGGGGGCCGTAGGAGGGCAACAACCCAGCAGCAGGACTGCTATCTCTGTGCAAGTGCAAGGAGGAACAGGAGGAGCACTGCCAGAGTCCAGCAAAATGACCTCCAGCAGGCCACGAATGTGCATGTGTCTGCACAAATGGTTAGAAACCGACTCCATGAGGATGGTCTGAGTGCCCGATGTCCACAGATGGGGGTTGTGCTCACAGCCCAACACCGTGCAGGATGCTTGGCATTTGCCACAGAATTCCAGGATTGGCAAAATCGCCACTGGTTCCCTGTGCTCTTCACAGATGAAAGCAGGTTCACACTGAGCGGATGTGACAGACGTGACAGTCTGGAGACGCCGTGGAGAGCAATCTGCTGCCTGCAACATCCTTCAGCATGACCGGTTTGGCAGTGCCTCAGTAATGGTGTGGGGTGGCATTTCTTTGGAGGGCCACACAGTCCTCTATGTGCTCGCCAGAGGTAGCCTGACTGCCATTAGGTACCGAGATGAGATCCTCAGACCCCTTGTGAGACCATATGCTGGTGCGGTTGGCCCTGGGTTCTTCCTAATACAGGACAATGCGGGACCTCATGTGGCAGGAGTGTGTCAGCAGTTCCTGCAAGATGAAGGCATTGAAGCTATGGACTGGCCTGCCCATTCCCCAGACCTGAATCCGATTGAACACATCTGGAACATCATGTCTCGCTCTATCCACCAACGTCACGTTGTACCACAGACTGTCCAGGAGTTGGCAGATGTTTTAGTCCAGGTCTGGGAGTAGATCCCTCAGGAGACCATCCGCCGCCTCATCAGGAGCATGCCCAGGCGTTGTGCAGTAGGGAGGTCATACAGGCACGTGGAGGCCACACACAATACTGAGCATCTTTTCCTTGTCATGAGGCATTTCCACTGAAGTTGGATCCGCCTGTAATTTGATTTTCCACTTTGATTTTCAGTATCATTCCAAATCCAGACCTATTATTCATTTTTATTTACATTGATAATTGTTATGTTTTATAGTTCTGAACACATTCCACTATGCAATGAATACAAATTTGCAACTGGAATATTTCATTCAGAAATATCTAGGATGTGGTATTTTAGTGTTCCCTTTATTTTGTTGAGCAGTATATATATACATCCTATTGATTGAGACTGTTTTTTTTTTCGTGACATATTATACTTTATGATAATGGTAAACTAAGGTTGATATGTTTTGCCTTGTTTTATAATGATATCAGAAATTTGTAAAAAATAAAATAAAATTTGCAATTTTCAAACCTTGAATGATTATGCCTTTAACATAGTTATACCACAGAAAAACATTAATAAATATAATTTCCCTCATGCCTGCTTGACATCAGCGCCATTTGTAAATTGTTATTTTATTTTCTTAGCATTTTAGGTTTAAAAATGTAGCAGGAATTTTTCATTTCTTCAAGGAAATGTACTAAACTTATTTTTTTAGGGACCTGTTCAGTTTTGAAGTGACTTTGGGGGTCCTATATATTGGAAACCCCCAAAAGTGATATCATTTTAAAAACAGCACCCCTCAACGTATTCAAAATTGCTTTCAGGAATTAATGCAAAGTGACATGACAGGAATGAAGGAGTTTATTTTTACCACCTAAATGTCACTAACTTCTTAACCCCTTTCTGACCTTGGACGGGATAGTACGTCCGAGGTCAGATCCCCTGCTTTGATGCGGGCTCCGCAGTGAGCCCGCATCAAAGCCGGGACATGTCAGCTGTTTTGAACAGCTGACATGTGCCCGTAATAGGCGCGGGCAGAATCGCGATCTGCCCACACCTATTAACTAGTTAAATGCCGCTGTCAAACGCAGACAGCGGCATTTAACTACCGCTTCCGGCCGGGCGGCCGGAAGTGACGTCATCGCCGACCCCCGTCACATGATCGGGGGTCGGCGATGCGTCAGGATGGTAACCATAGAGGTCCTGGAGACCTCTATGGTTACTGATCACCGGTGGCTGTGAGCGCCACCCTGTGGTCGGCGCTCACAGCACACCTGCATTTCTGCTACATAGCAGCGATCAGCAGATCGCTGCTATGTAGCAGAGGCGATCGAGTTGTGCAGCAGCGGCGATCGTGCTGTGCCTGCTTCTAGCCTCCCATGGAGGCTATTGAAGCATGGCAAAAGTAAAAAAAAAAAGTTAAAAAAATGTGAAAAAAATAAAAAAAAATATAAAAGTTTAAATCACCCCCCTTTCATCCCAATCAAAATAAATCAATAAAAAAAAATCAAATCTACACATATTTGGTATCGCCGCGCTCAGAATAGCCCGATCTATCAAATAAAAAAAAGCATTAACCTGATCGCTAAACGGCGTAGCGAGAAAAAAATTCGAAACGCCAGAATTACGTTTTTTAGGTCGCCGCGACATTGCATTAAAATGCAATAACGGGCGATCAAAAGAACGTATCTGCACCAAAATGCTATCATTAAAAACGTCATCTCGGCACGCAAAAAATAAACCCTCAACCGACCCCAGATCACGAAAAATGGAGACGCTACGAGTATCGGAAAATGGCGCAATTTTTTTTTTTTTTTTTAGCAAAGTTTGGAATTTTTTTTCACCACTTAGATAAAAAATAACCTAGTCATGTTAGGTGTCTATGAACTCGTACTGACCTGGAGAATCCTAATTGCAGGTCAGTTTTAGCATTTAGTGAACCTAACAAAAAAGCCAAACAAAAAACAAGTGTGGGATTGTACTTTTTTTGCAATTTCACCGCACTTGGAATTTTTTTCCCATTTTCTAGTACACGACATGCTAAAACCAATGATGTCGTTCAAAAGTACACCTCGTCCCGCAAAAAATAAGCCCTCACATGGCCAAATTGACGGAAAAATAAAAAAGTTATGGCTCTGGGAAGGAGGGGAGTGAAAAACGAACACGGAAAAACAGAAAATCCCACGGTCATGAAGGGGTTAACAGGTCACTGTAGCCGGCAGACTCTAACCTTGCTCTTTGGCTGTGAACTGCCAAGGCAAAAATCAGGACCACACAATCATGATCTCAGGGTGATGGGGACACAGAGGGAGCCCCCACACTCTGTCAATCATTTAGGTGCTGTAGTTACTATTGACAGCAGCATTTAAGGGGTTAAAAAGCCATGGTTGGTGCCAACACGGATTGTGGCTGATGCCATAGGTTGTTAGCTATAGTGTACAGCCGACAGCTGCTGGATTTTCACATGTATGGGGATGCTATTCTGTTACAGCTCAGGTCAGTAAAAATACATATTCGTCCCCTGCGTCCACCCAGTAAGGCCTCTTTCACACTTCGTCTTCCAGCTCGGTGCATACTAAAACCCTATGTGGCAAATTTACCTATGCCTATGGTAGATATTTTAGTCGTATTCATCTCTGCCTATTTTAGATTTTTTTTTACCGTTTCATTTTCTTAATTTAGTTTTCCTTTCCACTTCACTCCATTTGAAGCAGAGTAACCAATTTATTTACATATGTATTTATTTGACATAAAGTTGCAATACATGAATGTAGGGGTCAAATTTTTTGGAAACGGAATAACGGTTTTGAGCTCCGTTTTTTTTATTGGAATATGTTCATGTTAGTACAACAACGTTATCTTCCAAGTTTCATTAAGATCTTTTTAGGGATTCAGTCGTTATGCGCCATTTTCTGCCATACCTATGCCTACAGTGTTATCATGGTTGGAAACGGAAAAACGGTTTTGAGCTCCGTTTTTTTTATTGGAATATGTTCATATTAGTACAACAACGTTATCTTCCAAGTTTCATTAAGATCTTTTTAGGGATTCAGTCGTTATTGCGCCATTTTATGCCATACCTATACCTACAGTGTTATCATGGTTGGAAACGGAAAAACTGTTTTGAGCTCCGTTTTTTTTATTGGAATTAGTTCATATTAGTACAACAACGTTATCTTCCAAGTTTCATTAGGATCTTTTTAGGGATTCAGTCGTTATGCGCCATTTTCTGCCATACCTATGCCTAGTGTGTTATCACGGTTGGAAACGGAAAAACGGTTTTGAGCTCCGTTTTTTTTATTGGAATATGTTCATATTAGTACAACAACGTTATCTTCCAAGTTTCATTAAGATCTTTTTAGGGATTCAGTCGTTATGCGCCATTTTCTGCCATACCTATGCCTACAGTGTTATCATGGTTGGAAACGGAGAAACGGTTTTGAGCTCCGTTTTTTTTATTGGAATATGTTCATGTTAGTACAACAACGTTATCTTCCAAGTTTCATTAAGATCTTTTTAGGGATTCAGTCGTTATGCGCCATTTTCTGCCATACCTATGCCTACAGTGTTATCATGGTTGGAAACGGAAAAACGGTTTTGAGCTCCGTTTTTTTTATTGGAATATGTTCATATTAGTACAACAACGTTATCTTCCAAGTTTCATTAAGATCTTTTTAGGGATTCAGTCGTTATGCGCCATTTTATGCCATACCTATGCCTACAGTGTTATCATGGTTGGAAACGGAAAAACGGTTTTGAGCTCCGTTTTTTTTATTGGAATTAGTTCATATTAGTAGAACAACGTTATCTTCCAAGTTTCATTAGGATCTTTTTAGGGATTCAGTCGTTATGCGCCATTTTCTGCCATACCTATGCCTAGTGTGTTATCACGGTTGGAAACGGAAAAACGGTTTTGAGCTCCGTTTTTTTTATTGGAATATGTTCATATTAGTAGAACAACGTTATCTTCCAAGTTTCATTAGGATCTTTTTAGGGATTCAGTCTTTATGCGCCATTTTCTGCCATACCTATGCCTAGTGTGTTATCACGGTTGGAAGCGGAAAAACGGTTTTGAGCTCCGTTTTTTTTATTGGAATTAGTTCATATTAGTACAATGACGTTATCTTCCAAGTTCCATTAGGATCTTTTTAGGGATTCAGTCGTTATGCGCCATATTCTGCCATACCTATGCCTATGGTAGTTTTTTTTCTAAAGTTGAATTTTTTGAATCTATTTTTCCTTTCCACTTCACTCTATTTAAAAATAAATTGGCGGAGGTTAAACTTTAATTGCGTTTTCCACAAGGCAAACCCATAAATTTCTATATAGTAACTTTACATTTGAAATAAACACTGAATCCCTAAGAAGATCTTGATGAAACTTTGAAAATAAGTTTGTCATTAATATGAACTTATTCCAGCAAGAAAAACAGAGCTTAAAAATGTAATTCTGTTTTCAACAATGTTAATTCATACATTCCTATATAATAACTTTACATTTCAAATAAACAGTGAATCCCTAAGTATATCTTTATCGAAAATGTTTGCCTTAAGGTACCTTCACACACAACGATATCGTTAAGGATATCGCTGCAACGTCACGCTTTTTGTGACGTAACAACGATCCCGCTAACGATCTCGCTATGTGTGACAGCGACCAACGATCAGGCCCCTGCTGGGAGATCGTTGGTCGTGGGGAATGATCAGGACCTTTTTTTTGGTCGCTGATCACCCGCTGTCATCGCTGGATCGGCATGTGTGACGCCGATCTAGCGATGTGTTCACCTGTAACCAGGGTAAATATCGGGTTACTAAGTGCAGGGCCGCTATGGGGGCCAGAAAAATACGGATTACACACAGACCAGCAGTGTGACTTATGAGAAATACGCAGCGGTGTTCTATAGAAAAGCCGGCAATTCAGTGCGGTGTACAGTAAAATCACACTGACAGGTTAGAATAGAATAGCTAAGATAAAGGTCTACACATAGTATGTGTGTGTGTATATGTATATATATATATATATATATATATACACACACACACACACACTAGATGGTGGCCCGATTCTAACGCATCGGGTATTCTAGAATATGCATGTCCACGTAGTATATTGCCCAGCCACGTACTATATTGCCCAGCCATGTAGTACATTTCCCAGCCACGTAGTATATTGCCCAGCCACGTAGTATATTGCCCAGTCACGTAGTATATTACCCAGTCACGTACTATATTGCCCAGCCATGTAGTACATTTCCCAGCCACGTAGTATATTGCCCAGTCACGTAGTATATTGCCCAGTCACGTACTATATTGCCCAGCCATGTAGTACATTTCCCAGCCACGTAGTATATTGCCCAGCCACGTACTATATTGCCCAGCCCACGTAGTATATTGCCCAGTCACGTAGTATATTGCCCAGTCACGTAGTATATTGCCCAGCCAGGTTTGTCACATTTAAAAAAATAAAAATATACTCACCTTTCTGAGGGCCCCTTGTAGTCCACGGCAGCTTCCGGTCCCAGGGTTGGTATGAGCGCAGGACCTGTGATGACGTTGTGGTCACAGGCAATATACTACGTGGGCTGGGCAATATAGTACGTGGGCTGGCCAATATAGTACGTGGGCTGGCCAATATAGTACGTGGGCTGGCCAATATAGTACGTGGGCTGGCCAATATACTACGTGGCTGGGCAATATACTACGTGGGCTGGCCAATATACTACGTGAGCTGGCCAATATACTACGTGGCTGGGCAAAATACTACGTGGCTGGGCAGTATACTACGTGGGCTGGCCAATATACTACGTGGGCTGGCCAATATACTACGTGACTGGGCAATATACCATGTGGCTGGCCAATATACTACGTGGGCTGGCCAATATACTACGTGACTGGGCAATATACTACGTGGCTGGGCAAAATACTACGTGGCTGGGCAATATACTACGTGACTGGGCAATATACTACATCGCTGGGCAATATACTACGTGGGCTGGCCAATATACTACGTGACTGGGCAATATACTACGTGGCTGGGCAAAATACTACGTGGCTGGGCAATATACTACGTGGGCTGGGCAATATACTACGTGGCTGGGCAATATACTACGTGGCTGGGCAATATACTACGTGGCTGGGCAATATACTACGTGGGCTGGGCAATATACTACGTGGCTGGGCAATATACTACGTGGGCTGGGCAATATACTACGTGGCTGGGCAATATACTACGTGACTGGGCAATAACCAACGTGGACATGCATATTCTAGAATACCCGATGCGTTAGAATCGGGCCACCATCTAGTATATCTACATATATATATATGCCTATTCTATGTGTACACATTTATTCCACCTATTCTACTGTAAGCTGTCAGTGTGATTTTACTGTACACCGCACTGAATTTCCAGCTTTTCTCTCTAACACCGCTGCGTATTTCTCGCAAGTCACACTGTTGGTCCGTGTGTAATCCGTATTTTTCTGGCCCCCATAGACTTTCATTAGTGGATTTTTTGCGCAATACGGTGACAAACGCAGCATACTGCAATTTTCTATGGCCGTAGAAGACCGTATAATACGGATCAGTAAAATACGGCTGATAGGAGCTTGGCCATAGAGAAGCATTGTACCGTATGCAATCCGTATTTTATGAACTGCTCATACGTCCGTAAAACTCGCAGGTGTGAGGTCGGCCTAAGGCAAAAATTTTCGATAAAGATATACTTAGGGATTCAGTGTTTATTTCAAATGTAAAGTTACTCTATAGAAATGTATGGGTTTGCCTTGTTGAAAACGCAATTAAAGTTTAACCTCCGCTAATTTATTTTTAAATAGTGAAGTGGAAAGGAAAAATAGATTAAAAACATTCAACTTTAGAAAAAAAACTACCATAGGCATGGCAGAATATGGCGCATAAAGACTGAATCCCTAAAAAGATCCTAATGAAACTTGGAAGATAACGTTGTTGTACTAATATGAACTAATTCCAATAAAAAAAAACGGAGCTCAAAACCGTTTTTCCGTTTCCAACCATGATAACACTGTAGGCATAGGTATGGCAGAAAATGGCGCATAACGACTGAATCCCTAAAAAGATCTTAATGAAACTTGGAAGATAACGTTGTTGTACTAATATGAACTAATTCCAATAAAAAAAACGGAGCTCAAAACCGTTTTTCCGTTTCCAACCGTGATAACACACTAGGCATAGGTATGGCAGAAAATGGCGCATAACGACTGAATCCCTAAAAAGATCATAATGAAACTTGGAAGATAACGTTGTTGTACTAATATGAACATATTCCAATAAAAAAAACAGAGCTCAAAACCGTTTTTCCGTTTCCAACCATGATAACACTGCAGGCATAGGTATGGCAGAAAATGGCGCATAACGACTGAATCCCTAAAAAGATCTTAATGAAACTTGGAAGATAACGTTGTTGTACTAATATGAACATATTCCAATAAAAAAAACGGAGCTCAAAACCGTTTTTCCGTTTCCAACCGTGATAACACACTAGGCATAGGTATGGCAGAAAATGGCGCATAACGACTGAATCCCTAAAAAGATCTTAATGAAACTTGGAAGATAACGTTGTTGTACTAATTTGAACATATTCCAATAAAAAAAACGGAGCTCAAAACCGTTTTTCCGTTTCCAACCGTGATAACACTGTAGGCATAGGTATGGCAGAAAATGGCGCATAACGACTGAATCCCTAAAATGATCTTAATGAAACTTGGAAGATAACGTTGTTGTACTAATATGAACTTATTCCAATAAAAAAAACGGAGCTTAAAACCGTTATTCGTAATTCTTACCAAAGTGATGATGGGAGAGCCTGGTGTTGATGCTTGACTTCAGTAAGGTACAGTCACACATAGCGACGCTGCAGCGATATAGACAACGAGCCGATCACTGGAGCGTCGCTGTTTATGTCGCTGTAGAGACGTCAAACAGAACGATGCAGGAGCGATCCAGTGACGTAACGGCGACTCGCTTATTGTTCTCGCTCCATGTAAAACGTTGCTGGCATAGTTGTTTTTGATGTCAAACATGACGATACGCGCCGATCTAGCGACCAAATGAAGTTCCGGACTTCTAGCTCCGACCAGCGATGGCTCAGCGGGATCCAGATCGCTGCTGCGTGTCAAACACAAAGAGATCGCTATCCAGGACGCTGCAACGTCACAGATTGTTGTCGTTCTCGTTGCAAAGTTGCTGAGTGTGACGGTACCTTAAGATATGCCCCAGCCAGCATGTCCACTTACTCTGCATTCTGTGGTTGCTAGGTACTGGATGTGTGAGAGGAGGGTTTATAAACTATCTCAAGGTAAACAATATTAGGCGGATAGGTTCTCATTGCGTCAGGGCAATCCGTTTAGCGCTAAGCGCTAAGCGCTAGTGGATTGCGCTAACGCAATGTCTTTTTAGGGGTCACGTTAAATGTCCCCGCTAGCGCTAGCTGCAAGCAGCGTCCGAGGCGCGCCACAAAAGAACGGCACATCGCTAGCGCGTGCCGAAAATGGCACGCACTAGCAATGCGCTTTAACATTGCTGGCAATGGGAGCGTTAACGGACACGTTGCACGGCGTTAATTTCGCCGTGCAACGCTGTCTGTTAGCGCTCACCCGAAAACAAAATGAGAACCTAGCCTTAATATTATCTCACTCAAAACATCCTCCTCCCTCTCCCAGTTCAGGTACACAGAGAAGGGAGTTGTAAGGCTATGTGCACACGTTCCGTATTTTTCGCGGTTTTTTTCTATAAAAATGCGATAAAAACGTGAAAAAAACGCTTACATATGGTTCCCAATCATTTCAATGTAATCCGCAAAACTTGTGCAAATGTTGCGATTTTTTTGCGCGAAAAAAAACAAATCGCGGAAAAAAAATCAACATGTTCATTAATTCTGCGGAATCGCTGATTTCCCGCACACTGTAAAAAATCTACCATAGGTATAGACAAATATGACTAAAAAAATCTACCATAGGCAAAATCTACGATAGGCATAGGTATAGACAAATGACACATAGGGTTTTAGTATTTTCCTTCCAGCTCAGGTCAGTAAAAATACATATGTCCCCTGCGCCCACCCAGTAAGGCCACACTTCATCTTCCAGCTCAGGTCAGTAAAAATACATATGTTCCCTGCGCCCACCCAGTAAGGCCTCTTTCACACTTCGTCTTCCAGCTCCCGTCGCGATACGTCGATTTTTGAGAATGCAGGATCCTGCATTTTCTCATAGACTTGTATCAGCAACGGATTGTGACGGATGGCCATCCGTTTCATCCGTCGTGCACTGGATCCTGCGTAAAAAAACGGTCCGTCGGGCAAAGAAAACGTTCAGAGGAACGTTTTTTCTGCATGTCGGAAAATCGGTCAACGACGTCACTGGCTACAATAGTAGCCTATGGGTGCAGGATGCGTCGCTGACTGTGAAAAGCAAGAATCCAGCGACGGGTCCAGTCTTTTCACACTGAGCATGCGTGGAAGAATTTCCCATCAGGGAAACTATCTCTCGCTCGCTCTCTTTCTCCTATTGATGCTGCCTATGCAGCATCAATAGTCACAAGATATAATGTTAAAAATAATTTTAAAAAAAAATCGCAATATTCTCACCTACCGGCGTCCCGCGCAGGATACCGATGCTCCCTGCAGCTAGCGTTCCACTTCCTAGTAATACATTGCGAAATCTTGCGAAAAGTCACAGTCTCGAAATCGAGAAGTCGTGGTCTCGCGGGACCGCGACTTCTAATGTATTACTAGGAACGCTAGCTGCTGGGAGCATCGCTGCGCGGGAACGCCGGTAGGTGAGGATACTGCAATTTTTAATTTTTTTAATTATTTTTAACCTGGTTTGTGTTGCGAAAACGCATACACAACAGGTGCACATAGCCTTGACGGCTATGCACCTGTCACGTACATTTTGAAACACGTCCGTCGCTACGTCTCGGCGACGCAGCAGGATGGGAGAGTCCCGACGGAAGTGTGAAAGAAGCCTAATGGGGAATCTCCAGCACCTACCTCCACCTGCAGAGCCGCACACCACATATATGGCTGCTGTGTGCACACAGGACCTGTGATGAGGTCACTGGAGGGGAGGAGTCAGGGGTCACATGATCAGGGGCTTCAGTGTCTCCAGGACTCTGCTGTGCTGGTTGTTATGTGCTGGATGAGGGGAAGTTTCTGTGTGAGGTCAGGAGGGAGGTGCAGGGTGGATGTAGCAGAGCCGTGTGTGTACGAGGTGTACGGAGCGGAGCTGTGTGTGTGTACAAGGTGTACGGAGCAGAGCTGTGTTTGTGTACAAGGTTTACGGAGCGGAGCCGTGTGTGTAGGAGGTGTACGGAGCAGAGCCGTGTGTATACGAGGTGTACGGAGCAGAGCCGTGTGTATACGAGGTGCACGGGGCAGAGCCGTGTGTGTACGGAGCGGAGCCGTGTGTGTACGAGGTGTATGGAGCGGAGCCGTGTGTGTACGAGGTGTACGGAGCAGAGCTGTGTGTGTATGAGGTGCACGGAGCGGAGCCGTGTGTGTACGAGGTGTACGGAGCGGAGCTGTGTGTGTGTACAAGGTGTACGGAGCAGAGCTGTGTTTGTGTACAAGGTTTACGGAGCGGAGCCGTGTGTATACGAGGTGTACGGAGCAGAGCCGTGTGTATACGAGGTGTACGGGGCAGAGCCGTGTGTGTACGAGGTGTACGGAGCGGAGCCGTGTGTGTACGAGGTGTATGGAGCGGAGCCGTGTGTGTACGAGGTGGACGGAGCGGAGCCGTGTGTGTATGAGGTGCACGGAGCGGAGCCGTGTGTGTACGAGGTGTACGGAGCGGAGCCGCATGTGTGCGAGGTGTATGGAGCAGTGATCAGTGGCATTGAAGTTGTTAGACACCTGTTCCCGAGTTTCTTTACATCGGCTGAGGAAGAATGATGGGGACACATAGTCCTCGATACAGTATAATAGAGCTCCCATACAGTATAATGCAGCCCCCCTAACAGTATACTGCAGCCCCCTTCAGAGTATACTGAGGCCCCCCTCAGAATATACTGCAACCCCACATACAGTATACTGCAGCCTCCCTCAGAGTATACTGCAGCTACACACACACACAGTATAGTACAGGGGTGTCAAACTGCATTCCTCGAGGGCTGCAAACAGGTCATGTTTTCAGGAATTCCTTGTACTGCACAGGTGATAATTTAATCACCTACACAAATAATGAGTTGGTGATTAAATTATCACCTGTGCAGTACAAGGAAATCCTGAAAACATGACCTGTTTGCAGCCCTCGAGGAATGCAGTTTGATACCCTTGGTATAGTACATCTCTCCCACACACAGTATAATGCAGCCCCCTCCAAACACAGAATAATGCAGCCCCCTCCACACACATAGTGCAGTTCCCCCCAAACATAGTGTAGTGCAGCTCCCCACGCACAGTCTAGTGCACCCCCTTCAAACAGAAACTATAGTGCAGCTCCCACCAAACACATTGTACAGTGCAACTCCCTCACAACACACAGTACAGTGCAGCTCCCTCCCATCACACAGTACAGTGCAGCTCCCCAGCATACAGTGCAGCTCTCCCCCAGCACACAGTATAGCTCCCCCCAACACACAGTATACTGCAGCTCCCACAACACTTAGTACAGTTCAGCTCCCTCCCCCACACAGTACAGTGCAGCTCCCTGCCAACACACAGTACAGTGCAGCTATGTCCCCCAACACAGTACAGTGCAGCTCCGTCCCCCAACACACAGTATAGTGTAGACACACACTATAATGCAGGCCCCGCACTCTCATACACACACAATAATGCATACACACTCACACAACACTTAACCTCTCCTTGCTTCCCGGCCTGCTCCAGGCTCTGCTGCTCCAGTCTCATCGCCTCCACTGCTGACACAGCGTGGCGCACGATGAAGTGTCGTCATCGTGCGCCTACTGAGTCACAGGGGGAGTGATGGGAGAGGCAGCGCCAGCAGACACTCTCTCCTCCATCACTGCTTTCAACTGTATCAGCGTCTATGATGCCGATAAGTTGAATTAGTGATGGGGGGCGGCGCCAGGCCCCTCAGCAGCCGTGTGGTGTGCTGCTATTAGCAGCATGCCACTGGCTCAGCTGGGGGCCCCAAGACGAGCAGGGCCCCAAGCAGCTGCCTGGTTGCCTGCCCCTACCGCCGGCCCTGGCTACTAGGAATAGTCTGACATGCAGAGTAATCCAGAGTTAGAAGTTCCTTTGCCAGGAAGGAAGCTGAAGTAGAAGCATATGGAAACCAGATGGAAGCAGAACCTCAAAGAATTGAGACACAATCCCAATTTAAAAAGCCGGAAGCAAAAGCCCAATTTAAAAAGCAGGAAAAGGAAGCCCAATTAAAAAAAATGCAGGAACTGGAGCTCAACAAAAAAGGAAGGAATCCCAGTTAAAGGGAATCTGTCACCAAATTTGACATTAAACTATTAATATGGACATACACATTGTAGACTGCTGAAAAAATCCTACCTCTTTGCCTTTTACCAGATGCTTTGTTGTTGAGAAATCATCTTTTATCACTTTATATAAATGAACGCTTACAGGCTATGGGAAGCATGTTTCCTGGAAGATGGCTCTGCCTCCAGAGCTTATTTTAAATAAAAGGGAAGTTAGACATGTAACTATCACAGAACAGGAGAAATTAAACTTTCTTCTTAAAAACACAGTTTTTGCTTCTCTTTAATCTCTACTGTATTGCTATAATATTGCAACTCTGACTGTGAGATTGGAGCTGAAACTGAGAGGAACCTGTGTATGTGATAGTTTTAACCACTTACAGCTCTGCAGTGAGATGAGGAGAACAGAGAGCGGCCATTACATATCCCACTTTGTAACTCCCCCTTATATTTAAAATAAGCTCTGGAGGCAGAGTTATCTTCCATACAACATCCTTCCCATAGCCTGGAAGAGGTCATTAATATAAAGTGATGAGATGATTTCTCAGTAACAAGGCCTCTAATACATGCATGTATCATTCTTTTCAGTGTTCTATAACTTGTGTGCTCAGATAAAAAGTAAGGATGAACGAAAACTAAAATGCTCAGATGCTCGTTACTCAAATCGAGCAATTCCTAATGCTCGTTTCGAGTAACGAGTAGAAGGGGAATCAATGGGAAATCAAAGCATTTTTCTGGCAGACCCGACAAGGAGGTCGGAAGGGCAGTGAAAATGTTGAAACAGGTGGAAAAAGAGCTGAATGGAAGAAGAACAGCATGGGAAAAAACCCTGGAAGCATCTTTGACTCCCAGATCGCTGCTGAGAACAATGGTGTCACACTTTTACTCCACTTTAAGGACTGACAATAAAACATTCAAAATCGAAGACATTTTTTCCTGTATAATGACTTGTATATAAGGCAACATTTAAAAAGGATATAAAAAATAATACATTGAAGTAAACCAAAGTTTATTTTTTTTTAATTAATTTAATACATTTTTATTAATTGTTTATTTAAAAAAAATGGAAATTTCAGTGAAATTTATGAAGGAAGCAATAACTGACAAAAATTAGATGGAAGATGGGCAGAGATACACCCTGTATTAGACATAAAGGAGGGCTTCATACACATCCTGTTCAAATTAGGCTATGCACTACACTGTGTGCAAAATTATTAGGAAAGTTGTATTTTGATCACATGATACTTTTTATACATGTTGTCCTACTCCAAGCTGTTCAGGCATGTAAGCCAACTACCAATTAAGTAAATCAGGTGATGTGCATCTCTGTAATGAGGAGGGGTGTTGTCTAATGACATCAAAACCCTATATGAGGCTATGTTCACACTTTGCAGATTCCACTGCGGATTTTTCCGCAGCAGAATTCCAAAATCCGCAGTGAAAACCGCAGCGCGTTTTCACTGCGGATTTATCGCGGTTTTTACTGCGTTTTCTTCTGCGGATTTTCAACTGCAGTTTTCTATTGGAGCAGCTGAAAATCCGCAGAAAAGAAGTGACATGCTGCGGAATGTAATCCGCAGCGTTTCCGCGCGGATTTTTCTGCAGCATGTGCACAGCGTTTTTTGTTTCCCATAGGTTTACATTGAAATGTAAACTCATGGGAAACTGCTGCGGATCCGCAGCGGTCAAATCCGCTGCGGATCCGCAGCAAAATCCGCAAAGTGTGAATATAGCCTAAGGAGTGCTTAATTATTATTAGGCAACTTCCTTTCCTTTGGCAAAATGGGTCAGAAGAGAGATTTGACAGGCTCAGAAAAGTCCAACATTGTGAGATGTCTTGCAAAGCGATGCAGCAGTCTTGAAATTGCCAAACTTTTAGGCCGGCTTCACACTCGCGAGTTTTACGGACGTAAGAGAGGTGCAGAAAATACGGATTGCACACGGTACAATGCATCTCTATGGCCAAGCTTCTATCTGCCGTATTTTACGGTTCCGTATTATACGGTCTTCTACGGCCGTAGAAAATCGCAGCATGCTGCGTTTGTCACCGTATTGCGCAAAAAAATCGCCAATGAAAGTCTATGGGGGCGAGAAATATACGGATTACACACGGACCAACAGTGTGACTTGCGTAAAATACGCCAGACATCTCCAGACATCGCCAGGTGCAAGGAATTGAGCCAAGCCCTCAATCATGAAACTCAGACATGCTAATTAGCTCAAAAAGCCACACAGACATCCCGGAAGTCTGGTGCTCGCCTCCACAGAGTTCCAAGCAGCATGGCAAACATCATCAATGTTGATATGCTCCTCATCCTGGTCCAAGAAAGGCCTGAAATATGGGACCAGAGGGATCCCAACTACTCCAACCGGGCCAGGAAAGAGGCAGCTTGGAGGGCCATCTGTGGGCTACTATTCCCTGATTATGCCCAACGGCCACGTGCGGAGCAGACAAGTCTATGTAAGTACACTCATGTATTCACAAGATTTTACTTTAAAAGATGCTTTCCCTACATGATTACTTGAGCAATCATTTTTATCTTTATATGTCATTTATGGCCTTATTTGTCATTTTCAAAAGCTGAGTAACATGCCAAAGTGTTTCTGGACATAGTTCATGTTCATCTTGCCCTGCTAATTATTTTTCTTGGCCTCATACTCCATCCAGAGGGTTGTTGTCCCTTGTCTTATTTTTAGATATTTTTGAGCATTATTCTCATTATAGCACAAGTCATTTTCCTTTCCTATCCTAGCATATCTTACCTAATGTATGTTTGCAAGAACAGGGTTCTCTCCCCTCTCTACCAGTCTGATACTGTCAAGTTCTTAACTGTGGGCGATATATAGACCTCTGCATGTAACCCCTTTATCATCTGACTCACCATGGAAATTATTGTGCTATAGCCATTTTTTGCTTTAACAATACAAATATGTCTGACAACTGGACTAAGCTATGTTCAGAATGATATAGAACATTATTTGTGCCCTTGTAATTGCAGTGGATGATGTTATGACAAGATGGCGCAGCATCCGGGACCAATACCGGCGGGAAAGACAGCAGCGGGCTAGGAGTGGGTCAGCAGCCCCACTGAAGAAGAGGAAGTATATATATTACGACCGTCTTTCCTTTTTGGATGCCAGTATGGATCTTAGGCAGTAAGTACAAACCACTCTAGACATTTGTAATTAAGCTAAATTTAATTTTTTTTATGTGGATTAGGGTTATGACATTGCAAGTTCCATGTAAGGATGTGTCAATATAGTGCCAACAATAATGTAAACAAGCATAAATTCCAAAAGTGTCCTGGAGGAGAGAGGACCCTGGCCGCCAAGCATCCCAAGATTCAACAAGGGATGGGTGAGAATGTAGTATGCGAGTTTAGAGATGTTCAGGCAGTGTTTTGTGGTATGGGTTGTTACTGCATGGTATCTTATTGTTTGAAGAGGTGGTTGTGCCTGGTTTTTGTGTAGCTTGAAATGGTATGCCACATTATGATGTGTCGTGATAGTGTTTGGTACATTTGTGGGGCTCTACAAGACAAATCTTGGATATTCTTGTGTGAATATGAGATAATAGGGGAGTAGAGAAGGAGATGTTGTGTTTTTTGTTTTTTTTTGTTTTAATATTGCACACCGATGTCTAATTAAACAATGTAAAAATAAAAATTTTATTTTATTGTTTTCTTTACAGAACACAGTCAAACCTCACAGAGAGGGAAACCGGATCAGAATCAGACCCTATCATTGATCCTGTAAGTGTGGAGGAAGAGGTTGCAGGACCATCTGTGGCTGCATCAGGATCCATCATTGAGGACCCATCAGCAGCATCATCACTGCAGGCAGCAGCAAGTGATGAAGATGCTGCACCACCACCCTCAGCAGCACATGTACCAAGGCCTGTGGAACATGGGCACAGCAGCAGCCCTACAGGCCCACTGGTGTCATCCCCACAGGCAGCTGGGCCTTTATGGAGATCACGGCGAAGGAGAGAGCTTGAAGGCAGAAGAAGTGAAGTTGATGCTGGGGTCCTCAACTATTTGGCCAGGGCAGCCACAGATGATGGCGAGGAGGCCTTTGCCCGCAGCCTTGCCCGATACCTTAGACCCCTTCCCCGTGAGGTGAGGCTACGTGTGAGAGGGTGTATGCAAATCCTGATTGATTTAAGCACCCCTCCAAATAACCCCTATGAGGTTTTTGAATACCTGGAGCGAAGGCAGCTTGGCCAAACAAACCTCTTGCGCCTTCAATTCCCTCAACAGGAGCCAAATCAATCAGGATTTGCTGCACCTACTCCACGTATGCCTCCCCTTCAACCCCTCCCATCCCAAAATCTACAAAGGCCATTAGAGTACCAAATGGCAGGCTTCAACCCCCAATCCCAATATGGCCACTTCTCCAGACCCAGTGATGTTGGCTGGTCCCAACCTGGGTTTGGACAACATGGCCATTTTGGGTTGGGGTATGATGCAAGGCAATCTGTACCTCAGCATGATGCCCAGAGCCAAATGGCTTTTGGTCAACACACATCTGGCCAATATGGACAAGGCCAGTATTCTGGGCCGCAAGCCACTGCATCCTCACAGGATGAACTGCCATCGGCCCAACAAAGGCCACCAGACCAGGATCCAGAGCTGCCAACATCTCCCCCACCAACTTACAGGGATCTGTAATTTAGTTTTGTTTTTTTTTGTGTTTTGTTTTGGTAGCTGGCTACCATGTTAACGTTTTCAAAACATTTCTACTTTGTTGTGGATCCTTGGTATAAAGCAACCCATAAAAAAGGCTTCTCAAAACCATATGGCAAAAATATGGGGTTAACAACCAAAAAAAAAGGGTTGCAAAGTTAGTAAAAAGTTTACAAAAAAGCCAATTGATGTTTGGAGACTAATCATTTTTGCATCACACACATATTCAGAGAACAGAAACATATGGTAATTAAGGAAAAAAACACACACAGTACGTTTTCAGTGGTTGATAATAATATATTACAAAAACATATCTTTAAAATAACAAAAATCACAACTGAGAAACAGCATAATCTTGCCAGGGAGTAGAACCCTGAGGAGAAACAAAATAATTGGTCAATACATCCCTAACTTTGATACCAGAAAGGGGACGGCGCGGAGGTGGGCCATGTGGTGTTGGACTACTGACACTACGCAACATGTGTTCATCATTACCATCTGAGAAGCAATCATGTATGCGGGTATAGTTGTGCAAAATTACAGATGCTTTGATGACTTCATTGACTGTAGCCTCACTGAGCTGCATGGCAGTCTGTAGGACACGCCATTTGGCCACCAGAATACCAAAGGCGCACTCCACCAGTCTGCGCGCCCTAGAAAGGCGCAAATTAAATATCCTCCGACGGTGGTCCAGGTTGCGCCGGGGATAAGGCCTCATGACGTGTCTGGTGAGTTGGAAGGCCTCATCTCCAACAAAAAAAAAAGGCAGGGCTTCTGCAGTGGAGCCTGGGAGTTGTTGTGGTGGTGGGAGGTCTAACTGGTTTTCACGTAGCCGCCGACCCATTATAGACGAATTGAAGACCCTAGAGTCTCCAGTTCATCCATAGGCCCCAATGTCTACAATTATAAACCTGTAGTTACTGTCAACTACAGCTAACAGAACTACAGAGAAAAACTGCTTATAGTTGTAGAATTGGGAGCCAGAGTTCGGCGGCTTACGTACCCTGATATGTTTCCCATCCACCGCTCCAATGCAGTTTGGGAAGTCACAATTGACCTTGAACCCATGGGCTATTTTGAGCCAATCAGCCTGTTTGGGCTCAGGCATCACAAGGTCCTTAAGTCTATCCCATATTTGGTGACAGGTTAACCGCACAATGCCAGAAATGGTGGAGCGGCCAATCAAAAATTCAAGGTGGAGACCCGCAAAGGACAATCCAGTGGACAGAAATCTGTAAGTGAAACAAACACAATAAATTAGGTTTGTTTCAAGAGTGCACACAAAACATGAATAAGCACAATCATATTTGCATTTGTGGCCTACTAAATTAACACTGAAATGGGAAAAATGGCCTTAAGGGGCTGAAATATAACAGTTACGTCACGTTGTCACATCTGCTTTGGCCTTAATGTACACATATTATGGGTAAAAATTTAAAAAAGAAGAAACATTTATAAAAAAGATCATCAACATACAGTATGTGAGGATGGAGAATACATACCGTAACGTGAGGAGAAGACGCTCCTCAGCAGAGATGGCTTTGCGCAGCCTTGTGTCCTGAAATGTTATTCCTGGGCGTAATATCTCCAACAATCTGTCAAAGGTTTGTATAGACATGCGACAGTACAGATAAAACTTGTCTGGATGTTCCCGCAGAGCTGTATATAGCCGATGAAAATGGCCTTTAGTGAGGCGTTTAGTCAGAAGAGGATGCACCCACATTCTTCTGCTCCTCCTTCACGGATCCACAATCACAGGGTATGGGTGCCCAAACCGACGAGACAATAGCCAGTTAAACAAAACACGCTGCGTTGGGGTGAACTGCAGGTGGTCAGACATGGTCAAAATGTTACAACAACACTCCAACAGTTGCAAAACCACAAAATGACCATATGGGAGTGAGACACCTGTTGTAGAGGCCTTAAATAGGGTTGCTGAGGGTAATTTAAATCAATTTCATCCGCCAAAACCGTTATATGTCCATTTTGTCAGGTTGCGTGAAAAATACGCATTACGGTGGGCATACGGATTACATACGCAACATTACATGCGCAAAATACGCGACCACACCTTGCCTACGGAGTTCTTACGGACCACCGTATTTCTAATTTTGGAGCGTATTACGGCCGTAAAATACGGACCGTATTTTTCAACGCTGAGTGTGAGGCCGGCCTTAAAGCGAGATCACCAAACAATCAAGCGTTTCATGGCAAATAGCCAACAGGGTCGCAAAAAGTGTGTTGGGCAAAAAAGGCGCAAAATAACTGCTCATGAATTGAGAAAAATCTGTTGAGGGCAGGGCAAAGTACTGCAGTGCTCAGGCGCCGGGAAAGGTCAGAGACAGGGCAGACAAAATACGCCTGCGCCGGAGCTGCAGCGTGAAGACAAGAAGAGGACGTCATCCTATGAAGATGGGAGGCCCTGGACCGGACCGCAACACCCATCGGAGCGGACCACAGCGGGAGCGCCCCTGGGTGAGTATAATCTAACCTCTTTTTCTCATCTTTCAGGATACATCGGGAGCTTATCTACAGCATTACAGAATGCTGTAGATAAGCCCCTGATGCCGGTGGGCTTAGCTCAACTTCCATTTTGGGGGTGACAGGTTCCCTTTATAACAAAAGTCCATCCAGTTTATTAATACACAGCATAAACCAAATCTCAGGTACTAGGTGACATTCAGCACCCAGTGTACCGTCCGACCCCGTTTGGCTTCACAGTACCCACGGTCCTCGATGAGTCTTGGTGTGCCTAACACGGATTAGTGTCCGTTAACTGTCTGTGACGACCGCACAGGTTTCTGGATACCTCTTATCCTCAGAGGCGTCCTCTCCAGAGGTATACCACATGTCCCCTCTCTCTGGCTCAGCCTAGCCAGCCCTGCCCGTACACAAACACACAGACTCCATCTCGAGTGTTCAGACACACCCCCTTTGGTGGGGTATGTAGGTGACTGGACCTACCCATCTCTCCAAGTCACCTGGAAGCCTTCCCAATGTATAGTAACCCTCAGCAGTAGATCTGCTGAGCAAAATAAGCCCAGTCTTCCATCACAGGGCCACCCAACTCTGTGATACATACTGCCCATTAACCACATGGCCACGCGCCATACCACACTGTTATCCAACCAACCACCTGTTTGTACTGATGTGGCTTCGGAAGTGGTATACCCTGCCTCCCAGCAAAGTGGAACAGGAAGCTATGTGTCATGGATGGGCGTGATTCTTGTGCTCCAGCAACAGCTGTAGTCACACTTGCCCCATGTCCTTGGTGTTTGCTTGCACCATCATCAGCACTTCCACTTCTCCATCCCTTACCTCATGCTTTATGCATTTTCTAATTGCTAAGTTTCTGGAAACCAAGTTTATTTTTAATTTAAAAAAAAAGTCATTTGCAACAGGCAAAGCACTTTTTTGGAGTGTAATACCACCGTAATGCAACACAAAGCATCTATTGGTAATAAATTAAATTCAAAAATATTCTGGAACAATTTTTTTTGGAGTGTTATATTCCACCGACAAGTAAAACAAAGCACATAATACTTGGATAAGAAACTGATTCCAGAAACATTTTTTTTACCCTTTTTTGGATTATTAAATACCACCAAGATGTAACACAAAGCACATTATACACTACGGATGACAAAATCCTAAAAAAGTTTTGAATGCTTTTTTGGAGTGTTGTATACCACCGAAATGTAACACAAAGCACATAATACTTTATGGATAATAAATTTACTCCAGAAAAATGTTTGAACCCTTTCTTGGAGTGTTATATACCACCAAAATGAAACACAAAGTATGCAATACTCTATGGTTGACAAACTGAATGCAGAAAATTTTTTGAACGCATTTGTAGAGTGTTACATACCACTGAAATTTAACAATAAGTAGTACGCTAAACTGTATGCATGACAATATAGTACATTTTTTCACCCCAAAATAATAATGAGATTACGCGCAGCAGCTATATACACTGCTCAAAAAAATAAAGGGAACACTAAAATCCCACATCCTAGATATCACTGAATGAAATATTCCAGTTGTAAATCTTTATTCATTATATAGTGGAATGCGTTGAGAACAGTAAAACCTAAAAATGATCAATGTAAATCACAACTAATATCTCATGGAGGTCTGGAGTTGGAATGATGCTCAAAATCAAAGTGGAAAATCAAATTGCAGGCTGATCCAACTTCAGTGGAAATGCCTCAAGACAACAAAATGATGCTGAGTAGCGTGTGTGGCCTCCACGTGCCTGAATGACCTCCCTACAACGCCAGGGCATGCTCCTGATGAGACAGTGCATGGTCTCCTGAGGGATATCCTCCCAGACCTGGATTAAAGCATCTGCCAACTCCTGGACAATCTGTGGTGCAACGTGACGTTGGTGGATGGGGTGAAACATGATGTCCCAGATGTGTTCAATCGGATTCAGGTCTGGAGGACGGGCGGGACAGTCCATAGCTTCAATGCCTTCATCTTGCAGGAACTGCTGACACACTCCTGCCACATGAGGTCTGGCATTGTCCTGTAATAGGAGGAACCCAGGGCCAACCGCACCAGCATACATATGGTTTTACAAGGGGTCTCAGGATCTAATCTTTGTACCAAATGGCAGTCAGGCTACCTCTGGCGAGAACATGGAGGGCTTTGCGGCCCTCCAAAGAAATGCCACCCCACACCTTACTGACCCAATGCCAAACTGGTCATGCTGAAGGATTTTGCAGGCAGATCACTCTCCACAGCGTCTCCAGACTCTGTCACGTGCTCAATGTGAAGAGCACATGGCGCCAGTGGCGAATTTGCCAATCCTGGTGTTCTGCGGCAAATGACAAGCGTCCTGCATGGTGTTGGGATGTGAACACAACCCCTATCTGTGGACATCAGGCACTGAGACCATCCTCATAGAGTCGGTTTCTAACCGTTTGGCAAACACATGCACATTTGTGGCCTGCTGGAGGTCATTTTGCAGGGCTCTGGCAGTGCTCCTCCTGTTCCTCCCTGCACAAAGGCTGAGGTAGCAGTCCTGCAGCTGTGTTGTTACCTTCCTACTGCCACCTCCATGTCTCCTGGTGTACTGGCCTGTCTCCCGGTAGCACCTCCAGCCTCTTGACACTACACTGACACAGCAAACCTTCTTGCTACAGCTCGCGTTGATACGCCATCCTGGATGAGCTGCAGTACCTGAGCCACTTGTGTGGGTTGTAGGCCGGAGTCACACTACGGCGTAATACGGATGAATGCTATGAGATAAAAAAATTACATAGCACTCGGACCAGTATTCTTCTATGGGGCAGCTCACATAACCCTTTTTTTTCCTCGGCCGTTTTCAGTGTGCGAGTGAAATCACAGCATGCTGCGATTGTCACCGACACTCGGCCGAGTCTCTGCTCACTCGCATCCATATAAGTCAATAGGTGCGAGTGAGTCAACGCACATGACTCAGATATCATCCAAGTGATGTGCGTTATACGCTGACCCCGGCAATGGAGTAGATGGAGAAATTAATTTCTCCGCCTCCTCCGCAGCTGTGCTCCGATCCACTCTCTGCGAGAGGCTCGGAGCACAGATGCATGACAGAGCAGGAGCTGAGTGTCATTATCATATCGCATCCGATGCTCTTGCATCCGATGCAATACGATAGTGTGACCCCGGCCATAGAGTCCATCTTATGCTACCACGAGTATGAAAGCACAACCAACATTCAAAAGTGACCAAAACATCAGCCAGAAAGCATTGGTACCGAAATGTGGTCTGTTGTCCCCATCTGCAGAACCACTCCTTTATTGTTTTGATAACTGCCAATAATTTCCATTTGTTGTTTATTCCATTAGCACAACAGCATGTGAAATTGATTGTCAATCAGTGTTGCTTCCTAAGTGGCCAGTTTGACTGCACAGAAGTTTGATTAACTTGGAGTTATATTCTGTTGGTTAAAGGGACTCTCTCACCCCCAAAATCGTATGTGAGGTAAGCCCACTGGCATCAGGGGCTTATCTACAGCATTCTGTAATGCTGTAGGTAAGCCCCTGATGTATCCTGAAAGATGGGAAAAAGAGGTTAGATTATACTCACCCAGGGGCGCTCCCGCTGTGGTCCGCTCCGATGGGTGTTGCGGTCCGGTCCAGGGCCTCCCATCTTCATAGGATGACGTCCTCTTCTTGTCTCTTATATTATACTCACTTGGGGGAACGGTCCAGTCCGATGGGCGTTGCGGTCCGGTCCTCCTCTTCTTGTCTTCCTGCCGCGGCTCCGATGTACTTTGTTTGCCCTGTTGAGGGCAGAGCAAAATATTGCAGTGCACAGGCGCCGGGGCTCCCTGACCTTTCCTGGCGCCTGCATACTGCAGTACTTTCCTCTGCCCTCACCAGGGCAGACAAAGTACACCTGTGCCGAAGCCGCAGCAAGAAGACAAGAAGAGGACGTCATCTTATGAAGATGGGAGGCTCCAGACCGTGACGCCCTTCGGACCCAGACCGCAGCGGTACCGCCGCTGGGTGAGTATAATATAACCTCTTTTACTCATCTTTCAGGATACATCGGGGGCTTATCTACAGCATTACAGAATGTTGTAGATAAGCCCCTGATGCCGGTGGGCTTACCTCATATACGATTTTGGGGGTGACAGGTTCCCTTTAAGTGTTCCCTTCATTTTTTTCAGCAGTGTATTAAGCAATGGACTACAAAGACCTTAGCTTTGCCTAGAGGCTGTATTCTATTAAGGTACCGTCACATTAAGCGACGCTGCAGCGATCTAGACAACGATGCCGATCGCTGCAGCGTCGCTGTTTGGTCGCTGGAGAGCTGTCACACAGACAGCTCTCCAGCAACCAACGATCCCGAAGTCCCCGGATAACCAGGGTAAACATCGGGTTACTAAGCGCAGGGCCGCGCTTAGTAACCCGATGTTTACCCTGGTTACCATTGTAAAAGTAAAAAAAAAAACACTACATACTTACATTCCTGTCGCGTCCCCCGGCCTCAGCTTCCCTGCTCTGTGTAAGCACGCTTGCCGGAAAGCAGAGCGGTGACGTCACCGCTGTAATTTGCTTTACGGCCGGCCGGCGCTGACACTGGGGGACGCAGGGAAGCTGACGCTGAGGAACGTGACAGGAATGTAAGTATGTAGTGTTTTTTTTTTTACTTTTACATTGGTAACCAGGGTAAACATCGGGTTACTAAGCGCGGTTCAGCGATGTCTGCGGGAGATCCAGCGACGAAATAAAGTCCTGGACTTTCCGCAGCGACCAACGATCTCCCAGCAGGGGCCTGATCGTTGGTCGCTGTCACACATAACGATTTCGTTAACGATATCGTTGCTACGTCTCAAAAAGCAACGATATCGCTAACGATATCGTTATGTGTGAAGGTACCTTTACTCTCCCTGCTTCTCCAACTGTCACTAGGCTAAATGCAAAATATATCTGATACAAAGAGCAAAACACAAGATTAGCCCTTAGAATGACTGTTACTATAATGGCTCAGAATCAGGTTCAGACACTAGAGGACTCTGATTAAACTGTGAACACACAGGCCTGAATAACTGCTCTCTCCCTGCAGTGCCATCAGTGTGACGAGCGTGGCGGCGCCTGTCCTTTTATAACTTCTGATGTGGTAATGCAGCCAGTCAATCACAATTATGCCACTACCAAGATGGCATGTTTATTGGGCATTTATAATCATGGTGTATCTCTGAATGACATTTTCCTCACCTGGTGGGAGTGTTTATGAGAGTCAGAAAATATCCAGTCGCTATTACTGCTGACATCAAACAAATGCTCCATTGTTTTATCGTACAACAAGTTCACAGAAATCCCAGGTTTCTATGGCACCAAGACAATGACACCAGCAAGGAAATGGTTGAAATCCAACAGTCCTTCTCCTGCAGTCGTTCGTTACATACAGCCTCTGTAGGACTGTATCAATAAGAGTATGGAAATAAGACCCAACAGTTTGTTGAAAGAGACTTGCATGCCGCCTAAGAGGAAGAAGCCATAGATCTGCCCTTAATGACAGACATGGCACGTCATGAGCAGGTGTCAGTTCTGGCTTCGTGATGTAAGCAGGTTGCGGGATGCAGTAACGGGTCGGAGGCAGAGCATGGGTTAACGTGGGGTTTACTTTAACAGATATACTCCTCCCAGGGAGAAAATATAATAAACAGAATATATGAACAAGGGATTTGAAACTCAGGGTAATAGGTGTAGGGGATAGGATAGTAAGTTGAAGTAAGGCAAAACTTAACAGTCCAACGACTTTAGAATGCAGTTTCCAAGCGGTGTAAGTTGGCGCCAGGGCCCTGGAGCATGAGGGGTGCGGTGCAGTCCTGGAGAAGATGGCGTCCTGGATCCTGGCAGCGGCAGTGATCTTTGTGATCCTGTCCGCGATCAGCGGGTCTAGAAGCCATGAGCAGGAAGGAACACAGTACTTTGTCTTGTCAGGGGCCATAGACAGTAACTGGTTGGAAGCAGGTGTAACGGAAAACCACTCACAGCAGGTGTCTCAACTTAAACGAAGATAAGTGCACGCATCTACGCCATGACTATGGGGCTTGCCACTCACGGTCAATGCTGTCAAGAAGGACCAGCTACGTCCTTGTCGGCAGTGTCTGGTCACGGCTCACAGACCCGTCTGACTGTGGTCTGCCTTGTCAGGAGGTCCAACAGTAAGAGCCCTGACACTGTCCTCCTTTGCGCTCTGACTGCTTTCCCGCGCGCAGCAGCTCTTTTAACTTAGCCACGCCCCCTACACCCAGATGCAAAGGTAGGTTCGGGGCCTTATGTTTTCCTCCATGCAACTTTTGTGACAACCCCGACATTTCTGGACCCGTCACGGAGTAGGAACGCCTGATCCGGGTCTTCTGCTTACAATGACATGCTATGTTCATCATGCATTTAAACTGTCACTGCGTGTAAACACATACTGTATTTTTCGGACTATAAGTCGCTCTTTTTTTTTCCCAAATTTTTTTGGGGAAAATGCATCTTATAGGCCGGATGCACTTACCAGTAGACACATCCCAGGCTGATGTGCGGCAGTTTCGCAGATGATCTGTGATGCGGGGGCTCCGCCGGCATTTGTGGAACTCCTGGAGCCCCCACACATCCATTGCAGGTTGGTGCGTGCACTTTTGTAGATGCTTGATAGGGCGGGGGCTCCGCCAACATTTTGTGAAAGGCTGGAGCCCCCGTACTTCTATTGCTCTAATGAGTTGGTCTCCATGAAAATGGCCGTCGGAGGCGTCGTATGCGCAGAATGAGATCTCGGGAGACGTTAATGACCAAATACTTATTTTCCACCATACTTTGCAAAATAAATCTTGCCAAATCAGACAAGGTGATTTTCTGGATTTGTTTTCTCAATTTGGCTCTCATAGTTGTGGTCTACCTATGATGTCAATTACAGGCCTCTCTCATCTTTTTAAGTGGGAGAACTTGCACAATTGGTGGCTGACTAAATACTTTCTTTCCCCACTGTATGGAGCAGTATATTGGGCCAAATATACATGGAGCATCTGACGGGGCCAATTGTACATGTGGCCAATTATATTTGGAGCAGTTTATGGGGCCAGTTATATGTGGAGCATCTTATGGGGCCACTTACATATGGAGCAGTATATTGGGCCAATTATATATGGAGCAGTATATGGGGCCAAATATATATGGAGCATCTGATGGAGCCAATTATATGTGGAGCATCTTATTGGGCCAATTATATATGGAGCAGTATATGGGGCCAATTATATATAGAGCATCTTATGGGGCCAATTATATATTGAGAAATCTTATGGGCCAATTATATGTGGTGCATCTTATGGTGCCACTTGTATAAAGGGTCAATTACATATGGAGCAGTATATGGGGCCAATTATATCTGGAGTATCTTATGAGGCCAATTGTATATGGAGCAGTATATGGGACCAACTGTATATGGAGCAGTATATGGGGCCAATTATATATGGAGCATCTTATGGAGCCAATTGCACATGGGGCCAATTATATATTGTAAGATTGCTCTCACTAAGTGTATTGGGGGACACTCGCTTGGCACGGGATTAATGTAGTCAGGCACGATTTTTTACATAGACACAGTCTATACGGTTTATTAAAGTGTCATAAACCGGGTTGTGCACAGTTCACATTATACATTTCATCAAACACAACAGGCAGCAACTGGTGATATTAACTTGCAGCTTTGTCTTAAACACTTCGTTTACGGCTTTGTTTTACAGACACTAAACATGCTGGACCTCTCACTTCGCCAAGTTACCATGGGTGTCCGTACGCCGTACACTTCACTAATGTTCCAAGTCACATACAGTGCTTATGACACTGGGTCGCGGTCTCTAAACACGCCGAACCTCACTCCGTTCAGTCACCGTGGGAGACCACACAGTTCATAGAACATTACAAGCACCAACAGTCTGTATAGGTACCTGACGGGAGCTCCTGCTCCACCTGCTGACTCCTTGTCAGTCCACTCCTCCGGAAAAGCTGCCTCACAGGGATCACCAACTTGCCTGGGCGGCATATCTTAGTCAGTCCACACCCACCGAAGGACGGTAGCTTCCCCCCACATAGACCATCCAGAATCATAGTCTTTCTATGCGCTATTCAGGGATCCGGTCCTACTCCCAGGACCTCCCAACACACCAGCATGTGCTCTTCAGGATTCCTACTCCCAGGTCTCCCAACACAGGTTGCCCAGTGTGCTATTCAGGATTCCTTCTCCCAGGAAATCCAACACACTGGCATCTCCTCCTCACATGAACCGCACATGGGACCTGTCCAGGTGCTATTCAGGACCTCGTCCAACACTCCAGGCATATAACCTGTCCAGGTACTATTCAGGACCTCGTCCAACACCCCAGGCATATAACCTGTTCAGGTGCTATTCAGGATATCAGTCCAATACCCCAGGCATATGACCTGTCCAGATGCTATTCAGGACGTCAGACCAACACACCAGGCCACCAGCAAGTCCAAAGCCTCACCATGTGCTTTTCAGGACTCCTACTCCCAGGAAATCCAACACAGGTTGTTCAGTGTGCTATTCAGGACTCCTACTCCCAGGAAATCCAACACACCAGCATGTGACCTGTCCAGGTGCTATTCAGGACCTCTATCCAACACCCCAGGCCAAAAGGTCCAAAGCCCCACCACGTGCTCTTCAGGACTCCTACTCCCAGGAAATCCAACACAGGTTGTTCAGTGTGCTATGCAGGGATCTGGTCCTACTCCCAGGACCTCCCAACACACAGGCTCTCCAGGACCTTCCACTGGAACCACACAGGAACATGTGACCCACACCCTGGTCACATTATATACCCTTAACCACTCCCCTGGATGGGAATGTGGATGTGTGGCTAGTTTGTCCCGCCCATCTCACACAACTAGCCTAGTAAGTCTCCCTTACAACTACACCATACATATACACACTCGAGGGACTACAGGTCCCAGAACAACAACATTGCATCAGACTTACCACGCAGACTCCCTCTGCGACACATACTGGCCATTCACAACACAGCCAGTCACTGTTTCACCACCACTATCACAATAGATATGCCTCCATGCACATCCCAAAGAGCACTCACAGCACCCCCTAGCTGTCACAGCATCACAATATGGAGAATCTTATGGGGTCAATTACATATGGAGCAGTATATTGGAAAGAAAAATAAACCAGCTCACCCGTGATAGATTAGTTGAGCTTTGGGAGCACGCACCCGTTATGTCAAAATGTGTAAAGTCCAAAAGAAGAAAAATGTCCAGCTCCACCGAATCCGTGAAGATAAAATAACCCATGTATCCCACTTAAATACCCCTAGACCTGTGAACACACCTGTAGAATAAGTAATTAATACTAGTGATGTGGGGTGTGGGCATAAAACAGACAAGTAAAGAGATTGCTTGACATAGTAATCTCTTAAGAAAACATGAACATATAAAAAATTTACAGCAACAAAGATAAGTATAAAAATATATCAGATGATTAAGTGGGATACATGGGTTATTTAGAATGTCATGATTAAGGGAGCTTAGTCTCCAGAAACACATTGAGATTCACACCCACATGGTTTGTGCTGAAGTTTGTACCCTCTATGTTACAAGTTTGTGAATAAAGAAATTTTATCTTCACGGATTCGGTGGAGCTGGACATTTTTCTTCTTTTAGCAGTATATTGGGCCAATTATATATGGAGCAGTATATGGGGCAAATTACATATGGAGCATCTTATGGGGACAATTACATATGGAGTACTATATGGGGCCCATTATATATGGAGCTTCTTATGGGGCCAATATTATATATGGTGCATTATATGACACCCATTATACTGTATGGAGCAATATATGGGGCTCATCATGTCCTGCATAGAGCATTATATGGGTTTCATTATACCGTATGGAGAATTACATGGGTCTCATTCTACTGTATGGAACATTATATGGGGTCCATTACTCTGTATGGAGCACTATGTTGTGCCCATAATTCTGTATGGAGCAATATATGGGACTCATTATTCTGTATGGAGCATTATATGGGGTCGATTACTCTGTATGGAACACTATATGGGGCTCATTATTCTGTATGGAGAAATATATGGAGCTCATTATTCTGTATGGAGCATTATATGGGGTCCATCATTCTGTATGGGACAATATATGGGGCTCATTCTGTATGGTGCACTATGTGGTGTCCATAATACTGTGTGGAGCAATATATGGGGCGCATTATTCTGTATGGAGCACTATGTGATGTCCATAATACTGTCCGCTTTCTGAGCTATTGGTATCACTCATGTAATGTATAAAGTGAAATATTTGGCATTGTACTACACCTATATTTATCTGCCGTATCTGCATTATGAATTGTATAT
This sequence comes from Ranitomeya imitator, assembly GCF_032444005.1. NCBI lineage: Eukaryota > Metazoa > Chordata > Amphibia > Anura > Dendrobatidae > Ranitomeya > Ranitomeya imitator. The sequence continues at coordinate 395,736,595 of NC_091283.1, forward strand.
GGGGTCAATTATACATGGAGCATCTTCTGGGGCCAATTACATATGGAGCAGTATATTGAGCCAATTATATATGGGGCCAATAACATATAGAGAATCTTATGGGGCCAATTACATATGGAGCAGTATATTGGGCCAATTATATATGGGGTCAATAACATACAGGTCCTTCTCAAAAAATTAGCATATAGTGTTAAATTTCATTATTTACCATAACGTAATGATTACAATTAAACTTTCATATATTATAGATTCATTATCCACCAACTGAAATTTGTCAGGTCTTTTATTGTTTTAATACTGATGATTTTGGCATACAACTCCTGATAACCCAAAAAACCTGTCTCAATAAATTAGCATATTTCACCCATCCAATCAAATAAAAGTGTTTTTTAATAACAAACAAAAAAACCAACAAATAATAATGTTCAGTTATGCACTCAATACTTGGTCGGGAATCCTTTGGCACAAATGACTGCTTCAATGCGGCGTGGCATGGAGGCAATCAGCCTGTGACACTGCTGAGATGTTATGGAGGCCCAGGATGCTTCAATAGCGGCCTTAAGCTCATCCAGAGTGTTGGGTCTTGCGTCTCTCAACTTTCTCTTCACAATATCCCACAGATTCTCTATGGGGTTCAGGTCAGGAGAGTTGGCAGGCCAATTGAGCACAGTAATACCATGGTCAGTAAACCATTTACCAGTGGTTTTGGCACTGTGAGCAGGTGCCAGGTCGTGCTGAAAAATGAAATCTTCATCTCCATAAAGCATTTCAGCCGATGGAAGCATGAAGTGCTCCAAAATCTCCTGATAGCTGGCTGCATTGACCCTGCCCTTGATGAAACACTGTGGACCAACACCAGCAGCTGACATGGCACCCCACACCATCACTGACTGTGGGTACTTGACACTGGACTTCAGGCATTTTGGCATTTCCTTCTCCCCAGTCTTCCTCCAGACTCTGGCACCTTGATTTCCGAATGACATGCAAAATTTGCTTTCATCAGAAAAAAGTACTTGGGACCACTTAGCAACAGTCCAGTGCTGCTTCTCTGTAGCTCAAAAGTGGCTTTACCTGGGGAATGCGGCACCTGTAGCCCATTTTCTGCACACGCCTGTGCACGGTGGCTCTGGATGTTTCCACACCAGACTCAGTCCACTGCTTCCTCAGGTTCCCCAAGGTCTGGAATCGGTCCTTCTCCACAATCTTCCTCAGGGTCCGGTCTCCTCTTCTCGTTGTACAGCGTTTTCTGCCACATTGTTTCCTTCCAACAGACTTACCATTGAGGTGCCTTGATACAGCACTCTGGGAACAGCCTATTTGTTGAGAAATTTCTTTCTGGGTCTTACCCTCTTGCTTGAGGGTGTCAATGATGGCCTTCTTGACATCTGTCAGGTCGCTAGTCTTACCCATGATGGGGGTTTTGAGTAATGAACCAGGCAGGGAGTTTATAAAAGCCTCAGGTATCTTTTGCATGTGTTTAGAGTTAATTAGTTGATTCAGAAGATTAGGGTAATAGGTCGTTTAGAGAACCTTTTCTTGATATGCTAATTTATTGAGACAGGTTTTTTGGGTTATCAGGAGTTGTATGCCAAAATCATCAGTATTAAAACAATAAAAGACCTGACAAATTTCAGTTGGTGGATAATGAATCTATAATATATGAAAGTTTAATTGTAATCATTACATTATGGTAAATAATGAAATTTAACACTATATGCTAATTTTTTGAGAAGGACCTGTATAGAGAATCTTATGGGGCCAATTACATATGGAGAATTATATGGGGCCAATTGTGTTTGGAGAATATATGGTGCCCATCATACACTGTATGGAGCATTATATGGGGCCCATTATACTGTATAACACAACATATATGGGGCCCATTCTGTATAGAGCAATATATGAGGCCCATCATATCCTCTATGGAGCAATATATAGGTCTCATTATACTGAATGGAGCATTATAGGGGTCCATTATTCTGTATGGAGCAATATATGGGGCTCATTATTCTGTAAGGAGCAATATATGGGGATCTTTATTCTGTATGGAGCATTATATGGGGCCCATTATACTGTATAACACAACATATATGGGGCCCATTCTGTATAGAGCAATATATGAGGCCCATCATATCCTCTATAGAGCATTATATAGGTCTCATTATACTGAATGGAGCATTATAGGGGTCTCATTATTCTGTATGACGCACTATGCAGTGCCCATAATTTTGTATGGAGCAATATATGGGGCTCATTATTCTGTACAGTGCATTATGTGATGTCCAAAATACTCTATGGAGCAATATATGGGGCTCATTGTTCTGTATGTAGCACTGTGTGGTGCCCATAATACTGTATGGAGCAATATATGGGGCTCATTTTCTATGGAGCACTATGTGGTGCCCATAACACTGTATGGAGGACCATACTGTCCAGTTTCTGAGCTATTGGTGTCACTCATGTAAGACGTGAAATCTTTGGCATTGTACTATACCTATATTTCTCTGCCATATCTGTGTATCATGAATTTTGGTATGTGTTAAAGGGGCCCACTGAGACTCTTTTGCCCGGGGCCACGAAAATCTGGAGGCTGTCCTGGGAGCGATCCATTATAGATCCGGAAGAGACCAAGTGTACATTAGAGAGTACAGACATCAAAACCACTAGTGGCAGTGGAGGACTATAGGATGCATTTATAAAATTATTATTATAAATTTTTATAGCACCATTTATTCCATGGCGCTTCACATACGAAAGGGCAAATACAGACAAGTACAACAAACATAAGCTAAACAAGGCACACACAATTACAGAAGGAGAGAGGACCTTGCTCGTGAGGGCTCACAGTCTACAGGGGATGGGTTAGGATATACTACCAGGAGAAGGTAGAGCTGGTCATGCGGTGGTTCAGTAGACTGAGGATCACTGCAGGTTGTAGGCTTGTTGGAAGAGTTGGGACTTCAGGTTCTTTTTGAAGGTTTCAGTGGTAGGCGAGAGTCTTATATGTTGGGGTAGAGAGTTCCAGAGTATGGGGGGAAGCACTGGAGAAGTCTTGTATGCAGTCATGGGAAGAAGTATAAGAGGGAAGTAGAGAAGGAGATCTTGAGAGGATCGAAGGTTGCGTGTAGGTAAGTAGCGGGGGACCATGTCACAGATGTATGGAGGAGACAGGTTGTTGATGGCTTTGTATGTCATAGTTAGGGTTTTGAACTGGAACCTCTGGACAATAGGAAGGCAGTGAAGGGCTTGGCTTAGAGGAAAGGCTGGGGAATAATGGGGAGACAGGTGGATTAGTCGGGCGGCAGAGTGTAGGGTAGATTGGAGGGGTGCCAGAGTGCTAGAGGGGAGGCCAGAGAGTAGGAGGTTGCAGTAGTCGAGGCGGGAGATGCTATGGGCGTGTACTAGTGTTTATATGGTGTCATGGTCAAGGAATGCACGAATCCGGGAAATATTTCTGAGTTTGAGTCGGCAGAAGGAGGCAAGGGCTTGGATATGTGGCTTGAAAGAGAGGGCAGAGTCGAGGATACCCCAAGGAACTGAGCGTGTGGTACTGAGCAAAGTGAGCAGTCATTGACATTGATGGATAGGTCTGGTGGAGGGGTAGAGTGAGATGGGGAAAGGTGATGAATTCTGTTTTGTCAGTTTTAGAAAGCGAGCAGAAAAGAAAGCTGAAATGGCAGACAGACATTGTGGGATTTTGGTCAGTAAGGAGGTGAGGCCAGGTCCAGATAGGTAGATCTGCGTGTCATCGGCATAGAGATGATACTACAGACTGTGGGATTCTATGAGCTGTCCCAGGCTGAAGGTGTAGATAGAGAAGAGTAGGTAGGGGTCCTAGAACGGAGCCTTGGGGAACACCAACAAACAGGGGGCGTGGTGAGGAGGTGGTGTGAGACAGGGAGACAAAATGTTCATTCTGTTAAATATGACAAGATCAAGGATATTGCCAAGTCCGTGATGCCAAGAGATGAGAGAATCTGTATCAGGAGGGAATGGTCCACAGTTGCTCTTGGCGGTTAGTAAGTCGTTGGTGACTTTAGTTACAGCAGTTTCAGTTGAGTGATGCGGTCGGAAGCCAGATTGTAATCGGTCAAAGAGGGAGCAGGAGGAGAGGTGGGAGGACAGTTCAAGATGGACATGCTGTTCCAGTAGTTTTGAGGCATAAGGGAGAAGAGATATCAGGCGATAGCTAGACACAGAGGATGAGTCGAGGGAGGGCTTTTTCAGGATGGGTGTCATCGAGGCACGTTTGAAGGATGAGGGGAAGACACCATTTGTAAGTGAGAGATTGAAGAGGTGTGTTAGGGTTGGGATGAAGACTGTGGCGTAGTTAGGGATGAGGTGGGACGGGAGCGGGTCAAGCGTGCAAGTGGCGAGATGAGATCTTGACAGGAGGGTGGACAGCTGATCTTCTGTCATGGGGAGAAGCTGGTTTTGGAGGAACAGGGCTGAGCAGCTAAGGGGGGCATTGGGGGCTGCAGGACGAAGCTTTCTCTGATCGTATCGATCTTCTACTTAAAGAAAGGCAAAATCTTCAGCAGAAATGAGAGGAGAGGGAGGAGGTGCTGGGGGACGGAATAGAGAATTGAAAGTGTTGAAAAGCTGTTTAGGGTTGTGAGACAGTGAGAATATGAGAGATGAGAAGTAAGTTTGTTTTGCGGCAGTGAGTGTGGATTTCAAGCTGGCGTTGGACTGTGTGTATGACATGAAGTGCTCGACAGAGCGGGATATCTTCCATCTCTGCTCAGTGACCCTGGAAACTCGTCTCAGTTCTTTGTTCAGGCTGGTCAGCCAGGGCTGCCTGTTGATTGTACGAGTTTGGCAATGCGTGAGGGGTTGGCTGAATCAAGTGTTGCTGTTATTGTGGTGTTATAGAAAGTGGCAGCAGCACCTGTGTCATGAAGGGAAGCTATGTCTGTAAGAGGGAGAAAGGACTCGGAGAGTGATTGTAAATTGAGGTATTTGAGATTTCTGCGAGGGTGAGTGAGTTTGTGGAGTGGGGGTTGTGCACTAGGAGAGGGAAGAGAATGTCAGTAGGTTGTGGTCAGACACGGGGAGGGGTGTGTTAGTGAGATTATTAAGGAAACAGAGGCGGGTGAAGATAAGGTCCAGGGTGTGAACATCTTTGTGAGTGCCCGCGGAGGACCACTGAGTGAGGCCAAAGGAGGCAGTGAACGATAAAAGTTTAGAGGCAACTAGGGGTGGATGCGTCAATGGGGATGTTGAAGTCACCCATGATGGTTGGGGAGAAATTAAGTAGACAGGTGGTGAAGTGGTTGAGAAAGGTGGAGATGGCTAGTTCTGGGGGGCGGTAGATGACAGCCAGCTAGAGGTTAGAGGGGGAATAGATGCGGACCGCGTGCACCTCAAACGAGGGAAGAGTAGCGGAGGGGGTAGTGGAAATGGGGTAAAGGAGCAACTCATCCACCACGTTTGGTTAACAATGGCTGACATGCTGGAAACACATTAGAACTAATGGTCCTACAAACAGGACCTAACTGAGAGCGCTCACGCTACTCCACTGGATAAATTGTACCTACAAAGAACAAGGAGTGTTACTCTCACAAATGCAGGTAAATAATTAGGAAAGCGTGAGACCCAAAAAGTTTAAATATAATGTAGAAAATATCTTTATTATATTAGCTCACTCACAACAATAAATATAGACTTCTAGCCATAATACGAAGTACATGATGTGGGGAGGAGGGAACTCGATGGAATGAACGTTCTAGCCCCGACGCATTTCACGTAGATGGCGGCCCCCCGAGGAAACCATCTACGCGAAACGCGCGTCGGGGCTAGAACATTCATTCCATCGAGTTCCCTCCTCCCCACATGGGTAAGCACTGGCTCTATTTAGGGTGAACAGCAATGCTTCTTTTTCTATTTCTGGCTCGGCACTTGTCGGTTTGATTTTTTGTATTACACTGACATATAACATGGTAGGGCTCAAAGTGTCCTGCTCAGGTTATGTACCTTTAGCTTGCTGTTTGCTATACCATCTATGGAGGTACTCTAATTGTTTGCTATGTTCTATTTTTGTCTTTTTTCCCCCCATTTCTATCCTTGTCATGTACTTCGTATTATGGCTAGAAGCCTATATTCATTGTTGTGAGTGAGCTAATATAATAAAGATATTTTCTACATTATATTTAAACTTTTTGGGTCTCACTCTTTACTAATTACTTATCTGCATTTGTGAGAGTAACACTCCTCATTCACCACGTTTGTTGCTGGGGCGAGGGGTGTGAAAGAGATTGAATCCACCTTAAGAAAGTGCAGCTGGAGAGGCTGAGTCAGAGGGGGTGAGTCAGGTTTTAGTGATGCCAAGGAAGGAGAGTTTGTTGGTGATAAAGAGGTCATGGATAAATGACAGTTTATTGCAGACAGAGCGTGCGTTCCTTAGTGCTCCAGGTACGGGGTCCAAGGGAGTTGGGGCTGGATGAATTGGTATGAGGTTATCTGTTGTGAATTCTGTGGTCAAGCTCCCTCCTGTGGTCATGAGTGGTACTTCGGCTGGTTCTGTCTATGAGCTTCCGCTGGTGGATGTGAGTGGGGCTGTGGCTTCTGAGTTTCCTTCCTCAGGTGACGAGGTTAAGTCGTTAGGTGCTGCTCTATTTAACTCCACCTAGTTCTTTGTTCCTGGCCTCCAGTCAATGTTCCAGTATTGGTCTGGCTCTCTCCTGGATCGTTCTTGTGGCCTATCTGCTCTGCATAAGCTAAGTTGCTTGTGTTACTTTTGTTTGCTATATTTTCTGTCCAGCTTGCTATATTGGTTTTTCTTGCTTGCTGGAAGCTCTGAGACGCAGAGGGAGCACCTCCGTACCGTTAGTCGGTGCGGAGGGTCTTTTTGCCCCTCTGCGTGGTTGTTTGTAGGGTTTTGTGCTGACCGCAAAGCTATCTTTCCTATCCTCGGTCTATTCAGTAAGTCGGGCCTCACTTTGCTAAAATCTATTTCATCTCTGTGTTTGTATTTTCATCTTAACTCACAGTCATTATATGTGGGGGGCTGCCTTTTCCTTTGGGGAATTTCTCTGAGGCAAGGTAGGCTTATTTTTCTATCTTCAGGGCTAGTTAGTTTCTCAGGCTGTGCCGAGTTGCATAGGGAGCGTTAGGCGCAATCCACGGCTACCTCTAGTGTGGTATGATAGGATTAGGGATTGCGGTCAGCAGAGTTCCCACGTCTCAGAGCTCGTCCTATGTTAGTAACTATCAGGTCACTTTGTGTGCTCTTAACCACTAGGTCCATTGTGGTTCTGAATCACCTGTTCATAACAGTACTGGAGGCCCAAAGTACTAATGCTTCTCAGTAGAGGGAAAAGAGAAGTTCTGAGACCATTTTTTTTCTTTGCACTGTGTTTTGTCTTTCTTTTCCCCTTTAATTCAGGGTGGTTCAGAACACAGGTGTAGACATGGACATTCAAGGTCTGTCCTCTTTGATGGATAATCTCGCTATAAGTGTTCAGAACATTTAAGATTTAGTGGTTCAGAATCCTATGTTAGAACCTAAAATTCCTATTCCTGAGTTATTTTCTGGAGATAGAGCTAAGTTTCTGAATTTCAAAAATAATTGTAAACTATTTCTGGCTTTGAAACCCCGCTCCTCTGGTGACCCAGTTCAACAAGTAAAGATCATTATTTCTTTATTACGTGGCGACCCTCAAGACTGGGCATTTTCCCTTGCGCCAGGAGATCCTGCATTATGTGATATTGATGCATTTTTTCTGGCGCTCGGGTTACTTTATGATGAACCTAATTCAGTGGATCAGGCAGAGAAAATCTTGCTGGCTCTGTGTCAGGGTCAGGATGAGGTAGAGATATATTGTCAGAAATTTAGGAAGTGGTCTGTGCTCACACAATGGAATGAATGTGCTCTGGCAGCAATTTTCAGAAAGGGTCTCTCTGAAGCCCTTAAGGATGTCATGGTGGGATTTCCTATGCCTGCTGGTCTGAATGAGTCTATGTCTTTGGCCATTCAGATCGATCGACGCTTACGTGAGCGTAAAACTGTGCACCATTTGGCGGTATTATCTGAGCATAAACCTGAGCCTATGCAATGCAATAGGACTTTGACCAGAGCTGAACGGCAAGAACACAGACGACGGAATGGGCTGTGTTTTTACTGTGGTGATTCCACTCATGCTATCTTCGATTGTCCTAAGCGCACTAAGCGGTTCGCTAGCTCTGCCACCATTGGTACGGTACAGCCGAAATTTCTTTTGTCTGTTACTTTGATCTGCTCTTTGTCATCCTATTCTGTCATGGCATTTGTGGATTCAGGCGCTGCCCTGAATTTGATGGACTTGGAGTATGCTAGGCGCTGTGGGTTTTTCTTGGAGCCCTTGCAGTATCCTATTCCATTGAGAGGAATTGATGCTACACCTTTGGCCAAGAATAAGCCTCAGTACTGGACCCAGCTGACCATGGCTCCTGCGCATGGCTCCTGCGCATCAGGAGGATATTCGCTTTTTGGTGTTGCATAATCTGCATGATGTGGTCGTGTTGGGGTTGCCATGGCTACAAGTCCATAACCCAGTATTGGATTGGAAATCAATGTTTGTGTCCAGCTGGAGTTGTCAGGGGGTACATGATGATGTTCCATTTCTGTCTATTTCATCATCCACCCCTTCTGAGGTCCCAGAGTTCTTGTCGGATTACCGGGATGTATTTGATGAGCCCAAGTCCAGTGCCCTACCTCCGCATAGGGATTGTGATTGCGCTATCGATTTGATTCCTGGTAGTAAGTTTCCTAAAGGTCGACTGTTTAATTTGTCTGTGCCTGAGCACGCCGCTATGCGGAGTTACGTAAAGGAATCCTTGGAGAAGGGTCACATTCGCCCGTCATCGTCGCCATTGGGAGCAGGGTTCTTTTTTGTGGCCAAGAAGGATGGTTCGCTGAGACCTTGTATTGATTACCGCCTTCTAAATAAAATCGCGGTCAAATTTCAGTACCCCTTGCCGCTGCTGTCTGATTTGTTTGCTCGGATTAAGGGGGCTAGTTGGTTCACCAAGATAGATCTTCGTGGTGCGTATAATCTTGTGCGCATTAAACAGGGCGATGAATGGAAAACAGCATTTAACCCTGCTGTTCTGTTCGGTCTGGGGAGACCTATTTTGAACTTTGGTATTTTTTGGGGTGTTCAAGATGCGGTTCTGAAACTTGTGGTTGATTGACTTAAATGAGGATGGGTCGGTCGGCCACGGGTTTCAGAGCCGCATCTTGAATATTTTAAAGAATATTGAAGTTCAAAGTCGGTCATTTTTGACCAACAGAACAGCAGGGTTAATACGCCCGAGGGCCATTTTGAGTACCTGGTTATGCCATTCGGGCTTTCTAATGCTCCATCAGTGTTTCAGTCCTTTATGCATGACATCTTCCGAGAGTACCTGGATAAATTTCTGATTGTATACTTGGATGATATTTCGGTCTTCTCGGATGATTGGGAGTCTCACGTGAAGCAGGTCAGAATGGTGTTCCAGGTCCTGCGTGCGAATTCTTTGTTTGTGAAGGGGTCAAAGTGTCTCTTTGGTGTTCAGAAGGTTTCATTTTTGGGTTTCATCTTTTCCCCTTCTACTATCGAGATGGACCCTGTTAAAGTTCAGGCCATTTATGAGTGGACTGAGCCGACATCTCTGAAGAGTCTGCAAAAGTTCCTGGGCTTTGCTAATTTTTATTGTCGCTTCATCAATAATTTTTCTAGTATTGCTAAACCGTTGACTGATTTAACCAAGAAGGGTGCTGATGTGGTCAATTGGTCTTCTGCTGCTGTGGAATCTTTTCAGGAGTTGAAGCGTCGTTTTTCTTCTGCCCCTGTGTTGTGTCAACCAGATGTTTCGCTCCCGTTCCAGGTCGAGGTTGATGCTTCTGAGATTGGAGCAGGGGCTGTTTTGTCGCAAAGAAGTTCTGATGGCTCGGTGATGAAACCATGCGCCTTCTTTTCCAGGAAGTTTTTGCCTGCTGAGTGTAATTATGATGTTGGCAATCGAGAGTTGCTGGCCATGAAGTGGGCATTCGAGGAGTGGCGTCATTTGCTTGAAGGAGCTAAGCATCGCGTGGTGGTCTTGACTGATCATAAGAACTTGACTTAACTCGAGTCTGCCAAACGGTTGAATCCTAGACAGGCTCGTTGGTCGCTGTTTTTCTCCCGTTTTGACTTTGTTGTTTCGTACCTTTCGGGCTCTAAAAATGTGAAGGCGGATGCCCTGCCTAGGAGTTTTGTGCCCGACTCTCCGGGTTTGTCTGAGCCGGCGGGTGTTCTCAAGGAGGGGGTAATTTTGTCTGCCATCTCCCCTGATTTGCGGCGGGTGCTGCAAAAATTTCAGGCTAATAGACCTGACCGTTGCCCAGCGGAGAAACTGTTTGTCCCTGATAAGTGGACGAGTAGAGTTATCTCTGAGGTTCATTGTTCGGTGTTGGCTGGTCATCCTGGAATCTTTGGTACCAGCGATTTGGTGGCTAGATCCTTTTGGTGGCCGTCTTTGTCGCGGGATGTGCGTTCTTTTGTGCAGTCCTGTGGGATTTGTGCTCAGGCTAAGCCCTGCTGTTCTCGTGCCAGTGGGTTGCTTTTGCCCTTGCCAGTCCCGAAGAGGCCCTGGACACATATCTCTATGTATTTTATTTCGGATCTCCCCGTCTCTTAAAAAATGTCGGTCATTTGGGTTGTTTGTGATCGCTTCTCGAAGATGGTCCATTTGGTACCCTTGTCTAAATTGCCTTCCTCCTCTGATTTGGTACCATTGTTCTTCCAGCATGTGGTTCGTTTACATGGCATTCCGGAGAACATCGTTTCTGACAGAGGTTCCCAGTTTGTTTCGAAGTTTTGGCGAGCCTTTTGTGCTAGGATGGGCATTGATTTGTCTTTTTCCTCGGCTTTCCATCCTCAGACAAATGGCCAGACTGAACGAACCAATCAGACCTTGGAAACATATCTGAGATGTTTTGTTTCTGCCGATCAGGATGATTGGGTGTCTTTTTTGCCTTTGGCTGAGTTCGCCCTTAATAATCGGGCCAGCTCGGCTACTTTGATTTCGCCGTTTTTCTGCAATTCTGGTTTCCATCCTCGTTTCTCTTCAGGGCAGGTTGAGTCTTCTGACTGTCCTGGTGTGGATACTGTGGTGGATAGGTTGCAGCAGATTTGGACTCATGTGGTGGACAATTTGACATTGTCTCAGGAGAAGGCTCAACGTTTCGCTAACCGCAGGCGCTGTGTGGGTCCCCAACTTCGTGTTGGGGATTTGGTTTGGTTGTCATCTCGTTATATTCCTATGAAAGTTTCCTCTCCTAAGTTTAAGCCTCGTTTCATTGGTCCGTATAGGATTTCTGAGGTTCTTAATCCTGTGTCTTTTCGTTTGACCCTTCCAGCTTCTTTTTCCATCCATAACGTATTCCATAGGTCATTGTTGCGGAGATACGTGGCACCTGTGGTTCCATCCATTGATCCTCCTGCCCCGGTTTTGGTTGAGGGGGAGTTGGAGTATATAGTGGAGAAGATTTTGGATTCTCGTATTTCGAGACGGAAACTTCAGTACCTGGTTAAGTGGAAGGGTTATGGTCAGGAAGATAATTCCTGGGTCTTTGCCTCTGATGTTCATGCTGCCGATCTGGTTCGTGCCTTTCATTTGGCCCATCCTGGTCGGCCTGCGGGCTCTGGTGAGGGTTCGGTGACCCCTCCTCAAGGGGGGGTACTGTTGTGAATTCTGTGGTCAAGCTCCCTCCTGTGGTCATGAGTGGTACTTCGGCTGGTTCTGTCTATGAGCTTCCGCTGGTGGATGTGAGTGGGGCTGCGGCTTCTGAGTTTCCTTCCTCAGGTGACGAGGTTAAGTCGTTAGGTGCTGCTCTATTTAACTCCACCTAGTTCTTTGTTCCTGGCCTCCAGTCAATGTTCCAGTATTGGTCTGGCTCTCTCCTGGATCGTTCTTGTGGCCTATCTGCTCTGCATAAGCTAAGTTGCTTGTGTTACTTTTGTTTGCTATATTTTCTGTCCAGCTTGCTATATTGGTTTTTCTTGCTTGCTGGAAGCTCTGAGACGCAGAGGGAGCACCTCCGTACCGTTAGTCGGTGCGGAGGGTCTTTTTGCCCCTCTGCGTGGTTGTTTGTAGGGTTTTGTGCTGACCGCAAAGCTATCTTTCCTATCCTCGGTCTATTCAGTAAGTCGGGCCTCACTTTGCTAAAATCTATTTCATCTCTGTGTTTGTATTTTCATCTTAACTCACAGTCATTATATGTGGGGGGCTGCCTTTTCCTTTGGGGAATTTCTCTGAGGCAAGGTAGGCTTATTTTTCTATCTTCAGGGCTAGTTAGTTTCTCAGGCTGTGCCGAGTTGCATAGGGAGCGTTAGGCGCAATCCACGGCTACCTCTAGTGTGGTATGATAGGATTAGGGATTGCGGTCAGCAGAGTTCCCACGTCTCAGAGCTCGTCCTATGTTAGTAACTATCAGGTCACTTTGTGTGCTCTTAACCACTAGGTCCATTGTGGTTCTGAATCACCTGTTCATAACAGTTATCATCATTGCGGAGACATGTAGAGGATTGTAGCAGGGGGTTGGAAATGAGTGTGGGGATGTGTTGAGGAGGGCCAGGATTTGGGCATACCACACCAGCAATGAGGAGTAGCAGACAGAGCGTATGTGGGGCGGCACGGTGGCTCAGTGGATAGCACTGCAGCCTTGCAGCGCTGGAGTTCTCGGTTCAAATCCCACCAAGGACAACATCTGCAAGGAGTTTGTATTGTTTTCCCCGTGTTTGCATTTGGTACTCCATTATCCTCTCACATTCCAAAGACATACTGATAGGGAAATTAGATTGTGAGCCCCATTGGTGACAGCAATGATTGTGTGCAAACTGTAAAGCGCTGAGGAATATGTTAGCGCTATATAAAAATAAAGATTATTATATTATTTATGTGGAGGAACAGTTCTGAGAAGTAGGTGAGATGGCTGGGAAGGATTGAGGGAGAAATGACTACTTCCTTACTAGGTGGGGGATTACAGGAGGTAGGAGAAAATAGAGTAGTATGGGAATGAAAGTAGTGAGAAAGTGAAACATTATAGTGGTATTCTATTCCTTTACATTACAGTCAATTCCAGTCCAATTCTAGTCTAATTAAAAATCTGTAAAATGAAATGAATTATCTGACCCTGAAACTGATATTGTGATGACTCCAGATCCTGAGTCATCTGCATCAAATTTGCCACCTTGTCGCTAAGTGTGTGAACACAATCCATACTGGCAAAAAAGAAAAATGTATAGGCCATACGTAATGTGATGCCGAGTCACTTCTCACGGACAAGCTTTGAGTCAGGAAAGTCAAGGAGTCTGAGGTCAAAAGCCAGGAGGGTACGTCATAAATAGTAGAAAGAGACAAAGGTTTAGTCAGGTAATGGTCCAAGGTCAAATAGCAGGAAGATAGAGCATCAGAAAAAGAGGATTGAACAGACTGATGGTCAGAACGAGCTCCAAAGTCAAGCAACGATCAATTCACAAAACACAAGGCACAGAGAGACAAACCATACAAAAGCTGAATGTATGTCTGGCAGAGGTCTGGGACTATCAGCCCAGTTAAGTAGCTGGGAGATAACCTGGGACAATGAACAAATGGAGACATCCAGCTCCCCCCAGTCTCAGATTGGACGATCGAGCTGTCAATCAAAACACTGACAGCTTCAGCATGCCACTGTAGCAGATGGGATGGCTGGGCCATCAATAACTGCATCGCAGGCATACTAAGGCATGGATGGAATAGTGACATTGTCATCACTGATGGAACAAGGAATTATACATTTTACAGGAAAATGTCAGAACATCTGTCTTTGAGATGAATCTCAAGAGAAGGTGGGTCTTGCAGTAAGACAATAACCCAAGGCACATAAGTCGTTCAACAAAGAATGACTAAAGAAAAGAGTTAAAACGTTTTAGAATGGCCAAGGCATTGTCCAGACCTTAATTATACAGAATTTTTGTGGAAAGACCCAAGGCAAGCAGTTAATTGAAGAAAACTCACCAAGATAACAGAATTGATGCTTTTTTGTATGGACGAATGGTCTAAAAATGTTTCCAGGTAAATGTGCAGGACTAAGCAACATTTTTTTGGAAATGTTTAGCTGCAGTTATTGCTACACAAGAAGGTTTGGGGGGGAAATCACACTAGAAGTTGCATGCAAAGGTTCACAAACTTTTGCCACTCACTGGTATGTGATGTGGGACAATTTTCTTTAATAAAACAAAATGACAAAGTCTAATATTTATAATTTGTTTGATGTGGTTTCATTTACTTTTAGGACGTGTTGTGAAAATAAAATGTAGTTTTTAGTTAAAATTACACAGAAATATGGAAAATTCTGAAGGGTTGAAAAAATTTCAAGCACCACTGTATACGATTCATATATCACTGTATTATTTAGATAGGAGGTCCAGCTCCATCCAAATAGGTTAACATTCTTCATCATGAGTAAGAATACATATAGTGTTTGAAACGTGTTGATGGTCGGTATCCAGTCATCACTCTTCTATAGATTTTAAATGAATGAAATAAAGTGTATATATCTTGGTACCGTGTTAGCCAGTGGATAGAAAAATACTTAGAATTGAGAGTCCTCAGTGTTTGAAACCTTTTAATGGAGAACTTAAAAGATGGTAACAAATTGCAAGCTTTCGAGACTATTCAGGTCTCTTCATCAGGCATAGACTAAAAGAAATTCTGTAGAATCACATATTTGTGCACAACACAGCACAGAAAAACGCCATAGATAAGACAGGTGGCATGAAGCAGTCTTATCTATGGTGTTTTTCTGTGATGCGTTGTGCATAAATGTGTGATTCTACAGAATTTCTTTTAGTCTATGCCTGATGAAGAGACCTGAGTAGTCTCGAAAGCTTGCAATTTGTTACCATCTTTTCAGTTACCCATTAAAAGGTATCAACCACTGAGGACTCTAAATTCTAAATATTGAATTAAAGTGCTAATTTTAACCTACTTGGATCGAACTGGACAAACCCACCTCCTTTTTATAATTGATCAATACCTTGCAATGGTTTCTGCTCTAGGCTCTCCAAAATCTAAACTTGGAAACATAGGTGAGCGTGTGATTTCCTTTTTTGCATTTATATTATTTAGATACCAATTGCTTTTTAGTAGCAAATGTCTATTAGTATTTATATATGGTAATTTTTTTAATAATCATTTACTGCTCTAAATTGCTTTCTCTTTTTCTTCTAGATGTATGAATATACCGTATATACTCGAGTATAAGCCGACCCGAGTATAAGCCGACCCCCCTAATTTTGCCACAAAAAAATGGGAAAACTTATTGACTCGAGTATAAGCCTAGGATGGAAAATGCAGCAGCTACCGGTGAATTTCAAAAATAAAAATAGATGCTCCATACCATTCATTATTGCCCCATAGATGCTCCATATAAAGCTGTGCCATATATAATGCTCCATACCATTGATTATTGCCCCATAGATTATCCATATATAGCTGTGCCATATAGAATGCTCTGCACCGTTCATTATGGCCCCATAGATGCTCCATATAAAGCTGTGCCCCATATACAATGCTCTGCACCGTTCATTATGGCCCTATAGATGCTCCTTATAAAGCTGTGCCATATATGCTCTGCACCGTTCATTATGGCCCCATAGATGCTCCACATAAATATGTACCCTATATGCTCTGCACCGTTCAGTTTGTCCCCATAGATGCTCATTATAAATCTGTGCCATATATAACGCTGCTGTTGCAATAAAAAAAAAAAAAACACATACTCACCTCTCATGCTTGCAGCTCCCCAGCGTCCGGTCCCGGCGTCTCTCCGCTCTGACTGATCAGGCAGAGGGCGGCGCGCACACTATATGCGTCATCGCGCCCTCTGACCTGCACAGTCAGAGCGGAGAGACGCCGGGAAGATGGAGCGGCGCCCGGCGTGTGGATCGTGGACAGGTAAATATGACATACTTACCTGCACCCGGCGTCCCGCTCGTTCCCCCGGACAGCTGGTCTTCGGGTGCCGCAGCTTCTTCCTCTATCAGCATTCACCGTTACCGCTGATTAGAGAAATGAATATGCGGCTCCACCCCTATGGGAGTGGAGTCCATATTCATAAGTTTAATGAGCGGTCCCACGTGACCGCTGTACAGGGGAAGAGCTGCGGCACCCGAAGACAGTGTGACAGGCAGGGAGAGCGTCAGGAGCGCCGGGACTAGGTAAGTATGCCTCAGACCTCTCCCCCCCCCTCACCCGCCGACCCTGCCACAGACCGTGACTCGAGTATAAGCCCAAAAATTTGGGCTGAAAATCTCGGCTTATACTCGAGTATATACGGTACTTGACTGAAACTTGTGTTTTTTCTTGAATATTCTTGAACATATTATCAATGACATAAAATAATAAATACCTACTACCCTGTGTTTCTCTGTAAAACATTTCCCACATTCAGAACATGAATATGGTTTCTCATAGTGTGCATTCTGCTGGGAAATAAAATTAATTTAATGCTAAAAATTTCTCATATGTAAAAGATTAAAATGGCTTCTTCCCTTTGTGAATTCTCAAATGTTTTACAAGATTTGATTTATCTCTAAAACATTTTCCACATTCTAAACATGAAAATGGTTTCTCACCTGTGTGAATTCTCTGATGTAAAACTAGTTTTGATTTCTGTGCAAAACCTTTCCCACATTCTAAACATGAAAATGGCTTCTCTCCTGTGTGACTTCTCTGATGTTTAACAAGTATGGATTTCTCGCTAAAACATTTCCCACATTCTGAACATGAAAATGACTTCTCTCCTGTGTGAATTCTCTGATGTGAAATAAGATGTGAACTCACTACAAAACACTTCTCACATTCTGAACATGAAAATGGCTTCTCTCCTGTGTGAATTCTCTTGTGTGTAACAAGATTTGTTTCCCATTTAAAACATTTCCCACATTCTGAACATGAAAATGGCCTCTCTTCTGTGTGACTTCTCTGATGTGAAATAAGATGTGATCTCACTACAAAACATTTCCCACATTCTAAACATGAATATGGCTTCTCTCCTGTGTGACTTTTCTGATGTCTAACAAGATTTTCTTTCACACTAAAACATTTCTCACATTCTGAACATGAAAAAGGCTTTTCTCCTGTGTGACTTCTCTGATGTATAACAAGTCTTGATTTACAACTGTAACTTTTCTCACATTCTGAACAAGAAAACGGTTTCTCCTCTGTGTCAGCTATTTGATATTCAACAGCTCTTCTGTGACTTTTGTTTTTTGTATTGGTCTTCGATGAAGTAGAAGAAAGGACCTCTTGTAAAAGATTAGATGATAGATTTTTTATGTGAAGGGCAGGAGGTACGTCTAGGACAATGGCATGTTCTTCACATTCTTCTGCCAAGAAAAAAAACAAATGTTATAATTTTTCAATAACACTGCATTTAAATTTTATTGATATTCATATTCTTATTTTTTAAGATTTTCAAACAAAACTGTAAGGCAATTCAATTATCGACTGACTAGGACAGTACACCGCAAAGCAGGAACTGATAGATTATAATATTAGGCCACCAGGTTGTGCTCTATCAATTGTTTATTTCTCTGCTGAAGCAGTCTTCTCCATAGTTTCATGCTTCAAGGGTATCTGTAAGTGGGGTTAACCCACCTAAGCAGTCAATATGGGCATCCAAGTCATGGAAAGTTGAATAAAGGGATACCTTGATATCTGTTATCTGATGACTTATTCCACAGAAATCCATGTTTTGTCTTAATATGCAAATTAGTTGTTAAGATCTATGGGCCAGACATAAATCTCACTGAAAATCTGAGCCCAGAGCTTACTGTATTTTTCGGACTGTAAGATCACTTTTTTTTTCTCCAAAATTTTGGAGGAAAGTGGGAGGTGCATCTTATAGTCCGGATGTACCTTATAGTGTGGCTTTGGATTGGGGGGAGGGGTGCAGCAGTGTCGGAGCAGAGGGTCACAGGAGGCGGGAGTCGGCTGCTGAAGCTAACGCGTGTGCCCGCTGTTAAAGAGAATGAATATTTATAGCTCCCCATGCCCATACTCCCTCCCACCTCTATGCACTGAAGCCAGCGCCGAGAGGTGGGAGGTACTTTGGGCGTAGGGAGTCTCCAAGTATTTGTTAGTGCTCGGACATTTAGTTTTCCCTGCCTCAGCTACATGATTTACAGCTGGTAGCCAGGCTGAATACATGTGAGGAATGCCTGTTTGTTAGGAAATCCCCTCATGTATTCAGCCTGTCTAGCAGCCACATATTATGAAGCTGCGGCGATGAAAACTAAATCTCCGAGCACTACAAAATACTCGGAGACCACCCGAGCATGCTCTGGGAAACCAGTGTAATGAGTATACTCGCTCATCACTAGAAGGGAGCAGTGAATATTCATTCTGCATAATAGCGGGCACACTATTAGCAGCAGCCGTCTGCTCCTACAGCTGCTGGGCGATAACGTGTGTCCGCTATTACACAAAATGAATATTCACTGCTCCCCACTCACATAGTGCCGGGCGTGGGAAGCAGTGAATATACTGGCAACTGATTTTGGCGTGTGAGGGCGCATGGCAGTGATGTCATATGCTGCTTACATGCTGAAATCATGTGCTGGCATGAGAACATGACGCAGCGTTGCGAAGGAGAGCAAGAAAGGTGAGTAGAATTTTTTCTTTATGTATGCACCATGATGGGGGCCATGTATACCAGGATGAGGATGAAGGGTCCATGTATACCAAGATGGGAATGGGGGGGGGGATCATTAATACTAGGATAGGAAGACCATGTATACCATAATAGGGATGGGGAGGCGGGCATGTATACCAGGATGGGGGGACCATGTACAACAGGATGGGGATGAGAGGACCATGCACAACAGGATGGGGATGAGAGGAACATGCACACCAGGATGGGGATGAGGACCATGCACATCAGGATGGGGATGAGAGGAACATGTATACCAGGATGGGGATGAGGGAACCATTGCTAAGGAGAGTAAAACTAATCCCAAACTGTTCTTCAACTATATCAATAGTAAAAGAATAAAAACTGAAAATGTAGGCCCCTTAAAAAATAGTGAGGAAAGAATGGTTGTAGATGACGAGGAAAAAGCTAACATATTAAACACCTTCTTCTCCACGGTATTCACGGTGGAAAATGAAATGCTAGGTGAAATCCCAAGAAACAATGAAAACCCTATATTACGGGTCACCAATCTAACCCAAGAAGAGGTGCGAAACCGGCTAAATAAGATTAAAATAGATAAATCTCCGGGTCCGGATGGCATACACCCACGAGTACTAAGAGAACTAAGTAATGTAATAGATAAACCATTATTTCTTATTTTTAGTGACTCTATAGCGACAGGGTCTGTTCCGCAGGACTGGCGCATAGCAAATGTGGTGCCAATATTCAAAAAGGGCTCTAAAAGTGAACCTGGAAATTATAGGCCAGTAAGTCTAACCTCTATTGTTGGTAAAATATTTGAAGGGTTTCTGAGGGATGTTATTCTGGATTATCTCAATGAGAATAACTGTTTAACTCCATATCAGCATGGGTTTATGAGAAATCGCTCCTGTCAAACCAATCTAATCAGTTTTTATGAAGAGGTAAGCTATAGGCTGGACCACGGTGAGTCATTGGACGTGGTATATCTCGATTTTTCCAAAGCGTTTGATACCGTGCCACACAAGAGGTTGGTACACAAAATGAGAATGCTTGGCCTGGGGGAAAATGTGTGTAAATGGGTTAGTAACTGGCTTAGTGATAGAAAGCAGAGGGTGGTTATAAATGGTATAGTCTCTAACTGGGTCGCTGTGACCAGTGGGGTACCGCAGGGGTCAGTATTGGGACCTGTTCTCTTCAACATATTCATTAATGATCTGGTAGAAGGTTTACACAGTAAAATATCGATATTTGCAGATGATACAAAACTATGTAAAGCAGTTAATACAAGAGAAGATAGTATTCTGCTACAGATGGATCTGGATAAGTTGGAAACTTGGGCTGAAAGGTGGCAGATGAGGTTTAACAATGATAAATGTAAGGTTATACACATGGGAAGAGGGAATCAATATCACCATTACACACTGAACGGGAAACCACTGGGTAAATCTGACAGGGAGAAGGACTTGGGGATCCTAGTTAATGATAAACTTACCTGGAGCAGCCAGTGCCAGGCAGCAGCTGCCAAGGCAAACAGGATCATGGGGTGCATTAAAAGAGGTCTGGATACACATGATGAGAGCATTATACTGCCTCTGTACAAATCCCTAGTTAGACCGCACATGGAGTACTGTGTCCAGTTTTGGGCACCGGTGCTCAGGAAGGATATAATGGAACTAGAGAGAGTACAAAGGAGGGCAACAAAATTAATAAAGGGGATGGGAGAAATACAATACCCAGATAGATTAGCGAAATTAGGATTATTTAGTCTAGAAAAAAGACGACTGAGGGGCGATCTAATAACCATGTATAAGTATATAAGGGGACAATACAAATATCTCGCTGAGGATCTGTTTATACCAAGGAAGGTGACGGGCACAAGGGGGCATTCTTTGCGTCTGGAGGAAAGAAGGTTTTTCCACCAACATAGAAGAGGATTCTTTACTGTTAGGGCAGTGAGAATCTGGAATTGCTTGCCTGAGGAGGTGGTGATGGCGAACTCAGTCGAGGGGTTCAAGAGAGGCCTGGATGTCTTCCTGGAGCAGAACAATATTGTATCATACAATTATTAGGTTCTGTAGAAGGACGTAGATCTGGGTATTTATTATGATGGAATATAGGCTGAACTGGATGGACAAATGTCTTTTTTCGGCCTTACTAACTATGTTACTATGTTACTATGTAACCATGTATACCAGGATGGGGATGCTGGCATTGTATATCAGGATGGGGAGAAGGGGACCATGTATACCAGGATGGAGATGGGGCAATGTATAACTGAATTGGGGGCCATATATACCAGGATGGGGATCACATACACCATGATGGGGATATATACCAGGATAAAGGTATATTAGTACGCTATTGTGGGACATTACCCCTTGGGTCTCTTTGTGACCTTGTGGATTACTACATACCTTTCTCTTGGAATGATCTTTGTTGGTCAACCTCTCAAGGGTAATAATAGCTTTGAATTTCATCTACGTGTAAACAATCTGTCCAAACTCTTTAGAGATAATTTTGTAACTTTTCCTGCCTCACAAGCATCGACAACTCTTCTTCTGAGATCCTCAGAAATCTCCAATGTTGTGCCATGACACACTTCCATAAACATGATGTGAAGATCTGTCTTTGATTGATCCCCATCCTTAGAGTAAAAGCAATGCACCCACTCCTGATAGTCAGGAGTGTTCAGTACACAAAATGACAAATTTCACAAAATTATCTGCTAGCTCAAAAGGTTTATATACTTTTGCCACTGTCATATTGATTATTTTCCTCATATAAAAATGTAAAAGTCTAAATATTTATGAGTCATTTGTTTTATTTGATTCTAGATCTATAAAAATCTGATGTCATTTTAGGTCAAATGTATGCCGAAATATGGAAAATTCTGAAGGGTTCACAAAGTTTCAAGCACCACTCTACTTCTCAGCATTTAGTGGTCACTACTCACCTGTGCTGTTATCTGTAGGAATCTCCTCTTTACCCCGCTCATCACCCCTCACATATGTCTCTGTAGTGTGAATATGGGGCAGATCTTTACCCTGAAATAAATGTTGTAGAAGTCACAAAAAATTGGAGAAGTTGTTAGAAAGTGTTTGAAAAGACATCAAAGATCAATTAATAGTACAAGCAAAGAAGACAGCAGTAGTAATCAAATATCTGCAGGTTTCCTGTAGGAATTCAACCATTCAGCATTAATCCTGTCATCTCCACCAAGTAGTGAACATACACTGAATGGCCACCTTATTAAATACATCCATGTATTAGGGTGTTTAATATCATTTTGCCTTCAGAACTTTAGCCATTCATCATGCCAGATTCCACTTGGTGTTGCATAAGTATTGGTCTATGCCGACAGGATAGCTTTTTTGCAGTTGCTGCATATTAGATGGAGGTACTGACGTGTTCCCAGACAGGTACCTGGAAGCAATCCATGAAGATATGACCCTAGTGA
The DNA here is from genome assembly GCF_032444005.1 of Ranitomeya imitator. NCBI lineage: Eukaryota > Metazoa > Chordata > Amphibia > Anura > Dendrobatidae > Ranitomeya > Ranitomeya imitator. Next base: position 395,758,716 of record NC_091283.1, read on the forward strand.
CAAGGTGCACTGTCCTCCCACCATAGGATAAACCGCTGACATCAAGTGATAAACTTGGTAGTTCACAATGTGTAAGTTAACTTTAGTATCAAAATATCCATCTACAGATATCAGAGGACCCAGGATGTACCAAGAAAACATTCCCTGGACCATTTCTCCTCCTCAACCAGCCTGAAATGTTGATAAGTGACATCAAAAAGGGAACATGGATCATGCTGATACCATGGTGCAATAAAATTCTTCTGACCAATGTTTTGTACTGCTCACCCCCAGAAGAAGTGTAAGTGAAACCGAGTAGGGGACGGGGAGGTTTGGCTGTCCATATGTTTGCTGCAAGGCCCAGGCCACAGTGTCTGCTATAGGTGATGTACTCACTATATATATTGATATAATGATCTAATAACAGCTAAATCCAAAGGTCATTGCTCTCTGCTGATTCTCCTGTATCTCTCTGCCGCATTCGACACTGTGGATCACCATCTCCTCCTCACTATGCTTCGCTCCATCGGCCACAAGGAAACAGCCCTCTCCTGGTTCTCCTCCTACCTCTCTGACCGCTCCTTCACTGTATCTTTTGGCGGCTCCTCTTCCTCTCCTCGTCCCCTTACTATCGGGGTTCCGCAGGGCTCAGTCCTGGGCCCCCTCCTCTTCTCTCTATACACTGCCCCTATTGGACAAACAAGCAGATTTGGGTTCCAGTACCATCTCTATGCTGACGACACCCAATTATACACTTCTTCCCCCGACATCACCCCTACCCTAATTCAAAATACCAAGGATTGTCTGTCTGCTGTCTCTAACATCATGTCCTCCCTCTATCTGAAACTAAATCTCTCCAAAACTGAACTACTTGAACTACCTCACTCTACCCATCATCGAAATTACCCTGGAGGGTTCAACCATAACTCCCAAGCAGCATGCCTGCTGTCTTGGGGTGATATTCGACACCGAACTTTCCTTTACTCCCTATATCCGATCACTCACTCGCTCTTGTCACCTGGATCTTAAAAACATCTCCAGAATCCGACCTTTTATCACCTTTGAAACTGCTAAGACTTTTACTATCGCTCTTATTCATTCTCGTCTGGACTACTGCAACTCTCTTCTGATCGGTCTCCCTCTTTCCAAACTTTCTCCTCTCCAATCCATCTTAAATGCGGCAGCCAGGGTCATATTTCTGTCCAGCCGCTTCACTGATGCCTCCATCTTGTGCCAGTCATTACACTGGCTACCCATTCGCCACAGGGTCCAGTATAAACTCATCTCTCTCACCCACAAAGCTCTCCACAGTTCTGCACTGCCTTATATCTCCTCTCTCATCTCCGTCTATCGCCCTACACGTGCCCTCCGTTCTACAAATGACCTAAGACTAACATCCCCCGTAATCCGAACCTCGCACCTCCGTCTCCAAGACTTCTCTCGTGCTGCACCAGCTCTCTGGAATGCACTTCCCCAGACGATCAGACTGATACCCAGCCCCGACCTATTCAAGCGCGCTTTAAAAACCCATCTCTTCAAACAAGCCTACCAAATCAACTACTCAGTAAACTAACTTTGTCCTGTTCCCTCCTTCCAAATATTATCTGCATGTGAATCTGCACCCTTCTATTCATCTGTCTCCACACCCTCCATGCACATGATAACTGCACTTGATACTTGACTATTGCACATAAACACACGGGTTGATTACCGGATCATGCAGCTTTATATGAAAATCCCTATTTATTATAATTGCCAGACCTGAAATAACAAGCACTTTTCACCTATTGTGTCCCCCCATTTCCTTGTAGATTGTAAGCTTGCGAGCAGGGACCTCACCCCTAATGTCACTGTTTAAATTGTCTTATCTTGTACTGAATTTATTGTCTGTATTGTCTGTACATGTCCCCGCTTAATTGTAAAGTGCTGCGGAATTTGTTGGCGCTATATAAATAAAAAATTATTATTATTATTTGATACCATATATCTCTTCATGTTGAGTGTTATATCACTTAGGTGGATACTGTATTTATACCTGGGATTTTGAGATATTGTTCACTGTACTAGGAGTAGCATTTCCCCTATGTCCAATTACAGTGACTATATGTTTCATCCTGTGCTATGAGCATTCATTAAATTCTAATATGTGTAATAATATTGGCAGAGACTGTTTTATAATTTAGGCACTATGCTCTTTATTTTCTGCAATATCAGTTTTTCTCTGTCCTAGATATTGGTTATGTCTACTACTAAATATTGCTCTCTTACTCGTCAGCTATTTTTCTGCAATTAGTTCACATGTATAGCGGCACCTTGAGGTAATCGAGAGTTACTCTTTGCCCCTCCCCCCATTGGAGTTCTTTTCCCACCCTGTTTTATCCATATTTTATGATTTTTGTATCAGTATACCTTTTTATTTTTTTCTAACCCCTTTACCCCCAAGGGTGGTTTGGCCAATTTTTACAATTCTGACCACTGTCCCTTTATGAGGTTATAACTCTGGAACGCTTCAACGGATCCCGGTGATTCTGACACTGTTTTCTCGTGACATATTGTACTTCATGATAGTGATAAAATTTCTTTGATATTACCTGCGTTTATTTGTGAAAAAAACGGAAATTTGGCGAAAATGTTGAACATTTTGCAATTTTCAAACTTTGAATTTTTATGCAATTAAATCACAGAGATATGTCACACAAAATACTTAATAAGTAACATTTCCCACATGTCTACTTTACATCAGCACAATGTTGGAACCAAATTTTTTTTTGTTAGGGAGTTATAAGGGTTAAAATTTGACCAGCAATTTCTCATTTTTCCAACACCATTTTTTTTTTTTAGGGACCACATCTCATTTGAAGTCATTTTGAGGGGTCTATATGATAGAAAATACCCAAGTGTGACACCATTCTAAAAACTGCACTCCTCAAGGTGCTCAAAACCACATTCAAGAAGTTTATTAACCCTTCAGGTGTTTCACAGGAATTTTTGGAATGTTTAAATAAAAATTAACATTTCACTTTTTTTCACAAAAAATTTACTTTAGCTCCAATCTGTTTTATTTTGCTAAGGGTAACAGGAGAAAATGAACCCCAAACGTTGTTGTACAATTTGTCCTGAGTACGCCGATACCCCATATGTGGAGGTAAACCACTGTTTGGGCGCATGACAGAGTTCGGAAGCGAAGGAGCGCCATTTGACTTTTCAATGCAAAATTGACTGGAATTGAGATGTGACGCCATGTTGCGTTTGGAGAGCCCCTGATGTGCCTAAACATTGAAACCCCCCACAAGTGACACCATTTTGGAAAGTAGACCCCCTAAAGAACTTATCTAGAGGTGTGGCGAGCACTTTGACCCACCAAGTGCTTCACACAAGTTTATAATGCAGAACCATAAAAATAAAAAAATCATTTTTTTTTCACAAAAATTATCTTTTCGCCCCCAATTTTTTATTTTCCCAATGGTAAGAGAAGAAATTGGACCACAAAAGTTGTTGTACAATTTGTCCTGAGTACGCTGATACCCCATATGTGGGAGTAAACCACTGTTTGGGTGCATGGGAGAGCTCGGAAGGGAAGGAGCGCCGTTTGACTTTTCAATGCAAAATTGACTGGAATTGAGATGGGACGCCATGTTGCGTTTGGATCGTCACTGATGTGCCTAAACATTGAAACCCCCCACAAGTGACACCATTTTTGAATGTAGACCCCCTAAGGAACTTATCTAGATGTGTGGTGAGCACTTTGACCCACCAAGGGCTTCACAGAAGTTTATAATGCAGAGCCGTAAAAATAAAACAAAAATTTTTTCCCCCCAAAATTATTTTTTAGCCCCCAGTTTTGTATTTTCCCGAGGGTAACAGGAGAAATTGGACCCCAAAGTTGTTGTCCAATTTGTCCTGAGTGCGCTGATACCCCATATTTGGGGGGGAACCACCGTTTGGGCGCATGGGAGGGCTCGGAAGGGAAGGAGCGCCATTTGGAATGCAGACTTAGATGGAATGGTCTGCAGGCGTCACATTGCGTTTGCAGTGCCCCTAATGTACGTAAACAGTAGAAACCCCCCACATGTGACCCCATATTGGAAACTAGACCCCCCAAGGAACTTATCTAGATGTGTTGTGAGAACTTTGAGCCCCCAAGTGTTTCACTACAGTATATAACGCAGAGCCGTGAAAATAAAAAATCCTTTTTTTTCCCACAAAAATTATTTTTTAGCCCCCAGTTTTGTATTTTCCCAAGGGTTACAGGAGAAATTGGAACCCAAAAGTTGTTGTCCAATTTGTCCTGAGTACGCTGATACCCCATATGTTGGGGTAAACCCCTGTTTGGGAACACGGGAGAGCTCGGAAGGGAAGGAGCACTGTTTTACTTTTTCAACGCAGAATTGGCTGGAATTGAGATCGGACGCCATGTCGCATTTGGAGAGCCCCTGATGTGCCTAAACAGTGGAAACCCCCCAATTATAACTGAAACTCTAATCCAATCACACCCCTAACCCTAATCCCAACGGTAACCCTAACCACACCTCTAACCCAGACACACCCCTAACCCTAACCCCAACCCTATTCCCAACCGTAAATGTAATCCAAACCCTAACCCTAACTTTAGCCCCAACCATAACTGTAGCCTTAACCCTAACCCTAACCCTAGCCCCAACCCTAACCCTAGCCCAAACCCTAGCCCTAATGGGAAAATGGAAATAAATTCATTTTTTTTTTTTCCCCTAACTAAGGGGGTGATGAAGGGGGGTTTGATTTACTTTTATAGCGGGTTTTTTAGCGGATTTTTATGATTGGCAGTCGTCACACACTGAAAGACGCTTTTTATTGCAAAAAATATTTTTTGCGTTACCACATTTTGAGAGCTATAATTTTTCCATATTTGAGTCCACAGAGTCATGTGAGGTCTTGTATTTTGCGGGACGAGTTGACGTTTTTATTGGTAACATTTTCGGGCACGTGACATTTTTTGATAGCTTTTTATTCCGATTTTTGTGAGGCAGAATGACCAAAAACCAGCTATTCATGAATTTCTTTTGGGGAAAGCGTTTATACCGTTCCGCGTTTGGTAAAATTGATAAAGCAGTTTTATTCTTCGGGTCAGTACGATTACAGTGATACCTCATTTATATCATTTTTTTATGTTTTGGCGCTATTATACGATAAAAACTATTTTATAGAAAAAATAATTATTTTTGAATCGCTTTATTCTGAGGACTATAACTTTTTTATTTTTTTGCCGATGACGCTTTCAGCGGTACCATGGTTATTTATATCTGTCTTATTGATCGCGTGTTATTCCACTTTTTGTTTGGCGGTATGATAATTAAGCGTTGTTTTTTGCCTCGTTTTTTTTTTTTCTTACGGTGTTTACTGAAGGGGTTAACTAGTGGGATAGTTTTATAGGTTGGGTCGTTATGGACGCGGCAATACTAAATATGTGTACTTTTATTGTTTGTTTTTTATTTAGATAAAGAAATGTATTTATGGGAATAATATTTTTTTCTTCTTTATTTAGGAATTTTTTTTTTTTTTACACATATGGAAATTTTTTTTTTTACTTTGTCCCAGGGGGGACATCACAGATCGCTCCCTCCCTGCAGGACTCGGATGCCGCGGCCATCTTGGATCCGGGCCTGCTACAGGGAGGGAGGTAAGGAGACCCTCACAGCAACGCGATCACATCGCATTGCTGCGGGGGTCTCAGGGAAGCACGCAGAGAGCCCCCTCCCTGCGCGATGCTTCCCTATACTGCCGGCACACTGCGATCATGTTTGATCGCGGTGTGCCGGGGGGTTATTGTGCCGGGGGCGGTCCGTGACCGCTCCTGGCACATAGCGCCGGATGTCAGCTGCGATAGGCAGCTGACACCCGGCCACGCTCCCCTCGTGAGCGCGGCCAATCGCTCTGGACGTACTATTTCATCTGTGGGAATTTAGGCCCACCCCACATGGACGGAATAGTACGTCCAATGACAGAAAGGGGCTAACTAAAATCTATTTTGTGTCCTGCGGGATTATTCACAGCTGTCAGGGACGGTGTGTGTTTATACTTCATTGGAAGTGTCTAGCATCCTATGTGTTGCATTTTGGGACATATTTTATTAATGGGAACCTGTCACCCCCCCAGGGCGTTTTTAAGTAAAAGAGCCACCTTTAGCAGCACTAAGGCTGCATTCTGTGAAGGTGGCTATTATGTTTAGTATCCCTAGGAATGCTGAAATAATCACTTTTATACATTTTGTGCCATACCTCTATTGAGTCCCGGAGGGATGTCTTCTCCCCTGATGCCTGCGTGTAGTGGAGGCCACAGATCCCGCCCTGCAGGGTGTTATGATGCATTCACACTGCGGGGCCGGGAATCTGGCACCTTCGCAGTGGAGCGGGTCCCCGTGCCCTATTGAAGGTAATACTAATGTCTTGCGAGACTTCACAAATCTCGGCACTATCTTCAATGGAGCACGGTCACGGTAACCCACTCCACTGCACAGGCGCAGGCGCCAGATTCCCAGCCCCGCAGTGTGAATACATCATAACACCCTGCAGGGCGAGATTTGTGGCCTCCACTACACGCAGGCTCCGGTGACATCACAACAAAGAGAGGAGGCAGCGCCCGTAGGACACAGGGGGATGTGATTGACATCTCGGAGGCGATTGACACCTGGGAAAAAGACATACCTCTGGGAGACAAAACAGATATGGTGCAAAATTTATAAAAGTGATTACACTGTGTGCAGAATTATTCGGCAAGTTGTATTTTGATCACATGATACTTTTTTTATACATGTTGTCCTACTCCAAGCTGTTCAGGCTTGAGAGCCAACTACCAATTAAGTACATCAGGTGATGTACATCTCTGTAATGAGGAGGGGTGTTGTCTAATGACATCAACACCCTATATAAGGTGTGCTTAATTATTAGGCAACTTCCTTTCCTTTGGCAAAATGGGTTAGAAGAGAGACTTGACAGGCTCTGAAAAGTCCAAAATTGTGAGATGTCTTGCAAAGGGATGCAGCAGTCATGAAATTCCCAAACTTTTGAAGCGTGATCACCGAACAATCAAGCATTTCATGGCAAATAGCCAACAGGGTCGCAAAAAGCGTGTTGGGCAAAAAAGGCGCAAAATAAGTGCCAATCATTGGGGGACACAGACCGTGGGTGTATGCTGCTGCCACTAGGAGGCTGACACTAAGTGATACAAAGAAAGTTAGCTCCTCCTCTGCAGTATACACCCTCTTGCTGGCTCTCAGCTAACCAGTTCGATGCAAAAGCAGTAGGAGATCAATAACATGTGACCATATAGAATGTCACATTATATATATATGAGAGTATAGCATGTCAGATTATAACAGAAGCACAAGCTAAAAACAGGGTGGGAGCTGTGTCCCCCAATGATTGGCTCACTTGGGGACACAGACCGTGGGATGTCCCAAAGCAGTCCCTGGGTGGGGACAACATCAGATCAGGCCCTGTGTAACCGCTACTTACAAGTGCGCCACCACGGCCTGCAGAGTCCGCCTGTCCAGACTCACATCTGTGGAAGTCTGGGAATTATAATGCTTCAGGAATGCATGCGGACTGGACGACCTCGCAAGCTTGCAGGCGTGGTGTGCCGACGCCTGGTGCCTAGAATCCAAGAAACCTCGATAGACAGGGAGATAGGCTGACATCTAACACGGAACGATTCCTGGATGGTGTAACAAATCCTCCAAGCTAATGGAGCGCCCCCAGCCGCAGGGCCGCGGGTTACTCGGTACCGGTCCTCTCTGTCTCAGTTCTAGGGTTGTCACGGTGGCTGGACCCAGTCCGTGACCCTGTTAAGGGGCGTCCAATAAAAGGGATGATGAAAGTCGGCCAAAGTTTCGTGACGCCACCTGTGGTATTCGGTCAGGTCGACCGACACTGCTCGGGGTCCACTGGAGTGATGTGATGGCAGCTAGATTGTACACCTTCCCACAGGTGAAGTATGTCCCCAGGGCTTCCCGGTAGTGTAGGTGGCAATGGTGTGAGGCGCAGTCAATAACGAGGACACATGGGTGCAGTCTCTTTACCTTTTACTGAAGGCTTCGGGATCCTCAATCCAGAGCACTGTCAACTGGGCTGTCTGAGACCAGCCGGTCCGAAGGCACATCCAGAGTTCCCTTTGCAAGTGGAAATCGTTGCCTACCACTAGCGCCTGTGTGTTGTAGTTCTTCCCTGCTGAGCATTCGGGATAGTCCTCACAACTTCTGTTCTCGTTCTTTCTCGTTCTCTCTCTCTCTCCGTCCCCCAAGTTTATCTGGCTAGGACGCACCCATTTGACGGGAAGGCTCGGAGCTATTTTGGGACCCTAGAGACGCCCCTCTCCACGCTTGCCCCCTATGTCTGCTTAGGTGATATATGGTAGACAGCCAACCTATAATTAACTGTCCTGCGGTATTTGAAGTAAGGCATAGAGTCAGTTACTTCCTCGGTGTTCCGGTCACCGGCTACGCGCCTCAGTAGGAAGTTGCCGTTCTCGGGGCACGACTACTACTGGCTCTCCTTTGTGCTTGATCTCGTTTCTCACTGTCCACAATATCCTTCTCTTCTTGTCCTTTCTTAGGATACCGCCGCAAGGACTTTGAAGAGTTGGGGAAGAAAGTAAAGGAACTGGATGCACAGGTAGTTTTTTCTTCTATCCTTCCAGTAGACGGGCATGGCACCAGGAGATGGAACAGGATCCTTGATGCAAACAACTGGCTAAGACGATGGTGCAGACAACAAGGATTTGGATTCCTGGACCACGGTGTGAATTACTGGTATGATGGACTCCTCGCCAGAGACGGACTACACCTCAACAAACCTGGGAAACACACATTCGCCAGAAGACTCGCTACACTCATCAGGAGGGCGTTAAACTAGAAGAAGAGGGGACGGGAAGAAAAACATTAGACTCGAACAAAGACGACCCAGGAAAACATACTCAGAAGGGAGGTAAGAACATTTCTAAAACAATCCACAGTGAGGAGATTGGAACAAAACAAAATCCTCTAAACTGCATGCTCGCAAACGCCAGAAGCCTGACAAACAAGATGGAAGAACTAGAAGCAGAAATATCTACAGGTAACTTTGACATAGTGGGAATAACCGAGACATGGTTAGATGAAAGCTATGACTGGGCAGTTAACTTACAGGGTTACAGTCTGTTTAGAAAGGATCGTAAAAATCGGAGAGGAGGAGGGGTTTGTCTCTATGTAAAGTCTTGTCTAAAGTCCACTTTAAGGGAGGATATTAGCGAAGGGAATGAGGATGTCGAGTCCATATGGGTTGAAATTCATGGAGGGAAAAATGGTAACAAAATTCTCATTGGGGTCTGTTACAAACCCCCAAATATAACAGAAAGCATGGAAAGTCTACTTCTAAAGCAGATAGATGAAGCTGCAACCCATAATGAGGTCCTGGTTATGGGGGACTTTAACTACCCGGATATTAACTGGGAAACAGAAACCTGTGAAACCCATAAAGGCAACAGGTTTCTGCTAATAACCAAGAAAAATTATCTTTCACAATTGGTGCAGAATCCAACCAGAGGAGCAGCACTTTTAGACCTAATACTATCTAATAGACCTGACAGAATAACAAATCTGCAGGTGGTTGGGCATTTAGGAAATAGCGACCACAATATTGTGCAGTTTCACCTGTCTTTCACTAGGGGGACTTGTCAGGGAGTCACAAAAACATTGAACTTTAGGAAGGCAAAGTTTGAACAGCTTAGAGATGCCCTTAATCTGGTAGACTGGGACAATATCCTCAGAAATGAGAATACAGATAATAAATGGGAAATGTTTAAGAACATCCTAAATAGGCAGTGTAAGCGGTTTATACCTTGTGGGAATAAAAGGACTAGAAATAGGAAAAACCCAATGTGGCTAAACAAAGAAGTAAGACAGGCAATTAACAGTAAAAAGAAAGCATTTGCACTACTAAAGCAGGATGGCACCATTGAAGCTCTAAAAAACTATAGGGAGAAAAATACTTTATCTAAAAAACTAATTAAAGCTGCCAAAAAGGAAACAGAGAAGCACATTGCTAAGGAGAGTAAAACTAATCCCAAACTGTTCTTCAACTATATCAATAGTAAAAGAATAAAAACTGAAAATGTAGGCCCCTTAAAAAATAGTGAGGAAAGAATGGTTGTAGATGACGAGGAAAAAGCTAACATATTAAACACCTTCTTCTCCACGGTATTCACGGTGGAAAATGAAATGCTAGGTGAAATCCCAAGAAACAATGAAAACCCTATATTAAGGGTCACCAATCTAACCCAAGAAGAGGTGCGAAACCGGCTAAATAAGATTAAAATAGATAAATCTCCGGGTCCGGATGGCATACACCCACGAGTACTAAGAGAACTAAGTAATGTAATAGATAAACCATTATTTCTTATTTTTAGTGACTCTATAGCGACAGGGTCTGTTCCGCAGGACTGGCGCATAGCAAATGTGGTGCCAATATTCAAAAAGGGCTCTAAAAGTGAACCTGGAAATTATAGGCCAGTAAGTCTAACCTCTATTGTTGGTAAAATATTTGAAGGGTTTCTGAGGGATGTTATTCTGGATTATCTCAATGAGAATAACTGTTTAACTCCATATCAGCATGGGTTTATGAGAAATCGCTCCTGTCAAACCAATCTAATCAGTTTTTATGAAGAGGTAAGCTATAGACTGGACCACGGTGAGTCATTGGACGTGGTATATCTCGATTTTTCCAAAGCGTTTGATACCGTGCCGCACAAGAGGTTGGTACACAAAATGAGAATGCTTGGTCTGGGGGAAAATGTGTGTAAATGGGTTAGTAACTGGCTTAGTGATAGAAAGCAGAGGGTGGTTATAAATGGTATAGTCTCTAACTGGGTCGCTGTGACCAGTGGGGTACCGCAGGGGTCAGTATTGGGACCTGTTCTCTTCAACATATTCATTAATGATCTGGTAGAAGGTTTACACAGTAAAATATCGATATTTGCAGATGATACAAAACTATGTAAAGCAGTTAATACAAGTGAAGATAGTATTCTGCTACAGATGGATCTGGATAAGTTGGAAACTTGGGCTGAAAGGTGGCAGATGAGGTTTAACAATGATAAATGTAAGGTTATACACATGGGAAGAGGGAATCAATATCACCATTACACACTGAACGGGAAACCACTGGGTAAATCTGACAGGGAGAAGGACTTGGGGATCCTAGTTAATGATAAACTTACCTGGAGCAGCCAGTGCCAGGCAGCAGCTGCCAAGGCAAACAGGATCATGGGGTGCATTAAAAGAGGTCTGGATACACATGATGAGAGCATTATACTGCCTCTGTACAAATCCCTAGTTAGACCGCACATGGAGTACTGTGTCCAGTTTTGGGCACCGGTGCTCAGGAAGGATATAATGGAACTAGAGAGAGTACAAAGGAGGGCAACAAAATTAATAAAGGGGATGGGAGAACTACAATACCCAGATAGATTAGCGAAATTAGGATTATTTAGTCTAGAAAAAAGACGACTGAGGGGCGATCTAATAACCATGTATAAGTATATAAGGGGACAATACAAATATCTCGCTGAGGATCTGTTTATACCAAGGAAGGTGACGGGCACAAGGGGGCATTCTTTGCGTCTGGAGGAGAGAAGGTTTTTCCACCAACATAGAAGAGGATTCTTTACTGTTAGGGCAGTGAGAATCTGGAATTGCTTGCCTGAGGAGGTGGTGATGGCGAACTCAGTCGAGGGGTTCAAGAGAGGCCTGGATGTCTTCCTGGAGCAGAACAATATTGTATCATACAATTATTAGGTTCTGTAGAAGGACGTAGATCTGGGTACTTATTATGATGGAATATAGGCTGAACTGGATGGACAAATGTCTTTTTTCGGCCTAACTATGTTACTATGTTACTATGTATGTAAGGTAGTGCAGGCGCGGTTCCGTTGCTTTCTAATCGTTCTGCTAGGCCCCTGTCAGGAACCCACCCATGACAGGTCCTCCCTGGACTCTCCCCAGGCTGTGTTCTGTCCTAGCTTCCTATCCGACCCCTAGTTTTACCAGTGTGAGGAGTGGCCTAATACATAGTGCCTTTTGCTCCCCCTAGTGGCCGGAGTGTGAAGTGTAATGTGTGCTTGTGATACCTGGTGAGGTGAACTCCTTTAGTGCAATCAGACATAACATCACCCTCTTTAGCGGCAGAGCGACATTACTGCAACGACCAGGTCTCTGGGGCGCTGCACTAACATGGCCGATGAAACGGCTAAACCCTTCCTGTATCCGTCAGGAAGCAGTCCTCTTACAGTGAGGTAGCCTAAATAAAGTGTCCAACCTTCGGAAGGACGCCGTCCTCAAGACGTACCTACTCAGAGCACTCACCACGTCCAGAATATGGGGAACCCATTCCGTTATGTGGACTGGTGCCGAAAGAGATGAGGGAAGAACGATGCCCTCATAACTGTGGGAATACGATACTACCTTGGTAACAAGGGACGGGGATTGCCTGTAGACAACCTTGCCTTGATGGTAATAAGGGAAAAAAGGTCTGAAAGAACAGAGCGGCAAGCTTCAAAGTCTCGTCAAGATGAGGAGATCGCAGAGAAAAAAGGGCGATCTTCCCTGATAGTAAACTCTGTCCGGATCAAAAAGCAATCTACTGTAAGACTCCCAGGATCATTAAGGTCCCAGAGATCTAACGGTATGCGATAGGGAAGAACCACATGTGAAGACTCCCTGCGAGGAAGTCCATATTTGCAGTTTTGTTGCATTAAGACGGAAAAATACTAGTTCAGCAAACGAGAAAAAAACCTGACATGGTCAGTGCGGATCTCCCAGGATCACTGGGGCCCTTCCTGCTTCCGAAAAGATCTGGGAAGTAGTGGAAGAGGGGTGAAGGAAACTGTTACCATGGAAACCGAGAGCATGCACTGCGATGGCTTTTGGACCTGGAGGCCGATCCATGAACTAGAGTACATTGGCGTTCAGTCTGGATGTCATCCGACCTACATCTGGAGTGCTCCAGAGAAGACAGATCCGATGGAAGACTTCCGGGTGAAGTTCCCACTCACATGAGGCGGGACCCTGACGGTGTCTGCCGCCCAGAGTTCTACACCTGAGATGTGTAGTGCCGAGATCACCAAATGATAGATCGTGGCCCAACAGAGAATGTGAGGTACCTCGGCCATGATGCCTGACTGTGGGTACCTGCTAGATGATTGACATATGGCACAGACGTGGGATTGTCCAATTGAATCGGATGGGGTGACCCGCCAGAAGGCAGTGGACCTGCTGTAGAACTAGCTGTACCGTTCGGATCCCCAGAACAATGATCAGAAGGAGAGGACTGGCATCGGTAGTCACTAATAACCGGGAGAAAAGATCTTCCCTGGATGAGGAAGGAGCTCAGAGACTACCCTCTGAAAGCCTGATTGACCTGCAGAAAACATAGGAGCGAAGGAAACCACTTCCATTGTCGTCACCAATTTTCCTCAGAACACTCCTAGCAAATCGAATGGAATGAGGGGATGAGTGAACAAGTGTGCGAGCTCCCTGTTAAAGGGGCACGGCCTTGTCTCAAGGGAGAATCACCAAAAAAGGATATCTGCTGGGCTGGAAATGTGGAAAAACTTGTCTAAGTTTAGCTGCCAGCCTAGGAGAGAGAGGGTATCGCAAGAGATATAGACGTCTCAGCGCCGGGCTGAATGAGCGGCTAGAAAGTCGACCAGATAGGGCAGGACGACCACGCCTCTAGGGTGCAAGAGGAACATGACAGCCCCATAACCCTTGCAAACACTCTGGGTGCGGTAGCAAGGCCGAAGGACAAGGTCGTGATTTGAAGATGCTGTTTGCGAAAGGGAAAGCAAAGCAATTTTGAAGAGGGAAAAACATGGGAATGTGAAGGTAAGCATCCCGAATGGCAGTGGATGCCAGAAACTTCACCTTTTCCCGTTGATGTAATGGCTGAGTGGGGTAACTCCATCCGAGGATGGGGGACCTTGTCAAGCTTGGTAGAAAATTGAGGTTCAGGGTCGGTCTTACTTTTCGGTCCCCATTTTAGAACCAAGATCCCTTAGATCTAGACCGTCCTGGACAACTGATCCACTGCTAGTTGGGTCTATAGGAAAACAAAATAGTTAAGGTCTCTGACCAAGAGACCATTGCTCAAGCAACACATGCGATGGCTAAGGGAGGGTAGAGCGCTGAACTGGAGGCCGGGAAATGGAACAAACTAGATTTGCTATCTGACAGTCGGTTGTATTTTTAATTGATGATCCATCGGGTAGGGACACTGGTAGGTATACCACAGGAGATTCTACCCGGTTAGTAAGCCAAGTGGCAGAATGCGCGGCTGCATGCAGAAGGAGGAAAAACCGTCTCTTACTATTGCAGCTCTCTTTTGACTGTGCGGAGTTAAAATGATGAACCCTCGATCCACCATCCTCTAAACAGTGACGTGGAAAAAGATCGTCCGCCTTCTGGCATCATCTGCTAAATAGTGGAGATGCAGATGGGGTGTTCGGACGTCAAAAAAGGAGCCTCTGTACATCCACAGAGTTAAGGTACCTGGGTGGACAGGGCTGGTTGTCCGGCGTTAGGCCTGGCTGTAGAAGAGGATACATGGAGGCGACACTCCATGTGCTCGTCTATTGCTGGTGTGGGGAGATCGGTGTCCTTTAACCCCTTTACCCCCAAGGGTGGTTTGCACGTCAATGACCAGGCCAATTTTTACAATTCTGACCACTGTCCCTTTATGAGGTTATAACTCTGGAACGCTTCAACGGATCCTGGTGATTCTGACATTGTTTTCTCGTGACATATTGTACTTCATGATAGTGGTAACATTTCTTTGATAGTACCTGCGTTTATTTGTGAAAAAAACGGAAATTTGGCGAAAATTTTGAAAATTTCGCAATTTTCCAACTTTGAATTTTTATGCAATTAAATCACAGAGATATGTCACACAAAATACTTAATAAGTAACATTTCCCACATGTCTACTTTACATCGGCATAATTTTGGAACCAAAATTTTTTTTTGTTAGGGAGTTATAAGGGTTAAAAGTTGACCAGCAATTTCTCATTTTTACAACACCATTTTTTTTTTAGGGACCACATCTCATTTGAAGTCATTTTGAGGGGTCTATATGATAGAAAATACCCAAGTGTGACACCATTCTAAAAACTGCACCCCTCAAGGTGCTCAAAACCACATTCAAGAAGTTTATTAACCCTTCAGGTGTTTCATAGGAATTTTTGGAATGTTTAAATAAAAATGAACATTTAACTTTTTTTCACAAAAAATTTACTTCAGCTCCAATTTGATTTATTTTACCAAGGGTAACAGGAGAAAATGGACCCCAAAAGTTGTTGTACAATTTGTCCTGAGTACGCTGATACCCCATATGTGGGGGTAAACCACTGTTTGGGTGCATGATAGAGCTTGGAAGCGAAGGAGGGCAATTTGACTTTTCAATGCAAAATTGACAGGAATTGAGATGGGACGCCATGTTGCGTTTGGAGAGCCACTGATGTGCCTAAACATTGAAACCCCCCACAAGTGACACCATTTTGGAAAGTAGACCCCCTAAGGAACTTATCTAGAGGTGTGGTGAGCACTTTGACCCACCAAGTGCTTCACAGAAGTTTATAATGCAGAACCGTAAAAATAAAAAATCATATTTTTTCACAAAAATTATCTTTTCGCCCCCAATTTTTTATTTTCCGAAGGGTAAGAGAAGAAATTGGACCCCATAAGTTGTTGTCCAATTTGTCCTGAGTGCGCTGATACCCCATATGTGGGGGGGAACCACCGTTTGGGAATGCAGACTTAGATGGAATGGTCTGCAGGCGTCACATTGCGTTTACAGAGCCCCTAATGTACCTAAACAGTAGAAACCCCCCACAAGTGACACCATTTTGGAAAGTAGACCCCCTAAGGAACTCATCTAGATGTGTTCTGAGAGCTTTGAACCCCCAAGTATTTCACTACAGCTTATAACGCAGAGCCGTGCAAATAAAAAATATTTTTTTTCCACAAAAATTATATTTTAGCCCCCAGTTTTGTATTTTCCCGAGGGTAGCAGGAGAAATTGGACCCTAAATGTTGTTGTCCAATTTGTCCTGAGTACGCTGATACCCCATATGTGGGGGGGAACCACCGTTTGGGCGCATGGGAGGGCTCGGAAGGGAAGGAGCATCATTTGGAATGCAGACTTAGATGGATTGGTCTGCAGGCGTCACATTGCGTTTGCAGAGCCCCTAATGTACCTAAACAGTAGAAACCCCCCACAAGTGACCCCATATTGGAAACTAGACCCCTCAATGAACTTATCTAGATGTGTTGTGAGAACTTTGAACCCCCAAGTGTTTCACTACAGTTTATAACGCAGAGCCGTGAAAATAAAAAATCTTTTTGTTTTCCCACAAAAATTATTTTTTAGCCCCCAGTTTTGTATTTTCCCAAGGGTAACAGGAGAAATTGGACCCCAAAAGTTGTTGTCCTATTTGTCCTGAGTACGCTGATACCCCATATGTTGGGGTAAACCCCTGTTTGGGAACACGGGAGAGCTCGGAAGGGAAGGAGCACTGTTTTACTTTTTCAACGCAGAATTGGCTGGAATTGAGATCGGACGCCATGTCGTGTTTGGAGAGCCCCTGATGTGCCTAAACAGTGGAAACCCCCCAATTATAACTGAAACCCTAATCCAAACACACCGCTAACCCTAATTCCAACGGTAACCCTAACCACACCTCTAACCCTGACACACCCCTAACCCTAATCCCAACCCTATTCCCAACTGTAAATTTAATGTAAACCCTAACCCTAACTTTAGCCCCAACCCTAACTGTAGCCCCAACCCTAGCCCTAACCCTAGCCCTAACCCTAGCCTTAACCCTAGCCCTAGCCCTAACCCTAGCCCTAATCCTAGCCCTAACTCTAGCCCTAACTCTAGCCCTAATGGGAAAATGGAAATACATTTTTTTAATTTTTCCCTAACTAAGGGGGTGATGAAGGGGGGTTTGATTTACTTTTATAGCAGGTTATTTAGCGGATTTTTATGATTGGCAGCCGTCACACACTGAAAGATGCTTTTTATTGCAAAAAATATTTTTTGCGTTACCACATTTTGAGAGCTATAATTTTTCCATATTTTGGTCCACAGAGTCATGTGAGGTCTTGTTTTTTGCGGGACGAGTTGACGTTTTTATTGGTAACATTTTCGGGCACGTGACATATTTTGATTGCTTTTTATTCCGATTTTTGTGAGGAAGAATGACCAAAACCAGCTATTCATTAATTTCTTTTGGGGGAGGCGTTTATACCGTTCCGCGTTTGGTAAAATTGATAAAGAAGTTTTATTCTTCGGTTCAGTACGATTACAGCGACACCTCATTTATATCTTTTTTTATGTTTTGGCACTTTTATACGATAAAAACTATTTTACAGAAAAAATAATTATTTTTGCATCGCTTTATTCTCAGGACTATAACTTTTTTATTTTTTTGCTGATGATGCTGTATGGCGGTTCGATTTTTGCGGGACAAGATGAAGTTTTCAGCGGTACCATGGTTATTTATATCTGTCTTTTTGATCGCGTGTTATTCCACTTTTTGTTCGGCGGTATGATAATAAAGCATTGTTTTTTGCCTTGTTTTTTTTTCTTTTTCTTAAGGTGTTTACTGAAGGGGTTAACTAGCGGGCCAGTTTTATAGGTCGGGTCGCTACGGACGCGGCGATACTAAATATGTGCACTTTTATTGGTTTTTTTTTTTTATTTAGATGAAGAAATGTATTTATGGGAATAATATTTTTTTTTTTTTTCATTATTTTGGAATATTTTTTTTTATTTTTTTTTACACATTTGGAAAAAATTTTTTTTAACTTTTTTACTTTGTCCCAGGGGGGGACATCACAGATCAGTGATCTGACAGTTTGCACAGCACTCTGTCAGATCACTGATCTGACTTACAGTGCTGCAGGCTTCACAGTGCCTGCTCTGAGCAGGCTCTGTGAAGCCACCTCCCTCCCTGCAGGACCCCGATCCGCGGCCATCTTGGATCCGGGCCTGGAGCAGGGAGGGAGGGAGGTAAGACCCTCGCAGCAACGCAATCACATCGCGTTGCTGCGGGGGGCTCAGGGAAGCCCGCAGGGATCCCCCTCCCTGCGCGATGCTTCCCTGTACCGCCGGCACATCGCGATCATCTTTGATCACGGTGTGCCAGGGGTTAATGTGCCGGGGGCGGTCCGTGACCGCTCCTGGCACATAGTGCCGGATGTCAGCTGCGATAAGCAGCTGACACCCGGCCGCGATCGGCCGCGCTCCCCCCGTGAGCGCTGCCGATCACTATGACGTACTATCCCGTCCAGGGTCAGATAGGCCCAGGGCACCTGGACGGGATAGTACGTATAAGGTCACAGAGGGGTTAAAAGGACCCGTCGCCCTTAACAATCAGGCCAGGCATGGCATCTCACGTCTTAGGTGTGAATACGTAGAGGGAACACCCCACGTGTTTGCATATCGGCTGAAAAAGGATACCGCGCTTGCCCAGGTTTCTGTCCAGCAGATCGCTTATCCGGACGCTCCCTGTCCGGGTGAATGGCAAATGCTCTGCGAGGGGGTTTAGTTTCCTCATGATGGACACTGCATGATCTAGAGTAGAACCGAAGTCCTCGTCAATCTACAGAGATTGGTTAATTATATAAATAGGCGAATCCATCCTTTTCTGAAGTTCTGGTGAGTCCAGAACCAAGGCAATATCCGATCCATATTCCGAGACTTTTTCTCAGCAAATCATTGGTGAGGGATCAGAAAATATTGGTCCTGCAGGCACTCCGAGCCACAGAGGGTTCACGGAGGGATTCAAGGTGGGCGGAGCAGCCTTAGCGCGCCATAGTGTGGGCACAGCTTCCGGGATGCAGCCTACACATCGGCCGAAACCGGGGGCTAAATTTGTGCAGCCGGCCGGAGCATTACCTCAGGGAGGTGGGCCACAGGGAAGCTGAGGCTGCCTGTCAGCATGTGAATATCCCACTGCAGAGTCCCATCGCTGATTGGATCCACTAACCATCGGTGTGCGTCCCGGCATGGAGCCGCCGCGATGACTGAGTTTTAGCGCAGAGGAAGCGCGCACACTATATTGTTCTGCTGCAGGTCAGGTATTGCAGCGTGGATGGTGCAGGGATAGAGGGATAAACCTCAATCCATCATCCCTTTGTTAGGGAGGTGGATAGGAACCGTCCGCCTCCTTGTGCCATCCGCTTTAACAGTGGTGGGACAGTGGGGGCTGCTCGGACGCCAAAGAGAGAGGGGCCTCTGTACATCCACGGAGTTCAGCCCCCGGTGGACAGGGCCAGTTGTCTGGCTGTAGGCCTGGCTCCAGGAGAGGATACGTGGAGGCGACACTCCATGTGCTCGCCCGTTGCTGGTGTGGGGAGACCGGGACTCGAAGGAACCGTTGCCCCTGAAGTGAGCTCAGGCATGGCTTCCCGCGTCGCAGGAGAGGGTACGGGAAGGTATACTCGGCGTGCTCACCTGTTGATGATTCGGGGGAGATCGGAACCTTGAAAGGATCCATTGCCCCCTTCACTCCGTTAATTAAAAAATAAAAATTTACAGAAAAGTAAAAAATAAAATAAAAACATTGGGGTCTGAACCAGACCCAAGTGCCTCCTGCAGACACTAAGCAATAACTGGTTAGATGAGCCAGCAGGAGGGTGTATACTGCAGAGGAGGAGAGAACTTTCTTTGTATCACTTAGTGTCAGCCTCCTAGTGGCAGCAGCATACACCCATGGTCTGTGTCCCCCAATGAGGCGTTGGAGAAATAACTGCCCATGAATTGAGGGAATTCAAGCGTGAAGCTGCCAAGATGCCATTTGCCACCAGTTTTGCCATATTTCAGAGCTGCAGCGTTACTGGAGTAGCAAAAAGCTCAAGGTGTGTGATACTCAGGGACATGGCCAAGGTATGGAAGGCTGAAAAACGACCACCTTTGAACAAGAAACATAAAATAAAATGTCAAGACTGGGCCAAGAAATATCTGAAGACTGACTTTTCAAAGGTTTTATGTACTTATGAAATGAGAGTGACTCTTGATGGGCCAGAGGCTGGATCAGCAAAGGGCAGTGAGCTCCACTCCGACTCAGACGCCAGCAAGGTGGAGGTGGGGTACTGGTATGGGCCAGTATCATCAAAGGTGAACTTGTGGGACCTTTTCAGGTTGAGGATAGAGTGAAGCTCAAATGCCAGTTTCTGGAAGACAACTTCTTCAAGCAGTGGTACAGGAAGAAGTCGGTATCGTTCGAGAAAAACAAGATTTTCATGCAGGACAATGCTCCATCACATGCCTCCAACTACTCCACAGCGTGGCTGGCCAGTAAAGGTCTCAAAGAAGAAAAAATAATGACATGGCTCTCTTGTTCACCTGACCTGAACCCGATAGAGAGCCTGTGGTCCGTCATAAAATGTGAGATCTACAGGGAGGGAAAACAGTACACCTCTCGGAACAGTGGGAGGCTGTGGTGGCTGCTGCATGCAATGTTGATCGTAAACAGATCAAGCAACTGACAATCTATGGATGAAAGGCTGTTGGGTGTCATCATAAAGAAGGTGGCTATATTGGTCACTAATTTTTTGGGGTTTTGTTTTTGCATGTCAGACATGTTTATTTCTATATTTTGTGCAGTTATATTGGTTCACCTGGTGAAAATAAACAAGTGAGATGGGAATATATTTGGTTTTTATTAAGTTGCCTAATAATTCTGCACAGTAATAGTTACCTGCACAAACAGATATCCTCCTAAGATAGCCAAATCTAAAAAAAACCCTCTCCAACTTCCAAAAATATTAAGCTTTTGGGTTGATTGAGAACATAGTTGTTGATCAATAATAAAAATAATCCTCTCAAATACAACTTGCCTAATAATTCTGCACACAGTGTATTTCAGCATTCCTAGGGTTACTAAACATAAGAGCCACCTTCACAGAATGCAGCCTTAGGCTAGGGTCACATTGCGTTAGCGTATGTGCTGAACGGGCTGCTGCTAGCGCAAGTGCCTGTGCTACATCACGCTAGCGCAGATGGAGCTTCTGCTAGCTCCATCTGCGCTAGCAGTGACGGACCCGGAAACACTGCAGCCAGCGTCTCGGGTCCGTCACTCAATGACGGCGCATCACTAGCGCACGCCCATTCTGGGCGTGCGCTAGGCGATGCATCCGACATTGCATTCAATGGCGGCGTTAACGGAGTACGTTACACCTCGTTATGCCGCGGTGTAACGTACTCCGTTTAACGTTGCCCCTGAACGCAATGTGAACCAAGCCTTAGTGCTGCTGAAGGGGGCTCTTTTACTTAAAAACGCCCTGGGTGGGGAGGTGACAAATTCACTTTAAATAATCTCAGTATAGTCTGGATATCATTCCACATAAAAACATGAGTTTCAGTTAGTTTGTTGTTTTTTTTTTTACTCATTTATATATCATGTGTATAATTTCCAAACAGAATAGTTCTAGTTAAGAAAGGGTGGGGGTCTAATAAATTGTCTGTTCAGTGTATAATACTGGTGGATAAAACAAGACTGAACACAAGACCTTCACAGCTTCTACACATCATAGGGGAGATCTCATGACACCTTCTCTCCATCTACCTGATGATCCTGAGGAACATTGGGATCTTCTTGTTTACGGTCCTGTAGAAGAAGAGGACGGGGACATCTCTCTGGTGTTGTCCTCTTACTGGATAGAACTGGAGGAAACACATATAAAAACTGAATTTATTCTTTACATACAGATAATTATAGGCCGTGTGTATTTAGTCCTGTCTATAACCTGGTGATGTGAGGGGCTGGGGAACCTCCATCATGACGTCCTTGTACAGATCTTTGTGTCCTTCTAGATACTCCCACTCCTCCATGGAGAAATAGACGGTGACATCCTGACACCTTATAGGAACCTGATACATACAATGATACAGTCATCCCCCCGATTCCTCCATAGCATTACTGTATAATGTCCCAGCATCCCCAGCAGTGTCACCTCTCCAGTCAGCAGCTCAATCATCTTGTAGGTGAGTTCTAGGATCTTCTGGTCATTGATGTCCTCATGTATCAGGAGGCGAGGCGGAGATCCCGTGATTGGGCTCAGGGGTCTTCCCCATCCCTCAGACACAGGGTCCTGACAGCGCTCACTAGAGGTCTTCTTCACTACTGTGTAATCCTGGTTATGGAGAGACACATTAATAAATCTCACTACAGACATTTCCAGAGTCCTCACCTCTCCAGTTCTGTCCATCTGTTATTCCCATAGATAAGAATGATGTAATGTGACGTCATCAGAATCTCTCACCTCTCCAGTAAGCCGGAAGAGGATCTCTAGGGTGAGGTGTAATATACTCTCCGCCATCTTGTCCCTGTCCCTCTCCATCCTTGTAGGGTCACTCATGAGAAGTCTCTTATATAGAAGATCTCCACTGAGAGGATCCAATATTGTAGGGACCTGAATGGGGAGAAGATGACGATGTAACATCATAAAGATCCCATGTAAGAAATCTCCGGAGCTGTTACCGGCGTCACATGATCACTACATCCAGTCATGGCCCCGTCCTGCCCCCGGTATAACACACAGTCCCATTACAGAGATTATTATTATAATACAGGAAAGATATATATCTTGGTACCGTGTTAGCCAGTAAATAGAAAAATATTTAGAATTGAGAGTCCTCAGTGGTTGATACCTTTTAATGGCTAACTGAAAAGATGGTAACAAGTTGCAAGCTTTCGAGACTACATACGTCTCTTCATCAGGCAAAGACTAAAACAAATTCTGAAGAATCACATATTTATGCACAACATAGTGTAGAAAAAAAAAAAAAAGGGGGGAAAAACCCATGGACAAGCCAGGTGACATGAAGCAGAATTACCATGGGTGATAAACAGTTACTTCCATAAATATTGGGCCAATTCTTAGATAAGGATTGTTTTATTGTCCTGTGATTAGGGTCTCTGTTGTGATGACCCCACATGGTCCAAGGGGCAAGTTTACATCAACTAAGGAACTTGCCCCTCGGACCATGTGGGGTCATCACTAGGGTTGAGCGTCTTTTCTTTTTATAGGATCGGGTCGGGTTTCACGAAACCCGACTTTTTCAAAAGTCGGGTCGAGTGAAATCGGCCGATCCTATAGAAAAGTCGGGGTCTGGGTCGGCCGAAACACGAAACCCAATGCAGTGCATTGGGTTTCTAATGGTTCCCAGCGTCTGAAGGAGAGGAAACTCGCCTTCAGGCCCTGGGATCCATATTTAAGTGTAAAATAAAGAATCAAAATAAAAAATATTGCTATACTCACCCTCGGACGCGCCCTGGTTCTCACCGGCAGCCTTCCTTCCTAAGAATCAGCGCCTGAAGGGCCTTCGATGACGTCGCGGCTTGTGATTGGTCGCGTGAGTGGTCACATGGGCGTCACTCGACCAATCACAAGCCGCGACGTCATCTAAGGTCCTTCAGGCGCTGATTCTTAGGAAGGAAGGCTGCGGGTTAGAACCAGGGCGCGTCCGAGGGTGAGTATATACCTATTAGGAATATACTCACCCTCGGACGCACCCTCGGACGCTTCCTTCCTAAGAATTAGCGCCTAAAGGACCTTCGATGACGTAGCGGCTTGTGATTGGTCGCGTGACGCCCATGTGACGGCTCACGCAACCAATCACAAGCCGCGACGTCATCGAATGCCCTTCAGGCGCTGATTCTTAGGAAGGAAGGCTGCCAGTGAGAACCAGGGCGCGTCCGAGGGTGAGTATAGCAATATTTTTTATTTTTATTCTTTATTTTACACTTAAATATGAATTCCGATACCGATTTCCGATATCTTAAACATATCGGAACTCGGTATCGGAATTCCGATTCCAGTTCAGAAGATCGCCGACCTCATGGCCGACCCACACAGGGGACGGGGTCGGGTTTCATGAAACCCGACTTTGCCAAAAGTCGGCGACTTCTGAATCTGGCAGACCCGTTTCGCTCAACCCTAGTCATCACCACAGAGACCCTAATCACAGGAAGGCTTATATATATCCAATTGATTTTGAGACTGTTTTTCGTGATATATTATACTTTATGGTAATGGTAAACTTCGGTTGATATGTTTTCCTTTATTTTATAAAAATATCAGAAATTTGTAAAAAAAAAAAATTTAAATTAGCAATTTTCAAACACTGAATGATTATCCCTTTAATCGAGATAGTTATACCACAGTAAAACATTAATAAATAACATTTCCCACCTCTGCTTTACATAAGCGCCATTTGCAAAATGTTCTTTTATTTTGTTAGCATTTTAGGTTTATAAATGTAGCAGGAATTTTTCATTTTTTTCAAGGAAATGTACTAAACTTATTTTTTTAGGGACCTGTTCAGTTTTGAAGTGACTTTGGGGGTCCTAGATACTGGAAACCCCCAAAAGTGATATTTTAAAAACAGCACCCCTCAATGTATTCAAAATTGGTTTCAGGAATTAATGCAAAGTGACATGACAGGAATGAAGTTTATTTTTACCACCTAAATGTCACTTAACAGGTCACTGTAGCCGGCAGACTCTAACCTTGCTGTTTGGCTGTGAACTGCCATGGCAAACATCAGGACCACACAATCATGATCTCAGGGTGCCCATGGGGACAAAAAAGGAGAAGCCACAATCTGTTAACCATTTAAATGCTGCAGTTACTATTGACAGCAGCATTAAAGGGGTTAAAAAGCCATGTTTGGTGCCAACACTGAGTGTGGCTCATGCCATAGGTTGTCAGCTATATAGTGTACAGCCGACAGCTGCTGGATTGTCACCTGTATGGGGAGGTAATTCTCTTATATCTCAGGTCAGTAAAAATACGTATTGGCGGTCACTAAGGGGTTAATGTCCCCTGCGCCCAGTAATGGGGAATCTCCAGCACCTACCTCCACCTGCAGAGCCGCACACCACATATATGGCTGTTCTGTGCGCACAGGACCTGTGATGAGGTCACAGGAGGGGAGGAGTCAGGGGTCACATGATCAGGGGCCTCAGTGTATGCAGGACTCTGCTGTGCTGGTTGTCATAGTGCTGGATGAGGGGAAGTTTCTGTGTGGGGGTCAGGATAGAGGTACAGTGTGGATGTAGCAGAGCCGTGTGTGTACGAGGTGTGTGGAGCAGAGACGTAGGTGTACGGAGCGGAGCCCTGTGTGTACGAGGTGTACGGAGCGGAGTCCTGTGTGTACGAGTTGTATGGAGCGGAGTCCTGTGTGTACGAGGTGTACGGAGCGGAGCCGTGTGTGTACGAGGTGTACGGAGCAGAGCCGTGTGTGTACGAGGTGTACGGAGCAGAGCCGTGTGTGTACGAAGTGTACGGAGCAGAGCCGTGTGTGTACGAGGTGTACGGAGCAGAGCCGTGTGTGTACGAGGTGTACGGAGCAGAGCCGTGTGTGTACGAAGTGTACGGAGCAGAGCCGTGTGTGTACGAGGTGTACGGAGCAGAGCCGTGTGTGTACGAGGTGTACGGAGCAGAGCCGTGTGTGTACGAGGTGTACGGAGCAGAGCCGTGTGTGTACGAGGTGTACGGAGCAGAGCCGTGTGTGTACGAGGTGTACGGAGCAGAGCCGTGTGTGTACGAGGTGTACGGAGCAGAGCCGTGTGTGTACGAGGTGTACGGAGCAGAGCCGTGTGTGTACGAGGTGTACGGAGCAGAGCCGTGTGTGTACGAGGTGCACGGAACGAAGCTGTGTGTCGAGGTGTACGGAGCGGAGCCGTGTATGTACGAGTTGTACGGAGCGGAGCCGTGTGTGTACGAGTTGTACGGAGCGGAGCCGTGTGTGTACGAGTTGTACGGAGCGGAGCCCTGTGTGTACTAGTTGTACGGAGCGGAGCCCTGTGTGTACGAGTTGTACGGAGCGGAGCCCTGTGTGTACGAGTTGTACGGAGCGGAGCCCTGTGTGTACGAGTTGTATGGAGCGGAGCCGTGTGTGTACGAGTTGTATGGAGCGGAGCCCTGTGTGTACGAGTTGTATGGAGCGGAGCCGTGTGTGTACGAGTTGTACGGAGCGGAGCCGTGTGTGTACGAGGTGTACGGAGCGGAGCCGTGTGTGTACGAGGTGCACGGAGAGGAGCCGTGTGTGTACGAGGTGCACGGAGCGGAGACGTGTGTGTACGAGGTGTACGGAGCGGAGCCGTGTGTGTACGAGTTGTACGGAGCGGAGCCGTGTGTGTACGAGGTGTACGGAGCGGAGACGTGTGTGTACGAGGTGCACGGAGAGGAGCCGTGTGTGTACGAGGTGTATGGAGCGGAGCCATGTGTGTACGGAGCGGAGCCGTGTGTGTATGAGGTGTACGGAGCGGAGCCGCGTGTGTACGAGGTGTACGGAACGAAGCCGTGTGTCAAGGTGTACGGAGCGGAGCCGTGTGTGTACGAGTTGTACGGAGCGGAGCCGTGTGTGTACGAGTTGTACGGAGCGGAGCCCTGTGTGTACTAGTTGTACGGAGCGGAGCCCTGTGTGTACGAGTTGTACGGAGCGGAGCCGTGTGTGTACGAGTTGTATGGAGCGGAGCCCTGTGTGTACGAGTTGTATGGAGCGGAGCCGTGTGTGTACGAGTTGTATGGAGCGGAGCCCTGTGTGTACGAGTTGTATGGAGCGGAGCCGTGTGTGTACGAGTTGTATGGAGCGGAGCCGTGTGTGTACGAGGTGTACGGAGCGGAGACGTGTGTGTACGAGGTGCACGGAGAGGAGCCGTGTGTGTACGAGGTGTACGGAGCGGAGACGTGTGTGTACGAGGTGTACGGAGCGGAGCCGTGTGTGTACGAGTTGTACGGAGCGGAGCCGTGTGTGTACGAGGTGTACGGAGCGGAGACGTGTGTGTACGAGGTGCACGGAGAGGAGCCGTGTGTGTACGAGGTGTATGGAGCGGAGCCATGTGTGTACGGAGCGGAGCCGTGTGTGTATGAGGTGTACGGAGCGGAGCCGCGTGTGTACGAGGTGTACGGAACGAAGCCGTGTGTCAAGGTGTACGGAGTGGAGCCGTGTGTGTACGAGGTGTATGGAGCGGAGCCGTGTGTGTACGAGGTGTACGGAGCGGAGCCGTGTGTGTACGAGGGGTACGGAGTGGAGCCATGTGTGTGTACGAGATGTACGGAGCGGAGTTTGTACGAGGTGTACAGAGCAGAGCCGTGTCTGTATAATGCGTACAGAGCAGAGCAGCCTGTGTACAGAGTGGTGCCACGTATGTACGAGGTGTACGGATTGGAGCCATGTGTGTACGGAGCGGAGCCGTGTCTGTATAATGCGTACAGAGCAGCCTGTGTATAGAGTGGAGCCGCATGTGTACAAGTTTTACGGAGTGGAGCAGTGTGACCGAGATGAGCGGAGCCATGTGTGTATGAGGTGTACGGAGTAGAGCCGCGTGTGTATGAGGTGTGCGGAGCCATATGTGTATGATGTGTACAGAGCGAAGCCGTGTCTGTATAATGCATACGGAGCAGAGCAGCGTGTGTACAGACCAGAGCTGTTTATGTGTAATGCATACAGAGCAGAGCCATGTTTGTATGACATGTATAGAGTGGATCCTTTCTGTTCATGTTTCTGGGATGCTCCCACTAGGATTTTTATCTGCCAACAATCAGAATTGTGACTACAGCTCTGGACACTTGGTCCCTCATTAATCGCGCAGTTTTTTCCAGTTTTCAGTTGTAAAACGGCCATGCTGTGACTTTTGTCGCCCTTATGCCAGTCCTAGCGAGCACAGACAGCATTTTAAAAAGTGCGCAAAGTTCGGATTGAGCATAGCCAAGCACGCATGACAAATTATGTTTTAGACCCCTGTTAAGAATAGTCCGTATATTTATTTATTCAGGACTCTTTACTAGATGCAATATTCTAAAGAAAATGTCATGATATTTTTTAGAAAAAATGTGGTTTATTGGATTGTCCACCAAAAAGCATCATTGCAGCAAAACATAAAATAGGTAAAATAGTTACAAAGAGAATGCCCATTTTTCCATATCAAAGATTGTTCCCCATCTTTCCTGAGATACTGAATGGTAAATGGTGTCTGTCTCTGTCATAAGCGTCTCTGGAAGCAACACGTGGTGATTAACTTGCATCCCAGATGTCCATCTCGTCTGAAGTCTGTGTGCAATCTGCGAAGTCCTCCGAGAGTGAAGAAGAAAACCCAAGTGACAGCCCCTCCCTCCTGTGAGTCGTGGATATATATATGTCCCTTAGAGCACGTGTTCTCTCTATATGGTGTTAATTTTTACTCTGAGCTAAATATACAGGAATAGCACATGTAATGTCAGCGAAAGACAATGTGTTCAGTACAGAATTGAGTGTAATAAGCAAGCCCCAGACTGCTGTGCATTTCCGTCTGTGGCACACAGCAGCTGAACGATGCTCCAAATTCATTAAGAGGTGTAAAAATCCCAGCAGCCTGGATGAGTCGGGGCCATGGTTTTTATTATAATAATCAATGTGTAGCTGATGATGTGGGGGACAGTAGTGACAGAAACTGCCGCATTAATACAGATGATGACACGGGATGAAATAACAATAAACCACAGCGAGTCCTCAGTGTAAGGGCAGGAGCAAACGGCCGTAGATTGATCCAAGAGAATCAGGTTCTTTACGCAAATCACACTGCTCAGCGTGTGATCCGATTCTCTCGGATGAGAAGATGAGGACAAAAATGTCTCCATCTTCTCCATTCTCTTAGGCCACGGAAATTGGACGGCACTCAGTTGTCATCCGAATGCAGTCCGATGTTACCCACGCACTCATTGACTTACATGGTGGAGTGCGATCCAAATATCAGCTCCAACTTTGGCACACAGCGATTGGAAAGACGCTGTTCAAGGAGAAAAGCGAATATGTGCACAGTCCCATAGCATAACATTGGTCAGGGGGCGATCTGATGTTTTCTTGGATCGTACTTGGACCAAAAATCGCTTGTTTGCAGCTGCCCTAAGATTCGAAATATACATGAAAGAGATCAGATAAGATCCAGACGTAGGACCCAAACCTTATTAAACTCTTGCAGAAACCACTTCTCCCAGAAGTGTCTCTATTTTGTCAAACAAATCTTCACATTAACCCTTTAGGTATGCGAAAATATTACGTTTAGTGATGAGCGAATATACTCGTTACTCGAAATTTCCCGAGCATGCTCGGGGGTCCTCCGAGTATTTTTTAGTGCTTGGAAATTTAGTTTTTATTGCCGCGGCTGAATGATTTACATGTCTGACACGCTACTAGCAGGGCCGGTTTTAGAGAAAGTGGGGTCCCAAATGCTCACATATTCCACATCACACAAATATTTTGGCTGTATTTATAGTTGCAGAGTTCAGGTCGTTAAACAAGCGTGATCGACGGCACTGAAGTTGTTAGACGCCTGTTCCCGAGTTTCTTTACACCAGCTGAGAAAGAATGATGGGGACAGATAGTCCTCGATACAGTATAATGCACTCCCCGTGGTCCTTGATAGAGTATAATATAGCCCCCTCACAGTATACTGCAGCCCCCTTCATTCTGAGGCCCTCCTCAGAATATACTGCAGCCCCACAAACACACAGTATACTGCAGCTACACAGACAATATAATGCAGCCCCCCACACACAGTATAGTACATCTCTCCTACACACAGTATAATCTAGCCCCCTCCAAACACACAGTATAATGCATCCCCCTCCACATTATAGTGCAGCTCGCCCCTAAACACATTGTATAGTGCAGCTCCCTACGCACAGAATAGTGCAGCCCCCTCCACACACAAACTATAGTACAGCTCCCCCCAAACACATTGACAGTGCAGCTCCCCAACACACAGTAGAGTGTATCTCACTCTGAGCACACACTATAGTGCAGCTCCTCCCAACACACAGTACAGTGCAGCTCCTCCCCAGCACACAGTGGAGCTCCTACCCAGCGCACAGTACAGCTTGTCCCCAGCACACAGTACAGCTCCCCCCAACACACAGTATAGTGCAGCTCCCCCAACACTTAGTACAGTGCAGCTCCCTTCCCCAACACACAGAACAGGGCAGCTCCGTCCCCCAACACACAGTACAGTTCAGCTCCATCCCCCAACACATAGTACAGTGCATCTCCATCCCCGAACACACAGTATAGTGCAGACACACACACTATAATTCAGGCCCTGCACTCTCACACACACACACAATAATGCATACACACTCGCACAATACTTACCCCTGAAGTGTCATCATCGCGCGCCTACTAAGTCAAAGGGGGAGTGATGGGAGAGGGAGCATCAGCAGACGCTCTCTCCTCCATCAGTGCTTTCAACTGTATCAGCATCCATGATGCCGATAAGTTGAATCAGGGATGGGGCGGCGCCAGGCCACTCAGCAGCTGTGTGTTGTGCAGCTATTAACGGCACGCCACTGGCTCAGGTGGGGGCCCCTGGACGAGCAGGGGCGCTAGGGAACTGCCTGGTCTGCCTGCCCCTAATGCCAGCCCTGGCTACTTGGAATAGTCTGACATGCAGAGGAAGCCAGAGTTAGAAGTTTATTTGCCAGGAAGGAAGTTGAAGTAGAAGCACAAGGAAAACAGATGAAAGCAGAACCTCAAAGAATCGAGACGCAATCCCAATTTATAAAGCCGGAAGCAAAAACGAAATTTAAAAAATGCAGGAATTAGAGCTCAACAAAAAAGGAAAGAATCCCAGTTGAAGGGAATCTGTCACCAAATTTGACATTAAACTATTAATATGGACATACACATTGTAGACTGCTGAAAAAATCCGACCTTTATGCCTTATACCAGATGCTTTGTTGTTGAGAAATCATTTTTTATCACTTTATATAAATGAACGCTTACAGGCTATGGGAAGCATGTTTCCTGGAAGAGGGCTCTGCCTCCAGAGCTTATTTTAAATAAAATGGGAGTTAGACATGTGACTATCACAGAACAGGAGAAATGAAACTTTCTTCTTAAAAACACATTTTTTGCTTCTCTCTAATTTCTACTGTATTGCTATAATATTGCAACCCTGTCTGACTGTGAGAGAAACCTGCAGATGTGTTAGTTTTAACCACATACACCTCTGAAGTGAGATGAGGAGAACAGAGAGCAGCCATTACATATCACACTTTGTAACTCCCCCTCATATTAAAAATAAGCTCTGGAGGCAGATTTATCTTCCGTGCAACATCCTCCCCATAGCCTGGAAGAGGTTATTAATATAAAGTGGTAAGAGATGATTTCTCAGTAACAAGGCATCTAAGACATACATGTATCATTATTTCCAGTATTCTAGGTTTGGGAAAAAGTGAAGCATATCAGGGGTGTAAATGGTTTTACCAGGTTTTCACCTATATGGGACATATATATTTGCAGGAATGTAGGCAAATGAAAGGTTTTTGGTCTTGGAAAGAGGCAGGTATTAGACTGATAGGTCAGCTAGTTAGCCAGGGCAGTCTCAAATCGTTTGAGGCGTTACAGGAAGAATTCCAGATATCGCGTTTAGAGCTGTATCAATATAACCGGATTCATCACGCATATCAGACAGAAAGTAGGAGGAGACCCATAGTGATGCAAGTAGATCATATGTTGGATTTTATCCTTAAGAATAGTGGTACGAGATGGGCGATATCGGAGGTATACGGGGACCTTCTGTTTGCTTTTCTCAGTAACATCCTATTAAGGCTAGAGGGAAATGGGAAGCTGAGCTGGGAGAGATTGATGATAGATGGGATTTGATTTTAGAATACATGCCTAAGATTTCTATGAGTGAACCTGGGAGGTTATCGCAGTTATTTGTAATTAAAAGGGCATATAGAACCCCTGAAAGGTTATTCAAAGCTGGATTGAGGCCTAATTCTGAATGCCCAAGGTGTTCACAGTCTCAGGCGGGTATATTGCATATGTTGTGGCATTGTCCAAGATTGTCTTCCTTCTGGATAGTAGTATTGAATCCTATTGAATTGGTGTATGGGTGCATTGTCCCTAGAAACCCATTGGTATGTATATTGGGATACGTGGAAGACATAACAATGGTTAATACAACCAAAATAGTAATTGCAAGATTGTTATTCATTGCAAGAAAGCTGATCGCTAAATTTTGTATTAGAGAGGAACCTCCGACTAGAAGAGACTTTATTACACAGACGGATCATATACTTCTACTGGAAAAAAGTATTTATACCAAGAGAAACAAGTTGGATCTTTTCCACAAGATATGGCAACCGTGGATTGATTTGAATTAGTGCGGTGGCAATGATATATGACGCTATAAGAGGTTTTCAGGTGTTGTGATTGTACGTTATTTGAATATGTGTAAAATGCGAGGAACGTTGTTTGCTTATATTATGGCCCTAAGGGTGATAAAAAAAAAAAAAGGATGAGCGAGCACTAAAATGCTCAGATGCTCGTTACTCAAACCGAGCAATTCCTAATGATCGTTTCGATTAATGAGTAGAATGGGAGTCAATGGGAAATCCGAGCATTTTTCTGGCAGACCCTACAAGGAGCTCTGAGGGGCAGTGAAAATGTTGAAAAAGATGGAAAAAGAGCTGAATGAAAGAAGAACAGCATGGGAAAAAACCCTAGAAGCATTTATGACTCCCAGATCGCTGCTAAGAACAATGGTGTCACACTTTTACTCCACTTTAAGGACTGACAATAAAACATTCAAAATCAAAGACCTTTTTTTCCTGTATAATGACTTGTATATAAAGTAATATTTAAAAAGGATATAAAAAATAATACATTGAAGTAAACCAAAGTTTATTTTTTTATTTAATATATTTTAATTAATTGTTTATTAAAAAATGGGAATTTTAGTGTCATTTATCCCCTTAATGACAGCCAATACGTCTTTTAACTGACCTGAGATATAAGAGAATAGCCTCGCCATACAGGTGACAATCCAGTAGCTGTTGGCTGTCCAGTATAACTGACAACTTGCTGCATCAGCCACGATCAGTGTTTGCACCGTCCAACTCTGTTTAATCCCTTAGATGCTGCTGTCAGTAGTGACTACATCATTATAAATGGTTAACAGAGTGTGGGGGCTTCCTATTTAACCAAATTGATGCCCTCAGATCTTGATTTTGTGGTCCTGATGTTTGCCATAGCAATTCATGACCAAATCGCGGCCTTAAGCCCCCGTCACACATAGCGAGATCGCTAGCGAGATCGCTGCTGAGTCACAAGTTTTGTGACGCAACAGCGATCTCAGTAGCGATCTCGCTATGTGTGACACGTAGCAGCGACCAGGCCCCTGCTGTGAGATCGCTGGTCGTGTCGGAATGGCCTGGACCGTTTTTTGATCGTTGAGGTCCCGCTGGGTAGCACACATCGCTGTGTTTGACACCTTACCAACGACCTCGTTGACAGGACGTCCCATTGAATCGTCATGAAATAGCATCGTTGTACAGGTCGCTACAGGTCGCCGCATCGCAGCTGCGTCGTTGGGGAGATCTCACTGTTTGACATCTCACCAGCGACCACATAGCGACGCAGCAACGATCCCTGACAGGTCGTATCGTTGTCGGGATCGCTTAAGCGTCGCTATGTGTGACGGGGCCTTTAGAGTCTGACGGCTGTAGTAATCTGTTCAGAAGTTAGAGACATTTAGGTGGTAAAAATGCACATTTTCATTCCTATCATGCCACTTTGCATTAATTCCTGTAAAGCACCTGAAGAGTTAATAAACTACCTGACTGCAGTTTTCGATATGTCAGGGGGTGCTGTTTTTAAAATGGTATCACGTTTGGGGGTTTCCAATATATGAGACCCCTAAAGTCACTTCAAACATGGATAAGTCCCTAAAAAAATAAATTTTGTAAATTTCCTTGAAAAAATGAAAATTTGCTGCTACATTTTTAATCCTCCTAAAATGCTAACAAAATAAAATAACATTTTACAAATGATGCTGATGTAAAGCAGACATGTGGGAAATGTTATTTATTAATGGTTTGCTGAGGTATGGCCATCTGGATTAAAGGGATAATCATTCAAAGTTTGAAAATTGCTAATTTTTTAACATTTTTCTCAAATATTTTATATTTTTTATAAATAAAAACAAAAACATATTGACCTAAATTTACCATTATCATAAAGTATAATGTGTCACTAAAAAACAATCTCAAAATCACTGGGATTTGTTGAAGCGTTGCAGAGTTATTACCACATAAAGTGACACTGGTCAGATTTCAAAAATTTGGCTCTGTTACTAAGGGGTTAAGAAGGAGGCAATAACTGACAAAAATTAGATGGAAGATAGACAGAGATACACCCTGTATTAGACATGAAGGATGGCTTCATACACATCCTGTTCAAATTGTCATGTAGTGGTACTCCTAGACTTATAAAGGCTATGCACTAAGTGCAAAGCCTGACAAAAATTACATGGTCATCCATACATCCATTATATGGACGGGGAGTACTCACTTGGCCGGTCGTTGAGGCATACGGTGGGACACTCAGGGTTAAAACAAAAGTCCATCCGGTTTATTAATACACAGCATAAACCAAATCTCAGGTACTTGGTAATGTGCAGCACCCCGTGTACCATCCGACCCCTGTTTGGCTTTACAGTACTCACGTCCTCGCTGAACCTTGGTGTGCCTAACACGGATTAGTGTCCGTTAACTGTCCGTGATGACCGTACAGGTTCCCGGATACCTCTTATCCTCACAGGCGTCCTCTCCGGAGGTATACCACAGGACCCATCTCTGTGGCTCAGCCTAGCCAGCCATGCCCATGCATAAGCACACAGACTCCATCTTGAGTGTTCAGACACGCCCCCTTGGGTGGGATATGTAGGTGACTGGACCTACCCATCTCTTCAAGTCACCTGGAAGCCTTCCCAATGTATAGTAACCCTCAGCAGTAGATTTGCTGAGCAAAAGAAGCCCAAGCTTCCATCACAGGGCCACCCAACTCTGTGATACATACCGCCCATTAACCACATGGCCATGCGCCATACCACACTGTTATCCAACCAACCACCTGTTTGTACTGGTGTGGCTTCAGAAGTGGTAAACCCTGCCTCCCAGCAAAATGGGACAGTAAGCTATGTGTCGTGGATGGGCGTGATTCTTGTGCTCCAGCAACAGCTGTAGTTGCACTTGCCCCATGTCCTCGGTGTCTGCTTGCACCATCATCAGCACTTCCACTTCTCCATCCCTTACCTCATGCTTTATGCATTTTCTCATTGCTAAGTTTCTGAAAAACAAGTTTATTTTTAATAAAAATAAAAAAAAAACATTTGCAACAGGCAAAGCACTTTTTTGGAGTTTAATACCACCCTAATGCAACACAAAGCACGTAATACTCTATTGGTCATAAATTAAATTCAGAAACATTTTGGAACTATTTTTTGTAGTGTTATATACCACTGAAAAGTAAAACAAAGCACATAATACTTTATGGATAAGAAACTGAATCCAGAAACATTTTTTTCCCTTTTTGGAATGTTAAATACCACCAAGATGTAACCCAAAGCACATTATACACTACGGATGACAAAATCCTGAAAAAGTTTTGAATGCTTTTTTGGAGTTTTGTATACCACTGAAATGTAACACAAAGCACATAATACTTTATGGATAATAAATTGAATCCAGAAAAACGTTTGAACCCTTTTTTGGAGTGTTATATACCACCAAAATGTAACACAAAGCATGTAATACTCTATGGTTGACAAACCGAATGCAGAAACATTTTTTAAAGCTTTTTTGGAGTGTTACATACCACTGAAATGTAACAATAAGCACGTGAAACTGCATGCATGAAAATATAGTAGGTTTTTTCACCCCCCAAAAATAATGTGATTACGTGCAGCAGCTACAGTGGGGCAAAAAAGTATTTAGTCAGTCAGCAATAGTGCAAGTTCCACCACTTAAAAAGATGAGAGGCGTCTGTAATTTACATCATAGGTAGACCTCAACTATGGGAGACAAACTGAGAAAATAAATCCAGAAAATCACATTGTCTGTTTTTTTATCATTTTTTTTGCATATTATGGTGGAAAATAAGTATTTGGTCAGAAACAAACAATCAAGATTTCTGGCTCTCACAGACCTGTAACTTCTTCTTTAAGAGTCTCCTCTTTCCTCCACTCATTACCTGTAGTAATGGCACCTGTTTAAACTTATTATCAGTATAAAAAGACACCTGTGCACACCCTCAAACAGTCTGACTCCAAACTCCACTATGGTAAAGACCAAAGAGCTGTCAAAGGACACCAGAAACAAAATTGTAGCCCTGCACCAGGCTGGGAAGACTGAATCTGCAATAGCCAACCCGCTTGGAGTGAAGAAATCAACAGTGGGAGCAATAATTAGAAAATGGAAGACATACAAGACCACTGATAATCTCCCTCGATCTGGGGCTCCACGCAAAATCCCACCCCGTGGGGTCAGAATGATCACAAGAACGGTGAACAAAAATCCCAGAACCACGCGGGGGGACCTAGTGAATGAACTGCAGAGAGCTGGGACCAATGTAACAAGGCCTACCATAAGTAACACACTACGCCACCATGGACTCAGATCCTGCAGTGCCAGACGTGTCCCACTGCTTAAGCCAGTACATGTCCGGGCCCGTCTGAAGTTTGCTAGAGAGCATTTGGATGATCCAGAGGAGTTTTGGGAGAATGTCCTATGGTCTGATGAAACCAAACTGGAACTGTTTGGTAGAAACACAACTTGTCGTGTTTGGAGGAAAAAGAATACTGAGTTGCATCCATCAAACACCATACCTACTGTAAAGCATGGTGGTGGAAACATCATGCTTTGGGGCTATTTCTCTGCAAATGGGCCAGGACGACTGATCCGGGTACATGAAAGAATGAATGGGGCCATGTATCGTGAGATTTTGAGTGCAAACCTCCTTCCATCAGCAAGGGCATTGAAGATGAAACGTGGCTGGGTCTTTCAACATGACAATGATCCAAAGCACACCACCAGGGCAACGAAGGAGTGGCTTCGTAAGAAGCATTTCAAGGTCCTGGAGTGGCCTAGCCAGTCTCCAGATCTCAACCCTATAGAAAACCTTTGGAGGGAGTTGAAAGTCCGTGTTGCCAAGCGAAAAGCCAAAACATCACTGCTCTAGAGGAGATCTGCATGGAGGAATGGGCCAACATACCAACAACAGTGTGTGGCAACCTTGTGAAGACTTACAGAAAACGTTTGACCTCGGTCATTGCCAACAAAGGATATATTACAAAGTATTGAGATGAAATTTTGTTTCTGACCAAATACTTATTTTCCACCATAATATGCAAATAAAATGTTAAAAAAACAGACTGTGATTTTCTGGATTTTTTTTTCTCAGTTTGTCTCCCATAGTTGAGGTCTACCAATGATGTAAATTACAGACGCCTCTCATCTTTTTAAGTGGTGGAACTTGCACTATTGCTGACTGACTAAATACTTTTTTGCCCCACTGTATATACAGTATTTAGCAATGGACAGCAAAGACTTTAGCTTTGCCTAGAGGCTGTATTCTATTACTCTCCCTGCTTCTGCAACTGTCCCTAGGCTAAATGCAAAATATATCTGATACAAAGAGCAAAACACAAGATTAGCCCTTAGAATGACTGTTACTATAATGGCTCAGAATCAGGTCCAGACACTAGAGGACTCTGAGTAGTTAAACTGTGAACACACAGGCCTGAATAACTGCTCTCTCCCTGCAGTGCCATCAGTTTGACGAGCGTGGTGGCGCCTGTCCTTTTATAACTTCTGATGTGGTAATGCAGCCAGTCAATCACAATTATGCCACTACCAAGATGGCATGTTTATTGGGCATTTATAATCATGGTGTATCTCTGAATGACATTTTCCTCACCTGGTGGGAGTGTTTATGAGATTCAGAAAATATCCAGTCGCTATTACTGCTGCTGACATCAAACAAATGCTCCATTGTTTTATCGTACAACAAGTTCACCAAAATTATCCCAGGTTTCTATGGCACCAAGACAATGACACCAGCAAGGAAATGGTTGAAATCCAACAGTCCTTCTCCTGCAGTCGTTACATACAGCCTCCGTAGGACTGTATCAGTAAGGCCGGCTTCACACTCAGCGTATGAAAATACGGTCCGTATATTACGGCCGTAATACGCTGAAAAGTCCCGAAAATAGTGGTCCGTAGCTCCTCCGTAGGCAGGGTGTGTCAGCGTTTTTTGCGCATGGCATCCTCCGTATGTAATCCGTATGGCATCCGTACTGCGTGGTTTTCTCGCAGGCTTGCAAAACCAACATACCGCTATAGAAGTGATCCATGTGTCCCAAAAAGAAAAAAATATATATATATACTGTCTATATATATATATACAGTGGGGCAAAAAAGTATTTAGTCAGTCAGCAATAGTGCAAGTTCCACCACTTAAAAAGATGAGAGGCGTCTGTAAATTACATCATAGACAGACCTCAACTATGGGAGCCAAACTGAGAAAAAAAAATCCAGAAAATCACATTGTTTTTTTTAACATTTTATTTGCATATTTTGGTGGAAAATAAGTATTTGGTCAGAAACAAACAATCAAGATTTCTGGCTCTCACAGATCTGTAACTTCTTCTTTAAGAGTCTCCTCTTTCCTCCACTCATTACCTGTAGTAATGGCACCTGTTTAAACTTGTTATCAGTATAAAAAGACACCTGTGCACACCCTCAAACAGTCTGACTCCAAACTCCACTATGGTGAAGACCAAAGAGCTGTCAAAGGACACCAGAAACAAAATTGTAGCCCTGCACCAGGCTGGGAAGACTGAATCTGCAATAGCCAACCAGCTTGGAGTGAAGAAATCAACAGTGGGAGCAATAATTAGAAAATGGAAGACATACAAGACCACTGATAATCTCCCTCGATCTGGGGCTCCACGCAAAATCCCACCCCGTGGGGTCAGAATGATCACAAGAACGGTGAGCAAAAATCCCAGAACCACGCGGGGGGACCTAGTGAATGAACTGCAGAGAGCTGGGACCAATGTAACAAGGCCTACCATAAGTAACACACTACGCCACCATGGACTCAGATCCTTCAGTGCCAGACGTGTCCCACTGCTTAAGCCAGTACATGTCC
Organism: Ranitomeya imitator; assembly: GCF_032444005.1. Classification (NCBI taxonomy): domain Eukaryota; kingdom Metazoa; phylum Chordata; class Amphibia; order Anura; family Dendrobatidae; genus Ranitomeya; species Ranitomeya imitator. The sequence goes on from NC_091283.1 coordinate 395,797,748, forward strand.
GGGCCCGTCTGAAGTTTGCTAGAGAGCATTTGGATGATCGAGAGGAGTTTTAGGAGAATGTCCTATGGTCTGATGAAACCAAACTGGAACTGTTTGGTAGAAGCACAACTTGTCGTGTTTGGAGGAAAAAGAATACTGAGTTGCATCCATCAAACACCATACCTACTGTAAAGCATGGTGGTGGAAACATCATGCTTTGGGGCTGTTTCTCTGCAAAGGGGCCAGGACGACTGATCCGGGTACATGAAAGAATGAATGGGGCCATGTATCGTGAGATTTTGAGTGCAAACCTCCTTCCATCAGCAAGGGCATTGAAGATGAAACGTGGCTGGGTCTTTCAACATGACAATGATCCAAAGCACACCGCCAGGGCAATGAAGGAGTGGCTTCGTAAGAAGCATTTCAAGGTCCTGGAGTGGCCTAGCCAGTCTCCAGATCTCAACCCTATAGAAAACCTTTGGAGGGAGTTGAAAGTCCGTGTTGCCAAGCGAAAAGCCAAAACATCACTGCTCTAGAGGAGATCTGCATGGAGGAATGGGCCAACATACCAACAACAGTGTGTGGCAACCTTGTGAAGACTTACAGAAAACGTTTGACCTCTGTCATTGCCAACAAAGGATATATTACAAAGTATTGAGATGAAATTTTGTTTCTGACCAAATACTTATTTTCCACAATAATATGCAAATAAAATGTTAAAAAAACAGACAATGTGATTTTCTGGTTTTTTTTTTTTCTCAGTTTGTCTCCCATAGTTGAGGTCTACCTATGATGTAAATTACAGACGCCTCTCATCTTTTTAAGTGGTGGAACTTGCACTATTGCTGACTGACTAAATACTTTTTTGCCCCACTGTATATATATATATATGTCAGTAGACACATATATGTATATATATTAATATTTTTTCCAGCGCTATACAGCTTGAAAGCCGGTAATTCAATTACCGGCTTTTTCTTTCTCCTTCCTAAAACCCGACATGATTTGAGACATGGTTTACATACAGTAAACCATGTCTTCTCTCCTTTTTTTTGCAGATTCCACACTACTAATGCCAGTAGTGTGTATCTGCAAAATTTGGCCGTTCTAGCTCTTAAAATAAAGGGTTAAATGGCGGAAAAAATTGGCGTGGGCTCCCGCGCAATTTTCTCCGCCAGAGTAGTAAAGCCAGTGACTGAGGGCAGATATTAATAGCCTGGAGAGGGTCCACGGTTATTGGCCCCCCCCTGGCTAAAAATATCTGCCCCCAGCCACCCCAGAACAGGCACATCTGTAAGATGCGCCTATTCTGGCACTTGGCCACTCTCTTCCCATTCCCGTGTAGCTGTGGGATATGGGGTAATGAAGGGTTAATGCCACCTTGCTATTGTAAGGTGACATTAAGCCTAATTAATAATGGAGAGGCGTCAATTATGACACCTATCCATTATTAATCCAATTGTAGTAAAGGGTTAAATAAAACACAAACATTATTTAAAATTATTTTAATGAAATAAAAACAATGGTTGTTGGAGTATTTTATTCTACGCCCAATCCAGTCACTGAAGACCCTCGTTCTGTAAGTAAAAAAACATAATAAACCAACAATATACTTACCCTCCGCAGATCTGTAACGTCCAACGATTTAAATCCTTCTGAAGGGGTTAAAACATTTTGCAGCAAGGAGTTCCGCTAATGCAGGCTGCTCCTTGCTGCAAAACCCCGGGGAATGAGGCTAAATATAGATCAATGATCTATATTTAGCTTCATTTGCGGTGAGGCGCCCTCTGCTGGATGTTCATAGATCGTGGGAACTTTCCTAGAAAGCCTGGGAGCTTTCTAGGTAAGTTCCCACGATCTATGAACATCCAGCAGAGGGTGCCTCACCGCAAATGAAGCTAAATATAGATCATTGATCTATATTTAGCCTCATTCCCCGGGGTTTTGCAGCAAGGAGCAGCCTGCATGTCGCTAGAACATACAAACTTGAAAAACGAAATATGAACTGCATTACTGCACTAGAAATATGATAAAATGAGAGCGTTTAGCGCATAAAAATGGCCAATTTTATGTGTACCTGGTAGCCCCTTTACGGTATGTTCTAGTGCTGCAGTGTGCTGCCTTATTTACTTAACTATATACGAGTTGGCGACTCTAGGTTCAGCACCTGTTCACACTGAGTCTATGTTTGGATGTGCCGGTCAGGTTTTTGAAATGTATTCTCTAGCCTTCTGATCGTGCACTCCGCCTCCTAGCCACAGGTGTTTTAATTACAGCAGGTCCAATACCCCTCCATAGAGAGAGAATTTTAGTCTAGGAAGAGGTTTCACATGTACCCATTCAGATGGAGACGTTTATTCTCAGCGAGGTAAGGCAAGTGTAGGATCTGGAGTCCCTTGAACCTCACGGTGTATGATACTTCAAAGGCTTGCTGTGGTGCATAAACCTACTATTCGGCCACCCCTAAACAATGTTCACAAGCAGAGACAATTGCAGTGAGCCCAGACATACATGAAGACTAATTTTCAAACTGTCTTGTTTACTGATGAGTGTCGAGCAACCCTGGATGGTCCAGATGGATGGTTGGTGGATGACCACCATGTCCCAACAAGGCTGCGACGTCAGCAAGGAGGTGGAGTCATGTTTTGGGGCGGAATCATGGGGAAACAGCTGGTAGGGCCCTTTAAGGTTCCTGAAGGTGTGGAAATGACCTCTGCAAAGTATATAGAGTTTCTGACTGACAACTTTCTTCCATGGTCTTAAAAGCAGAAATGTGCCTTCAGGAGCAAAATCATCTTCATGCATTACAATTCACCATCTCATGTTGCAAAGAATACCTCTGAGTCATTGGCTGCTATGGGCATAAAAGGAGATAAACTCATGGTGTGGCCACCATCTTCCCCTGACCTCAACCCTATAGAGAACCTTTGGAGTATCATCAAGCAAAATATCCATGAGGGTAGGAGGCAGTTCACATCAAAACAGCAGCTCTGGGAGGCTATTATGACTTCATGCAAAGAAATACAAACAGAAACTCCCCAAAAACTCACAAGTTCAATGGATGCAAGAATTATGAAGGTGATATCAAAGAAGGGTTCCTATGTTAACATGCAACTTGGCCTGTTAGGATGTTTTTGAGTTAAATAGCTTCTTTGTTCAGTGAATGTGACCTCCTAATGCTGCTAATTCCACAAATGAGCATTTTCAGTTCTTTAAAACATATCAAATGTTTAGAAATTCTACTGTGCCTAATGTTAAGGGTCGAGTTCCCGCCTCTGCACAGGGGGAATCTCGAGCCATCTCCACTGCGGTCTCCCATTCTTCTTCAGCCGCAGTGTAGTCTGCTCAGCGGAGACATCGTTCCCAGCATCTGGCTCAGCCTGATACTGTGCGAATGGTTTCTGCTGCCTTCCCAGGCTCAGCCATTGTAGCCAGTACCGGTCAGCGGCGAGCAGACGTCTCTGGGACTAAGTCCTGCTTTTTCCCTTCTGAGCATGCCCAAGGTAAGGCCTCTTATTGGAGGTCAGGGGTCACATGCTCAGGTACTGCTGCAGCTCTCATTGGTTCTCTAGGAAGGTCCTGAAGTTGCTCAGGTATTGTAGCAGCTGCCATTGGTCCTCTAGGAAGGTCCTGAAGCAGCTGCAGCAATAAAAGGTTCGCATGGCCGAACGGCCATGCGCTAGTATCACTTCATGTTATGAACTTGCTATTTGTGGTCGCGCCTGTATGTGGATATGGTTTGGCTGAAATAAGCCCCTAGAATACCACCACCTCCGGTGAGGAGTTTGTATGAATGTATTCAGGGCTGGCTAATAGCCACTAGAATTTTGGTTCCACCAGAGAGGAGTGTTTGTGTGCTTCTCTGTGTGCGTGACCACTGACTGCCATCAGCTCAGCAGTTAGCTGTGTTCCTCTGTGACGCTAACAGGGCACAGCATGTTCTTTTGTTCTTTACAGTGCAACTCAGTGAAGTAACTGAGTTCACTTATACCACCATATAGAGCCACCATCTTCTAGCAGCAGGTTCTCTCCTGCACGGTTGACCCAGGGCTGCGAACGCACCATTTATAACATCTATATTAACTCGGTGTGTTCTGCCAGTCCTTACACCTAATAATTTGGAACAGTGCATTTTGAGTTTTCATTCATTTTGAAGATTATACAGTTATCATTGGGAGGTTTCTTCAATAAAATTTGATGTATACTCTAATGGGTGATGACTTTTATTAGACTGACTGTCATTTGCACCAACCATTTAGGAAAATCTGAGAAAAGTATAATTTGCATAATAATTTGGAACATAGTGTATTCATTACGTAGTGGAATGTGTTGAGACCAATAAAACCTAAAAATGATCAACGTAAATCACAAATAATATCCCACGGAGGTCTGGAGTTGGAATGATCCTCAAAATCAAAGTGGAAAATTGAGGTACAGGCTGCTCCAACTTCAGTGGAAATGCCTCAAGACAAGAAAATGATGCTCAGTAGTGTGTATGGCCTCCACGTGCCTGTATGATCTCCCTACAACAGCAACAAAGCAAGAGAAGAGTGAAAAATTCCAAGACCTTTATTTAGGCAAAAATATGAAAGGTCCATATATAATCAACCACACAAAAGATAAAATAGTCCAGAAGCCAAATGCAGTTCAGTAACACGATAAAAGTCCAACAATTCAGCAGACAGAGGATAACAGTCCATATACTCTTCTTTCTCTCTGAGGTGCTGTGATCACATCATAGTTCCACACAGGACTAATCTGTGCCTCACCTCCTTGATATTTTAACAGTCCCTCTCCTCATTCACAGGTCAGGAGGGGGAAGGTCACAGTGGCTCCTTGTTTCAACAAGCTAGGTCAATATGTCATTAGCATACTAGCAAACCGCATTATTTACTGACCCTGTGGAAAGATAACAGTACAGTACTGTGGGGGGCCGATATCAGATGGCAACTACAGCCATTCATCAATTAGCAAATAACTCATCCTACAAGAGAACACCATGAACATCAATAAAATATTAATACAAACAAAATGATATCCACATACCATATCCCACCATCACAACCTCTACCCCCCTTTATAAGTGAGCACGCCATGAGATCTTCAAAGACCTCTGGCCTGCTCACTTTAGTCCACATTGCACTGTTTATAGTTCCTTGTACAGTGGCAGGGGTTGCAATAATCATTGGCACTTGTTGTCCTTCCATAAATTCCCGGGTCCTGGCTTTATGGTCATACCGGTTTTTTGATTGAACTGGGATGTTCGCTGCAGTTCTTTAGTCAAGGTAGCTAGCTGGGCGAGAATCTCTGAACTCTAGAATGTAGGGTATGATGGGCGTTACGGTGTCTGCGATATCTTCCTCCAATTGTTCTTTCAGAAGAGTGAAAGGCCCATGAATTCTGGCCAAACAGATTGCTCCCCGGTGAGGTCCAGATGTCGTGGTGCTTGAAGGGCCTGTAGTTGGGTGACTGCTCCCACAAAATAATAATAATAATAATCTTTATTTATATAGCGCCAACATATTCCGCAGCGCTTTACAGTTGAACAGTTTCAAACACAACAGTCATAGCTAACAATGTTAACAATACAGTAATAAAGCAAAATAAGACGACCCTGCTCGTGAGAGCTTACAATCTACAATATGACACTGTAACTCCCCAATGTCATTTCCAAGGACAATATCTGCAGAAAGTCCTCCCATAACTCCAATCCAACAGTTTTTCTCCAAAACCATAATCCAAATGTACCAAAGCTCGCTGTATATATTTGCGGACACCCCCCGCCAGGACAATGGGGATTCCCGGACCCTGGTGAATTGCCTTGGGTTGAACCACAGGGGGTCAGCGATAGTCAGGAATGCCCCCGTGTCTCTAAATCCCAACACTTTGTATCCATCAATTAAGATATCCTGGTCACAGTGGCTCCTTGTTTCAACAAGCTAGGTCAATATGTCATTAGCATAATAGAAAAACCGCATTATTCACTGACCCTGTGGAAAGATAACAGTACAGTACTGTGGGGGGCTGATATCAGATGGCAATTACAGCTATTCATCGATTAGCAAATAACTCATCCTACAAGAGAACATCATGAACATCAGTAAAATATTAATACAAAAAAAATGATATCCACATACCATATCCAACCATCACCACCGGGCATGCTCCTGATGAGGCGGCGGATGGTCTCCTGAGGGATCTCCTCCCATACCTGGACTAAAGCATCTGCCAACTCCTGGACAGTCTGTGGTGCAATGTGACGTTGGTGGATGATGCGAGACATGATGTCCCAGATGTGTTCAATCAGATTCAGGTCTGGGGAACGGGCGGGCCAGTCCATAGCTTCAATGCCTTCATCTTGCAGGAACTGCTGACACACTCCAGCCACATGAGGTCTGGCATTGTCCTGCATTAGGAGGAACCCAGGGCCAACCGCACCAGCATATGGTCTCTCAAGGGGTCTGGGGATCTCATCTTGGTACCTAATGGCAGTCAGGCTACCTCTGGCGAGCACGTGGAGGGCTGTGAGGCTCTCCAAAGAAATGCCACCCCACACCATTATGAAGGATGCTGCAGGCAGCAGATCGCTCTCCACGGCATCTCCAGACTCTGTCACATGTGCTCAGTGTGAACCTGCTTTCATCTTTGAAGAGCACAAGACGCCAGTGGCGAATTTGCCAATCCTGGTGTTATGTGGCAAATGCCAAGTGTCCTGCACGGTGTTGGGCTGTGAGCACAACCCCCATCTGTGGAAGTCGGGCACTCAGACCATTCTCATGGAGTCGGTTTCTAACCATTTGTGCAAACACATGCATATTTGTGGCCTGCTGGAGGTAATTTTGCAGGGCTCTGGCAATGCTCCTCCTGTTCCTCCTTGCACAAAGGCTGAGGTAGCGGTCCTGCTGCTGGTTGTTGCTCTCCTACTGCCCCTTCCACATCTCATGGTGTACTGGCCTGTCCCCTGGTAGCACCTCCAGCCTCTGGACACTACGCTGATGGACACAGCAAACCTTCCTGCCACAGCTCGCATTGATGTGCCATCCTGGATGAGCTGCACTACCTGAGCCACTTGTGTGGGTTGTAGAGTCCGTCTCATGCTACCACGAGTGAGAAAGCACAACCAACATTCAAAAGTGACCAAAACAGAAAGCATTGGTATGGAGATGTGGTCTGTGGTCTCCACTTGCAGAACCACTCCTTTATTGAGTGTGTCATGATAATTGCCAATAATTTCCATCTGATGTCTATTCCATTTGCACAACAGCATGTGAAATTGTTGCTTCCTAAGTGGACAGTTTGATTTCACAGAAGTTTGATTTACTTGGAGTTATATTCTGTTGTTTAAGTGTTCCCTTTTTTCTTTTTTTTTGAGCAGTGTACTTTTTTTTCCCACAGTATGGAGCAGTATATTGGGCCAAATATATATAGAGCACCTTATAGGACCAATTGTTTATGGGGCCAATAACATATGGAGCAATTATATATGGAGCATCTTATGGGCCAATTATATGTGGAGCATCTTATGGGGCCAATTGTATAAAGGGCCAATTACATATGGAGCAGTATATGGGGCCAATTATATATGCAGGATCTTATGGAGTCAATTGTATATGGAGCAGTATATGGGGCCAATTATATATGGAGCATCTTATGGAGCCAATTGCATATGGGCCAATTATATATGGAGCATCTTATGGGGCCAATTACATATGGAGCAGTATATTGGGCCAATTATATATGGAGCAGTATATGGGGCCAATTACATATGGAGAATCTCAGGGGGCCAATTAAATATGGAGTAGTATATGGGGCCCATTATATATATATATATATCACTCATGTAATGTAAGAAGTGAAATCTTTGGCATTGAACTATACCTATATTTCTCTGCCATATCTCTGCAGCATGAATTTTGGTATGTGTTAAAGGGGCCCACGGAGACTCTTTTGCCAGGGGCCCCGAAAACCTGGAGCCTGCCTTGGGGGCGAGCCATTACAGGTTCGGAAGAGACTAAGTGTACATTAGAGAGTACAGACGTCAAAACCACTGGTGGCAGTGGAGGACTATAGGATGTATTTATAAAATTATTATTTTATTATTATTATTATACATTTTTATAGCACCATTTATTCCATGGCGCTTTACATGCGAAAGGGCAAATACAGACAAGTTCAATAAACATAAGCTAAACAAGGCACACACAAGTACAGAAGGAGACAGGACCCTGCCCGCGAGGGCTCACACTCTACAGGGGATGGGTGAGGATACACTGGGAGAGTGTAGAGCTGGTCGTGCGGTGGTTCAGTAGACTGAGGATCACTGCAGGTTGTAGGCTTGTTGGAAGAGGTGGGTATTCAGGTTCTTTTTGAAGGTTTCGATGGTAGGCGAGAGTCTGATATGTTGGGGTAGAGAGTTCCAGAGTAATGGGGAGAAGTCTTGTATGCGGTTATGGGAAGAAGAAATAAGAGGGGAGTAGAGAAGGAGCTCTTGAGAGGATAGAAGGTTGCGTGTAGGTAAGGAGGAGATTTTGAGAGGATCGAAGGTTGCGTGTAGGTAAGTACCGGGAGACCATGTAACAGATGTATGGAGGAGACAGGTTGTAGATGGCTTTGTATGTCATAGTTAGGGTTTTGAACTGGAGCTTCTGGACAATAGGAAGCCAGTGAAGGGCTTGGCATAGAGGAGAGGCTGGGGAATAACAGGGAGACAGGTGTATTAGTCGGGCGGCAGAGTGTAGGATAGATTGCAGGGGTGCCAGAGTGCTTGAGGGGAGGCCAGAGAGTAGGAGGTTGCAGTAGTCGAGGCGGGAGATGATAATGGAGTGCATTAGTGTTTTTGTGGTTTCATGGTCAAGGAATGCACAGATCCGGGAAATATTTTTGAGTTTTGGTCGGCATGAGGAGGCAAGGTCTTGGATATGTGGCTTGAAAGAGAGGGCAGAGTCGAGGATACTCCAAAACACTGAGCGTGCAGGACTGGGGAAACTGAGCAGCCATTGATATTGATGGATAGGTCTAGTGAAGGGGTACAGTGAGATGGGGTAAAGATGATGAATTCTGTTTTGTCAGTTTTAGAAATCGAGCAGAAAAGAAAGCTGAAATAGCAGACAGACATTGTGGGATTTTGGTCAGTAAGGAGGTGAGGTCAGGTCCAGATAGGTAGATCTGCATGTCATCGACGGAGAGATGATACTGCAGACCGTGGTATCCTATGAGTTGCCTGATGCCGAAAGTGTAGATGGAGAAGAATAGGGGTTCTAGAACTGAGCCTTGGGGAACACAGACAGACAGGGGGCGTGGTGAGGAGGTGGTGTGAGACAGGGAGACACTGAATGTTCGGTCTGTGATGCCAAGAGATGAGAGAATCTGTAGTAGGAGGGAATGGTCCACAGTGTCGAAGGCAGAAGACAGGTCCAAGAGAAGGAGGGCAGAGTAGTGTTGCTTGCTCTTGGTGGTTAGTAGGTCGTTGGTGACTTTAGTTAGGGCAGTTTCAGTTGAGTGAAGCCAGATTGTGACCGGTCAAAGAGGAAGCAGGAGGAGAAGTGGGAGGACAGTTCAAGATGGACATGCTGTTCCAGTAGTTTTGAGGCATAAGGGAGAAGAGATATCGGGCGATAGCTAGACACAGAGCATGGGTCGAGGGAGGGCTTTTAGAGGATGGGTGTGATCGAGGCATTTTTGAAGGATGAGGGGAAGACACCATTTGTGAGAGTTTGAACAGGTGTGTTAGGGTTGGGATGAAGACTGTGGCGAGGTTAGGGATGAGGTGGGACGGGAGCGGGTCAAGCGTGCAAGTGATGAGATGAGATCTTGACAGAAGGGTGGAGAGCTGATCTTCTGTCATGGGAGAGAAGCTGGTTTTGGAGGAACGGGGCTGAGCAGCTAAGAGGGGCATTGGGGGCTGCGGGCCGAAGCTTTCTCGGATTGTATCGATCTTCTACTTAAAGAAAGAGGCAAAGTCTTCAGCAGAAATGAGAGGAGAGGGAGGAGGTGCTGGGGGACGGAGTAGAGAATTGAAAGTGTTGAAAAGCTTTTTAGGGTTGTGAGACAGTGAGGATATGAGAGATGAGAAGTTTGATTTGCAGCAGTGAGCATGGATTTGAAGCTGGCGAGAGACTGCTTGAATGACATGAAGTGCTTGGCAGAGCGTTATATCTTCCATCTCTGCTCAGCGACCCTGGAAGCCCATCTCGGTTCTTTTTTCAGGTTGGTCAGCCAGAGCTTCCTGTTGATTGTACGACTTTGGCTATGAGTGAGGAGGGCGGCTGAATCAAGTATTGCTGTTATTGTGGTGTTATAAAAAGTGGCAGCAGCATCTGTGTCATGAAGGGAAGCTATGTCTGTAAGAGGGAGAAAGGACTCCGAGAGTGATTGTAAATTGAGGTATTTGAGATTTCTGCGAGGGTGACTGAGTTTGTGGAGTGGGGGTTGCGCACTAGGAGAGGAGAGGGAAGAGAATGTCAGTAGGTTGTGGTCAGACACGGGGAGGGGTGTGTTAGTGAGATTATTAAGGGAACAGAGGTGGGTGAAGATAAGGTCCAGCGTGTGACCATCTTTGTGAGTGGCCATGGAGGACCACTGAGTGAGGCCAAAGGAGGCAGTGAACGATAAAAGTTTAGAGGCAGCTGGGGTGGAGGCGTCAATGGGGATGTTGAAGTCACCCATGATGATAGTGGGGATGTCAGCAGTGAGGAAATGAAGTAGCCAGGTGGTGAAGTTACATAGTTACATAGTTACATAGTTATTAAGGTTGAAGGAAGACTATATGTCCATCTAGTTCAACCCATAGCCTAACCTAACATGCCCTAACATGTTGATCCAGAGGAAGGCAAAAAAAAACCATGTGGCAAAGAGTAAGCTCCACATTGGGGAAAAAAATTCCTTCCCGACTCCACATACGGCAATCAGACTAGTTCCCTGGATCAACGCCCTATCAAGGAATCTAGTGTATATACCCTGTAACATTATACTTTTCCAGAAAGGTATCCAGTCCCCTCTTAAATTTAAGTAATGAATCACTCATTACAACTTCATACGGCAGAGAGTTCCATAGTCTCACTGCTCTTACAGTAAAGAATCCGCGTCTGTTATTATGCTTAAACCTTTTTTCCTCCAACCGCAGAGGATGCCCCCTCGTCCCTGTTTCAGGTCTATGATTAAAAAGATCATCAGAAAGGTCTTTGTACTGTCCCCTCATATATTTATACATTAAAATAAGATCACCCCTTAGTCTTCGTTTTTCCAAACTAAATAGCCCCAAGTGTAATAACCTATCTTGGTATTGCAGACCCCCCAGTCCTCTAATAACCTTGGTCGCTCTTCTCTGCACCCGCTCCAGTTCAGCTATGTCTTTCTTAAACACCGGAGACCAGAACTGTGCACAGTATTCTAAGTGTGGTCGAACTAGTGACTTGTATAGAGGTAAAATTATATTCTCCTCATGAGCATCTATGCCTCTTTTAATGCATCCCATTATTTTATTTGCCTTTGTAGCCGCTGCCTGACACTGGCCACTGAATTTAAGTTTGTCATCCACCCATACACCCAGGTCTTTTTCATTGACGGTTTTGCCCAGAGTTTTAGAATTAAGCACATAATTATACATCTTATTACTTCTACCCAAGTGCATGACCTTACATTTATCCCCATTAAAGCTCATTTGCCATTTATCAGCCCAAGCTTCTAGTTTACATAAATCATCCTGTAATATAAAATTGTCCTCCTCTGTATTGATTACCCTGCAGAGTTTAGTGTCATCTGCAAATATTGAAATTCTACTCTGAATGCCCCCTACAAGGTCATTAATAAATATGTTAAAAAGTAGAGGGCCCAATACTGACCCCTGTGGTACCCCACTGCTAACCGCTACCCAGTCCGAGTGTGCTCCATTAATAACCACCCTTTGTTTCCTATCCCTGAGCCAGCTCTCAACCCACTTGCACATATTTTCCCCTATCCCCATTATTCTCATTTTATGTATCAACCTTTTGTGTGGCACCGTATCAAAAGCTTTTGAAAAGTCCATATACACTACATCCACTGGGTTCCCTTGGTCCAATCCGGAACTTACCTCTTCATAGAAACTGATCAAATTAGTCTGACATGAACGGTCCCTAGTAAACCCGTGCTGATACTGGGTCATGAGGTTATTCCTCTTCAGATACTCCAGTATAGCGTCCCTTAGAATGCCCTCCAGGATTTTACCCACAGTAGAGGTTAAGCTTACTGGCCTATAATTTCCGAGTTCAGTTTTTGTTCCCTTTTTGAATATTGGCACCACATTTGCTATACGCCAGTCCTGCGGCACAGACCCTGTTATTATGGAGTCTTTAAAGATTAAAAATAATGGTCTATCAATGACTGTACTTAATTCCTGCAGTACTCGAGGGTGTATCCCATCCGGGCCCGGAGATTTGTCAATTTTAGTGATGTTTAGATGCCGCCGCACTTCCTGCTGGGTTAAGCAGGTGACATTTAATTGGGAATTTTTATCACTAGACATTTTGTCTGCCATGGGATTTTCTTGTGTAAATACTGATGAAAAAAAGTCATTTAGCATATTGGCTTTTTCCTCATCCTCATCCACCATCTCACCCAGACTATTTTTAAGGGGGCCAACACTATCATTTTTTAGTTTCTTACTATTTATGTAGTTAAAGAATATTTTAGGATTATTTTTACTCTCTCTGGCAATGAGTCTCTCTGTCTCAATCTTTGCTGCCTTGATTTGCTTTTTACAGAATTTATTTAATTTTCTGTATTTATTTAATGCCTCCTCACTACCTACTTCCTTTAATTCTCTAAATGCTTTCTTTTTGTCACTTATTGCGCCCCTTACAGCTCTATTTAGCCATATTGGTTTCCTCCTATTCCTAGTATGTTTATTCCCATACGGTATATACTGTGCACAGGTCCTATCCAGGATGCTAATAAACGTCTCCCATTTTCTTTGTGTATTTTTGTGTCTCAGGATATCGTCCCAGTTAATTGCACCAAGATCCTCTCTCATCCGTTGGAAATTTGCCCTCCTGAAGTTTAGTGTCCTTGTAACCCCTCTACTACACATCTTATTAAAGGATACATGAAAACTTATTATTTTGTGATCGCTATTTCCCAAGTGACCCCCAACCCTTATATTTGATATGCGGTCTGGCCTGTTGGTTAATATTAGGTCTAGCAGTGCCCCCCTTCTTGTTGGGTCCTGAACCAGTTGTGAAAGGTAATTGTCTCTCATAATTGTCAAAAACCGATTACCTTTGCTGGAACTGCAGGTTTCTGTTCCCCAATCTATTTCAGGGTAGTTGAAGTCCCCCATAATAATGACTTCTCCTTGAGTCGCAGCTTCATCTATTTGCTTTACGAGGATATTCTCCATTGCTTCCATTATTTTTGGAGATTTATAACAAACCCCTATCAGTAATTTATAATTTTTTCCCCCTCCCCTTATCTCCACCCACAGGGATTCTACATTTTCATTAAATTCACCTATATTATCGCGCAGGATGGGTTTTAAGGATGATTTTACATATAGACACACTCCTCCCCCTTGCTTATCTGTACGGTCATTTCTGAACAGGCTATAGCCCTGCAAGTTAACAGCCCAGTCATGGCTCTCATCCAGCCACGTTTCAGATATCCCCACCATGTCATAATTATGCTCCAACAACATTAGTTCTAATTCGTCCATTTTGTTGGCGAGGCTTCTGGCATTAGTATACATGCACTTTATGTTCCTCTCTGTACTTCTATTTCTTAAATTATTAACTGTTCTGACCCCACCCCCCATGCCACCGCCACCCCCAACTTCCTTATTTGTGCCCAGGTCTCTGTCTGCACTATCTTCCCCTCCTATAAAATGAATACCCTCACCCCCAATTCCTAGTTTAAACACTCCTCCAACCTTCTAGCCATTCTCTCCCCCAGCACAGCTGCACCCTCCCCATTGAGGTGCAGCCCGTCCCTAGCGTAGAGCCTGTAGCCAACTGAGAAGTCGGCCCAGTTCTGCAGGAACCCAAACCCCTCTTTCCTACACCAATTCTTGAGCCACTTATTAACCTCCCTAATCTCCCGTTGCCTCTCTGGCGTGGCACGTGGTACCGGCAGTATTTCGGAAAATACCACGTTGGAGGTCCTTGCTTTCAGCTTGCAGCCTAATTCCCTGAAATCATCTTTAAGGACCTTCCACCTACCTCTAACTTTGTCATTAGTGCCAATGTGCACCATGACCGCTGGGTCCTCACCAGCCCCTCCCAATAATCTGTCCACCCGATCAGCGATGTGTCGGACTCGAGCGCCAGGTAGGCAGCACACCGTTCGACGATCCCTGTCTTTGTGACAGATTGCCCTATCTGTTCCCCTAATAATTGAGTCGCCCACTACCAGCACCTGTCTAGCCTGCCCTGCTCTCCTATTTCCCTCCTTACTGGAGCAGTCACTCCTCCGGCTTTCAGAGGACATGCCTGGCTGCAGCAGTGCTACCCCTGTACTGGCACCCCCCTCATCTGCCAACTTAGCAAACTTATTGGGGTGTTCCAGATCAGGACTAGCCTCCCTGGCACTCTTCCCTCTACCCCGCTTCCTAACTGTCACCCAGCTTGCTACTTCATTGTCCTGCAGCTCCATCCCACCATCCCCCCCCTCATCTGTCCCATTGAGCGTCTGCTCCGTGAGCAGAAGACTCCTCTCCATATTGTCTATGGATCTCAGTGTTGCCAGCTGCACATTTAGAGTCAGAATCTGGGTTTCCAAATGCACAACGTGCTCACATCTCGCACAGCAGTATGCACCCTCGATCGGCTGCTCAAGGACTGCATACATGTGGCAAGATGTGCACTGGATGGCATTAACAATCGTGGAGCACATTTCCTAATGGGGATTGCACCAGACAGAACAGTTCAATAAAAAAAATAAAAATAAATACAAAGTATTAATAAAAATCAGACAGCAATTCAGTAATTCCTCCCTTAAGTGGTCAAGGAAGGTGGAGATGGCTAGTACTGGGGGGCAGTAGATGACAGCTAGCTGGAGAGGGAATAGATGCGGACGGAGTGCACCTCAACCGAGGGAAGAGTAGCGGAGGGGGTAGTGGAATTGGGGTAAAGGAGCAGGTATCGGACAGGAGAAAGCCAACTCCTCCACCACGTTTGTTTCTGGGGCGAGGGGTGTGAGAGAAATTGAATCCACCATAAGAAAGTGCAGCTGGAGAGGCTGAGTCAGAGGGGGTCAGCCAGGTTTCAGTGATGTCAAGGAAGGAAAGTTTGTTGGTGATAAAGAAGTCATGGAAGGGGCGTGGCCTAGCAGGCGATGTGAACAGACGTGCAACAGAGCTCTCCCGCTTCATTATCTCTGTATTAACCCCTTAGAGGCGCCGGCGAACGCAAATCATACTCTCAGGAGTGCACATAGTCTCGGAGAGCGAGGTGTGACCAGAAGGAACGGAATCTTATCTGAGGATGACACGCAGGAGACAGAAGGAGCTGACAGCTGCGGGAAGCTCACAGGCCCAAGATGGCGCCGAGACTGCAGAGGAGGCGGCGAGGGAAGCGCTGCTTATCAGAGGAAGATGGATGTGATCACTAAGTTGGAGCGATTTGCCAGGTCAGAGGAGGCTGTAAATCTGCAGTCAGAGGCTGGAAGTGTGGAGTCTGGAGCAGCTGGTGCCCCCGGAGAACAGCAGGAAGGAGGGGCTCAGCTACAGTGCAGTGGGTCAGACCAGGGATCTCCTACCAGGGCCGCAGGAGCTGTTCTGCCTGCACAGTCTGACATGCCAGAAATGGAGGAGCCGACTCTGAAGGACATATTTTCAGTGGTGATGTACTGTAAGTCTGCCCTGGGGGGCTCTAAACCTACGAGCGGATGAATTAAAGGGAGAGATGGTCGCTTTAAACTCTGCTATGCGTAAAGTTGAAAAGAGAGTGGAAGAGGTGGAAGAAAGGGTTGGGAGTGCAGAAGATCGGATTGGTGAATTGTTAAACAGGGAAAAAAAGTATATTCAACGTATTGCTGATCTGGAGTTTAAGACTGATGACCTTGAAAACCGATCCCGCAGGAACAACCTAAGGATTGTGGGGGTCCCAGAAAAGGCGGAAGGGAGCAACCCCATGGCTTATATTGAGGCATGGCTAAAAAACGCTGTGGGTGGAGATGGCCTTACTAAGATGTTTGCCGTTGAAAGAGCGCACCGTGTGCCCACCAGAGGTTGCATGGAACAAATTACATTTATCGGTGGTTGGTAGGGTGAACCTCTTAAAGATGATTGTAATGCCACAGTTGTTGTACGTGCTACATAACTCTGCCATTTGGATTACACAATGCAGATTCCGTAAGATTAGGTCTTTGTTTGGGGAATTAATATGGGGAGGAAAGAGTCCTAGGTTTAAACAGGAGATACTTCAGAGGGCCAAAACAGAGGGGGGTCTTGCACTTCCTAATCCATGGCTATACTTCTTAGCAGCACAGTGTCAACATCTCAAAGGATACGATACGATACGATACGATACACTTTATTGATCCCGTGGGAAATTATGGTATCACAGCAGCACAACTTAAATCATAAAAATCATAAAGGAATTACATAGTTGACATGACAGTTTGTTGACAGAAGAACATTATACATTAGAATAGGACATACACAACGAGTGAACTGAAATGTAGAGAAATAAGTAGACATTCACCTTGGTGGTTTAACCCTAATGTTATTATTGTACATTCCCATAGCAGTTGGCACAAACGAATGGGGTGGGGATGGGATGGGGGGAGGAGGCAAGGAGTGTGCAAATACCTAATAGCTTGAGGTTCTTACTACAGGCAGACGTTTTGAGTGACAGTTTGGAGGGAGGACAATTCAAAAAAATGGGTTCACAGGGGTGCACTATCAAATTAATTCACAGAGTATGGGAAAAAGTCAAACTCATTAGGGAAGTGAGTGGGTTCACCAGATTCTCGCCTATTTGGGACAACATTTATCTACCTACCGGAATTTAGGCAGAGGGAGGGTTTTCACTTTTGGTCTGCCGCAGGTATTAAACGGCTGGGGCAGCTGATAAGTCAGGGCAGACTTAAAACATTTGAGGAGTTGCAGGAAGAATTTCAGTTGCCACGGTCTGAATTGTTCCAGTATAATCGTATCTCTCATGCTTATCAGGCACAGAATAAAAGGGGAGCCATAGTGGTACAGATTGATCTCATGCTCGACTATATCCTTAAGAATAGCTGCACGAAGGGGGCGATTTCAGAAATATATGGGTTTCTACATTTTTCTTTCCTGGAAAAATATCCCATCCGAGCCAAAGGGAAATGGGAAGCTGAATTGGGAATAATTGACAATGATAGATGGGAGTCGGTCCTAGAATATGTGCCCAAGATATCAATGAGTGAACCAGGCAGGCTATCACAGTTATTCATAATCCATAGGGCCTATAGAAGCCCTGACAGGTTGTTCAAGGCTGGGCTTAGGCAGAACTCGGAATGTCCTCGGTGCTCTGTTGTGAATTCTGTGGTCAAGCTCCCTCCTGTGGTCATGAGTGGTACTTCGGCTGGTTCTGTCTATGAGCTTCCTCTGGTGGATGTGAGTGGGGCTGCGGCTTCTGAGTTTCCTTCCTCAGGTGACGAGGTTAAGTCGTTAGGTGCTGCTCTATTTAACTCCACCTAGTTCTTTGTTCCTGGGATCCAGTCAATGTTCCAGTATTGGTCTTGCTTTCTCCTGGATCGTTCTTGTGGCCTGTCTGCCCTGCATAAGCTAAGTTTTGCTTGTGTTACTTTTGTTTGCTATATTTTCTGTCCAGCTTGATATATTGGTTTTTCTTGCTTGCTGGAAGCTCTGAGATGCAGAGGGAGCACCTCCGTACCGTTAGTCGGTGCGGAGGGTCTTTTTGCCCCTCTGCGTGGTTGTTTGTAGGTTTTTGTGCTGACCGCAAAGATATCTTTCCTATCCTCGGTCTATTCAGTAAGTCGGGCCTCACTTTGCTAAAATCTATTTCATCTCTGTGTTTGTATTTTCATCTTAACTCACAGTCATTATATGTGGGGGGCTGCCTTTTCCTTTGGGGAATTTCTCTGAGGCAAGGTAGGCTTATTTTTCTATCTTCAGGGCTAGCTAGTTTCTCAGGCTGTGCCGAGTTGCATAGGGAGCGTTAGGCGCAATCCACGGCTACCTCTAGTGTGGTATGATAGGATTAGGGATTGCGGTCAGCAGAGTTCCCACGTCTCAGAGCTCGTCCTATGTTAGTAACTATCAGGTCACTTTGTGTGCTCTTAACCACTAGGTCCATTGTGGTTCTGAATCACCTGTTCATAACAGTACTGGAGGCCCAAAGTACTAATGCTTCTCAATAGAGGGAAAAGAGAAGTTCTGAGACCATTTTTTTTCTCTGTACTGTGTTTTGTCTTTCTTTTCCCCTAGACATTTGGGTGGTTCAGGACACAGGTGTAGTGATGGACATTAAAGATCTGTCTTCTTGTGTGGATCATCTCACTGCAAGAGTACAAGATATTCAAGACTTTATGGTTCAGAATTCTATGTTAGAGCCAAGAATTCCTATTCCTGATTTGTTTTCTGGAGATAGAGCTAAGTTTCTGAGTTTTAAGAATAATTGTAAACTGTTTCTGGCTTTGAAACCCCGCTCCTCTGGTGACCCAGTTCAACAAGTTAAGATCATTATTTCTTTATTACGTGGCGACCCTCAAGACTGGGCATTTTCCCTTGCACCAGGAGATCCTGCATTATGTAATATTGATGCGTTTTTTCTGGCGCTCGGATTGCTGTATGATGAAACTAATTCAGTGGATCAGGCAGAGAAAAATTTGCTGGCTCTGTCTCAGGGTCAGGATGAGGTAGAGATATATTGTCAGAAGTTTAGGAAGTGGTCTGTGCTCACTCAATGGAATGAATGTGCGCTGGCAGCAATTTTCAGAAAAGGTCTCTCTGAAGCCCTTAAGGATGTCATGGTGGGATTTCCTATGCCTGCTGGTCTGAATGAGTCTATGTCTTTGGCCATTCAGATCGGTCGACGCTTGCGTGAGCGTAAAACTGTGCACCATTTGGCGGTATTATCTGAGCATGGACCTGAGCCTATGCAGTGCGATAGGACTTTGACCAGAGCTGAACGGCAAGAACACAGACGTCAGAATGGGCTGTGTTTTTACTGTGGTGATTCCACTCATGCTATCTCCGATTGTCCTAAGCGCACTAAGCGGTTCGCTAGGTCTGCCACCATTGGTACGGTACAGTCGAAATTTCTTTTGTCCGTTACTTTGATCTGCTCTTTGTCATCCTATTCTGTCATGGCATTTGTGGATTCAGGCGCTGCCCTGAATTTCATGGACTTGGAGTATGCTAGGCGCTGTGGGTTTTTCTTGGAGCCCTTGCAGTATCCTATTCCATTGAGAGGAATTGATGCTACGCCTTTGGCCAAGAATAAGCCTCAGTACTGGACCCAGCTGACCATGTGCATGGCTCCTGCGCATCAGGAGGATATTCGCTTTTTGGTGTTGCATAATTTGCATGATGTGGTCGTGTTGGGGTTGCCATGGCTACAAGTCCATAACCCAGTATTGGATTGGAAATCAATATCTGTGTCCAGCTGGGGTTGTCAGGGGGTACATGGTGATGTTCCTTTTCTGTCTATTTCATCATCCACCCCTTCTGAGGTCCCAGAGTTCTTGTCGGATTACCGGGATGTATTTGATGAGCCCAAGTCCAGTGCCCTACCTCCGCATAGGGATTGTGATTGTGCTATCGATTTGATTCCTGGTAGTAAATTTCCTAAAGGTCGACTGTTTAATTTGTCTGTGCCTGAACACGCCGCTATGCGGAGTTACGTAAAGGAATACTTGGAGAAGGGTCATATTCGCCCGTCGTCGTCGCCATTGGGAGCAGGGTTCTTTTTTGTGGCCAAGAAGGATGGTTCGCTGAGACCTTGTATTGATT
Organism: Ranitomeya imitator; assembly: GCF_032444005.1. Taxonomy (NCBI): domain Eukaryota; kingdom Metazoa; phylum Chordata; class Amphibia; order Anura; family Dendrobatidae; genus Ranitomeya; species Ranitomeya imitator. Next base: position 395,817,654 of record NC_091283.1, read on the forward strand.
ACCGCCTTCTAAATAAAATCACGGTCAAATTTCAGTACCCCTTGCCACTGCTGTCTGATTTGTTTGCTCGGATTAAGGGGGCTAGTTGGTTCACCAAGATAGATCTTCGTGGTGCGTATAATCTTGTGCGTATTAAACAGGGCGATGAATGGAAAACAGCATTTAATACGCCCGAGGACCATTTTGAGTACCTGGTTATGCCATTCGGGCTTTCTAATGCTCCATCAGTGTTTCAGTCCTTTATGCATGACATCTTCCGAGAGTACCTGGATAAATTCCTGATTGTATACTTGGATGATATTTTGGTCTTCTCGGATGATTGGGAGTCTCACGTGAAGCAGGTCAGAATGGTGTTCCAGGTTCTGCGTGCGAATTCTTTGTTTGTGAAGGGGTCAAAGTGTCTCTTTGGTGTTCAGAAGGTTTCATTTTTTGGGTTCATTTTTTCCCCTTCTACTATCGAGATGGACCCTGTTAAAGTTCAGGCCATTTATGATTGGACTCAGCCGACATCTCTGAAGAGTTTGCAAAAGTTCCTGGGCTTTGCTAATTTTTATTGTCGCTTCATCAATATTTTTTCTAGTATTGCTAAACCGTTGACTGAGTTAACCAAGAAGGGTGCTGATGTGGTCAATTGGTCTTCTGCTGCTGTGGAAGCTTTTCAAGAGTTGAAGCGTCGTTTTTCTTCTGCCCCTGTGTTGTGCCAACCAGATGTTTCGCTCCCGTTCCAGGTCGAGGTTGATGCTTCTGAGATTGGAGCAGGGGCTGTTTTGTCGCAAAGAAGTTCTGATGGCTCGGTGATGAAACCATGCACCTTCTTTTCCAGGAAGTTTTCGCCTGCTGAGCGTAATTATGATGTTGGCAATCGAGAGTTGCTGGCCATGAAGTGGGCATTCGAGGAGTGGCGTCATTGGCTTGAAGGAGCTAAGCATCGCGTGGTGGTCTTGACTGATCACAAGAACTTGACTTATCTCGAGTCTGCCAAACGGTTGAATCCTAGACAGGCTCGTTGGTCGCTGTTTTTCTCCCGTTTTGACTTTGTGGTTTCGTACCTTCCGGGCTCTAAAAATGTGAAGGCAGATGCCCTGTCTAGGAGTTTTGTGCCCGACTCTCCGGGTTTGTCTGAGCCGGCGGGTATTCTCAAAGAGGGGGTAATTTTGTCTGCCATCTCCCCTGATTTGCGGCGGGTGCTGCAAAAATTTCAGGCTAATAGACCTGACCGTTGCCCAGCGGAGAAACTGTTTGTCCCTGATAAGTGGACGAGTAGAGTTATCTCTGAGGTTCATTGTTCGGTGTTGGCTGCTCATCCTGGAATCTTTGGTACCAGAGATTTGGTGGCTAGATCCTTTTGGTGGCCGTCTCTGTCGCGGGATGTGCGTTCGTTAGTGCAGTCCTGTGGGATTTGTGCTCGGGCTAAGCCCTGCTGTTCTCGTGCCAGTGGGTTGCTTTTGCCCTTGCCAGTCCCGAAGAGGCCCTGGACACATATCTCTATGGATTTTATTTCGGATCTCCCCGTCTCTCAAAAAATGTCGGTCATTTGGGTTGTTTGTGATCGCTTCTCGAAGATGGTCCATTTGGTACCCTTGTCTAAATTGCCCTCCTCCTCTGATTTGGTGCCATTGTTCTTCCAGCATGTGGTCCGTTTACATGGCATTCCGGAGAACATCGTTTCTGACAGAGGTTCCCAGTTTGTTTTGAGGTTTTGGCGAGCCTTTTGTGCTAGGATGGGCATTGATTTGTCTTTTTCCTCGGCTTTCCATCCTCTGACAAATGGCCAGACTGAACGAACCAATCAGACCTTGGAAACATATCTGAGATGTTTTGTTTCTGCCGATCATGATGATTGGGTGTCCTTTTTGCGTTTGGCTCAGTTCGCCCTTAATAATCGGGCCAGCTCGGCTACTTTGGTTTCGCCGTTTTTCTGCAATTCTGGTTTCCATCCTCGTTTCTCTTCAGGGCAGGTTGAGTCTTGTGACTGTCCTGGTGTGGATACTGTGGTGGATAGGTTGCAGCAGATTTGGACTCATGTGGTGGACAATTTGACATTGTCTCAGGAGAAGGCTCAACGTTTCGCTAACCGCAGGCGCTGTGTGGGTCCCCGACTTCGTGTTGGGGATTTGGTTTGGTTGTCATCTCGTTATATTCCTATGAAAGTTTCCTCTCCTAAGTTTAAGCCTCGTTTCATCGGTCCGTATAGGATTTCTGAGGTTCTTAATCCTGTGTCTTTTCGTTTGACCCTTCCAGCTTCTTTTTCCATCCATAACGTATTCCATAGGTCATTGTTGCGGAGATACGTGGCACCTGTGGTTCCATCCGTTGATCCTTCTGCCCCGGTTTTGGTTGAGGGGGAGTTGGAGTATATAGTGGAGAAGATTTTGGATTCTCGTATTTCGAGACGGAAACTCCAGTACCTGGTTAAGTGGAAGGGTTATGGTCAGGAAGATAATTCCTGGGTCTTTGCCTCTGATGTTCATGCTGCCGATCTGGTTCGTGCCTTTCATTTGGCTCATCCTGGTCAGCCTGGGGGCTCTGGTGAGGGTTTGGTGACCCCTCCTCAAGGGGGGGGGTACTGTTGTGAATTCTGTGGTCAAGCTCCCTCCTGTGGTCATGAGTGGTACTTCGGCTGGTTCTGTCTATGAGCTTCCTCTGGTGGATGTGAGTGGGGCTGCGGCTTCTGAGTTTCCTTCCTCAGGTGACGAGGTTAAGTCGTTAGGTGCTGCTCTATTTAACTCCACCTAGTTCTTTGTTCCTGGCCTCCAGTCAATGTTCCAGTATTGGTCTTGCTTTCTCCTGGATCGTTCTTGTGGCCTGTCTGCCCTGCATAAGCTAAGTTTTGCTTGTGTTACTTTTGTTTGCTATATTTTCTGTCCAGCTTGCTATATTGGTTTTTCTTGCTTGCTGGAAGCTCTGAGACGCAGAGGGAGCACCTCCGTACCGTTAGTCGGTGCGGAGGGTCTTTTTGCCCCTCTGCGTGGTTGTTTGTAGGTTTTTGTGCTGACTGCAAAGCTATCTTTCCTATCCTCGGTCTATTCAGTAAGTCGGGCCTCACTTTGCTAAAATCTATTTCATCTCTGTGTTTGTATTTTCATCTTAACTCACAGTCATTATATGTGGGGGGCTGCCTTTTCCTTTGGGGAATTTCTCTGAGGCAAGGTAAGCTTATTTTTCTATCTTCAGGGCTAGCTAGTTTCTCAGGCTGTGCCGAGTTGCATAGGGAGCGTTAGGCGCAATCCACGGCTACCTCTAGTGTGGTATGATAGGATTAGGGATTGCGGTCAGCAGAGTTCCCACGTCTCAGAGCTCGTCCTATGTTAGTAACTATCAGGTCACTTTGTCCATTGTGGTTCTGAATCACCTGTTCATAACAGTGCTCACAATCCCAGGCGGGGATATTGCATATGATGTGGCAGTGCCCTAGACTGTCCTCCTTCTGGATAGTTGTTTTAAATCGTATTGAACTGGTGTATGGATGTTCTGTCCCTAGGGTTCCACTGACTTGCATATTGGGATATGTGGAGGAATGTTATGATCTGGTGGTTAGAACAAATAGTGGACCTGGTAGTTAGAGCACCAGAAAAGACCTGATAGCACATTAATACAGGACAAGCTCTGGGAAGTGGAACCTCTGCTGACCGCAATCCCTAATCCTATCACGTACACTAGAAATAGCCGTGGAGCGCTCCTAACATGACCTAGTCGCCTCGTCACAGCCTCAGAACTAGCTAGCCCTAGAGATAGGAAAAATAAGCCTATCTTGCCTCAGGGAAAATTCCCCAAAGGAAAAGGCAGCCCCCCACATATATTGACTGTGAGTAAGATGAAATCACAAACACAGAGATGAAATAGATTTAGCAAAGAGAGGCCCGACTTACTAAACAGACAGAAGATAGGAAAGGTCACTTTGCAGTCAGCACAAAACCCTCAAAAAGCCACACAGAGAGTGCAGGGAAAAATACCTTCCGCACCGACTAACGGAGCGGAGGCGCCCCTCTGCGTCCCAGAGCTTCCAGCAAGCAAGGCAAAATTCACATAAGCATGCTGGACAGAAAAAATAGCAAACAAGAAAAAAGCAAAGCGAAACTTAGCTTCTGCTGGAGAAAACAGGTAACCAGGAAGATCCAGGAGCGAACTAGACCAATGCTACAACATTGACAGCTGGCATCGGACAAGGATCCAAGTGGAGTTAAATAGAGCAGCCCACTAACGAATTAGCCTCGTCACCTGAAGAAGGAAACTCAGAAACACCCACAGGCATCAGAGAAAGTCCATGGACAGAACCAGCCGAAGTACCATTCATGACCACAGGAGGGAACCCGAAAACAGAATTTACAACAGAGGAAATTGTTACGGACAACATGTTTAAAATAGCTATTGCACGATTGTTATTCATTGCTAGGAAATTGATCGCCAAATTTTGGATTAGAGAGGAACCTCCAACAAGAAGAGACTTTCTTAAGCAAGCGGAGCATATACTTACTTTGGAGAAAATTATCTACACCAAAAGGAATAAGCTGGACATCTTCCACAAGCTGTGGCAACCGTGGATGGACTTGAATTAGGATGATAAATGAGAATATAGGGAACCTAGTATTCAATGGAAATATAACGGATGTTTATTCAAATGTTTGTATGATGATGGTTAGTGGGGTGGCTCTGGCTGAGGTCTCTGGGGTTGGGCGGGGTGGGGGGGCTCTGGGTCGGGGGGAAAAAGTTATCTGTAAATGTTTAATGAAACATTGCCATGAGAAATATTCTGATTGTTTATTCTTTGCGGATAATAAAAATCTATCTGATATAAAAAAAAAGAAGTCATGGATAAATGACAGTTTATTGCAGACAGAGCGTGCGTTCCATAGTGCTTCAGGTACGAGGACCGGGGGAGTGGAGGATTGATGAATGGGTATGAGGTTATCATTATTGCGGAGACGTGTAGAGGATCGTGGCAGGGGGTTGGAAATGAGTGTGGGGATGTGTTGAGGAGGGCCAGGATTTGAGGATACGTCAGCAATGAGGAGTAGCAGACAGAGCGTTAGAAGGTGGGAGCAGGATAGGACATGATGTGGCTGTGTGTGTCTGGAGAAAAAGGATTGTATGTGGAGGAACAGTTCTGAGGAGGAGGTGAGGTGGCTGGGGAGGATGGAGGGAGAAATGACTACTTCCTAACTAGGTGGGGGGATTACAGGAGGTAGGAAAAAATAGAGTATTATGGGGTGAAAGTGGTGAGAAAGTGAAACATTATAGTGGTATTCTATTCCTTTACATTACAGTCAATTCCAGTCCAATTCTAGTCTAATTCAAAGTAGTGTAATTAGAAATCTGCAATGAATTATCTGACCCTGAAACTGATATTGTGATGACTCCAATCCTGAGTCACCTGCATCACATTCGCCACCTTGTCGCTAAGTGTGTGAACACAATCCATACTGACAAAAAATTAAAATGTATAGGCCATACGTAATGTGACGCCGAGTCATTTCTCAAGGACAAACTTTGGGTCAGGAAAGTCAAGGAGTCTGAGGTCAAAAGCCAGGAGGGTACGTCATAAACAGAAGAGACAAAGGTTTAGTCCGGTAATGGTCCAAGGGCAAACAGCAGGAAGATAGAGGATCAGAACAAGGGGGTTAAACAGACTGATGGTCAGAACGAGCTGCAAAGTCAAGTAACAATCAAAACACAAGCCACAGAGAGACAAACCACAAAAAAGCTGAATGTATCTCTGGCAGAGATCTGGGACTATCAGCCCAGTTAAGTAGCTGGGAGATAATCTGGGACAATGAACAAATGGAGACATCCAGCTCCCCCCAGTCTCAGATTGGACGGTCAAGCTGTCAATCAAAACACTGACAGCTTTAGCACGCCACTGTAGCAGATGGGATGACTGGTCCATCAATAGCTGCATCCCAGGCATACTAAGGGGTGGAATAGTGACATTGTCATCACTGATGGTACAAGAAATTATACATTTTACAGGAAAATGTCTGGACATCTTTCTTGGAGATGAATCTCAAGTGAACGTGGGTCTTGCAGTAAGACAATAACCCAAGGCACAAAAGTCGTTCTACAAAGAATCTCACATGTAAAGCGCCATGGAATAAATGGTGCTATAATAATAAATTATAATATTGATTAAAGAAGAAAAAAAGTTCAAACGTTTTAAAATGGACAAGACATTGTCCTGACCTTAATTATATTTTTTGTGGAAAGACATAAGGCAAGCAGTTAATTGAAGAAAACTCACCAAGATAACAGAATTGATGCTTTTTTGTATGGATGAATGGTCTAAAAATGTTTCCAGGTAAATGTGCAAGACTAATTAACATTTTTTGGAAATGTTTAGATGCAGTTATTCCTACCCAAGAAGGTGGGGGGGGGGGGGGATCACACTAGAAATTGCTAGCAAAGGTTCACGTACTTTTGCCACTCACCAATATGTGATGAAGGATAATTTTCCTTAATAAAACAAAATGACAAAGTCTAATATTTCTCATTTGTTTGATACGATTTAATTTACTTTTAGGACTTGTGTGAAAATAAAATGCAGTTTTTGGTTAAAATTTCACAGAAATATGGAAAATTCTGAAGGGTCGAAGAACTTTCAAGCACCACTGTATACGATTCATATATCGCTGTATTATTTAGATAGGAGGTGAGTTTGTCCAGCTCCATCCAAATAGGTTAATACTCTTCATCATGAGTAAAAGCGCATATAGTGTTTGAAACGCATTGATGGTCAGTATCCAGTCATCACTCTTCTATAGATTTTAAATGAATGAAATAAAGTGCTAATTTTAACCTACTTGGATGGAACTGGACAAACCCACCTCCTTTTTATAACTGATCAATGCCTTGCAATGGTTTCTGCTCAAGGCTCTTCCAAAATCTAAACTTGGAAACATAGGTGAGCGTGTGATTTCCTTTTTCGCATTTATATTATTTAGATACCAATTGCTTTTTAGTAGCAAATGGCTATTAGTATTTATATAATTTTTTAAATAATCATTTACTGCTCTAAATTGCTTTGTCTTTTTCTTCTAGATGTATGAATTTACTTGACTAAAACTTGTGTTATTTGTTGAACATATTGTCAATGAAATAAAATAAAAAAATACATACTGCTCTGTGTTTCTCTGTAAAACATTTCCCACATTCAGTACATGAAAATGGTTTCTCATAGTGTGCATTTTGCTGGGTAATAAACTTAATTTAATGCTAAACATTTCTCATATGTGACAGATTAAAATGGCTTCTTCCCTTTGTGAATTCTCAGATGTTTTACAAGATTTGATTTATCTGCAAAACATTTTCCACATTCTGAACATGAAAATGGTTTCTCGCCTGTGTGAATTCTCTGATGTGTGACTAGTTTTGATTTCTCTACAAAACATTTCCCACATTCTAAACAAGAAAATGGCTTCTCTCCTGTGTGAATTCTCTTGTGTGTAACAAGATTTGTTTCCCATTTAAAACATTTTCCACATTCTAAACATAAAAATGTTTTCTCCTTAGTGTGAATTCTCTGATGCGTAACAAGATTTGTTTTCCGATTAAAACATTTCCCACATTCTGAACATGAAAATGGCTTCTCTCCTGTGTGAATTCTCTTGTGTGTAACAAGATTTGTTTCCCATGTAAAGCATTTTCCACATTCTAAACATGAAAATGTTTTCTCCTTTGTGTGAATTCTCTGATGTGTAACAAGATTTGTTTTCCAATTAAAACATTTGCCACATTCTGAACATGAAAATGGCTTATCTCCTGTGTGAATTCTCTGATGTGAAATAAGATGTGATCTCACTACAAAACATTTCCCACATTCTGAACATACATATGGCTTCTCACCTGTGTGACTTCTCTGATGCATTATAAGATGTGATCTCACTACAAAACATTTCCCACATTCTGAACATGAATATGGCTTCTCTCCTGTGTGACTTTTCTGATGTGTAACAAGACTTGCTTTCACATTAAAACATTTCCCACATTCTGAACATGAAAAAGGCTTCTCTCCTGTGTGACTTCTCTGATGTGCAACAAGTCTTGATTTAAAACTGTAACTTTTCTCACATTCTGAACAAGAAAACGGTTTCTCCTCTGTGTGAGCTATTTGATATTCAATACCTCTTCTGTGACCTTTGTTTTTTGTATTGGTCTTTGATGAAGTAGAAGACAGGACCTCTTGTAAAAGATTAGAGGATAGATTTTTTCTGTGAAGGGCAGGAGGTACGTCTAGGACAATGGCATGCTCTTCACATTTATCTGGTATGATATCACAATCATATGATACAAAATCTGAAAATATCAGATTTGTCACCGATCTTCTGATACAGTCATCTGCCAAGAAAAAAACAAATTTTATAATTTTTTAATAACACTGCATTTAAATTATATTGATATTCATATTCTTATTTTTTAAGATTGTCAAACAAAACTGAAATGCAATTCATTTATCAACTGACTAGGACAGTACACCGCAAAGCAGGAACTAATGGATTATAATATTACGCCACCAGGTTGTGCTCTATCAATTGTTTATTTCTCTGTTGAAGCAGTCTTCTCCATAGTTTCATGCTTCAAGAGCATCTATAAGTGTGGTTAACCCTCCTAAGCCGTCTATATGGGCATCCAAGTCATGGAAAGTTGAATAAAGTGATACCTTGATATTTGTGATCTGAGGTCTTATTCCACAGAAATCCATGTTTTTCTTACTATGTAAATGAGCTGTCAAGATCTATGGGCCAGACATAAATCTCACTGAAAATCTGAGCCCAGAGTTTACTGTATTTTTCGGACTGTAAGACACACTTTTTTTCCTCCAAAATTTTGGATGAAAGTGGGAGGTGCATCTCATAGTCCAGATGTACCTTATAGTGTGGCTTTGGATTGGGAGGAGGGTTGCAGCGGTGTCGGAGAATTCTGGGATGGGGTGAATCTTGTGGGGGTAGGTGTCACCGAGAGTGCGTTCAGGTTGCTACTACAGAGGTACCCGCAGATCTATCCTCTCTCCCCAAGCAATATTGGTCTTATGCAGACGTGTTCTCCAAAAAGGCGGCGGAGACCCTTCCGCCCCATCGCCCCTATGACTGTCCTATTGATCTCTTGCCTGGTGCTGAGCCTCCCCGAGGTCGAGTCTATCCATTATCTCTCCCGGAGACGGAGGCAATGTCTCAGTACATTCAAGAGAATCTGGCAAGAGGGTTCATCAGGAAGTCGGTGTCACCTGCTGGGGCAGGGTTCTTTTTCGTGCAGAAGAAGAATGGGGAACTACGTCCATGCATAGACTACAGGGATCTTAATGCTATCACCGTTAAGAACAAGTATCCTTTGCCCTTGATATCTGAGCTTTTCGATAGGCTTCGGGGAGCAAGGGTCTTTACTAAACTAGATCTGCGGGGTGCTTACAACCTGATTCGCATCCGTGAGGGGGACGAATGGAAAACGGCGTTTAACACCAGAGATGGGCACTATGAGTATCTGGTAATGCCCTTCGGGCTCTGTAATGCCCCAGCCGTTTTCCAAGACTTTGTCAACGACATCTTCCGGGATATGATTTCCACCTCAGTTGTAGTCTATCTGGATGATATTCTCATATTTTCTCCAGATATTGACTCCCACCGAAGAGATGTTGGCAGAGTCTTCGACCTCCTACGGGCAAACTCTCTTTATGCAAAGTTGGAGAACTGTATGTTTGTATGTATGTTTGTATGTATGTATGTATGTTTGTATGTATGTATGTTTGAGCAGGAGTCTTTACCTTTCCTGGGCTATATCATCTCCGCCCAGGGATTGGCTATGGATCCTGCCAAACTACAGGCTGTGATGGACTGGCAAGAGCCCCATTCTCTTAAAGCGGTGCAGCGCTTTATGGGGTTCATAAACTATTACCGCCAGTTCATTCCCCACTTCTCAACTCTGGTAGCTCCCTTGGTAGCCCTCACCAAGAAGGGAGCGAATCCCAAATTGCTAGCGCTCCCATCTTGCATCGTCCCCATGTGGATAAGCCATTCCTAATGGAGGTGGATGCCTCGTCCGTTGGTGCTGGAGCAGTCCTCTATCAAAATGATGCTCAAGGTCGGAAGCATCCATGCTTCTTCTTCTCTAAGACCTTCACGCCAGCGGAGAAACTACTCCATCGGGGACAGGGAGTTGCTAGCAATGAAGTTGGCCTTTTCGGAGTAGAAACACCTTCTGGAAGGTGCGCGGTTTCCCTTCCAAGTTTACACGGACCACAAAAATTTGGTCTATTTGCAGACAGCCCAGCGGCTAAATTCTCGCCAGGCCAGATGGTCCCTGTTCTTCTCCCGGTTCCACTTTTCCCTTCATTATCTCGCCGGGGAGAAGAATATCCGTGCTGACGCTCTCTCTCGCTCCCTTATGTCAACTGAGGAGGAGGAAGAGGAGCCTCGGCTTATTGTCCCTTCCGAGAGCCTGAGAACCGTAGCGCCAGTTTCGCTAGAGTCTGTGCCTCCGGGCAAGACTTTTGTGCCCATTAATTTGCAACCGGAGGTTCTCTCTTGGGCTCATTCGTCCAGGGTGGGTGGACACTTTGGGACAAAAAGGACATCTGAGCTACTGGCGAGGACGTACTGGTGGCCGCATATGGTCCGAGATGTCAGAGATTACGTTCTGGCGTGTGTTTCATGCGCCAAAAATAAGTCTCCTCGACAACGGCTATCTGGGTTACTCTATCCCTTGCCGGTGGCAGACAGGCCCTGGGAGATGGTCGGGATGGACTTTGTAGTGGGTTTGCCCAAGTCTCGCGGCTGTACCGTCATTTGGGTTATTACCGATCATTTCTCGAAAATGGTGCATTTGGTGCCGCTCCCACGGTTACCTTCTGCACGGGCCTTGGCAGCGTTGTTCATAAGACACATCTTCCGCCTACACGGCATGCCAGACAAAATTGTCAGTGACCGGGGTCCCCAGTTTGCGTCTCGGTTCTGGAGAGAGCTTTGTCGTCTTCTCAGCACTGAGTTAAATCTCTCTTCCGCATATCATCCCGAGACGAATGGGTTGGTAGAGAGGGCCAACCAGACCTTGGTCACATACCTGCGACATTTTGTTTCAGCCAGGCAGGATGACTGGGCATCCTTGCTATCATGGGCAGAGTTTGCACTGAAAAACGCCGTAGCCGACTCCACTGGACAAACCCCATTCCTCCTCAACTATGGTCAGCATCCACGGATACCTGTGACTATGCCCGTGTCTTCCGCCGACTCCAGGGTGGCAGACTGGGCTGTGGAGGCACGGGATATTTGGGACCGCACTCAGGATGCCATTCGGGCCTCTAAGGAGAGAATGAGGTCCTCCGCCGATGCTCATCGGCGCCCTGCTCCGACCTTTGCTCCTGGCGACTTGGTGTGGCTCTCCGCCCGTAACATCAGGCTGCGAGTTGAGTCCACTAAATTTGCTCCTCGCTACTTGGCCCATTCAAGGTCCTCGAGCAGGTTAATCCTGTGGTCTATCGTTTGGCCCTTCCGCCACGCCTGGGTATCACCGACACCTTCCATGTGTCCCTCTTGAAACCCGTGTATATGTCCGAGTCATCTGCTTGGACATCGGGTTCGTCTACGGACGATTATGAGGTGAACGCTATTTTGGGGTGCAAGGTGGTACGTGGGAAAAAATTTTATTTGGTAGACTGGAAGGGTTATGGCCCCGAGGACAGGTCCTGGGAGCCTGTTGAGCACATTCGGGCCCCGCAGCTCATTGCTGCCTTCGAACGTAGCGAGGCCCAGGGAGGGGGGGGCCCTAGGAGGGGGGGGTAATGTTAGGAGTCGAGTTTCCTCTGCTGCACAGGGGGAATCTCGATCCGTCTCCGCTGCAGTCTCCCATTCTTCTCCAGCCGCAGTGGAGTCTGCTCAGCAGGGACGTCGATCCCAGCGTCTCGCTCAGTCTGACTCTGTGCGAAGAGTTACTGCTGCTTTTCCTGCTTCTGCCATTGAAGCCAGTGCTGGGCAGTGGCGAGTGGACGTTTCTGGATCTAAGTCCTTATTTGCACACACTGAGCATGCCCAGGGCAAGATCTCCTATTGGAGATCGAGGGTCACATGCTCAGGTACTGCAGCTCATCCCATTGGTCCTTTTGGCAGGTCCTGAAAGGGCAAAACTTCTGTAGCTGTTTCCTGTGCTGCAGCTATATAAACTGCGCATGACCGCATGGCCATGCGCTAGTATTGTCTTGTAAATATGTGTGTGTGTTGTGAGTGAAAGTCGCTCTTTAAATAACCCTCCCTATTGAATGTCTGTTCGCGGAAGGTGTATGTTTGCTATCTAGCGCCCGACTTATCCAACAGCACGTAACATACATTACAGCTACCAGTTGCTGTGTCTGCCTGTACGGCGCCGTGCGCTTGCTCTGCGCTTTCCTGACCCAAGCCTGGGTGGTTAGTGGCGACCGTCTGTGCGGCACCGCACGCACTCTTGTGCCTTTATATTCTTATTTTGTTTACTTACACACCCAGTTGCGGTGTTGTGCCAGCAAGTGTCTAATCGGACTTCAATCCTAGTTGGGGTTGAGTTCGCTGACTACTTGCTCGCGCTCTATGTGCGGTACCGCGGTCCTGTGACGCAACAGGATCTCTTCCTTCACGCAGGGTGTAGTTAACCCGTGCGTGTATACTTGTAGTACCGCCATATAGTCCGTCTTACTAGCAGCAGGGTTTTTACCTGCACGGTGGACCTCGGACTGCGAACGCACCTAGTTCCATTTCATCTTGTACTTGGTGCGTTCCGCCAGTCCTAACAATATGCTGGTAGAATTGTTGTTCTAGGTCAACGTTGGCGAAATGAGAGACACATCTTATCCAATCAATGGCATATCTAAAATTAGCTGCCAGATTATATCTACCCAGGTCAGGAAAGTTGATTCCACCCTCTGCCCTTGTCGCCTGCAATTTAACAAGACCTATACGCGTTCTGCCTCCAACCCCCCAAATAAATTTACGAAAATTTGAGTTTAGTATACCAAGATCTGCCCTAGACAGGAGGAGGGGCAACGTCTGAAAGGCATATAACAATTTAGGGAACACTATCATTTTAATTAGATGGCATCTACCTGAGAATGATAAAGTGAAATGTTTCCACGAATGGAGGAGACTAATTATGGAGGAGATTAGAGGTTTATAATTTACTCTATATAAAATGGAAGGATCCGCAGGCAACTGTATCCCCAAGTATTTAATAGATTCCTGGCTCCAGTAAAATGGAAACAAGGGATCACTCAACCTCCCAGACCTGAAAACCACCAGAGACTCAGATTTACCATAATTGACCCTAAAACCAGAGAATTTACTAAATTTCTCCAAGATATTCATGATAGCCGGGATTGCTTGAGTTGGGTTGGCAATAAATAAAAGAATGTCATCAGCGAAGGCCGAGATCTTTATAGATGCAGCTCCTACTCTCACCCCTTCAAATGTCGCCTCGTTCTGGAACATCCCCAAGAATGGATCTAGTGCCAAATTAAACAAGAGGGGAGACAAAGGGCAACCCTGGCGCGTCCCTCGTTGGACTTCAAAGAGCTTAGATAAGGTGTTATTTACCGACATCCTTAGAAGTTTTTTTTTATTTGTGCACCATGATGGGGGCCATGTATACCAGGATGACAATGAGGGGTCCATGTATACCAAGATGGGGATGGGGGATCATGTATACTAGGATAGGGATTTAGGGACCATGTATACCAGGATAGGGACAGGGAGCCATGTATACCAGAATAGGTATGGGGAGGGGGCATGTATACCAGGATGGGGGGACCATGTACACCAGGATGGGGATGAGAGGACCATGCACACCAGGATGGGGATGAGAGGAACATGTATACCAGGATGCGGATGAGGGGACCATGTATACAAGGATGGGGATGCTGGCCATGTATATCAGGATGGGGAGAAGGGGACCATGTATACCAGGATGGAGATGGCGGGCCATGTATACTAGGATAGGAATGAGAATGGTGACCATGTATACCAGGATGAGGATGTGGGCCATGTATAACTGAATTGGGGGCCATAAATGTTAGGGTTGGCGGAACGCACCGAATATATTTATTAAGTAAGATTGGTGCGTTCGCCACCCGGGATCCACCGTGCAGGAAAGAATCTGCTGCTAAGTGAATGGCGGCACTATATGGCGGTACAATGTGATTACACACACGGGTAACTTCACCCTGTGTGAAGAAAGTGATCCCTGTTAAGTCACAGGGTCGCGGTACCGCACAGAGAGCGCAAGTAAGGAACCACAGAACTCTATCCCAGGACACAGGATTAGAGTTAGTGTAGACCTCTTGCGATCGACACCACAATAGGGGTATCAGAGGAAACTATTATGCACAGAAGTGTATGCTGTGCCACACTAGCGGACGCCACTAACCACCCAGACTTGGGTAAGGTAAGCGCACTAATAGCGCACGGCACTGCACTGGCGGTCACAGCAGTTAGACGCTGCTTCGTGTGTTAAGGCTGTGAGTTCAGCCGGGCGCTAGATTCAACCATACACCTTACGCGAACAGTCATACACAAGGGATGGGTTTTTTAAGGAACGACTTGCACTCATAAACACACACACGATAACAATAGTATACTAGCGCATGGCCGTGCGGTCATGCAAAGCTTATATAGCTGCAGCACGTTCAGGACCCTTCAAAGAAGGACCAATGGATTTGCAGTAGTACCTGAGCATGTGACCCTAGATCTCCATTGAGAGATCTTGCCCTGGGCATGCTCAGTGTGCAAAGCAGGACTAAGTCCTAGCACCTACAGGACCTTCCTGAGCATGTGACCCTAGATCTCCACTGAGAGATCTTGCCCTGGGCATGCTCAGTGTGTGCAAAGCAGGACTTAGACCCAGAAAAGCCTGCTTGCTGCAGATCAGTGCAGGGTACCATAGCAGAGCCTGGAGAGGCAGTAGTAACCCTTTGCACAGTACCAGTCTCAGTGAGACGCTGGGAGCGACGTCTCCGCTGAGCAGGCTCCACTGCGGCTGATGTAGAATGGGAGACCGCAGCAGACACGGATCGAGATTCCCCCTGTGCAGCAGAGGAAACTCGACTCCTAACAATATATACCAGGATGGGGATCATATACAACATTATGGGGACATATACTAGGATAAGGTATATTAGTACGCTATTGTGGGACATTACCCCTTGGGTTTCTTTGTGACCTTGTGTACCTTTCTCTTGGAGTGATCTTTGTTGGTCAATCTCTCAAGGGTAATAATGGCCTTGAATTTCCTCTACTTGTAAACAATCTGTCCAAACTCTTTAGAGATAATTTTATAACTTTTCCTGCCTCACAAGCATCAACAACTCTTCTTCGGACATCCTCAGATATCGCCTATGTTTGTGCCATGACACACTTCCATAAACATATTGTGAAGATCTGTCTTTGATTGATCCCTGTCCTTAGAGTAAAAACAATGCACCCACTCCTGATAGTCAGGTGTGTCCAGTACACAGAATGACAAATTTCACCAAATTATCTGCTAGCTCAAAAGGTGTACATACTTTTGCCACTGTCATATTGATTATTTTCCTCATATAAAAATAATTTGTTTTATTTGATTCTATATCTATAAATATCTGATGTCATTTTAGGTCAAATGTATGCCGAAATATGGAAAATTCTGAAGGGTTCACAAAGTTTCAAGCACCACTCTACTTCTCAGCATTTAGTGGTCACTACTCACCTGTGCAGTTATCTGTAGGAATCTCCTCTTTACACCGCTCATCACCCCTCACATATGTCTCTGTAGTATTAATATGGGGCAGATCTTTACCCTGAAATACATTTTGTAGAAGTCACAAAAAATGGAGAAGTTGTAAGAAAGTATTTGAGAGATCAATTACTATTACAAGCAAACATGACAGCAGTAGTAATAAAATATCTGCAGGTTTCCTGTACGAATCCAATCATTCAGCATTAATCCTGTCATCTCCACCAAGTACTGAACATACACTGAATGTCCACCTTATTAACATCCATGTATTAGGGTGTTGGATTATTATTTTGCCTTCAGAACTAATTCATCATGCCAGATTCCACTTGGTGTTGCATAAGTATTGGCCTATGCCGACAGGATAGCTGTGTGGCGCTCACAGCAATCCAGAAGTGACAACCATAAAGGTCTCCAGGAGCCTATTGTTGTCATGCCAATGAACCGGTGAACCGCAATCACGCGTCACCGGTGGGCGGGTTTCCAGCCCAATGGCTAAAAACGCTAGCTAAATGTGTTTGACAGCGGCATTTAACGGGTTAATAGCCGCAGGTGGATCGTAATTCCTCCCGCGGCTATCCCGGGCACATGTCAGCTGTTCAAAACAGCTGACATGTCCCGGGAAAGATGTGGGCTCACTGCCGGAGCCCACATCAAAGGGGTTAAAATTGCTAAATTTTTCAATGGTTGTGTGATATGACCATGAAAATTGATCACTTCATTTTATGCTGCACTTGGGTCATTTATTTTTTAATTCTTTATTTTACTCATTTATGTATCATGTGTCTATTTCCAAACAGAATAGTTCTAGATACAAAAGGGTGGGGGTCTAATAAATTGTCAGTTCAGTCTATTATACTGGTGGATATAACAAGACTGAACACAAGACTTTCACAGCCTTCTATACATCATAGGGGAGATCTCATGACACCTTCTCTCCATGTACCTGATGATCCTGAGAAACATTGGAATCTTCTTGTTTACAGTCCTGTGGAAGAAGAGGTTGGGGACATCTCTCTGGTGTTATTCTCTCACTGGATAGAACTGGAGGAAACACATACAGGGACATAATTTATTATTTACATAGAGATAATTATAGGCCGTGTGTATTTAGTCCTGTCTATAACCTGGTGATGTGAGGGGCTGGGGAACCTCCATCATGACGTCCTTGTACAGATCATTGTGTCCTTCTAAATACTCCC
Source organism: Ranitomeya imitator (assembly GCF_032444005.1). NCBI lineage: Eukaryota > Metazoa > Chordata > Amphibia > Anura > Dendrobatidae > Ranitomeya > Ranitomeya imitator. The sequence goes on from NC_091283.1 coordinate 395,834,567, forward strand.
ACTCTTCCATGGACAAATAGACGGCAACATCCTGACATCTTATAGGAACCTGACACATACAACGATACAGTCATCCCCCCGATCCCTCCATAGCGTTACTGTATAATGTCCCAGCATTCCCAGCAGTGTCACCTCTCCAGTCAGCAGCTCAATCATCTTGTAGGTGAGTTCTAGGATCTTCTGGTCATCGATGTCCTCATGTATCTGGGGGTGAGGTGGAGGCCCTGTTATTGGGCTCAGGGGTCTTCTCCATCCCTCAGACACAGGGGCCTGACAGCGCTCACTAGAGGTCTTCTTCACTACTGTGTAATCCTGGTTATGGAGAGACACATTAATAAACCTCACTACAGACATTTCCAGAGTCCTCACCTCTCCAGTTCTGTCTATCTGTTATTCCCATAGATAAGAATGATGTAATGTGACGTCATCAGAATCTCTCACCTCTCCAGTAAGCCGGAAGAGGATCTCTAGGGTGAGGTGTAATATCCTCTCCGCCATCTTGTCTTTGTCCCTATCCATCCTTGTAGGGTCACTCAGAAGAATTATCTTATATAGAAGATCTCCACTGAGAGGATCCGATATTGTAGGGACCTGAATGGGGAGAAGGTGACGATGTAACATCATAAAGATCCCATGTAAGAAATCTCCAGAGCTGTTACCAGTGTCACATGATCACTACATCCAGTCATGGCCCAGTCCTGCCCCCGGTATAACACACGGTCCCATTATAGTCAAATACAGAGATTTATCACAGGCTCAGCACTGTGGGGGTTAACCCCTTAGTGACCGGGCTAATTCTGGAAGGCTTATATATATATCGAATTGATCTTGAGAATATTATTTTGTGACATATTATACTTTATGATAAAGGTAAACTTAGGTTGATATGTTTTGCTTTATTTTATAATAATATCAGAAATTTGAGAAAAAGTTTAATAAAATTTGCAATCTTCAAACTTTAAATGATTATCCCTTTAAGTCCGGAGTCACACTAGAGAGTAATACGGATAAGTGCTATGCGAGAAAAAAAATCGCATAGCACTCGGACCAATTTTAATCGCTGGAGCAGCTCCCATCACCGTTTTTTTATCGGCCGTATTATACGTGCAAGTGAAATCACAGCATGCTGCAATTTGCACTATATATCGTCCGAAACTCGCATACCACATAGACCTTCAGGGTGAATTGCGAGAGATATGCACGGGTGTCCTTTGAAAGCCGGCAATTCATGTGGAGTGTACAGTAAAGTCACACTGACAGCTTACAATAGAATAGACAGAATAGATATATACCGTATTTTTCGCTTTATAAGACGCACCTGATTATAAGACGCACCCCCAAATTTGGTGAAGAGAAAAAAAATAATTTTGTTAAACGGGGTCTGTCTTAAAATGCCAGTGTCCGTCTTACAAATCATATATGTCTCTCATCCTGGCTGGTATCTATATAACCTCCATCCTGGCACATGGCTTCCCCTGTGCTGCTGGCACACTGGCACATTTCCCCCTTGTGCTGCTGGCACACTGCCCCCCTGTGCTGCTGGCACACTGCCCTCCCTGTGCTGCTGGCACACTGCACCCTGTGCTGCTGGCACACTGCCCTCCCTGTGCTGCTGGCACACTGCCCCCTGTGCTGCTGGCACACTGCCCCCCATCTCATCCTGGATATGGCCCCCCTCTCTAGATATGCCCCCCTGCTGGCACACACATGGCCCTCCCTCTCTATATATGCCCCCCTGCTGGCTCACACATGGCCCCCCCAGTCACGCACATGATAAAATAACAAACAACTCATCTTCTGATGATGGCTCCGTGCTCTCAGCTCCTCGGTTGTGCTTCCTGTTTCCCAGGCATCAGATCATGTGACCTGGACACACTGTGATTACATCATTGTGCTGTGCCGATCGTATGATCGGATGTCGGCACAGACACAGGAAGAGCCACGGGGGAGCTGGGAGCACGGAGCCATCATCAGAAGGTGAGTTAAGTGTTTGTTATTTTATCATGTTCACGTCTGCAGGGGGGCATGTAGTGACTGGGGTGGCCATGTGTGTGCCAGCAGGGGAGCATATAGAGAGAGGGGGGGGCCCATGTGTGTGCCAGCAGGGGGCATATAGAGTGACCGGGGGGCATATTCATGATGGGGGGCAGTGCAGGCACATGCAATATGCACTGCTCCCATGTCAAGCAACTCACGCGGCTTCAGTACCGAGGTGATGGACAGCGGGTGCAGTGAATATTTTAGGAGGCTAATAAATGGGAGCACAGGACCTCCTGCTGTCTCTGCAGCCAGCCCCCTTCAGCCCCGACACCACTCCAGAGCCGCCCCCCCTCCTCTACAGCACACAGATTCGGATTATGAGACACCCCCCCCCCACTTTCCCCCAAAATTTTGGGGCACAAAAGTGCATCTTATAATCCAAAAAATATGGTACACATAGTATATTGGTTATACACATATATATAGCTTTATATTTCATAAAGAGATAGATAGCAGAATAGCCATTAATTCATTTGTCGGATTCTGTAAAATCATTGCAGAAGCCGACAGGATAGGAGACATGGTTTACATAAAGTAAACCATTGCAGAACAGTTAGATTTATACATGTCAGTGACATTTAATAAAAGAATGTTTTCAAGGAAAAAAAAATTCTGTGCCAGAGAGGGAAAGCCAGTGAATGAGGGCAGATATTAATAGCCTAGAAAGGGACCAAGGTTATTGCCCCCACTGGCTAAAAACATCTGCCCCCAGCCACCCCAGAAAAGGTGCATCTGTAAGATATGCCAATTCCGGCACTTAGCCTCTCTCTTCCCACTGCTCTGTAGCAGTGGTATATGTTGTAATAAGGGGTTAATGTCACCTTTGTATTGTAAGGTGACATTAAGCCTGAATTAGTAATGGAAAGGTGTTAATAAGACACTTATCCATTACTAACCCAAAAGTTTGTTAAGAGTTAAACAAAGACACACACAGGCAGAATAGTATTTTAATGAAATGAAAGACCACACAGTTTTGCCATTTTTACTGTTCTGCTAATCCAAACGACGCCCTCGATCTCCTGCAATAAATAAAAAATAAAAAAACAACAATATACCCATACCTACGAATCAGAACCCACGAACAAACGAAGGGGACAATTAATGTATAGAAAATATATCAAAATAAATTTATTCATGTATACTACATATAAAACTTAATATCAAAGTAGAGATGGATGCTACTGGTCTGTTAAATATTAATTATTGGTTATTGATTTATGCTTATTACACTCAATTCTGTACTGAGCCTCATGGAAGGTTTGGCTGACATTACATGTGCTAGACCTGTATATTTAGCTCAGAGTAAAAGTTAACACCATATAGAGAGAACACGTGCTATATGCGACTAGAGTTGAGCGACCTTGCCTTTTTTAGAGTCGAGCCGGGTTTCGCGAAACCCGACTATCTCAAAAGTCGGGTCGAGTGAAATCGGCCGATTAGGACGTAAAGTCGGGATCGACCGAAACACGAAACCCAATGCAAGTCAATGGGGCAGCATAGTCGGCAGTGAGTGGGGGCCAGGAAAACACCTAGAGTGCCCATTTTAATGTCAAAACCATCCATTCTTCTTAATGAAGCTTGTCAAGCGTAATTTACCTTACAATAATTGGAAGGCATTTGAAATTGGGGGTCATTTGGCTAAAGTTGTGGTGGGTAGGACTGGTTCAAGTAATTAGTGGGCCCAGGAAATCTGGACCACGTCACGGCAGTGGAGCAGGGAGAGGTAAGTATTTCAACTTTGCAAGTGCTGTGAACCTGAGCAAGCAGGGGGGGCCCACTCGTTGGCATTGGCACTGGCACAGGGCCCCTCAAAGTACAGCGGTGTGTTTGCACGGCGGGGGCGCCTCCCACCAGCAGCAACACTTTTGCGTACCATGAGAGGCCCTGTGCCAGTGACGTCGCCAACTAGTATTCCTCCCCCCACCTGATGAAGGAACCTGCACTTTCATCTGCACCTTCCTGTTTGTCCCCGTGTAAGGTGGTATGGTATGCGGGAAGGGGGACCTGACTTTCAGCAGGGTCACAATCTTGCAGTGTAGCGTGCACGGGAAATGTTGCGTTATGGGTCAATGTACCAGCAAACTCATCTATCACTGGCTGGGCAATGGGCAGGATGAGGAGGAAACACAGATATAGGCCCAAAGAATAAAGTGGGCTAAATGCAGTTCAAAATTGGTAACACAGGGGGCATTGCAGTGGAGGACAACTGGAATGAGAGGCTGACACAGAGAGTAGGCCCAAATCAGTAAGTAGTCGAAATGCAGTTCAAAATTGGCAACAGTAGTAAACAGGCGGCACAGCTTTGTTCAGTGGAGGAGAACAGCAAGGAGTGGCAGACACCAATAGTAGGCCCCAACCCAACTAGTAGGCCAAATGCAGTCTAACATTAACAACTACTTAACGAGCGCCTGAAAACGGAATTTCAGGACAGGAAACCAGGAGAACAGCAAGGAGCGGCAGACACCGATAGTAGGCCCCAAACCAACTAGTACGCCAAATGCAGTTGTTCCGTTTAACCACAATTTAATGAGAGCCTGAAGATAGAAGTTCAGGAAAGGCAACCTGGAGAACACCTTGGAGTGGAACACACCATCTCTCTACACCCCATACCCAATTTGTAGGCCTAATGCAGCGTAGTTTCCAACAACTACTAAACGAGAGCCGGAAGATCGAAGCAATGGAGAGGAAACCTGGGGAACACCTTGGAGTGTAACACACCATCTCTCTACACCCCATTCCCAATTTGTAGGCCTAATGCAGCGTAGTTTCCAACAACTACTAAACGAGAGCCGGAAGATCGAAGCAATGGAGAGGAAACCTGGGGAACACCTTGGAGTGTAACACACCATCTCTCTACACCCCATACCCAATTTGTAGGCCTAATGCAGCGGTTTCCAACAACTACTAAACGAGAGCATGATGATCGAAGCATTGGCGAGGAAACCTGGGGAACACCTTGGAGTGGAACACACCATCTCTCTACAGTGGAACACACCATCTCTCTACACCCCATACCCAATTTGTAGGTCTAATGCAGCGTAGTTTCCAACAACTACTAAACGAGAGCCGGAAGATCGAAGCTCAGGAAAGGCAACCTGGAGAACACCTTGGAGTGGAACACACCATCTCTCTACACCCCATACCCAATTTGTAGGCCCAATGCAGCGTAGTTTCCAACAACTACTAAACGAGAGCCGGAAGATCGAAGCAATGGAGAGGAAACCTGGGGAACACCTTGGAGTGTAACACACCATCTCTCTACACCCCATACCCAATTTGTAGGCCTAATGCAGCGTAGTTTCCAACAACTACTAAACGAGAGCCGGAAGATCGAAGCAATGGAGAGGAAACCTGGGGAACACCTTGGAGTGTAACACACCATCTCTCTACACCCCATACCCAATTTGTAGGCCTAATGCAGCGTAGTTTCCAACAACTACTAAACGAGAGCCGGAAGATCGAAGCAATGGAGAGGAAACCTGGGGAACACCTTGGAGTGTAACAAACCCTCTCTCTACACCACGGAAGGGCTGATTCTTAGGAAGGAAGGCTGTCGGAAAGAAGCAGGGCGCGTCCGAGGGTGATTATATTCTTATTAGGTATATACTCACCCTCGGACGCGCCCTGCTTCTTTATTTGTAATGAATGTTTATTTGCAATGTGGTTTTGACTTACTCTATTTTTTTGGTAAATAATGATTTTATTATTTTCATTGTTTTGCATCTTCTTGGCAATAATATAAAGAAGACGCGACAGGACAACACTCGGTGGATGCCATATCTGTGTTTAAAATTGAAAAAACCTTTCAGTTAACTACTTGCAGGAGAAAGTTATTGTAGCTGGTGGCCATTTTTAGTACTGTACCAGATTTTTGTTGTATGTGTTTGATTTTAATGTTAAAATGTCTGCATTTGATATCTCTCCAGTATTTTCTTTTTTATAAGCAAAATACTTATTTTTATATTTTCTGATGTTGGTTCCAGGGGTACACGGGCAGCAGTGGTGTGGTCAGTGGAGGCCTAGTGGAAGGAGTGACCGCAGACAGGCATCGAAGGCCTAAAATAATAACACATGGCTGTAGGCAATTTTAAATTGGTTCCAGGGGTACACGGGCAGCAGTGGTGTGGTCAGTGGAGGCCTAGTGGAAGGAGTCACCGCAGACAGGCATCGAAGGCCTAAAATAATAACACATGGCTGTAGGCAATTTTAAATTGGTTACAGGGGTACACGGGCAGCAGTGGTGTGGTCAGTGGAGGCCTAGTGGAAGGAGTGACCGCAGACAGGCATCGAAGGCCTAAAATAATAACACATGGCTGTAGGCAATTTTAAATTGGTTCCAGGGGTACACGGGCAGCAGTGGTGTGGTCAGTGGAGGCCTAGTGGAAGGAGTCACCGCAGACAGGCATCGAAGGCCTAAAATAATAACACATGGCTGTAGGCAATTTTAAATTGGTTACAGGGGTACACGGGCAGCAGTGGTGTGGTCAGTGGAGGCCTAGTGGAAGGAGTGACCGCAGACAGGCATCGAAGGCCTAAAATAATAACACATGGCTGTAGGCAATTTTAAATTGGTTCCAGGGGTACACGGGCAGCAGTGGTGTGGTCAGTGGAGGCCTAGTGGAAGGAGTGACCGCAGACAGGCATCGAAGGCCTAAAATAATAACACATGGCTGTAGGCAATTTTAAATTGGTTCCAGGGGTACACGGGCAGCAGTGGTGTGGTCAGTGGAGGCCTAGTGGAAGGAGTCACCGCAGACAGGCATCGAAGGCCTAAAATAATAACACATGGCTGTAGGCAATTTTAAATTGGTTACAGGGGTACACGGGCAGCAGTGGTGTGGTCAGTGGAGGCCTAGTGGAAGGAGTGACCGCAGACAGGCATCGAAGGCCTAAAATAATAACACATGGCTGTAGGCAATTTTAAATTGGTTCCAGGGGTACACGGGCAGCAGTGGTGTGGTCAGTGGAGGCCTAGTGGAAGGAGTGACCACAGACAGGCATCGAAGGCCTAACAAAAATGTCAATACAATGGTATTGTCAGTGGCAGGCATTGAAGGATGTCAGCGCATAGACTAAACATTGGTGGAGCTGTGAGATAATTTTGCAAGTGGTAGAGCACTGTTTGAGCTGGGGTGGGGGGAAACTGTCTTGTGGCCGGCGGTACAGGCCCAGGGCCCCTCATATTACAACGGTGTGTCTGACGTTGGGTGCGCACCACCACCGCCAGAGACACTTTATTGTACTAGGAGGGACCCAGTGGCAGTGTCGTCGACCAAAAGCGGGCTCACCCACCTCTTCAGACAAACTGCACTCTCACGGGTGCTGTCGCCAAGTGTCGATACCACGGCCCCGTGTGGGGAGTTTGGCCATTTAGTGAGGTGTAAACATGTCGTATGCTGGACAATCAGGTGCAGAAAATTACGAGATTGGAAAAGGCATTCAGAATAGTCCACAGGCAAGACCTTTTCATAGGAAAGCTAAGTGTCAGCCGGGCAAGGTGGGGCAAAAGATTTCGAAATCCAGTTGTGGTTCATTTTAATGAAGGTTAGATCATCTACATTTTGGGTAGCCAGACGAGTCCTTTTTTCTGTTAGTATTGAACCTGCAGCACTGAATACTCTTTCTGATAGGACACTAGCTGCCGGGCAAGCAAGCTCCTGCAATGCATATTCTGCCAATTCTGGCCAGGTGTCTAATTTTGATGCCCAGTAATCAAATGGGAATGACGGTTGAGGGAGAACATCGATAAGGGATGAAAAATAGTTTGTAACCATACTGGACAAATGTTATCTCCTGTCACTTTGAATTGATGCTGCAGTACCTGTCCTGTCTGCGGTCATAGCAAAATCACTCCACAACCTGGTCAGAAAACCCCTCTGGCCAACGCCACTTCTGATTTCTGCCCCTCTAACTCCTCTGGTCTGCTGGCCCCTGCAGCTCGTGTGAGAACGATCACGGGCGCTGTGTGCAGGGAATGCCAGAAGCAAACGGTCAACAACAGTTGATTGTTTGGTTGCTAATATTAGTTCCAAGTTCTCATGTGGCATTATATTTTGCAATTTGCCTTTATAGCGAGGATCAAGGAGGCAGGCCAACCAGTAATCGTCATCATTCATCATTTTAGTTATGCGTGTGTCCCTTTTGAGGATACGTAAGGCATAATCCGCCATGTGGGCCAAAGTTCCAGTTCTCAAATCTGCGGTTGTGCTTGGTTGAGGGGCAGTTTCAGGCCAATCCACGTCACTTGTGTCCCTCAAAAAACCAGAACCCGGCCTTGCCGCGCCACCAATTTCCAGTGGCCCCGGAAAAGCTTCCTCATTAAAAATATAATCATCCCCATCATCCTCCTCGTCCTCCTCCTCCTCTTCGCCCGCTACCTCGTCCTGTACACTGCCCTGGCCAGACAATGGCTGACTGTCATCAAGGCTTTCCTCTTCCTCAGCTGCAGACGCCTGATCCTTTATGTGCATCAAACTTTGCATCAGCAGACGCATTAGGGGGATGCTCATGCTTATTATGGCGTTGTCTGCACTAACCAGCCGTGTGCATTCCTCAAAACACTGAAGGACTTGGCACGTCTTGAATCTTCGACCACTGCACACCTGACAACTCCATGTCTGCCATCCTACTGCCTGCCCGTGTATGTGTATCCTCCCACAAAAACATAACAGCCCGCCTCTGTTCACACAGTCTCTGAAGCATGTGCAGTGTTGAGTTCCACCTTGTTGCAACGTCTATGATTAGGCGATGCTGGGGAAGGTTCAAAGAACGCTGATAGGTCTGCATACGGCTGGAGTGTACGGGCGAACGGCGGATATGTGAGCAAAGTCCACGCACTTTGAGGAGCAGGTCGGATAACCCCGGATAACTTTTCAGGAAGCACTGCACCACCAGGTTTAAGGTGTGAGCCAGGCAAGGAATGTGTTTCAGTTGGGAAAGGGAGATGGCAGCCATGAAATTCCTTCCGTTATCACTCACTACCTTGCCTGCCTCAAGATCTACAGTGCCCAGCCACGACTGCGTTTCTTTCTGCAAGAACTCGGACAGAACTTCCGCGGTGTGTCTGTTGTCGCCCAAACACTTCATAGCCAATACAGCCTGCTGACGTTTGCCAGTAGCTGCCCCATAATGGGAGACCTGGTGTGCAACAGTGGCAGCTGCGGATGGAGTGGTTGTGCGACTGCGGTCTGTGGACGAGCTCTCGCTTCTGCAGGAGGACGAAGAGGAGGAGGAGGGGGTGCGAACGGCTACAGCCAATTGTTTCCTAGACCGTGGGCTAGGCAGAACTGTCCCAAACTTGCTGTCCCCTGTGGACCCTGCATCCACCACATTTACCCAGTGTGCCGTGATGGACACGTAACGTCCCTGGCCATGCCTACTGGTCCATGCATCTGTTGTCAGGTGCACCTTTGTGCTCACAGATTGCCTGAGTGCATGGACGATGCACTCTTTAACATGCTGGTGGAGGGCTGGGATGGCTTTTCTGGAAAAAAAGTGTCGACTGGGTAGCTCGTAGCGTGGTACAGCATAGTCCATCAGGGCTTTGAAAGCTTCGCTTTCAACTAACCGGTAGGGCATCATCTCTAACGAGATTAGTCTAGCTATGTGTGCGTTCAAACCCTGTGTACGCGGATGCGAGGCTAAGTACTTCCTTTTTCTAACCATAGTCTCATGTAGGGTGAGCTGGACTGGAGAGCTGGAGATCGTGGAACTAGCGGGGGTGCCGGTGGACATGGCAGACTGAGAGACGGTGGGAGATGGTATTGTTGCCACCGGTGCCCTAGATGCAGTGTTTCCTACTACGAAACTGGTGATTCCCTGACCCTGACTGCTTTGGCCTGGCAAAGAAACCTGCACAGATACTGCAGGTGGTGCGGAAAATGGTGGCCCTACACTGCCGGAAGGGATGTTGCGTTGCTGACTAGCTTCATTGGCCGAGGGTGCTACAACCTTAAGGGACGTTTGGTAGTTAGTCCAGGCTTGCAAATGCATGGTGGTTAAATGTCTATGCATGCAACTTGTATTGAGACTTTTCAGATTCTGTCCTCTGCTTAAGGTAGTTGAACATTTTTGACAGATGACTTTGCGCTGATCAATTGGATGTTGTTTAAAAAAATGCCAGACTGCACTCTTTCTAGCATCGGATACCTTTTCAGGCATTGCAGACTGAGCTTTAACCGGATGGCCACGCTGTCCTCCAACAGGTTTTGGCTTTGCCACGCGTTTTTGGCAAGATACGGGCCCGGCAGATGGAACCTGTTGCGATGTTGATGCCTGCTGCGGCCCCTCCTCCTCCGCTTCAGAACTGCTGCCGCCTGCACCCTGTTCCCCCAATGGCTGCCAATCGGGGTCAAGAACTGGGTCATCTATTACCTCTTCTTGTAGCTCGTGTGCAACTTCGTCTGTGTCACCGTGTCGGTCGGTGGTATAGCGTTCGTGATGGGGCAACATAGTCTCATCAGGGTCTGATTCTTGATCAGCACCCTGCGAGGGCAATGTTGTGGTCTGAGTCAAAGGACCAGCATAGTAGTCTGGCTGTGGCTGTGCATCAGTGCACTCCATGTCAGATTCAACTTGTAATGGGCATGGACTGTTAACTGCTTCACTTTCTAAGCCAGGGACGGTATGTGTAAAGAGCTCCATGGAGTAACCCGTTGTGTCGCCTGCTGCATTCTTCTCTGTTGTTGTTTTTGCTGAAGAGGACAAGGAAGCGACTTGTCCCTGACCGTGAACATCCACTAACGACGCGCTGCTTTGACATTTACCAGTTTCACGAGAGGAGGCAAAAGAGCTAGAGGCTGAGTCAGCAAGATAAGCCAAAACTTGCTCTTGCTGCTCCGGCTTTAAAAGCGGTTTTCCTACTCCCAGAAAAGGGAGCGTTCAAGGCCTTGTGTAGCCAGACGACGAACCTGGCTCCACAGCTCCAGACTTAGGTGCAATATTTTTTTTCCCTCGACCAGCTGATGCTCCACCACTACCACTACCCTCATTACCAGCTGACAATGAACGCCCCCGGCCACGACCTCTTCCACCATACTTCCTCATTGTTTTAAAAACGTAAACAAACTAACGGTATTTGTTGCTGTCACACAAATTACACGGTGAGCTATAACTTCAGTATGATTTAGCTACCCCTTTACAGGTGAGTGAGACCACAACGAAAATCAGGCACAATGTTACACACTCTGTTGTTGGTGGCAACAAATGAGAGAGATGCCACACACGCAGGACTGTCACTGAAGCACAAATGTAAATATTAATCTCCCACTGATTTGATTTTTTTTTTTTTTTTAAGGGAGACTTTAGGAAAAAAAAATAATAGAATAAAATGATTTTTTCAGGAAGAATTTAGAAACCAAATAAAATAAAATTATTTTTTCAGGGAGAATTTAGAAAACAAATAAAACAAAAAAAGGCTTTCTATGGCCCACTGAGTGAGAGATGACGCACACAGGAGTCAGGAGTGGCACACAAGCCCAGAGGCCAATATTTATCTCCCACTGATTGATGTAGTGATTTTTTCAGGTAGATTTTGGAACCCAAATCAAGCTAAAAAAAATAATAGGCTTTCTATGGCCCACAATTGGAGAGAGAGAGAGAGATGGCACACCCAGGAGTCAAGACTGGCACACAAGCAGAAAGGGCAATATTAATCTCCCACTGATTTGTTTTTTGTTTTTGTTTTTTCAGGGAGACTTTAGGAAAAAAAAAATAGAATAAAATGATTTTTTGAGGAAGAATTTAGAAACCAAAGAAAATAAAATGATTTTTTCAGGGAGAATTTAGAAAACAAATAAAACAAAAAAAGGCTTTCTATGGCCCACTGAGTGAGAGATGACGCACACAGGAGTCAGGAGTGGCACACAAGCCCAGAGGCCAATATTTATCTCCCATTTTTTTTTTTTGTTCCAGGGAAAATTTATAAACCCAATAAAAAAAATAATAAATAGGCTTTCTATGGCCCACTATCTGAGAGACAGAGAGAGATGGCACGCTTAGGACTGGCACACAAGCCCAAAGGCTAATATTAATCTCCCTTTTTTTTTTAAGGGAGAATTTATAAAACCAAAAAAAAATAAATAAATAGGCTTTCTATGGCCCACTATTTGTGAGAGAGATGGCACGCTCAGGACTGGCACACAAGCCCAGAGGCCAATATTAATCTCCCACTTTTTTTTTTTTTTCCAGGGAAAATTTATAAACCCATTAAAAAAAAAAAATAAATAAATAGGCTTTCTATGGCCCACTATCTGAGAGAGAGAGATGGCACGCTTAGGACTGGCACACAAGCCCAAAGGCCAATATTAATCTCCCACTGATTGATTTATTGATTTTTTCAGGTAGAATTTAGAACCCAAATAAAGCAAAAAAAAAAAAAAAAGGGCTTTCTATGGCCCACTGAGTGAGTGATGATGCACACAGGAGTCAGGAGTGGCACATAAGCCCTGAGGCCAATATTTTTCTCCCACTGATTGATGTAGTGATTTTTTCAGGTAGATTTTAGAACCAAAATCAAGCAAAAAAATAAATAGGCTTTCTATGGCCCACTGAGTGAGTGATGATGCACACAGGAGTCAAGAGTGGCACACAAGCCCTGAGGCCAATATTTTTCTCCCACTGATTGATGTAGTGATTTTTTCAGGTAGATTTTATAACCCAAATCAAGCAAAAAAATAAATAGGCTTTCTATGGCCCACTGAGTGAGAGATGACACAGACAGGGATGGCACTCTAGCAGAAATGTCAATCTTAATCTCCCACAAAAAAAAAAAAAAAAAACAGGGAGTGTCCTTCAATTACTATCTCCCTGCAGTAATCTCAGCCAGGTATGGCAGGCAGCAATAAGGAGTGGACTGATGCACAAATTAAATAAAAAGTGTGTACAAACCAAAAAGATAGCTGTGCAGAAAGGAAGGAACAAGAGGATTTGTGCTTTGAAAAAAGCAGTTGGTTTGCACAGCGGCGTACACCACAATGCAGCTATCAGGGAGCCTTCTAGGGCAGCCCAATGAGCTACAGCGCTGAGGGGAAAAAAAAAAAAAATGTAGCTTCCACTGTCCCTGCACACCGAAGGTGGTGTTGGGCAGTGGAAATCGCTACAGCACAAGCGGTTTGGTGGTTAATGGACCCTGCCTAACGCTATCCCTGCTTCTGACGAAGCGGCAGCAACCTCTCCCTAAGCTCAGATCAGCAGCAGTAACATGGCGGTCGGCGGGAACGCCCCTTTATAGCCCCTGTGACGCCGCAGACAGCAAGCCAATCACTGCAATGCCCTTCTCTAAGATGGTGGGGACCAGGACCTATGTCATCACGCTGCCCACACTCTGCGTTTACCTTCATTGGCTGAGAAATGGCGCTTTTCGCGTCATTGAAACGCGACTTTGGCGCGAAAGTCGCGTACCGCATGGCCGACCCCGCACAGGGGTCGGATCGGGTTTCATGAAACCCGACTTTGCCAAAAGTCGGCGACTTTTGAAAATGAACGACCCGTTTCGCTCAACCCTATATGCGACATATATATCACAGGAGGGAGGGGGGCTCTTTCTTTGGCTTCTTTTTCACTCTCTGCAACTTCACACATTGCACACAGACTACAGACGAAATGGACAGCTGGGATGTGAGTCAGCCATGTGCTTCTTGATGGCTTCTACCATGCTCAATGACAGAGAAAGAAGCCATTTACCATTCAGAGTCTCAGGAAAGATGGGGACCAAACTTAGATATGGACAAATGGACACTCTCTTTGTAACTATTTCACCTATTTTAATTTGTGCTGCAATGAAGCTTTTTGGTGGACAATCCAATAAACCACTACATTTTTTATAAGAAATATCATGACATTTTCTTTAGAGTATCGCATCTGGTAAAGAGTCCTGAATAACTAAATATACGAAAATGACGCCCCCGGAAGAAGCTCTGGGCGAAACGCACGTTGGGGCGCACGTGAGAGAAGGGTCCTACTTCATTACAGTACTATCTTTTTATATGTATCATTGTTTATTTGAAATGCACATTATAGGAGCTAGTAGGAGGACTATATTGGTTACTTAGGAGTCCACATATGGACAGGGTTATTGTCTAGGCACTTGGGAGAATCATTTCTTCCCCCTCTATCTCTGTATTGTGGAGCACACTATTGTTTATCAGCATATACTACAGCTGACCTTTCTAGCTTGTTGTTTGACAATATCTATGGACATATTATTATTATTGGCTTATATTGCCGTTAATTTTATGGATAGTAAGTAGGTTCTCATATCTCTCTCAGGACACTTTGTTACAATATATCATCAGGTCTTGTTTTTTTTTGTTTTTTATGTTTATTATTTAATAAAGATATTCTGCTTTTATTCACATGGTTCTCTTCGTGCGGTTAATGGGATCTAAATCTGCTTTTTGTTGATACAGTTGTTTGAAGTGCCATTTACAGCTTATTTAAAGACATATGTTGAAAACTATTTTTATTTGTGCTGCAGTGATGCTTTTTGGTGGACAATCCAATAAACCACTACATTTTTTATAAGAAATATCATGACATTTTCTTTAGAGTATCGTATCTGGTAAAGAGTCCTGAATAACTAAATATACGAAATAAGTATTTTTAACATGGTCAGACTAGAAAGACAAACAGCAATCAGACATACTAAATAGAGGTTAACGATATTACAAATAGACTTAGTGGCTATCAAAAAATCCCATGTCAAGGGTGAAAAGGAAAATCAATAGTACTAAATAGCAGATTAACTAACCTAAAATAATACCCTATTGATAGGCAGATCAACAAATATCAAAATAAGGCAAAGTGCCATATACCAACATGTAAACAAGGTAAACATTTACCAGATCCTAAAATGGAAAGCCTGCTAGCAATATTGTAATGTGTCTAAGTGCATGTTAAGTCCATGGGACCAAGTATACCCTTAATATTCAAATGGAAATATACCACATATTAGAGAGACTAATGTGTGATAAATACCTGGATTGTATGTCAGGATTGCTGCGTCCTACCCCAACGCTGATTCTTCTACCCCAGTTTTAAGCGTGCCATAAAAACGCATTTCTTCAGACTGGCCTACCGCCTCAACGCATTAACCTAACTATCCCTGTGTGGCCCATTCAAAAAACTTAAACCGTAATCACGTTCCTCGCATCATGTTCTCATACACTTTATGCAGTTAATAGCCCTCTGTGTCTGTACTGCTACATACTTAGGCAGTTAACTGGTTCATGCAGCTTTACATGAACACCCGATTCTATGGCTGGTCCGAACAATGAAAGCAATTGTTACCATCCACCTATCATGCCTCCACTTTTTCCTCATAGTTTGTAAGCTTGCGAGCAGGGCCCTCATTCCTCTTAGTATCTGTTTTGATCTGTGTTTATTGTTATGCTGTAATGTCTATTAACTGTAAAAGTCTCCTCTATAATGTAAAGTGCTGCGGAATATGTTGGCTATATCAATATTATAAAATTATTATTATTATTCTATACTGTACACAGCAGATCATTTGCCGGGTTTTACTCTATCTAGAGAAGTTTAAAAAGTTTAAAGTTTAGGGTCACTTAGAAATTTCCTTATTTTTGAAAGAAATGCACAGTTTTTTTTCCAATGAAGCTAACATTAAATGAGTCAGAAATACACTCTATACATTGTTAATGTGATAAATGACTATTCTAGCTGCAAACGTCTGGTTTGTAATGCAATATCTTCATAGGTGTATAGCGGGCCATTTCCAGCGACTATCACTCCAGTGATCTTATGGTACTTTATGTTTGCTAACTGTGTAAGAAGGCTAATGGATAGTTAGAATACCCTTGAAAACCCTTGTGCAAGTATGTTAGCACAGTTGAAGACAGTTTGGCTGATTAGAGAACCTATAAACCTGACCTTCCTTTGAGCTAGTTGAGAATCTGGAGTATTACATTTGTTGGTTCCATTAAACTCTCAAAATAGCCAGAAAAAAATTACTTTCATGTAAAACTCGACAGTCTATTCTTGTTTTAGAAATGAAGGCTATTCCATGTGAGAAATTGACAAGAAACTGAAGATTTCCTACAACGGTGTGTACTACTCCCTTCCCTCTCTTCAACAAGACAAGTACATTAGAGTCTGTAGTTTGAGAAATCACAGGTCCTTAGCTGGCAGCTTCATTAAATAGTACACGCAAAACGCCAGTGTCAATGTCTACAGTGAAGAGGCGACTCCGGGATGCTGGCCTTCAGGGCAGAGTAGCAAAGAAAAAGCCATATCTGAGACTGGCTAATAAAAGGAAAAGATTAATGTGGGCAAAAGAACACAGACATTGGATAAAGGAAGATTGGAAAAAAGTGTTATGGACAGACAAATCCAAGTTTGAGGTGTTTGGATCACACACAAGAACATTTGTGAGACGCAGAACAACTGAAAAGATGCTGGAAGAGTGCCTGACGCCATCTGTCAAGCATGGTGGAGGTAATATGATGGTCTGGGGTTGCTTTGGTGCTGGTAAAGTGGGAGATTTGTACGAGGTAAAAGGAATTTTTAATAAGGAAGGCTATCACTCCATTTTGCAATGCAATGCCATGTCATACCCTGTGGACAGCGCTTGATTGGAGCCAATTTCATCCTACAACAGGACAATGACCCAAAGCACACCTCCAAATTATGCAAGAACTATTTAGAGAAGAAGCAGGCAGCTGGTTGAGCCAATTTCATCCTACAACAGGACAATGACCCAAAGCACACCTCCAAATTATGCAAGAACTATTTAGGGAAGAAGCAGGCAGCTGGTATTCTATCTGTAATGGAGTGGCCAGCCCAGTCACCAGATCTCAACCCCATTGAGCTTTTGTGGGAGCAGCTTGACCGTATGGTACTCAAAAAGTGCCCATCAAGCCAAACCAACTTGTGGGAGGGGCTTCTGGAAGCATGGGGTGAAATTTCTCCAGATTACCTCAGCAAAATTAACTGCTTGAATACCAAAGGTCTGTAATGCTGTAATTGCTGCAAAGGGAGAATTATTTGATGAAAGCAAAGTTTGAAGGAGAAAATCATTATTTCAAATAAAAATCTTTTTTTCGAATTTTGTCGATGTCTGGACTAGATATTCAATTCATTTCGAAACTCATTTGATTAATAGAAGTATGTGTTTTCATGTAAAACACAAAATTGTCTGGGAGACCCTAAACTTTTGAACGGTAGTGTGTGTATATATATATATATATATATATATATATATATGTTTTGAAGATTATTTGTTTTTAAAACGATGTTTACAGTTGTGTTTTACAATGCGATTTTAACATGAGCTCATGTTAAAATCACATTGCATACGGATGCCTTACCGATGTCACACTGTTACTAGGTGTGAGGAAATCGCATCCTCGCATTGCAAACGGATTACATATGGATCACTGTTCAGGGAACATTTGTGCGATTCTCGGCTGTCAAAATCAGACCGATTATTTATACGTTAAGTGTGACTTCAGCCTAATCCAGATAGTCGTACCACAAATAAACATTAATAAATATAATTTCCCTCATGTCTGCTTTACATCAGGACCATTTGCAAAATGTTATTGTATTTTGTTAGCATTTTAGAAGGTTTAAAAATGTAGCAGTAATTTTTCATTTTTTCAAGGAAATTTACAATACTTATTTTTTTTTAGGGACCTGTTCAGATTTGAAGTGACTTTGGGGGTCCTATATATTGGAAACTCCCAAAAGTGATACCATTTTAAAAACAACACCCCTCAATGTATTCAAAATTGCAGTCAGGTAGTTCATTAACCCTTCAGGTGCTTTCAGGAATTAATGCAAATTGACATGACAGGAACAAAGAAGTGCATTTTTACCACCTAAATGTCACTAACTTAACCGCTATAGCCGTCAGACTCTAAGGCCTCTATATACTCGTGAATTGCCATGGCAAACATTAGGACCACACAATCATAATCTCAGGGTGACAATGGGGTTAAGGCTCTGTGCGCACGTTGCAGATTTACTTGTGTATAATTCTGCTCGGATTCTGTCTCTCTTGGCAGAAAACGCATTTGAAATTCCACGTGAATTTTATGCGGATTTTCATGTGGATTTGTAAGCTAAATAAAGATATATTATTTAAAAAAAAAAAGTGAGGTAATTTCCTTGTTCAACCTCTTCAGCCAGATACCCTCATTAATATTAAATAAAGACACACACAGTCAGCAGCCTATGTAGGAGCATTAACATAATTAACTTACATATGCTCTAACAAAATAGCAACTGTTATTAGGCTATGTCCCCACAGTCAGTAATCGGCAGCGCTTTGGACGCAGCACATGTCCGCTGTGTCCAAAGCGCTGCTGGCTTTTGAATGCAGGTGATTTCACATGTGTTCACTGAACCATGCGGAATCACCGCGCCCTACACATTGGACCGGTGTCCAATGTATAGGTGCGTCTCCACAAGATAAATAGACATGCTGTGGTCTGGAAAGACGCGCCACATGTCCGTCGCTGCAGGGAAGCCGCGGGTGCCGCTGCACGCATAGTGAACATGGGATTTCTTGCTGTAATATCTGGCTGCTGCGGGTTGGACGCAACCCATAGCGTTTACCGACTGTAGGAACATACCCTCAGAAATCTGCGAGAAATGCAATGCTTAAAAAAAAATTAAATTGCGTGACCTCCCACATAATTTTAATAACCAGCAGAGGAAAAGCCGCCGATGTTAATATTCTGGGAAGGAGCCAATAGCCATAAAGGTTCCCAAGCTATATCAGCTCACAACTGTTTGCTTAGCCTTTACTGGCTAGTTTACAGGGGTCCCCTATAAAATCAAACCAGCAAAGACTAGGCAGATAGCTGTGGGCTGATATTAATAGCCTGGGAAGGGCCATGAATATTGCCCCCCCCCCCCAGACTAAAAACATCAGCTCTCAGCCGCCCCAGAAAAGGTGCATCTCTAAGATACGCCAATTCTGGCACTTAGCCTCGCTCTTCCCACTTGCCCTGTAGCGGTGGCAAGTGGGGTAATATTTGTGGGGTTGATGTCACCTTTATATTGTCAGGTGACATCAAGCCCACTGCTTAGTAATCTAGAAGCATCTATGAGACACCTATCCATTACTAATCCTATAGTTATATGGTAAATAAAGACACAGCCAGAATAAAGTCCTTTATTTGAAATAATCACAGACTCCTTTATTGAATCTTAATTAACCACTTACTCAACGCCTAATCCCCGACACCATTGATCTCCTGCAACAAAAATAAACCAGCATGTAATACTCCCTGTCCAAAGTAGTCCATTTAATAACGAGTGTCCAATGACGATCTCACATGTAGAACAGTCACATCGGGCGACACACTGACAGGAGGTAATATCTCCCGCAGTGTATCAGATGATCAGCTCCGGAGCTGTCACTTACAGCACTACCGCTGTGTGTGAACTTTCACAGACAGGGGTGTCGTGAGAGCACCGGAGCTGATGAACTACGGTGAACTCTAACGGCAGCGCAAGAGCGGCAAGAGCGATAACCTCCTGTCACTGCGGGAGATGTGACCATTCTACACGTGAGACCGCTGTGGGACAGTCGGATTACCTGGACTACGGTGGACAGGGAATATATGTTGGTTTATTATTTTACATTATTTCTAGGAGACGAGGGCGTCGGGGATTTGGTGTGTGGTGAGTATAATGGGCTTTTATTTTTATGTGAATATGTATGTAATTTTACTTTTTTTTTTTTTTAACTGTTAGCACAGGAGCCGGCAGATGATACTACTCTCCCTTCAGCGGCACCTGCTGTCACTGTTATCAGTTACAGCAG
Organism: Ranitomeya imitator; assembly: GCF_032444005.1. NCBI lineage: Eukaryota > Metazoa > Chordata > Amphibia > Anura > Dendrobatidae > Ranitomeya > Ranitomeya imitator. Next base: position 395,854,398 of record NC_091283.1, read on the forward strand.
ACATAGCAGGATGGGAGCAGTAGTCTCATTGGTACACGCCTGCTTTTTTACTGCAGGTCACCGCTGCGGGTCACAGTCAGCTGCGGAATCATGCTGACATCTGCCAGCATGATCCCGCAGCGCTATGACCAACAGTACCGGCGTTAGCATTACCGCACACAGCCGCACACACACGCAGACATCCGCACACAGACACCCGCACAGACACCTGCACACAGAGATGCACAGACACCTGCACACGCACCCACATATTCTCCGTTCATACACTCTTCCTCCTTCTGACTTCATTTCCTTTTCTGCAGCGTTTCTGCTGGCACATCCGCACCAAATGCGCAGAACTTTTTACACCTGAAGAATGGCCTGACTCAATGGAAGTCAAAGGGTGCAGAAACACTGCAGCTCCGCTAAAAGAATTCACATTTTGCGGAAAATAAAAAATAAGAATAAGGATGGAAATTTCCGCAGCATGTGTACACCAATTCAGGAATGCCATTGATTAACATTGCTGTAATATTCCAGTGTGGATTTACAGCATTTCCACGCTGCAGAAATGTAGCAAATCTCCATCGTGTGCACATAGCCTTAAGAGGGAGCCCCCACACTCTGTTAACCATTTAGATGCTGCAGTTACCATTGAGAGTAGCATTTAAGGGGTTAAACTGCCATGGTTGATGCCAACACTGATTGTGGCTGATGCAGCAAGTTGTCAGCTATAGTGTACAGCCGACAGCTGCTGGATTGTCACCTGCATGGGGATGTAATTCTCTTATATCTCAGGTCAGTAAAGACTTATTGGTGGTCACTAAGCGGTTAATATCCCCTGCGCCCAGTAATGAGGAATCTCCAGCACCTACCTCCACCTGCAGAGCCGCACACCACATATATGGCTGTTCTGTGCGCACAGGACCTGTGATGAGGTCACAGGAGAGGAGGAGTCAGCGGTCACATGATCAGGGGCCTCAGTGTATGCAGGACTCTACTGTGCTGGTTGTCATGGTGCTGGATGAGGGGAAGTTTATGTGTGGGGTCAGGATGGAGGTACAGTGTGGATGTAGCAGAGCCACGTGTGTACGAGGTGTACGGAGCGGAGCCGTGTGCGTATGAGGTGTATGGAGCAGAGCTGTGTGTACCGAGCGGAGCTATGTGTGTACGAGGTGTACGGAGCTGTGTGTACGAGTTGTACGGAGCAGAGCCACATGTGTACGAGGTGTATGGAGCGGAGCTGTGTGTGTACGAGGTGTACGGAGCAGAGCCACATGTGTACGAGGTGTACTTAGCGGAGCTATGTGTGTACGAGGTGTATGGAGCGGAGCTATGTGTGTACGAGGTGTACGGAGCAGAGCCACATGTGTACGAGGTGTACTTAGCGGAGCTATGTGTGTACGAGGTGTATGGAGCGGAGCTGTGTGTGTACGGAGCTGAGCTATGTGTGTACGAGGTGTACGGAGCAGAGCCACATGTGTACGAGGTGTATGGAGCGGAGCTATGTGTGTACGAGGTGTATGGAGCGGAGCTATGTGTGAACGAGGTGTACGGAGCAGTGTGTGTACGAGTTGTACGGAGCGGAGCCACATGTGTACGAGGTGTACTTAGCGGAGCTATGTGTGTACGGAGCGGAGCCGTGTGTGTACGAGGTGTATGGAGCGGAGCCCCATGTGTACAAGGTGTACGTACACGCACGGCTCCACTCCGTACACATTGTACACATACGGCTCCGCTCTGAGGTGTATGGAGCGGAGCCGTGTGTATACGAGGTGTACCGAGCAGTGCCGTGTTTGTATTAAGTGTATGGAGCGGAGCCATGTGTGTGCGAGGTGTACGGAGGGGAGCCGCGCATGTACGGGAACAGGAGCCGCATTTTTATAGCGAAAAAACGCAAAAAATCCTGAACGTGTGCACATAGCCTAACCCTTTAGGTATACGAAAGTATTTTGTTCCTACATGAACACCATCTTATTAACCGAACTGAACCTTTAAGCCTTCATTCGTAGTGATATACAATGTCTTGTCTGAAGGGGATATGTGTTTGTAGAAGATAAATCCACCAGGCGTCTCTATTTATCAATTTTCCGTTACAGTCCCCTCTTCTCAATGGCCTGAACACTCTTTTTATGCATGTAAGAGGTGTGCGTGCGTGTCGCACTGAAGTGTCGGCACTGCTGATTTGTTAACTTTTTGTTTGTTGGGGGAATCAGAAAGATGTCTCCTAATCTCAGATGAAGAATTCTTTCTCTACAGTAATTAATTCCTATATAAACTGTAACAAGTTTTGTGGTATATAAAATGAAATGTAGTTGCTGCTAGAAAAATATGAGGGATGTACAACTGACCTCTAAGGAGACATCTTTCTGATGGAACGAGGCAAGGCTGTTCCCCTTCCCCAATCTGATTTATCGCCATTATAGAAAACTTCTTAGAGTACGTTCACATTGCAAATTTTTCCACAGATTTTTTTTAGAAAACATCACACAAAAAATCAAAGGAATGAACATATTAATTCCTATGTAAAAACAACTTGCCGTTCATATTATGCTATATTTATTTTGACATTTGGGCTTCTATTAAAAGACATCAAGCAATTAAAAAATGTACCATGTGCTGTCCAACTGTCCTGTTCAATTACATGGACTGGAATGGTAGTTGTTCCTTTGCTGCTATCTACTGGCCATTGTTATTATACAGTATGTTCTCACGTATTGCAGTTGCAATTTCCCACCAAGCTCCTCTGTCTCTCTCCTACTGTATTTTCCTTCCTCACATCCTTTCTTTCTTGTCAGTGCCATCTTGGCACAAACATGCATCAGAGCTGGAGAAAGGAGTCTCCTGTCACCTCTATCCTCCAACCTCCATCTTCTACCTCATCCTCAATCCTTGATTTACCTTTGACATCTCAACTTCATCATTTGTCAAGGTATTGTCAATAAACGATCTAAAAGTTCATCCACTGCATCTTCCAGGCTGGATAATTTACATGCAGCTGGTCAGGCAAGAGAGGACAAAATAGTGAGTAACCTATCTACTATTGCTTGTACAGAGATCCATGGTCACTTCCTTCAGACACATCTCACCTAGAAACATCGGCAAACGCATAATGTTTGTGACCACACGGATGCTCAGGGAGCAGAGTGTACACTGACTGCAGCACATAGAATACACCCCAAACCGACACCAAGGGACAGAAAGAACTTTGAGACGACCATAGATGAGTTGCGTGACAACCTAAATGATTTATGGGACAGAGTTGAATACGATTTAGCAGCGCTTCCATGCTCTAAGAGTGACACAGCAGATGTAACCACCACATTGAATCGTTTATCTGCCGCCTATGATTGCTGCCAGCGCCTGTCACCAAGGCACATCAAATTCAGTAACTCCGACATGGATGATGCCACAGCAGAGCTTGCTGAAAGAAAGACACTTCTCCAAGAAAATAATGCAGTAGTGCGAGATGCCCAGAATAAAGCAGAACTCTGCATTGCACACCTGCAAGAGGTTAGGTCACATCGATTAACTTTGTCCAAAATTACATCTCGTTGTTCAAGATCATCTCATTTCAGAAAGTCAAAGTTGTCTGACAAGCTACTAGCAGGGCAGGTTTTAGAGAAATTGGTGTCCTGGGTAAAAGTTTAAAGTGGGGCCCCTATTGCTCACATATTCCACATCACACAAACATTTTGGCTGCATTTATAGGTGCAGAGTTCAGGCTGCTAAACAAGCGAGATTGTCGGCATTGAAGTTGTTAGACGCCTGTTTCCGAGTTTCTTTACACCAGCTGAGGAAAAATGATGGGGACAGATAGTCCTCGATACAGTGTAATGCACCTCCCATACAGTATAATGCACTCCCCATGGCCCTTGATAGAGTATAATGCAGCCCCCTCACAGTATACTGCAGCCCCCCTCAACACACAGTATAGCTGCAGCTTCTAGCAGCACACACTATAGTGCAGCTCTCCCCCAACACATAGTACAGTGCAGATCCCTTCCCAATACACAGTACAGTGCAACTCCCTCCCCACACAGTACAGTGCAGCTCCCTCCCCCAACACACAGTACAGTGCAGCTCCCTCACCCAAACAGTACAGTGCAGCTCCCTCCCCAGCACACAGTACAGTGTAGCTCCATCCCCAACACACAGTACAGTGCAGCTGCGTCCCCCACAGTACAGTGCAGCTACGTCCCCCAACACACAGTACAGTGCAGCTCCGTCCCCCAACACACAGTACAGTGCAGCCCCCTCCCCAACACTCAGCACAGTGCAGCTCCGTCCCCAACACACATCACAGTGCAGCTCCGTCACCCAACACACAGTACAGTGCAGCTCCCTCCCAACACACAGTATAGTGCAGAAACACACACTATAATGCAGACACCACACACTCACACAATAATGCATACATGCACTCGCACACTCATTCCTCCTTTTTTACCACGCTGCTCCAGGCTCTGCTGCTCTGGTCTCATCGCCTCTACTGCTGGCACAGCGTGGCGCATGATGAAGTGATGTCATTGTGCGCCTGTGGAGTCACAGGCAGGGGGAGTGATGGGAGAGGGAGCGTCCATCATGCATTTAAACTGTCACTGCCTGTAAACACAAAGTTACAGTTCCGTGCCGACGGCTGTCACTATCGGCTGAGCAGCAGGGGAAGAGGTGTGGGGACCTAATTCAGAGGTCCCCGCACTCAGGGCGCTGTGATCAGTTAGGCTACTTTCACACTAGCGTCGGCCCCACGTTCCGACGCAAACTGCGAAAAAAATGAACAACGGGGGCAGCAGATGCAGTTTTACAACGCATCCACTGCCCCATTGTAAGGTTCGGGGAGGAGGGGCGGAGTTCCGGCCGCGCATGCGCGGTCGGAAATGGCCGACACGACGCACAAAAAAACATTACATGCAACTTTTTTTGTGCTGACGGTCCGCCAATACACAACGCATCCGTTGCATGACGGATGCGTCGCTAATGCAAGTCTATGGAGAAAAAACGCATCCTGCGGGCAACTTTGCAGGATGCGTTTTTTTTTCCAAAACGACGCATTGCGACGTACGTCACACGACGCTAGTGTGTAAGTAGCCTTAGTCAGCCTGACTGACTGATAATAGCATGATTGCACAGGTGCTGAAATATCACAGAAGAAGCTCGGTGCTAAGAGCTACTACAAGTGGCCGAGCTTCTGCAGTAACATCCAGGGAGAATGCCAGCAAAGCCCCTGTCTGTTTGACCCCCTAAATGCTACAATCACATTTTTTAGGAGAAAGGGAGAGGGAGGAGCTCCATTTCCCTTCAGATCTTCGCCCCATGACGTTATTGTGGGGTCTGATTGTTGATGACCCAAGTCACCACCCCAGGCCATGGAAAGCATTTTAGAACATGGTCCCAGAGATCAAAGGTAATAAAAAGCAAAAGGCCCATAGAGGGACTACGGTAAGTAAAAAAAAAAAAAAACAATTGCAAACATATTTTTTAAAAATACCAATAAATACACATTTTTATGTAAAAAAAAAAAAAGTTCACATACAGCTCTGTATGTAACCCATTTCTCATGTACAGCACCATGGAATTAATGGTGCTATATAAATAAATAATAATAATAAAAATACAGCTCTGGCAAAAATTAAGAGACCACTGCAAGATTTTTCTCTTTATAGGTATATTTTTGATTAAAATGTAAATTGTTCTTTTATTCTATAAACTTCTGACAACATGTTCCCGAAGTTCCAATCAATAAATTTTGTATTTATTTTCTGAAAATGAGAAATTGTCAAATTAACAAAAAATGCATTGCTTGCAGACCACAAATAATGCAAAAAAAAGTTCAAAATCATTTAGAAACAACAATACTAATGTTTTAACTCAGGAAGAGTTCAGAAATCAATATTTTGTGGAATAACCACAGCTTTCATGCATCTTGGCATGCTTACCACCAGTCTTTCACACCGCTTCTGGCGCAAAAAATTTAAGCAGTTCTTTGTTTGATGGCTTGTGACTATCCATCATTCTTTTGATTACATTCCAGAGATTTTCAATGGGGTTCAAGTCTGGAGATTGGGCTGCCCATGTCAGAGTTTTGATGTGGTGGTCTCTTAATTAATTAATAGCTGTATATCTTCTAGGTGTTCTCCCACCCTTCTGCGGAGTTGTCATGTAGCTTTTCCCACATATTCCTTTCCACATCTACACGTGGCCTTATAGACCACCACTTTAGCCTTGCAATAGATAGTCATTAATGGTATATTCTCTCTGTGTGACCTGAATGGTAAAGGTCTTTCCAGTATCCATAGTGGGACAGACCACACATCCAATGCATTTATAGCAACCTTTTGGTCTCATTGATAGCCATGTTTCAGTCATCGGTGGGCACCACAAAGTGGCTTTTTACTATTCGGTCCTTAATTGATTGATTTTTTTTTTGTAAAGGTAATTGTAGGGGTGTCTCCAACCAGATCCCCCACATTCTTAGCCCATTAGAGGAATTGCGTTAGGATAGGTCCTAGCAGAAAGAATCGCCTTATCGTGGCTACTGGGCAGACATGAATTGGACGATTTATGACTTAAGTATTCCATTTTTTTCCCATTTTCTAGAGCAGAAAAGCAATTCAAAATTCATATATTTCATGTTTGCATGCTATAGTGGAGCAGAGTCCTATTTTATTTGTTAGTTATACATGGAGATGGCTACTGTTAGTAAGCACCTATACACACCTGTTTTCTGTTTCAAAGTGACGGTCAGTCGTTTGATATTTATAGCATAAAGCCGTTCTTTTAACCCCCATTTTTTATTTTCACAAGGGTACCAGGAGGAAAGGGACCCCAAAATGTATTATTCTACTTCTCCTGAGCATGCCATTACCCAATATTTAGGAAAAATAATGCTGAGTGAATGGCTCTGAAGGGAAGGAGCACCGTATGAAATTTTGAATTAAAAAATGTCTGTAATCCGTAACGGAAGCTAAGATGCGTTTGGAGAGCCCCTGATGTGCGTGAACAGTGGAAGCTACAGGTGCTTCAGAAAAGTTTGTAATGTAAAGCCGGGAAAATAAAAAAAAAAATCACATATTTCATCTTCTCCATGAAGACTTCTTGGCTGACTACTGTGCCTACAGTTCTCAGCGTTACCCATTTCTTGATGCTTCTTTATGAGAGCCTTAAGAACACATCTTAAAATCCCAGTCCGCTTTGAAATCTGATTCACTATTTTGACACTTTTTACTGTTTAATATCACAATGATGATATAATTTCTGACTGTTAGCCGCATATAAACACTGCTCACTACAACTTTTGCTATGCTTGAGAAAAGATCATTGGACCTGAAACGTCACATAGGTAAAAAACAAGACTCATATCACTGGATGTGCTGTCTCATCTCCATATTTATTTCTCCACAATACATGTAACTGTTCCTTGTCTTTAAAAATTGGAAGTTATTCTCTTCCATAATTATGTGCTACTGGCTGCGATCCCATCGAAAAATAGTTTGTTTGCTTTTTGGGGGGTGCGGGTGTGGATTTCCAAATTGTAGGTTTTCTAAGAGCATAGCCAAGATTTCTTTGCATGAATCAGGTCTTATCTAATTACTGTATACACTCGAGTATAAACCGAGATTTTCAGCCCATTGTTTTAGGCTGAAAGTGCCCCTCTCGGCTTTTACTCGAGTCATTGTCCCAGGGGGTTGGTGGGGGAGGGGGAGCGGCGGCTGTCGCATCATACTCATCTCCTCCTGACACGGTCTCTGCATGTCACTGCTTCTCAGATAGTCTGTGGTGTCGGCAGCTTGTTCCTGTGTTCCGCGGTCACATGGTACCGCTCATTAAAGTAATGAATATGCGCGAATATGGACGCAACTCCACTCCCATAGGCGTGGAGCGCATATTCATTACTTTAATGAGCGGTACCATGTGACTGCTGAACACAGGAACAAGCTGCCAGCGTCAGAGACCATCTGAGAAGCAGAGGCCGCGCCAGGATGGGGTGAGTATGATGGGGGAGGGTGAGCCATGCTATATTCACCTGTCCCCGTTCCACTGCCAGGCTGTATCATCTGTGTCCTATGGCTGTGACGTACAGGTCAGAGGACGCGATGATGTGTTTAGTGCGTGCCCTCTGCCTGAACAGTCACTGCAGAGACCGAGAAGACACAGCGGGAACGGGGACAGGTGAATATCTCTGGTGCCAGGGCCTGAGCCAGTGGCAACTCCGCCACCTGGCACCCATAGCGTACCGGTGTCCCAGCCTGCTCAGGACACCGGCACCTCTCCCCCAGCGATGAGGTGAGTATGTCATTTTTTTTTTAAATCACAGCAGCAGCATATGGGGCATATTATTCTATGCAGCATCTTTTGAGGCCATCAACCTTTATGGAGCATTATATCGAACATATTTTTCTATGGAGCATCTTATGGGGCCATCATTATCTTTTATGCAGCATTATATGGGGCATATTTTAACATGGAGAATCTTATGGTGCCATTATTACCCTTTGTGCAGCATTATATGGGGCATATTTTTTGTAAGGAGCATCTTATTGGGCCCATCATAAACTTTATGGAGCATTATATTGGGCATATTTTGTATGGAGCATCATATGGGGCCCATCATGAACTTTATGGAGAATTATATGGGGCGTAATTTGTATGGAGCATCTTATGGGGCACATCATGAACTGTATGGAGCATTATATGGGGCTTCTGATTCAATATGGATATTCAAAAACATTTAACCTACTGATGTATCAATTAATTTTACTTTTATTTGTATCTAGTTTTGAAATTTACCAGTAGCTGCTGCATTTCACGCCCTAGGCTTATACTCGAGTCAATAAGTTTTCCCAGTTTTTTGTGGCAAAATTAGGGGTCTTGGCGTATACTCGAATATATACGGTAATTAGCCACTATATTAATTAGACGAGACAAGCTGAGCATTGGATGGCTGCTTCAGCAACTGTCCCAATCATGTATAGCAGCGTCTCTCTATGGCCGATGTTGAATGAGACATACTAGAGCATAGCTGCAGTTATAAAGTATATAGAAAATTTTACATTTTATACACAATGGTGCTTGAAATTTGTGAACTCTTCAGAGTTTTTCATATTTCTACATACACTTGACCTAAAGAGAAACAAATCAAACAGATGATTCAAAAACATTAAACTTTGTCATTTTATTTATTTATTTAAGAAAATGATCCAATTTGACATGACTTTGAGTGGCAAAGGTATGTGAACCTAACTGATTAGCAGATAGATTGCTGGTGAAATTAGTCTGGTGTTTTCAATCCATATGATGACAATCAGTTGTTAGTGGGCAACTTTTTTTATTTTAAGAACCGGAATCTATCAGAGTCTGATCTTCCCAACAAATGCTTGTGGAAATGTATCATCGCACAAAAAAAAGTAGATTTCTGAGGACCTCAGGAGAAGAGTTGTTGTTGCTCATCAGGCTGGACAAGGTTACAGAACCATCTCTGAAGAATTTGAATCAATCAACCCACAGTCAAGACAGATTGTGTGCAAATGAAGGAAATTCAAAATCATAATGAGCATTCGCAGGAGTAGTGGACCAACAAAAAAAAACAAAAACACTCCAACAGTAAAATGTATAATTGTCTTTGATGTCACAAAGGAACCCAAGATAACTTCTAAGCAACTAAAGACCTCTCTCACATTTACTAATGTTAAAGGGAACCTGTCACCTGAATTTGGCGGGACATGTTTGCGGTCATATGGGCGGGGTTTTCGGGTGTTTGATTCACCCTTTCCTTACCCGCTGGCTGCATGCTGGCCGCAATGTTGGATTGAAGTTCATTATATGTCCTCCGTAGTACGCGCCTTGCGCAGGCATGTACTACGGGGGACACAGCATGAACTTCAACCCAATATTGCGGCCAGCATGCAGCCAGCGGATAAGGAAAGAGTGAATCTAACACCCGAAAACACCGCCCATATGACCACAAACCTGTCCCGCCAAATTCAGGTGACAGGTTCCCTTTAAAGTTCACGAGTCCATCATTAGAACAACACTAAACAACAATACTGTGCATGGCAAGATTTCAAGTAGAAAGCCTCTACTCTCGAAAAAGAACATTGCTGCCCATCTCCAGTTTATTTAAGATCACCTGTACTAGCCAGAAGGCTATTGGAACACAGGGGTGGAAGAATCATGAATTTAACCTGTTTTGCTACATCTGGGCCATTATTGATGACTTGCCATTATTGATCGAACTGTCAGGACATCTGTCCTTAAGCTGAAACTGAAGTGAATGGGAGTCATGCAGGAAGACAACAACCAAAAGTCCGAAAGTCGTTTTACAAAAGAATAGTTAAAGATGAATAACAGTGAAAGTTTTTGAGAGGCCAAGAGAAAATTATGACCTATATACTATAGAAATGTTGTAGAAGTACCTGCAGAGCAGTTCATGGAGAAAAAAACACCAACATAACAAGAGTTGAAGCAGTTTTCTCAATATAACATGACAAGCCAGAAGGCTATTGGAACAATATTTTGTGGATGAGACCAAAATAAAGCTTTTTTGTTTTTAAACGTGAAGCATTATGTTTGGAGTGAGAAAAACACCGAATTACAGCATAAAAACCGCAAACCAGCTGAGAAACACTGTTATCGCAGCGCCCCAGAGTCCTGGTCGTTGCAGTAATGTTATTCTTCCACCAGGGGAGTGATGTTACGTCTGTAGGCAATAAAGGAGATCTTCTGTCCAGGTATCACAACAACACAACACACTTCACACTCCAGGCCGCCAGGGGGAGCTAAGCTTCCATCTATTAGTGCACTCTTCACAATTAGGTAAAACTGGTAGACTGGACAGGAAGTTAGACAGAACCCGACGGATTTTGGCAGAAGCTGGCTGGAGTGGGTTTCAGCCAGATCCAGACTGCAGTCTGCGGAGGACGAGGGTCCACGGAGCTGCGCCTGCCCCACGTGCGGCAGCATCCAAAGAAAGAGACATTGAAGGGAATTGCGTTGCAGTGAGTGAGAAACGAAGTCATAGCAAAAGGAGAGGAAAACCAGAAGTAGTTCTGCCCTGTAAAAGGCTGCCACCATCTGAGGTGCAAGAATCCCGGTAGCCAGAACACAGAGGGAGTAAGGATCTCTATGCTTTACTTCAGAGATTGGCAGGACAGTTAATTTCACGTTGGCTGTTCGACCATATACCCAGGAGGCACGGTGGCAACTTGTGGAGGCCAGGGTGTCGTAGGGTCCCTACAAAAAGCCTCAGGCCACCAGTCATACGGGTTTTGTCCTATCCTATCCATCAGGGGGACAAAGAGAAAGAGACTTAACATCTCCATTAGTTGTGAGGACCTTACCGAGAAGCTCAGCAGGGAGGTACTACAACACACAGGCGCTACAGGAAGGCTATTGAATTCCACCTGAATAAGGGGACTCTGGATTTGCCTCCAGACCGGCTGGACTCTGCCTACCATGTGGTCTGTACCCTGGACTGTGGATGCTGAAGTCTTCAGTAAAGGTAAAGAGACTGCAACCTTGTGTCCTCGTTATTCACTGCGCCTCTCACCATCTACCATCACCATCTACACTCTGGGAAGCTCTGGGGATACACTTCACCTGTGGGAAGGTATATCATCTTGCTGCCCTAACATCACCCCAGCGGACCCCTTTACAGCAGCGTCGGTCACCCTGACCGAATACCACAGGTGGCGTCACGAACACTATAATTCCTATAAACATTCTTCCTTTTATTAGACGCCCCTCAAAGGGCCAGGGGCCGGGTCGGGCCACCGTGACATCCACATCCCCAGAACCAAAGGACCCGATACCGAGTACCCCATTGCCCTGATGTGGGGGCGCTCCATTATGGTAGTATGGTTTAAGCCTGTTTTTATGCCTTGCGGCCAGGATGGCTGTCATCATTCATAGAACATTGAATTCTGAAATTTATTGGCAAATTCTACAGGAAAATTTTTAGGACAACTGTCCATGAGCTGAGTCTCATTATAAGATGGGTTATGCAACAATACAACAATACAAGGCATACAAGGTGTTCTACAAAAAAATGGTTAAAGAAGGAAAAAGGTAAAGTTTTAGAAAGACCAAGTCAAAATCTGGTACTTAACCCTATAAATGTGTTGTGGAAGGACCTGAAATGAGCAGCTCATAGGAGAAACCCCACCAATATAACAACATTTAAGCTTTTTTGGGGTAGAGGAATTGGCTACAATGTTTCCAAGCCAATAAGCAGGACTTGTCAACAATTACTGGAAATGTTTAGATGCATTTATTGCTGTAAAAGGGAGTCACAGCAAAAACGGCAAGTAAAGGTTTCACATACTTTTACTACTCATATATATTTGATAAGGGATCATTTTCCTTAATAATACAAGTCTACCATTTTGGACTCATTTGTTTGATTTGCCATTATTTACTTGTCGGACTTGTGCAGAAATCTAATGTAGTTTTAGGTGATATATATGCAGAAATCTTAAAAATACTGATAATTTTGCAAATTATGGTGAAAAATAAGTATTTGGTCACCTAAAAACATGCAAGATTTCTGGCTCTCACAGACCTGCTACTTCTTCTTTAAGAGGCTCCTCTGTCCTCCACTCATTACCTGTAGTAATAGCACCTATTTGAACTTGTTATCAGTAAAAAAAGACACCTGTCCACAACCTCAAACAGGCACACTCCAAACTCCAGTATGGTGAAGACCAAAGAGCTGTCGAAGGACACCAGAAACAAAATTGTAGCCCTGCACCAGTCTGGGAATACTAAATTTGCAATAGGCAAACAGCTTGATGTGATGAAATCAACTGTGGGAGCATTAATAAGAAAATTGAAAACATACAAGACCACTGATAATCTCCCTCAATCTGGGGCTCCAAGCAAGATCTCACTCTGTGGGGTCAAAACGATCACAAGAACGGTGAGCAAAATTTCCAGAACCACATGGGGGAACTAGTGAATGACCTGCATAGAGCTGGGACCATCGTAACAAAGGCTACCATCAGTAACACACTACGCTGCCAGGGACTCAGATCCTGCAGTGCCAGACGTGTCCCCCTACTTAAGCCAGTACATGTCCGGGCCAATCTGAAGTTTGCTAGAGAGCATTTAGATTATCCAGAAGAGTATTGGGAGAATGTCATATGGTCTGATGAAACCAAAGTAGAACTGTTTGGTAGAAACAAAACTTGTCATGTTTGGAGGAGATAGAATGCCGAGTTGCATCCAAACAACACCATACCTACTGTGAAGCATAGGGGTGGCTACATCATCCTTTGGCGCTGTTTCTCAGCAAAGGAACCAGGACTACTGATCCATGTACATGAAAGAATGAATGGGGACATGTATCATGAGATTTTGGGTACAAACCTCCTTCCATCAGCAAGGGCATTGAAGATGAAACGTGGATGGGTCTTTCGGCATAATAATGATCCCAAGCACACCACCAGCGCAACAAAGGAGTGGCTTCGTAAGAAGCATATAAAGGTGCTGGAGTGGCCTAGCCAGTCTCCAGATCTCAACTCCATAGAAAACCTTTGGAGGGAGTTGAAAGTCAGTGTTGCCCAGGGACAGGCCCTAAACATCACTGCTCTAGAGGAGCTCTGCATGGAGGAATGGGCCAACATACCACCAACAGTGATTGCCAACCTTGTGACTTACAGAAAACGTTTAGTAAATAAGGCAGCACACTGCAGCACTAAAACATGCAAACATGAAACACGAAAATTGAACTGCATTACTGCACTAGAAATATGAAAAATGAGAGCGTTTAGCGCATAAAAATTGCCAATTTTATGTGTACCTGGTAGCCACTTTAGGGCATCTCTCTTATACCAGGTCCTACACTTGCCTTTCCTCGCTGAGAATAAACGTCTCCATCTGAATGGGTACCCGTGAAACCTCTTCTTAGACTAAAATTCTCTCTCTCTGTTGGGGGGTTATAGACCTGTTGCGATTAAAACACCTGTGGCTAGGAGGCGGAGTGCTCGGTCAGAAGGCTGAAGAATACATTTAAAAAAACTGACCGTCACATCCACACATCCAGTGTGAACAGGTGCTGAACCTAGAGTCACCAACTCGTATATAGTCAAGTAAATAAGGCAGCACTATTTATTAGTGTGCTGCGTTATTTACTTGACTATATACGAGTTGGTGACTCTAGGTTCAGCACCTGTTCACACTTAGTCTATGTTTGGATGTGACGGTCAGTTTTTTTAAATGTATTCTTTAGCCTTCTGACCGAGCACGCCGCCTCCTAGCCACAGGTGTTTTAATCGCAACAGGTCTATAACCCCTCCACAGAGAGAGAGAGAGAATTTTAGTCTAAGAAGAGGTTTCACAGTTACCCATTCAGATGGAGATGTTTATTCTCAGCGAGGAAAGGCAAGTGTAGGACCTGGTATAAGAGAGATGCCCTAAAGTGGCTACCAGGTACACATAAAATTGGCAATTTTTATGCGCTAAACGCTCTCATTTTTCATATTTCTAGTGCAGTAATGCAGTTCAATTTTCGTGTTTCATGTTTGCATGTTTTAGCGCTGCAGTGTGCTGCCTTATTTACTTGACTATATACGAGTTGGTGACTCTAGATTCAGCACCTGTTCACACTTAGTCTATGTTTGGATGTGACGGTCAGTTTTTTTAAAATGACAGAAAACGTTTGACCTCTGTCATTGCCAACAAAGGATGTATAACAAAATATTGGGATGAACTTTTGTTAATGACCAAATATCTATTTTCCACCATAATTTGCTAAATAAATCTTACCAAATCAGACAAGGTGATTTTCTGGATTTTTCTCATTTTGACTCTCATAGTTGTGGTCTACCTATGATGTCAATTACATGCCTCTCTCATCTTTTTAAGTGGGAAAACTTGCACAATTGGTGGCTGGCTAAATACTTTTTTTCCATACTGTAGATACCAATTGCTTTCAATAACAATTGGCTATTGGTATTTGTATACATTTTCTAATTGTTTACTGCTCTAAATTATTTCCTTTTCTCTTGTAGACATATGAATTTTCTTGTATTTTTTTCTTGTTCATATTGTCAATGAAATGTAAAGAAAAGAAAATGGCTACTGCCCCATGTGTGTTCTTTAATGTCTAAAAATATATTTCTTTGTTACACATTTCCCACATTCTGACGATGAAAATGGCTTCTCTCCTGTGTGAGTTCTGTGATGTGTAATAAGACTGTTCAGTGCAAAAAATATTTTTCAATTTGGAACATTAAAATGGCTTCTTTCCTGCATGAATTCTCTGATGTGTAACAAGATTTGTTTTTCGATTAAAACATTTACCACATTCTGAACATGAAAATGGCTTCTCTCCTGTGTGAATTATCTGATGAGTAATAAGATTTGTTTTCTGATTAAAACATTTCCCACAATCTGAACATAAAAATGGCTTCTCTCCTGTGTGACTTCTCTGATGTTTAACAAGTATGGATTTCTCGCTAAAACATTTCCCACATTCTGAACATGAAAATGGCTTCTCTCCTGTGTGACTTCTCTGATGTGCAACAAGTCTTGATTTAAAACTGTAACTTTTCTCACATTCTGTACATGAAAACGGTTTCTCCAATATGTGAGCCATTTGATATTCAACACCCTTTCTGCGATATTTGTTTTCTATATCGTTCTTTGATGAAGTAGAAGAAAGGACCTGTTGTAAAGGATCAGATGATAGATGTTTTCTGTGAAGGGCAGGAGGTACTTCTGGGACAAAGGTATTTTCTTCACATATTTCTGGTGTGATACCATAATTATCTGATACAAAATTGGAAAATTTCAGATTTGTCCCCGAGCTCCAGGTACAGTCATCTGCCAGGAATAAAACTAATTTTATTATTTTTCTATAACAAGGCATTTCAATTATATTAATATGTATATTCTTATTTTAAAACATTTTCATGCAAAATGTAATAGAGCATAGAGCAGTGTGGAGGAAGGGGCAGTGTCTACAAAAAAGCCATCGCTTTGGAGCAAGAGAAGGGCTTTGTATTTTTTTTTTACAGAATAAAGCTGGGCATACAACAACAAAGATGAAGTACTTTAATCCCTTCCTGATGTGGTCAATTTCCATTTTTGTGTTTTACTCCTTCCTTTCTTCCCAGAGTCATAACTTTTTTAATTTGAGAGCTTGTTTTTGTAGGACGAGTTGTATTTTTGAATGACACCATTCAGATTACCACATACTGTACTGGGAAATAGGAACAAATTCCAAGTGCAGTGAAATTCTGAAAAAAAGCCTGATAGTTTTTTTGGAATTGTTTTTATGGCATACATTTTGTGGTTAAATTACCTCGCAATGTGATTCTCCTCATCAGCACGATTACGGGGATAACAAACATCTAGTAAAAAAATCAGAAGTTTGAAAAAATAAATTGGGGGTTGTGTCGCCATTTTCTGAGCCCCATAACAATTTCAGTTTTTGGTCGATGGAGCAGTGTGATAGTGTATTTTTTGAGACAACATTTTTATGGATACCATTTTGGGACGGATATGACATTTAGATTGCAATTCCACAAAAAATGCAATAACAAGCAATGTCCCAAAGACATATTTTTTTCCGTTTATGGTGTTTACCAATCGGGTTAATTATTTTTATATTTTGATCCAACACACTTTTCTGAACACGGCAACACCGCATATATGTTTGTTTGTTTTTTATTTATTTTTTTTTATTGGGGGTAAAGGTGGATGATTTGAACTTATTTTATTTTATTTTCTTAATATTTTTTAAAACATTTGTTTTTTACTTTTCACTGTACTTTGTTAGTTCCATTAGGGGACTTGAAGCTGCAATAGTCTGATCGCTTGTGATGTATCCACCATTGTCACAGCATTGCTGCATATAGTGAACATCCTTTGAAGCCCGGCCACAGGCAGGGTTTCAAGGGAGCTCTCTAATAACAGGCACAGAGGTCTTCAACAGACCCCTTGCTGCCATGGCAACCCATCAGTGATCTGCGACATCACAGATGCTCCGAAGGTAGCATTGAATAACACGCCCCTCTGCCGGCATGTTGTTAATGATGCTTAGTGGCACGTGGCTGCTATGGGAACCGGAGCAGGCGCTAGTCCCACAGCGCCTGCCTGTCATTGCACGTTCAACTGTACACAGTTGAAAGTAATGATGAAAAATGGATTGTCAGCTGATGCTTCCTCCTTTATCATTCTTCCTTGGCGTCTGATTTCTCAGAACAGCAGGCGTGATGACGACACTATATGGTGGGCTTTTCAGGATGCTCACTGCAAAGATCAAAGCATCGGGGAAACAAGGAGGGGAGGTGAGTATTGTAGTTTTTTAATCAATGAGCACATCGTGGTGGCTATATTACTGAATACATGACTATGGGGAGTGCACTATATTGTAAGGAGGACTATGGGGAGTGCATTATACTATAAGGAGGACTATGGGGAGTGTAGTATACTATATGGGGGACAATCTCAGGTGTCAGCCCCCCTTTGGGAACCTCAGTATGGGGATGCTCCGACAATGCCCGAGCACCCATTTTACTGTTCCTGCTACCCTGAAAAACTTTTGATAATCTATTGTACATGTATTGAAACATGGTAGTAGGCATCTTTTAGGTCCAGGACGGCAATATAGCATCCTGGAAAGAGCAGCTTTCTGGCTAGTTTTATTTATCCCATTTCGAAAGTAGGAATTTTCAGGAATCTGTTCAGTGCCCTGAAAGTATTGTCCAGTTTCTTTATCATAAATAAAGGGGAGTAGAACCCCTTCTTCCTTTCTTCTGGTGAGACTTCTAACAAGACGTATTTTTCTATTATTAGATTTAAAACTTGTCTGTAGCGTCAGTTGTTCCAGCAGGGATGCCTGTGGGAACGTTATGATAAATCTCTCCTGTGTGAAACTCCAGCCTCAATCCTGACCTTATTAGATTGAGGATCCAGACATTAGAGGAAATATTTTCCCAGGTCGGAAGGGAGAGAGCCCCACCAGGGGAATAATCATTAAGAGGTGCTTCTGCCCTCCTGTGAGTGATCACCAAAGAATAATCTACTTCTTTTGGTACGGTCCTCCCATCTGTCCAGGTTCCAGGATGTTGTCTTCCAGCTTCACTGCAGTCTCCAAAAGGGCCGTTTAAAGGATGAAAAGGGCGACTTGGGAAACCCTTTTTTGTTATCCCCTACTTTTTTCCAGCATATCACCCATGGCTAGACAGAAGAAATATTCCCCCTCACATGGAAGAGAGCACAGCCTCACTTTTGCCTGCACATCCCCTGGCCAATATTTCAACCAGGTGGCTTGCGTTGGGTAATGCTGCTGACCTGGCCGGTAGCCTTGCTGAGTCTGCCAAGGTGGGTGAAAGGAATGCCATTGCCCTTTCATTAATGGAATGCATAAATGGAATTTCTTGCCACTTTACTATTTAACTGGTCCTACCGATCATTTAATCAGACAATCAGGGACCTAGATGTACATGTCGCCGCTATGGCTGGTTTAAAGGCTCCTGCTGAAGACTCCCTTGCCCACTTAAGGAAACTATCAGTTTTCCTATCTAAGGGGTCTTTTAATAATCCCATATCTTCAAAAGTAAGTGAAGACTTTCTTGAGGCCTTGGAAATTGCTACGTCTAGTTTAGGACATTTGTCCCAGGATGTTGTAGCCTCTTCCTCAAAAGGGATATTATTGAGAGAGCAAGGGATGGGACCTCTGGTCTTTTCCACTCTCTATCAATAAGACCCTGAACATTCTCGTTAATAAGTAAGGTTTTACATTTTTTCTGTTCCAGGCCCTCTAACATTATGTCTTGAACAGATTTCTTGTTTGTTGGTCCACTAACCCCAATGTTGATCTTTCTGTCTTCATTAAATTATCCATTTCTTCTAGCAAAAACAATGTCTACTCCCCATGTCACTCTGAGATGAGGTGGAATTTGACAAAGACTTATACTGAAATTTTACTTCTGACTCAGTAGAATTATTATACCCCTGGAAGGATCTCACGGGTTTTTCGTACTTTTAGATCTACTTCGTCTGAGTGGGATAGTGACTTTAAGTTGTTCTCCTCAATTCTTATAAAGGATCTTAAATTAGACATAAAATTGGGAGATTCCTTTGAAATAGTCCCGGCACCTGTGTAGCCGGGAAGCACGGCCACTGGGCAACCATAAAGTAATGGTGCCGCGGCTCACACCGGTTTGATGGAAGAGACTCCCTTTGGCCTCCATGGTGCTTCCAGGTCCCCGGCACCAGCCAGCGCATTCCAGTGGCGTCACATTCCCGTGGCTCAAGTGAGGTTGTTACATGAGCCCTACTCCCAATCAACAATGGTTTCAAGGTCCCTGCCTTCAACCAAATACCGAACATCAAGAGAAAGTCAGAGTAGCCACAGTCCTGACTTTCTGTTGATATGCAATGACGGGGACAGTAAAGCAGGCCCTGATTTGGCAAAGGGCTCGCGTGATGTATCAACCTCACGTGAGCCTCAGGAATGCAAGTGCTGTAGTGAACAACTCCTTTAAGTTTCAAGCAGATATCCATCTTTGGGGTTATATGTGAATAACTGCCTTTTTACTCAGTGTGCTTCAGACATTTTTAGTCAATGTATCACTTTTTACAATTCATGTATCCCATTGCTGCAGCAGAATGAGCATGGGTATAAGCTCTCCCTTGAGACAGAGCTACTTCTGGAGAAGCCTGGACTGTCCATCGCCACAGAAGAAGGCAAAGGTATACAAATTCAGGCAAAAAATCTACATAAAATAACTGTGCGAATAAACCCTAAAAATTCATTCATTGTGGTGCTTGAAAGATTGTGAATCAGAATTTTCCATATTTTTGCATAAATGTGATCAGATTTACACATGTCCTAAAAGTAGATAAAGAGAAAAAAACTTTGTCAAATAAACGAATAAATATTAGACTTTGTAATTTTTTAAATGTGGAAAATGATTCAATATCACATGTTTGGGGGTGACAAAAGTATGTGAACCATTGCTTGGTATAACCCCCTTATGCAGAAGACCCTGCATCTAAATGTTTCCAGTAATTGTAGCTTAGTACTGCACATTGGCTTGGAGGAAATTCAGCCCATTATTTCCTACAAAACAACTTCCATTTTGTTATGTTGGTGGGTTTTCTCCCATGAACTGCTCACGTCAAGCTGACTTACAACATTTCTATATGTTTAACCCCTTCAGCTCTGGGACATTTTCCAATTTTGCGTTTGTTTTTTGCTCCCCTTCTTTCCAGAGCCATACCTTTTGAACAACACCATTGATTTTAGCATATAGCGTTTTACCATGTTCATCAAATGCTAAAACTGACTGCCATTATGATTCTCCAGGTCATTACAAGTTCGTAGATACCAAACATATATAGGTTATTTTTTATTTAAGTGGTGAAAAAAAAATCCAAAATTTGTTTAAAAAAAAAAACAAAACAATAAATTGCGTCATTTTCCAAGAACCGTATCGTCTCCATTTTTAGGGATCTGGGGCTGAGTGAGTTTATTGATATTATTTTGGTGTAGATACGATGTTTTCATTGCCTGTTATTGAATTTTAATGCAATGTTGCGGCAACCAAAAAAAGTAATTCTGACGTTTTTGACTTTTTTTTTTTCATTCCACCGTTTACCAATCGGATGAATTATTTTTATATGTTAACAGATCGGGCGATTCTGAATGCGGCGATACCAAATATGTCTATTTTTAATTTTTTTTAAAGTGTTTTATTTTGAATAGGGAGAATGGGGGGTGATTTAAACTTTTATATATTTTTAATCTTTTTCAAAACTTTTTTTTACTTTAGACTTGTTCAATATGGAGAGACTAGAAGCTGCAATCATCCGATCACTTGTGCTACACAGAGCAGTATAGCTGGGCGGTGCTCATAGTTATCCAGCAATGACAACCACAGGGGTCTCCTACAGATCCCGGGTTGACATTCCAACCCATCAAGTGACCCGTGGTCATGTGAAACGGATATCGATGAGCGGGATTAGTGACGCACTTCCAGGGTGATAATGTTAAATGCCACTGTCAGAGATTGACAGTGGCATTTAACAGGTTAACAACCACAGGTGGATTGCGATTCCACCAGGGGCTGTTACTAGCACATGTCAGCTGTTGAAATCAGCTGACATGTGCCAGAAAAGAAGTGGGCTTAGCACTGGAGCCCACATCAAAGGAAGAGACCAGAAATGTGCCGTACATGTTTGGTGCATGTCGTGAAGGGGTTAAAGTCAGGACTGTGACTTGTTGATTCCAAAAAAGTTACTTTATTCTTTTGTAGAATTACTTGTCTCCTTTGGGTTGTTGTGTTGCTGCATGACCAAGGTCTCTTGAGAGTTAGCTCATACAGATGTCCTTACATTTTCCTTTACAATTTGCTAAATTCAGAATTTATTGTTCCATCAATAATAGCAGCCGTCCTGGCCCAGTTACAGCAAAAAAGGCCCAAACTATGATACTATCAGCACGATGTTGCACAAATGCTATGCAGTTTTTATGCCATAGTCCAGTGTTTTTCTTTTGTCCAAACATAACGCTTCTCATTTAAACCACAAAGCTCTATTTTTTGCCTTATCTATTCATATAACATTGATCCATGAGCATTTTAGTTTGTCCACTTGATCTTCAGAAACTGCAGATGGACAGCAATGTTATTTTTGGAGAACATGCATTGTCCTTGCATTCTTGCCATGCACACTCTTGGCAATATTTACCCGATGGTGGACTCATAAACATTAACCCTAGCTAAGAGGCCATTAGTTGCTCAGAGGTTAGCTTGTGTTCCTTTGTGACCTTTGCAGACTATTATACGCCTTCGCTTGGAGTGATCACTTTTGATCGACCACTCCTGATGAGGGTAATAATTACCTTAAATTTCCTCCATTTCTACACACTCTGAATTGATGGAGTCCAAACTCTTCAGAGATGATTTTGTTACCTTTTCCAGCCTCACAAGCAACAGCAGTTTTAATAAGGTCCTCAAAACTCTCCTTTGTTCATGTCATGATAAACTTCCACTTACATGTTGTTAACATCAGACTTTGAATAAAAACAGGTTGCCAACTAACACCTCATTGTCAACTTATTGATTGAATAGATAATTCTCTAATTTCACCTTCAAATTATCTACTAATTTTAAAGGTTCCCATACTTTTCCATTCACAAATGAGTGATATTTTATTTTTAAATGAGGAGAATCATCCACAGTCTAATATGTTTGATTCATTTGTTTTATTTAATTCTATTCATCTACTTTTAGGACTTGTGTGAAAATATAATGTAGTCTTAGGTCAAATTTGTGTAGAAATATGAAAACATCTCACGTTCGGAAACTTTCCTGCACTACTGTACTTGTCGGTTACCTGTATGTTTATTTGTAGGAATCTTCTCTTTAGACCGCTCATCACCCCTCACATAAGTCTCTTCTGTAGTATTAATATGGGTCAGATCTGTACCCTGAAACAAATATTGTAAAAGTCACAGACAAATGGAGAGATTATAAGAAATTGTTCAAAGAAGAGAAAAGATCAAAAATTAACATGACAACCACAAATAACAGCAGTAGTTGTCACATAGCTGCAGATCTCCTGTATAAATCCAACCTTTTGGCTCCTAATTCTAACCAGCAGTCTTCATAACCAGAACATTGTGAGAAGATCCAGACAACATCTAATGTCTGATCAGCTTCATCCTGTCTTTTCCACCAAGTATAAAACATACACTGAATGGCCACTTTATTAGAGACGCCCATAGAGTAGAACATTGGAACGTCTTTGGCCATGAGATCCTCAGTAATTCATCTCAGATTCCACTAGTTGATTTTTCGGCAGGAATACTAACCCATGTCAACAGGATAGATTCTTTAAGTTGCTGCAAATTTGATAGCGGTGCTGACATTCTCATAACAACCTGTTTGATCTTGTGTGTGAGATTTTCTACAAAATTAATATCTGGAGACTGTGAAGGCCAGGAAAGCAAGGAAAACCACAGTGTCATGTTCTTGGAAGCAATCCATGACTAAATGAACATTGTACAAGGTGCATTGTCCTTCTGTCATAGGGAAAATAGCTGCCTTCAAGTGATGAACAACATGTTTGACTACAATGCTTAGGTAACCGCTAGTGTCCACAGGTATCAAATGTCCCAGGATGTGATGAGAAAATATTCCTTGCATCATTGTTCTACCTCCAATAGCCTTCTGCCAAATTCTTACCCTACCATCAGCATGATGCAACAAAAAACTGGATTCATCTGACCAATGTTCTGCTGCTATATCTCATGTGTGCTAAAGAACAAAGAAAGCATACAGACACATTGCTTGGACACAAGAGCTGTATTCACAAGCAATTGGCATGACTGCACCAATTTTTCTCAAAGATTATTTGATATCTCCTTTGATGAGTTGTTTTCATCCACATGATCATTTGTCATAGGATGTTTTCCCTCCTTAACAATATTTTCAGTATAGTCTTAACACCATTGCCCATAAAAGCATGAATTTCACAATTTTGCTTTTTGTTTTTTTAAATACTGGTTAATCAAGCACTGATAACCATGCCTCATTCAAAATCATTCGATTTTTCAATTCTTATGTGGATTCAGAATGAAAATTGTTGTTAACTTCATTTTATACTGCACTCATGGTCATGGGTCCAATTTCCAAACAGAAAAGCTCTAATCAAGAAATTGACAGTGTCGGCTAAATTGGCCATTCGGTTTATAATACTGGTGCATGTCTCCTGTATAAATAAAACCTGTCAGCTCCTAAATTTAACCAGCAGTCTCCATAATCATAAAATTGTGAGAAGATCCCGTCATCATATAATGTTGTTGGTAAGCTGAATACCTGTCATCTCCACCAAGTATAAAACGTCTAACATTGGTGGGTAGAACAAGACAACACAACATCTTCACAGACTTCTACACATCATAGGTAACATCTCGCGACACATTCTCTCCATTTACCTGATGATCCTGAGCAACATCAGGATTTTCTGGTTTACAGTCTTGTGAACTAAGAGGATGGGGACATCTCTCTGGTGTTGTCCTTTTACTGGATATAACTGGAGGAAACACATACAAGGACTGAATTCATTTTTTATATTCAGATATTTAGAGTGTATTTAGTCCTGTCTATTACCTGGTGATGTGAGGGGCTGGGGAACCTCCATCATGACGTCCTTGTACAGATCTTTGTGTCCTTCTAAATACTCCCACTCCTCCATGGAGAAATAGACGGTGACGTCCTGACACCTTACCGGAACCTGACACATACAATAATACCGTCATCCTCTCGATTTCTTCACAGGGTTACTGTATAATGTCCCAGCATTCTCAGCAGTGTCACCTCTCCAGTCAGCAGCTCAATCATCTTGTAGGCGAGTTCTAGAATCTTCTGGTCATTGATTTCCTCATGTATCAGGGGGTGATGTGGAGTCCCAGTGATTGGGCTTAGGATTTTCCTCCTTCTCTCAGACACAGGAGCCTGAAATTGCTCACCAAAGTTCTTTTTCACTACTGTGTAATCCTGTTAATGGAAAGACACATTAATAAATCTCACTACAGACATTTCCAGAGTCCTCACCCCTCCAGTTCTGTCCATCTGTTATTCCCATAGATAAGAATGATGTAATGTGAAATCATCAGAATCTCTCACCTCTCCAGTAAGCTGGAAAAGGATCTCTAGGGTGAGGTGTAATATTCTGCCAACCATCTTGTCCCTGTTCCTATCCATCCTTGCTGGCTCAGTCAGGAGAATTCTGTTACAGAGAATATAGATCGGATCTGATAATGTAGGGATCTAAATAGGAAGGACATGGAAAATCATAAAGAATCTCATGTAAAAAGCTTTCAAGAAAATCCAATGGATTGTGTACACTAGTGTATAAGAAGTGTATAAGAGCAACCCAGGTTATTAAGGGAATGGTTGGACAACAATATCAAAACAGGTTGTTAACAATAACTAACATTGCGGATATTCATATATAAATTCTGTAAAAAATAAATCTATTACTGACAGTGAGGGATGCTCCCAAGCATATATTAATCCTACATAGAAAAATGGAGCCACTATGCGCTCAATAAATGTGGTGAGACCAATATATTAAAGAATGTATAAATTTTATTTTATCACTCACTCACATGCATATAAAGATTTAGAACATATTAGTACATGGGCAAGGAAAAGACAGGAGAAGAACTCTAGATACAAAACGTCTACCTCAACTTCCCTCAAAATATTAAATTACGGCACATGATATTATCAGTATAATGCTTCCATAAGGGTTAGCATCAATTTACATATGAATGGGTCAGCTTAATAAACACCTACAGACAAGTGTTGCTGCCATCCCCACCTATAAAGTGCCAATCATAGTCCAAAGTACAAGTAATACAAAAAAATCTTACCCATGTGGGGGGAACACAGAAGGGAGGAGGTAGTGACCCAGTGGTCAGGGATGCATATACCGGTAGCCCCGACGCGCATTTTGCGTATGCAGGCTTCCTCGCCCAAAGTCTAGACTAGAGGTGGATAATAGATCAAGACGGTAGTGTCTATAAAAGGTCGAAGGTGACGACCACATTACCGCCTTACAAATCAAATCAATGGATACGTCCACCTTTTCAGCCCAGGAGGATGCCATGGCCCACGCTGAATGGGCTCTCACTCCCTCCAGTGGGGTTTCACCTTTGGCTGAATAAGCTAAGCAGATCGCATCTTTTATCCACCAGGCGATAGTGTTTTTTGTGACACCCGACCCCTTCTTCCGGCCCTGAAAGGTGAAAAACATAGGTCTACTCTGCCTCCTTAGAGTCTTCTCTAAGTACTCCAGCACAGTTCTTCTGGACATCTTCGTTCCTCTGCAGTAGAGGGGCTATCAAAGAAGGATGGTAAATAAAATTTCTTTGCTTCTATGAAACCTAGAAGCGATTTTTGGCAAATAAGCCGGGTCCGGTATCAGAACTATCTTATCCTGATAAATCATCAAAAAAAGAGTATCTACTGATAGTGCCTGAATGTCACTTACTTGAATTGCAGAAGTCAAGGCTACCAATAAAGCTGTTTTGAGGGTTAGAACCTTATAATAGAGGCAGAATCTAAGGGTTCGAAGGGGGAGCCTGTTATTGCGTCCAGCACAAGGTTTAAATCCCACGGAGGTAATCTAGCAATACGCACTGGGTTACTGTGTTCACAGGCTTTTATGAATCTAGTGACCCACCTGTCCCCTGCTACATTAGTTATACAGTGTTCCCAGAGCAGAGACCTATACTTTAAGGGTGTAAACCGATAACCCCAATTCTCAGTCTTTCTGCAAAAATTCCAGAATTGCCAGAATTGGAACATGGTCCGACAGGGGAGCTGAGTAGAATAGCAAAAACCTCCTCCAGGTCTTATAAAAAAATGTTTGTGGTAACCTCCTTTCTTCTTTATAGCAAGATGGTGACTAGGGCTTCTGAAAACCCTCTACGCCTCAGAAGCTCCCCCTAAAATTCCACACTGTCAAGTGAAGACCCTCCACCTGCAGATGACGAAATGCCCCCCGAGAGAGAATCCACAAACTCGTTGGCAGCACCCAAGGGTCGATCACGGATATTGCCCTCAGGCAAGAAAACCATGGCCTCTTGGGCCAAAAGGGGGCTACCAGATTTACTCTCGCTCTCTCCTCTTTGATTTTTCTGAGCACTAGCGAAGTCAGACACATCAGAGGAAATGCGTAGGCTAGAGTATAATCTACCGGACTTGAAGGGAGTCTACTACCTCTGGCCATCTGATGCTTGTAGTGACGCAAACCTCCTGACCTGCCTGTTGCTCCTTGTGGGGAAAAGGTCTATGTCCGGGAGGCCCCATAACCGTATGATGCATCTGAATATCTGTCGCTCTAGGGACCATTCCCCATGACATAGGGAGTGTCGACTGAAATAGTCTGCCTGAACATTGTGTTCCCCTCTGATGTGAAGTGCTGACAGGGAGAGGAGGTGATTCTTCGGCCAAGGTGAGTATGTCGTCTGCAGTGGACATTAGTGATGGTGACCTTGTCCCTCCCAGATGATTCAAATATGCCACCACCATAGTGTTGTCGGTGTGTATCCGTACGCGAGTGTCCCGCAGAATCGGTAGAAACTCAAGGAGCGCATACTTCACTGCCCTTAATTCCTTAAGGTTTGAGGAACCCTGTGCCTCCCTGGTCAGCAACGTTGAGCTACCAAATCCAAGAGGAGGCTGAGGAACCTTTGAAGGGTCAAGGGAACTAGTCTTGATTTTTTCAGATTGATTATCCAACCCAGACCCTGTAGGGACGATATTATATGGCTCAGCCGGGTACTGCACTGGACGGCCGACCTCCCTATCATAAGGAAATCATCCAGGTATGGAATAACCAGGGTATCTCGTTCCGTCAAATGAGCCATCACCTTGGTGAACACATGTGGTACCATGGATAGACCAAACGGCATAGAGGCGAACTGAAAGTGTTTAACCTGGTCGCACAGAAGTACTGCCAGAAGTATTGTTAGTGGCCCTGGTATATAGGCAGGTGATAATATGCACCCATTAGGTCCAGGTGTTGGACGTTATACAGACCATTTTTTAAAGAAATATTTCAATCTACTTCCCTGTGGGAGATCAGGGCTAGCGATACTTGCGCCTGCTTTTGGACGATAAGGCCCCACCAATGTAGGCACCTTTCTGGTTCGGCTCTGCTGGCTCCCAGTCTCGGTTTCTATACTTCCTCTGGAAAGATGACCGCTTCCTAAAGGTGTTCCTGAAAGTAGGGATGAAGATCTGTGGAAACGAGTCCAGTAATTTGTCCCTAGGAGCTCCGGATCGTATCTGGTTCTCCAGTTGGTCCAGGCAAACCATTATAGATCTTTCGGTACAGGTACTCGCAATAGCTGTTTGAATGTCCCAGCCGACGACTGCCAGGCCCGCTTCAGAAACATTTCTACCTTCCTATCAGACGGTTCCTTTAGAAGACCTCCGTCTTCTAGGGGCAATGCTGATCGTTTTGATGAAGCTGCTACCTTGGGAACTTTAACCCATTCTGCCTGCAAGTCATCATCAAAGGGGTATTTATGTTTTGAGGCTGCTGTCCTGTTCTCCCACTCCATTCTCACGAGGCTTTTCACCATGTCATTCACAGGTAAGGATCTCCGATTCCTCTGGCACAGGCCTGCGAACATCAGGTCGTAAGCAGATTTGGGCACTTTCCTATCAGCCATCCCCATTGTGAACTGGACTGATCTGACCAATGCCTCTATATTCTCAATGGGAAAACAAAACCTCCCCTCTTCGTCTGAGGAAGATGAAGATAAAGAGAATTCTGCAGATTCAACTTGCCGCCTTCTTGCAGTCAGACTAGATCCCTAGTCAGACTCTACACAGCTAGCCTTCTTTTTACGGATTTTCTGCCCCTTAAGAGAGCGCCTAATCTCCTCTCTGATAAATGTTCTATGATCAGATGTATGTACAGGAGATTCCTCCTCCAGGCCTTGACATATACATGACTGACAGACTTTTGAGATAAGTGTCAGGTAGGGGCTCTGTGCATAAAGCACACTATTTGTGCTTGGTTTTAATAGATTTCCTTACCTGGGAATACATAGAAACAGAAGGGGGATTCAGCTTACCAGGTGACCATTGTATGCACTAACTGTCTGAAGCTTGTTAGTAGGGTACCGATTCAGGAGGTGGAGGCATAGCGCATGATTTGGAGGCTATAGAAGTTTGTTGACTCTGTTCACTTCTGGCATCTGTGGAGTCACTCCCTCTAGAGCGACCACTGTTGCTGCCTTTGCCACTTCTGTGCGGATCGGTGACCACCTCTTTAGGTGGTGTGTGCTCCTCAACGACTCTTGGGGAAGACATCTTCCAGCACTGTCCTGCTGTATGCTGCCGGACTAAGAAGGCCTGACTACGCCCCCTCACTTCCCCATCCATGATGCACCTCTCCGGTCCCACCTGGAAGTTAAGTAGCAGTACTTCCGGGTCACGGGCGCGTTACTAACCAGCCGTTCCAACAGAGGCTGATTGGATCCAGGTAAGATTCTTCTCCGCAGGTTCCCATCAGGACACAACTGAGGAGGCGAGGGGCACCACCCCCTTTTAACCTGTAGGTTCCCTGTCCTGGTGGGCGGATCCCCTCTCTCAGTAGGGTGCTGCCATTGCGAAAGGAAAATAGTCAATACAAAATAGTACTACACAGGCAAGTAAAAACAGCCCATGGTTTGATAGTCATATTACATTGTCCACACTATCATATTTATAATGAGTGATTCAGACATAAAGATAGGAAGTTCTCAATACAATATGTCCTCAGTACATTAAAAAACAGAGAAGGAATAAACCTAGAATGCTACCATATTGCATACCATGATATAGTCAAGCAACTGGTTAAATTACACTGCACAATATAAAATATATATACCAGAAGTATCCAGTGATCTTAAAGTAGAACTGTGATTTATTAATGGCAGGATTTGGTACGCACACAATGCCAATGTAATACCACAATTATTATTATTATTATTTATATAGCACCATTGATTCCATGGGGCTGTACATGAGAAGGGGTTACATACAAGTTATAGATATCACTTACAGTAAACAAACTAACAATGACAGACTGATACAGAAGGGCGAGGACCCTGCCCTTGCAAGCTTACATTCTACAGGATTATGGGGAAGGAGACAGTAGGTTGAGGGTTGCAGGAGCTCCGGTGTTGGTGAGGCGGTAGCTTCGGTAGTGATGAGGCGGCAGCGGGGTCAGTGCAGGCTGTGCACAATGTCAGTGCACAATGAGGAATACCCGCATGATAAACATAGCAACGTATAGTTACCTGGAACACCCGGGGACCCACCACACCCGAGCGCATTTCGCTTGGAAATGCCTCAGCCAGGGGGGGCGTGTAATGTTTTACATTATGTTATAATGGTTGATTCACTTCTAAAACTCAAGAAAGTTGTGAATTCCTTTCTTGAAAAATATAATAACACAGATTATGGGCACTAGATTCTGTGATCCAGAGAACCAGTCTGTTTGCCATATGTGGAGTCGGGAAGGAATTTTCCCCTAAATAGAGAGTTAATTAGTGTCTGCCCCATTGGATTTTTGCTTTCCTCTGGATCAACATGTTAGGCTATAGGCTGAACTTGATTGACCTGAAGGGGTATTTCCATCTCCAGGATCCTATCCCAATATCATTCGCAATGTCTCTTTCCTCATGTGCAGGCATTGCAGGACCTTAAGTATCCATGGTTACGACTACTAGCAACTAGCTGTCACGTCATCAGTGGACGTAACCATGGATACCTAAGGTCCTGCAATGCGTACACATAAGGAAAGAGACATAAATAATCAAAAATACTATACCACATTTCTAATTAGAGGTATTTGCTAATATTATTATTAATCATTATTATTATACTCACTACATATTGGGATAGGATCTTGGAGATGGGAATACCCTTTGTCTACCTTCAAAGTTAAAAATGAGGCTGGAGTAGAGAGGATTTTTTTTCTCTACCCTAACAGTGTAATCACATAGGGTAAGACTTTATTGTTTTTCTATCAGGTATCTGAATTATCAAGGAGCCTGTAACACTTGGTGCTGTGTCATTGTGAATGGATCAGATCTGGGGACAGGAATTCACCTTAAATGCAACCGATATCAAAAGCCGAGGATGATGAAGATGCTAAAAGTGGGATACATGTGATAAAGCACATGGCGTTCAGGCTGCACTCCATCTTTATGTCCATCCCCCAGAATCTGCCGTCTATACGGGGAGTGGTGGAGATTATCACTACAGGAGCCGCTCAGGTCACAGGGACCCCAGAAATATGGAGGAGAAAGGCAGAAATACAAAGAGTGAAGATGACACTGGGAGGGTCCTGGAGAGCGTCCATGAGGGGGATTACAGGAATCATTAATTATAACAGCCGCCGTTATGTCATGTGAAGAAACCGCGACACACACAAGACATATAGAGTATGTGCACACATTGCGGATTTGCCTGTGGAATTTTCTGTGTGGATTCTGCATCTCTTGGCAGAAAATGCAGGTCAAAATCTGAGCTTTTTTTTTACAGATTTACTGCGGATTCTGTGTGGATTCCATGCGTTTTTACCCCTGCGGATTTCTATTATGGAATGAGTGCAGAAACGCAGCAGATCCGCACAAAGAATTGACATGCTCCTTTTTTTAATCCGCTGCATTTTCCGCACGGAATTTTCCGCACCATTAGCACAGCATTTTTTTTTCATTGATTTACATTGTACTGTAAATCAATTGCGGATCTGCAGCGTTTCTGCACGAAAAAAAAGCTGCGGATCTGCAGGAAATCTGCAACGTGTGCACATACCCTTATATATAGGACCGCAAAGAGGTTTCCCCAGGAGACGAGTGCGCTTCTCTCTATTCATCGTCTATGGAGAGAACAGAAGCTCCAGAGAAAGAGAAATCTCCATCAGTAAGATATATGGCAGCGAGGAGAGAACTGTCACCAGCACTGAGGGGGTTAATGTCCCCTGCGCCCAGTAATGGGGAATCTCCAGCACCTACCTCCACCTGCAGAGCCGCACACCACATATATGGCTGTTCTGTGCGTACAGGACCTGTGATGAGGTCACAGAAGGGGAGGAGTCAGGGGTCACATGATCAGGGGCCTCAGTGTATGCAGGACTCTGCATTCCTGGTTGTCATGGTGCTGGATGAGGGGAAGGTTCTGTGTGGGGTCAGGAGGGGTTTACAGTGTGGATGTAGCAGAGCCGTGTGTGTATGAGGTGTGCGGAGCAGAGCCGCACGCGTGTATACAAGGTGTGTGGAGCGGAGCTGCGTGTGTACGCAGGGCCGTATTTAGAGTTTCTGCTGCCCTAGGCACTTTTAGCGCTGCCTCCCACTTTGGTGAGTAAGACACTATCGGCAGTCGCCTTTTGCAGCAGATCGGCAGTTTTTCTGCATCTGCCGCGTACCGGATCACTTACGGCAACACTGCGTTCAACCTCATTCATTCCCTATGGGATTTGCGGCACTTGCCATGATCTGGCAAATGCGGTACCATACCCCCCAACTTTTGAAAAAGGGAAGGAGTCATGAAGTTTGCGGCGCACGTAGTGTGCCGCGGCAAATTTTAGGCCACACCTCTGACCACACCCATTTCACAACTAGTCACACCCATATCCACGTCCCAACCACAGCCATTTAGCACTGCTGATCACACTGTTTTATATACAATTATAAACAAAAAAAATATGGCCACACAGTGCTCCATACAGTATAATGGCCACACATGATGCTCAATACTGTATAATGGCCATTGGCCACACATGATGCTCCATACTGTATAACGGCCACACATGATGCTCCATCCTGTATAACGGCCACACATGATGCTCCATCCTGTATAATGGCCACACAATGCTCCATACTGTATAACGGCCGCACGTGATGCTCCATACTGTATAATGACCGCACATGATGCTCCATACTGTATATTGGCAGCACATGATGCTCCATACTGTATAACGGCCTCACATGATGCTCCATCCTGTATAACGGCCACACATGATGTTCCATACTGTATAATGGCCACACACTGCTCCATACTGTATAATGGCCACACACTGCTCCATACTGTATAATGGCCACACATGATGCTCCATACTGTATAATGGCCACACATGATGCTCCATACTGTATAATGGCCACACACTGCTCCATATTGTATAATAGCCGCACAAGATGCTCCATACTGTATAATGGCCACACAATGCTCCATACTGTATAACGGCCACACATGATGCTCCATACTGTATAATGGCCACACATGATGCTCCATCCTGTATAAAGGCCACACATGATGCTCCATCCTGTATAATGGCCACACAATGCTCCATACTGTATAATGGCCACACATGATGCTCAATACTGTATTATGGCCACACACAGTTCTCCATACTGTATAATGACCCCCCCTCTTGTATGCATGGCTCATATTCCCCACCCCCCTGTATGCATGGCTCATATCCCCCACCCCCCTGTATGAATGGCTCATATTCCACCCCCCCCCCCCTGTATGCATGGCTCATATTCCATCCCCCCCCGTATGCATGGCTCATATTCCACCCCCCCCCTGTATGCATGGCTCATATTCCACCCCCCCCTGTATGCATGGCTCATATTCCACCCCCCCGTGTGCATGGCTCATATTCCACCCCCCCCCCCGTGTGCATGGCTCATATTCCTCCACCCCCCACACCTGTATGCATGGCTCATATTACTCCACCCCCTCCCCCCCCCGTGTGCATGGCTCATATTCCTCCACCCCCCATCTTGAATGGCGCGGCTTACCGTCCTCCTTCTTCCCCCCTCCCCTGTCCCCCCATCCCTCATACTCACCTGCTCCTCACCGCACGGCCGCGACGTCCCTCTGGCTGTCCCGACTCCCGGCGCGCTGCACCTTCTTCCTGCGTGAGCGGTCAGGTGATACCGCTCTGCTCATTAAGGTCATGAATATGTGCATATTCATGACCTTAATTAGCGGTACCACGTGACCGCTCATTAAGGACGAGCTCCAGACGCCGAGACCAGGCATCGCTGGAGCAGCAGAGTGAGTATTGTCTTCAAGGAGGGCGGGTGGGAGGCGGGTGAGAGGGAGGGTGGGCGGCCAGTTGGGGCGGGGGGGCGGGGTCGTTCGGGAGGTGACCCAGCTTTAAAAAAAAAAACCTTGCTCAGGTGCCGCCCCCTGCATTGTCCCCGCCCTAGGCACGTGCCCTCACGTGCCTAGTGGCAAATACGGCCCTGTGTGTACGAGGTGTGCGGAGCGGTGCCTCGTGTGTACAAGATGTATGGAGCGGAGCCATGTGTGTACGAGGTGTACAGAGGGGAGCCGTGTGTGTATGAGGTGTGTGTGTACGAGGTGTGCAGAGCAAAGCTGTGTGTGTATGGAGAAGAGCTGCGTGTGTACGAGGTGTACGGAGCAGAGCTGGGATGAGTCAATAAACAATCGCCAATCTGCATCAAAATACTCTTGATTCAGTTCTTCAAAGAGGCCAGTCACATTGTTGCAGTACACCATTGGTCCATCAATTGTGAAAAATTAGTTCCGTTTCGGTAATAACACACTTTGATATCGTCATGAAGAAGATTCTTCTGTTTCAACCTAGATGCAAGAAGTTCAGCTTTATCTTTTGACAATGAAAGGTCTTTGATGAGATCATTTAATTCATGTTGAGTAAAGCGTTCTGGCTGCTCGGCTGCTCCATCAGGTACATATTCATCTTGACTTGAGGTCTCCATGTCTTCGCCAGTAGCTTCAGCTCTATAGTCTTCATATTCTACTTCATTTTCATCCAATCCAGACAACAGTGGTACAGGAACTGGCAAGGTACCATCATGTGGAACTAGCCTCATCGCAGATTCACGTTCAGGGTAATTAATCTTATGTTTGTTCTTTGTGGAAAAGCCCTTCAGATTGACAAAACAAAAGTAGCAGTTAGGCTACGTTCACATTTGCATTGTTGGGCGTTGCGTCGGCGACGCAACGCACAACGCATGCAAAAACGCATTGTTTTGTGACGCATGCGTCCATTTTTGGCTTGATTTTGGACGCAAAAAAAAAAGCAACATGCAGCGTCCCCTGCGCCCTGACGCTTGCGCCAAAAATAACGCATGCGTCACAAAACGCAAGAACGCATGTCCATGCATCCCCATGTTAAATATAGGGGCGCATGACGCATGCATCGCCGCGGCTGCGCCCGGTGCAACGCTAATGTGAACGTAGCCTTATCACTATGATTTTTAGGTTCTCTCCAAATCATGGGAACAGCAAATGACATAGCCACTTTCCTCATATTCAACCAGTCACGAAGACCATTTGAACAACTTGAGCACATCACATGAGGGGCCCAGCATTTGTCTTGATCACCAAGTGCACATAAAGAACCACACACAAAGAAGTGTAAAAGAACCACACACATAGCAGAATCTGTTAGGATGATTGATACACGGTTGGGGCATTTTTCTCCTTTAAATCAGTTCAAACAGTAGAGTAAGTTCAGTTCAATGGTGGTGACAAGCGCAAAAAAAATGCGAAGAGCCGACCAATTATAGGAGGATATTTCCCCAGAGATGACAGAGGCAGCTTGTATTTGGAACTGATTTTACTGGAGGTAATCTGGTAGATAACTATATACAGTTGTGAGGTAAACGGGTCATCCTATTCCTTACAGATGAATATTTGCAAACAGGAAAGATATACCGTATTTTCTGGCGTATAAGACGACTGGGCGTATAAGACGACCCCCAACTTTTCCATGTAAAATATGGAATTTGGGATATGCATGCCGTATAAGACGGGGGTTATCTTATACGCCCAGTCATCTTATACGGCGTGTGGTTCCCAGGGTCTGGAGGAGAGGAGACTCTCCTTCAGGCCCTGGGATCCATATTCATGTTAAAAATAAAGAATAAAAATAAAAAACATGGATATACTCACCCTCGGACGGGCCCTGGATCACAGCGCTGCTAGCGTCTCCCTCTGTTCCTTAGAATGCGGTGAGTGAAGGACCTTCGATAACGTCGCGGTCACATGAGCGGTCAGGTAACCGGTCACCTGACTGCTCATGTGACCGCGACGTCACTGAAGGTCCTTCAGTCACCGCATCCATAGGCGGCCATTCTATGGAGTGGCGGAGGCGACGGATCCGTCGCGATACGCCATTTCGGCGTTGACAAAAAACGTTTCAATGTCCGTCTATGTCCAGAAAACGTCCGCCAAATTTCGACGGATCCGTCGCATGGCGGATGGAACAGACGACCATCCGTCACAATCCGTCGCTAATGCAAGTCTATGGGAAAATAACAGATCCGTCAAAAAAAAAAGACGGATCCGTTATTTGAGGAAAATGGCGGTTTTAGACTGACGCCAAACAACTGAAGTGTGAAAGAGGCCTAAGACGACCCCCGACTTTTGGGACAATTTTTAGGGGTCAAAAAGTCATCTTATACGCCGGGAAATACGGTATATCTTGGTACCATGTTAGCCAGTAGATAGAAAAATATTTGGAATTGAGAGTGGCATCAACCACTGAGGACTCTCAATTATAAATATTTTTCTACTTGCAAACAGGCAGTTTTGTCAGTTACACCTCAGTGGCTGAGCTGCTTTCTTCCCTCTGAGTTGATTTGCCCTCCCAGAAATGCAGTGAAAATCCTCTCACAATGGCGGCTGTCCTCTGTCTTCCTTTCTATCTCCCAGTGGCAGGGCTCAGATCCCTGTAGAGGCTCACATACCAGTCCTTGCTGCCATCACCATCCTTTTCTGACTGACTCAAATCTTACCGCCTCATAACAGTTAGCTCCTCCCCATAACATGTGACATTCCGAGAAGCAGTCATTGGTTGACTGCACGGTCAATACTCCGTCCCATAAAACTCACTAAAACTTTTACTGATGTTGTCCCTGTAAGAAAATTCACAATTAAGACAAGCAAAGAAATGGGAATAACTTAGGAAAAACGGCATACATTCAAAATGCAGAAATAACGTAATAACAAATACTTCTATCTCAGAAACTTTATGTGATAGAGCAAAACTAAGCATAGTTTTTCAATCAGTACATCAAACTCCATAAAACAGACATATTATCTTTGCTGATTTTTTTTGTGTGTTGACCAGTGTAATTGTAAAAGCAAAGTCTTGTAATGCGCATGGCCCAGCTTCACTTCCTGCATAATCGTATTACTGTACACCGCTTTACTCACCATGTGTTTTGCACTGTACGACCAAGTATCTGACCATCACTCAGTTGTGAGTCATAGGGGGCGCAGCCGAATTCAATTCTGCAAGAATTTGTATCTACTCTGTCCTGTACAGATTAGCTTTTTCAGCCTATCACTTGCTAGCAGGTGACATATCAGGTGACTCCACCCTTCATTCCTTGTCCGAACTTTGGTTACTAGCTCGTAAGCACCTCAATATTTCATCTCCCGTTCGAACTGACCTGTTTCTCTGCTGTTTGAATTCTCCATCCCAGACTCTGGTTTTGTACTATGAACCCGTGCTGCCTGCCCCGACCTCGGACCGTCTGTCTACTCTTTTGTCTCACCCTCACATAACTAGTATCCATGCCTCTATCCCTCCAGTAAACTGCTGCAGTCCTGGGGACTGCCCTGGAGTGGTGCCTGGTGTCTACTGGCAACCCAGCCTACACACTCCAATGGAGGCCCTAGTGAAGACCCGGTAGACACTTAGTCACACCCCTCAAGGTAAGCCCAGCCCTTAATGCAAGGTACAATACTGACCCCTGGATAACCCAGGAAAGCAGAGAAAAGCGCATCTGAGCAGATCTGTGCTTGAACTGCTCAGACTCGAGGTTTCCAGCATGGGTCAATGACATATGAGACATCATCCACTTCCATCAAGACATGACGCCAGTGATTGATGGAAGAGATGCCAAACAAGCTGTAATACCCATCAAACTGGACCACTACGATTAGCATAAGGAGAGGGAGAATGATTAAAAGTAATTTTCATGGATCTGCGTGGGGCTTATAAACAGATTGGTGGAGTGGTGTATAAGAGGGCTTAAAGGTGGAGATTTTAGTTTCTATGTAGAAAATCTAGTGACAGATTCTCTTTAAGATGGTCACTATGAGCAAGGCATGAAAGCTTTACAATGGGTATGTGATGTGGTTACACCGGTGTCCTACACACCTACTTTCCTAACCTCTTTTGGAAAAGAACTGAAATTAAATGTTATATTGAGGCTAAAATGTCTACTCTTTTACTTACATGAATTTTTACCATGTGCTACCCTCTGAGAAAATCATTAAAAAAAGCTCACAAGGAGGAACAAAATTCAAGAATGGCTCTATGCAGCTAATCTGTCAAACTGAAATCTCTGTTCTAGATGTGGAAACTAAGTGAACTAGCTCTCCCACATCTAGTGGTGCTGCCCCTACATCTCCTCTTTTGAGGAGCAAATAGAAGATATTGCTAAAACATCCTGTGCCTCAACATAAAACTCATAGCAGAATTAGTAATCCTCGCTACACACCATCATTATACGGACGGGGTCATACTAGTCTGTAATACGGACGAGTGCTATGCGATAAAAAAAAATCGCATAGCACTCGGACCAATGTTAATCTATGGGGCAGCTCCCATCATGTTTTTTTCTCGTCCGTATTACGCTTGCGAGTGAAATCGCAGCTTGCGAGTATCCGCGTATCTCAGCTGAGAAACGCCAATGCAAGTCTATGGGTGCGAGAAAAAAAAACGCACAGCACACGGACCATGCGTGTGACTTGCGAGAAGTTCTCAGGCATTGGCCAGGTGACAGGAAATTGGCTCAGCCATTATTCAGGAAGCTTTCACATGCTAAATAGCCTGGGAAGTTCAACAACAAGCCACCAGCACGCCTCCACGGAGTACAGCAAGATGTCAAGGCAAATTAAGGTGGATCTTCTGATAGATTCGGTGCAAGAGAGGCCCGAAATATGGGATGTACGTGATGCCCATTATGCTGACTGTGCCCTCAAAGATGCCTCATGGAAGCGTATCTGCCGGCAAATGTTTGCTACATATGAACAAAGTACACCTCAGGTGCAGCATGAAATGAGTAAGTACTACCCTTAATTTTTATAAAAAATAATTTGGTTTAAAGGAAGCCACAAATACAAAAAACATCATCATATGTGATGTTATGCTTGCGAGCCTGGCTGTTTGAAACATTACACTTGGTAAGTAGCATGGCACATTAGTCTTTAACCTACATTTGGCTATAGTTGCTCTGTCATCCTAATGTGCCCAATTTTTTGGTTAACTTTGTAGTGTCTGATGTTATGAGACGGTGGCGGAGCTGCCGTGACCAGTTCCGCAGAGAGCATCAGAATCGGGCCAGGAGTGTGTCAGAGGGACCCAGAAAGCGAAAATATATTTACTTTGATCGTTTAAATTTTCTGGCTCCAGTTCTTGATCTCCATCCGTAAGTGTCAGCATACCACACATTTGTCACGTGGTGTTACAGTATGAACTAATATTTTTTTTTTATATATATATATAAAAAACAGAACAGAATCAAACCTAACTGAGCATGAGACTGGCTCAGATTCGGAGTTCCAAATCAACCTAGTTGATGAAGGTGAAGAACAGGCTGGAGCATCTTCACAACCATCATCAAGTCAACAACAACCACCACCAGCACAGGCTTCTGCGGAACAGGAGCCAAAAGAAGAACAGAAGGATTGTGGGCAGAGTAGCAGCCCAACACTCCCACTTGATACTTCACCACAGCCTGCAGTAGTGTCATGCAGTAGCCGCCGCAGGAGGGAGCTTTCCACCACTGGAACCAAACAGCAAGTGGATACTGGGGTATTGAACTACCTGTCCCACACTGCCAATGATAACGGAGAAGAGGCGTATGCATGGAGTCTGGCACGCTATCTCCACCCAATCCCAAGAGAAGTGAGGCTGCGGGCCAGAGGTGCACTTCAAATAGTTTTAGAAGCTTGCACCCCACCCAATTCCAATATTGTCTTACCTTGAAAGATGGCAACTTTCAAGGCAAAACATTCTCCAAGTGGCTGCACTGTTATGAACAGTTAATTCAGAACCACAATGGACATTGAAGTTCAGAGCACACAAAGTGACCTGACAATTACCAAAAACAAAGGACGAGCTCTGAGACGTGGGAACTCTGCTGACCGCAATCCCTAATCCTAACACACCACACTAGAGGTAGCCGTGGATTGCGCCTAACGCTCCCTATGCAACTCGGCACAGCCTGAGAAACTAACTAGCCCTGAAGATAGAAAAATAAGCCTACCTTGCCTCAGAGAAATTCCCCAAAGGAAAGGCAGCGCCCCACATATAATGACTGTGAGTAAGATGAAATACAAACACAGAGATGAAATAGATATAGCAAAGTGAGGCCCGACTTACTGAATAGACCGAGGATAGGAAAGATAGCTTTGCGGTCAACACAAAAACCTACAAACCACGCAGAGGGGCAAAAAGACCCTCCGCACCGACTAACGGTGCGGAGGTGCTCCCTCTGCGTCTCAGAGCTTCCAGCAAGCAAGAAAAACCAATAAAGCAAGCTGGACAGAAAAAATAGCAAGCAAAAATAACACAAGCAAAACTTAGCTTATGCAGAATAGACAGGCCACAGGAACGATCCAGGAGGAAGCAAGACCAATACTAGAACATTGACTGGAGGCCAGGATCAAAGCACCAGGTGGAGTTAAATAGAGCAGCACCTAACGACTTAACCTCATCACCTGAGGAAGGAAACTCAGAAGCCGCAGTACCACTCTCATCCACCAAAGGAAGCTCATAGACAGAACCAGCAGAAGTACCACTCTCGACCACAGGAGGGAGCTTGGCCACAGAATTCACAACAGTAACCCCCTTGAGGAGGGGTCACCGAACCCTCACCAGAGCCCCCAGGCCGACCAGGATGAGCCACATGAAAGGCACGAACCAGATCGGCAGCATGGACATCAGAGGCAAAGACCCAGGAATTATCTTCCTGACCATAACCTTTCCACTTAACCAGATACTGGAGTTTCCGTCTCGAAACACGAGAATCCAAAATTTTCTCCACTATATACTCCAATTCCCCTTCAACCAAAACCGGAGCAGGAGGATCAATAGATGGAACCACCGGTGCCACGTATCTCCGCAACAATGACCTATGGAACACGTTATGGATGGAAAAAGAAGCTGGAAGAGTCAAACGAAAAGACACAGGATTAAGGACCTCAGAAATCCTATATGGACCAATGAAACGAGGCTTATATTTAGGAGAGGAAACCTTCATAGGAATATAACGAGATGACAACCAAACCAAATCCCCAACACGAAGTCGGGGACCCACACAACGCCTGCGGTTAGCGAAACGTTGAGCCTTCTCCTGGGACAAAGTCAGATTGTCCACTACATGAGTCCAAATCTGCTGCAACCTATCCACCACAGTATCCACACCAGGACAGTCCGAAGACTCAACCTGCCCTGAAGAGAAACGAGGGTGGAACCCAGAATTGCAGAAAAACGGCGAAACCAAAGTAGCCGAGCTGGCCCGATTATTAAGGGCGAACTCAGCCAAAGGCAAAAAGGACACCCAATCATCCTGATCAGCAGAAACAAAACATCTCAGATATGTTTCCAAGGTCTGATTGGTTCGTTCAGTCTGGCCATTTGTCTGAGGATGGAAAGCCGAGGAAAAAGACAAATCAATGCCCATCCTAGCACAAAAGGCTCGCCAAAACCTCGAAACAAACTGGGAACCTCTGTCAGAAACGATGTTCTCTGGAATGCCATGTAAACGAACCACATGCTGGAAAAACAACGGCACCAAATCAGAGGAGGAAGGTAATTTAGACAAGGGCACCAAATGGACCATCTTAGAGAAGCGATCACAAACCACCCAAATGACCGACATTCTTTGAGAGACGGGGAGATCCGAAATAAAATCCATAGAGATATGTGTCCAAGGCCTCTTCGGGACCGGCAAGGGCAAAAGCAACCCACTGGCACGAGAACAGCAGGGCTTAGCCCGAGCACAAATCCCACAGGACTGCACAAAAGAACGCACATCCCGCGACAGAGACGGCCACCAAAAGGATCTAGCCACCAAATCTCTAGTACCAAAGATTCCAGGATGACCAGCCAACACCGAACAATGAACCTCAGAGATAACTTTATTCGTCCACCTATCAGGGACAAACAGTTTCTCCGCTGGGCAACGGTCAGGTCTATTAGCCTGAAATTTTTGCAGCACCCGCCGCAAATCAGGGGAGATGGCAGACAAAATTACCCCCTCTTTGAGAATACCCGCCGGCTCAGACAAACCCGGAGAATCGGGTACAAAACTCCTAGACAGGGCATCCGCCTTCACATTTTTAGAGCCCGGAAGGTACGAAACCACAAAGTCAAAACGGGAGAAAAACAGCGACCAACGAGCCTGTCTAGGATTCAACCGTTTGGCAGACTCGAGATAAGTCAAGTTCTTGTGATCAGTCAAGACCACCACGCGATGCTTAGCTCCTTCAAGCCAATGACGCCACTCCTCGAATGCCCACTTCATGGCTAGCAACTCTCAATTGCCAACATCATAATTTCGCTCAGCAGGCGAAAATTTCCTGGAAAAGAAGGCGCATGGTTTCATCACCGAGCAATCAGAACTTCTCTGCGACAAAACAGCCCCTGCTCCAATTTCGGAAGCATCAACCTCGACCTGGAACGGAAGAGAAACATCTGGTTGGCACAATACAGGGGCAGAAGAAAAACGACGCTTCAACTCCTGAAAAGCTTCCACAGCAGCAGAAGACCAATTGACCACATCAGCACCCTTCTTGGTTAAATCAGTCAACGGTTTAGCAATGCTAGAAAAATTAGCGATGAAGCGACGATAAAAATTAGCAAAGCCCAGGAACTTCTGCAGACTCTTCAGAGATGTTGGCTGAGTCCAATCATAAATGGCCAGAACTTTAACAGGGTCCATCTCGATAGTAGAAGGAGAAAAAATGAACCCAAAAAATGAAATCTTCTGAACACCAAAGAGACACTTTGACCCCTTCACAAACAAAGAATTAGCACGCAGGACCTGGAACACCATTCTGACCTGCTTCACATGAGACTCCCAATCATCCGAGAAGACCAAAATATCATCCAAGTATACAATCAGGAATTTATCCAGGTACTCTCGGAAGATGTCATGCATAAAGGACTGAAACACTGATGGAGCATTAGAAAGTCCGAATGGCATAACCAGGTACTCAAAATGGCCTTCGGGCGTATTAAATGCTGTTTTCCATTCATCGCCCCGTTTAATACGCACAAGATTATACGCACCACGAAGATCTATCTTGGTGAACCAACTAGCCCCCTTAATCCGAGCAAACAAATCAGACAGCAGCGGCAAGGGGTACTGAAATTTGACCGTAATTTTATTTAGAAGGCGGTAATCACTACAAGGTCTCAGCGAACCATCCTTCTTGGCCACAAAAAAGAACCCTGCTCCCAATGGCGACGATGACGGGCGAATATGACCCTTCTCCAAAGACTCCTTCACGTAACTCCGCATAGCAGCGTGCTCAGGTACAGATAAATTAAACAGTCGACCCATAGGAAACTTACTACCAGGAATCAAATCGATAGCACAATCACAATCCCTATGCGGAGGTAGGGCATTGGACTTGGGCTCATCGAATACATCCCGGTAATCAGACAAGAACTCTGGGACCTCAGAAGGGGTGGATGATGAGATAGACAGAGATGGAACATCACCATGTACCCCCTGACAACCCCAGCTGGACACAGACATTGATTTCCAATCTAATACTGGGTTATGGACTTGTAGCCATGGCAACCCCAACACGACCACATCATGCAGATTATGCAACACCAGAAAGCGAATATCCTCCTGGTGCGCAGGAGCCATGCACATGGTCAGCTGGGTCCAATACTGAGGCTTATTCTTGGCCAAAGGCGTAGCATCAATTCCTCTCAATGGAATAGGACACTGCAAGGGCTCCAAGACAAACCCACAGCGCCTAGCAAACTCCAAGTCCATCAAATTCAGGGCAGCGCCTGAATCCACAAATGCCATGACAGAATAGGAAGACAAAGAGCAGATCAAAGTAACGGACAAAAGAAATTTCGACTGTACCGTACCAATGGTGACAGACCTAGCGAACCGCTTAGTGCGCTTAGGACAATCGGAGATAGCATGAGTGGAATCACCACAGTAAAAACACAGCCCATTCTGACGTCTGTGTTCTTGCCTTTCAGCTCTGGTCAAAGTCCTATTGCACTGCATAGGCTCAGGTTCATGCTCAGATAATACCGCCAAATGGTGCACAGATTTACGCTCACGCAAGCGTCGACCGATCTGAATGGCCAAAGACATAGACTCATTCAGACCAGCAGGCATAGGAAATCCCACCATGACATCCTTAAGGGCTTCAGAGAGACCCTTTCTGAAAATAGCTGCCAGCGCACATTCATTCCATTGAGTGAGCACGGACCACTTTCTAAACTTCTGACAATAAATCTCTATCTCATCCTGACCCTGACACAGAGCCAGCAAATTTTTCTCTGCCTGATCCACTGAATTAGGTTCGTCGTACAGCAATCCGAGCGCCAGAAAAAACGCATCAATATTACATAATGCAGGATCTCCTGGCGCAAGGGAAAATGCCCAGTCTTGAGGGTCGCCACGTAATAAAGAAATAATGATCTTAACTTGTTGTACTGGGTCACCAGAGGAGCGGGGTTTCAAAGCCAGAAATAGTTTACAATTATTTTTAAAATTCAAAAACTTTGCTCTATCTCCAGAAAATAACTCAGGAATAGGAGTCTTAGGTTCTAACATAGGATTCTGAACCACTAAATCTTGAATATTCTGTACATTTATAGCGAGATTATCCATCAAAGAGAACAGACCTTGAATGTCCATGTCCACACCTGTGTTCTGAATCACCCTGATGTAAAGGGGAAAAGAAAGACAGAACACAGTGCAAAGAAAAAAAAATGGTCTCAGAACTTCTCTTTTCCCTCTATTGAGAAGCATTAGTACTTTGGGCCTCCAGTACTGTTATGAACAGGTAATTCAGAACCACAACGGACATTGAAGTTGAGCACACAAAGTGACCTGACAATTACCAAAAACAAAGGACGAGCTCTGAGACGTGGGAACTCTGCTGACCGCAATCCCTAATCCTAACACACCACACTAGAGGTAGCCGTGGATTGCGCCTAACGCTCCCTATGCAACTCGGCACAGCCTGAGAAACTAACTAGCCCTGAAGATAGAAAAATAAGCCTACCTTGCCTCAGAGAAATTCCCCAAAGGAAAAGGCAGCCCCCCACATATAATGACTGTGAGTAAGATGAAATACAAACACAGAGATGAAATAGATTTAGCAAAGTGAGGCCCGACTTACTGAATAGACCGAGGATAGGAAAGATAGCTTTGCGGTCAACACAAAAACCTACAAAC
The DNA here is from genome assembly GCF_032444005.1 of Ranitomeya imitator. Lineage (NCBI taxonomy): Eukaryota > Metazoa > Chordata > Amphibia > Anura > Dendrobatidae > Ranitomeya > Ranitomeya imitator. Next base: position 395,899,363 of record NC_091283.1, read on the forward strand.
AACCACACAGAGGGGCAAAAAGACCCTCCGCACCGACTAACGGTACGGAGGTGCTCCCTCTGCGTCTCAGAGCTTCCAGCAAGCAAGAAAAACCAATAAAGCAAGCTGGACAGAAAAAATAGCAAGCAAAAATAACACAAGCAAAACTTAGCTTATGCAGGATAGACAGGCCACAGGAACGATCCAGGAGGAAGCAAGACCAATACTAGAACATTCAAAGAAAGTCAGAAAAGAAGATATTATACCCAATATTCTCACCATACTCAATCCCAAATGGGAGAGTCACTATGGGAGATATTATATTAAGTCAGGATGGACACTCCTCACAATAGCAATAAACAAAAAACAAATGGAGTTGAAGTCCATAAATATATTTTATTGATTATAAAAATGGCATCCATAGCCAAAAATACATACAAAAAATCATAATTCAAATATATGTAACATATAAATCAACAACAAAAAGGGGGGTAGATGGTAGCAAAAGGATGGAAAAAAGGCACCGTGTGGGTACTCCTGATACCAAGTTATATATTCGTAAGGTGCATCATGCAACAAAATGTCAGCAATACCTGGGAAAAAGGATCAAACATCTAAGGTTCCTATATAATTTGTGCATATGGCTCTCATCTAATTACAATACGCCCTGCGCACAGGCTAAAGGTGCTCATGGATCTCCCAAGGCCAAAACCCAATGAATGGAAAAAGTACTATGCATAAACCTTATCAATCCTTACCTAGGTGTCGGTAATCAGGAAGGAAGCCCACACGGTGGCCCCAACGCGCGTTTCGCGTCAGCTTCGTCAGGGGGCTGTGCTGCTAACAGTCCGGGATGTGCCTTATAAACGTGTTTAGTCCTAATGAAAAAATAATCCACCTGATGCGGCGCATGTCACCGCACGTCCGGCCGGGAATTGCATCCCGGGCGGCATCCAAGATGGCGCCGCGGCCAGTTCCGTCGCGCTGACGTCACTGAACCGCACGCGTCATCAATAGGCGCCGCCCACAATGCCCCAGATACCAGACGCCGGCCGACATGCGCACAATGGAGCGGTGTTTGGCTGCGTGGGAGGTGCCGCAACTAGATGTCGGAGGGACACAACTCCCAAACAAAAACATAGGGGCAGAGAATCCCTAATTCCTCATATAAGGACCAAAATAAGGGGAAATCAACTCCACAATGATTCAATCTACTCCAATATGCATCAATGAATAAGGGTGAAACATATAGTGCAAATAACATATAAATGTACATTCCACATCAAGGGGAATGTCATAACAACGGCATATATACAAAAAGTTAGAATGAACAATAAATTTACAGAGGCATATTACAAAGTGCAATGTGCGAATACAAGTGTGTATATAATATTATAAATAAAACAAGAAAACAGTTCTAAAAACTGATATACATTGATGAACACCAATACAAGTGCAAATCTCTATCTAGAATACATATAATGAGAATATATATATATATATAATTTATTCATTTCTTCCACGAGTGCAATAACTTCCGAAGCATTAGAGGAGAAAGAATCCCAAAGTCCAATATGGACTTCGTTGAAGCAGCCTGAACTCCGTTCAATGGCACATCGAATTGTATGATAATATAAATCACTAAAATAATAAAGAAATCAAAAAAGAAGGGAATTAATAATAAAAACAGAAAAATACAAGAAAACACAAGAATTACACATGAAAAAAACAGACAACAACACTAAATAAATATTAAAAAAAAAAAAAAAAAATTAAAAAATCGGAGACAGTTTCTATAGGAATGAACTAAAACTAAGTTGTTCATTAAGGCCCGCTGGAGCAAGTGTATGCAAAACAGCAATCCAGCGACATTCTCTTTGTGCCAGTTTTTGCTTGGCATCACCTCCTCTTATGCCTGTATGAATCTTCTCAATTCCCCATACTCTAAGATCACTTGGATTGCAATTGTGGTATTTCCGAAAATGTTTCGGAATTGGTTTCAAATCCTCCAAACTCTCCACCTCTTTTGCTGCCTTGATATCACGCACGTGTTCGCGTACACGAACGCGCAACTCTCTTGAAGTCAAACCAATGTAAATGAGTTTACACGTACAGGTAGCATAGTACACTACAAATGTTGTGCTGCAAGTGATGTGTTCTTTAATTTTAAACTCGCGTGTACCATCAGAAGAGGTGAAGGTGGAGGATCTGACCATGTTCCTGCAGGCAAGACAATCTCCACAGGGGAAAAAACCACTCTTTTGTTTTCCTGCACCAAAAGGATCTTGGGGTTTAGCTACGTAGTGACTATGTACTATTAGGTCCTTGATATTATTACTTCTACGTGCTGTCATAAGAGGTCGTGTCGAAAGACAATCCCTTAACATGGGATCGGTAGTGAGGACCGACCAGTGTTTCTCAAAAATTCGCCTCATCTCTTCCCATTTGTGGTTAAACGTGGATATAAACCTGGGTTGATTTTCCCATGTCTTTGTCTTTGTTTTATCTTTTTCAACCAGAAGATCATTTCTCCGCGTATGTTTCGCTCTTAAATACCCTCTCTTTATTGTTCGTCCACTATACCCACGTTGACGGAAACGTTCCCCAAGGTCCACAGCCTGCCTCTCAAAAGATGAATCAGAGGCACAGATCCTTCGAGCCCGAAGGAACTGTCCAATAGGGATGGCTCTTATCGTGGAAGGAGGATGAGATGATGATGAATGTAAGAGGGCATTAACAGAGGTCTCCTTCCTATACATATCGGTGTAAATCTCACCATTCCCCTGTACCCTAAGTGTCATGTCTAGAAAACAAATCTCCTTTTGATGATATGTATAGGTGAGCTTGATGTTGGAGCTATTGTCGTTCAATCCTAACATAAATTCCTGCAACTCCAGGACAGGGCCATGCCATATAAACAACACATCATCGATGTATCTGTACCACCCAAGAATTTGGTGGACCGAGGGGGCGGAGTGTGCGCCGCCCTGGAATATATCACGTTCCCAGAATCCCAAAAATAAATTTGCATAAGACGGCGCACAAGCCGCCCCCATGGCAGTGCCCTGTCGCTGGAGAAAAAAACGGTCTTTAAAAACAAAAAAATTATGGGTCAGGATGAACTCCAACAGCTCCAACACCAGCTCACGCAAATCCGGGTCAAGATTACTAGATTCCAAATAGAATCTAGAAGCTCTCAACCCGTCCTCATGACGGATGCTCGTGTATAGCTGTTCAACGTCAGCAGTAACTAGGAGCATATCCTCTTCCACGATAAGGCCATCAACCCGACGTAGGACGTCCGTAGTGTCCCTGACATGTGAAGGCAGCGTCTCAACCTGTGGTTTGAGATAGAATTCAATAAATTTGCATACTGCATTGCATAGCCCTCCCATGCCAGAGACAATCGGACGTCCCGGTGGGTAGAGGAGGTCTTTGTGGACCTTGGGGAGAAGGTAGAAGGTGGGTACCACTGGGTGTGAAATCAAGAGACCACCTAAAGTTTTTTTATTTATGATTCCTCGTTCAAAGGCTAATTCCAAAATATTTTTAAGTTGTTTTTGAAAAACAGAGAGTGGACTCTTCTCAAGAGGGGCATATGTATCTTTATTTCTCAGTTGCCTAAATGCCTCCCTCTCGTACCTCTCCACTGGCCAAATGACCACATTTCCCCCTTTGTCCGCCGATTTTATGACCACGTCGTCCCATTTCCCAATTTCCTGCAAGGCCTCTCTTTGTTTAACCGTAAGGTTATCTCTTTTTTTGTAGTTATTAATTTTACGAAGGTCCTCAGCCACCAATTTGGTGAAAATTTTGACCTGTGGACAGATAGACAAAGGGGGAAATGTGGTACACCTGGCAGCAATATGGGATGGAGAGGCACTTACCCCCATAAGAGATTCCCGTTCCAGATCTTCAAGATCCCTTAAAGTCTCCAATTCAATAGGGTCAGTAATACCCGAACCTCCTGAAGAGCGTAAATGCAGTTTTTTCAAAACAATCTTCCGGGCAAAGAGATGTAAATCCTTCAATGCTACAAAAAAATCAAAGTTATTACAAGGTGAAAACGACAAACCCAGTCCCAAAACCTCCTTTTGTGGTTCAGAGAGAACATGAGTGGATAAATTAATTACCTCTAGCGTATTAGTTTTTAATTTTTTATCCTTTATAGGAGAGGCATTCATTTTGCGCTTATTTCTTAATCTTCCATTTCTCCACTCATTTCTCTCATGGTCTTTTTTTATCCAAAATGGCCTCATCCCATCAGCACGCTGTGTTCTATCCTCGGCCGAGGATATCGAGGAAATAGAAGTAGAGCGACTTCTGGGTACTGATTTATTAAAAGCACGCCTGCTATTCCATTTATATACCTGACCTTGTTGACGGTCAGTGAGGTCACGCTGATATTTTTTGGTCTTATTTTGGACCACTTCTGTTTCCCATTTTTTTAGCAGTGATTCCATCTCCTCTTTGAATTTAACGGCTGCGTCACCCGTCAGACATTTGTTGATCTCCTCTTGTATCACATTTAATTCTACATCTAGCTCTTTGAGATGTTTCTCATTTTGTGATGCAAGTAGTTCCATAAATTTCTTAGAACAAGTAGAAGCTGCGTCTTCCCATAATTGAATAAACTCATTATCATTCACCACAAAAGATGGGAACACTTGGACGCGAAGTCCTCTTGGGACCAAACCACATCCTATATATCTCTCGAGAAAAGCCTTGTTCCACCACAGGCGAGTACGCCTATGTAGTAAATCCTTATATTTGTTCGTAACATTCCCAATGTCTCCAGATTTAAAATCAGCTGTGCTACCAGCACCCTCCTTAAAGACGTGATCAAGCTGATTCAGCCACGCTTTTTCGCGTTCACGAAAATCCATCTCTTCAAATCTGAAAACTGTGAAAACACAGATAGCAATACAGACAAAGAAAGTCAGAAAAGAAGATATTATACCCAATATTCTCACCATACTCAATCCCAAATGGGAGAGTCACTATGGGAGATATTATATTAAGTCAGGATGGACACTCCTCACAATAGCAATAAACAAAAAACAAATGGAGTTGAAGTCCAAAAATATATTTTATTGATTATAAAAATGGCATCCATAGCCAAAAATACATACAAAAAATCATAATTCAAATATATGTAACATATAAATCAACAACAAAAAGGGGGGTAGATGGTAGCAAAAGGATGGAAAAAAGGCACCGTGTGGGTACTCCTGATACCAAGTTATATATTCGTAAGGTGCATCATGCAACAAAATGTCAGCAATACCTGGGAAAAAGGATCAAACATCTAAGGTTCCTATATAATTTGAGCATATGGCTCTCATCTAATTACAATACGCCCTGCGCACAGGATGTTTGATCCTTTTTCCCAGGTATTGCTGACATTTTGTTGCATGATGCACCTTACGAATATATAACTTGGTATCAGGAGTACCCACACGGTGCCTTTTTTCCATCCTTTTGCTACCATCTACCCCCCTTTTTGTTGTTGATTTATATGTTACATATATTTGAATTATGATTTTTTGTATGTATTTTTGGCTATGGATGCCATTTTTATAATCAATAAAATATATTTATGGACTTCAACTCCATTTGTTTTTTGTTTATTGCTATTGTGAGGAGTGTCCATCCTGACTTAATATAATATCTCCCATAGTGACTCTCCCATTTGGGATTGAGTATGGTGAGAATATTGGGTATAATATCTTCTTTTCTGACTTTCTTTGTCTGTATTGCTATCTGTGTTTTCACAGTTTTCAGATTTGAAGAGATGGATTTTCGTGAACGCGAAAAAGCGTGGCTGAATCAGCTTGATCACGTCTTTAAGGAGGGTGCTGGTAGCACAGCTGATTTTAAATCTGGAGACATTGGGAATGTTACGAACAAATATAAGGATTTACTACATAGGCGTACTCGCCTGTGGTGGAACAAGGCTTTTCTCGAGAGATATATAGGATGTGGTTTGGTCCCAAGAGGACTTCGCGTCCAAGTGTTCCCATCTTTTGTGGTGAATGATAATAAGTTTATTCAATTATGGGAAGACGCAGCTTCTACTTGTTCTAAGAAATTTATGGAACTACTTGCATCACAAAATGAGAAACATCTCAAAGAGCTAGATGTAGAATTAAATGTGATACAAGAGGAGATCAACAAATGTCTGACGGGTGACGCAGCCGTTAAATTCAAAGAGGAGATGGAATCACTGCTAAAAAAATGGGAAACAGAAGTGGTCCAAAATAAGACCAAAAAATATCAGCGTGACCTCACTGACCGTCAACAAGGTCAGGTATATAAATGGAATAGCAGGCGTGCTTTTAATAAATCAGTACCCAGAAGTCGCTCTACTTCTATTTCCTCGATATCCTCGGCCGAGGACAGAACACAGCGTGCTGATGGGATGAGGCCATTTTGGATAAAAAAAGACCATGAGAGAAATGAGTGGAGAAATGGAAGATTAAGAAATAAGCGCAAAATGAATGCCTCTCCTATAAAGGATAAAAAATTAAAAACTAATACGCTAGAGGTAATTAATTTATCCACTCATGTTCTCTCTGAACCACAAAAGGAGGTTTTGGGACTGGGTTTGTCGTTTTCACCTTGTAATAACTTTGATTTTTTTGTAGCATTGAAGGATTTACATCTCTTTGCCCGGAAGATTGTTTTGAAAAAACTGCATTTACGCTCTTCAGGAGGTTCGGGTATTACTGACCCTATTGAATTGGAGACTTTAAGGGATCTTGAAGATCTGGAACGGGAATCTCTTATGGGGGTAAGTGCCTCTCCATCCCATATTGCTGCCAGGTGTACCACATTTCCCCCTTTGTCTATCTGTCCACAGGTCAAAATTTTCACCAAATTGGTGGCTGAGGACCTTCGTAAAATTAATAACTACAAAAAAAGAGATAACCTTACGGTTAAACAAAGAGAGGCCTTGCAGGAAATTGGGAAATGGGACGACGTGGTCATAAAATCGGCGGACAAAGGGGGAAATGTGGTCATTTGGCCAGTGGAGAGGTACGAGAGGGAGGCATTTAGGCAACTGAGAAATAAAGATACATATGCCCCTCTTGAGAAGAGTCCACTCTCTGTTTTTCAAAAACAACTTAAAAATATTTTGGAATTAGCCTTTGAACGAGGAATCATAAATAAAAAAACTTTAGGTGGTCTCTTGATTTCACACCCAGTGGTACCCACCTTCTACCTTCTCCCCAAGGTCCACAAAGACCTCCTCTCCCCACCGGGACGTCCGATTGTCTCTGGCATGGGAGGGCTATGCGATGCAGTATGCAAATTTATTGAATTCTATCTCAAACCACAGGTTGAGACGCTGCCCTCACATGTCAGGGACACTACGGACGTCCTACGTCGGGTTGATGGCCTTATCGTGGAAGAGGATATGCTCCTAGTTACTGCTGACGTTGAACAGCTATACACGAGCATCCATCATGAGGACGGGTTGAGAGCTTCTAGATTCTATTTGGAATCTAGTAATCTTGACCCGGATTTGCGTGAGCTGGTGTTGGAGCTGTTGGAGTTCATCCTGACCCATAATTTTTTTGTTTTTAAAGACCGTTTTTTTCTCCAGCGACAGGGCACTGCCATGGGGGCGGCTTGTGCGCCGTCTTATGCAAATTTATTTTTGGGATTCTGGGAACGTGATATATTCCAGGGCGGCGCACACTCCGCCCCCTCGGTCCACCAAATTCTTGGGTGGTACAGATACATCGATGATGTGTTGTTTATATGGCATGGCCCTGTCCTGGAGTTGCAGGAATTTATGTTAGGATTGAACGACAATGGCTCCAACATCAAGCTCACCTATACATATCATCAAAAGGAGATTTCTTTTCTAGACATTACACTTAGGGTACAGGGGAATGGTGAGATTTACACCGATATGTATAGGAAGGAGACCTCTGTTAATGCCCTCTTACATTCATCATCATCTCATCCTCCTTCCACGATAAGAGCCATCCCTATTGGACAGTTCCTTCGGGCTCGAAGGATCTGTGCCTCTGATTCATCTTTTGAGAGGCAGGCTGTGGACCTTGGGGAACGTTTCCGTCAACGTGGGTATAGTGGACGAACAATAAAGAGAGGGTATTTAAGAGCGAAACATACGCGGAGAAATGATCTTCTGGTTGAAAAAGATAAAACAAAGACAAAGACATGGGAAAATCAACCCAGGTTTATATCCACGTTTAACCACAAATGGGAAGAGATGAGGCGAATTTTTGAGAAACACTGGTCGGTCCTCACTACCGATCCCATGTTAAGGGATTGTCTTTCGACACGACCTCTTATGACAGCACGTAGAAGTAATAATATCAAGGACCTAATAGTACATAGTCACTACGTAGCTAAACCCCAAGATCCTTTTGGTGCAGGAAAACAAAAGAGTGGTTTTTTCCCCTGTGGAGATTGTCTTGCCTGCAGGAACATGGTCAGATCCTCCACCTTCACCTCTTCTGATGGTACACGCGAGTTTAAAATTAAAGAACACATCACTTGCAGCACAACATTTGTAGTGTACTATGCTACCTGTACGTGTAAACTCATTTACATTGGTTTGACTTCAAGAGAGTTGCGCGTTCGTGTACGCGAACACGTGCGTGATATCAAGGCAGCAAAAGAGGTGGAGAGTTTGGAGGATTTGAAACCAATTCCGAAACATTTTCGGAAATACCACAATTGCAATCCAAGTGATCTTAGAGTATGGGGAATTGAGAAGATTCATACAGGCATAAGAGGAGGTGATGCCAAGCAAAAACTGGCACAAAGAGAATGTCGCTGGATTGCTGTTTTGCATACACTTGCTCCAGCGGGCCTTAATGAACAACTTAGTTTTAGTTCATTCCTATAGAAACTGTCTCCGATTTTTTAATTTTTTATTTTTTTTTTTAATATTTATTTAGTGTTGTTGTCTGGTTTTTTCATGTGTAATTCTTGTGTTTTCTTGTATTTTTCTGTTTTTATTATTAATTCCCTTCTTTTTTGATTTCTTTATTATTTTAGTGATTTATATTATCATACAATTCGATGTGCCATTGAACGGAGTTCAGGCTGCTTCAACGAAGTCCATATTGGACTTTGGGATTCTTTCTCCTCTAATGCTTCGGAAGTTATTGCACTCATGGAAGAAATGAATAAATTATATATATATATATATATATTCTCATTATATGTATTCTAGATAGAGATTTGCACTTGTATTGGTGTTCATCAATGTATATCAGTTTTTAGAACTGTTTTCTTGTTTTATTTATAATATTATATACACACTTGTATTCGCACATTGCACTTTGTAATATGCCTCTGTAAATTTATTGTTCATTCTAACTTTTTGTATATATGCCGTTGTTATGACATTCCCCTTGATGTGGAATGTACATTTATATGTTATTTGCACTATATGTTTCACCCTTATTCATTGATGCATATTGGAGTAGATTGAATCATTGTGGAGTTGATTTCCCCTTATTTTGGTCCTTATATGAGGAATTAGGGATTCTCTGCCCCTATGTTTTTGTTTGGGAGTTGTGTCCCTCCTACATCTAGTTGCGGCACCTCCCACGCAGCCAAACACCGCTCCATTGTGCGCATGTCGGCCGGCGTCTGGTATCTGGGGCATTGTGGGCGGCGCCCATTGATGACGCGTGCGGTTCAGTGACGTCAGCGCGACGGAACTGGCCGCGGCGCCATCTTGGATGCCGCCCGGGATGCAATTCCCGGCCGGACGTGCGGTGACATGCGCCGCACCAGGTGGATTATTTTTTCATTAGGACTAAACACGTTTATAAGGCACATCCCGGACTGTTAGCAGCACAGCCCCCTGACGAAGCTGACGCGAAACGCGCGTTGGGGCCACCGTGTGGGCTTCCTTCCTGATTACCGACACCTAGGTAAGGATTGATAAGGTTTATGCATAGTACTTTTTCCATTTTTTGGGTTTTGGCCTTGGGAGATCCATGAGCACCTTTAGCCTGTGCGCAGGGCGTATTGTAATTAGATGAGAGCCATATGCACAAATTATATAGGAACCTTAGATGTTTGATCCTTTTTCCCAGGTATTGCTGACATTTTGTTGCATGATGCACCTTACGAATATATAACTTGGTATCAGGAGTACCCACACGGTGCCTTTTTTTCCATCCTTTTGCTACCATCTACCCCCCTTTTTGTTGTTGATTTATATGTTACATATATTTGAATTATGATTTTTTGTATGTATTTTTGGCTATGGATGCCATTTTTATAATCAATAAAATATATTTATGGACTTCAACTCTATTTGTTTTTTGTTCAATACTAGAACATTGACTGGAGGCCAGGATCAAAGCACCAGGTGGAGTTAAATAGAGCAGCACCTAACGACTTAACCTCATCACCTGAGGAAGGAAACTCAGAAGCCGCAGTACCACTCTCATCCACCAAAGGAAGCTCATAGACAGAACCAGCCGAAGTACCACTCTCGACCACAGGAGGGAGCTTGGCCACAGAATTCACAACGCTGCACATCCAGAGGAGAACACTAGATCTGATAATGAACCCCCTCACACACGGAGTCCTTCACCACAAATTCCTGAAGGCACAATACATCGGCCACAACATGGCCAAATCATGCTATCAGCTTCACTTCACCAGTATGGCCACTTGACCATACCCAGTATAGGACAGTGGCCACTATATGGGTATGGTCAACATGGACATTCTGGGGGGTATCCACAAATGGGTACTGCCAATACCCAGAATTATTTTCTTCTGCAGAACCAAAATGCTCAGTACCAGCATGTCCCACAACCAGTCCCTTCCATGCTCCATCATGCAGCCTTAGGCACCACTCAGGCTTATGGTCAATTGGGCACACAAAGTAGCCAAAACACTCAGGCTGCTGCCCGGCCACCTCCTCCACCTTCATACATAAATTTGTAATTTTTATTGTGATTCTAATTTATGGTTACACGTTTGTTTGTTTTTATATTTTATTATGTTAACAAATTTTTTTTTAGAGGTCTGATAATAGTGGCCATAACTCCCATATGTTGTGAATATGGTTATTGTGACATACAAACATTATGTCAGTAAAATCAATTAGTTAAAAGTGTGTGTTTCTATTTTTACGATATATAGATGATGTTTATATCAATTTAGTGAACACATTTTTCAAAAACATCACAATTTTGAAAAGGTAACATCATTTTATTTTACACACATAAGCAAACAGAATTATAACATGAACACTGCATTCTCTTGCCACGGATTAGATCACTCTGGAGATACAAAATAGTTTGTAAAGACATCCCGCACTTTCAATTCAGAGGGTGGACGACCGGCCTGATGTCCATGTGAAGGAGCCTGGACATTATTGGCATCCTCAAAATCATCACCAGCATTTGCACTACAGTCGTGAATTCTTATGAAGTTGTGAAGAACAACACATGATTTGATAACAAGATTCACATTTTCTTCACTTAATTGTATTGCAGACTGTAGAACACGCCATTTTGCACTCTGAATCCCAAAGGCACACTCCACCAGGCGTCGGGCACAGGAAAGGCGGAAGTTAAAGATTCGACGCCGGTGGTCCAGGGTTCGGCGCGGATAGGGCTTCATGAGGTTCCTAGTTAACTGGAAGGCCTCATCACCAAGCATTACATAAGGGACAGCTTCAAGATTGGACCGTGGAAGCTGCCGTGGGGGTGGGAGGTCCAACTGATTACTGCACATACGACGACCCAGAATGGAAGTATGGAACACTTGGAAGTCTCCGGTTCCACCATAGGCCCCAATATCAACTATTCGAAACATGTATGCGCTGTCGACCAGGGCCAACAGCACCACCGAAAAGTATTCTTTATAATTATAATGTTGTGAGCCAGAGTTTAGTGGTTTCCGGACATGGATGTGCTTGCCATCCAGGGCACCAATACAGTTAGGAAACTGGCACGTCTTCTCAAACCCATGGGCAATATGCAGCCAGTCTTGCTTTTTTGGCTCCGGCATGACCGACTGATGCAATCGTGACCAAATTTGTGAGCACGTAGCCCGAACAATGCCTGAAATTGTTGAGTTGCCGATTAGGAACTCCAGATGTAGTGAGGCGTAGGACAGGCCAGTCGCTAGAAAGCTAGAATTAAAAAAAGGCGGCAAAAAATATAACAAAGGAAATGTGTATAAAATACATCAAATACATATGCAACATAGTTTTTGGACATACCGTAAAGTAAGTAGAAGCCGCTCCTCAGCAGAAATAGCCTTGTGCATCAAGGTGTCCTTATAGGTGATACCAGGCCACAGAGTCTCAATAAGAATATCAAATGTGGCAAGGCTCATCTGAGTATATACAGTTATATGAAAAAGTTTGGGCACCCCTATTAATCTTAAGCTTAATGTTTTATAAAAAAAATAGGTTTTTTTGCAACAGCTATTTCAGTTTCATATATCTAATAACTGTTGGACACAGTAATGTTTCTGCCTTGAAATTAGGTTTATTGTACTAACAGAAAATGTGCAATCTGCATTCAAACAAAATTTGACAGGTGCATAAGTATGGGCACCCTTATCATTTTCTTGTTTTAAATACTCCTACCTACATTTTACGGACTTACTAAAGCACTTTTTTTGGGTTTTCTAACCTCACTGAGCTTTGAACTTCATAGCCAGGTGTATGCAATCATGAGAAAAGCTACTTAAAGTGGCCACTAGCAATTGTTCTCCTGTTTGGATCTCCTCTGAAGAGTGGCATCATGGGCTCCTCAAAACAACTGTCTAATGATCTGAAAACAAAGATTATTCAACATAGTTGTTCAGGGGAAGGATACAAAAAGCTATCTCAGATATTTAAAGGGACACTGTCACCTGAATTTGGAGGGAACCATCTTCAGCCATGGAGGCGGGGTTTTGGGGTTTTTGATTCACCCTTTCCTTACCCGCTGGCTGCATGCTGGCTGCAATATTGGATTGAAGTTCATTCTCTGTCCTCCATAGTACATGCCTGCGCAAGGCAATCTTGGGTCTGAAGACCCTCGTTCTGTAACAAAAAAAAAAAGCCCACGCCAATTTTTTCCGCCATTTAACCCTTTAATTTAGTAGATAGAACGGCCAAATTTTGCATTTACACACTACTAACATTAGTAGTGTGGAATATGCAAAAAAATGGGGATATGACATGGTTTACTGTATGTAAACCATGTCACATATCATGTCGGGTTTAGGAAGGAGATAGCAAAAGCCGGTAATTGAATTACCGGCTTTAAAGCTATCTAGCGCTGTATGAAGTATTAATATATATACATATATGTGTCTCAATGACATATATATATATATATATATATATATACATATATATACCCATTCTATGTGTCCACATTTATTCTACCTATTCTATTGTAAGCTGTCAGTGTGATTTTACTGTACACCGCACTGAACTGCCGGCTTTTCTCTCTAACACCGCTGCGTATTTCTCGCAAGTTACACTGCTGTTCCGTGTGTGATCCGTATTTTTCTGGCTTCCATAGACTTTCATTGGTGTATTTTTGGCGCAGTACAGTGACAAACGCAGCATGCTGCGATTTTCTATGGCCGTAGAAGCCAGTATAATACGGATCAGTAAAATACGGCAGATAGGAGCAGGGGCATAGAGAATAATTGTGCCGTTTGTTTGGCGAGTTTTACGGACGTATTTTCTGCGCTCTTACGTCCGTAAAACTCGCTAGTGTGATGGCAGCCTGAGAGTGACAATTTGTGGGCACCATGAAAAAGGTACTGGTACTGTAATAGGAGGGACACTTAATGGACATCACTAGGAGCAGTAATCCTGTGTGCCTACCTGTTAAAGAAGGGTGGTATACTGTTGATGACATCTACACGCAATTACCCTGCTCAATAATTATTTTTTGTTGGAGTAAGAGGGACAATTTTCACTTTGCTATGGGGTCCCATGATTTCTATCCATGCCAATGGTCTCATCAAATTAACAGATCACTGTACTAAGTGGATAACATAAGCCGGGCATTGAATGGTTGCATCAGCAACTATCCTGATCATGTAAAGCATGTCTCCATTGCCAATGTCAAATAGCAGGGAAGACAAAGACATCAGACAACCATAAAGATACAAAAATAGTATACATAAATGTGAAATATTTTGTACAAATGGTTCACTTAAACAATGTATTATTTTTATACAATTTTTAATAATCATTTAGTGCTCTGGATTGTTTTCTCTTACTTTTGAGAGTGTGTGATTTTACTTGACTATAACTTTTTTTTTCTTGTAGATATTCTCAATAAAATGATTAAAAAAAAAGAAAATGACAATTGCCCTCTATGTGACATAATGTCTATCAATGTGTGATTTTTCTGTAAAACATTTTCCACATTTTATACACGTGTGACTTCGCTAAGCAATATTTTTTTTCCTATAACAACAACATCACAGTGTGAATTCTCTGATGTTTAACAAGGTATGATTTCTCTACAAAACATTTTCCACATTCTGAACATTAAAATGCATTATCTTCTGTGTGAATTCTCTGATGTCGAACAAGATTTGCTTTGCGATTAAAACACTTCCCACATTCTGAACATAAAAATGGCCTTTCCCCTGTGTGAATGCTCTGATGATTAACAAGATTTGTTTTCAGATTAAAGCATTTCCCACATTTTGAACATGAAAATGGCTTCTTCCCTGTGTGAATTCTTTGATGTCTAACAAGATGTGATTTTTGGGTAAAAAATTTCCCACATTCTGAACATAAAAATGGCTTCTCCCCTTTGTGAATTCTCTCATGTCTAACAAGTTTGGATTTCTCATTATAACATTTCCCACATTCTGAACATGAAAATGGCATCTCCCCTGTGTGACTTCTCTGATGTGTAACAAGATTTTTTTTCTGATTAAAACATTTCCCACATTGTGAACATGAAAATGGCTTCTCCCCTGTGTGAACTCTCTGATGTGTAACAAGTGTGGATTTCTCACTATAACATTTCCCACATTCTGAACAAAAAAATGGCTTCTCCCCTGTGTGAATTCTATGGTGTGCAATAAGGTTTCTTTTCCAATTAAAACATTTCCCACACTCTGAACATGAATATGGTTTCTCCTTTGTGTGACTCCTCTGATGTGTAACGAGATATGAATTCTCTGTAAAACGCTTCCCACATTCTGAACATGAAAATGGCTTTTCTCCTGTGTGAATTCTCTGATGTACAATTAAAACTGACTTCCGTTTAAAACATTTCCCACATTCGGAACATGGAAATGGTCTCTCTCCTCTGTGAGCCATTTGATGCCCAACAATCCTTCTGTGGCTTTTGTTTTGCATATTGGTCTTTGATGAAGCTGAAGAAAGGGTATATTGAAAAGGATTTGAAGACAGATTTTTTCTGACAAGGGCTTGCGGTATATTCGGTATAATGACATGCTCTTCCCATTTTTTACCATGATCATCTGCTGTAAAATCTGAAAATATATGTCCCATTGAGATCCAGGTGCAGTCATCTGCAAAAAATAAAAGTGATTTTATTATTAATAGGTAACACTACACTGAAATTATATTTATATTACTATTACAGTATTGTAGAACATTTCCATACAAATTGTAATACAATTCAACTGACTAGGACAGGTGACCACAAATGAGCGGCTAATAGATTACAGTGGCATGTAAAAGTTTGGGCAGCCCTGGTGAAAATTGCTTTTATTGTGAACAGTTAAGCAAGTTGAGGATGGAAAGATCTCTAAAAGGGCTAAAGTTAACCCCTTTTTGACATCAGACGTGCTATCCCGTCGCGGTGACCTGGGCCCATATGACCATCGACGGGATAGTACATCATATGAGATCAGCCGTGCTCACGGTGGGAGTGTGGCCGGGTGTCAGCTGATTTAACCCCCAGAACACTGCGATCAAACAAGATTGCAGGGTTCCAGCAGCATAGGGAAGCATCGTGCAGGGAGGGGTCTCCCTGCGTGCTTCCCTGAGACCCTCAGAACAACGCGATGTGATCGCGTTGTTCCGAGGGTCTCCTTCGGTCTCCTCCCTGCAGATCCCCAGATCCAAGATTGCCGCTGGGTCCTTCTGGGTCCTACAGGAAGGTGGCTTGTCAGAGCCTGCTAAGAGCAGGCGCCGGCAAGCCTCCTGCACTGCCTGTCAGATCGCTGATCTGACACAGTGCTCTGCAAAGTGTCAGATCAGCGATCTGACAATATATAGTGATGTCCCACCCTGGGACAATGTAAAAAAGTTACAAAAAAATTACACTGTGTAAAAATATATTTTTTAAAAATCCTAAATAAAGAAAAAAAAATATTGTTCCAATATATGTACATTTATTTATGTAAATAAAAAAAAACAAAAGTACACATATTTAGTATCGCTGCGTCCGTAACGACCCAACCTATAAAATTGTCCCACTAGTTATCCCCTTCAGTGAACAGAAAGAGGCAAAAAACAATGCTTTGTCATCATACCGCCGAATAAAAAGTGGAATAACACGCGATCAAAAAGACGGATTTAAATAAAAATGGTACCGCTGAAAACATCATCTTGTCCCGAAAAAAAAAAAAAAGCCGCCATACAGCATCATCTACAAAAAAATAAAACAGTTATAGCCCTCAGAATAAGGCGTTGCAAAAATAATTATTTGTATATAAAATGGTTTTTATTGTATAAAAGCGTCAAAACATTACAAAAATGATATAAATGAGGTATCGCTGTAAGAAGAATAAAACTGCTTCATCAATTTTACCAAACGCAGAACGGTATAAACGCCCCCCAAAATAAATTCATGAATTTCTGTTTTTTGTTCATTCTGCCTAACAAAAATCGGAATAAAAAGCGATCAAAAACTGTCATGTGCCTGAAAATAGTTCAAATAAAAACAACAATTCTTCCTGCAAAAAAACAAGACCTCACATGACTCTGTGGACCAAAATATGGAAATATTATAGCTCTCAAAATGTGGTGACGCAAAAACTATTTTTTGCACACTACAGAAATTTACTCTGCCCTCGACAGGGCAGAGAAAAATAAGCCTGTACAGGAGCACAATACTGGTTCCTTTGTGGGTAGCATAGGATGCATCATCTACACGAAGCAGAGAAGAAGGAAAGCATCGCAAGTAGAGAGGAGGCGCCAAAGCAAGACCAGCAACGCCCATCGCACCGGACCACCCCATAGTGTATAATAATAAAAGCTCTTTTCCTTGTCTTGCAGGCTGCAGTAGGGGCATATATAGAGCATATTAGAATGTGGTATATGAGGACTTACAGGGACTGGCCTTACCTCATATGAGAAAAAAACCTGGTGACAGGTTCCCTGTAAGATCACCCAGTTTATTTATTTATTTATTTTTTAAATATCAGTACTTGTAGAGACTATGATTCTATATAAATAGCTGTGGAGTGGCCCCGCTCATCACCTTAATGAGCGGGGCCACATGATCAGTTGGTCGGAAGAGCTGCTGGTGCCGGAACGAACAAGATGGACACGCAGGGAAGGTATGTAGGATGTGTGCTGGAAGCCAGCGGCTGTCACTGTGCGCTATTACAGAGAAATGAATAATCACTGCCAGCGCAGTGGCAGTGAATATTCTCCTTAGCAGTTGCACAGGCTTTAGAAACAACCACCAGCTCCTGCCTCTGTGACTCACTGCTCTGCGGCTCCCCCTTCCCGGCCGTCTTTCTGGGACAACTGACTTGTGTATAATCCGAGGGGGGGCGTTTTCAGCACAAAAAAATGTGCTGAAAAACTCGGCTTTAACACGCGAATATACAGTAAGTTCCTCGACTGTGCATTATGCTACGATATTATGTGGTTTATATTTGGAGTGCGATCAGCTCTCTTTGTGTTTATTGCTTGGACATTTATTAAATTTTATCTATCTTAGGCTGGTTTCATACTTGCGTACGGGAGGGCTGCGGATGGTAGCGTACTTCCTCCCTTCTTCCTCCTTGAAACCACGCCTACGCCTCCTTGCATCCTGCGGTGCCTTGCGTACGTATCTTTAACATTGGATATGCAGAACCTACGCTGTTTGCGGATGCCTCCGCATGCGCCGTTTGGATGATGCGCCGACCGCAACAAAATGCAACATGTGTTCAGCACAGTTTGGTGCAGCGTCCAAACGGCGCATGCGGAGGCATCCGTAACCAGCGTACGTTCCTGCGTACCCAATGATAAAGATAGGTACGCAGGGCACCACAGAACTTTTCGAGGCATAGACGGAGCATAGGCATGGTTTCAGGGAGGAATAAGGGAGGAAGTACACCGCTACCCACAGCACTCCCATACACAAGTCTGAAACCAGCCTTAAATAATTGCATTATTGGATTACAGTACTCATTGCATTTCATGGACGCATCAGGGGCAAGTTTGTATACCATTTTCCTGTAAAAAGATGCACGGTAACCCCCAAGACAGAGTGCTCTAGCAAACAGCACTCTGGGGTGTTAACGTAGATTTAGGCCTAAGGCTACATTCACACTGGCGTTTTTTGCCAGACGTCGCAATGCGTCGTTTATGGCAAAAAACGCATCCTGCAAGGTTGTTTGCAGGATGCGTTTTTGCCCCATAGATTAACATTAGTGACGAATTGCGACGCTTTGCCACACGTCGCAACCGTCTTGCGACGGTTGCGCCGTGTTGTGGCGGACCGCCGGGAGCAAAAAACGTTAAATGTAACGTTTTTTGCTCCTGACGGACCGCTTTTTCCGACCGCGCATGCGCGGCCGGAACTCCGCCCCCATCTCCCCGCACCTCACAATGGGGCAGCGGATGCGCCGGAGAAATGCATCCACTGCACCCATTGTGCAGTGCATCAAACGCTAGCGTCGGAATCTCTGCCCGACGCAATGCGACGGGGAGATTCCGACGCTAGTGTGAAAGTAGCCTTAATCAGACATCTGAATGATTGAGTAAAGTATATTAGAAAAACTGCCTTTTCTCAGTGTGTTGTTCATGTGTCAATAATTACAATCCTTATTTCATCTCTTTTGTTCTTAACCCCTTTACCCCCAAGGGTGGTTTGCACGTTAATGACCGGGCCAATTTTTACAATTCTGACCACTGTCCCTTTGTGAGGTTATAACTCTGGAACACTTCAACGGATCCCAGTGATTCTGACATTGTTTTCTCGTGACATATTGTACTTCATGACAATGGTAAAAATTCTTTGATAGTACCTGCGTTTATTTGTGAAAAAAACGGAAATTTGGCGAAAATTATGAAAATTTCGCAATTTTCCAACTTTGAATTTTTATGCAATTAAATCACAGAGATATGTCACACAAAATACTTAATAAGTAACATTTCCCACATGTCTACTTTACATCAGCACAATTTTGGAACCAAAATTTTTTTTGTTAGGGAGTTATAAGGGTTAAAAGTTGACCAGCAATTTCTCATTTCTACAACACCATTTTTTTTTAGGGACCACATCTCATTTGAGGGGTCTATATGATAGAAAATACCCAAGTGTGACACCATTCTAAAAACTACACCCCTCAAGGTGCTCAAAACCATATTCAAGAAGTTTATTAAGCCTTCTGGTGCTTCACAGGAATTTTTTGAATGTTTAAATAAAAATGAACATTTAACTTTTTTTCACAAAAAATTTAATTCAGCTCCAATTTGTTTAATTTTACCAAGGGTAACAGGAGAAAATAGACCCCAAACATTGTTGTACAATTTGTCCTGAGCACGACAATACCCCACATGTGGGGGTAAACCACTGTTTGGGCGCATGGCAGAGCTCGGAAGCGAAGGAGCGCCATTTGACTTTTCAATGCAAAATTCACTGGAATTGAGATGGGACGCCATGTTTCATTTGGAGAGCCCCTGATGTGCCTAAACATTGAAACCCCCCACAATTGACACCATTTTGGAAAGTAGACCCCTTAAGGAACTTATCTAGATGTGTGGTGAGCACTTTGACCCACCAAGTGCTTCACAGAAGTTTATAATGTAGAACCGTAAAAATAAAAAATCATATTTTTTCACAAAAATTAACTTTCGGCCCCCAATTTTTTATTTTCCCAAGGGTAAGAGAAGAAATTGGACCCCAAAAGTTGTTGTACAATTTGTCCTGAGTACGCTGATACCCCATATGTGGGGGTAAACCACTGTTTGGGCGGATGGGAGAGCTCGGAAGGGCAGGAGCGCTGTTTGACTTTTCAATGCAAAATTGACAGGAATTGAGATGGGACGCCATGTTGCGTTTGGAGAGCCACTGATGTGCCTAAACATTGAAACCCCCCACAAGTGACACCATTTTGGAAAGTAGACCCCCTAAGGAACTTATCTACATGTGTGGTGAGCACTTTGACCCACCAAGAGCTTCACAGAAGTTTATAATGGAGAGCCGTAAAAATAAAACAAAAATTTTTTCCCACAAAAATTATTTTTTAGCCCCCAGTTTTGTATTTTCCCGAGGGTAACAGGAGAAATTGGACCCCAAAATTTGTTGTCCAATTTGTCCTGAGTACGCTGATACCCCATATGTTGGGGTAAACCCCTGTTTGGGCACACGGGAGAGCTCGGAAGGGAAGAAGCACTGTTTTACTTTTTCAACGCAGAATTGGCTGGAATTGAGATCGGACGCCATGTCGCGTTTGGAGAGCCCCTGATGTGCCTAAACAGTGGAAACCCCCCAATTATAACTGAAACCCTAATCCAAACACACCCCTAACCCTAATCCCAACAGTAACCCTAACCACACCTCTAACCCTGACACACACCTAACCCTAATCCCAACCCTATTCCCAACTGTAAATGCAATCTAAACCCTAACCGTAACTTTAGCCCCAACCCTAACCCTAGCCCTAACCATAGCCCCAACCCTAACTTTAGCCCCAACCCTAACTATAGCCTTAACCCTAGCCCTAACCATAGCCCTAGCCCTAACCCTAACCCTAGCCCTAACCCTAGCCCTAACCCTAGCCCTAACCCTAACCCTAGCCCTAACCCTAGCCCTAACCCTAGCCCAAACCCTAGCCCTAGCCCTAGCCCTAATGGAAAAATGGAAATAAATACATTTTTTTAATTTTTCCCTAACTAAGGGGGTGATGAAGGGGGGTTTGATTTACTTTTATAGCGGGTTTTTTAGCTGATTTTTATGATTGGCAGCCGTCACACACTGAAAGACGCTTTTTATTGCAAAAAATATTTTTTGCGTTACCACATTTTGAGAGCTATAATTTTTCCATATTTTGGTTCACAGAGTCATGTGAGGTCTTTTTTTTTGCGGGACGAGTTGACGTTTTTATTGGTAACATTTTCGGGCACGTTACATTTTTTGATCGCTTTTTATTCCGATTTTTGCGAGGCAGAATGACCAAAAACCAGCTATTCATGAATTTCTTTTGGGGGAGGCGTTTATACCGTTCCGCGTTTGGTAAAATTGATGAAGCAGTTTTATTCTTCGGGTCAGTACGATTACAACGATACCTCATTTATATCATTTTTTTATGTTTTGGCGCTTTTATACGATAAAAACTATTTTATAGAAAAAATAATTATTTTTGCATCGCTTTATTCTATAACTTTTTTTTTTTCTGATGATGCTGTATGGCGGCTCGTTTTTTGCGGGACAAGATGACGCTTTCAGGGGTATCATGGTTATTTATATCTGTCTTTTTGATCGCGTGTTATTCCACTTTTTGTTCGGCGGTATGATAATAAAGCGTTGTTTTTTGCCTCGTTTTTTTTTTTTTTTTCTTACGGTGTTTACTGAAGGGGTTAACTAGTGGGCCAGTTTTATAGGTCGGGCCGTTACGGACGCGGCGATACTAAATATGTGTACTTTTATTGTTTTTTTTTTTATTTAGACAAAGAAATGTATTTAGGGGAATAATATATATATTTTTTTTTCATTATTTAGGAATATTTTTTTTTACACATTTTGAAAAATTTTTTTTTACTTTTTTACATTGTCCCAGGGGGGGACATCACAGATCAGTGATCTGACAGTGTGCACAGCACTCTGTCAGATCACTGATCTGACATGCAGCGCTGCAGCCTTCACAGTGCCTGCTCTGAGCAGGCTCTGTGAAGCCACCTCCCTCCCTGCAGGACCCGGATCCGCGGCCATCTTGGATCCGGGGCTGGATGAAGCAGGGAGGGAGGTGAGACCCTCGCAGCAACGCGATCACATCGCGTTGCTGCGGGGGGCTCAGGGAAGCCCGCAGGGAGCCCCCTCCCTGCGGGAAGCTTCCCTATACCGCCGGCACATCGCGATCATCTTTGATCGCGGTGTGCCAGGGGTTAATGTGCCGGGGGCGGTCCGTGACCGCTCCTGGCACATAGTGCCGGATGTCAGCTGTGATAAACAGCTGACACCCGGCCGCGATCGGCGGCGCTCCCCCCGTGAGCGCCGCCGATCGCGCTGGACGTACTATCCCGTCCATGGTCATGGGGGCCCACCCCACCTCTACGGGATAGTACGTCCCATGTCAGAAAGGGGTTAAAAATAAAACTATATAAAAAAAAAATCTCTCAAAAACTTTTCAGCACTTGTAACATTCACATATTGGCATATATATTGTTGATATATCTGTATATGATGTACCTTTTCTTTATTATATGCATGTAGTGAAGAATCCTGTTTTTAGGCTGAGAAAGTTCTCCTGTATGTAACAGCGTATGACTGATAATGTTTCTATTTTCCACATCAGTGATCTTCGACCATAGCAAGCAATGGTCAAAAGTATATTTAGAGGCATGCCCTGGGCACAGTGTCCTGTGTGTTAGACAGGATTGTGAATACGGAATATCTTCTCTACAGCAGCTCAACAGCATAGAGATGAATGCACAAAATAGTGTATTAAATCTTATTTTTTATTTAAGCACAAAATCTTTAAGTGTAAAATCGGCGCACCCTAAAAACTTCAACATCTAATTCAAAATCAGTGACTTCTCTGCATTTATTGGTCACTACTCACCTGTGTGGTTATCTGTAGGATCATTACACCGCTCATCACCCCTCACATATGTCTCTGTAGTGTTAATATGGGGCAGATCTGTATCCTAAAACAAAAAATGAAGAAATTATAAGGAACATTTTTGCAGAAAAGAAAAAATAATTAGAATTATGGCCAAAAATAACATGACAGCAATAGTAATCAAAATTCTGCAGTCTCCTGCATAAATCCAACCTGTCAGCTACTAATTCTAACCAGCAGTCTCCATAACCAAAAAATTGTGAGAAGATCCAGAAATTAAGTTCTCCATCTTCTCCGCTTCTATGATGCAATTTTATCATGCAAGAAAATCTTATCAAACTCAGATGACAATTGGATCAAATTCTGACAGAGTTTATAAGAACTTTGTGGTATGGGGCATAGTCCTTTTACCATAGGATGAACAGTTGACTTGAAGTGATGAGCTTGGTAGGCCAAAATGCTTAGGTAAGCCATAGCGTCCAATTATCTATCCAAAGATATCAGATGAAATTGCACTACAACTTTTGTGGTCTAATTTCTCCTGTTAGCCTTGTGAAAATAAAAATTTGTGGGCAAAAATATCATTTTTGTAGAAAAAATGTGATTTTTTTTATTTTCACGGCTCTACGTTATAAACTTCTGTGAAGCATTTGGGGGTTCAAAGTGCTCACCACACATCTAGATAAGTTCCTTAGGGGGTCTAGTTTCCAAAATGGTGTCGCTTGTGGGGGGTTTCCACTGTTTAGGCACATCAGGGGCTCTGCAAACGCGACATGGCGTCCAATCTCAATTCCAGCCAATTCTGCATTGAAAAAGTCAAACTGCGCTCCTTCACTTCCAAGCTCTGCGGTGCGCCCAAACAGTGGTTTAGCCTCACATATGGGGTATCGGCGTATTCAGGAGAAATTGCTGAACAAAATTTATGGTTACATTTCTGTTTTTACACTTGTGAAAATAAAAAAAAAATTGTTCTGAAGTAAAATGTTTGCAAAAAAAAGTTAAATGTTCATTTTTTCCTTCCACATTGTTTCAGTTCCTGTGAAGCACGTAAAGGGTTAATAAACTTCTTGAATGTAATTTTGAGCACCTTGAGGGGTGCATTTTTTAGAATGGTGTCACACTTGGTTATTTTCTATCATATAGACCCCTCAAAATGACTTCAAGTGGATGTGGTCCCTAAAAAAAATGGTGTTGTAAAAATGAGAAATTGCTGGTCAACTTTTAACCCTTATAACTCCCTAACAAAAAAAAATTTTGTTTCCAAAATTGTGCTGATGTAAAGTAGACATGTGGGAAATGTTATTTAACTATTTTTCGTGACATATCGCTCTGATTTAAGAGCATAAAAATACAAAGTTTGAAAATTGCTAAATTTTAAAAATTTTCGCCATATTTCTGTTTTTTTCATAAATAATCGCAAGTTATATCGAAGAAATGTTATCACTAACATGAAGTACAATATGTCACGAAAAAACATTCTCAGAATCAGCGGGATCCGTTAAAGCGTTCCAGAGTTATAACCTCATAAAGTGACAGTGGTCAGAATTGTAAAAATTGGCTCGGTCATTAAGTACCAAATTGGCTCTGTCACTAAGGGGTTAAATTTAGACAGCAACAGCACTGAAACTGGTCCATAACTGCAGTTATGGCCCATCTGTGCTAAGGTACAAGTGCAATCGGACATCAATGTTTTATTCACTTGTAGTGGGCAGTGTAAGTTGTCTGGTAAACAAACTTCTCTAAGTACTTTTCTTAGCGGATTACATCCACAGGACAAACTTTTGCTGTATGTTATCAATTTTCATTTCATACATTTCCAATTTTCATACAGGTGTCTCTAATAAATTGTCTGTTCAGTGCTGGCGGATAAAACATGACTGAAAATTAGACCTTCAGAGCCTTCTACACATCACTGGGGAAATTTCATGACACCTTTTCTCCATCTACCTGATGATCCTGAGGAACATTGGAATCTTCTTGTTTACAGTCCTGTGGAAGAAGAGGACGGGGACATCTCTCTGGTGTCGTCCTCTTACTGGATAGATCTGTAGGAAACACATACAGGGACGGAATTAATTATTTACATACAAAGGATTATAGGCCGTGTGTATTTAGTCCTATTACCTGGTGATGTGAAGGGCTGAGGAATCTCCATCATGACGTCCTTGTACAGATCTTTGTGTCCTTCTAAATACTCCCACTCTTCCATGGAGAAATAGACGGTGATATCCTGAATCCTTATAGGAACCTGACACATACAATGATACCGTCATCCGCCGATCCCTCCATAGTGTTACTGTATAATGTCCCAGCATTCCCAGCAGTGTCACCTCTCCAGTCAGCAGCTCAATCATCTTGTAGGTGAGTTCTAGGATCTTCTGGTCATTGATGTCTTCATGTATCAGGGGGTGAGGTGGAGGCCCCGTGATTGGGCTCAGGGGTCTTCCCCATCCCTCAGACACAGGGGCCTGACAGCGCTCACTAGAGGTCTTCTTCACTACTGTGTAATCCTGGTTATGGAGAGACACATTAATAACCCTCACTACAGACATTTCCAGAGTCCTCACCTCTCCATTTATGTCCATCTGTTATTCCCATAGATAAGAATTATGTAATCTCTCACCTCTCCAGTAAGCCGAAACAGAATCTCTAGGGTGAGGTGTAATATCCTCTCCACCAACTTGTCTTTGTCCCTATCCATCTTTGACTGTCAATCAGGAAGAAGAACCCCACTGAGAGGATCAGAAATTGTAGGGACCTGAATGGGAAGAATTTGATGAGATATAACATAATAAAGAATCCCATATAATAATACAATGAGATAATAAGGGTAAACATAGAAGAGCAACAGTGTAGATGTTATATTCCAGGACTGAAACTGTTTAGGCCATTAGTTGGCTGTAGTGATTACATGTTTATAATTAACAAGCAGTAATTACAGAGATTGACTAGGGACCCAGACAGTGATGAAATTGGCACAGAGGTGAATCTTTAGGGCGCAGACAGACTTTGGTATAACTTGTGCGATGATCGCATCGCACTGCACGAACTGGCCCAGCACCTCTCCTGACCTAAGCATGACAGCGTGTTGTATTTCTATGCAGCTGTCACGCTCAGGTCAGGAGGGTAGATTAGCAGAACAAGGGTTGCGATGTGATACTCGCACGAGTTATACGCCATATGTCTGTGCCCTTAATGTGAGTATTACTATTTTTATAATATAGACACTAATAAGAGACACCTGCGCTAATAATGATCAGAAGCAAACAGTGAGAATAAATGCAAAGCTGTAAAAAGGTGCATGCACACCTTGTCAACTGTGTGCTACCTAAAAAGGATACTCAGAAACCGCTGATAGGTAGATACTAAGTTAGCGGTTTCTGAGTGTATTAATCTTTAGCATTTAACAGAATTCTGACTCTTTTTTTTTTATATCTGCTTAGTTATAAAACCTATATATTTTAGACCACACACAGTAACAAACTGTTTCTTTCTCAGAATCAGCAGCTGAATATGCTGCTCAAAGATTTATCATCTACACTGAATTAAGCATAACTAAGGGTATGTGCACACGTTGCAAATTTGCCTGTGGAATTTTCTGGGCAGAATCTTCCACTCTTGGCAGAAAACGCACTTGAAAATCCGCACACATTTGATGTGGATTTTTATGCGGATTTGTATGCGTTTTTGTAAGCTAAATATAGATATATTATTTAACAAAAAAATAAGAATTGTGATGTCATTTCCTTGTCCATCCTCTTCTTTTACTTAGTCCATTGAAGAATAATGTTTACACACAGATATATACAGTAGATGGATTTATAGGTAGATAGATAGACCTATAGATATAGCTATAGATAGATCGATCTATCGATCTATCCTTAGATTATCTATCTATAGATCTATCTATCTAAAGATAGATCTATAGATAGATGGATAGATAGATCTATAGAAAGATGGATAGATAGATCTATAGAAAGATGGATAGATAGATCTATAGATAGATGGATAGATATATCTATAGATAGATGGATAGATATATCTATAGATAGGTAGATAGATAGATCTCAAGCTTTAGAAAGGCTCTCCATGAGCCGAAGTGTAACCGCAATGGGCTATTAAAATTTAGCACCTTTAAAACTTCAACTATCAGTGATGTGCTACCTCTAACTTTTTGGACTCCTATGACAAGGTTTGGTATATGCCTGGGGGTCTCTGCACCCTAATTTTGCTTTTTTTGCGCTACTTTTAACCCTTTTTTGTATCTATCTATCGATATATTTATAGATAGATGGATAGATATATCTATAGATAGATGGATAGATCTATAGATAGTTAGATATATCTATAGATAGATAGATAGATAGATAGATAGATAGATAGATAGATAGATAGATAGATAATACCAAGCCCGATGTTTAGTAATAAACATAATAAAATGGTACATAAAGAGTTAAATAAAGACACACACACAAAATCTGCTTCAGGCCGGGGTCACACTTGCGAGAAACTCGCACGAGTCTCGCACCTCAATACCCAGCACTGCCGCCGGAACTCAGACCGGAGCGTTCAGCTGCAGAGAAATACATGCAGCCGCACACTCTGGTCCCGCGTGCCGGCGGCAGTGCCGGATATTGAGGTGCGAGAATCGTGCAAGTTTCTCGCAAGTGTGACCCCGGCCTTAAACACAGTATCTGTTTAATTTTAAAAATATATATATAAAAAAATGTCATGGGCTCCCACGCAATTTTCTGCAGTAGAGAGGGAATGCCAGCGACTGCGGGCTGATGTTTATAGCCTAGGAAGGGGGTAATACCCATGAATCTTCCCAGGCTATGAATAGCAGTCCCCAGCTTTATATGTTCCATGAACAGTTTAATCAGTGTCATCACACCATCAACGTAACATGCAACTACTCCTGCACTGAAATTAACTTTTTGGACCCCATCATTAAGCTACAGAACAATGAAATAGAGAAGTGCCTATACCAGAAGCCAATTGACTTTCCAACATACCTTAAACAGTTTCCACACAAAACACATCAAAAAACTCTATTGTCTACAGCAAAGCCATCAGATACAATAGGATATGTTCCAACACTATTGACAGAGACAAACACCTTGGTTGCCTCATAAAGACATTTTTTTTTAAACCAGATTGCAAGAGCCACCAGAAGAGCAAGGAATCATCTCCTACATTACAAAACTAAACAAGAAAGCAACCGGGTGCCTCTAGTAGTCATCTACAATCCAAGTCTGGAGTTGCTAAGGGAAGCTTCACAGAAACTACAACCTTTATTACAAAAAGATGTTGATTACTATATATTTCCAGATTCACAATTTCTATGTTTTAGGCAGCCCCAAAATATAAGAAGCATCATTTTCAGAAGCTCCCTGTCCTCTCCAACAGCTGCAGGAACCCTTCCTTGCAATCACAAAAAAATGTAAAGCCTGTCCATTTATAATGAGCACGGACAAGATAAAGATCCCCAATTCACATCAGGATTACAAGATACCAGGTACTTTCAGCTGCATCACATCTAATGTAGTGTACTTAATTATATATATCAAATGTCCAACTGTCGGTCTGTATGTAGGGGAGACAGGGCAAAAGCTTAGAACAAGGATGAATTCTCATTGCAACACAAGAAGAGAAAAAAAAATAATAGATTTACCTATGGCCAAACATTTTTGTATCCCTGATCACAGAATCAAGGACATAAAATGACTTGAATTATATGGTAAATTCAAATCTCAGAGAAACAGAAAAGATAAACTTATGACAACCTTGGACACACTCAGAACAGAAATGAATGTGTCGCCTGGATTTATGTCTTTCTACATCAACTAAGGAATGTGCTCCTGGGACCTTTTGGGGGCATCACAACCATGGACCAGACCTCAATCACAGGACAATACAATTTTACACTCCTCATCTATGAGCTGCTCCATGCTCAATATTTACTGCAATGACTCTCTCTCCCCTTCCCGCTTCACATCACTTGTCTTGTACTGCATTACTCATGTGCCATGTTGTGTATAAATATGAAGAGACCTGAGCAGTCTCGAAAGGTTGCCATTTGTTACCATCTTTTCAGTTAGCCACTCAAAGGTCTCAAACAAGGAGGACTCTCAAACTTTAAAATTTTTCTATCTACTGGCCAATATGGTATAAAGATATATATTTTTCCTGTACAAAATATGAGGATCTGTTCCAGAGGCAGAAAGGACACCAGGTTTCTGATCTTACATGGATATTGGGACTATAAAACATTCACACCGCTAATCTAATCTAAGGATTTATTCTATAAACTTGGTTTGTTTATTTAAATGTCCATATATTATGCCACATCTCTGCTCTTTTTGTGTACATATTTGTGTTACTTCAGATCGGTATGCCTGATGAAGAAACTAACATAATTTATTTTATTTTTGTTATCCAATAAAAGGTATCATAACTACAAGATTATTTTGTTTTTCCCACAGAGAGCAATCTTTTTTCAACTGGCAAACACGGTACCAAACCATTTTTTCATTCAACAAAGGCTAAGTTCATATTAGCATTCCAGGGCTTTGCGGAGGGCTGCGTATGTACATTGGGTACACAGGGCATGTATGCAGATGCATTGTTATGACGTGCCCCAACCACACGGGAACGCAACAAGTTGCATTTTGTGCGGACAGCGGGCGCATCAAAACGACGCATCCGCATACATCCACATGTCCTGCATACCCAATGTTAAAGATAGGTATGCAGGACGCATGCAAATGTATGTGAAAGTAGGCAGGGCTTAATGGAGGACGTACGCAGCCCTCCGCAAAGCCCCAGATCGCAAATGTGAACCCGGCCTAAGATCCTGTCAGAAACATTCAATGGCAGGAACGCTTTATATACTTCTGCACTGGGAAAGAACGACATCTCCCATCAATCTCCAAGAAGTAAGTCAGGAACAGAGAGGATCGAGAAAAATGAAAAGAAAAGGGTAAGCTGGAGGGATGCAAGTCGAATAGAAAAGCATTCAATATATGGTAGCAGTTTCAGTATTCTATTTTATTTGAAGTAGACCATGTCCTTTATTTTAGATGAAGAGCGAGAGAGAGAGAGCCTGCTCCATCATATCGGAGGAAAGTGATAGAGCCTCCTCCATTATATCTGAGGTCACTGACAGAGATACAGCCTCTTCCAATTATATCTGAGGTAACTGACAGAGATAAAGCCTCATCCATTATATCTGAGGTCACTGACAGAGATAGAACCTCCTCCATTATATCTGAGGTCACTGACAGAGATAGAGCCTCTCCATTATATCTAAGGTCACTGACAGAGACGGAGCCTCCTCCATTATATCTGAGGTCACTGACAGAGATAGAGCCTCCTCCATTATATCTGAGGTCACTGACAGATAGAGCCTCCTCCATTATATCTGAGGTCACTGACAGAGATAGAGCCTCCTCCATTATATCTGAGGTCACTGACAGAGATAGAGTCACCTCCATTATATCTGAGGTCACTGACAGAGATAGAGCCTCCTCCATTATATCTGAGGTCACTGACAGATAGAGCCTCCTCCATTATATCTGAGGTCACTGACAGAGATAAAGCCTCCTCCATTATATCTGAGGTCACTGACAGAGATAAAACCTCCTCCATAATAACTGAGGTCACTGACAGAGATAAAGCCTCTCCATTATATTTGAGGTCACTGACAGAGATAAAGCCTCCTCCATAATATCTGAGGTCACTGACAGAGATAAAGCCTCCTCCATTATATCTGAGGTCACTGACAGAGATAGAGCCTCCTCCATTATATCTGAGGTCACTGACAGAGATAAAGCCTCTCCATTATATCTGAGGTCACTGACAGAGATAAAGCCTCCTCCATAATATCTGAGGTCACTGACAGAGATAAAGCCTCCTCCATTATATCTGAGGTCACTGACAGAGATAGAGCCTCCTCCATTATATCTGAGGTCACTGACAGAGATAAAGCCTCTCCATTATATTTGAGGTCACTGACAGAGAATTAGAGCCTTCTCCATTATATCTGAGGTGACTGACAGAGATAAAGCCTCCTCCATTATATCTGAGGTCACTGACAGAGATAAAGCCTCCTCCATAATATGTGAGGTCACTGACAGAGATAAAGCCTCTCCATTATATCTGAGGTCACTGACAGAGATAGAGCCTCCTCCATTATATCTGAGGTCACTGACAGAGATAAAGCCTCTCCATTATATCTGAGGTCACTGACAGAGATAGAGCCTCCTCAATTATATCTGAGGTCACTGACAGAGATAAAGCCTCTCCATTATATTTGAGGTCACTGACAGAAATAGAGCCTCCTCCATTATATCTGAGGTCACTGACAGAGATAAAGCCTCTCCATTATATTTGAGGTCACTGACAGAGATAGAGCCTCTCCATTATATCTGAGGTCACTGACAGAGATAGAGCCTCCTCCATTATATGTGAGGTCACTGACAGAGATAGAGCCTCCTCTATTATATGTGAGGTCACTGACAGAGATAGAGCCTCCTCCATTATATCTGAGGTCACTGACAGAGATAGAGCCTCCTCCATTATATCTGAGGTCACTGACAGAGATAGAGCCTCCTCCATTATATCTGAGGTCACTGACAGAGATAAAGCCTTTCCATTATATTTGAGGTCACTGACAGAGACAGAGCCTCTCCATTATATCTGAGGTCACTGACAGAGACGGAGCCTCCTCCATTATATCTGAGGTCACTGACAGAGATAGAGCCTCCTCCATTATATCTGAGGTCACTGACAGATAGAGCCTCCTCCATTATATCTGAGGTCACTGACAGAGATAGAGCCTCCTCCATTATATCTGAGGTCACTGACAGAGATAGAGTCACCTCCATTATATCTGAGGTCACTGACAGAGATAGAGCCTCCTCCATTATATCTGAGGTCACTGACAGATAGAGCCTCCTCCATTATATCTGAGGTCACTGACAGAGATAAAGCCTCCTCCATTATATCTGAGGTCACTGACAGAGATAAAACCTCCTCCATAATAACTGAGGTCACTGACAGAGATAAAGCCTCTCCATTATATTTGAGGTCACTGACAGAGATAAAGCCTCCTCCATAATATCTGAGGTCACTGACAGAGATAAAGCCTCCTCCATTATATCTGAGGTCACTGACAGAGATAAAGCCTCTCCATTATATCTGAGGTCACTGACAGAGATAAAGCCTCCTCCATAATATCTGAGGTCACTGACAGAGATAAAGCCTCCTCCATTATATCTGAGGTCACTGACAGAGATAGAGCCTCCTCCATTATATGTGAGGTCACTGACAGAGATAGAGCCTCCTCCATTATATCTGAGGTCACTGACAGAGATGGAGCCTCCTCCATTATATGTGAGGTCACTGACAGAGATAGAGCCTCCTCCATTATATCTGAGGTCACTGACAGAGATAGAGCCTCCTCCATTATATCTGAGGTCACTGACAGAGATAGAGCCTCCTCCATTATATCTGAGGTCACTGACAGAGATAGAGCCTTCTCCATTATATCGGAGGTCACTGACAAAGATGGAGCCTACTCCATTATATCTGAGGTCACTGACATATAATGGAGGAGGCTCTATCTCTGTCAGTAACCTCAGATATAATGGAGGAGGCTATATCTCTGACAGTTACTTTAGATATAATGGAGGAGGCTCTATCTCTGTCAGTGACCTCAGATATAATGGAGGAGGCTCTATCTCTGTCAGTGACCTCAGATATAATGGAGGAGGCTATATCTCTGACAGTTACTTTAGATATAATGGAGGAGGCTCCATCTCTGTCAGTGACAGTGTAATAAAAAAAAAAAAACAATTGTGGAATTGCACTTTTTTTTTACAATTTCACCGCACTTGGAATTTTTTACCTATTTTCCAGTACACTCTATGGCAAAATCAATGGTTCAAAAGTACAACTTGTCCCGCAAAAAACCAAGCCCTCACATGGTCAAATTGATGGAAAAATAAAAGATTTACGGCTCTGGGAAGAAGGGGAGCAAAAATAAAACAATTAAAAATGGCCCGAGGGTGAAGGAGTAAAGCAGTTTCCTTATTTGTTGCATTTTTGGTGCAGATGTGAAGCAGCGTTTTTTAATATCATTTTTATTGTACAGAAAGGGTTTCATTCTGCACTTAACTGCAATGTTTATATGCTTTGTTTAGGCTCCACATAGAAGGCTCTAGAGAACAAAAGCTCTAAACCTGAACAGGTCACCAGTGTGTTTAGATGCCCCGTTTTCATGAAATCACATTCACTTTGCTTGGACAGTTATTGTATATTCACGTTGTGTTTTGCTGCATTTGTTTATGCCAATTAAAAGCTTATTTTTTACAGTACCAGCAAAAGCTATGAGATTTGGGAAATCTCATGCACATACTTGTTTTTTTCCTGACTGAACTGTAGAACTGCTGCTTTTTCTTAATTCAGCTTTTTTTCACCCGTAGAAAGCAAGGAGTAAGTGTAAAAACACTGCCATCGGTTTTTGCAGCATTTTTAACCAAATGTTACAGTAAACAGAACCCAACCAACTCAATGCATTGCCAATGTGTTTGGTAAATTATGACTGACCTTTTCAACTCTCCCCTCCCCCCCTGCCATTTTTACATTTGCAATTGTGTATTTTTTCATGAACTCATCTAAACTTTTTTGTTACAAATAGTGGTCAAATTTCCATATGAGGAGTGTGATGCAGCGAAGTCCTTGCTGTGCAGTGAGAAGGCAGTGACCCATATAAAGTTCAAAATAAAGTTGTTGAGGAGAGCCATAAGATCAAATACTTAATTAACCCCAAGACATAAGAGATTGAGAGAAGCGAGCCATAACGTGTATTGTTGATCTTACATAAGTTTTTTTAGATGAAAGTAAGACACTAAAGATGGCTGCCATTTCCTGTATCAGAGAGCCATGTGGCTGCCTGGCTGGTATCCAAGATGGCGCCCACCCTGGTGACCTCATGGATCCACCCACAGTGACGCCCACCTTGATGACCTCATGGACCAACCCACCCTGATGACGTCATTGATCCACCCATGGACTTGCTCATTGCCCAACCCACTAACCAATGGAATGCATCCGATCACTCCCATTTTAGAGCTAACCGAGCCCCCTTACAGGGGATATATAAATCTGTGTCTTGCCTGAATAAAGTCTCTTTTTCCCTTGCAGCTGGGCCATAGATTGATCATGGAGAGTTTACATATGACTGTGTGTTGCTATATGTTTATTTCTTTGGTGCGCACCTGATCAATATCCATTAGGCCAGGAGTAGGCAACTTAAGTGAAGTGAACATTTTATTATTAATTTGTTCAACCTAACAAATTTGGCTGCCCAACGTGGGGCCAGCAGAGGAAGAGCCCTGAACCCTGAGGACCGGCGACTGGAACGGCAGAACGCGCTGAATACCCCGAACGTGGAGACTGATCACCTCCTTATCAGAACACGGTAAGTCTGCTGATTTTTATAATCTGTAGTCTTTACCTGTGTCCTTCGGGGTATCCTGTGCAGATTGCCTGACCGTGTCCGGTCTTCGTGGTATCTGTAAGACGGCAGAAGGGTCTCTCCGCTGCTGGTCATTTAATTGCAAGAACCGCCACATGTTTTAGTTGACTACTGCCTGTTATGTGTTGTGAGGAGGGGAGATGACTGGTAGTTAAAACAGGAAAAGCAAGTATTTTTTTAGAGAAGGAAAAGCAAGTGTTAGAACAGGAAAAGCAAGTTTTTTTTTAGAGAAGGAAAAGCAAGTGTTAGAACAGGAAAAGCAAGTTTTTAGAAAAGAAAAGCAAGCAAGTGTAAGAAAAAAAAATTATTTTTGTCTGTGGTACAGTACATGGTTGTCGCCTGTGATAAGATTTTCAGTTCTGTATAAGAGAGACTAGGACCTTGAGTGATTGACTCGGCCTAGGGGGGCCCGGTAAAACTTGGAGTGAGATGACTCAGTTCGGCGCCTAATAAATTGTGTAGCGGCTCATTAAAACTTGGAGTGAGATGACTCAGTTCGAGCCAAATAAATAAATTTATAGTTTTTTTTGCCTCGTGGCATCGAGTGAGTTGACTCTGCACGGGGACTGGTAAGTTAGGGAGCAATTTGACTAAGTAGGGAATAATTGGTTTGTAAAGTACGGAACACGGAAGTCAGACAGGGACCACGTGACAAGAAGAAATAGGAACTGAGTACTGCAGACTCAGTTCCCTTTAGAATCTCAGGGTTGAGTCATCTCCCCCGTCTTATTGTTTGTTTGGTGTTTGTTATCTTGATAGAGATATAGATATCTATAGAAAGATGGAGAAATTAATGCAGTTCTGCCGTATTGGCACTAAGCCAAATTCAGATGGCAAGATAGACTCGTGCACATTAGTAGCGACTCGTGAAGGGAAGAGTCATGTTAAACAATGTAAAAAGCTTATGAAGTTGTGTGGAATGCCAGAAGGGGAAGGTTACAGCCCCTGGAGTGGAAGATTGTCTTGAAAGAAAGAAAGGGTATCCTAGAAGATAATGGATTTTTGTCTACTGCTAGGGCATGGGAGAGAGTCTCTGAAAGTCTGTATAGAGAAAATTGGGTAGAAGAGGAAAGGAATAAAAAGGGCAGAGTTTTGAATTATGTGTATTACAAAAATATATCCTGTGAGCGGCCACCACCTTATAATGGTGGCCCAGAGCCATGTGCTAACCCTGGCAGCGGCCATTTTGTGAATGGTAAATTTGTTAATGCTGGTAGTAGCCATTTTGTGAATGGTAAATTTGTTAATGCTGGTAGTAGCCATTTTGTGGATGGCAAAAGTGTTAATTCTAATGGCGGCCATTTTGTGGATGGCAAAAAGTGTTAATTCTAATGGTGGCCATTTTGTGAATGGCAAATGTAATTCTGACGGCGGCCATTTTGTGGATGGCAAATGTAATTCTGACGGTGGCCATTTTGTGGATGGCAAATGTAATTCTGACGGCGGCCATTTTGTGGATGGCAAATGTAATTCTGACGGCAGCCATTTTGTGGATGGCAAATGTAATTCTGACGGCGGCCATTTTGTGGATGGCAAAAGTGTTAATTCTAATGGTGGCCATTTTGTGGATAACAAATGTAATTCTGACGGTAGCCATTTTCTGGATGGCAAATGTGCTGCTCCTGGTGGTGAACATCTTAGACTAAGGCTACACACCACATCACCAAATCCTTGTTACCCAGTAATGACCACTAACGGCCAATACTATTTTCCTTTGGGAAGTGAACAAGCTTTACCCATGTATCCTGTCTCAGTGGTTTCCAATGGGGCACCGAACCTTTCCCCTATCTAGCAATCCTCCCGCCTGGATCGTCCTCGGCACCGACCCTTTCTACTGTCACTTCCACTGCCAATTTAGCCGCACACCCACACAAGATGCTCCAAGCAATGGCCTCTCCTCCCAACGCTTCCACTACAATAGCACTCTCACACAGTCTACCTAACCCTATACCCGGTACCTCACAGGCTCTCTTGCAGCCAAGTGCACACCTGTATGGGACGGTGGCAACTGTATCAAGGGGGGGCTCAATCTGGGAGGGGGATGTCAATAGCACAGGAAGCACAAAGGGGAGGGAATGTTGGCAACCTGTTTTCGAAAAAGAACTTCCTGAGGGACCCTTGTTAGTGGTGGGAAAGGGTGACATAACGACAATGGAAACAGACGCTATTGTTAAAGCTGCCAATTCTCGGTTAGAGCATAATGGAGGTGTAGCTAGAGCTATAGTGTAAGCAGGAGGGGCGACTATTCAAGCTGACAGTCAAATCATTGTTGAGTCACGTGGTCAGATAGCTATTGGGGACATAGTGGTGACTAAAGCTGGCAATCTTCCATGTAGAATGATCATACACGCTGTGACCCCTACTTTTGACCCTATTCAACCAGACGTTAGTGCTCAACAACTTCTTGCAGCAATAACTCGCATTTTAGAGTATGCGAATATTAGTGAGCAAATTGAGACCTTGACAATTCCGGTGCCATCTCTACTCCCGCCTCAGGTGTCACCACCAACAGTGCCAATGCTCATGTCTGAGGAGCCCACCCTCTATGTCAAGTTTACACCCCAGCAAGCTGCTACTCTGTTGTACCAAGCTCCAGATCCAGAAAAACAGCCGATGCCTTTCTACAGAAGCATGCTTCAAATCCAAAGTACTTACCCAGCTACGTGGCAAGATCTAATTTCCCTGGCAAATCTTAAAGCAGTCGATGCATATTGGTCTGTTATGGATATCGTGTTCAATGATGACTCACTTGCCAGTGACAAGACATGGGACTCTGGTGTTGAGTTCTGCCAAGAACCCAAGACATGGGCCTCGGATGAGCTGGCTGAC
Organism: Ranitomeya imitator; assembly: GCF_032444005.1. Classification (NCBI taxonomy): domain Eukaryota; kingdom Metazoa; phylum Chordata; class Amphibia; order Anura; family Dendrobatidae; genus Ranitomeya; species Ranitomeya imitator. The sequence goes on from NC_091283.1 coordinate 395,936,678, forward strand.
CTATCACTTATTGTCGCCAAAGGATTCCAGATGCCTCAAAGCTGATGCAGCCATTGTACGAAGACCTCAAGACATCAGCGTTTCCACTATGTACCAAATCCGTGGAAGCTTTCTACGCTCTTAAACAGGCCATACAGTCTGCACCAGCTTTTGGAATCCCAAATTCTGATATCATCTGAGGACATCCAGTTCTCTTAATGGCTCCACACGACATAATTGCTATTCCTGCAACCCTAAACATCTGTTGGTGCAGCGTCATATGAGACTACAATATTCGCTGTTGGTTCCGGATAATGTCACTCTTGTCCGCTGCAGCATCTTCAAACTGTCCATGCTGCTTCCTCTTTCCAGGGGGGATGTGGATGATGATGCTGATGCTCTCAGAGAAGATGCCTCTACACACTCAAAGGAGGATCATGACTGTCTTGAACAAATGCAGAAAGAAGTAGCCTCCAAGAAAAACGTGTCTGAAGACCCATTCCCACATGCTGACCTGACGTTCCTCACTGATGGTTCCAGATTTGCAGATGAAACGGGAAGGTTCCATACGGGATATGCCGTGGTTACACATGACCAGGTCATCTCAGCTGGATCACTACCACCGCACATGTCTGCACAAGAAGCGGAACTTAAAGCTTTGACGTTGGCTTGTCAGGAAGCAACGGAGAAGGTGGTCAACCTCTACACGGATTCAAGATATGCTTTCGGAGTGGCTCATGACTTTGGCAGTATCTGGGTAGCCAGAGGATACCTAGCGTCCAGTGGAACTCCTGTAAAACATGCTGCTACCATATAAGAACTTGTGGCCGCTCTTGATCTATGTTCGGAGGTTGAAGTGATCAAGATCAAAGCTCACGGAAGATTGGATTCTCCAGAAGGAAGGAGGAACTTCTTTGCTGACAAAACAGTAAAAACCTATGCTGCTGATCCATTTGGGAAAGAGAAAGCAGCAGTGTACGTGTCACAAAACACTGAAGAAGGGACTAAAGGCTCTCTTATGAGGATTATCCATCTACATCAAGACATCGGATGATGAAAAGAAGCCATGGCAAGAAGGAGGAGCTAAAAAAGGATGAAGATGGAGTCTGGAGGGTGAACAAAAAGTTCTGTCTACCCCGTAATCTGTATTCCTCGGAGACAGAATGGGCACACGGTATCGCCCAGAGGCAGGAATCAGATGATTGACCTGATTTGGAAGACTTACATGGCACTTGGGATCTCTACTGTCACCCCAAAAATACTGCAATTCCTGCCTTGTGTGTGCAACATGCAATCCAGCACCGCCCCAGAAAGTTACTCAGAAACATTGGCTAAACCACTCTATCCCTTTCAGAGAATTCAGATAGATCACATTCAAATGCCAAAAGTAGGGAAGTACGGGTATGTACTGGTAGTAACTGACATGTTCTCAGGATGGCCCGAAGCCTATCCAGTAATAAACATGACTGCCAGAGTGACTGTTAAGAGACTGATGACTGAAGTAGTATGCAGATATGGGGTCCCAGAGGTAATTGAGAGTGACCAAGGACCTGCGTTCACTGCAGCACTGACTAAGGAACTATGGACATTGGTGGGAGCTGATTTGGGTTTACATACTCCATATCACCCACAGAGCAGTGGGAAAGTAGAAACACTGAATGGCACCTTGAAAAATAAAATACTGAAAGCCAGTTAGGAGGTCAGACTTGGACAGACATTTTGCCCATTGCCTTATACTCAGTCAGAAACACTCCAAGGGGTCCCACCAAACTCACACCACACGAGATTCTTTTTGGGGGAGCCTCCAAGGTTCAATATTTTCCACAACAACTAGCTTTAGGAAGTGATACTCTTGTAAATTATGTAATTGTCCTTACTAAAAGAACTGTCAGTAACACATGTACAAGTTTTATCATCCATTCCAGATCCAGATTCCAGTGAAGGTACCCATGATTTCCAACCTGGTGACTACATGCTGGTAAAGAAGTTCATCAGAAAGATATCCCTGGAGTCGAGATTTGAGGGTTCCTACCAAGTGCTCCTGACTACTCCTACTTCAGTCAGGATTGCTGAGCGTCTCCTGGATCCATATTATTTTTATTATTTATTGTTATAGCGCCATTTAATCCATCTCTCACATTATAAACTTGTTAGACAGTTAGGGACAGAGTAGGATCTGACCTGCTTGTCAAAGTCCAGCTACAAAGGGAGGTTTTCCACAAGGGAAAACTTGTCTCAAACTGGTGAAAACTCCAATTCCCCCCTCCCGGGCGAGACGGTCAGATATAGGATGTGTTACATCAGGTTGAGTGACATGTGTATTTTATGTAACCATGGAGATGGGAGATTGGAGAGTAATAGATCCAGCAGGTAGAAAAGTCCCGAGGACGCTGGTAGCGCGCTCCGAGATACCTCCTGATATATCCATGATTGGTCACACATTCTCTGGTGTCTATAGCATCCGTATTGTCATCAAACCTCTGATGTCATAGTGACACTTAACACTGGTGGGTTAGGGAACCACGGTGGGATCAAGATAAAAAAAGGGTTAATAAAGTATTTAGGGGGGACTGTTGAGGAGAGCCATAAAATCAAATACTTAATTAACCCCAAGACATAAGAGATTGAGAGAAGCGACCCATAACGTGTATTGTTTGATCTTACATAAGTTTTTTTTAGATGAAAGTAAGACTCTAAAGATGGCTGCCATTTCCTGTATCAGAGAGCCATGTGGCTGCCTGGCTGGTATCCAAGATGACGCCCACCCTGGTGACCTCATGGATCCACCCACAGTGACGCCCACCTTGATGACCTCATGGACCAACCCACCCTGATGACCTCATGGATCCACCCATGGACTTGCTCATTGCCCAACCCACTAACCAATGGAATGCATCCGATCACTCCCATTTTAGAGCTAACCGAGCCCCCTTACAGGGGATATATAAATCTGTGTCTTGCCTGAATAAAGTCTCTTTTTCCCTTGCAGCTGGGCCATAGATTGATCATGGAGAGTTTACATATGACTGTGTGTTGTTATATGTTTATTTCTTTGGTGCGCACCTGATCAATATCCATTAGGCCAGGAGTAGGCAACTTAAGTGAAGTGAACATTTTATTATTAATTTGTTCAACCTAACAAAGTCTTGTTTATTTTATAGCATACTCACAAACCGAAAACATAAGCAAACAAGTCCTTTGGTATGCAGCCGGAAAAAACAAAGACAGTCCACAATCCGTTGCCGTGAACGTATTACACCACTGTGTACGCTGGGGTGTCAGGCTTTTTAGGCTCTGCCTGGCCCGTGTTGCTCCACATGGAAAGAGCTCATCATAAGCCTCCTGCAAGGTCTGACTCCCAGACCAATACTGACACACCCAAACTCTCTTGCAGGGTTTTTTTTCTTTCCTCCAGATTCTATGGCCATGGGCCACTATAAAATCTGGGCTGGAGGAAACGGACCGGCCCCACTACCTTCCTGCAGTCCGTTTCAAAAATAAAAGCCCATGCTGGGTTTTCCTGAATAATTTCTGGGTCAAATAACTTGACCCAGGTCACACTCACTTTTATTCTTCCCTGTGTCTCACAGACAACCTGCTGTGAGCACAGGGCACTCCAGCGGATCTAATATGCTTCTAAGCACATCCTGGGGGATACATAGCGACCCTCGCATATGACACCGGTCACTGCCTCACATACCCCCCCCCCTCTGTTCAGACTTGTGGGGTTGAACATTTGTCAGCATACGTGGTGCCCGTGACAGGGCATCGGCATTTCCCTGTGATTTCCCAGCCCGATGTTCCACAGAGAAGCTGAAGTTTTGTAGGGACAAGAACCATCTGGTGACACGGGCATTCCTCTCTTTTGCATTTCTCATCCAGACGAGGGGTGAATGGTCCGTTACCAACCGAAACTGACGCCCGAGCAAATAGTAGCGTAGGGACTCTTAGGCCCACTTAATCGCCAAGCACTCCTTCTCCACTACGCTATAATTTTTCTCTGCCGGGGTCAGTTTCCTGCTTAAATAGGTGACTGGATGCTCATCCCCGTTCACCTCTTGTGACAGCACCGCTCCTAAGCCTACCTCTGAGGCATCAGTTTGCACAATAAAGGTTTTCTTGAAGTCGGGGCTGATGAGGACCGGCTGTCCACACAACGCCGACTTCAGACACTGGAATGTTTCCTCTGCTTGAGGATTCCACTTGACCATCACCGTTTTCTTCCCTTTTAACAGGTCCGTTAGGGAAGCCGATTTACCTGCAAAATTGGGTATAAATCGACGGTAATACCCAATGATGCCAAGGAATGCCCTCACTTGTTTGGTACTTAAGGGCTTAGGCCAGATTTGCATGGCCTCAATTTTGTTCACTTGAGGTTTGATAACCCCCCGGCCGATCACGTATCCTAAGTACCGGGCTTCCGTGAGACCTATCGCGCATTTCTTTGGGTTTGCTGTTAACCCTGCAGCTCTAAGAGACTCCAGCACTGCTTGTACCTGGGACAGATGTGTATCCCAGTCGGTACTAAAGATGACTATGTCATCCAAATAGGCCGACGCGTAATCTCTATGTGGTGCTAACACAATGTCCATCAGCCTCTGGAATGTGGTCGGAGCCCCATGTAAGCCAAAAGGTAAAGACAACGTATTGATAGAGACCCTCTGGGGTTATAAAAGCAGTCTTTTCCTTCGCTGACTCCGTTAAGGGAACCTGCCAGTAACCTTTTGTGAGATCCAGCGTGGTGAAGTACTGGGCCTTCCCCAGTCTCTCAATTAGCTCGTCCACCCGTGGCATGGGATACAGGTCAAATTTTGACACTTCATTTAACTTCCTAAAGTCATTACAGAAGCGTAATGACCCATCTGGTTTTGGTATTAGAACAATAGGGCTAGCCCATTCATTTCGGGACTCCTCAATGACTCCCAACTGAAGCATTTGCTTTACCTCGGCTGCGATGGCTTGCCTTCGGGCTTCTGGCACTCGGTACGGCTTCATCCGCACCTTTACCTGGGGCTCAGTGACAATGTCATGCTGAATCATCGAGGTTCGCCCCGGCAGCTATGAGAATACATCCATATTCTGCTGTACCAAAGCTCGAGCCTCCCGCCGCTGCTGTTTTGTGAGGGCATCATTGACTTTTACCTCACAGCCGGCTGTGTCCTTGGCCAGTGCCAGAGGGACCTCCGATGGTATGACCGTAGTTGCCTCTGTGACCAAACATTCTCGGTCCTTCCAGGCCTTTAGCAGGTTTACATGGTACAGCTGCTCGGGTTTTCTTTTCCAGGGTTGGTACACTTTGTAATTCACTTCCCCCACCTTCCCCCGTATCTCATAAGGCCCTTGCCACTTGGCCATGAGTTTACTCTCTGGGGTGGGTACTAGTACCAACACCCGGTCTCCTTCTTTAAAGGTCCTGACTGTGGCCCTTTTATTATATGTACGGCTCTGAGCGGCCTGGGCATCCAACAGATGCTCCTTTACTATGGGTCGCACCACCGCAATCCGATCCTGCATACTTGCCACATACTCGATGACACTCTTATGTGGAGTGGGCTCCTGTTCTCATGTCTCTTTGGCTACATCCTGCCATACAATAACTCAAATGGGGAGAATCCCGTGGACGCCTGCGGTACCTCGCGTATGGCGAACATTAAATATGGCAATAACATATCCCAATCCCTCCCATCCTTGGCGACCACCTTTTTGAGCATGGCCTTGAGGGTTTTATTAAACCTCTCAACCAACCCGTCGGTTTGTGGATGGTACACTGACGTACGTAATTGTTTAATTTGGAGCAATTTACATAGCTCCTTAGTCACTTTAGACATAAAACGAGTTCCCTGATCCGTAAGAATCTCCTTGGGTAGCCCAAGGCGACAAAACATGCCAAACAGTTCACGGGCTATTAATTTAGCCGAAGTGTGCCGGAGCGGTATCGCCTCTGGGTATCGGGTGGCGTAGTCTACGACTACTAATATGTGCTGGTGGCGCTGGGCGGATTTTACTATTGGTCCTACCAGATCCATCGCTATCCGCTCAAAAGGTACTTCTATGATGGGCAGAGGCACTAATAGACTCCGGTAGTTCGTGGTGGGTGAGGTTAGTTGACACTCAGGACATGTGTCACAGTGCTTTGTAACCTCAGCGTAGACACCAGGCCAAAAAAACCTCTGTAATATGCGCTCTAACGTCTTTTTGGCCCCCAAGTGCCCCCCCAACATGTGAGTGTGAGCCATGTCGAGCACTGCCCACCTCATCCCGGATTTTATCAACCCTGTACAGTAACTCCTGGTTGATCATCATCCGGGGAAACTCCTTTTCTGCACCAGGTTGTTGTGCCCCCCCATTCACCTCGATTACTCTTTCCCTTGCCCGGGTCAGAGTGGGATCCTGGAGCTGGGCAGTCCCAAACTTACCAGGTGACACCTCCAGCTCAGGAATTGATGGATTCTCTTCAACTTCTCCTGCCAACACCTCTAGGGGAAACCTATCGGGATTACACACTGTCCCTATCGTGGCGACCCCTACGGCAGGTGTCCCTGACTCGGGATCTTCGGGTTCTGCTCCCGGAATGCTTTTTACCCTGAGAGGGTTAACTCTGGTCTCCCAGAGGGACCAGAACAAGGGCAAGTCTCTACCCAACACGGTTCCATACGGAAGAGTCTTTACCACTCCCACCACATGTTTTATCTCTCCACATGGAGTGGAGAACGTGACCTCCGCAGTCGGGTACTCTCGGAGGTCCCCATGTATGCACACTACCCCCACCTTTCGTCCATTAGGACTGTCCCCAGCAACCAGGGACCCGTGTACCAGGGTCACCAAGCTCCCCGAGTCCAAGAGAGCATCCGTCTGGTACCCGTTAACGAGTACTCTGCACAGCTGAGGTTTGGTACCAGCAGGGTCTGTAGTGGCAATGCAGACTGGCTGGGCATACATAGACACCCGGCGGGTATACCCGCAGTCCATGGGTTCTGTTGTTAGGGGGCAATTAGCAACCACATGTCCAGGTTCTTGGCACCGCCAACACGTAATGACTGTGGCACGAGGTAACCTTGGGGCCAGTTTAGGGGACACCGGTCTGTGGTCACTCTCTTTCCGAGACAACCCTTCAGCACGGACTCGGTCCGGTTTTGTCCCAGTGGAGGGTCGTGGAATTTTCTCAGACTCCTGAGCTGGCGGAGCCTTACGTGATTGCCGAAGCGGAGCAGTGTCCCGTATAAAGTCCTGGGTGGCCTTATATCGCTCTATCAGACCTACAACCTGGTCTAGGGTACCCTGGTACCCTTGACCCACCCAACACTGTATGGCTGCTGGCAGAGCCCTCACCAGTCGGTCGACCACCACCCTCTCCACTATCTGACTTGTGGATAAAGTCTCAGGTTGGAGCCACCGTTTCACAAGCTGCAGTAAGTCAAAAATCTGAGACCGGGCAGGCTGGGCTTCCAAAAAAGTCCAAGAAAACACCCGTTGAGCTCCCACATAAGTATTAACCCCCAGTCGGGCAAGGATCTCACCTTTTAGCTTGGAATAGTCCTGGGCATCCTCCCGACTGAGGTCAAAGTAGGCCTTTAGCGCATCACCCCTCAAGAACGGAGCCACAACTTCGGCCCACTGTGCCGCTGGCAGATTCTCCCGCTCTGCCGTGCGCTCATAGACGGTGAGGAAAGCTTCCACGTCATCTTCCGGACTCAATTTCCTCAAAGCGGAGCGGACCTTGTCACGGGCATCGCGACGTTCCGGGGTCGGTGCTGGAGGTGCCTCACGCAGGGCTGTAATTTGCTGCAGCAGCAGGTTATTAGTTTGTTGCTGTTGTTGCTGTGTGAGGACCAGCTGCCTTAGGATCTCCTCCATTTTGTCTGTAGGCCTGAATTGTAATGTAGCAGGCTTAATAACAGACATGCAAATGGTGTTGGGGTATGCCTTAATTCACACTGCCCGCATTCTCCACCAAATGTGATGCAGCGAAGTCCTTGCTGTGCAGTGAGAAGGCAGTGACCCATATAAAGTTCAAAATAAAGTCTTGTTTATTTTATAGCATACTCACAAACCGAAAACATAAGCAAACAAGTCCTTTGGTATGCAGCCAGGAAAAACAAAGACAGTCCACAATCCGTTGCCGTGAATGTATTACCACACTGTATACGCTGGGGTGTCAGGCTTTTTAGGCTCTGCCTGGCCCGTGTTGCTCCACACGGAAAGAGCTCATCATAAGCCTCCTGCTAGGTCTGACTCCCAGACCAACACTGACACACCCAAACTCTCTTGCAGGGTTTTTTTTTTCTTTCCTCCAGATTCTATGGCCATGGGCCACTATAAGATCTGGGCTGGAGGAAACGGACCGGCCCCACTACCTTCCTGCAGTCCGTTTCAAAAATAAAAGCCCATACCGGGTTTTCCTGAATAATTTCTGGGTCAAATAACTTGACCCAGGTCACACTCACTTTTATTCTTCCCTGTGTCTCACAGACAACCTGCTGTGAGCACAGGGCACTCCAGCGAATCTAATATGCTTCTAAGCACATCCTGGGGGATACATAGCGACCCTCACATATGACACCAGTCACTGCCTCACAGGAGGCAAATTTGAACTTTGGGATCCTGAAAAACGCAGCATAAAAATGCTTTTTGTCTGCAGCATTTTTTTCTACTGCCAAAATATCATGTTTTGGCTGCAGAAAAAAAGCATCTAAACAGCAATGTGTGAATATAGCCTTAAACACAGCAAAATTTCTATGCAAAAAAAAAGGGGCAGCAGAAAAAACTTAGCATTTACGCTACATGTGAACATGGCCTAAATGTCCCAGCAAAGTGGATGTTGTTTCATGAAAACCCTTGGTGCATCTCAATACTCAGTTGTACTATGCTGTTTTAGTGCATTTTTTCTCTATGGGCTTTGATGTGGCACTTGAAAAAAATGGATGTAAAAAAAAATCAAATGCCATTGCCCCCTCAAATTGTGATAGTCCCGCTGAATCGGGGAAGGTTTGGGAGCTTTGCCTTTGCTGAAGTAGGCTACACATTTTTACATAATCTTAGGGCTCGCTCACACTAGTGTATAACTTGGACGAGTGCTATCCGATGTTTTTTCTCATGCCGATTCGTATGTCATCCAAGCGCAGTCTGATGTAAGCGCACAGAGAAGATGGAGAAATTAAATTCTTCATCTTCTCCACACCTGTACTGTGATTCTTTCATGTGATCACAGTAAAATGACACTCGGCTCATACTCGGACAGAGTTTGAGCCGAATGTTATTAGCATAATTGGCCCATTTTCTCTTGCATGAAAAAATCCACGCAACTGTGAGTGAGCTCTTAAGATGATGACACAAGCCACAGCTTCTATGCCTATGCAATAATTGTAGTTAAAGGGACTCTGTCAGCACAGAATGACTGTTCAAACCAAGTACAAGCGCTTGGTGTGTCACGTCATGGACAATTATTTATATTCACCTTCCCACCTGCATGTTTTCCATCTGTCTCCTCTCTTCTTTGGCTCTATGAAGTCAGAGCGGTCAATCAAAGAAGGAAGGAGAGAGACTGAGGGAAAACAAGCAAGTGTGAAGGTGTATTTAAATGTTTGGCCATGCCAAACTGCACCAAGCTGCCGGACTTAGTTTCAACCGTCAGAGAGAGTCTCTTTAAGGGCAGAGACAGACTTCCGTATTTCTCGTGTGAGAATCGCATCATAAACCTGGTACTGGCTGTCGGCTCTTCTGACCCGATTTGACAGCTGCATAGAAATACATCATACTGTCTTGCTCAGGTTAGGAGAGGTGCCAGGCGAGTGCATGCAATGCGATCCTCGCACGAGTTATACGGCGGTCTGACTCAGCCCTAATACTATGTCAAGGCGAGCACCATGGCCTACTAATGATGGACCATGGGATTCAGATGTGATAGTCATGAGCAAAGGTAACTCCACTCTTGGCTTTTTAACTTCTTTGGCGGTTATATACTCGGAGGGACTGATGTTACCAGATTGGCGTCCCACATCTTTCAATATGGTGCCTTATCAGCCAGTTTAACAAAGGTACTAGAGAAAGGTTCCAAAAAAAAGATAAAATCTAGGACATAAACAACACAGATAAATAGTTATATAATTTCTCAAAAATGTTGTATATAGACAGAAAACTGCTTCTCATACGTCCAAGCATCCTGGATCCATGGGGACATCCTCAGATGTGGGAAGCTGCCGGGGAGGTTTGCGGCAAGCACTGACATTATGTGTACCTGCGTCCACAGCCTGTGCCCTCTGCAGCACCTGAGGGGGGCGCAGCACACACTGACGTCACCATCCCCCCAGGTGCAGGAGCCGCGCACACCACACAGCGGCGCCACCTGTACATCTGCACTTAGAGCGAGAGTCACACTATAGAGGAGGGAGGGGAATGTGTGGTGGGGAATCACACTGTGTGAGGGGCATGAAGGAATAGCCAACTGTAAGGGTTGAGTCTTTCAATGTTCAAAGTAGGATCACTAGTTCCAACAGGTGGCGCTATATAGAGTTCAAGTCAACTTTCTCTCTGAAGAGGCAATTTGCATATCAATGTTCAGAGGAAATTTAAAAAAGAATAGTATGAATATTAGAATGCAGCAATATAAATACACCTAAACAGGCTCAGCACTGAGGGGGTTAATGTCCCTTGCACCCAGTAATGGAGAATCTCCAGCACCTACCTCCACCTGCAGAGCTGCACTCCACATATATGGCTGTTCTGTGCGTACAGGACCTGTGATGAGGTCACAGGAGGGGAGGAGTCAGGAGTCACATGATACATCTCACTTCCTATAAACTCAAGAATAGCTCCTCCCACACAAGATTCTGGTCACATTGGCACAACACCATCCCAGGTCCTGTGCGCACAGAACAGCCATATATGTGGTGTACGTCTCTGCAGGTGGAGGTAGGTGCTGGAGATTCCCCATTATGTATTACTAGATGGTGGCCCGATTCTAACGCTAGAATATGCATGTCCACGTAGTATATTGCCCAGTCACATAGTATATTGCCCAGCCACATAGTATATTGCCCAGTCACGTAGTATATTGCCCAGTCACGTAGTATATTGCCCAGCCACGTAGTATATTGCACAGACCACGTAGTATATTGCCCAGCCACGTAGTATATTGCCCAGTCACGTAGTATATTGCCCAGCCACGTAGTATATTGCCCAGCCACGTAGTATATTGCACAGCCCACGTAGTATATTGCCCAGCCACGTAGTATATTGCCCAGTCACGTAGTATATTGCCCAGCCACGTAGTATATTGCCCAGTCACGTAGTATATTGCCCAGCCACGTAGTATATTGCACAGCCCACGTAGTATATTTCCCAGCCACGTAGTATATTGCCCAGTCACGTAGTATATTGCCCAGCCACGTAGTATATTGCCCAGCCACGTAGTATATTGCCCAGTCACGTAGTATATTGCCCAGTCACGTAGTATATTGCCCAGCCACGTAGTATATTGCACAGCCCACGTAGTATATTGCCCAGCCACGTAGTATATTGCCCAGTCACGTAGTATATTGCCCAGCCACGTAGTATATTGCACAGCCCACGTAGTATATTGCCCAGCCACGTAGTATATTGCCCAGCCACGTAGTATATTGCCCAGCCACGTAGTATATTGCCCAGCCACGTAGTATATTGCCCAGTCACGTAGTATATTGCCCAGTCACGTAGTATATTGCCCAGTCACGTAGTATATTGCCCAGCCACGTAGTATATTGCACAGCCCACGTAGTATATTGCCCAGCCACGTAGTATATTGCCCAGCCACGTAGTATATTGCCCAGCCACGTAGTATATTGCACAGCCCACGTAGTATATTGCCCAGCCACGTAGTATATTGCCCAGCCACGTAGTATATTGCCCAGCCACGTAGTATATTGCCCAGCCACGTAGTATATTGCCCAGCCACGTAGTATATTGCCCAACCACGTAGTATATTGTCCAGCCACGTAGTATATTGGCCAGTCACGTAGTATATTGCCCAGCCACGTAGTATATTGCCCAGTCATGTAGTATATTGCAGTCACGTAGTATATTGCCCAGCCACGTAGTATATTGCACAGCGACGTAGTATATTGCACAGCGACGTAGTATACAGCAGTCAGGTAGTATATTGCCCAGCCAGGTAGTATATTGCACAGCGACATAGTATACAGCAGCCACGTAGTATATTGCCCAGCCACGTAGTATATTGCCCAGCGACGTAGTATACAGCACAGAGCCACGTAGTATGCAGCACAGAGCCACGTAGTATATTGCCCAGTCATGTAGTATATTGCCCAGTCACGTAGTATATAACAGTGGCCACGTAATATGTAGCACAGCCCACAGAGTATATCACACAGCCCACATAGTATAGAACACTGCCTATGTAGTATATAGCAGCCACGCGGTATCTAACACAGCCCACGTAGTATACAGCAGTGTGGGCACCATATCCCTGTTAAAAAAATAAGTAAAGTAAAAAAGTTATATACTCACCTCGTGGGGTCCAGCGGAGCTCCGGCGATAGGTGCGCGGCTGCTGCCATCTTCCGTTCCCAGGATGCATTGCGAAATTACCCAGATGACTTAGCGGTCTCGCGAGGCCGGTAAGTCTTCTGGGTAATTTTGCAATGCATCGCCGGGAACGCAAGATGGCAGCCGGCTCGGCAGACAACAGAGAGTGAGCATAGCAGGTTTTTTGTTTTTTTAAAATTATTTTTAACATTACATTTTTTACTATTGATGCCGTATAGGCAGCTTCAATAGTAAAAAGTTGGGGACACACAGGGTTAATAGCAGCGGTAACGGAGTGCGTTACCCGCGGCATAATGCGGTCCGTTACCGCCGGCATTAACCCTGTGTTAGCGATGACTGCCGGGTAGTGACTGCAGGAAGTAAGGTGCGGCCATTTTCTTCCGGACTGAGCCCGTCGCTGATTGGTCGTGGCTGTTTTGCGGTGACCAATCAGCGACTTGGATTTCCATGATAGACAGAGGCCGCGACTAATGAATATCTGTGACAGACAGACAGACAGACAGAAGGACGGAAGTGACCCTTAGACAATTATATAGTAGATTATTGAGGTTTATTCCTTCTCTGGGGACAGAAAAAATTAGCAATTCCCTCATCGTCTTCTTGTAAGTCACCCCCTACAGAGTCACCACTCAGAGCCGCGCTCGGTTCTCTCCATAGACGATGAATAGGATGAATAGAGAGAAGCGCACACGTCTCCTGGGGAAACTTCTCTGCGGATATATATCTTTAAATGAGAAGGTATGTCCAAACTTTTGGTCTCTACTGTATGTATATATATGTATGTATGCATACATACACACATACATACCAAAGGTTTGGACACACCTTCTCATTAAAAGATATTTCTGTATTTTCATGACTATGAAAATTGTACATTCACACTGAAGGCATCAAAACTATGAATTGACACATGTGGAATTATATACTTAATTTCGGTTGTTTCACACTTTTTTGTTATGTCTTATATTCTATTGTGACGCCCAGGAGACTAGGGTACCCAGCACCGGACCAATGGGGTCTGTCTCTTGAGGGAGATGTCACGGGTGGCTTGACCCGGTGCTGTGGCCTCAGGCAATGCACAGTGTAAGGGGTATCATGAGGGAACAGGCACTTACTTGATCAGCAGCAGGTTCTCTCAGCGGTGATGATCCTGATCCTGGATAGATAGCTATTGTCCAAATGAAAGTCTGAGGCACTGAAACGTTTAACCAGTTTACTTCAACATAAAGGGATTTACAACCAGTCCTGTCACCGGAGTCTGTATGGGAACTCTGAGTTACTTTGACCCTGCCGGGGTCTTCGCCTCTTATTGTACGCAGTTTCTGTGTGGCCCTGCTGCTGTATGTGAACTGGCTGCCGGCCCAATCTGTCCCCTCCGGGTCCTGGTTCGACGGGCAACCCAAGTCCTTTTATCGGCTTACCCCCTCCAGGAGTACCGCTGAACTCTGTGTCTGTTGCTGCGTCCGGCCCTAGTGAAGCTGATATCACCTCACGTTTTTCCGGTTGCTGTATTATATATAATGAATACAACCACGGATCCGGTATCCGTCTTTGCGCCTGTTCTGGGTAGTGATTAATGCTACCCGGTTCTCACAATGTCCTTTTTCTCTGTCCCTCTTCTCCTCAGGCCGGTGATTTGGGCCTGGAAACTGTCATAGGGCTGTTAGAAATTCAGCTGTATGACCTCTCACTTTCAGCTCCTTAGCCCAACTGCCAGTTCTTCTCTCAGACCAGAATGGATCAAGGGGAGTCTCTGGAGCTCCCCCTTCTGGCCGGAGGTGGTAGTGCAGTTTTGCTATCTTAGTACTTGTATTTAGTGTCAGTAACTATTTTTGTGGCAAATACCCCTAGGGGTGCCACATTCCCCCTTAGTTAAGAACAGTACTCCGGGACTGTGGGACGATAACATTTTGAAATAACAATTAATATGTACAGAGTCTTAAAAATGAAAAGTTACAAAAACCACTCAAGGAAACAAAAATAGAGTTCTGTAAAAAGTCACTTCAAATAGCGTCCATTAATACAGTTTATTGATATAACATCTAAAGAAAGTTCAAAAAGAGCAAAAAGCAAAGTTCAAAAAGCAGTCTTTCCGGAGCTTTGATTTAGTGCCTCCGGGCTGATAAAAAGTTCAAGAATATGCAAGAAGTTCATACAGACAAGTCTCTGTAGGTACTGGGCTTAAACGTTGCAGAATGATAACAATGACTATAGTTTTATAGTTGGTAATCCGCATACCTGGCCGGTAATTGACCCTGGGTACTACGCTGTGATCTACATAATAGCGGTGTCTCTTCATGTGGTGTACTACTGTCTACTGCAGATGTAGTATCTGCCCACTCTGCTAAAGATAATTCCACGACTATGGAGTTGGCAAGTCCACCGTGAATGGGATTACTCTGATCAGGAATCTGATCTTCCTGGCCTGGAACCTCCCGTAGTACGGGGTCAGCCTCTTCCTGTCTTGGGACTTCTGGTATTGGGTTCGGTGCTGGGTAAAAGGCCACCATGGGAACCACTACTGCACCATGGTATGTTAGTATGGTTTTGGGAAAGTCTCCTATACAGGTGTGATACATTTCCTCTTCTTTTTCCTTTACTGGTTGAACCTGTATGGGTTGAATAACTTCTGGTTCTGGCTGGACAACTTCTGACTCTTTCAATGCTTCCGGACACAATTTAAGATTGTCTCTTGACACTAATACAGATGTTAAGCCTCCGTTTTTGCTAATGAGACACATTTTAGGATTATCCATTCTTGTTGGTAAAACTGTGTAGGGTACGGCTTCCCACTGATTGTCTAGTTTATTGGTTCGACGGTTTCTCTTGAGCACTTGGTCACCCGGTCTTAATGGGGTCGCTAGAGCATTCTGGTTGAAAGTTCGCTCTTGTCTTTCTCTAGTTTGCTGAAGGCTTCTTTCCACACTCTCTTGCACTTGGCGATACTGCTTTTGCCGTATGATATCCCAATTGGATTCTTGAACTTCTGCGTCTGGTTTCAGAATTCCCATTTCTAGATCGATTGGTAATTGGCCGGGTCTTGCACGCATAAGGTAAGCTGGGGTGCAGTTGGTGGAGCTCACCGGGACATGATTATACAGATCCACCAAGTCAGGCAATTTCTCTGGCCATTGATTCCTTTCTGTCTCAGGTAAAGTCTTTAGTAGGTCTATTACAATATGGTTCATCTTCTCGCATAAGCCGTTTGTTTGTGGATGATAGGCCATCGTCCGGATCTTTTTGCAACCATACATATTACAGAATTCTCTGAAGATCTCTGATTCAAAGGCTGTACCTTGGTCAGTGAGAACCTGTTCCGGATATCCATGGGGTCTACAAAAGTACGTTTGGAACGCTTTGGCTGCTGTTTTTGCTGTCAGATCTTTTACGGGTACTACTACCAAGAAGCGTGAATAATGGTCCACGATGGTCAAGGCATAGACATAGCCGGACCGGCTTGGTGTCAACTTCACGTGGTCCATGGCTACAAGTTCAAGTGGTTGTTTGGTGATTATGGGCTGCAGTGGTGCTCATTGGTTCTTTTGATCGTTTCTTCTGAGGTTGCACGGGCCACAATTTCTGCACCACTGTTCGATTGATTTTCTCATCCCGACCCAATAAAATCTTTCTCTTAGAAGTACTTCTAACTTTTTCCAACCGAAGTGACCAGCACCATTATGGTAAGCTTCGAGGACCATCTTCACATCTTGTTTAGGTACGATAATCTGCCAAACCAATTCATGTGTTTTCGGATTGGTGTACCTTCTACAGAGCTTCCCTTGATACAGGAACATTTTGCCTCTCTCTTTCCAGAGTTGATGCGTCTCTTCTGGGGCATCCTCATCGGGATATGCACTTTGCTCAGTCAGCAGTTCCTTCACCAACTTCACAGCCGGATTGCTGTCTTGGGTGTCAGCCCATCTATGGTGTGCTAACGGATTAAAATTCACCTCTTGTTGTTTCTGATAGGTACTTGACTGATGATGTTTTGCCTTGGGATGATGGAAGGCTGGTAGTTCAATTTCTTCAAGCTCCCCCGTTTCTTCTTCTACATCTCTCAAGTGTGGCATCCGGGATAGGGCATCAGCATTTCCATTCTTGCGACCTGCTCGATACTTGATCTTGAAGTTGTAATTAGATAACCGGGCTATCCATCGTTGTTCTAACGCACCTAATTTGGCTGTGTCCAGGTGGGTCAACGGATTGTTGTCAGTATAGACAATAAATTCTGCAGAGGCCAGATAGTGTTTGAAACGTTCAGTCACAGCCCAAACTACTGCCAGTAGTTCCAATTTGAAGGAGCTGTAATTTTCTGAATTTCTTTCAGTAGGCCGGAGCTTTCTACTTGCAAAGGCGATGACTTTCTCCCGACCTTCTTGCTTTTGTGACAGCACCGCTCCTAGTCCCACATTACTGGCATCGGTGTAGAGGATGAAAGGTTGATGGTAATCTGGGTATGCCAGAACCTCTTCTCCGGTTAGTGCCTTCTTTAGTTGTTCAAAGGAGTCTTCCCTTTCGTCGTTCCACTGAAAAGGAGGGTTTCGGTTTGAAGGTTTCTTCGTCTGCCCTACCAAGGCATCTTGCAAGGGTGCTGCCAACTTGGTAAATCCTTTTATAAATCTGCGATAGTAACCCACCAATCCCAGGAATTGCCTCACTTCTTTTGCGTTGGTAGGTCTTGGCCAATCCCTTATGGCGCTTATTTTCTCGGGATCCGGTGCTACTCCCTCCAAACTCACGATGTGTCCCAGGTACTGTACCTTTGGCTTGAGAAGGTGACATTTGGATGGCTTGATTTTCATGCCATACCTGGATAAGGCTTCGAACACTTCTGCCAGGTCTTTTAAGTGTCGTTCGTAAGTCTTTGAGTAGACGATCACATCATCTAGGTACAGGAGGACGGTCTCGAAGTTCTTGTGTCCGAGGCAGCATTCCATCAGCCGCTGGAAGGTACCGGATGCGTTGCAGAGTCCGAATGGCATGCGATTAAATTCACATAGACCCATTGGTGTGGTGAATGCCGTCTTTTCCTTATCTCTCTCAGCCACAGGGACTTGCCAATACCCGCTTGTTAAGTCTAAGGTGGAAAAATAATTAGCAGATTTCAAAGCAGTCAAGGACTCTTCTATCCTAGGCAAGGGGTAGGCGTCTTTATGGTTGATGTTATTAATCCGCCGGTAGTCTACGCACATTCTCATGGTTCCGTCCTTTTTTTTGACAATCACTAGAGGGGCCGCCCAGGGGCTACAGCTGTCTCTTATTACCCCGGCCTGTTTCATCTCCCTCAGCATATCTTTTGCACATTGATAGTGAGCGGGCGGTATGGGTCTATATCTTTCTCTTATTGGGGGATGGTCACCGGTGGGGATTGTGTGTTCTACCCCTTCTATCCGTCCGAAGTCCAATGGGTGTTTACTGAAGACCTGTTCATATTCCGTCACTAGCCTATACACCCCTTGTTTTTGATGGGTAGGTGTTGAATTTATGCCCACGTGTAGCTGTTGGCACCAATCCTCCAATTCTCCATCTGAGCCGTTGACTTCCACCTGACAGGTTGGTTCTAAGGGCTCAATGGTGGTGATGGCATTGTTGTCAACAGTATATAGCTTTGCCACTGTAGCATACCTTGGCAAAGTGACCTCTTCCTCTTCACAGTTCAAAAGTCGCACCGGCACTCGTCCCTGGTGTACCTCGACTACCCCTCGTGCTGTGAGTATAGTGGGCCTGCTGTCGGTGTACACTGGTTCTATTAAGGCTTGATAATCTCGTCCCTTAGTACCAATGGCTGCTCTACACCATACCAGCATTTCTGTTTTTGGTGGGATTACAATAGACGTTGGATCACTTACCCTCACACTGCCGATTTCTCCACCTGCAGCTTCTACCTGTTGCCTTAACATCAATACTTTTATTTCCCTTTGGAGAACTCTCTGCTGGCAGGATTGGGCAGTTTCAGCAATTTGCTGTAAGACAGAAATAACTTCGGAAAAGCAGTTCTCTAACACATTCATTCCTATCAATACAGTTGGTTCACAGTTCCGCCGGTCAACATCAACAACAATTATACCCTGTTTCTTCAATTCTACTTTACCAATCTTTATGGTCATCTCCCTGAATCCTAGTTTCGGTACCAACTTACCATTACTGGCCCATATATCTAGTTCAACATCAGAGGGCCCTTTATCAATATCTGCATCAGCCCAGTACCTCTTATAAAGGATATACGGTATAGATGAAATCTGGGAACCTGTGTCCAGCAAAGCGTTGAGGGGAATTCCGTCCAGCACGATAGGGATAATGGGTCGTCCTCCGATGTACCTGTCGTGCCAGGGTGTTGGGCCTTGAAAGTTCATTCCTGCGAAGCGGCCCGCATTCCCAGGGGATTCCCGTTTAAATCACAATCTCGTGCAAAGTGGCCTGGCTGCTGGCAACGGCGGCAAATGGGCTGTCCATCCGGTTGGTAGCGGTCGCGGGGTCATCCTCTCCATGTCGGGTATCTCCGGGGTCTCATCCATGGAACATCCTCTCTACGGTTTGCCAACTCCATCTTGGGTCCTCTCATCTCCTGCATGGTTTTAGCCATTGAAGCAACAACATCAGTTAAAGAGTCAAGCTTTTGTTGAAGAGCCTCATTAGTACTGGGCCCCAGGGGCTTAGCAATGGCCCCGGACATAGCTGATGTCACTGGCACTCCCTGTTGTTGAGGTGCCTCTGCCATGGGTTGCGCAGGATCCTGATCCCGAGGTGCCTCTGCCAGCTGGAGACGAATAGCGCTCTCCTTTAATTGGGCAAATGTCAATTCAGGGTTCTTAAAAACAAGCATGCTCACATGCCCCCGGTGAGAAGGGGTGTAGAGTCCCTCAATAAATTGATCTCTTAGCAGTTTATCCGCTCCGGTGTTAAAAATGGGTTCAGCCAGTGTAAGTGATTTAAGGGCTTCCTGCAGGTTTAAGGCAAAGTCTCTCACGCCCTCATTAGCTTTTTGTTTGCAATTAAAGAATCGTACTTTAGCTTTGCTGCCGGCATTGGTTTCAAATGTAGCTTTTAATCCAGCAAATATGCGTTCAACAGTGCCTTTTAGATCAGCTGCCCATGCTGTGACTTCTAGCTTAGCATGGCCACTTAACTGCATCATCAGGAGACTAACACGCTGAACTTCACCCATGGGGAACATGTCAAAATGGGCCAGCATCTTTTCTCTGAAATCGTCAAGGGTATTAGGCTCACCTCCATACATTGGAAGCCACGGGCCACCCGGAGTATATGGCATCAGCACCGGCATGATGGGCGCCACTCCTTGCACCGCTGCACTGCCGGACTCTCTATCGACACTCTGTCTTTCAGCTGCATTAGCGTCGCCGGGTGCTGCGGCGTCTCCGTGCTGCGACATACTGTGCCCCCTTAGTTAATCCGGACCCTTCCGGTCCTCCGCTTCCGTCGGGATAGTGTAGATTCGTTCCGCCGTGCAGCAGGATTGGTTTTCCTCTTGCTCTGATGTCAGAGCGCTCAGCTTGGTGCCGCCCACAATGACACGCCCCCTGCTGCTCCCATCCGCCGCGCGCTCTGTAATGGCGGATTCTGAAGTTTTTCAGTTAGACTGGGGCTCAGGTAATGGCGTAGCTCAATTAACAGTCTCGTGCCTAACGGTTATGAGGTGATTACCTCAGGGGATGGCGGCCATTTTTACTCCATTATAACCAATAGGGAAAAGTCACTTTCAATAGTTTTCAATGGGGAACGGGATTTTCTTTAATAAAGTCAATTTTCAAGATTTTTCATCCAAGTTTTCACAGTTTTGGGCTCCAATCACGGCACACAATACCCGGTGTACGGGCTGGCTCTATCCTGTTCGTGACGCCAATTGTGATGCCCAGGAGACTAGGGTACCCAGCACCGGACCAATGGGGTCTGTCTCTTGAGGGAGATGTCACGGGTGGCTTGACCCGGTGCTGTGGCCTCAGGCAATGCACAGTGTAAGGGGTATCATGAGGGAACAGGCACTTACTTGATCAGCAGCAGGTTCTCTCAGCGGTGATGATTCTGATCCTGGATAGATAGCTATTGTCCAAATGAAAGTCTGAGGCACTGAAACGTTTAACCAGTTTACTTCAACATAAAGGGATTTACAACCAGTCCTGTCACCGGAGTCTGTATGGGAACTCTGAGTTACTTTGACCCTGCCGGGGTCTTCGCCTCTTATTGTACGCAGTTTCTGTGTGGCCCTACTGCTGTATGTGAACTGGCTGCCGGCCCAATCTGTCCCCTCCGGGTCCTGGTTCGACGGGCAACCCAAGTCCTTTTATCGGCTTACCCCCTCCAGGAGTACCGCTGAACTCTGTGTCTGTTGCTGCGTCCGGCCCTAGTGAAGCTGATATCACCTCACGTTTTTCCGGTTGCTGTATTATATATAATGAATACAACCACGGATCCGGTATCCGTCTTTGCGCCTGTTCTGGGTAGTGATTAATGCTACCCGGTTCTCACAATGTCCTTTTTCTCTGTCCCTCTTCTCCTCAGGCCGGTGATTTGGGCCTGGAAACTGTCATAGGGCTGTTAGAAATTCAGCTGTATGACCTCTCACTTTCAGCTCCTTAGCCCAACTGCCAGTTCTTCTCTCAGACCAGAATGGATCAAGGGGAGTCTCTGGAGCTCCCCCTTCTGGCCGGAGGTGGTAGTGCAGTTTTGCTATCTTAGTACTTGTATTTAGTGTCAGTAACTATTTTTGTGGCAAATACCCCTAGGGGTGCCACACTAGGTTCTTCAAAGTAGCCACCTTTTGCTTTGACTGCTTTGCAAACTCTTGGCATTCTCTTGATGAGCTTCAAGAGGTAGTCACCGGAAATGGTTTTCACTTCACAGATGTGCCCTGTCAGATTTAATAAGTGGGATTTCTTGCCTTATAAATGGGGTTGGGACCATCAGTTGTGTTGAGCAGAAGTCTGGTGGATACACAGCTGATAGTCCTACTGAATATAAAGTAAAAGAAGGCTGACAGCACTCACTTTCTTAAGGCGCTCGTTCCACGTCCAGGGAACCCTTCCTGGATATAGTAACAACTTTAGGATAGAAGGGACAGCGCACCAATCGGGTGTTTTAAGGTCCAAAAGTCTTTATTCCAGCCATAGTAAACAGCAACGTTTCGACCGTACAATCGGTCTTTTTCAAGCATACACCAATGTGTTAGGGGCGGTCTTAAATAGTGTGGACACCACGCAGGGAGCCAATCACCATTATAGACCCACCCCCTTAACCATATACTATATACAAACAACAAAAACAGTCCCAAACGGGACATCAAACAAATGTGCAATAGTGCGTTATTTAAAACTAAATCATCACTGCATGCATACATGCCTCTAATAACATACAGTAGTCCAAAAGTGAGTTGTTCATCTTCTGATTGTCTTGCAAATAGGTGCTGCTTATCCGTCTCCATAGTAGCAAAGCACCAATAGGGGACACTTCCTGTGTACTCTTGACCCATTCATGTCTATTGGCGCCATATTCCACCTTCAACCAATCTATTTAATATATTTTATGTAGCACAGCCCCACCAATAAGGATGAATCTATCAAAAGGAGAATACTCATCCTCATATATCTCAGATGCTCATAGGGTCCGCACACTTACCGGCAGACGCGGGTTTCTGACATGGAGTGCAGGCGTCAGCGCTCAGCGTCATAGCCACGCCCCGTCACATGATCGGGACGGAGCTGCAGCCAGACGCGAAGCACCTCTGCAGCACCTCCCGCCGATCCCACGTGACTGCTTTCAGCGTCGGTAACCTAGGGGACAATAGCGCATAGGATCTCAAAAGATACGGCAGATTTAGGTATCCGTAGAGGAGTGCAAACATCCGTGCTCTATGCAATCGCCACGTCTCAACCCATAAATGGGATGAAGCTGCAGCTCAACGCAAGGCACTTCTGTAGCACCTCCCACCGGACTCTCGTGACTAACTAAAGCGTCTATAACCATGGAAATATCAGCACATCAAAAGAAATCCACACTCATTCTTAATCAACTCTATTAGCATTAAGCAAAAGATAGTAGGACTATATATTACAGATATAAATATAAATCAATCAGATGCACATAATGGAAAGATCATTAATCCCATCTAGATATCACAAGTATTAGAAGAAGATATACAACGCATCTATATAGAGGCATATACGGTACATGCAAAACAGCATATCAGATGGTACAAGAGATGAGACAGTCGGAAAAATAAATAAAAAATATGCATTTTAACCTGTATATTATAGCGTGCTAGATAAGCACTCCAATCTCATTCTAAATCTTATTGCATAGTGCGCCGACTGTCTCAGCCAGTGTCCATCTGAAAAAACAAAAAAGGAAAAGAAAGAAAAAAATGTAAAAATACATGTAAATGTATAGTATTAAAAACAATACAGATGCTGTATGCGGGAGGGAAGCAGGGTATATATATTCCAATCATCTAGGGGTACATATATGCGGGTTGTATTCTAAATTCAAACCCCTAGGTTGTAATGTACCTAGCGTATATATCCATCTCATTTCTTTAGCTTTAAGTATCCCTAATCTATCTCCGCCCCTCCTCAAAACCGGAACACTATCGATAACTCTGAATCTCAGCTGATTCACTAGATGTTTATTGTCTAGAAAATGTTTCGGAACTGGTAACTCAGTAAGACCTGTTCTGATAGTACTTTTGTGTTTCCCTATGCGGGTCCTCACTTCAGTGGTTGTCTCCCCTATGTACACCAGTCCGCAGGGGCAAGTTATCATGTAGATGACATAACTGGACGCACAGGTGTATCTCTCTTTAATCTGGAATTTCTTCCCAGTGTGCGGATGGCAAAATGAATCCCCTTTAAGTAAGTTATTGCAACAAGCGCAACCCAGGCAAGGAAAATTTCCAAACATAGGTGCGCTCAAAGTGCGTTGACTATTTATTTTTGATGTACCAAAATCGGATTTCACTAACTTGTCTCCTAAATTTTTACCCCTCCTATAAGACATCATTGGGATGGATTTGAAACTTGATATCTGGGGTAGACCTTGTTGTAAAAGAGTCCAATGTTTCTTAATAACACCACTTATTTTATTACTTATCGGACTATAGGTGGAGACAAACGGTATCCTATCACAGGCTTGTTTTTTGAAAGATTTTTTCCTAACACTTTCTCGTGAGGAATTGAGAGCTTTAATCTTAAATTCATTAACGTTATTAGCATGGTACCCTCTTTGTACAAATTTTGAACACATTTCATCTAATCTAAGATTCACCATATGTTCATCAGATACTATCCTGCGTACTCTCAATAATTGACTCCATGGGAGTGAGTCAATCATGCCTCTAGGGTGGTTGCTGTCATAGAGCAGCAAACTGTTCCTGTCTGTTTCTTTTACAAATAAATCTGTCCTCAGCTTATTCCTTTCTTTATAAACCAAGGTATCCAGAAATTGTATTTGAATAGTTGAACTCATCAGAGTGAACTGCAATTCTGAATAAACTCCATTTAGATAATTGTGGAAGGATTCTGTTGTGAATTCTGTGGTCAAGCTCCCTCCTGTGGTCATGAGTGGTACTTCGGCTGGTTCTGTCTATGAGCTTCCTCTGGTGGATGTGAGTGGGGCTGCGGCTTCTGAGTTTCCTTCCTCAGGTGAAGAGGTTAAGTCGTTAGGTGCTGCTCTATTTAACTCCACCTAGTTCTTTGTTCCTGGCCTCCAGTCAATGTTCCAGTATTGGTCTTTCTTTCTCCTGGATCGTTCTTGTGGCCTGTCTGCCCTGCATAAGCTAAGTTTTGCTTGTGTTACTTTTGTTTGCTATATTTTCTGTCCAGCTTGCTATATTGGTTTTTCTTGCTTGCTGGAAGCTCTGAGACACAGAGGGAGCAACTCCGTACCGTTAGTCGGTGCGGAGGGTCTTTTTGCCCCTCTGCGTGGTTGTTTGTAGGTTTTTGTGCTGACCGCAAAGCTATCTTTCCTATCCTCGGTCTATTCAGTAAGTCGGGCCTCACTTTGCTAAAATCTATTTCATCTCTGTGTTTGTATTTTCATCTTAACTCACAGTCATTATATGTGGGGGGCTGCCTTTTCCTTTGGGGAATTTCTCTGGGGCAAGGTAGGCTTATTTTTCTATCTTCAGGGCTAGCTAGTTTCTCAGGCTGTGCCGAGGCGCCTAGGTTCTGGTCAGGAGCGCTCCACGGCTACCTTTAGTGTGGTATGATAGGATTTGGGATTGCGGTCAGCAGAGTTCCCACGTTTCAGAGCTCGTCCTATGTTAGTAACTATCAGGTCACTTTGTGTGCTCTTAACCACTAGGTCCATTGTGGTTCTGAATCGCCTGTTCATAACAGGATTCTAAATCACTCTGGCTACCTTCCCAAATGAAAAAAATATAATCGATGTAGCACCACCAGGCTCTGACGTGGCGCCTATTGGTGCTTCGCTACTATGGAGACGGATAAGCAGCACCTATTTGCAAGACAATCAGAAGATGAACAACTCACTTTTGGACTACTGTATGTTATTAGAGGCATGTATGCATGCAGTGATGATTTAGTTTTAAATAACGCACTATTGCACATTTGTTTGATGTCCCGTTTGGGACTGTTTTTATTGTTTGTATATAGTATATGGTTAAGGGGGTGGGTCTATAATGGTGATTGGCTCCCTGCGTGGTGTCCACACTATTTAAGACCGCCCCTAACACATTGGTGTATGCTTGAAAAAGACCGATTGTACGGTCGAAACGTTGCTGTTTACTATGGCTGGAATAAAGACTTTTGGACCTTAAAACACCCGATTGGTGCGCTGTCCCTTTTATCCTGAAGTCCTACTGAATAGACTGTTAGAATTTGTATTATGCCAAGAAAAAAGCAGCTAAGTAAAGAAAAACGAGAGGCCATCATTACTTTAAGAAATGAAGGTCAGTCAGTCCAAAAAATTGGGAAAACTTTGAAAGTGTCCCCAAGTGCAGTTGCAAAAACCATCAAGCACTACAAAGAAACTGGCTCGCATGAGGACCGCCCCAGGAAAGGAAGACCAAGAGTCACCTCTGCTTCGGAGGATAAGTTTATCCGAGTCACCAGCCTCAGAAATCGCAGAGTAACAGCAGCTCAGATTAGAGACCAGGTCAATGCCACACAGAGTTCTAGCAGCAGACACATCTCTACAACAACTGTTAAGAGGAGACTTTGTGCAGCAGGCCTTCATGGTAAAATAGCTGCTAGGAGACCACTGCTAAGGACAGGCAACAAGCAGAAGAGACTTGTTTGGGCTAAAGAACACAAGGCACGGACATTAGACCAATGGAAATCTGTGCTTTGGTCTGATGAGTCCAAATTTGAGATCTTTGGTTCCAACCACCGTGTCTTTGTGCGACACAAAAAAGGTGAACGGATGGACTCTACATGCCTGGTTCCCACCATGAAGCATGGAGGAGGAGGTGTGATGGTGTGGGGATGCTTTGCTGGTGACACTGTTTGGGATCTATTCAAAATTGAAGGCATACTGAACCAGCATGGCTACCACAGCATCTTGCAGCGGCATGCTATTCCTTCCGGTTTGCGTTTAGTTGGACCATCATTTATTTTTCAACAGGACAATGACCCCAAACACATCTCCTGGCTGTGTAAGGGCTATTTGACCAAGAAGGAAAGTGATGGGGTGCTACGCCAGACCTGAACTTAATCGTTTGGGGTGAGTTGGACCGGAGAGTGAAGGCAAAAGGGCAAACAAGTGCTAAGCATCTCTGGGAACTCATTCAAAATTGTTGGAAGACCATTCCCGGTGACTACCTCTTGAAGCTCATCAAGAGAATGCCAAGAGTGTGCAAAGCAGTCATCAAAGCAAAAGGTGGCTACTTTGAAGAACCTAGAATACAAGACATATTTTCAGTTGTTTCACACTTTTTTGCTAAGTATATAATTCCACACGTGTTAATTCATAGTTTTGATGCCTTCAGTGTGAATGTACAATTTTCATAGTCATGAAAATACAGAAAAATCTTTAAATGAGAATGTGTGTCCAAACTTTTGGTCTGTACTATATATATAGCACAATATAAATATATATTGTGTGTTGCAGTTACTTAAGGTGACATTTATCATGGCGGTTGTTATAATTAATGACTCCTGTAATCCCCCTCATGGCCGCTCCCCGGGACCCTCCCAGTGTCATCACTCTTCGTGTAGTGATTATCTCCTTCACTCCCCGTGTAGATGGCAGATTCTGGGGGACGGAAATAGAGCACATGGTGTTCAGGCCGCGCTCCAACTTCAAAAAGGGGCCAAAAACTGAACTCTGTAATTATAGGCCAGTAAGCTTACCCTCTATTGTGGGTAAAATACTGGAGGGCATTCTAAGGGACGCTATACTGGAGTATCTGAAGAGGAATAACCTCATGACCCAGTATCAGCACGGGTTTACTAGGGACCGTTCATGTCAGACAAATCTGATCAGCTTCTATGAAGAGGTAAGTTCCGGACTGGACCAAGGGAACCCAGTGAACGTAGTGTATATGGACTTTTCAAAAGCTTTTGATACGGTGCCACACAAGGTTGATACATAAAATGAGAATAACGGGGATAATATGTGTAAGTGGGTTAAGAGCTGGCTCAGGGATAGGAAACAAAGGGTGGTTATTAATGGAGCACACTCGGACTGGGTCGCGGTTAGCAGTGGGGTACCACAGGGGTCAGTATTGGGCCCTCTTCTTTTTAGCATTTATTAATGACCTTGTAGGAGGCATTCAGAGCAGAATTTCAATATTTGCAGATGACACTAAACTCTGCAGGGTAATCAATACAGAGGAGGACAATTTTATATTACAGGATGATTTATGTAAACTAGAAGCTTGGGCTGATAAATGGCAAATGAGCTTTAATGGGGATAAATGTAAGGTCATGCACTTGGGTAGAAGTAATAAAATGTATAATTATGCGCTTAATTCTAAATCTCTGGGCAAAACCGTCAATGAAAAAGACCTGGGAGTATGGGTGGATGACAAACTCATGTTCAGTGGCCAGTGTCGGGCAGCTGCTACAAAGGCAAATAAAATAATGGGATGCATTAAAAGAGGCATAGATGCTCATGCCGTATAATTTTACCTCTATACAAGTCACTAGTTCGACCACACTTAGAATACTGTGTACAGTTCTGGTCTCCGGTGTATAAGAAAGACATAGCTGAACTAGAGCGGGTGCGGAGAAGAGCGACCAAGGTTATTAGAGGACTGGGGGGTCTGCAATACCAAGATAGGTTATTACACTTGGGGCTATTTAGTTTGGAAAAACGAAGACTAAGGGGTGATCTTATTTTAATGTATAAATGTACGAGGGGACAGTACAAAGACCTTTCTGATGATCTTTTTAATCATAGACCTAAGACAGGGACAAGGGGGCATCCTCTACGTCTGGAGGAAAGAAGGTTTAGGCATAATAACAGACGCGGGTTCTTTACTGTAAGAGCAGTGAGACTATGGAACTCTCTGCCGTATGATGTTGTAATGAGTGATTCATTACTTAAATTTAAGAGGGGATTGGCTACCTTTCTTGAAAAGTATAATGTTACAGGGTATATATACTAGATTCCTTGTTAGGGTGTTGATCCAGGGAACTAGTCTGATTGCCGTATGTGGAGTTGGGAAGGAATTTTTTTTCCCCAAAGTGGAGCTTACTATTTGCCACATGGGTTTTTTTTTGCCTTCCTCTGGATCAACATGTTAGGGCATGTTAGGTTAGGCTATGGGTTGAACTAGATGGACTTAAAGTCTTCCTTCAACCTTAATAACTATGTTACTATGTTACTATTCCTCTTTCAGCATCTCCAAAATCCTTGACTTCTGGTATCAATGGCCTATAAGGTGAATTCCTGTTCCCAAATCTGACCCATTCACAATGACACAGCACAAAGTATCACGGACCTTATTAATTTCAGCAATTGTATTATTAAATAAGATTCTTTATGATGTTACATCTTCTCCCTAATCAGGTCCCTACAATATCGGATCCTCTCAGTGGAGATCTTCTATATAAGAGAATTCTCCTGAGTGACCCTACAAGGATGGATAGGGACAGGGACAAGATGGCGGAGAGGATATTACACCTCACCCTAGAGATCCTCTTCCGGCTTACTGGAGAGGTGAGAGATTCTGATGACGTCACATTTCATCATTCTTATCTATGGGGATAACAGATGGACAGAAATGGAGAGGTGAGGACTCTGGAAATGTCTGTAGTGAGATTTATTAATATCTCTCTCCATAACCAGGATTACACAGTAGTGAAGAAGACCTCTAGTAAGCGCTGTCAGGCCCCTGTGTCTGAGGGATGGGGAAGACCCCTGAGCCCAATCACAGGGCCTCCACCTCACCCCCTGATACATGAGGACATCAATGACCAGAAGATCCTAGAACTCATCTACAAGATGATTGAGCTGCTGACTGGAGAGGTGACACTGCTGGGAATGCTGGGACATTATACAGTAATGCTATGGAGGGATCGGGGGATGACGGTATCATTGTGTGTGTCAGGTTCCTATAAGGTGTCAGGATGTTGCCATCTATTTCTCCATGGAGGAGTGGGAGTATTTAGAAGGACACAAAGATCTGTACAAGGACGTCATGATGGAGGTTCCCCAGCCCCTCACATCACCAGGTAATAGACAGGACTAAATACACACGGCCTATAATTATCTGTATGTAAAGAATGAATTCAGTCCCTGTATGTGTTTCCTTCAGTTCTATCCAGTGAAATGACAACACCAGAGAGATGTCTCCGTCCTCTTCTTCAACAAGACTGTAAAGAAGAAGATCTCAAAGTTCCTCAGGATTATCAGGTAGATGGAGAGAAGGTGTCATGAAGTCTCCCCCATGATGTGTAGAATACTGTGAAGGTCTTGTGTTCAGTCTGGTTTTATCCATCAGTATTCTTCACTGAACAGACAATTTATTTGCGACACTCTAGGCATTAAATTATCGAGAAAATCAAAGCAGCAATGATTGAGACAGAGGAGTCCATTGCCAAAGAAAGTAAAAAGAATCCAAAAATATTTTTCAACTACATAAACATCAAGACACTCTAATCGTGACTACATTATATACTGAGGGATGGTGCTATACATAATAAGCGAGTACACTATATACTAAGGGGCTGTGCTATGTAATAATTGAGTACACTGTGTACTAAGGGACTGTGTTAAACATAATAAGCGATAACATCTTCCTCCATCTCCCCATTCCTAAATCCATTATAAATCCCCCTTCCTCCCTTCCCAATCTCCCACACCACTTATTGTCCTCCTCCCCCCACATCCCACTAATGTCTTCTCCCCCAGCACCCCCAATACTGCACTTTCCACCACCTCCATCATTTCTTCCTCCCCTATCACCCTCATCATTGCCGTTTCCACCACCAATTATTAGGTTCTGTAGAAGGATGTAGATCTGGGGATTTATTATGATGGAATATAGGCTGAACTGGATGGACAAATGTCTTTTTTCGGCCTTACTAACTATGTTACTATGTATTGTCTTTTCCACTATCACCATCATTGCGTTTTCCCCCACCAACCCATCATTGCCCATTCCACCTCCATCATTTCCTCCTCCCCACCCCCCATTATTGCCCTTACCACCACCCTATCATTGCTTTCTCCCCCACCACCCCCATCATTACCCTCTCCGTCACCCCCATCATTGCCTTCTCCCCATTACCCCATCATTGCTCTCTCCTTGCGACAATACACACACCACTCATCTTCACACACTTACGTACGTACGTATGTCATTCGGCCGCGCCGCTCACTGCTGTGAGACAGGCAGCGCCGGCAGGACGGATCGCTGCTGCACTGCTGCCATTTTCTCTTGTAGGCAGCGGAGCTGCAGGGATCTCTCCCTGCCCGCCGCACATGAGCACAATCTCTGGCCAAGGGCCCCTCTGGGCCGGATAAACAGGCCAGATTGCCCTCATTAATGGCCACCCCGCAGGGGCCCCCCGGAACTTCTGGGCCCCAGTGCAGCTGCCCAGGCAGTATGTCCGCCCCTGGCACAGCCGATGCGGTCCGACTACAGCAGGCCCCCTCACCCTTCGGGGCCCCATAGCAGTTGCTTGGTCTGCTGATATTGGCGGTACGCCACTGATTAGATGTTGTCTGGATCTGCTCACAATGATCAGTTATGGAGACCTCTGGTAGGAAAATGGAACAATAAGACTTAATTTCTACAGGAGACCTTCAACTATTTGCTCTTTTTTGCTCTTCGAAATCATTCTATTTAACATCTAAATCTTTCTGTGACTTTTTTCAAAATTTGTTTTAGGGTGAATATCTGATCCTCATTAATACTACAGAGACATGTGAGGGGTGATGAGCGGTGTAAAGAGGAGATTCCTACAGATAACTGCACAGGTGAGCAGTAAGCCCTAAATGCAGAGAAGTCACTGGTTTTACGGAATTATTGGTTCGTACCGTTATGCATTGAAATGTTTAGGGTATGTTAACAAAGAGATTTTTAATGTGGTGTAAGATGGCTGACGGATGGGTCCTTGAGTAGAGATATGTGTCTTCGTGGTTATTGGCTGCGGTGATGTGAGCTTGGAAGCATGCTCCAGCACATAGTGCTAACAAAGACATTTGTCCATCCAGTTCTGCCTATATTCCGTCAGAATAAATCCCCAGATCTACGTTGTTCTAAAGAACATAATAACAGGAAGACATCCAGGCCTCTCTTGAACCCGTCGACTGAGTTCGCCATCACCACCTCCTCAGGCAAGGAATTCCAGATTCTCACTGCCCGAACAGTAAAGAATCCTCTTCTATGTTGGTGGAAAAACCTTCTCTCCTCCAGACGCAGAGAATGTCCCCTTGTGACCGTCACCTTCCTTGGTATAAACAGATCCTCGGAGAGATATTTGTATTGTCCCCTTATATATCATGGTTATTAGATCACCCCTCAGTCGTCTTTATTCTAGACTAAATAATCCTATAATATTGTAGTTCCCCCATCCCCTTTATTAATTTTGTTTCCCTCCTTTTATACTCACTCTAGTTCCATTATATCCTTCCTGAGCAGCGGTGCCGAGAGAGTTCTTAAGGCCCCGTCACACATAGCGACGCTTGAGCGATTCCGACAACGATACGACCTGTCAGGGATCGCTCAAGCGTCGCTATGTGGTCGCTGGTGAGATGTCACACAGTGCGATCTCCCAACGACGCAGCAGCGATGCGGTGAACTGTAGCGACCTGTAGCGACCTGTAGAACGATGCTATTTCATGATGATTCAATGGGACGTCCTGTGAACGAGGTCGTTGGTAAGGTGTCAAACACAGCGATGTGTGCTACCCAGCGGGACCTCAACGATCAAAAAATGGTCCAGGCCATTCCGACACGACCAGCGATCTCACAGCAGGGGCCTGATCGCTGCTACGTGTCACACATAACGAGATCGCTACTGAGATCGCTGTTGCGTCACAAAACTTGTGACTCAGCAGCGATCTCGCTAGCGATCTCGCTGTGTGTGACGGGGGCTTTAGGCCATTCCGGGGACAGGTTTTACAAGCAGTCATAAGAGATGGGTGGGAATGACTGCTCGCATATCTCTACCCCAGGGGCGTGGTTTGGCAAATAAAATGGAGACCGATTGTCTCATTCAGTGTCAGACACTATCTTGAGCAGGCGAACCTGCTCTATTGTATGGACTTTTTATTTGTGCCGGAAAAGGCTGCTTTTTGCTTGCTATCCTGATCAGTTTATGAACTTTAAATAAACTTGCCTGGACGTTTCAGCAATACCCCCTTCCTTTGCTTACCTCACCCGCAGGTGAGTGAGTACAAATCTATACAGTGGATATTGCATCTAAAAACAAACACTTTTTTTTTTACAGTCGTCTCCGAGCTCCTGCAGAGGAGATACTTACTTTTGTTTTTAAAAGGGTTGTCCATTCCTCTGACAAGTGTGCAGATACTATATGACTGCAGACTTCTGAATCCTGACAGCGTGCTGATACCAACTTATGCTCCGGCTCATTTCTTTTTGTTTTGCTGTAGTTTCTTGTACTTTGTACAAACAGGGACATGGCCCCCTTTTTTAGCTAGGCATTTCATCTACATAGCTTCCCATGGGCAGTATAGGACCGTCCCAATTGGGTACATCTTGTTGTGATGGGATGACTTCTATGCTTTTTTGATGAAAATAGTGTTGGGTTGCTTATTATGTTATTTACATGTACGGTTACTATTTTTTTAACTCATATTTTTTAAGTATAAAATTTCAATAAAACATTTCACATTAAGACATACATTTTAATTTTCTCCACTTTTACCCTTACCCACCCCTCCCCCCTCCTATCCCTTTTAGACAGCTCACGCTTTTCTCTTAACATGTCCTGTAGTATATACATTATCCATATACAATGACTTTTATTATGAACATATAAACCATTTAGTATATAGGCGAACCCTTTTCAGGCCTTGCTTCCCTTAACCTCCTCTAACCTAGTTCCATCCAAGGCGTCCACAATTTATCGTACAGGACCATCTTCCCTCTTTTCTGATATACACTTTTTTCCGGGGTAATGACCTGCTTCACATATTTAATATATTCTCCCCTCAAGGGAGGCTCCTCTTTAAACCAATTTCTGGCTATGACCTTCCGAGCCATGAATAATAGTCTAGCGATTGCTATTTTCAGTTTGTTATCCCCAACTATCTCTTCCACGTACCTATATGCCCCTTCTATCCGGCTTACAACCACCAACCAAAAAGCAGTCAATCTCGGACACGACCATAACATATGAAACATTCCAGCATTATCATTCCCACATCTAGGGCATTCCAAGTCAGATCTCAACCCAGCTTTGTATAGGACATCCGGGGATCTATACACTCTGTGTACAATATAAAGCTGGGAAAGTCTATATGGCTCATTTAGTGATAGTTTTGGTATCCATTCTAGTACAGACTCCCACGTTTCATCCTCCAAGCGGCCCAGCTCTCTTTCCCATTTAGCCCTGGCGCCAATCGGATATCCCAGTAAGTGAGTATGGAGTAAATCCTTATATAGAGATAACACCCCTCGTTGTCCCCACTCCACAGATGTAATCCAATGCGAAGTCGCTTTGAATTTGGAAACAATCCCCTTCATTCTGAGCCACAAACGCACGCCATACTTGTGCACATTGGACTCCCCCCCCCCCCCCCCCCCCAGATATTTTAAGACCATACTCCGACTGTAGCTGGAAAAAGGGTTTCAACCCCCACCGCTCTAAAATCTGCAAGCATACTGAATCCCCCTGGCTTGCCATTCTGGTATTTGTCCCATCGCCAAAAACTCCGGTAGATTATTATTAAACCACAGCGGTGAAAACCTGGTCAGACAAGTAACCCGCATATTTGTTTAACTCTCCCCCATACTTTATATATGAGAAATAATGTTTGGTATTTTTTCCCCAGTAACCATAGGGAGCCATCTTCTAAACACTGTACCGCCGGACTTCTTTTTGCCACCCTTTCTATCAACATAGTAACATAGTTACATAGTAACATAGTAACATAGTTAGTAAGGCCGAAAAAAGACATTTGTCCATCCAGTTCAGCCTATATTCCATCATAATAAATCCCCAGATTTACGTCCTTCTACAGAACCTAATAATTGTATGATACAATATTGTTCTGCTCCAGGAAGACATCCAGGCCTCTCTTGAACCCCTCGACTGAGTTCGCCATCACCACCTCCTCAGGCAAGCAATTCCAGATTCTCACTGCCCTAACAGTAAAGAATCCTCTTCTATGTTGGTGGAAAAACCTTCTCTCCTCCAGACGCAAAGAATGCCCCCTTGTGCCCGTCACCTTCCTTGGTATAAACAGATCCTCAGCGAGATATTTGTATTGTCCCCTTATATACTTATACATGGTTATTAGATCGCCCCTCAGTCGTCTTTTTTCTAGACTAAATAATCCTAATTTCGCTAATCTATCTGGGTATTGTAGTTCTCCCATCCCCTTTATTAATTTTGTTGCCCTCCTTTGTACTCTCTCTAGTTCCATTATATCCTTCCTGAGCACCGGTGACCAAAACTGGACACAGTACTCCATGTGCGGTCTAACTAGGGATTTGTACAGAGGCAGTATAATGCTCTCATCATGTGTATCCAGACCTCTTTTAATGCACCCCATGATCCTGTTTGCCTTGGCAGCTGCTGCCTGGCACTGGCTGCTCCAGGTAAGTTTATCATTAACTAGGATCCCCAAGTCCTTCTCCCTGTCAGATTTACCCAGTGGTTTCCCATTCAGTGTGTAATGGTGACATTGATTCCTTCTTCCCATGTGTATAACCTTACATTTATCATTGTTAAACCTCATCTGCCACCTTTCAGCCCAAGTTTCCAACTTATCCAGATCCATCTGTAGCAGAATACTATCTTCTCTTGTATTAACTGCTTTACATAGTTTTGTATCATCTGCAAATATCGATATTTTACTGTGTAAACCTTCTACCAGATCATTAATGAATATGTTGAAGAGAACAGGTCCCAATACTGACCCCTGCGGTACCCCACTGGTCACAGCGACCCAGTTAGAGACTATACCATTTATAACCACCCTCTGCTTTCTATCACTAAGCCAGTTACTAACCCATTTACACACATTTTCCCCCAGACCAAGCATTCTCATTTTGTGTACCAACCTCTTGTGCGGCACGGTATCAAACGCTTTGGAAAAATCGAGATATACCACGTCCAGTGACTCACCGTGGTCCAGCCTATAGCTTACCTCTTCAAGAGTTGTGCAACATTGGCAAACGACTCATGGTCCCAGCCCTTTAAATGCTGACATTGGGCCGCTAAGAAGTATATTTCAGGGTTAAGTAGAGCCAAGCCTCCCGCGTCCTTAGGGCGTTGAAGCGTCTCCAACCTGATTCGTGGATGCTGCCTCCCCCATACCAGGCTTCTAAATAAAGAGTTAATCAGTTTGAATTTCCCACATGGTATCCAGATAGGTGAGTTATGGAGAACATACAGTATCTTGGGCATCAGAATCATCTTAACGAGATTAACTCGGCCAACAACAGATAAATGCAACTTAGACCAAGCCCCTACCTTTGCCTTAAGAGTTCCCAGTAGCGGTGTAAGATTCGTATGCAAGTAAATCGTGATCGGCAAAGAGATTAGTATCCCCAAATATTTAAATTGATCTGCTACTTTAAGTCTACCCCCTGCATCATCCACCATGAGCAGAGTTGATTTATTCCAATTTATTTTAAGCCCCAACAGAGCACCAAATCCCTCGATGAGCCGAATTGCATTACTCAATGAATCATGTGGGTCACTCAAGAACAGCAGTATGTCGTCAGCATAAAGCGCTATCTTTTCCTCTATCGATCCATATTTAAACCCAAAGACTAGGTTTGGCAAAGTCAGGTTTCATGAAACCCGACCCGACCCCTGTGTGGGGTCGGCCATGAAGTCGGCGATCTTCTGAATGTGGTATCGGAATTCCGATCCCGATTTCCGATATGTTTGCAATATCAGAAATCGGTATCGGAATCCATATTTAATGTAAAATAAAGAATTAAAATAAAAAATTCGCTATACTTACCCTCTGACGCGCCCTGGTACTAACCGGGAACCTTCCTTCCTTCGAATCAGCGCTTCCAGGACCTTGTGGTGACGTCGCGGTGACGTCGCGGCTTGTGATTGGTCGCGCGGCCGCCCATGTGACCGCTCGCGCGACCAATCACAAGCCGCGACGTCACGCAAGGTCCTGCAAGCGCTGATTCTTAGGAAGCAAGGCTGCCGGAAAGAAGCAGGGCGTGTCCGAGGGTGAGTATATACCTAATAGGAATATACTCACCATCGGACGCGCCCTGCTTCTTTCCGGCAGCCTTCCTTCCAAAGAATCAGCGCTTGCAGGACCTTGCGTGACGTCGCGGCTTGTGATTGGTCGCGCGAGCGGTCACATGGGCGGCCGCGCGACCAATCACAAGCCGCGACGTCACCGCAAGGTCCTGGAAGCGCTGATTCGAAGGAAGGAAGGTTCCCGGTTAGTACCAGGACGCGTCAGAGGGTAAGTATAGCGATATTTTTATTTTAATTCTTTATTTTACGCTTAAATATGGATCCCAGGACCTGAAGGAGAGTTTCCGCTCCTTCAGACCCTGGGAACCATTGGAAACCCAATGCACTGCATTGGGTTTCGAGTTTCGGCCGACCCCGACCCCGACTTTTTTTATAGGATCGGCCGATTTCACTCGACCCGACTTTTGAAAAAGTCGGGTTTCGTGAAACCCGACCCGATCCTATAAAAGTAAAGGTCGCTCAACCCTACCAAAGACCTCAGTGGACTGTCGAATCTTGGCGGCCAACGGCTCCACGGCTAAAGCAAAAAAAGAGGGAGAGCGGACACCACTGTCTCGTCCCCCTATGTAGCCTTATCGTATGGGAAAGCTCCCCGTTCACACTCACTCTAGCTGATGGTTGTGCGTACAGTAACTGAACCCAGGACACAAATTGTGGACCGAAGCCATCGCACTGTAATACCTGCCACAGGTATCCCCATTCCACACTATCAAATGCCTTATGGGCATCTAAGGAAGCAACAACTCTATGCCCACCGTTATCAGCTGCCAGTTGTAAATTCAAAAAAAGCCTTCTAAGATTAACTGCTGTGGACCTGTCAGGCATAAAGCCAGACTGATCTGGATGAATCAACTTAGAAATAACACCCGATAAATGGGTCGCTAACACCCCAGTCAGAAGTTTAACATCCGTGGTAAGCAAAGAAATCGGGCAATGCGATTCAGGGAGTCGTAGATCTTTATCTTCCTTCGGGATTACAACTATTATGGCCTCCCTCATGGAGGTTGGGAGAATACCCCCTATTCCCAGCCTCCTCCAAGACTACTCGTAATCTGAGTAGCAGCACTTCCTCCTTATAAATTTCAGCTGGCACTCCATCTGCTCCTGGCGCCTTACCTCTTGCCATGGCCCTTAAAGCGAGATTTAGTTTTTCGTCCATGATAGGCCCCTCCAAACTTTCTCTATCCTCCTCACTCAGCCTAGGTAAGACAATACCTTCTAGAAATGCCACGTTGTCACCCCCCGATGTGACCACACCAGAGGAGTACAGATCCACGTAAAAGTCCGTAAAGACCCTTAAGATCTCCGAGGTCTACAACACTACAACACTTTTGTACCATTGATAGGTTCCAGCGAATGTACGAATGATTTACCCCTCTGGGCAGATGCCACCAACGAGAGCATATGCCCCACTACCTCCCCCTCCTGATAGTCGTTTGAACTTTCTCTTCCTCCCTGCCCTTTCCAAAAGAACTTTATCCATATTATTCTGGGCTTCTCTTAACCATTTTCCAGCCTCAGGGGTACCCAGTGTGGCCAACTCATCTTCAGCAACTCTCAGCCTTTCCCTTGTGGCATTCTCCGCCTGCTTTGATCGCCACTTACATCTACTGATGTCCCTGAACAGCAAACCTCTCAAATATGCCTTCATTGTTTTCCATATAGTGGGTATGTCCGAACTGCCCTCGTTAATCTCAAAAAACTCCTCCACCTCCTGCTGTATGCCCTCCAAACTCACACTATTCATCCAGTTAGGGTGAATTTTCCACTCTCCTGTCGTGTTTGTGTCCCCATTGGCCGTAACTCTACCTCTATCGGATTATGATCGGAGATCGCCCGAGGCAAGTATCTCGCCTCTCCCACAATAGAATCAAACATATTGTTTCCGAGCGCCATATCTATTCTGGATAAAGTATTATGAGCCGGTGAATAACAAGAATATCCCCTCTCCCCAACATGGCGCACTCTCCACAAATCAGTCATACCAATCTCTCGAATATATGTTCCGAACGGCGTATGGCTTTCCGACCTGTTCTGTATATTTTTGTTTATCCCAGAAATAATCACATATGTTGTTGAGGTCTCCAATAATTAAAAGCGGCATCGGATCTCCCCGTCCAAACAATTCCAGCACTTCTAAGTTTTTTGCTCGAATAAGGGGGAGGAATGTAGACTAAGCATTCTGCATTTCACTACCACATATTGTCCATCCACATCAACATACACTTTCATCCCCTCATAGCGTACACCTGATGGGACCAATACCGATACACCCCTTGAGTATGCAGAGAAGGTGGAATGATACGTCTTTTGCAACCAGCGCCTACGTAAAACGTCCACCTTCTCATAAACCAAGTGTGTCTCCAGCAGACGTATCAGTGAGGCCCTTTGGTCTCGTGCGTATTGCAGCACCGCCGTTCATCTGGTTTTATCCGCTAGGCCTCTAACATTCCAACTCAGTATTTTAATACGGTCCCCCATCATGATGCGGAACAGTCATCCAGAAAATCTTACTCCTTAACCTGAGCTGTCTAACCCCTCCCCCCACCCTTTGAACTCCCATCCCCCCAACCTCCCCCAAGATAAAGCATTTTCCTCTCATCGAGAGTGGGGCTCCTTGGCCCGTTTTAGACATTCTAACCTAAGTTACCTCCTCTAACTCGCTCATGCAAGCCTCAGAACCACATCTCTTTACATTAATCATTAACAGAACAAAACACAGTGAGGTAAAGAGATTCCAAAAATAACATTTGCAGTGCACCCTATTAGCAATCCCCACCTCCCCCCACATTTTCCAGCGCGTCTCTAACTGGCGCATTAATCAAACCCAGCCATACTCCACTCTTCCGAAAGTGGAAGAGACGCAGGCATTAAATGGGTACAAGAAGCAACCCAGTTCTCTTATTCCAAACATCTTGGTAACAATAACAGCTCAGGCCTCCGCTGAAAGTCAGTCTCCCACCGCCCTCAGGTTCTTGGCATTGACATCAATCCATTGGGTGGTGTCCTCTGGTGTCGTGAAGAAATGGGCTTTATTAAAGGCGACCACTCTCAATCTCGCAGGAAAAAGATGGATTATTGCACTCCCTGTTCTCTCAGTCGCCTCTTGACGCCAATAAATTGCACTCTCTGTTTCTGGACCGCAACAGAGTAATCCGGGTAGATGGCAATCCTCTGTCCATCAACAGTGAGATCCTCCATTTCTCTGGCCTTCCTAAGAACAATGTCTCTGTCTCTGTAGTTTAATATCTTGGCCAGCATGGTACGGGTGTTGGCTCCAGGGGGAGGGGGCTGCGGCGGAACTCTGTGCGCTCTTTCCACAGCAAAGACCTTTGTCAGAACCTCGGCACCAACCTTCTCCTTTAACCAATTTTCAATAAACTCAGTAGGGTTTCTCCCCTCTGTTTTTTCCGGCAGACCCACTATCTAGGTCCTCATTTTTTGCCACCAATTCCGATATCTGTTGGACAAACTTTCTCTCTACCTTTTGTAGTTGGACCACATGATCCTCCACAGTACTCATCCTTTCCTCCTCCTCCTCTCCCATGCATTGACTCACCGCTGTGCTGTGCTTTCACTTTCACTTTACGGCCAGCAGTCAGTGCAGGAACCAGACGGCAAGGGACAGACAGCTGAATGTAAGTATGTACTGTTTGTTTTTTTACGCTGGTAACCAGGGTAAACATCGGGTTACTAAGCGCGGCCCTGCGCTTAGTTACGCGATGTTTACCCTGGTTACCAGTGAAGACATCGCTGAATCGGTGTCACACACGCCGATTCAGCGATGTCTACGGGGAGTCCAGCGACGAAATAAAGTTCTGGACTTTCTTCCCCGACCAGCGATCTCCCAGCAGGGGCCTGATCGCTGCTGCCTGTCACACTGGACGATATCGCTAGCGAGGACGCTGCAACGTCACGGATCGCTAGCGATATCGTCTAGTGTGACAGTACCTTAAGGGTCAGCTCCCCTCTCAGTTCCACTTCCTTCTTAGCCTCTCCTGCTGCAGCCATGCTACTTTCTTCCTCCTCCTTCTGTGCCCCCCCCACTCCTTCATCAGTTTTCTCCTCCTCCTCTTCCTCCCCTTCAGATCTCTCCTCAATAGACTCTTGTGCCTCATCCCCATTTTCCACCTGGGCAAACCTTTTAAGCTTTGCTGCCACCTCTATGTTCTTCTGACAGGCAGCGTTCTTTCTCAGCGTCCGCTCTGGCCACAGTGCCATCTTGGATCCCGCCAGCCTCTCCTGCACTTGCATCCCTCTGCCTCCTCCGCGTATGTACTGCTACTATTTACTTACTACAGTGTATATGCTCATTTTTACTCTTATTGGCGTTTATCTGTGAAATGGCCAGTGGGAACGTGCTCTTACACATTGCACAGATACAAAGCTATGCTCCAACTCATTTCTTTGGCTTTGTTGTAGGATCTTGTCACTGTGCAATATTATTTTTAATACACAGTGACATTGCGCTCCCTTGCCGGCTCTGATAGAAAGTAACAAGCTGGCAAGAGTGCACTGTCAGTGCATATTGTAAAGAGATAACACGGCAAGGATAGCCAAGTCTGCTTGGGTGTGATAAAAGCATTGACTGTGCTAAATGCCCTCTGACAGTATACTAGAGGTTTGACACAACTATACAGCCATAGCAAACTGGGTCAGTTCTTTCTACTGGTCTAATTTGCTGAGCCAGAAGTCACACCTCTAGCTGTTTGCCATGTGCGTCTATTTACTGGAGTGCGTCAATTTGGCACACTTCAGCAAACATCTGGTCCATCACATTAAATGTATCGTAGTTGCTTCTGTTGTCTCAGCTACCTGTTGTAGCCTTAGATTTGGCACAGGCAGTGGAGTGTTGGCTCTGCAGAAGCAGAAAAGGGTCTCCTGGTCAATTGTACAGTCAGCAGGAGTCTACAAGACCTAATAACAGACACGAAGGAAACCACTTGGAACTCCTTTCAGAAATGCACACTCATATACTCAGATGTAGTCCATGCACATAGCTATTCTGAAATCATCAGTGATGCACTGTCATTATACAAAAGTCACTGAATGTCCCAAGTAGTAGAAGTGAAGATGACAGCAGTCACCACCAGTCTTCTTTATTATCTCATGGCAAGCAATATTACGTGGTCAAACAGCAGGCTGACACTTCTACAGGCCTATTTGCAGAGTGAAAACAGCCCACTATTTAAAGTTGTAGCTCCACCCCAATTGGTAGAAATCTTGATAACACATATGATAACATAATATATATATATATATATATATATATATATATATATATATATATATATATATATATATATATATTTGTATGCATAAAATGCCAACATTAAAAAATTTTTAATAACCGCTTGGCAATAAATTGGACCCCTTAACATGTAATTACAAATATAGTTTAAAAATGTTTTTCCATTAAAAGCCAATTGTCACTGTACGTCTGTTACTAATATCCAATGTACTTCTTTTTGTGTCTTATCTCCCCAATTTTTGGAAGTATTTACACATTCTACACCAGCAAATCTCAATACTGCAGGTTTACTGTTATACGTCTCATCTGTGCTAAATCATGATAAGGGTGCTTGGTCACCAGAAACGCGTTGATACCGCTTTTTATCCTTTGAAATTGCTGATGTTTTTATCCTCCACTGAATATATTTTCAAGTGAATAAAGAAAGAAGTTTTTTTCACTACCTCGTTGAGCTGGATTCCTCATTTCTTCTTTGATTTTCTACGCCCTGACACAGCGGTTCCGTGCTCCGAGTCTCCAAGGATGTCGATCATGGTGAGCTGGACTTTGTTCGAGATGGTCAGTATGACTGTAGGGTGAGGCCGAGCTCACTGGCCGGGGGTTTGTATACCTCATACTATTCTCCATTCCTGGGTTTGAAACCAGCGAATCCCAGCAGAGCACAGTGCGTGTGCTGGGGGGATTCATATTTCTGCATTAAGAGAGTGACTGCAGCCTTATCGGCTTTGACCGGACAACCCCTTTAAGTGTTATGGCAGAGTGAAGGAAGTGGATTAAGCAGAAGATTGATTCCAGCTGATAGTGTCGCTGTCAGAAGTAACATTGTCCTACTAAGAATGATGTGATATATTTTACTTTGCTTCCTTTCCACTTAATATGCTTTTTTCCAGAGACAAAGGAAACAAATGTAACCAAGGTTTGGTACTACTACAGCCGAAACAGATAGAGCCAGCAGTACAAAATGTGCTGCTGTTGGCAGCACTAACATTTTTTTTCCATGGTATGAGGTTTTGTTTTCTCACATTATCAGTTGCCAGTTTCACTTTTTCATTTACCATACACCTTAGGCACAAGTTAAAGTTCACCAACATTTTTACGACATTTAGTCAACACTGAGAAAATATGGAATCTACCAATAATGCTAGGTAAAGAGCAAGTGACAGCCAATAAGGCTATTATAACACCAGCTTGTTCATAGTAATAATAATACATAAGTGTAATCGTGTATCAAGGATCTGATTCATTCTGTCCATGATGTGGACAGCATGAATCGCCTTACAGGTTCCCTTTAACAAAACTAACTTAGCTACATATGTATTTAATTATTTTCCATGCATATAGGTGGCTGTATCCTTTTAACTTGTGGATCTACAAAAGAATCGGCAGCTATACATCGTAGAGAACAGTGTTCCAAATTCTATTTCAGATCCCCAATGCAAAAAAAATAATCAAACAAATGTATTTGTGAGAGCGTTCATCAGTGTAAGGCTAACATATAGGAACCCCAATAATTAACCTATTTAAAATATAATTTTGAATTATTTACTTTAAAAGGGACAAACAACATGTACAAACACCACACTAAAGAGTGCACACTATGCTCACCTATAGATACATCCTGAACTGAACGCCTGCCTGTGAAGGTTGGCACCCTATAAACAGCCTGTACGAGAATGGAGCCCCTGCTCAACGATGACTGACCCTACTGTCCTATTGTGCCCTATTGACAAGTGATGTTGTCAATAGGGCATAATAGGACAGTAGGGTCAGTCATCGTTGAGCGATGGCGCCATTCTTGTACAGGCTGTTTATAGGGTGCCAACCTCTGCAGTAAGGCAGGCCTTCAGTTCAGGGTGTATCTATAGGGTGAACATAGTGTGCACTCTTTAGTGTGTGGTGTTTGTACATGTTTTGTCCCTTTCAAAGAAAATAATGAAGTTATATTTTACATCGGTTAATTGGGGTTCCTTTAAGTTCCCCAATGCACCCATATTCATATATTTTTGATGTACGCCAATATTTCTGATGGCTTCCATAACGTATAAAGGACTTGTTCTCCTTTCTTGTGTACCCTGTTTAGTTCCACTAGTAAAAACTACACAACCTTATGTTTTCTCCAGATCCATGGCTTATTTGTCTATGACCATACTGCTTTGTCCACGTGCCCTTCTCTGTGCTAGAATGCATGTAGCTGAGAGAGTGTATAAGTTGGATACCACCTGATAGCACTGACTTAGTCCCTTTTTATGAGTCTCCCCTGAAGATGTACTTGGAAACAATTGTTAATAATTGAAGTGAACCTATAGAGAAGACTGCTTCAAGAACGAATTGAAAAAGCACAACCTGTTACCAAGTTCTCTTAGTCATTGGAACGTTGTTTACTGTTCTTAGTCACTTGATAATTGAATTGCATTACAATTTGAAATTAAATGTTATAAAATATATATACATTTTAATATTTCAATAGTTATGTAGAAAACATGTAAAACTTTTTTTTATATTGGCAGATGACTTTTCTAAGTTCTCAGAGGGAGAATTTATATTTTCGGATTTTACAGCAGAAGATCATGGTATCACACCACATACATGTGAAGAACATGTAATTATCCCAGACATACCGTTTGCACTTCACAGCAAATATCTACCATCTGATGCCTTTCATCAAGTCTTTTCTCCTGCTTCATCAAAGACTGATATGCAAAACAAAAGTAACAGAAGAATTGTTAAACATGAAATAGCTC
Organism: Ranitomeya imitator; assembly: GCF_032444005.1. Taxonomy (NCBI): domain Eukaryota; kingdom Metazoa; phylum Chordata; class Amphibia; order Anura; family Dendrobatidae; genus Ranitomeya; species Ranitomeya imitator. Next base: position 395,981,034 of record NC_091283.1, read on the forward strand.
TCATAGGAGATAATCCTTATTCATGTTCACAATGTGGGAAATATTTTACAGGGAAATCACATCTTCTTAGACATCAGAAAACTCATGCAGGAGAGAAGCTATTTTCTTGTTCAGAATGTGGTAAATGTTTTACTCGGAAAACAAATCTTGTTGCACATCAGATAATTCACACAGGGGAAAAGCCATTTTCATGTTCAGAATGTGGGAAATGTTTTAATCAGAAAACAAATCTTCTTGTGCATCAAAGAATTCACACAGGGGAAAAGCCATATTCACGTTCAGAATGTAGGAAATGTTTTAATGTGACAACAAATCTTGTTACTCATCAGAGAAGTCAGGCAGGGGAGAAGCCATTTTCATGTTCAGAATGTGGGAAATGTTTTAATCGGAAAACAAATCTTGTTACTCATCAGAGAAATCGTACAGGGGAGAAGCTATTTTCATGTTCAGAATGTGGAAAATGTTTTGAATATCACCACGTTTTGGTTAGACATCAGAGAATTCACACAGGGGAGATGCCATATTCTTGTTCAGAATGCGGGAAATGTTATCGCGAGAAATACAAGCTTGTTACACATCAGAGAATTCACACAGGGGAGAAGCCATATTTATGTTCCGAATGTGGAAAATGTTATAGTGAGAAATATAAACTTGTTGCTCATCAGAGAATTCACACAGGGGAGAAGATATTTTCCTGTTCCGACTGTGGGAAATGTTTTAGTCAGAAAACAAATCTTGTTACTCATCAGAGAAGTCACAGAAGTGAAAAGCTATTTTCATGTTCAGACAGTGGGAAATATTTTAACCCAGAAACAAATCTTGTTAGCCTTCAGGGAAGTCACAGAAGTGAAAAGCTATTTTCATGTTCAGACAGTGGGAAACATTTTAACCCAGAAACAAATCTTGTTACTCTTCAGGGAAGCCAGACAGAGGACAAGATATTTTCATGTTCAGAATGTGGAAAATGTTTTTACCATCGCCATGTCTTAGTTAGACATCAGAGAATTCATACAGGAGAGAAGCCGTACACCTGTTCAGAATGTGGGAAATGTTATACGGAGAAATACAAACTTGTTACACATCTCAGAATTCACACAGGAGAGAAGCCATATTCATGTTCAGAATGTGGTAAATGTTATAGCGAGAAATACAAACTTGTCACACATCAGAGAGTTCATACAGGGGAGAAGCCATTTTCATGTTCAGTATGTGGGAAATGTTTTAGTCAGAAAACAAATCTTGTTACTCATCAGAAAACTCACACAGGGAAGTAGCCATTTTATTTATTTATTTTACATTTTGACAAGTGTAAGTGCAAGAAAAAATATGTTATGGTAAAGCATACACAAAAGAAATACATAAAAATACATGAAGCCACACGCTCTGGTCCCGAGTGCCGGTGGCAGTGCCGGGTATTGATGTGAGAGACTCGTGCCAGTTTCTTGCATTACACTTGCAAGTGTGACCCTGGCCTAACAGTGTTTTGCACGCAGAACTCAAAGTGTGAAAACACTGATCATATGAATGGAATTAAATATTTGACGTGAACATGGAATTCATTTAAAACAAATTTTTGTTAAATGTCGCTAAAAAAACACCAATACCCCTGTAATACATTCAAATATAGAATAAAAAATCCGTATTTATTTCTTTTTGCATTAAGAAATGAATGTGCACACCACACACTACCAGATACCTGTAATGCTCTATTGAAATGCCTGATATTGGTACTACCTTACTGCGGAGGTTGGCACTAGAGATGAGCAAACCTCCTGATGTTCATTGAACATAATCAAACACCATTGAATTTAATGGGAGGCAAAACCACATAGACAGGTGTGGACTGCAACCCTCAGAAGTCAGATTTAGCAAAGCTGGTTATCAAGAATATAGGGGTCCCCACTCTTTTTTTTTTTTTTTATTTAAATCATTTTAAAAAATGGAGTGAGGTAACCCCCATTTTTGACAACTAGCCAAGCTAAAGTTGACACCTGGGGGCTGGTATTCTCAGGCTGGTAAGGGGCCATGGTTATTTTACCCCCCAATCTAAAAATAGCAGCACGCAGCCGCCCCAGAAAAGATGCATCTTTTGCCAGATCTTCCCACTTTCTCTGTGGCGGTGGCAAGTGGGGTTCATATTTGTTGCGTTGATGTCACCTTTGTATTTTCCGGTAACATCAAGCTCAGAGGTTAGTAATGGAAAGGCATCTATAAGATGCCCCCATTTCTAAGCCCATAGTGATAATGTGTAAAAAAGAAATAAAAAAAAACACACACACAGTATTGTTTTCTTTTATTGACTCTAAATTAATCCACACTCATGTCGTCGCCCAGTCCAGTGAAGCCAAATTCCCCTCCAAATAAATTAAAATTATAAATAACCTTTGCAAAGTGAAAAGATAATCCATAATGTCCCATGACGATCCTGATGACTTTGAGAAGCCAGCGACCCACTGACAGGAGCGTGTAATCACTCTTGCAGTGTGTAGCGCTGAGTTACCGTGAGAAAGTTCACCAGAGTTCATCTGCTGATAAGCCCCAGTGGTCTCACTTATGGCACCTCTGCTGGGTGAGTCACAGCAGGTCACAGTCACAACTGCGGGGTCATGCCTACATTTGACAGCATGACCCCTCAGCACTCTGACCGACGGTAACAATCTTACCGACCATAATGTTACCACCGATCAAAGACACCATGTACACACAGCCTTAGTGATCTGGCAGCGTGAACTCACAGCGCTCTGACAGTAATCTTACTGTAGAACAGAGCCGCCATGTGCACACAGCCTTAGTGGAAACTCGATCATTTACTGAACTTTGGCTGAATTTTGGCGATTTTGAGGAAAATGCTCGGAAATCCAAACCCGAATCCCAATGTGCAAGGTTTGTGCTGACTTTGAGATTCGCAAACGTTTTCCGAACAAGTTCGGTCATTTAAATAAAAATAGAGAAGAGAGTCAATAGATATGTACAGGTCCTTCTCAAAAAATTAGCATATAGTGTTAAATTTCATTATTTACCATAATGTAATGATTACAATTAAACTTTCATATATTATAGATTCATTATCCACCAACTGAAATTTGTCAGGTCTTTTATTGTTTTAATACTGATGATTTTGGCATACAACTCCTGATAACCCAAAAAACCTGTCTCAATAAATTAGCATATCAAGAAAAGGTTCTCTAAACGACCTATTACCCTAATCTTCTGAATCAACTAATTAACTCTAAACACATGCAAAAGATACCTGAGGCTTTTATAAACTCCCTGCCTGGTTCATTACTCAAAACCCCCATCATGGGTAAGACTAGCGACCTGACAGATGTCAAGAAGGCCATCATTGACACCCTCAAGCAAGAGGGTAAGACCCAGAAAGAAATTTCTCAACAAATAGGCTGTTCCCAGAGTGCTGTATCAAGGCACCTCAATGGTAAGTCTGTTGGAAGGAAACAATGTGGCAGAAAACGCTGTACAACGAGAAGAGGAGACCGGACCCTGAGGAAGATTGTGGAGAAGGACCGATTCCAGACCTTGGGGAACCTGAGGAAGCAGTGGACTGAGTCTGGTGTGGAAACATCCAGAGCCACCGTGCACAGGCGTGTGCAGGAAATGGGCTACAGGTGCCGCATTCCCCAGATAAAGCCACTTTTGAACCATAAACAGTGGCAGAGGCGCGTGACCTGGGCTACAGAGAAGCAGCACTGGACTGTTGCTAAGTGGTCCCAATTACTTTTTTCTGATGAAAGCAAATTTTGCATGTCATTCGGAAATCAAGGTGCCAGAGTCTGGAGGAAGACTGGGGAGAAGGAAATGCCAAAATGCCTGAAGTCCAGTGTCAAGTACCCACAGTCAGTGATGGTGTGGGGTGCCATGTCAGCTGCTGGTGTTGGTCCACTGTGTTTCATCAAGGGCAGGGTCAATGCAGCTAGCTATCAGGAGATTTTGGAGCACTTCATGCTTCCATCGGCTGAAATGCTTTATGGAGATGAAGATTTCATTTTTCAGCACGACCTGGCACCTGCTCACAGTGCCAAAACCACTGGTAAATGGTTTACTGACCATGGTATTACTGTGCTCAATTGGCCTGCCAACTCTCCTGACCTGAACCCCATAGAGAATCTGTGGGATATTGTGAAGAGAAAGTTGAGAGACGCAAGACCCAACACTCTGGATGAGCTTAAGGCCGCTATTGAAGCATCCTGGGCCTCCATAACATCTCAGCAGTGTCACAGGCTGATTGCCTCCATGCCACGCCGCATTGAAGCAGTCATTTCTGCCAAAGGATTCCCGACCAAGTATTGAGTGCATAACTGAACATTATTATTTGTTGGTTTTTTTGTTTGTTATTAAAAAACACTTTTATTTGATTGGATGGGTGAAATATGCTAATTTATTGAGACAGGTTTTTTGGGTTATCAGGAGTTGTATGCCAAAATCATCAGTATTAAAACAATAAAAGACCTGACAAATTACAGTTGGTGGATAATGAATCTATAATATATGAAAGTTTAATTGTAATCATTACATTATGGTAAATAATGAAATTTAACACTATATGCTAATTTTTTGAGAAGGACCTGTATAGCAATAGGAGTAGCTAGAAGCATCACATACGTATAGCCATTACCTTTAACATAATACTACTTTGCCTCTCTCCCCATTGCATAGAAATAAAATGGCAAAAATTAAGGTAGCTAGCCAAGTATGTATATACACACACATGGTCAAAATTGTTGGTACCCCTCATTTAATGACAGAAAAACCCACAATGGTCACAGAAATAACTTAAATCTAACAAAAGTAGTAATAAATAAAAGATCTATGAAAATGAACAAATGTAAGTCAGACATTGCTTTTCAACCATGCTTCCACAGAATATAAACAAAAATAAAACTCATGAAATAGGCCTGGACAGAATTGATGGTACCCCTAAAAATAATGTGACAAAAGGGACATGTTAAATCAAAGTGTGTCCACTAATTAGCATCACAGGTGTCTACAATCTTGGAATCAGTGAGTGGGCCTGTATATAGGGCTACAGATACTCACTGTGCTGTTTGGTGACATGGTGTGTATCACACTCAACATGGACCAGAGGAAGCGAAGGAAAGAGTTGTCTCAGGAGATTAGAAAGATAATTATAAACTAACATGTTAAAGGTAAAAGATACAAGACCATCTCCAAGCAGCTTGGTGTTCCTGTGACTAGAGTTGCACATATTATTTGGAAATTTAGATCCATGGGACTGTAGCCAACCTCCCTGGACGTGGACGCAGGAGGAAAATTGATGACAAATCAAAGAGATGGATAATAAGAATGGTACCAAAAGAGCCCAGAAAAGTCTAAACATATTAAAGGTGAACTTCAAGCTCAGGGCACATCAGTGTCATATTGCACCATCCTTCATTGTATGATCCAAAGTGGACTTCATAGGAGATGAGCAAGGAGGACACTATTGTTGAAAAAAAAATCATAAAAAAGCCAGACTGGAATTTGCCAAACTACATGTTGACAAGCTACAAAGCTTCTGAGAGAATATACTATAGACAGACAAGACAAAAATTGAATTTTTGGGGCGAGGCACATCAGCCCTATGTTCACAGACGGAAGAATAAAGCATATCAAGAAAAGAACACTGTCCCTACTGTGAAACATGGAGGAGGCTCTGTTATGTTCTGGGGCTGCTTTTCTGCATCTGGCACAGAGTGTCTAGAATCTATGCAGGGTACAATGAAATCTCAAGACTATCAAGGGATGTTAGAGAGAAATGTGCTGCCCAGTGTCAGAAAGTTTGGTCTCGGTCACAAGTCATGGGTCTTGCAACAGGATAATGACCCAAAACACACAGCTAAAACACCCAAGAATGGCTAAGAGAAAAACATTGGACTATTCTGAAGTGGCCTTCAATTTTGACCACGTGTGTAGATAAGATGATCATTATAACTTTAGCTCTCTGGGCTATATCAATCTTTCTCTGGGTTTCACAAAGGCCAGTTATGGCTAAGACGTTGCCCACAGTGCTTTCCTGCTTTTGTTTTTTAATTGACATGGAATAAAATACACGTTTTTTTTTACCCAGAATCTGATATTTTGGTGCTAAGCTTTCCTGAACCTCTGACTGCAAAAGACTTTCAGAAAGATTTAGCATTGTTCTACTGCTGAGAGACACCTGCATAAATATGGCCTTCATGCAAGAGTCATCAGAAGAAAATCTCTCCTGTTTCCTCACCAAAAAATTCAATTTTGAAAATATGTAAGGGTATGTGCACACGTAGGTTGGATCTCTGCGGATTTTTCCCCACCTGTTTTTGTAAATTTGCAGGTAAACCGCACTGCGGAATTACCGCTGATTTACCGCGGTTTTTGTGTAGATTCCACCTGCGGTTTTACACCTGCGGATTCCTATTGAGGAGCAGGTGTAAACCGCTGCGGAATCCACTCAAAGAATTAACATGCTGCGGAATAAACAACGCGGATTTTGTTTTCCATAGGTTTATATGGTACTGTAAACTCATGGAAAACGTCAAAACCACTGCGGATCCGCAGCAAAATCTGCAGCGTGTGCACATACCCTAAAAGAACATCTAAACAAGCCTGATGCAGTTTGGAAACAAGTCCTGTGGACCGATGAGGTTAAAATAGAACTCTTTGCCACAATGATCAAAGATATGTGTGGAGATAAAAGGGCACAGAATTTCAGGAAAAGAACAATATTTAGAATTGAAAGTCCTCAGTGGTTGATACCTTTTAATGGCTAACTGAAAAGATGGTAACAAATATCTACGGGCTAACAAGGTAACAAGATATATATCTTTCCTATAGGAAAAAAACAACCATTCAGCCCCAGGATTAATCATGTTTTGTGGCTGTGTTGCAGCCAATGGAAAGAATGGATTCAATTAAATTTCAACAAATTCTTGATGTAAACATAACCCATCTGTAAAAAAGCTGAAGTTGAAACGTGAATGGCTTCTACAAATGGGTAATGATTAGTGATGATTGAGTATACTCATTGCTCGGGTTTTCCCAGAGCACGCTCGGGTGGTCTCTGAGTATTTGTGACTGCTCGGAGATTTCGTTTTCCTTGCCGGAGCTGCATGATTTGCAGCTACTAGACAGCTTGATTACATGTGGGGATTCCCTAGCAACCAGGCAATCCACACATGTATTCAGGCTGGCTACCAGCTGTAAATCATGCAGCTGAGTCAACAAAAACTAAATCTCCGAGCAGTCACAAATACTCGGAGACCACCTGAGCATGCTCTGGAAAACCCGAGCAACGAGTATACTCGCTCATCACTAGTAATGATCCTAAACACACATCAGAAACCAGAGTAGACTGCTTCAAAAGGCGCAAGCGGAAGGTTTTTCAATGGCTGTCACAAAACTCTGTTCTGCACATCAAAGAAAATCTGTGTCTAGGTTTCAAAACAGCAGTGCATACAAGAGGACTCAGGAATCTCAGTGCTGGAAGAATTTTCTAAGGAAATATGGATGAAAATCCCTCAAACAAGGATTGAAAGACTCTTTGCTGGCTACAAAAAGCATTTACAAGTTTACAAGGGTGTGCTACTAAGTACTAACTATGCAGCGTTCCCAAACTTTTGCATCTGCCCATTCTCCTTTTTGTAATTTCTAAAATGTAAAACTTAAAAAATATACATTTTTTTTTCTAAATTACAAAGGAAATGTGTCATTTTTAACTTTAGGCCTTTTAGAGATCATTTCATCTTCAAATTGCTTACCTGATCACAATAACAGTAATTTTGACCAGAGGGGCCCAAACTTTTACATGCCACTGTATTTACTCTATTGAGCCTTGAGTATTCTATCATCTTAGGGTGATCAATTAAAAACCGCCATCTCCGCTTCGATGACTTAATCCTAATTACTGTAGCATCACCTACATTTATAACTGTTTTCTGTGTAAGGTATACAGTTTTAGGATTTCTTAGCTCAGTTTCTTAGCATATTGACATATTGCTATATGTGTCTTCAGATATGCTTCATTCTTGCTTTAACAAAGCTCATAGTTTTTGCTACATATGCAGAGACGTCACTTTTGCGTCACGTAGGTGAAACTTAAATACCATGATAAGGAAAGCCTACAACCTGAATTTTGGCTGCAGTATAGGAGAACAAAAATTGAGCTCCACACATATGCTGCAATAGATGTGCATCACATCTTATCCATTGTTTGCATGGAGAGAGGCAATCTATGTGTTCTGCAGTCCCAATGATATGGAGAGAGCCAATCGATTCTGCTAGAAATTACTATTTCTGCATGGTGCCCTCATTAGGAAAGGAGTTTCAAGGAAGAAATGGATTTTACACTATACAAACATTCCATCTGCAATACGTCCTATAGCAAATACAGAAGAACTGCTGTTCCCAAAAGCACCAGAAACATTTTCAGTCAGGTAGGGAAGAACAGGACACTTAATTTCATGAAGCATCTTCCTCTCGCGGCCCAGACTTCTTGTCAGCAAAATAGTGAAATATTCTGTTTCAGGAAAATCGGCACAAATACTTTCTAATATCCGTGTTTTCGTACCGAATAACGAATACAATGAAAGTCAATGGGAAAGCAGAATATTTTTTCCCCCTCTCCCATGACAGCACTACCTGGGAGAGGGTATCGGCCCACCAGGACAAGAAACCTACTGAATAAAAAGGCGGCACCTCTGCTCCGCATCAGCTCGGTTTCCTGTCCACGTGGAATCCTACAAGAAGACTAGCGGTACACTTACCCAGGAGGGTGTCCGTGAGTCGGGACGCCGTCCGTGGATGAAGAAGAGCCGACCATCGGGTTGGTGCAGCGTGCAGCAGGAGACCTCTTTGAAAAATGGCCCCTGTCTACATGGGTCCTGGGCTGCGCGCGCTGTGGTATATAAAACAATTGAGACAGAGGGGTGGAGCCACCCAATACTTAAAGGGGTGGCCCCAAGAAGATGGCGGCACTTGTCTGCAAGCTCTGGCAATGGAACCGCAGCAGCCTCTGCAACAGCAGCACCAGCAGCCGCCATCACCACCAATATCGCAGGAGCCCCCTCAGTGCCGTCAGCAGCATAGAGGGCGCAATAGCAGTCATGCAGGCAGTAAGACCAGCCTGAGGAGTAAGGCAAGCCATGAATCCTCTGCCAGAGAAAGACATTCTTCGGAACCAGCTCAGCCTTCATCTCCAGGACCGTAGATTGATCTACAGGTGGTGAGTGATCTACATGAATGTGCATTATATTAATCCAGGCATCCCCTTTTTTTCTGTGTTTCCTTAATAGGGAAGGGAGAATATGTAAGGGAGATCTGCCTAGCTCCATTCAGAAAGACTTTGTCAGCAATGTATACGGCAGACCATAGCGGAGGAAACTCCAGGGACCTTAAGTCCATTATCAGGTTGGAGGTTCAGGGATCATTAAGGGATCTGATGGCAATGAAAGAGAAGGGCATGCCTGAGTCGCTATACTCCGAATCCGAGGGATCAGTACAGCATGAGGAAGGCTCGGGCTCAAGTTCATCATCCTCTTCTGATGGGGAAATGGGGGTTAGGCCCTGCTTTCCTACAGAGGATACGGACAAACTGGTTAGGGCTATAGGATCCACCATTGGTATCTCAGACCCCAAGTCTACTAAATCTGTCCAGGACATTATGTTCGGAGGCCTGGGTCAAAGATCCTTTAGACAGAAAGGCCGAGACCTTCCTGAAACAGGCATGGGAATCTTCAGCAGGTTAATTAAAACCAGTAATAGCAGCCACCTGCATAGCAAGATCTTTAATGGTGTGGTTACAGCAGCTAAGCGACCGCCTAAAGAACGATACCCCAAGAGAGAAGATTCTGATGGATCTACCTCTATTACAAGAAGCAGCTTCCTTTTTAGCCGATGCATCGGCAGACTCAGTAAGGTTAGCGGCAAGATCGGCAAACCTTTCTAACGCAGCCCGTAGAGCTCTCTGGCTTAAGAGCTGGCCAGGGGGTGCACTGTCCAAAACCAGATTATGCTCCATCCTGTGTGAAGGGAAATTCCTCTTTGGGCAAGCCTCGATGATATCTTGGATAAGGCAGCGGATAAGAAGAAAGGGTCTCCTGCCATATTAAGGCCGCAGTTCAAAAGTTCCTTTTGGAGGAGACGTTACAGAATGAGCAGACGACCCAAGAATCCAGATGACTGGAGGAATAAAAGACCAAACAACAAGGGCTTCGTGTTTGGAGGTTCCTCCTCAAAAAAAAAAAAAAAAACAGAAAATCCTCTAAGTGATGGGTCACCCCTGGTGGGAGGAAGGCTGTCCCACTTCCGAACTGCCTGGGAGAAGATCTCTGCCAATACATGGGTGCTCAACATTATAAAAACAGGACTGAAGCTAGAGTTTTTGTCCATCACCAGGCACAGTTTCAGGATCTCGTCCCCCAGATCCTGGAAGGAACAGCAGGCCCTAGAAGCAGAAGTACTTCTCTTGCTTCAAAAGAAGGTGCTGGTGGAAGTACCTGTTCAGCAGCAGGGGAGAGGATTCTATTCTCCCGTTTCTGATAAAGAAACCAGACCTATCGTACAGGACGATAATCAATTTGAGAGGCCTCAACAGATTCTTGGTCTACAGACCATTCATAGTGGAGTCCATAAGGACCGCAATCAAAATCCTATTGCCGGGCTGTTATATGATTGTCTTAGACCTCAAAGATGCATATTATCATGTCCCCAGCAATCAGGAACACCAACGATTTCTAAGAGCAGCAGTGCATATGAGCAGTCAACTAAGACATTTTCAGTACAGAGCTCAGCCTTTCGATCTGTCCATAGCCCTAAGAATCTTTACCAAAATAATTCTGGAGGTAACTGCACACTTACGAGAAAAAGACATACTGGAGGAGCCTAACTTGGACAATTTTTTGGCAGGACAGAGCAAGAATGCAAGGCTCATTTAAGTTTCATCCAGTGTACCATGGCCAGTCTAGGCTGGATGATAAATATAGAAAAATCAAGGCAGCAGCCCCGGAAGGTTCAGTCCTTCTTAGGGCTTATCATAGTCTCAGAAAAACAGCTTTGTCTACTTCCAGAGGAGAAGAGAGCCAAAATGATAACCCTAGTGTCAGCAGTCCTGTCCAACCCAACCATAACCCTGAGGAAAGCCTTGTCCCTTATAGGTTCTATGACTTCATGCATTCTGGCAGTACAGTGGGCCCAGTGCCATTCCAGGGTGTTACAGCAGGATGTCCTAAAGGGAAAAAAGAGAATGTCTGGTCGCCTAGAGGGAAAGATCGTACTTTCTCAAGAGCCTCTAAGTTCCATAGTCTGGTGGTTGAATCCAGAGAATCTGTCGTGCAGTGTCCCATTGTCCCTCCCAATATCAGACATTATGGTGAAGGACGCAAGCGCAGAGAGATGGGGAGCACATTTCAGAGACAATTTAATACAGGGGGTCTGGTCCAAAGCACAAGCAAGCGGCTCCTCAAACTACAGAGAACTACTTGCCATAAAGAAAGCAGAGATGAAATTCCTTCCCTGGTTAGAAGGCAGCCATGTCTGTATCCTATCGGACAATCGAATCTCCGTAGCATATATCAATCATCAGGGAGGCACAAGGTCCAGACCGTTAATACTGCTAGAGCAAGAAATTTTTCAGGTGGAGGATCAACAACTGCAGATATCGGCCTTACATGTAAAGGGGAAGGAGAACGAGGAAGCAGATTTCGTCAGCCGCACAGCCTTGAGACAGGGGGAATGGGAGCTAGATGCATCAGTTTTCCAGCAGATTGTGAATTTTTGGGGGCAGCCTAGACCCAAGAGAAAGGCCATATGCGGTGGATGCGCTACAAATCCCTTGGAACTTTCAGCTAGTGTAAGAATTTCCTCCGTTAATGTTAATCCCGGCAGTACTCCGGAAGATTTGGGAGGAGATTGCTGATGTCATCCTCATTGCTCCTTTTTGGCCAAAGAGACCATGGTTCTCATGGCTAAGGAGAATGTCCTTGACAGACCCCTGGGTTCTCCCGGATATCCAGGTCTCCTCAGGCAGGGCCCAGTGTTACATCCTCAGAAATCAGGTCTTCATTTGACGGCCTGGATTTTGAGAGGACATTGCTGATACAAAAGGAATTTTCTCCGGCCCTGGTAGCTACTCTGATGCAAAGCAGAAAGCCCATAACAACTAAAATTTATGGCAGATTATGGGCAAAATTTTTAACTTTCTCAGGGTAGCCAGTTGGGGGTTCAATCCCGATTATACAAGTCCTGGAATTCCTTCAGAGGGGTATGGAAATGGGACTGGCCACTAGCACCCTTAAGGTGCAGGTATCTGCTTTAGGGGCACTTTACAACTGCAATCTGGCAGCAGATAGGTGGGTGGTCAGGTTCATCAAAGCCTGCCAGAGGTCTAGACCAGCTCCAGCTCCAAAAATGCCCCAATGGGACTCCAGAGGCACCAGCAGCTTCAAATAACTTCCTCATTATGCCTTTATCTACATGAAGTCTGTCTGTGCTCTGTTTCTTTCTTTCTTTCAATTTTCTTTTTATTGAAGTTTTAATAATTACAGACAAGTGGAACATCAAGAACTACAAATGAGCATATCAAAGTGCAAAAGCCTATCTGTGCTCTGTTTCAGTCGCAAATCTCTTCACAGTATGACGATCACTCTTAAGTTTTAATTAAATATCTAATTTTTTCATACCTTGTTCAAGGCATTGCACTATTTAATGCTTTTCAGCAGCAGAGAGATCCTTTTTATTTCCCATGTTGCTTGAAACCTGTGACCTGCTTAATAATGTGGAACATCATTTTCAAGTAGTTTTCCTTTAACTAGAATCACCTGGAAAAGTAATTATCACATGTGTTTAAGATTGATTTCAGTGATCCATTGAGCCTTGAGACGCAATACCATCCATGAGTTTATTTGAAAAACAAAACAATTAAATCTTTATGACACTTAAATCCAATTTGCATAATAATTTGGAACACAGTGTATAGATGTCAGTGAAACACACATATATCTATGTATATATTACATCTATCTATCTATCTATCTATCTATCTATCTATCTATCAAAAGCCAGCAATTCAGCAGCCATGTGCTGTAAAATCACAGCAGGAGCCGACAGGATAGAATACATGGATTACATACAGTATATACACATAGATATATAGATATTCAGATGTCAGTGACAAATACAACTAGTACAATGCGTTGCAGCTTACTGTACATGTATTTAGTTTTAAAAGATTATTTTTCAGAAAAAAATGGCGTGGGCTCACGCATAAATTTTTTAACCAGCAGGGGGAAAGTTGACAGCTGGGGCAGATGTTTATAGCCTGGGAAGGGGGTAATACCCATGGAGCTTCCCAGGCTATGAATATCAGCCCACAGCTGTATACATGGCCTTTACTGGCTATTAAAATAGGGGACCCCCCAAAAATGATGTAGCGTCTCCCTATAATTAATAAAAAGCAAAGGCTATGCAGACAGCTGTGGGCTTATATTAATAGCCTAGGAAGGGGCCATGGATACTGTCCCCCAGGCTAAAAACATCAGCTCTCAGCCACCCCAGAAAAGAAGCATCTCTAAGATGTGCCAGTTCTGGCAATTAGCCTCTCACTTCCCACTTGCCTTGTAGCAGTGGCAAGTGGGGTGATAGTTGGGGGAGATTGATGTCACCTTTGTATTGTCAGGGCACATCTAACCCAGAGGTTAGTAATGGAGAGGCATCAATAAGATGCCCCCATTACTAACCCCATAGTCATATTCTATAAAAACGCACACAGAAAAAAGTCCCGTGAGGCCGGCGTCACACTACCATAGAAAGTATCGAGAAAACAGCGCATAGCACTTGGACCAGTGTTAATCTATGGAGCAGCTCACATCACCATTTATTTTTTCAGGCATATTTGATGTGCATGTAAAATCACAGCATGCTGCGATTGTACTCCTATATCATCTGAGACTCGCCCATGCAAGCCTATAGATGTGAGAAAAAAAATCACACAGCACTCGGATGATGTGAGTGCTGTCTGATTTTTACACATCGGTATCCTTTGAAAAGCCGGCAATTCATGTGCCACGTACACTAAAATCACACTGACAGGTTAGAATAGATAGATATATACACATAGAATTTATATATATAGATATATACACATAGAATCTATATATATGTGTATATATATATATATAATTGACTAGGGTCCACTTCTATCTGTTTGTCTGTAACTTCTGTCTGTAATGGAAATCCCGCATCGCTGATTAGTCGCGCCTGGCCGGCCGCGACCAATCAGCGATATTGGGGCGGGATTTAAACACTGCTTCACTTTTCTGAGCTGCTGCTAAGCTGCGATTTCTGAGGCTGGTGACTCGAATAAACTTATCCTCCGAAGCAGAGGTAACTCTTGGTCTTTACCTGGGGTGGTCCTCATGTGAGCCAGTTTCTTTGTAGCACTTGATGGTTTTTGCCACTGCACTTGGGGACACTTTCAAAGTTTTCCCAATTTTTCAGACTGACTGACCTTCATTTCTTAAAGTAATGATGGCCACTCGTTTTTCTTTGCTTAGCTGCATTTTTCTTACCATAATACAAATTCTAACAGTCTATTCAGTAGGACTATCAGCTGTGTATCCATCAGACTTCTGCACAACACAACTGACGGTCCCAACCCCATTTATAAGGCAAGAAATCCCACTTATTAAACCTGACAGGGCACACCTGTGAAGAGAAAACCATTCCCGGTGACTACCTCTTGAAGCTCATCAAGAGAATGCCAAGAGTGTGCAAAGCAGTCATCAAAGCAAAAGGTGACTACTTTGAAGAACCTAGCATATAAGACATATTTTCAGTTGTTTCACACTTTTTTGTTAAGTATATAATTCCACATGTGTTAATTCATAGTTTTGATGCCTTCAGTGTGAATGTACAATTTTCAGAGTCATGAAAATACAAAAAAATCTTTAAATGAGAAGGTGTGTCAAAACTTTTCGTCTGTACTGTATATATGAATTTATATTAGATAGATACATAGATAGATAGAAGAAAAGCCGGCAAATCATTTGCGGTGTACTGTAAAATCACTGCTGGAGCCGACAGGATAGAAGAGATGGACAACATACAGTAAATACAAATAGAATAGGTGACAGATGTTTGTGACAAATATAATTAGTACAGTGTATGTACAGCTCACTGTACATGTATTTAATAAAAGATTATTTTTCTGAAAAAAATGGCGAGGGCTCCCCCCCAATTTTTCATAATTAATAGAGGGAAAGCCGATGGCTGGGGGACAATGGTTATAGTCTTAGAAGGGGTAATACCCATGGAGCTTCCCAGGCTATTAATATTTTCTCACAACGGTATGCTTAGTCTTTACTTTCAATTAAAATGGGCGACCCTAAAAAAATGACGTAGGGTCCCCCTATAATTAATAACCAGCAAAGGCTATGGAGACAGCTGTGGGCTAATATTAATAGCCTGGGAAGGAGCCATGGATAACGGCCGTTCCCAGGCTAAAAACATTAGCTCTCAGCCACCCCAGAAAAGGTACATCTCTAAGGTGCACCAATTCTGGCACTTAGCCTTGCTCTTCCCACTTGCCCTGTAACAGTGGCAAGTGGGGTAGTTGTTGGGGGGTTAATATCACCTTTGAATTGTCAGGTGACATCAAGCCCCGAGGTTAGTAATGGAGAGGTGTCAATAATCATGTTGTATAAAAACACAGATACCCAGAATAAAGTCCTTTAATTAAAAGAATGACACAGACTCCTTTAATAATCTTAATTAAACCATACTTATGACCTCGCCCATTCATCCAATGCCCTCATCATCTGCAAAGTAGTTAAAAAAACAACAATATTCCTCACCTTTCCACAGAGATGCTGCTAATCCATTTGTCCCACGATGGATCTAGCTCTGCTGCAACTAGATGGCAGGCTGCATGGTTGCATGATGCGACCATACAGTCTGTCATCCAGCAGACACTGAGCAGCGTCTCTCAGTATTTCCCTGTGAACTATTACATATCTGACAGCACCACGATCATGAGAAAAGTCTCCTGTTTGCGGTGCCATCAGACAAGTCCTGTGAGTTCACAGCCAATGAACTCACTTCACTTTTCTGATGTCAGCGCGTCATGTGTCGGGCGTGGATAATAAACTTGCGGATGCTTTATCTTGTTCACAGATGGAGCTTTTCAGGGAACTGCATCCAGGGGCAGAAGGGACAGATTTCAGTTGTCCAGGTCACTTGTGGATCATCGCAAAGTGGAGTAGGCGTACTTAGTGCAGATGTCGGTGGCTCACTCGACGTGGAAAAGTCATGGTATTGCGTGGAATGAGTGGATGATGTTTGCCGGGCGCAATTTTCCGGCAAATGATGGGTCTCATTTGGAAGCTACTCTGTCGCTGTTGGAAGTTTGGAGGAGTAAAGGCCCTTAGTGTGCAAAAAAGGCTATAAGGAGTATCTTTTATGCTAAAACTTTGGGGATGTAGAGATATACTGTAACAAAGGAATTTATTATCAGACAGATCATAAAAGGTTGCAAAAAAAGAAGCAATTACAGGACAAGAGGCATCCTGTGTCTTTTGCTTCATTGTCACAGCTTATTAGCTGTTGGTTATGAAAATGGTTATTCGCACCTTTTTTGATGCATGTTTTTTTTCAACAGCTTTTTCTTTGGCCTTTTTTGCAGCACTGCGTATTGGGGAGTTAGTCACACCGAGCACAGAGGGAGTGGGCGGTTTGGCAGCAGGTGACGTTAACATTCGTCAAGGTTGTTTAAATGTGTGTCAGGAGGGAAAGGTTTTTGGCTTACAATGAAAATGTAAAAATTTTCTCCAGTAAAAGTAATGAAACAATATATGGTCAAGCTTGTGTCCAATTTTTGGTTCATGAATCTGGTGCGTCTTTGACTTTGTATCAGTTCAAGACTGTATTCAAAGCATACTTAACCCAGGTTGGGCAGGATGCGTTGCAGTTTGGGATGCATTCTTTCAAGATAGGAACGGCTATGGAGGCTAATGCTGTAGGTTTGGGTGAGGAAGCAATAAATCAGCTGGGTAGGTGGAAGTCTTCATGTTTTTGGATGTATGTGAGACTGAACTTGTAATTGGGAGATAGTAAGTTCTATTTTTGGTTTATTTTGCAGATACGTCAATGCTTCATATATGGATCATCGGCCATTCGTTTATATATTGGGCGGAGAGATGGGTGAGTGTTCCCCCTTTGGGCCTGAACTTAGCTCAAGTTGGAGCCATTTTTCATTAGGAAGGTTATCATGGTCTGAAGTTACATAGTTACATAGTTATTAAGGTTGAAGGAAGACTGTAAGTCCATCTAGTTCAACCCATAGCCTAACCTAACATGCCTTAACATGTTGATCCAGAGGAAGGCAAAAAAAAACCATGTGGCAAAGTGTAAACTCTACATTGGGGAAAAAAATTCCTTCCCAACTCCACATACGGCAATCAGACTAGTTCCCTGGATCAACGCCCTATCGAGGAATCTAGTGTATATACCCTGTAACATTATACTTTTCCAGAAAGGTATCCAGTCCCCTCTTAAATTTAAGTAATGAATTACTCATTACAACATCATACGGCAGAGAGTTCCATAGTCTCACTGCTCTTACAGTTAAGAATCCGCGTCTGTTATTATGCTTAAACCTTTTTTCTCCAAACGCAGAGGATGCCCCCTTGTCCCTGTTTCAGGTCTATGATTAAAAAGATCATCAGAAAGGTCTTTGTACTGTCCCCTCATATATTTATACATTAAAATAAGATCACCCCTTAGTCTTCGTTTTTCCAAACTAAATAGCCCCAAGTGTAATAACCTATCTTGGTATTGCAGACCCCCCAGTCCTCTAATAACCTTGGTCGCTCTTCTCCGCACCCGCTCTAGTTCAGCTATGTCTTTCTTATACACCGGAGACCACAACTGTGCACAGTATTCTAAGTGTGGTCGAACTAGTGACTTGTATAGAGGTAAAATTATGTTCTCCTCATAAGCATCTATGCCTCTTTTAATGCATCCCATTATTTTATTTGCCTTTGTAGCAGCTGCCTGACACTGGCCACTGAATATGAGTTTGTCATCCACGCATACACCCAGGTCTTTTTCATTGACGGTTTTGCCCAGAGTTTTAGAATTAAGCACATAATTATACATCTTATTACTTCTACCCAAGTGCATGACCTTACATTTATCCACATTAAAGCTCATTTGCCATTTATCAGCCCAAGCTTCTAGTTTACATAAATCATCCTGGAATATAAAATTGTCCTCCTCTGTATTGATTACCCTGCAGAGTTTCGTGTCATCTGCAAATATTGAAATTCTGCTCTGAATGCCCCCTAAAAGGTCATTAATAAATAGGTTAAAAAGAAGAGGGCCCAATACTGACCCCTGTGGTACCCCACTGCTAACCGCTACCCAGTCCGAGTGTGCTCCATTAATAACCACCCTTTGTTTCCTATCCTTGAGCCAGCTCTCAACCCACTTGCACATATTTTCCCCTATCCCCATTATTCTCATTTTATGTATCAACCTTTTGTGTGGCACCGTATCAAAAGCTTTTCAAAAGTCCATATATACTACATCCACTGGGTTCCCTTGGTCCAATCCGGAACTTACCTCTTCATAGAAACTGATCAAATTAGTCTGACATGAACGGTCCCTAGTAAACCCGTGCTGATACTGGGTCATGAGGTTATTCCTCTTCAGATACTCCAGTATAGCGTCCCTTAGAATGCCCTCCAGGATTTTACCCACAGTGGAGGTTAAGCTTACTGGCCTATAATTTCCGAGTTCAGTTTTTGTCCCCTTTTTGAATATTGACACCACATTTGCTATACGCCAGTCCTGTGGTACAGACCCTGTTATTATGGAGTCTTTAAATATTAAAAATAATGGTCTATCAATGACTGTACTTAATTCCTGCAGTACTCGAGGGTGTATCCCATCCGGGCCCGGAGATTTGTCAATTTTAGTCATTTTTAGACGCCGCCGCACTTCCTGCTGGGTTAAGCAGGTGACATTTAATTGGGAATTTTTATCACTGATCATTTTGTCTGCCATGGGATTTTCTTGTGTAAATACTGATGAAAAAAGTCATTTAGCATATTGGCTTTTTCCTCATCCTCATCCACCATTTCACCCAGACTATTTTTAAGGGGGCCAACACTATCATTTTTTAGTTTCTTACTATTTATGTAGTTAAAGAATATTTTGGGATTATTTTTACTCTCTCTGGCAATGAGTCTCTCTGTCTCAATCTTTGCTGCCTTGATTTGCTTTTTACAGAATTTAATTTTTTGTAATTATTTAATGCCTCATCACTACCTACTTCCTTTCATTCTCTAAATGCTTTCTTTTTGTCACTTATTGCGCCCCTTACAGCTCTATTTAGCCATATTGGTTTCCTCTTATTTCTAGTATGTTTATTCCCATACGGTATATACTGTGCACAGGTCCTATCCAGGATGCTAATAAATGTCTCCCATTTTCGTTGTGTCAGTGGTTTCAGATGCTCGATAGCACAGAGGCAATAAGCAAGTTACGTGCGAACCCTACTGTCTTAGTAACGATTTGGGTAAAATAAAGTTGGCTGAATCCATTGGGATAATAAATTCTGATTGTACAAGGTTTAGAAGATTGTTTCCTCAAAAATGTTTTAGTTTGGTCTGAAGTGATGCCTCATAAATGCTGAAGGGGAGCACGCGACATGGAGGCTTTGGAGAGGGCATGGAGATTGCTGAATATGAGGGTGTCCCGTTTCATGGGTTCTAAAGGAAGGGCGGCTATTCGGCATCGTATGTTGAGGGTGATAATGGTGATCTTCTGGCCGATGGCATTCACTTGAATGCTGTAGGTAACAACATATTGTTAAATGGTTTGCAGGAAGGTGTGCAACATGCATTATCCTTGTTGGGTGGTGGTGGTCGAAAAGGTTTTTCGGCCTCCTTCCTTGGCAATAATTTTTGGCTCGTTGTAAAAAAACATGCTCACTGTGTACAGTGACAGGCATGATGAGAGTTTGTTACAGAAGAAATTTGGGTCAAGTGATTGTGGTGTTTTTAATGAAGGAAATTAATAAAATAAAGCTGTGACCATTTTCCACCCAACAGGAAGTTGTTTCTGATATTATTTCAGGTTATAAGAGATCATCCTGGGTAAGGCTATACATATAAAGCAGTCTTCTAACTTTTGGGAGTTCCTGAATTGTCAGCTTAGGCTTTGGGAGTTTGAGTCCATCCGTCATAAATTAAACAAGATGTGTCTGACCACGTCACACATGCCCAGGTGAGGTAGTAAAATGTAAAAATTACATTCACAGGTGGGTGCAGTTTTATTTCCCCCTCTACTATGTCATCTACTGTACTACTTGTAGCCGACGGGGAAATACAGTGAGAGATGGCCCGGCTATAAAGGGTGGAGGAGTTGTTTTTTTTCTCATCTTTTTAATTGAACCTTATGTACAAGTCATTATACAGAAAAGAATGTTTCCTAACATTTTTTCCTGTAAAATCCATCCTTGTCTTCAGTTTTGTATCTTTTATTGTCAGTCTGTAAATGACAATATTGTTCCCAGCAGCGACCTGGAAGTCAGACCTGCATCCAAGTGGCTTCCTATGCAATTTTCCTGCCTCCTCAGCCCTTCTGTTATGGTTTTCTGGAAAAATGCTCTAACTTCCCATTGACTTCTATTATATTCATTTCTCGAGTCCGAGCGTCCAACCTGCCCGATTCGAGTAATGAGTACCCGGGCATTTTAGCATTCGCTCATCACTTTGCTTGACCCCACACATGACAACCTGCACAGCAGAGTCCTGCAGACACTGAGGCCCCTGATCATGTGACCAATGACTCCTCCCCTCCTGTGACCTCATCACAGGTCCTGTGCGCACAGAGCAGCCATATATGTGGTGTGCGGCTCTGCAGGTGGAGGTAGGTGTTGGATATTCCCCATTATTGGGCGGGGGCAGGGGACATTAACCGCCTAAGTTCTGCAGTCACATTCCAGAAGACAGAACGTGTCGCTATATCAGGGTCTCTCTGTATTGGATTACATTGGGTCACTTCCCTCCTGACGCCGCTCGCTGCTCTGTTACTGTACAGTCTCCATTATGGCCGTCACCCGCTCCATGTTGTCACTATCGGGAGATATTAATGTTCTGCCATTATCTGTTACTGATGTCCCGGTTTTGCCGTCCCGATCTCTGCGAATGTTTCCGACACTTTATAACTTTGTGCCTTGTGTTATCATTTGCTTTCCTTTAATTAGGAACTTGTCTCCAGAATCATGCTGCCCAAACTATAGATATCATGAATCAGAGACCTGTCAATCACCTGGAGTGATGCGCAGAGAAGGCGGCTGGGAAAGGACAAGTCTGGGGTCTGCTTACGGTCCCCTGCTATAATGCTGCCAGGTTCGGATTCATGCTATCATGGTTTGGGCAGCATGAATCTTGTGACCGCTTGCCCCTAAATTACTTTTCTTTCTTGTCTTGTGGTATTTGTTGCTATTTTATGTCCACACGAGTTGATGAATTTTGGACAAAGTCAAAGATACTCTTTTACTTTTTCATGTTTTGCACCTTTTTAGAGTAAAAAGTTTCCTTGATATTCAAAAAAAAAATGTCACAGGTTTGTCTCTTAGAAAATAAATTAGATTTTGTAAGGCTATGTTTCCATGATGAGTTTTTGGTGAGGTTTTGATGTTGCAGATTTTCTGCACTATTTCTACACCCATTAAGTAAAAAAGGTCACTTGCATTTTTTTTTTTTTTAAATATGCAGCATAAAAACTTCACCGTGGGAATATAACCCAAGAGCAAACATAAATGTCACTATTAGGCTGCCTTCACACTAGCAGTATTTGGTCAGTATTTTAGATCAGTATTTGTAAGCCAAAACCAGGAGTGGGTGATAAATGAAGAAGTGGTGACATGTTTCTATTATACTTTACCTCTAATTGTTCCACTCCTGGTTTTGGCTTAAGCCCCCGTCACACATAGCGAGATCGCTAGTGAGATCGCTGCTGAGTCACAAGTTTTGTGACGCAACAGCGATCTCAGTAGCGATCTCGCTATGTGTGACACGTAGCAGCGATCAGGCCCCTGCTGTGAGATCGCTGGTCGTGTCGGAATGGCCTGGGCCATTTTTTGATCGTTGAGGTCCCGCTGGGTAACACACATCGCTGTGTTTGACACCTTACCAACGACCTCGCTGACAGGACGTCCCATTGAATCGTCATGAAATAGGATCGTTGTACAGGTCGCTACAGGTCGCCGCATCGCTGCTGCGTCGTTGGTGAGATCTCACTGTTTGACATCTCACCAGCGACCACATAGCGACGCTTGAGCGATCCCTGACAGGTCGTATCGTTGTCGGAATCGCTCAAGCGTCGCTATGTGTGACGGGGCCTTTACAAATACTGATGTAAAATACTGACCAAATACTGATAGTGTGACGGCAGCCTTAGAACCACTTTTAGTCTCAACAAAAGAAGCAAAGACAATGTGAATTGGGACTTTATGTTGTAGAGGTGGCTTGTGAGCGCCTGCGCAGGCGCTGGCATGCCTCCTTCCCTGCCTGTCAAATCCTGATCTGATACAGCGCAGTGCAGAGTGTCAGATCAGGGATTTGATATAATACAGTGATGTCCCATACTGGGACAATGTAAAACATATATATATATATATATATTATATATATATATATATATATATATATATATATATATATATATATATATATATAGTGTAAAAATGTTTTTTTTTTAAATCCCTAAATAAAGAAAAAAAAAGAAATATTTTCCAACAAATACATTTATGTACATAGAAAAAAAAACAAAACAATAAAAGTACACATATTTGGTATCGCTGCATCCGTAACGACCTGTTCTATAAAACGTTCCCACTGACTAACCCCTTCATTGAGCACCGTAAAAAAAACGAGGCAAAGAACAACGCTTTATCATCATACCGCCGAACAAAAAATGCAATAAAACGCGATATAAAATATTGATGTAAATAAACATGGTACCACTGAAAACGTCATCTTGTCCCACAAAAAAACAAGCCATCATACAACTTCATCAGCAGAAAAGTAAAAAAAAGTTATAGCTCTCAGAATAAAGCGATGCAAAAATATATTTTTTTTCTATAAAATAGTTTTTATTGTGTAAAAGCGCCAAAACATAAAAAAAATATAAATAAGGTATCACTGTAATCGTACTGACCCGAAGAATAAAGCTGCTTTATCAATTTTACCAAATGTGGAACGGTATAAAAAAAAAAAGAAAAAAGGAAATTCCTGAATTGCTGTTTTTTGTTCATTCTGTCTCCCAAAAATCAGAATAGGAAGTGATCAAAAAATGTCATGTGCCCGAAAACAGTACCAATAAAAACGTAAGCTCAATCCGCAAACAACAAGCCATCACATGACTCTGTCAGCCGAAATATGGAAAAATTATAGCTCTCAAAATGTGGTGATTCAAAAACTAGTTTTCGCAATAAGGGTAAGTTCACACAGGACGTTTTTGCGGCTTTTTTTCTGCAGCAAAACCTGATCTTCTTGGCAGGAAAGAAACTGCATCAAAAACGCAGGTTTAGGTGCGTTTTTGGTGCCTTTTTTTTGTTGCTTTTTTTGGTGTGTTTTTTTTCTGCATCTTTTTTTCTCTTTGTCCATGCTAATGTCCTTGAATTTTCAGCAGCAAAAATGCAGCAAATAATGATACCTGCGTTTTTTCAACACCCATTCAAGTCAATGGGTGAAAAACGCTGAAAAAACGCTGAAAGAAGTGACATGCTCTATGTCCAAAAAAAGCAGCAAAGCACAAAATACTGATCACACAAAAAACCAATATGTGTGCACGTGATTTCTGAAATCTCATAGGCTTTGCTGGTATTGTAAAAAGCAGCTGAAAATTAGCATTAAAAATGCAGCAAAAAATGCAGCACAAACGCCCTGTGTGAACTTACCCTAAAAAGCGTATTTTAGTGTGTGACAGCTGTGAAACATAAAAATTCTATATAAATCTGGTATCGCTGTAATCACACCAACCCAAAGAATAAAGTCGCCTAATCACTTATACAACACAAGGAACGGCATAAAAAATAATTAAAACCAATTCTTCACCTACTGTTCATTTTTTCATTCTGCCTCCCAAAGATCGCAGTAAGGCTCGGTGCACATTTATTCTGCACTGAGCGCTTGCACCGGGGTTTCCATGTAAATCTCTGAAATATGTAATTTAGACAGAACCTCTGGCGGAAGATTCCCTATAATGAGGCAGATGGAGGCACTGTGAACGCCGTCTGACCTGTGATCCAGCAGTGTCTGTCTTTTTAGGATTGCATAAAAGTGCCGTCGGCTACAGTTTTGTGCACTTCTGAAAAGGACACCATCTGGCTTCTGTTCAGCGGAGTCCAGAGTAAATCTGCTGCCTCATTATAGTGAATGGATCCCTCGGGGGTTTCATTTGGCACATCACTCTGAGATTTATATGGAAACCCCAAAGTAAGGGCTCAGCATAGAGCGCTGGATAATTGTGATCCCAAATGTTATATAAAATGTTCGCAATAAAAGCTTCAACTCAATCCACAAAAAAAGCAAGTCCTCACTCAGATCTGTCATCTGTTAATGGAAATAGTTGTGCTCAAAAGTTTACATACTCTGGCAGAAGTTTTGCTTTCTTGGCCCTTTTCAGAGAATATGAATGATAACACCAAAACTTTTTCTCCACTCATGGTTAGTGGTTGGGTGAAGCCATTTATTGTCAAACTACTCTGTTTTCTCTTTTTAAATCCTAACGACAACCCAAAACATCCAAATGTCCCTGATCAAAAGTTCACATACCCTGGTGAGTTTGACCTGATAACATGCACAGAAGTTGACACAAATGGGTTTGAATGGCTACTAAAGGTAATATCCTCACCTGTGACCTGTTTGCTTGTAATCAGTGTGTGTGCATAAAAGCTGAGTGAGTTTCTGGGATCCAGACAGACTCTTGCATCTTTCATCCAGCCACTGACGGTTCTGGATTGTGAGTCATGGGGAAAGCAAAAGAATTGTCAACGGATCTATGGGAAAAGGTAGTTGAACTGTAGGAAAGGGATACAAAATGATATCCAAGAAATTGATAATGCCAGTCAGCAACGTTCAAACTGTAACATATTTTCACTCGGCAACATCCACTGCTACCTGTTTCTGGAAAACATTCATGGAGTCAAAATCGTCGCTACATCTGTAGATAAATTCCCAAAGGGTTATCATTTCCAATAAGTGGTCACTTGAGGGGGGATTCTGCTTTTCTAGCACTTAGAGGCTCTTTATATGGAATCCACAAACTAGTCTAGGAAAATCTGGGCTCCATGAGGCAAATAGCGCTCTGTCCCTCCTGAGTCTCTCCGTATGGCAAAGTAGTACTGTTCAGCCACATATGGGGTATTTCTACATTCAGCAGAAATTATGGGACACATTCTGGTGCAATTTTTACCCATTTCCCAGTAAAATTGGGGCTAAAACACAATCTTGGTGGTAAAAATGTAAATTATTTTTTTTTTTACTGCCCAATGGTATAAAAGTTTGTGACACACCTGTGGTGTCAATATAATCACTGCACCTCTAGATGAATTCATTGAGAGGTTTAATTGGTAAAATGGGGTCACTTATGGGGGCTTCTGCTGTTATGGCACCTCAGGGGCTCTGCCAATGTAACATGAAACCGTCAAACAAGTGCAGAAAATACTGCCCTGTAATATGGCGCTACTTCCCGTCTGAGCTTTGCACTGTGCCTCAAAAGTAGTTTTCAACCACATATGAGGTATCGGCGAACTCAGGAGAAATTGCACAACAAACTTTATAGCTAAAAAAGATTTTTGTTGATAAAATGTGATTTTAATTTTTTTGTATTTAATTTTATTTTTACGGCTTAAAGGGAATCTGTCACCTCATTTTTTGCATATAAGCTGCGGCCACCGCCATTAGAGGCTTATCTACAGCATTCTGTAATGCTGTATATAAATGAGGCGACAGATTCCCTTTAATGTTATAAACTTCTGTGAAACACCTGTGGGTTCAAGGTGCTCAATACACCTCTAGATAAGGTCCCCAAGGGTTCTAGTTTCCAGAATGGTGTCACTTGTGGGGGTGTCCACTGTTTAGGCACCTCAGGGGGTCTCCAAACGCGACATGGCGTCCGCTACTTATTCCAGCATATTTAACATTCAAACAGCCAAATGGCGCTCCTTTCCTTCTTAGCCCTGCCATGCGCCCAAACAGTTGTTTTCCTCTACATACGGTGTATCTGCACACTCAGGAGAAATGGCCAACAAATTGTGTGGAGCAATTTCTTTTGATACCCTTATGAAAATGCAAAATTTGTAGCTAAAAAAGATTTATCTGGAAAAAATGTGATTTTTTTTTTTTTTCATGGCTTAACGTTATAAACTTCTGTGAAGCACCTGGGGGTTCAAGGTGCTCAATACACATCTAGATAAGTTCTCTAAGGGGTCTAGTTTCCAAAATGGTGTCACTTGTTGGGGTTTCCCTTGTTTAGGCACATCAGGGGCTCTCCAAATATGACATGGCGTCCACAAATTATGCCTGCAAATTTTGCATTCAAAAAGTGAAATGGCGCTCCTTCCCTTCCGAGCCCTGCCGTGTGCTCATACAGTAGATTTCCCTCACATGTGGGGTATCGGTATGATATGGAGAATTTGCACAACAAAATGTAAGGTCCATTTTCTCCGGTTACCCTTGCAAAAGTGAAAAAAAATTAGGTCTAAATGAAATATTGTGTAAAAGAAAAGTAAATGTTTATTTTTTCTTCCACATTCCAAAAATTCCTGTGAAGCCCCTGAAGGGTTAATAAACATCTTGAATGTGGTTTTGAGTACCTTGAGATGTGCAGTTTTTAGAATGGTGTCACTTTGAGGTATTTTCTGTCATATAGGCCCCTAAAAGTCACTTCAAATGTGAGGTGGTCCCTAAAAAAATGGTTTTGCAAATTTCGTTGTAAAAATGAGAAATCACTGGTCAACTTTTAACCCTTATAACTTTCTAGTTTTTTTATGTTCTATGAGGCAGTGACCCCTGTTACAGCTAAGGGGTGCTGTTTGTTCTCCCCAGAATGCGCACAGAGGCGTAGTGAGGCCATGAGGGCGCGTTGTAGTCGCAGGTGTAGTCTTTTATGTTTGAACTTTGTGGGTCACTGCCTCATCACTGGCTACCGATGCACTACATATGATGGAAAAAATGCGGACCGTGTGAACTGAAGCATACCCCAGAGAGTGCTGCAGATCATTGTGCAAGTCTGCTGGAGAAATAAAGGAGCTTTTGGAGCAGGTTGTGTTCAGTCAGCAAAGGCGTCAGCAAGAGGCGCTGGAATTTCAGTGGTCGCTGCAAGAGGTTCTGCAGCAGCAGCAGCAAGAGGTGCTGCAGTGGAAGGTAGCAGAGCTTCAGCATGGTAAAGAGACCCTTAAGGTGAGGGGTGATCATTGGGTGTACCAGTGGTCCTATTGTAGAGTTTTGGTCTGCCAGGTCTCAAGCAAAATATTTTTTTTACCCGTACGAGATGATGGAGGGAATCGTGGTTGACCCGGATGGTGCGGGCTCTGCCTACTGCCATGCAGCGTTGGTTCGGGCCGAGGGACCTAGGCACCCTGGAACTGCTGATAGAATTGATTGAGCGGTATAAACCAACTCAGGACATTGCACCAGACCCTGGGCATGGGCTAGTAACTGTTAAGTGACATCTAAGCCCATGGACTGTGGGAACACTTGCCATGAGACTATGTGTGCCCAGCCAGTCTGTATCACCACTGCAGGCACAGCCGGCAGTAAACCACGATTGTGCCAGGTACTCGTAAACGGGCACCAAACAGAGGCTCTCCTGGACACGGAGAGAAATGTGACTTTGGTCCATAGGTCTCTTGTTGCCGGGGACAACCCCAAAGGACCGAAAGTGGAGGTAATGGGTATCCACGGACAAATCCGTGAGTACCCGACCGCAGAGGTAAATTTTTCCACACCACGTGGGGACTTTAAACAGGTGGTGGGAGTGGCGAAGACCCTTCCATATGGGACTGTGTTGGGGAGAGAATTGCCCCTGTTTTGGTCCCTGTGGGAGACCAGGGTCAACCCTCTCACAGGAAATGTGCCGGTTGCAGAACCCAAAGATGTTGAGATACCTGCCATAGGGGTCGCCAACCTAGGGACAGAGTGTAGTCCCGATAGGCTCCCCCTAGAGGTAATGGCAGGAGAAACTGAAAATATTGTTTCAGGCGTAGAACCCAAAGATGCTAAGATGTCTGCAACAGGGGTTGCTAATTTAGGGTTAGAGTGTAACCCCAATAGGCTCCCTGTAGAGGTTGTGGCAGTTGATGTCGTGGGGACCCCATTGAACCCCGAGCTGGAGGTGTTCTCTGGTAAGTTTGGGACAGCTCAGATCCAGCGTCCCACACGGAGACACAGGTATAAGAAATGTGCAAATAGAAAGGACGCTGGGAAGATCCGGGAGTGTCTTGTCACCAAGGCGACTGGAGACGTGCGAATAAGGAACCCTCTGGCAACGGCCAAGGATGTGGCCGGGGGTCAGGGTAAAATAGAGAGAGCGCTTGATAGACGGTAGTGTCAGGAGGCTCAGGTTCAGGTGCAGCGTAATGCAGATGTATGCTCGGAGTTGCCAGTGCGGTCTGCGGCATTTCCGCGTGACAGTCACCGGGGCATGGGTAAGGGTACGGAGTAAACTGTACCAAGGACCCGAAGGCCGGAACTTAGGTGACAGGATGACCTGCGGGGTTAGTGAACCCAAAATAAACAAGGTCAAGACCACCCAAAACTGGCCCAAATCTATGGTTAATCAGAAAAGAGGGCTTGGCTTCTGCAATGGAGAATGCGGTGGGTGGTCGCGTGAGAAAGTATGGAGGAGAAACGCAAAGGGGAGGGATGCATGCACTGATCGATGGTTTCTTAGTTTAGTGTCAGGCAGGGATGTCATAGGGTCATGCAGATGCCCTGTCTCGCGCCCATGTGGGGTGACAAGTGTTCAACCCTACAGGTTTGAACAGGGGAGGGGGATATGTAGTCGCAGTCCACGATGACTGGTCTCGAATGTGGGCAGGTCTTGTGCCCGGACGTGAACCGGAGTTAGACTGTCCTGTGCCCAAAGGAAGGACTGGCATGTGTCACAGCTGCAGACAGGAGGATGTCAAAGTCTGTGTACGGCTGTGAGTAGAGACTGTGATACAGGACACCCGCGTTCTAGTCAGAGGAGGACTAGCGTGTGTAGTGACTGCAATCTAAAGGATGCTGTTATGAACTGGTGTGAATTGAACACTGAAGTTAAATGCACTGAAGTTATATGCATTTGTGTGTATTGGAACCTTTTCTTTATGAAGAAAACATAGTAAAGAGACTTTTATGTTTGAACTTTGTGGGTCACTGCCTCATCACTGGCTACCGGTGCACTACAGTTCCCAAAATTGTTCTGATGTAAAGTAGACATGTGGGAAATGTTATTTATTAACTATTTTTGCAATATTTTCACCAAATTTCCTTTTTTTCAAAAATAAACACAAGTCATATCAAAGAAATTTTACCACCATCATGAAGTACAATATGTCACGAGAAAACATTCTCAGAATCACCGGGATCTGTTGAGGCATTCCAGAGTTATGACCTCATAAAGTGACAGTGGTCAGAATTGTTAAAATTGGCCTGGTCAGGAAGGTGAAAACAGGCTTCAGGGCGAAATAAGTAAAAATGACATGACATACAAAATAGTTAATACAATTCACCACATGGCTAATTTAAATGAGCATATTTTGTGAAATTAGAAGGGATAAAAGTTTAACTGCACTTTTATATTTTTTTCAATGAAATTTTAAAAATCACTTCAAATTTCAAGTCACTTTGAGGAGTCAACAAACCTCCAAACAAGACCCAATTTTAAAGATGCACAAACTACACCCCACAAAGTATTAAAAAATGCATTCAGGGAGATTACACCTTCAGGAACCACACAGGAATTAACGGTAATTCAATTGCCGGCTTTTGCTATCTCCTTCCTAAACCTGACATGATATGAGACATGGTTTACATACAGTAAACCATCTCATATCCCCATTTTTTTTTTTTTTGCATAATCCACACTACTAATGTTAGTAGTGTGTATGTGCAAAATTTGGGCGCTCTAGCTATTAAATTAAAGGGTTAAATGGCGGAAAAAATTGGCGTGGGCTCCCGCGCAATTTTCTCCGCCAGAGTAGTAAAGCCAGTGACTGAGGGCAGATATTAATAGCCTGGAGAGGGTCCACGGTTGTTGCACCCCCCCCCCTGGCTAAAAACATCTGCCCCCAGCCACCCCAGAAAAGGCACATCTGGAAGATGCGCCTATTCTGGCACTTGGCCACTCTCTTCCCATTCCCGTGTAGCGGTGGGATATGGGGTAATGAAGGGTTAATGTCACCTTGCTATTGTAAGGTGACATTAAGCCAGATTAATAATGGAAAGGCGTCAATTATGATACCTATCCATTATTAATCCAATTGTATGAAAGGTTAAAAAACACACACACATTATTACAAAGTATTTTAATGAAATAAAGACACAGGTTGTTGTAATATTTTATTAGACTCTTAATCCACCTGAAGACCCTCGCTCTGTAACAAAGGAAAAAGAAAAAAAACAATAATATCTCATACCTTCCGATGATCTGTCACGTCCCACGATGTAAATCCATCTGAAGGGGTTAAATTATTTTACAGGCAGGAGCTCTGCTATAATGCAGCTGTGCTCCTGCCTGTAAAACCCCAGCGAATGAATGGAAAGTAGGTCAATGACCTGTAGTTACCTTCATTCGCGGTGATGCGCCGTCAGCTGGTTGTCCTCATATGACCTCGAGGCTGGGAAAAAATTCTGAAAAGTTCCCACGCTCAAGGTCATATGAGGACAACCAGCAGAGGGCACATCACCGCGAATGAAGGTAACTACAGGTCATTGACCTACTTTCCATTCATTTGCTGGGGTTTTACAGGCAGGAGCACAGCTGCATTATAGCAGAGCTCCTGCCTGTAAAATAATGTAACCCCTCCAGATGGATTTACATCGTGGGACGTGACAGATCATCGGAAGGTATGAGATATTGTTGTTTTTTTATTTTTCCTTTGTTACAGAGTGAGGGTCTTCAGGTGGATTAAGAGTCTAATAAAATATTACAACAACCTGTGTCTTTATTTCATTAAAATACTTTGTAATAATGTGTGTGTGTGTGTGTTTTTTAACCCTTTCATACAATTGGATTAATAATGGATAGGTGTCATAATTGACGCCTCTCCATTATTAATCTGGCTTAATGTCACCTTACAATAGCAAGGTGACATTAACCCTTCATTACCCCATATCCCACTGCTACACGGAAATGGGAAGAGAGTGGCCAAGTGCCAGAATAGGCGCATCTTCCAGATGTGCCTTTTCTGGGGTGGCTGGGGGCAGATGTTTTTAGCCAGGGGGGGGGGCCAAAAACCGTGGACCCTCTCCAGGCTATTAATATCTGCCCTCAGTCACTGGCTTTACTACTCTGGCGGAGAAAATTGCGCGGGAGCCCACGCCAATTTTTTTCCCCATTTAACCCTTTAATTTAATAGCTAGAGCGCCCAAATTTTGCATATACACACTGCTAACATTAGTAGTGTGGATTATGCAAAAAAAATGGGGATATGAGATGGTTTACTGTATGTAAACCATGTCTCATATCATGTTGGGTTTAGGAAGGAGATAGCAAAAGCCGGCAATTGAATTACCGGCTTTAAAGCTATCTCGCGCTGGATGAAATATTAATATATATACATATATGTGCCTCAATGACATATATATATATACCTATTCTATGTGTACACATTTATTCTACCTATTCTATTGTAAGCTTTCAGTGTGATTTTACTGTACACCGCACTGAATTGCCGGCTTTTCTCTCTAACACTGCTGCGTATTTCTCGCAAGTCACACTGCTGGTCCATGTGTAATCCGTATTTTTCTGGCCCCCATAGACTTTCGTTGGCGTATTTTTTGCGCAATATGATGACAAACGCAGCATGCTGCGATTTTCTACAGCCGTAGAAGACCGTATAATACGGATCAGTAAAATACGGCAGATAGGAGCTGGGGCATAGAGAAGCATTGGGCCATGTGTACAGTCATGGCCAAAATTTTTGAGAATGACACCAAAATTATATTTTCACATGATCTGCTGCCCTCTGGTTTTTATTAGTGTTTGTCTGATGTTTATATCACATACAGAAATATAATTGCAATCATATTATGAGTACCAATAGGTTATATTGACAGTTAGAATGAGTTAATGCAGCAAGTCAATATTTGCAGTGTTGACCCTTCTTCTTCAAGACCTCTGCAATTCTCCCTGGCATGCTCTCAATCAACTTCTGGACTAAATCCTGACTGATAGCAGTCCATTCTTGCATAATCAATGCTTGCATTTTGCCAGAATTTGTTGGTTTTTGTTTGTCCACCCGTCTCTTGATGATTGACCACAAGTTCTCAATGGGATTAAGATCTGGGGAGTTTCAAGGCCATGGACCCAAAATCTCTATGTTTTGTTCCATGAGCCATTTAGTTATCACCTTTGCTTTATGGCAAGGTGCTCCATCATGCTGGAAAAGGCATTGTTGGGCGCCAAACTGCTCTTGGACGGTTGGGAGAAGTTGGTCTTGGAGGACATTCTGGTACCATTCTTTATTCATGGCTGTGTTTTTAGGCAAGACTGTGAGTGAGCTGATTCTCTTGGCTGAGAAGCAACCCCACACATGAATGGTTTCAGGATGCTTTACAGTTGGCATGAGACAAGACTGGTGGTAGCGCTCACCTCTTCTTTTCCGAATAAGCTGTTTTCCAGATGTCCCAAACAATCGAAAAGGGGATTCATCAGAGAAAATGACTTTGCCCCAGTCCTCAGCAGTCCACTCCCTGTACCTTTTGCAGAATATCAGTCAGTCCCTGATGTTTTTTCTGGAGAGAAGTGGCTTCTTTGCTGCCCTCCTTGAAACCAGGCCTTGCTGAAAGAGTCTCCGCTGTTATGATCTGGTGGTTTAGGAACAACATGAGACAAGCTCTGAAGGAGGTGGTATCTGTACTGACCGCAAACCCTGAACCTAGCAGCACAACTAAAAATAGCCGTGGGGGGTACCGGACGCTCCCTAGACCCCTCGACACAGCCTAAGATCTAACTTCCCCTAAAGATGGAAACAGGAAACCTATCTTGCCTCAGAGAAAATCCCCAAAGGAAAGATAGCCCCCCACAAATATTGACGGTGAGAGGAGGGGAAAATAACATACGCAGAAATGAAACCAGATTTTAGCACAGGAGGCCAGACTAGCTTGATAGACAGGACAGGAAAGGATACTGTGCGGTCAGTATAAAAACTACAAAAACAATCCACACAGAGTTTACAAAATCTCCACACCTGACTAAAGGTGTGGAGGGTAAATCTGCTTCCCAGAGCTTCCAGCTAACAGAAAAAATCCATACTGACAACTGGACAAATATAGAATGCACAGAACAATAAGTCCACAACATGTGGACTGAAATGAGCAAAGCCAGAACTTATCTTTGCAGAACTGGTCAGGAAACCAGGAGAATCCAAGCAGAGATGTGAATCAGCTAGGAACATTGACAAGTGGCACAGGCTGAATAAAGAGCCAGACTTAAATAGCGGACAATAAGTGGAGGCAGCTGATGACAGCTAACTCCAAGGAGCAGCCATACCACTAGAAACCACCAGAGGGAGCCCAGGAGCAGAACTCACAAAAGTGCCACTTACAACCACCGGAGGGAGTCCAAGAGCGGAATTCACAACAGTACCCCCCTTGAGGAGGGGTCACCGAACCCTCACCAGAGCCCCCAGGCCGATCAGGACGAGCCAAGTGAAAAGAACGAACCAAATCGGTAGCATGAACATCGGAGGCAACAACCCAAGAATTATCCTCCAGGCCATAACCCTTCCACTTGACAAGATACTGAAGCCTCCGCCTCGAAAAACGAGAATCCAAAATCTTCTCAACCTCATATTCCAACTCTCCCTCAACCAACACCGGGGCAGGAGGGTCAACCGAGGGAACAACGGGCACCACATATCTCCGCAACAAAGATCTATGGAAAACATCATGAATAGCAAAAGAGGCAGGAAGAGCCAAACGAAAAGACACCGGATTAATAATTTCAGAAATTTTATAAGGACCAATAAACCGAGGCTTAAACTTAGGAGAAGAAACCTTCATAGGAACATGACGAGAAGACAACCAAACCAAATCCCCCACACGAAGCTGGGGACCAACACGCCGACTGCGGTTAGCAAAACGTTGAGCCCTTTCCTGAGAATACGTCAAATTGTCCACCACATGAGTCCAAATCTGCTGCAGCCTGTCCACCACAGAATTAACACCAGGACAATCAGAAGGCTCAACCTGCCCAGAAGAAAAACGAGGATGAAAACCAAAATTACAAAAGAAAGGTGAAACCAAAGTAGCCGAACTAGCCCGATTATTAAGGGCAAACTCGGCCAACGGCAAGAAAGACACCCAATCATCCTGATCAGCAGACACAAAGCATCTCAAATAGGTCTCCAAGGTCTGATTAGTTTGCTCAGTTTGGCCATTAGTCTGAGGATGAAACGCCGAAGAAAAAGACAAATCAATGCCCATCCTAGCACAAAAGGCCCGCCAAAATCTAGAGACAAACTGAGAACCTCTGTCAGACACAATATTCTCCGGAATGCCATGCAAACGAACCACATGCTGAAAAAACAATGGAACCAGATCTGAGGAGGAAGGCAACTTAGGCAAAGGTACCAGATGGACCATTTTAGAGAACCAGTCACAAACAACCCAGATAACAGACAGCTTCTGGGAAACAGGAAGATCCGAAATAAAATCCATGGAAATATGCGTCCAGGGCCTCTCAGGGACCGGCAAAGGCAAAAGCAACCCACTAGCGCGGGAACAGCAAGGCTTGGCCCGGGCGCAAGTCCCACAGGACTGCACAAAAGCACGCACATCGCGAGACAAGGAAGGCCACCAAAAGGACCTAGCAACCAAATCTCTGGTACCAAAAATCCCAGGATGACCAGCCAACACAGAACAATGAACCTCAGAAATTACCTTACTTGTCCATCTATCAGGAACAAACAGCTTCCCCACTGGACAGCGGTCAGGCCTATCAGCCTGAAATTCCTGAAGCACCCGCCGCAAATCAGGGGAGATAGCAGAAAGAATCACCCCCTCCTTAAGAATTCCAACCGGCTCCAGGACTCCAGGAGAATCAGGCGAAAAACTCCTAGAGAGGGCATCAGCCTTAACATTCTTAGATCCCGGAAGATACGAGACCACAAAATCAAAACGGGAGAAAAACAGGGACCATCGAGCCTGTCTAGGATTCAGCCGCTTGGCCGACTCGAGGTAAATCAGATTCTTATGATCGGTCAGGACCACAACACGGTGTTTAGCTCCCTCAAGCCAATGTCGCCACTCCTCAAACGCCCACTTCATAGCCAACAACTCCCGATTGCCGACATCTTAATTACGTTCCGCAGGCGAAAACTTTCTGGAAAAAAAAGCACACGGTTTCATCAAAGAACCATCAGACTCCCTCTGAGACAAAACGGCCCCTGCCCCAATCTCAGAAGTGTCGACCTCAACCTGAAAAGGAAGAGAAACATCCGGTTGACGTAATACAGGGGCAGAAGTAAATCGGCGTTTAAGCTCCTGAAAGGCCTCAACAGCCTCAGAGGACCAATTAGTCACATCAGCGCCTTTCTTCGTCAAATCAGTAAGAGGCTTAACCACACTGGAAAAGTTGGCAATGAAACGGCGATAGAAATTAGAAAAGCCCAAAAATTTTTGAAGTCCCTTCACAGATGTGGGTTGGATCCAGTCATGAATAGCTTGGACCTTAACAGGATCCATTTCTATAGACGAGGGAGAAAAAATAAAACCCAAAAAAGAGACCTTGTGAACTCCGAATAGGCACTTAGACCCCTTCACAAATAAAGCATTATCACGAAGGATCTGGAACACCATCCTGACCTGCTTCACATGAGACTCCCAATCATTGGAAAAAATCAAAATATCATCCAAATATACGACCATGAATTTATCAAGATAATTGCGGAAAATATCATGCATGAAAGACTGGAACACAGATGGAGCATTAGAGAGCCCAAATGGCATCACAAGGTATTCAAAATGGCCTTCGGGCGTATTAAATGCAGTTTTCCATTCGTCACCCTGTTTAATACAAACAAGATTATATGCCCCTCGGAGGTCAATCTTAGTAAACCAACTAGACCCCTTAATCTGAGCAAACAAATCAGTAAGCAGAGGAAAGGGGTATTGGAATTTAACCGTGATCTTATTAAGAAGACGATAATCAATACAGGGTCTCAAGGAGCCATCCTTCTTAGCAACAAAAAAGAAACCCGCTCCCAATGGTGATGAAGAGGGCCGAATATGCCCTTTCTCCAAAGATTCCTTAACATAGCTCCGCATGGCGGCATGCTCTGGCACAGACAGATTGAAAAGTCGGCCCTTAGGGAACTTACAACCAGGAATCAAGTTAATAGCACAATCACAGTCCCTATGTGGAGGAAGGGAACTGGACTTGGGCTCATCAAATACATCCTGGAAATCCGACAAAAACTCAGGGACCTCAGAAGAGGGGGAAGAGGAAATTGACATCAAAGGAACGTCACTATGTACCCCTTGACAACCCCAACTAGTCACCGACATAGTTTTCCAATCCAGCACCGGATTATGTTCCTGTAACCATGGAAAACCCAGTACAACAACATCATGCAGGTTATGCAACACCAGAAAACGGCAATCTTCCTGATGTACTGGAGCCATGTACATAGTCATCTGTGTCCAGTACTGAGGTTTATCCTTGGCCAAGGGTGTAGCATCAATACCCCTCAAAGGAATAGGGCTCTGCAAAGGCTGCAAGGAAAAACCACAGCGCCTGGCAAATTCTTAGTCCATTAAGTTCAGGGCAGCCCCTGAATCTACAAATGCCATGACAGAAAAGGACGACAATGAGCAAATCAGGGTCACAGATAAGAGAAATTTAGGCTGTATTGTACTAATGGTAACAGACCTAGCGACTCTCTTAGTACGCTTAGGGGAATCAGAGATAACATGAGCCGAATCACCACAGTAAAAGCACAGCCTATTCTGATGTCTGAATTCCTGCCGTTCTATTCTAGTCAAAATCCTATCACATTGCATAGGTTCAGGACTATGCTCAGAGGATACTGCCATATGGTGCACAGCTTTGCGCTCGCGCAGACGCCGATCAATCTGAATGGCTAGAGACATAGATTCGCTCAAACGGGCAGGCGTAGGAAAGCCCACCATAACATCTTTAAGGGTTTCAGAAAGACCTTTTCTGAAAATAGCAGCCAGAGCCTCTTCATTCCATTTAGTGAGCACAGACCATTTTCTAAATTTCTGGCAGTATAACTCTGCCGCTTCCTGACCTTGACACAAGGCCAACAGGGTCTTTTCTGCATGATCCACAGAATTAGTTTCGTCATACAATAATCCGAGCGCTTGAAAAAATGCATTTACATTCAATAATGCCGGATCCCCTGTTTCAAGAGAAAAAGCCCAGTCTTGAGGATCACCACGCAGCAAGGATATGATGATTTTCACCTGCTGAATGGGATCACCAGAAGAACGGGGTTTCAAAGCAAAAAACAATTTGCAGTTATTTTTAAAGTTCAACAACTTGGATCTGTCCCCAAAAAACAAATCAGAGGTAGGAATTCTGGGCTCTAAAGCCGGAGTCTGGACAACATAGTCCTGGATATTCTGTACTCTTGCAGCAAGTTGATCCACACGAGAAAACAAACCCTGAACATCCATGCCAAAACATATATCCTGAACCACCCAAATATCAAGAGTAAAAAAAAAAGACATACCAAAGCACAGAAAAAAAAAAATGGTTCAGAACTTTCTTTTCCTTCTTTTGAGATGCATTTAATTCACTTTTGGCCACTTGTACTGTTATGATCTGGTGGTTTAGGAACAACATGAGACAAGCTCTGAAGGAGGTGGTATCTGTACTGACCGCAAACCCTGAACATAGCAGCGCAACTAAAAATAGCCGTGGGGGGTACCTGACGCTCCCTAGACCCCTCGACACAGCCTAAGATCTAACTTCCCCTAAAGATGGAAACAGGAAACCTATCTTGCCTCAGAGAAAATCCCCAAAGGAAAGATAGCCCCCCACAAATATTGACGGTGAGAGGAGGGGAAAATAACATACGCAGAAATTAAATCAGATTTTAGCACAGGAGGCCAGTCTAGCTTGATAGACAGGACAGGAAAGGATACTGTGCGGTCAGTATAAAAACTACAAAAACAATCCACACAGAGTTTACAAAATCTCCACACCTGACTAAAGGTGTGGAGGGTAAATCTGCTTCCCAGAGCTTCCAGCTAACAGAAAAAATCCATACTGACAACTGGACAAATATAGAATGCACAGAACAATAAGTCCACAACATGTGGACTGAAATGAGCAAAGCCAGAACTTATCTTTGCAGAACTGGTCAGGAAACCAGGAGAATCCAAGCAGAGATGTGAATCAGCTAGGAACATTGACAAGTGGCACAGGCTGAATAGAGCCAGACTTAAATAGCGGACAATAAGTGGAGGCAGCTGATGACAGCTAACTCCATGGAGCAGCCATACCACTAGAAACCACCAGAGGGAGCCCAAGAGCAGAACTCACAAAAGTGCCACTTACAACCACCGGAGGGAGCCCAAGAGCGGAATTCACAACACTCCGCCTCACAGTGCGTGCAGAAGCACTCACACCAGCCTGCTGCCATTCCTGAGCAAGCTCGGCACTGCTGGTAGTCCGATCCCGCAGCTGAAACAGTTTTAAGATACGATCCTGGCGCTTGCTGGTCTTTCTTGGGCGCCCTGGAGCCTTTTTGACAACAATGGAAGCTCTCTCCTTGAAGTTCTTGATGATGCGATAGATTGTTGACTGAGGTGCAATCTTTCTAGCTACGATACTCTTCCCTGTTATTCCATTTTTGTGCAGTGCAATGATGGCTGCACGTGTTTCTTTAGAGATAACCATGGTTAACTGAAGAGAAACAATGATACCAAGCACCAGCCTCCTTTTAAAGTGTCCAGTGATGTCATTCTTACTTAATCATGACTGATTGATCGCCAGCCCTGTCCTCATCAACACCCACACCTGTGTTAATAGATCAATCACTAAAACGATGTTAGCTGCTCCTTTTAAGGCAGGACTGCAATGATGTTGACATGTGTTTTGGGGGTTAAAGTTCATTTTCTGGGCAAATATTGACTTTGCAAGTACAGTAATTGCTGTTAAGCTGATCTCTCTGACATTCAGGAGTATATGCAAATTGCCATTAGAAAAAATTAAGCAGTAGACTTTGGAAAAATTAATATTTGTCTCATTCTCAAAATTTTTGTCCATGACTGTAATGCGTGTTTTACGGACGTAATTTATGCGCTCATACGTCCGTAAAACTTGCTAGTGTGAAGCCGGCCTAAAGCACAGGACAAATGTGAACAAAGCCTTAAACACATTTCTGGAGGCAGAATGAACAAAAAATCAACAGTTGAAGACTTTTTAATATATTATTATTATTATTATTATTATATATATATTATTCTGCGGGGCTGTACAATAATGATGATACAAGATTTGTGTGTCCTTTTTTTGTAACTTTTACACGGTAAAAATTCTTTTTTACAAAACACAATTTATTATTTGCCATGTGTTAAGATCTATAACTTACCAAGTTTTTTTGTGGGGGATTTTGTTTGAGCTGGGACATTGCTTCCTTTCTTTATTTTTTGGTAGGCAAACTGAACAAGAACCAGCAGTTATTTGTTTTACGACATTCACCCTATGGTAAAAGTGATAAGACAAATGGTGGTTTGATGATATATCATCAATTTTTGCTGTGTTTAATTTTTTTAAATATTTTTATAGATCTGTTTTTTTCTGGATGCGGCAATACAAAATGTGTACTTTTTTTTACATTAACCCCTTCACCACATGCTGTACATGTACTGCGTATGTCGTGTCCCTCTCTTTGATGTGGGACACACATGTAATCGCGATCCACCTGCGGCTGTTAACCCGTTAAGTGCAGTTGTCAATCGCTGTCAGTGGCATTTAATGTGATCGCGCCGGAAGCACATCTCTTATACCGCCCATTGGGGACCCTTTCACATGATCGCGGGTCACCAATGAGTCAGCATGACAACCAGAGGTCTCCAGCAGACCTCTATGGTTATCATTGCTGAATTGCTATGAGCACCGCCCAGTGGTTGGCGATCATAGCAAGTGAGCATTTCTGCTACACACAGGCGATCTGATCATCGCCTGTGTGTAGCAATGACGATCGGACAACTGCAGCTTCTAGTCTCCATGGAGACTATTGAAGCATGCAAACAAAAAGTAAAAAAAAAGTTTTCGAAAATATAAAAAAATAAAATATATAAAAGTTCAAATCCCTTTTGCCCTATTCAAAATAAAACAATTTTAAAAAATAATAAAATATACACATATTTGATATTGCCGCGTTCATAATCGCCCGATCTATCAAGCTATAAAAAGAATTAATCCAATCGGTAAACAGCGAAGCGAAAAAAAGAAAAAAAAAGTAAAAACGCCAGAACTAGGGTCTTTTTGGTTGCCACAACATTGTATTCAAATGCAATAACGGGAGATCAAAAGATCATATCCACACCAAAATAAGCCCTCACCCAGCCCCAGATCACTAAAAATGGAGACGCTACGGGTCTCAGAAAATGACACAATTTTTTTTTTTTATTTTTTTTTTTTAACAAACTTTGGATTTTTTTCATCATTTAAATAAAAAAACAACCTATACACGTTTGGTGTTTACGAACTTGTAATGACCTGGAGAATCATAGTGGCAGGTCAGTTTTAGCATTTAGTGAACATGGTAAAAAAAAATCCCAAAAAATAGTTGTGGAATTGCACCCTTTTTTTCCACTTTCACCGCAGCTGGAATTTTTTTCCCATTTTCGAGTACACGACATGGTAAAACCAATGGTGTCCTTCAAAAGGACAACTTGTCCTGCAAAAATCAAGCCATAACATGGCCATATTGATGGAAAAATAAAAAGTTATGGCTCTGGGAAGAAGGGGAGCGAAAAGCGAAAGACAGAAATGCAAAAGCAAAAAAGGGCTGCGGCGTGAAGGGGTTAAAAACACATTTATTGTTGAAAAAAAACTTTTTTTAGTTATTCTTTATTTCAAGATTTTAAAACTTTTTTTTTTTCCTTTATTCAGTCCCACTATGGAATTTCAACTTTCAATTGTCTGAGCACTGGTCTAACACTCTGCAATACTTATGCATTACAGGGTATTACACCTGTCAATTTTTAACTGACAGAACGACTTCTGGTGGGATTTTACACACCACCGTACCTGGCAGACCCAGAGGTCATTTTTATGACCTCTGTTCACCATGACTACCATTGACACTTCACAAATGTATCGCGGGGGGAGGGGGTGATGAGTTGAGCGAGGGTACCCCCTTACTGTCAAATCCTTTTAAATACTGCATGTGGCATCTAATAAGTTAAACAGCCGCAGGTGTTTCAGCAGGAGGTTGGTGGTCTGTTAAGCCAAGCTCCAGCAGTGATCATGCCAGGCACATTTCTTGTGCCCATGCAATTCCCAAGACATGCCAGTCCATCCATTTCGGGAACTTCTTCCCGAATAAGATGCACTAATGTGTCTTATGTCGGGAAGAGATTAATAAAGATTCAAATTTTTCTTTTACATTAGTTGCTTTTTTGGTTTTGGAGTTGGATTAGAGATATCATGTGATTAAATGTCTGTATGTAGGAATAATTGGATTGTGTGTTATACCGGGGGCAGGACGGGGCCATGACTGGATGTAGTGATCATGTGACGCCGGTAACAGCTCTGGAGATTTCTTACATGGGATCTTTATGATGTTACATCGTCACCTTCTCCCCATTCAGGTCCCTACAATATTGGATCCTCTCAGTGGAGATCTTCTATATAAGAGAATTCTCCTGAGTGACCCTACAAGGATGGATAGGGACAGGGACAAGATGGCGGAGAGGATATTACACCTCACCCTAGAGATCCTCTTCCGGCTTACTGGAGAGGTGAGAGATTCTGATGACGTCACATTACATCATTCTTATCTATGGGAATAACAGATGGACAGAACTGGAGAGGTGAGGACTCTGTAAATGTCTGTAGTGAGATTTATTAATGTGTCTCTCCATAACCAGGATTACACAGTTGTGAAGAAGACCTCTAGTGAGCGCTGTCAGGACCCTGTGTCTGAAGAATGGGGAAGAACCCTGAACCCAATCATTGGACCTCCACTTCACCTGCTGATACATGAGAACTTCAATGTCCAGAAGATCCTAGAACTCACCTACAAGATGATTGAGCTGCTGACTGGAGAGGTGACACTGCTGGGAATGCTGGGACATTATACAGTAACGCTATGGAGGGATCAGGGGGATGACAGTATTATTGTATGTGTCAGGTTCCTATAAGGTGTCAGGATGTCACTGTCTATTTCTCTATGGAGGAGTGGGGGTATTTAGAAGGACACAAAGACCTGTACAAGGAAGTCATGATGGAGGTTCCCCAGCCCCTCACATCACCAGGTAATAGACAGGACTAAATACACACGGTCTATAATCATCTGTATGTAAATAATGAATTCAGTCCCTGTATGTGTTTCCTCCAGTTCTATCCAGTGAGAGGACAACACCAGAGAGATGTCTCCGTCCTCTTCTACCACATGACTGTAAACAAGAAAATCTCAATGTTCCTCAGGATCATCAGGTAGATGGAGAGAAGGTGTCATGAAATCTCCCCTAAGTGTGGAAAGCTGTGAAGGTCTTGTATTCAGTCTTATGTTATTCACCAGTATTAAGAACAATTTATTACCGACACAGGCTCTGTCCTAATTGAAAATGTATTATTTGGAAATTTAACTTATCGCAGTGATAGCAGCATAAAATTTAATGATCATGAATAAGTGTAAATCCTCATAAGAATGAGAAAATTGTAAGATGTAAGCAACTTTCAATGAGGCACAGTTAATTAGTGCTATATTAGCTAGAGCCAGTATTTAAAAAAATGCCAACCATAAGAGGTTTTACTTGCTGCGGTGTCAAGAATAAATAGGGTTGTGATTGAGGAAAAACCTACAGTCAAAGGGGATCATGTGGGCATAAACAACTCAATGAGGTAGATGGCTCTGAAGAACCGGAGGTGCATGTAAAATGTAGCTAAGCTCAGAACAGAAGATGACCAGTTCCAGTGTAGTTGATGTCTAAGGCAAAGAAAAAGG
This sequence comes from Ranitomeya imitator, assembly GCF_032444005.1. Taxonomy (NCBI): domain Eukaryota; kingdom Metazoa; phylum Chordata; class Amphibia; order Anura; family Dendrobatidae; genus Ranitomeya; species Ranitomeya imitator. Next base: position 396,024,451 of record NC_091283.1, read on the forward strand.
GAAGACTTCATTGGACAAAAAAAAGAGCAAAAATTATATTACTGAGAAATGGAAAACATTGGTCAGATGAATCCAGATTTTTGTAACCCCGGTCTGATGGGAGGGTCAGACAGCATGAATCAATATTTCAGATATCAATATTTCAGTCTGATTAAGGTGGATTAATGGGTCAGGGAATGTTTTCTGGGCACAACCTGAATCGTCTGATACCTGTGGATGGATGTTTGAACACTAAAGCTTACCTAAGCATTATGGCCAACCAAGTTCTTCCATTTACGGCAGCTGTTTACCATATGGTAGAAGATGATGCACCACATCACTAGGGTCATACACTCATGGAATGCTACCAGAACCATAACAGGGAATTTTTCTTGCTTCACTGATTCTTACAGTCCTCAGATGTCAATTCTACAAAGAATTTCTGGAATAAGGTAGATTGCAGTATTCAGGGCATGTCAGTACCTTCATTTAATTTGTAGAAACTGCAAGAACCTATCCTGTCAGCATAGGACAATTTTCCTGCACAACTGTTTAAGCAACTAATGGAATCTGTGATGTGATAAATTGCTGAGGTTCTGAAAGTGAAAGGAGATCCAGCACAACACTAGATGGGTGTCTCTATTAAAGTGGCCATTCACTGTACATTTTATACTTGGTGGAGATGACCAGAAAAAGCTGATCATAGACATTAGATGTTACCTGGATCTTCTCACAATTTTCTGGTTACGGAAACTGCTGGTTAGAATTAGAACCTGACAGGTCGGGTTTATACAGGAGACAAGCTGCTATGTGATAACTACTGCTGTCATGTCTTTTTTGGTTGCCATTTGATCTTTTCTGCTCTTTGAAATCATTTCTTATGACTTCTCCCTCTGTCTGTAACTTTGTACAACATTTGTTTCAGGGTAAAGATCTGCCCCATATTAATACTACAGAGACATATGTGAGGGGTGATGAGCGGTATAAAGAGGAGATTCCTACAGATAACTGTACAGGTGAGTGGTAACCATTAAACGCAGAGAAGTCACAGATTATACAGTCACTGGCTTATATTAACATTAATATAATAACCAGTAATGGCTAAGTAGACAGCTCTGAGCTAATATTAACCCCTTTCTGCCATTGGACGTACTATTCCGTCCATGTGGGGTGGGCCCTACTTCCCAAAGACGGAATAGTACGTCCGGCGCGATCAGCCGCGCTCACGGGGGGGAGCGCGGCCGATCGCGGCCGGGTGTCAGCTGACTATCGCAGCTGACATCGGGCACTATGTGCCAGGAGCGGTCACCGACCACCCCCGGCACAATAACCCCCAGCACACTGCGATCAAACATGACCAAAATATGGAAAAATTATAGCTCTCAAAATGTGGTAACGCAAAAAAATATTTTTTGCAAGAAAAAGCGTCTTTTAGTGTGTGACTGCTGCCAATCATTAAAATCCGCTAGAAAACCCGCTATAAATAGTAAATCAAACCCCCTTCATCACCCCCTTAGTTAGGGAAAAATAAAAAAAATAAAAAAATGTATTTATTTCCATTTTCCCATTAGGGTTAGGGCTAGGGTGAGGGTTGGGGTTAGGGTTGGGGCTAGGGTAAGGGCTACAGTTTGGGTTGGGGCTAAAGTTAGGGTTAGGGATAGGGTTGGGGCTAAAGTTAGGGTTAGGGTTTGGATTACATTTACGGTTGGGAATAGGGTTGGGATTAGGGTTAGGGGTGTGTCAGGGATAGGGGTGTGGTTAGGGTTACTGTTGAGATTAGGGTTAGGGGTGTGTTTGGATTAGGGTTTCAGTTATAATTGGGGGGTTTCCACTAGAGTTGAGCGAACATGATTGGCTCCCTCTTTAGTTGGCAAGCTATAGCGCTTGCCGACTAGTTGCATAGAAAATCCGGCTTCCTGGAGCACGCCGGCTGATCAGCCGTCTGCCTCCGCAGCTGCATGTGCCGCGGCTGTGTGACAGGCACAACACATGCAAGGAGAGCCTATTTGTTGGGCTCATTTTATTCCTTTTATTTATTAGATAAATACATGTACAGTAAGCTACACCCACACTGCACTAATTATATAGTTCACTGACTTCTTTATATCTATATATCTTTTCTATCTATTCTGATGGGTCATGCTGTGAATTTACTGTACTCGACTGATGAAATATCAAGTTTCCTATGAGATGGGTGTGTAAAAAATGTTTTTCTTGCACCAATTGACTTGCATTGGTGAGTCTCAGGCATCTTACATGGCCATACTCAGTATGCTGCAATTTTTTTTTTCTCATACCGATTCCAGGAGAGGAAAAACTTGCAGATGAACACTGCCTTCTTGAATAACATTGTTGAAAGTGCAATGAAATTTTATTATTGTTTTTTTCACATTGCACTTTCCGTTTTTATACACAGATGTGAGTGAATCCTTAGTGAATTGGTTGAATTATAAAATAGTTTTGTATGAAAATGTTCTAAAATAATTATATAAATATTATTCCAATGTAGTCTCATTGAAATATAATAAAATCCATTTTATTCTTAGCAGATGAATGTACCAGGAGCTCAGAGGAGCATCTGATATTTTCTGATTTTGTAGAAGATGACAATGGAGTCACACCAAATCCATGCGAAGAACGTGCCATTATCCGAGATGCACAACAAGCTCTTAGAAAAAAATTGTCATCCAATCCTTTTCAACAGGTCCTTTGTTCTGTTTCATCAAAGATGAACGTGCAAAGCGAAAATGAAAGCACTATTGAGTATGAAACAGCTCTTACAGGGGAGAAGCCATTTTCATGCTCAGAATGTGGGAAATGTTTTACAGAGAAATACTATCTTATTACACATCAAAGAAGTCACACAGGGGAGAAGCCATTTTCTTGTTCCGAATGTGGGAAATGTTTTAATCAGAAATCACATCTTGTCACACACCATAGAATTCACACAGGGGAGAAGCCATATTCATGTTCAGAATGTGGGAAAAGTTTTAATCAGAAATCAAATCTTGTTATACATCAGAGAATTCACACAGGGGAGAAGCCATTTTCTTGTTCAGAATGTGGGAAATGTTATAGCGAGAAATCGAAACTTGTTATACACCAGAGAATTCACACAGGGGAGAAGCCATTTTTATGTTCAGAATGTGGGAAATGTTTTATAGAGAAATCACATCTTGTTATACATCACAGAACTCACACAGAGGAAAAACCATATTCATGTTCAGAATGTGGAAAATGTTTTAATGGTAAATCTGATCTTGTTAGACATCAGAAAATTCACAGAGGGGTGAAGCCATTTTCATGTTCAGAATGTGGGAAATGTTTTACAGAGAAAACAAATCTTGTTAGACATCACAGAACTCACACAGGGAAATAGTGATTTACTTTTTTTGTTATTTTATTGACAACATTTACTGTACAATAAAAATTCAACCAATTGTAAAATCACACATCTAAAAGAGAAAGAGAAAATAATTAAGTGCATTAGATGATTCTTAGAAAATGTACTCATTTACCAGTTATTTGCTATTGAAAAGCAATTAGTATCCATATAATGCACCTATTTTTGAACCATGTTGAAAATAGTTAAAAAATAGTTGACACTGGCCATGTATTAGCGCTAGTATACATGACTAGGAAAGTTGCCATCCAAAACCCAGCTCATCTCATCTAATTAATAAGGTGACCCATTATATACATACAGTACACTGTACATTAGCACATTGTGATTTACCACTTTCTGCCATCAGATGGAATAGGAAGTCCGATGGCAGATCCCCTACTTTGATGCGGGCTCCGGCGGTAAGCCCACATTAAAGCCGGGACATGTCAGCTGTTTTGTACAGCTGACATGTGCCCGCAATAGCGGCGGGTGGAATCGCGATCCACCCGCTGCTATTAACTAGTTAAATGCCACTGTCAAATGCTGACAGCGGCATTTAACAAGTGCTTCCGGCCATCGGGCCGGAAATGCGTGCACCGCTAACCCCCATCACATGATCGGGGGTCAGTGGTGCGTTGGCATAACAACCAGTGGTCTCCTGAAGACCTCTATGGTTGTTGATGCCAGATTGCTGAGTACCACCCTGTGGTTGGCGCTCATAGCAATGCAGCAATTCTACTACATAGGAGCGATCTGAACATCGCTCCTGTGTAGCAGAGACAGCTTCCAGCCTCCCGATGTAGGATATTGAAGCATGGCAATAGTTAAAAAAAAGTTTTTAAAAATATGAAAAAAAAAAGTTCAAATCATCCCTCTTTTGCTCTATTCAAAATAAAACAGTAAAAAAAAAATCACACCTACACACATCTGGTATCGCCCCGTTCAGAATCGCCCGATCTATCATTAAAAAAAAAAAAACCTGATCGCTAAACGGCGTAGCGAGAAAAAAATGAAAACCGCCAGAATTACTTTTTTGGGTCGCCACAACATTGTATTAAAATGCAATAACGGGCGATCAAAAGAACGTATCTGCACCAAAATAGTATCATTAAAAACGTCAGCTCAGCACGCAAAAAATAAGCCCTCGCCCAACCCGAGATCACGAAAAATGGAAACGCTATGGGTATCGGAAAACTGCGCTTTTTTTTTTTTTAGCAAAGTTTGGATTTTTTTTTCACCACTTAGATGAAAAATAACCTAGACATGTTTGATGTCTATGAACTCGTAATGACCCAGGGAATCATAATGGCAGGTCAGTTTTAGCATTTAGTGAACCTAGCAAAAAAGCAAAACAAAAAACAAGTGTGGGATTGCACTTTTTTTGCAATTTCACCGTACTTGGAATTTTTTTCCCGTTTTCTAGTACATGGCATAGTTCAAAAATACAACTTGTCCTGCAAAAAATAAGCCCTCACATGGCCATATTGACGGAAAAATAAAAAAGTTATGGGTCTGGGAAGAAGGGGAGCGAAAAACGAAAACACAAAACCGAAAAAAAGCTCCAGTCTTTAAGGGGTTAAAAAGGTCCCTTAGTCTATTTTAGTAGGCTCCACAATCATGCAGAAGACTGCTGACTTGACAGATGTCCAGAAGGCAGTCGTTGACACACTCCACAGAGAGGGTAAGCCACAAAAGGTCATTGCTAAAGAAGCTGGCTGTTCACAGAGTGCTGTATCCAAGCATATTAATGAAAAGTTGAGTGGAAAGAAAATGTGTGGTAGAAATAGGTGCACAAGTAATAGGGATAGCCGCAGCCTTGAAAGGATTTTTAAGAAAAGGTCACTGAGAAATTTGGGGGGAGATTCACAAGGAGTGGACTGCTGCTGGAGTCATTGCTTCAAAAGCCACCACACACTGACGTATCCAGGACATGAGCTACAAGTGTCGCATTCCTTGTGTCAAGCCACTCATGACCAATAGACAACACCAGCAGCGGCTGGGCCAAGCAGAAAAAGAAATGGACTGCTGCTCAGGGGTCCAAGGTGTTGTTTTCAGATGGAAATCAATTTTGCATTTAATTTGGAAATCAAGGTCCCAGAGTCTGGAGGAAGAGTGGAGAGGCATACAATCCAAGCTGCTTGAGGTCTAGTGTGAAGTTTCCACAATCACTGATGGTTTGGGGAGCCATGTCATCTGTTGGTGTAGGTCCACTGTGTTTTATCAAGACCAAAGTCAGCACAGACGTCTACCAGGAAAGTTTAGAGCACTTCATGCTTCCCTTTGCCGACAAGCTCTTATGAGATGGAAATTTCATTCTCCAGCAGGACATGGCACCTGTCCACACTGCCAAAAGTACCAATACCTAGTTTAAAAACAAGAATATTACTGTGCTTGATTGACCAGCAAACTCGCCTGACCATAACCCCATAGAGAATGTATGTATTGTCAAGAGGAAGATCCAACCAGATCCACCAGATCCAACAATGCAAACAAGATGAATGATGCTATCAAAGCAACCTGGGCTTCCATAACACCTCAGCAGTACCACAAGCTGATCTCCTCCATGCCACGCCGCATTGATGCAGCAATTGATGGAAAAAGAAGCCCCAACCAAGTATTGAGTCCATTTACTGAACATACATTTCAGTAGGCCAACATTTCAGACTTTAAAATCATTTTTCAAGCTGGTGTTATAAAGTATTCTAATTTACTCAGATAATGACTTCTGGGTTTTCATTGGCTGTAAGTAATAATCATATTAACAGAAATAAACAGTTGAAGTAGATCACTCTGTTTTGTAATGACTCTATATACGAAATTCACTTTTTGTATTGAAGAACTGAAATAAATTAACTTTTTGATGATATTCTAATTTTGTGAGATGCACCTGTTGCACTTATTGACCAATATAATATTTTGTTAGTACTATTGCAAATCAAGTTTGGCCTAACAAAGAACTTTGTAAAGGCAATGGATAAAAATACAAAAGCATTCAAGTTTCTAAGGCCGGGTTCACATTGCGTTAAACAGCAGCCCGTTCAACACATATGTGAACGGGCTGCCGATGCAAGTGCCGACATTCTCCATCGCACTAGCGCAAATAGAGCATCTGCTAGCTCTATCTGCGCTAGCAGTGACGGACCCGGAAACACTGCAGCCCGCGTCTCAGGGTCCGTCACTCAATGACGGCACATCGCTAGCGCACGCCCTTTGTGGGCGTGCGCTAGCGATGCGTCCGACATAGGAATTAATGGTGGGGTTAACGGACTACGTTACACCGCGTTTATGCCGCGGTGTAACGTAGTCCGTCTAACGGACGCCACTAACGTAATGTGAACCCAGCCTTATTGATACACTTCAAGGTTGAGTGAAACAAAGATAAAGTAAGGAGCCTTGGAAATCATGTTCTACAAGATGAGGAGTTTCTCCATTTGTTGCGGGACAAGAAACAGACTGCACAGGTAAAATTTGCATTAGTGGTAACTAGTGAGGAGTGAGTATACTCGTTACTCGGGTGGTCTCCGAGTATTTATGACTGCTCGGAGATTTAGTTTTCCTTGTTGCAGCTGCATGATTTACGGCTGTTAGACAGCTTGATTACATGTGGGGATTCCCTAGCAACCAGGCAACCCCCACATGTACTCAGGCTGGCTAGTAGCTGTAAACATGCAGCTGTGTCAAGAAAAACTAAATCTCCGAGCAGTCACAAATACTCGGAGACCACCCGAGCGTGCTAGGGAAAACCCGAGTAACGAGTATACTCGCTCATCACTTAGTGGTAACTAGAGTTGAGTGAACATGATCGGCTCCCTCCTTAGTCGGCAAGCTATAGCGGCTGTGTAACAGGCACAACACATGCATGCAGAGCCCCACAAATAGCCTCTCCATGCATGTGCTGTGCCTGTCACACAGCCGCGGTACATGCAGCTGCGAAGGCAGACAGCTGATCAGCCGGCCCGCTCCAGGAAGCCGGGTTTCCTATGCAACTAGTCGGCAAGCGCTATAGCTTGCCGACTAAGGAGGGAGCCGATCATGTTCGCTTAACTCTAGTAGTAACTAGTTTTTTAGGAAACTCAAAAGCAGATAACTATGAAGAATGGATGAAATATCTCTTCAATACATAAGGAGCTTGGTTGCAACATGCCCTTAAAGTTATTGGGGAAAAAAATCAAGTAAAATGGAATCAATCAATGCTTGCAGATTACTGTTAGACAATTATAAGATATGAACCAATGCAGGAGTACAAGAGACAAGAAAAAAAGCTGTCACTGAACGATGACAAAATTTTGTAGTGCGATTTCTGTAGCTGTTTATAATTTGCAATAGTGTTCAGACTGGTTTTAGTCATTTGAATTGTTGCTAAGTTTCCTCTAAACAAAATATCAAAATTGGCATAACTAAGTATTCTGCAACAATAATAATGTTTCAAAGTGCTGATAGTATTATTCATTATTCATATTTAGCAGTAAAAGGAAAATTCTTTGATTTAATAGAAACAAAAGGCAACTAAACATTTTCATTGTCAGATTTGAATTCAGGCTAACATCATTAAGAAATTACTCAATTTCATAACTGAACCTGACAACTTTTGAAAATATGTAGAACAATAACAAATCCTTAGGCTCCGTTCCCACAATGAGATTTTTTGCATCCATTAAATAAAATAGGTTACTTGCCTTTTTCTGAAAATACACAGCTTTAAAAACGCACCAAAAATTCATTGTGGGATTGAAGCGTTCTAGGGAGTAGAAAAATTTATCCCACTGAGAGGACTCCAGAAACATGGAGGGATCTCCTGACCCAGAGAAGAAAGATCTGGGCTGTAAAACAAAAGAAGTGCAACATAATGTACAGCGGAAAAAAAGAAGTATTTAGTCAGCCACCAATTGTGCAAGTTCTCCCACTTAAAAAGATGAGAGAGGCCTGTAATTGACATCATAGGTAGGTCACAACTATGAGAGTCAAAACTGAGAAAACAAATCCAGAAAATCACCTTGTCTGATTTGGCAATAATAATAATATTTATAGAGCGCCAACATATTCCGCAGCGCTTTACAGTTTAACAGTATCAAACCGTTTCAAAGATTTATTTTGCAAATGGAAAATAAGTATTTGGTCACCTAAAACATGCAAGATTTCTGGCTCTCACAGACCTGTAACTTCTTTAAGAGGCTCCTCTGTCCTCCACTCATTACCTGTAGTAATGGCACCTGTTTGAACTTGTTATCAGTATAAAAGACACCTGTCCACAACCTCAGTCACACTCCAAACTCCACTATGGTGAAGACCAAAGAGCTATATAAGGACACCAGAAACAAAATTGTAGCCCTGCACCAGACTGGGAAGACTGAATCTGCAATAGGTAAGCAGCTTGGTGTGATGAAATCAACTGCGAGAGCAATAATAAGAAAATGGAAGACATACAAGACCACTGATAATCTCCCTCGATCTGGGACTTTACGCAAGATCTCACCCCGTGGGGTCAAAATGATCACAAGAACGGTGAGCAAAAATCACAGAACCACACAGGAGGGACCTAGTGAATGACCTGAAAAGAGCTGGAACCACCGTCAGGGCCGGAATACGGATGAGTGCTATGCGAGAAAAAAAATTGCATAACACTCGGACCAGTATTAATCTATGGGGCAGCTCCCATCATCGTTTTTTCTCTCGGCCATATTATCCGTGCAAGTGATTTCACCCGTGTATCAGCCGAGATTCGCCAATGCAAGTCAATAGGTGCAAAAAAAAAAAAAAATCGCACAGCACTCGCATCATGAGAGTGCTGTCCAATATTTACTCATCGGCGTCCTTTGAAAAGCCGGCAATTCATGTCCGGTGTACAGTAAAATCACACTGACAGTTTAGAATAGAAAAGATAGAATAGATATATACACATAAAATATATATATATATATACGTCAGTGACACACACATATACAGTATATGTAATTATATTAGATACAAGAAAAGGATAGAATAGATGGATTACATACAGTGCAAGCATACAGAATAGGTAGATGTATAGTTATGTGGGGCAAATACAATTAGTATGTTATGTGTGCAGCTTACTGTAAATGTATTGAATTAATAAAACCTTATTTTGGGGAAAAAATGGCGTTCCCAAGTGGTTTACAGTCAGGACGGATGCATCTTGGCACCCTCCTGGTTGTAAACTATATGGCCCAGATATGGATTACTGCGTAGGACACACCGGTGGACAGGTATGGTATATTGTTGCTTTGTTATTTTTTTTTATTTTTTTTTACAGGAGAACAAGGGCGTCGCATGGATTAGCTGTTTAATAAAGATGGCAAACTGTGTTTTGTGTTTTATTTAACTAAAAGACTTTTCTGGCTGTGTCTTTTTTTTTACCCCCTAAAACAACTGTAGGATTAGTAATGGATAGGAGTCTTATTAACGCCTCTCCATTGCTAAGCCGGGCTTGATGTCACCTTACAATACAAAGGTGACAAAAAAAAACAACTACTACCCCACTTTGCCACCTCTTCAGGGCAAGTGGGAAGAGAGGGGCTAAGTGCCGGAATTGGCGCATCTTACAGATGCACCATTTTTGGGGCGGCAGAGAGCTGGTGTTTGTAGCCAGGGGGTGGTCAATATCCATGGCCCCTTCCTAGGCTATGAGTATCAGCCCGCAGCTGTCTGCATAGCTTTTTCTGGTTATTAATTATAGGGGGACCCCACGTCATTTTTTTGGGGGCCCCCCTATTTTAATAGCCAGTAAAGGCTAAATATACAGCTGTGGGCTGATATTCATAGCCTGGGAAGCTCCATGGGTATTAACCCCCTTCCCAGGCTACAAACATCGGCCCCTAGTCGCTGGCTTTCCCTCTCGCGTAGAAAATTGCACGGGAGCCCACGCCATTTTGTAAATTTTTTTTAATAAATTAAACAGATATTGCATTTAAGGCCGGGGTCACACTTGTGAGAAACTCGCACGGGTCTCGCACCTCAATACCCGGCACTGCCGCTGGCACTCAGGACCAGAGCGTTCCGCTACATAGATATACATGCAACAGCACGCTCCACTCCCGACTGCCGGCGGCAGTGCCAGGTATTAAGATGAGAGACTCATCCGAGTTTCTCGCATGTGTGATCCCGGCTTAACTCTTTATGCACCATTTTATTGTTTATTACTAAACATCGGGCTTGGTATTATCTATAGATATATCTATCTGTCGTATCTACCTGTCTGTGTGTGTAAACATTATTCTTCAATGAAGTATGTAAAAGAAGAGGTTGGACAAGAAATTACATCACAATTTTTTTTTGGTATATATTTAGCTTACAAAAACACACACAAATCCGCATGAAAAACGCGGATGTACGCAGCATCCACTGACCGTGGGAACATATCCCAATATATCTGCAAACAGGAAATCACTTTTTGCTTCCCAGAAGCCAGCTTTCAATTAGCTTTATTTCAAGTGACAAAAAAAACACATGCAATGAAAAAAAACGCATCAAAAACGCATGCGGAAAAAAAGCATAAAAAATGCAGGTGACCTGCCTGTGACCTCAGATGCAGATTTGGTGCAGATTTTACCTTCGTCAAATCCTGAATACTGAGCCATTCCTGACCGTAGAAACATACGTTTAGGCTACTTTCACATCAGCGATTTTTGCCATTCGCAGCAGATCCAGCAGTTTTTCTGCATCTGCCGTGTAACAGATCACTTACGGCAACACTGCGTTCGGCCTCATTCATTCCCTATGGTACTTGCGGACATGTGCGGGACTTGCGGTTTTGCCGGTGTTCTGTCTCCGCCATCTAATATTGTTACCCTGATTATCTGTTTGCGTAATTGCAGGTTTCTCAGTATGGATGTTCATATCTTTATTTATCTGTGATGCTTTGGCTCTTTCTAGCGGTCAGAGTTATGTTGGCAGTCCTATTTTCTGTTTCTGGTATTTTCCATGTTTGATTCTCCTCCTCCTTTGCAATGCATTATGATAGCTCAGCCTCCATTTCCCTCCATTTTTCCTTTCACTTTCTTCGGTTTGCCTTCAAGGAAAGACGCTTCACTTCATCCCCCTTGCGATTGCATTGCCGGTATGTCTTTATGCTTCCTATAGATATTTCTGCTCTATATTAGCTTAGTTTAACCAGTTGTACTCCTAGTTTAGTCACTAGCTTTCTAAATGTTATGCATAATGTATATCATGTGTATTATGTATCTGTTCTATGCCATGCACTGATTCTATGTATATCATTGTTCACAGTTTCACCGCATCAATATACCACTACGTTTAATAAAGCACAGACTCAACCACAGTCTCTTTATTGGACCCCGGTATAGCGGTTTAGCTGACTGTATAGCTACGTATGAGCCTGCCTCAGCTAGTGAGGACAGAACAGCCGGATTTAGCAATGTTTTTTCTTCTCACCGCAAGTGCCGTACATGTCGGCAAGTAGCAATCACTACCTGTCCCTAGTGAATCAAACACAGGGAATGCTGGGATTTGCAGTCCCTACAGTATCAACCACAGGGCATGCTGGGATATGAAGTCCCTACAGTATCAACCACAGGGCATGCTGGGATTTGCAGTCCCTACAGTATCAACCACAGGGCATGCTGGGATATTTAGTCCTACAACATCCCCATAATTAGAATGAAAGGACATGTTGTAACCTGTAGTTATCCTGCAGCTACAGAATTAAAGACAGGGCATGAAGGGACAAGTCCCCCTTATACTAAGACTGGGAATGCTGGAACTTATGGTTCTACAGTAGCTCCAGAATCAGAAAAAACAAGACATGCTGGAACCTGTACAGGGGTGGACACATACTGCAGTGGCCCCCTTATAGTGATTAGGACAAGGTTAATGTCCTGCTTCAGTGCTGTCCCTCTCAGCACCTCCCCTCTCTGTTCATATCCTCATGTCAGCAGCAGCAGCACAGGCAGCAGTAGAGGGAATCACAGTGCGACGCTCGATGTGATTAGATCCTCATTTCCTCCCAACAGACAGCAACATCAACACTAACAGGTGAGGACAGGGCCCCTCTCAGCATAATCTTGTGTAGTCTGCAGCAGAGTGGGTCCGGTCTCTCCTGCTAGTGCTGAAGCTGCCAGACATGCTGGGACAAGTAGTTCTACACCAAGCACCGCACAACTAACCTGGACACAACAATCTGTCTGCACCATCCTCCCCCGCAGCTGCTCCGGCACTCAAGTAGGAACTGAACTTGGCGCCACAGCGAGGAGGGGGTGGGGCCTGCAGTGTGACGTGTTTCCTCTTCCGACTCCCTGTGCAGTACACGTGACAGCGCGGGATCCGAGAGCCCCACAGCAGCCAGAAGTCGTAGGTGGGAGGCAGGGCTTGTGGGAGGGAGGGTGGTTGGGTTTCCGTGGGCAGGCCCTGGAGTAATAATAAAAAAAAACAACCTTGCTCAGGCGCCACTCCCCCCGCCCTAGGCACATGCCCTCAAGTGTCTAGTGGCAAATTCGGCCCTGATGACCGTAACAAAGGCTATCATCAGTAACACACTACACCGCCAGGGACTCAGGTCGTGCAGTGCCAGATGTGTCCCCCTCCTTAATCCAATACATGTCCAGTTTCGTCTGAGGTTTGCTAGAGAGCATTTGGATTATCCAGAAGAGTATTGGGAGAATGTTATATGGTCTGATGAAACCAAAGTTGAACTGTTTGGTAGAAACAAAGCCCGTCGTGTTTGGAGGAGAAAGAATGCTGAGTTGCATCTACAGAACACGATACCTACTGTGAAGCATGGGGGTGACAACATCATGCTTTGGGGCTGTTTCTCTGCAAAGGGACCAGAATGACTGATCCTTTTACATGAAAGAATGAATGGGGCCATATAACGTGAAATTTTGAGTTAAAACCTTCCATCGGAAAGGGCATTGAAGTTCAAACGTGGATGGGTCTTTCTGCATTAAAATGATCACATGCACACTGCCAGGGCAATGAAGGAATGGCTTCATAAGAAGCATATGAAGGTCCTGGAGTGGCCTAGCCAGTCTCCAGATGTCAACAGCATAGAAAACATTTGGAGGGAGTTGAAAGTCCGTGTTGCCCAGCGACAGGCCCAAAACATCACTGCTCTAGAGGAGATCTGCATGGAGGAATGGGCCAACATAACAACAACAGTGTGTGCCAACCTTGTGAAGACTTACAGAAAACGTTTGTCCTCTGTCATTGCCAACAAAGGATATATAACAAAATATTGAGATGAACTTTTGTTAGTGACCAAATACTTTTTTCCACCATAATTTGCAAAATAAATCTTGCCAAATCAGACAAGGTGATTTTCTGGATTTGTTTTCTCATTTTGACTCTCATAGTTATGGTCTACCTATGATGTCAATTACAGGCCTCTCTCATCTTTTGAAGTGGGAGAACTTGCACAATTGGTGGCTGACTAAATACTTTTTTCCCACACTATGGAGAATAATCACCACTAGATAAAATAAAGCTTATATTACACCGGGAATAACCACAGAATATAAATAATAGAGACACAAAGCCCTGCTACATACATTTGAATGTAAAAGTTTGGGCACCCCTGGTCAAAATTACTGTTATTGTGAACAGTTAAACAAGTTGAAAATGAAATGATCTCTTAAGGGCCTACAGTTAAAAATGACACATTTGGGACTTCCGGGAGGCGGAGCCTTGGGATGGCCGCCTTTTAGTTGAGCTCCTGGATCGCGGGCCCCTTATGAAGTGAAATTCCCGACTTCAATCAAACCCAGCGCCAGGATAAGGTCCGGACAAGGGTCGGTGGCATTGACCCAGCTCTCCGGCTGCCCCGGAGGCACAGGGCGCAAGCAGCGCCGAAGTTAAAGCTGCGCACAGCGGAGCCTTTACAGCGGGAATCCACGATGGTGGAGGAAAGCACAGAGGTACACCCGCCAAGCTCCCATTCAGCTTACCGGCCAGGTGCGGCACGTCGGTGAGCAGCTCCGACGAGACCGAGGGATTCCCCCGGCCGGATCAGCGGTAAGAGCGGTGCAGGAAAGGGGAAGGCAGGAGGCAGAGTCAGACCGGCGCCATTTTGCAGACCCACGTGTCGGGCTCTGGGACAGTATACCACGCTGCAGCTCAGTGGGCTAGGCGCCAGCACATCCCTCCTGAGCCATCCTGGCAGCGCAGCCTCTTTCAAAACATCACACCGCTGACTGTCTCTATACACAGGCTGCAGGATTGCCACTGTCTGGAATAAAGGGGACCACAAAAAGCACTTATGAGTAGCTGTAATGGGGAGAGGAGAAAGAAGGCAGCACTGATTGACACATCTTTCTAATTTAGCTGCTAGATGTAAGCGACACTTATCACGACATCGCTGACTCCCTTATATAATATAACAGACTCTCATTTCATCTCATTATGGATAAATATATGGGCAAAAATGTCAAAGCTGGCAGAAGCTCTACGCGTATCCAGGCAGGCGCATCTCCAACTCCACAGGCTTCTGAGATCAATAGTGAGAACACACAATCTATAGCAGATGCCATCTTGGACCAGTTGACGCCTGTAATTGACAAACGCCTGGCAGCCTTCCAGTCCTCCTTAGATTCGATTCTGTCACAAGTCAATGCCCAAGGAATGCGTATAGCAGAAGCAGAACAGAGAATCTCAGACTTGGAGGACTCCACTAAAGGCCCCTTCACATTAAGCGACGCTGCAGCGATACCGACAACGATCCGGATCGCTGCAGCGTCGCTGTTTGGTCGCTGGAGAGCTGTCACACAGACCGCTCTCCAGCGACCAACGATGCCGGTAACCAGGGTAAACATCGGGCAACTAAGCGCAGGGCCGCGCTTAGTAACCCGATGTTTACCCTGGTTACCATCCTAAAAGTAAAAAAAACAAACAGTACATACTTACCTAACGCTGTCTGTCCTCGGCGCTCTGCTTCTCTGCACTCCTCCTGTACTGGCTGTGAGCACAGCGGCCGGAAAGCAGAGCGGTGACGTCACCGCTCTGCTTTCCGGCTGACCGACGCTCACAGCCAGTACAGGAGGAGTGCAGAGAAGCACAGCGCCGGGGACAGACAGCGGTAGGTAAGTATGTACTGTTTGTTTTTTTTACTTTTAGGATGGTAACCAGGGTAAACATCGGGTTACTAAGCGCGGCCCTGCGCTTAGTTACCCGATGTTTACCCTGGTTACCAGTGAAGACATCGCTGGATCGGTGTCACACACGCCAATCCAGCGATGTCCACGGGAGATCCAGCGTCGAAATAAAGTTCTGGACTTTCTTCAGCGACCAACGATCTCCCAGCAGGGGCCTGATCATTGGTCGCTGTCACACATAACGATTTTATTAACGATATCGTTGCTACGTCACAAAAAGCAACGATATCGTTAACAATATCGTTATGTGTGAAGGTACCTTAAGGCTCTCAAGGACAAACTGACTAATAAATTAAAAGACATTTCAGACCTCCTGGATAAGGTGGATGATCTTGAGAACAGATCCCGCCTCAACAATCTGAGGCTCATAGGCATACCTGAATCTGTCCCCTCATCAGAATTGATTAAACTAACTTCAGAATGGCTTCCGAAATCTCTTGGCATCTCACTACCATCAGGTGCAATAACCATAGAGAGAGCCCACAGGCTGGGACCTTTTAGAGATGGAGACGGAGGCAGACCAAGACAAGTCATTTTCAAAGTCCTTGATTTTCAAGATAAAACCCGCATCCTATCAGCTTACAGGAAACAGCGATCCCTGTTATATGACAATCATAAGTTACTTTTGTTCCAAGATTATTCGGCTACCATGGCAGCAAAACGCAAAGCCTTCAACCCAGCCTGCAGAATTCTTGTGGAAAATAACATCCGTTTTAGCTTGCAGTACCCTTCAATCCTGCGATTCAACTCGGCAGGGAAAAACTGGGTCTTCAATGACCCAAATAAGGCTCTAGAGTTTCTCCGTGGGGAGATCCATCCACCTGCTAACTATAGCCCTACTTGAACGATGAGTTCTACCAGGATTCTTTCATCGTCGGCGATGTTGAGTTTATTATGTTGCTCCTTTGCCCATTGAGTGGCATGTTTTTATTCTGTAAGATGTTCATTTTACAGTTGAGCTATCTGATGATAGTTATAAAAGTTATCTGGGTTGGGGGGGGATTACTGTGTGCGCATCCAATCTGTTTCTGTTAGGCGAGATCTCACGCTTACTCGCTGGGATGGGCGGGGATCTCATTTAAAGTATTTACATGTTGGACAAATGTTTAATCGAACAGGTGTGGGTTGATGACAAGTCAAGATATTGTTAAAGATACCACAATCCGTTCTCTACAATGGTGCTCATGGAATGTAAATGGGCTGAATTCCCCAATTAAGAGGAAAAAGGTTTTAGATTTTTTACATAAACAAAATTTCCATATTATCTTCCTGCAGGAAACACATTGGATAAAAAAATAACCACCCTTCTTTGCTTAGTAGAAAATATACACTTTGCGCAGAGGCATCTTACTCCAAGAAACAACGAGGTGTGGCTATGTTAATCTACAATGGCCTTAAGTATGAAGTTATTGATACCTTAGAGGACCCACAGGGCAGATTTCGTTTGGCCAAGATTGTAATTGAGGGGATAAATTATAGCCTAGTCAATGTTTACGCTCCAAATATACCGGACGCACAGTTTCCAGTCAAAATATTGGAAGGTATGGCGGGGTGGGATACATCTAGGGTGATTATGGGTGGCGACTTTAACGAGGTGGCTGATGCCTCCATGGATAGATCTGGTTCGACAGTCACTCAGATTAGCACAAGGAAACAGCATTCATTCACTTTCGAAACATCTAGACCTAGTGGATATTTGGAGACTGCAACACCCTCTTGAAAGAGATTACTCCCATTACTCCCACGTACATGACTCCCATGCTAGGATAGACTGCTGGCTCCTACACTCTTCACTGCTCTCCACACTAATTCAGACAGATATACTCAACATCCATATCTCAGATCATGCTCCAGTGACAATACATCAGGAGAGGGGGTGGCGTTTCCCATGCTATCTCTATCAATCAGATGATTTTAAGAAACATTTACAAATGTCATGGGAAGTATATAAACAGGACAATCACATTCATTGGAATGACTCACACTTGTTTTGGATGGCGTCAAAAGCAGTAATAAGAGGTCAGATTATCTCTTATGTTAGTCATAAAAAGAAAGATCTAATGAAAAGAACCGTAGATACACAAAATTCGTTGACACTGGCCTATAAGGCATTTAAGTCAAATAATAACCCTCTAACAAAGACAAAGTTTTTAGAGGCTAGAGAGAGAGCAGAGGCTTTGGCACATGAGAGGGCCATGTTGAACTTGGATTACCAGAAACACAAATTCTACAGGTGGGGCAATAAGCCAGGTAGGGTTCGGGCCTCACTTACAAAGCCCTATAGGAAAAGAGCAAAGATACACAAAATACAACACCGTAATCGACATCAAGTAACTAATGATGCAGAAATAGTAGAGGAATTTAGACTTTTTTTCAGCGAATTATACAAATCAGAACCTAAGGGGGGAGTAGAGATTGAGAAATTCCTCCAAAGTCATTTAGCACCAACATTAACTGAGGAAGAGAGGGAGGCAATCAATGCCCCCATATCCACTTCTGAAATTTTACAGGTTATTAATAATCTCAAAATCTCCAAGGCACCGGGCCCGGATGGGTTTAGCAATGAACATTATAAGATTCTAGGACCTAGTCTGGCACCTCACCTTTGTGATTTGTACAATGATGTGGTTAAGGGGCGGCATCTTCCAGACCATTTTAGTGAGGCGGTAGTCATAGTCCTTCCAAAGCCGGGCAAAGATCATATGCAGGTGGAAGGGTATAGGCCAATATTTTTATTTAACTCCGACTTTAAGATTTTTACAAAAATTTTGGCTGACCGACTTCAAAGAATTATCCCTAACTTAATCTCACCACAACAAATCGGGTTTGTTCACGGGAAATCCATCACTTACAATATTAGAACAGCCTTGGGAGCCATATCCTATTGCAGAGCACAAAAACATACGAAATCAATCGTGGTCAGCTTAGACGCTGACAAGGCTTTCGACAGGGTGGCATGGGATTATCTGCACGACCTATTAGCATTTCTAAACTTTGGCCCCTGGTTCTGTGAGGCTATAAAAACAATCTACAAGAATCTGATGTCTAGGTTGTCAGTGAATAACATCTTATCTAAACCATTCGAAATTCAACAGGGAACTCGTCAGGGATATCCCTTGTCCCCCCTGCTATTTAATTTGGCATTGGACCCGCTCCTAAAAACATTGCAGAATGAAGCGGTTTTTGAGGGGGTAGGGTGGGAACAAACTTTGTTAAACTTTCAGCATTTGCAGATGACATTCTTTTATTTATCGCCAATCCAGCCCGAGCAATTCCGGCTATTATGAGAATTTTAAAAGATTTTGGCTCGTGCTTGGGTTTTAATGTCAATTATAGTAAATCAGAGGCCCTGGCAGTTTTTAGAACTGGTAGGTTGCATGATCCAATGTTCCCATTTCACTGGAGCCAGGGGTCTATCAAATATTTAGGGATACGGTTGACAGCAGATATGTCTAATTTGTACACAGCCAATTATAAACCACTGATATCTTCAATAATCAATCTCCTTCACTCATGGAAACACTTCACATTATCATTTTCAGGCAGATGCCATTTAATCAAAATGATAGTCTTCCCTAAACTGCTATATGCCTTTCAGACCCTGCCCCTTCTGTTGTCCAAGACAGATCTTAGCTTACTTAACTCCAGGTTTCGAAAATTTATTTGGGGTGTAGGAGGTAGGATGCGTATTGGCCTTGCTAAACTGCAGGCGAAAAAAAAAGATGGTGGAGTAAATTTTCCGGACATAGGTAGGTACAACCTAGCTGCTAACTTCAGATTTGCCATTGATTGGATAAGGGGTATCTCTCATTTTGCTAACGTGAGTTTAGAACAACAGATGTGTCCACATATCTCGCTGGCGGCATTGCTGCATTTGAGGGGGGAGGAGGTCCCGGCGGAAATACAAGAATACCCAACGTTATGGCAGACAGTGTTGACTTGGAGAGGATGTAGGAGACTTTGCAGGTTAAGTGCTGGGATTTCCCCTTTTCAGCCATTCCTTAAGAATCCAGGATTTTTGGGGGGCAAGGCTCCGTCATTCTATACTCAACTGGCGACTCAGGGATGCAGACAGGCAATAGATCTGCTAGACCTTAATTTTTCTATATCTTCTTTTGAATCTGCCTCGCTCCGATTCCCATCATTTGGCAACAATCCTTTTCTGTTTCTTCAAGCACGCAGTCTAGTTCAAAAATGCCTTCTTACAGGGGGGAAAGAGGGAGGGAGGACCAATCTGGATGGTTTTATTAGAAACACGAGGTCTCAACCGACGTCAATAAGTTCTATTTACTCAGTAATAAGAAGGAAATGGTCGTGGGAAGGTTTGACCACAGGGGTCGCAAGGTGGTCTGGGGATCTTACAGGTTACCAAGCAGGAGACTTCCTTGAAGCAACCACGACACAGAGGAAATTTATTACATACAGCAGTTACACTGACATGGCCCTTTTGATTTTACATAGAGCCTATGTCACTCCTTACTTACAATCTAGAATGACTCCTTCAAATGTATACTTGTGCTCAAAATGTAAATCGCATAAAACACTGACATTTTCCATCATCTGTGGAGTTGCTCAAAGATCCGGGATCTATGGGACAATGTACATTCTGAGCTACAGAGGTTGTGCGGGATCAGCTTCACACTTACGCCGCAATGGGCCATCTTTAACATTATAGACGATGCAAATCATAATTGGCCTAAACACATTAAGGCAACTTTAGTGATCTGGGCCTCGGCCACTAGAAAAAGCATATTACAGCACTGGCTGAATCCGGTGGCTCCATCGCTTTCTCTTATACACACAAAGATTAATTTTTTGTTTAAAATGGAGTGGTTGGAAGCTCAGACTAAGGCCGGCTTCACACTCAGCGTATGAAAATACGGTCCGTATATTACGGCCGTAATACGCTGAAATGTCCCGAAAATAGTGGTTCGTAGCTCCTCCGTAGGCAGGGTGTGTCAGCGTTTTTTGCGCATGGCATCCTCCGTATGTAATCCGTACTGCGTGGTTTTCTCGCAGGCTTGCAAAACCAACATACCGCTATAGAAATGATCCACGTGTCCCAAAAAGAAAAAATAATATATATATATACTGTCTATATATATATATATATATATATATATATATATATATATATATATATATATATATATATATATATGTCATTAGACACATATATGTATATATATTAATATTTATTCCAGCGCTATACAGCTTGAAAGCCGGTAATTCAATTACCGGCTTTTTCTTTCTCCTTCTTAAAACCCGACATGATTTGAGACATGGTTTACATACAGTAAACCATGTCTTCTCTCCATTTTTTTGCAGATTCCACACTACTAATGTCAGTAGAGTGTATCTGCAAAATTTGGCCGTTCTAGCTCTTAAAGTAAAGGGTTAAATGGCGGAAAAAATTGGCGTGGGCTCCCGCGCAATTTTCTCCGCCAGAGTAGTAAAGCCAGTGACTGAGGGCAGATATTAATAGCCTGGAGAGGGTCCATGGTTATTGGCCCCCCCCTGGCTAAAAATATCTGCCCCCAGCCACCCCAGACACCTATCCACAGGGCCGCCATCAGGGCATTACAGGCATCACTGCCGTATGGGGCCCGGTGATGAGGAGCAAAAAGGGGGGCCCGAGCGAGCACGCTGGCAGCCGGTCCGGTCCGCGCTCTGCTCGGGCCCCCCCTGACATTTTTATTCAGGCTGCGGCTGCAGTGCCACTGTGCTGTGCCTGCTGTCTCTAAATGAGCCTTGTACCTTTAAGGCGGCGGTGATTCATGGGCCCGCCCGCCGCAAGTAAGTGACGTCACACGCTGCCCTGCTCCACTTCCTCATTCCGGGACCAGAGCAGAGCAGCGTGCGGCGGCACACCACGTGGACGGCGGAGGCCGAGGGAGCAGAGAAGAGGCAGCGGGGGACCACCGGACGACGAGGGACCCGGCGGAGGAGAAGAGGCAGGCGGCAGCGGGGGACCGGTCACCGGCAGAGGAGAAGAGGGCAGAGGCAAGCGCCGGCGGCAGCGGGGCCCGGGGGACCGGCAGAGCAGAGGAGAAGAGGCAAGCACCGGCGGCAGCGGGGCCCGGGGGACCGGCAGAGCAGAGGAGAAGAGGCAAGCACCGGCGGCAGCGGGGCCCGGGGGACCGGCAGAGCAGAGGAGAAGAGGCAAGCGCCGGCAGCAGCGGGGCCCGGGGGACCGGCAGAGCAGAGGAGAAGAGGCAAGCGCCGGCGGCAGCGGGGCCCGGGGGACCTGTCAGTGGGGCAGAAATGCTGGACACAGTGGGGCACAAATGCTGGACTCAGTGGGGCAGAAATGCTGGACACAGTGGGGCAGAAATGCTGGACACACAGTGGGGCAGAAATGCTGGACTCAGTGGGGCAGAAATGCTGGACTCAGTGGGGCAGAAATGCTGGACTCAGTGGGGCAGAAATGCTGGACTCAGTGGGGCAGAAATGCTGGACTCAGTGGGGCAGAAATGCTGGACTCAGTGGGGCAGAAATGCTGGACTCAGTGGGGCAGAAATGCTGGACTCAGTGGGGCAGAAATGCTGGACTCAGTGGGGCAGAAATGCTGGACACACAGTGGGGCAGAAATGCTGGACTCAGTGGGGCAGAAATGCTGGACACAGTGGGGCAGAAATGCTGGACACAGTGGGGCAGAAATGCTGGACACACAGTGGGGCAGAAATGCTGGACTCAGTGGGGCAGAAATGCTGGACACAGTGGGGCAGAAATGCTAGACTCAGTTGGGCAGAAATGCTGGACTCAGTGGGGCAGAAATGCTGGACACAGTGGGGCAGAAATGCTGGACTCAGTTCGGCAGAAATGCTGGACACAGTGGGGCAGAAATGCTGGACACAGTGGGGCAGAAATGCTGGACACAGTGGGGCAGAAATGCTGGACACAGTGGGGCAGAAATGCTGGACACACAGTGGGGCACAAATGCTGGACACAGTGGGGCACAAATGCTGGACACAGTGGGGCACAAATGCTGGACACAGTGGGGCACAAATGCTGGACACAGTGGGGCACAAATGCTGGACACAGTGGGGCACAAATGCTGGACACAGTGGGGCACAAATGCTGGACACAGTGGGGCACAAATGCTGGACTCAGTGGGGCAGAAATGCTGGACTCAGTGGGGCAGAAATGCTGGACTCAGTGGGGCAGAAATGCTGGACTCAGTGGGGCAGAAATGCTGGACTCAGTGGGGCAGAAATGCTGGACTCAGTGGGGCAGAAATGCTGGACTCAGTGGGGCAGAAATGCTGGACTCAGTGGGGCAGAAATGCTGGACTCAGTGGGGCAGAAATGCTGGACTCAGTGGGGCAGAAATGCTGGACTCAGTGGGGCAGAAATGCTGGACTCAGTGGGGCAGAAATGCTGGACTCAGTGGGGCAGAAATGCTGGACTCAGTGGGGCAGAAATGCTGGACTCAGTGGGGCAGAAATGCTGGACTCAGTGGGGCAGAAATGCTGGACTCAGTGGGGCAGAAATGCTGGACTCAGTGGGGCAGAAATGCTGGACACACAGTGGGGCAGAAATGCTGGACTCAGTGGGGCAGAAATGCTGGACACAGTGGGGCAGAAATGCTGGACACACAGTGGGGCAGAAATGCTGGACTCAGTGGGGCAGAAATGCTGGACACAGTGGGGCAGAAATGCTGGACTCAGTTGGGCAGAAATGCTGGACTCAGTGGGGCAGAAATGCTGGACACAGTGGGGCAGAAATGCTGGACTCAGTTCGGCAGAAATGCTGGACACAGTGGGGCAGAAATGCTGGACACAGTGGGGCAGAAATGCTGGACACAGTGGGGCAGAAATGCTGGACACAGTGGGGCAGAAATGCTGGACACACAGTGGGGCAGAAATGCTGGACACAGTGGGGCAGAAATGCTGGACACAGTGGGGCAGAAATGCTGGACACAGTGGGGCAGAAATGCTGGACACAGTGGGGCAGAAATGCTGGACACAGTGGGGCAGAAATGCTGGACACAGTGGGGCAGAAATGCTGGACACAGTGGGGCAGAAATGCTGGACACAGTGGGGCAGAAATGCTGGACACAGTGGGGCAGAAATGCTGGACACAGTGGGGCAGAAATGCTGGACACAGTGGGGCAGAAATGCTGGACACAGTGGGGCAGAAATGCTGGACACAGTGGGGCAGAAATGCTGGACACAGTGGGGCAGAAATGCTGGACACAGTGGGGCAGAAATGCTGGACACAGTGGGGCAGAAATGCTGGACACAGTGGGGCAGAAATGCTGGACACAGTGGGGCAGAAATGCTGGACACAGTGGGGCAGAAATGCTGGACACAGTGGGGCAGAAATGCTGGACACAGTGGGGCAGAAATGCTGGACACAGTGGGGCAGAAATGCTGGACACAGTGGGGCAGAAATGCTGGACACAGTGGGGCAGAAATGCTGGACTCAGTGGGGCAGAATGCTGGACACAGTGGGGCAGAAATGCTGGACTCATTGGGGCAGAAATGCTGGACACAGTGGGGCAGAAATGCTGGACTCAGTGGGGCAGAGATGCTGGACTCAGTGGGGCAGAAATGCTGGACTCAGTGGGGCAGAAATGCTGGACTCAGTGGGGCAGAAATGCTGGACTCAGTGGGGCAGAAATGCTGGACTCAGTGGGGCAGAAATGCTGGACACACAGTGGGGCAGAAATGCTGGACTCAGTGGGGCAGAAATGCTGGACTCAGTGGGGCAGAAATGCTGGACTCAGTGGGGCAGAAATGCTGGACTCAGTGGGGCAGAAATGCTGGACTCAGTGGGGCAGAAATGCTGGACTCAGTGGGGCAGAAATGCTGGACTCAGTGGGGCAGAAATGCTGGACTCAGTGGGGCAGAAATGCTGGACTCAGTGGGGCAGAAATGCTGGACTCAGTGGGGCAGAAATGCTGGACTCAGTGGGGCAGAAATGCTGGACTCAGTGGGGCAGAAATGCTGGACTCAGTGGGGCAGAAATGCTGGACTCAGTGGGGCAGAAATGCTGGACTCAGTGGGGCAGAAATGCTGGACTCAGTGGGGCAGAAATGCTGGACTCAGTGGGGCAGAAATGCTGGACTCAGTGGGGCAGAAATGCTGGACTCAGTGGGGCAGAAATGCTGGACTCAGTGGGGCAGAAATGCTGGACTCAGTGGGGCAGAAATGCTGGACTCAGTGGGGCAGAAATGCTGGACTCAGTGGGGCAGAAATGCTGGACTCAGTGGGGCAGAAATGCTGGACTCAGTGGGGCAGAAATGCTGGACTCAGTGGGGCAGAAATGCTGGACTCAGTGGGGCAGAAATGCTGGACTCAGTGGGGCAGAAATGCTGGACTCAGTTCGGCAGAAATGCTGGACACAGTGGGGCAGAAATGCTGGACACAGTGGGGCAGAAATGCTGGACACAGTGGGGCAGAAATGCTGGACACAGTGGGGCAGAAATGCTGGACACACAGTGGGGCAGAAATGCTGGACACAGTGGGGCAGAAATGCTGGACACAGTGGGGCAGAAATGCTGGACTCAGTGGGGCAGAAATGCTGGACTCAGTGGGGCAGAAATGCTGGACTCAGTGGGGCAGAAATGCTGGACTCAGTGGGGCAGAAATGCTGGACTCAGTGGGGCAGAAATGCTGGACTCAGTGGGGCAGAAATGCTGGACACAGTGGGGCAGAAATGCTGGACACAGTGGGGCAGAAATGCTGGACACAGTGGGGCAGAAATGCTGGACACAGTGGGGCAGAAATGCTGGACTCAGTGGGGCAGAAATGCTGGACTCAGTGGGGCAGAAATGCTGGACACAGTGGGGCAGAAATGCTGGACTCAGTGGGGCAGAATGCTGGACACAGTGGGGCAGAAATGCTGGACTCAGTGGGGCAGAAATGCTGGACACAGTGGGGCAGAAATGCTGGAGACAGTGGGGCAGAAATGCTGGAGACAGTGGGGCAGAAATGCTGGAGACAGTGGGGCAGAAATGCTGGACACAGTGGGGCAGAAATGCTGGACACAGTGGGGCAGAAATGCTGGACACAGTGGGGCAGAAATGCTGGACACAGTGGGGCAGAAATGCTGGACACAGTGGGGCAGAAATGCTGGACACAGTGGGGCAGAAATGCTGGACACAGTGGGGCAGAAATGCTGGACACAGTGGGGCAGAAATGCTGGACACAGTGGGGCAGAAATGCTGGACACAGTGGGGCAGAAATGCTGGACACAGTGGGGCAGAAATGCTGGACACAGTGGGGCAGAAATGCTGGACACAGTGGGGCAGAAATGCTGGACACAGTGACAGGGGCAGAATGCTGGACACAGTGACAGGGGCAGAATGCTGGACACAGTGACAGGGGCAGAATGCTGGACACAGTGACAGGGGCAGAATGCTGGACACAGTGACAGGGGCAGAATGCTGGACACAGTGACAGGGGCAGAATGCTGGACACAGTGACAGGGGCAGAATGCTGGACACAGTGACAGGGGCAGAATGCTGGACACAGTGACAGGGGCAGAATGCTGGACACAGTGACAGGGGCAGAATGCTGGACACAGTGACAGGGGCAGAATGCTGGACACAGTGACAGGGGCAGAATGCTGGACACAGTGACAGGGGCAGAATGCTGGACACAGTGACAGGGGCAGAATGCTGGACACAGTGACAGGGGCAGAATGCTGGACACAGTGACAGGGGCAGAATGCTGGACACAGTGACAGGGGCAGAATGCTGGACACAGTGACAGGGGCAGAATGCTGGACACAGTGACAGGGGCAGAATGCTGGACACAGTGACAGGGGTAGAATGCTGGACACAGTGACAGGGGCAGAATGCTGGACACAGGGGCAGACTGTGAGACCCGGGGGCAGAATGCTGGACATTCGGGCAGAATGCTGGAAATTGGGGCAGAATGCGAGACACGGGGCAGAATGGAGATACAGGGCATGATTGGAGACACGGGGCAGGATGAAAGACATGGGGGCATGACTGGAGACAGATGGGGGAGGATTGGAGACAGATGGGGCAGAATGGAGACACAGGGGGCATGATTGGAGACAAGTGGCTGGATTTCAGACATGGGGGCATGGTTGGAGACATAGGGGGCAGAATGGAGACATGGGGCATGATTGGAGACAGATCGTGCAGGATCATGGGGCAGGATGGATATGATGCAGAAAGATGGGGCAGGATGGAGAGATCACATGGGGCGATCATATGGGGCAGGATGGGGAGATCATATGGGGCAGAATGGATACTCATGAGGACAGGATGGGAGAACATGTGGCTGACGCCAGGAATGAGACACACGGTGGCCAGGCTGGGGGATATTATTACCATAGGGGCTAATTTAGGGATATTATTACTGCAGTGATGTATTTATTTTATTTTTTGAGGACACGGTTTTAAATGGGGGGGCGGTCCTGTTACTGTGTAGAGTGACACTATGTCGCCTCTTTTTCTTCATGTGGTGTAATGTAGAAGGTGGGAAAAATTAAGTAATGTATTCTACAAGCGGAGCTCGAGATAACTGTGTTATTTCCTGCAGAGAGAAGTCCTGGCTGGATTAAATGATGGCGGTCTGTGCTGGATGAAAGATGAAGGACTTCACCTAGAGACGTCACTGGTGAGTCAGTGTGTTACCTATACACTGACACTATACACTGTATACTGTATACAGAGCTCCTGTGTATAATTTCATCATTGATCACTGTATTATCTGTACACAGACACTGCATATTAAGTACAGATCTCCTGTGTATAATGGCACTTATGGTGATAGTATGGTGCTTTTTTTTAATTACTGATCAGAATTGTAGTATTCAGTCATTGTCATTTGCGGTGAGGCGCCCTCTGCTGGATGTTCATAGATCGTGGGAAATTTCCTAGAAAGCTCCCAGGCTTTCTAGGCAAGTTCCCACGATCTATAAACAGCCAGCAGAGGGCGCCTCACCGCAAATGAAGCTAAATATAGCTCATTGATCTATATTTAGACTCATTCCCCGGGGTTTTGCAGCGAGGAGCAGCCTGCATTAGCAAAGCTCCTTGCTGCAAAATGTTTTAACCCCTTCAGAAGGATTTACATCGTTGGACGTTACAGATCTGCGGAGGGTAAGTATATTGTTGGTTTATTATGTTTTTTCTTTCACAGAACGAGGGTCTTCAGTGATTGGATTGGGCGTAGAATAAAATACTCCAACAACCATTGTTTTTATTTCATTAAAATAATTTTAAATAATGTGTTTGTGTTTTATTTAACCCTTTCATTCAATTGGATTAATAATGGATAGGTGTCATAATTGACGCCTCTCCATTATTAATTAGGCTTAATGTCACCTTACAATAGCAAGGTGGCATTAACCCTTCATTACCCCATATCCCACCGCTACACGGGAATGGGAAGAGAGTGGCCAAGTGCCAGAATAGGCGCATCTTCCAGATGTGCCTTTTCTGGGGTGGCTGGGGGCAGATATTTTTAGCCAGGGGGGGGCCAATAACCATGGACCCTCTCCAGGCTATTAATATCTGCCCTCAGTCACTGGCTTTACTACTCTGGCGGAGAAAATTGCGCGGGAGCCCACGCCAATTTTTTCCGCCATTTAACCCTTTATTTTAAGAGCTAGAACGGCCAAATTTTGCAGATACACACTACTGACATTAGTAGTGTGGAATCTGCAAAAAAAAATGGAGAGAAGACATGGTTTACTGTATGTAAACCATGTCTCAAATCATGTCGGGTTTTAGGAAGGAGAAAGAAAAAGCCGGTAATTGAATTACCGGCTTTCAAGCTGTATAGCGCTGGAATAAATATTAATATATATACATATATGTGTATCACTGACATATATATATATACCTATTCTATGTGTACACATTTATTCTACCTATTGGACTGTAAGCTGTCAGTGTGATTTTACTGTACACCGCACTGAATTACCGGCTTTTCTCTCTAACAGCGCTGCGTATTTCTCGCAAGTCACACTGCTTGTCCGTGTGAAATCCGTATTTTTCACGCTTCCATAGACTTTCATTGGCGTATTTCTTGCGCAGTACGGTGACAAACGCAGCATGCTGCGATTTTGTACGGCCGTAGAAAGCCGTATAATACTGATCAGTAAAATACGGCAGATAGGAGCAGGGGCATAGAGAATAATTGTGCCGTATTTTTTGCGAGTTTTACGGACGTAGTTTCTGCGCTCTTACGTCCGTAAAACTCGCAAGTGTGAAGCCGGCCTAACAAGGAGAGGTTATCGAGTACATTTTTGAATACATGGTCTCTTTTTATCCCCTCGCTTCCTTTAGAAACCAGGGAGAAACTACGTACCCAATTTGAAAATACGCAATGGTATTTGTTACAACGGATAAGTGGTCGTTCACCAATTCCATAATTTTGTTGTTAAAGATGTGCACACGGAAGTTATGGGGGAGGGATAAGGGTGTGTTCCAAGGAAGGGAGTTATTGTTGAAATTACTATTACTGTATGACTGTTTTGTTATATGTTGAAAAACTCAATAAACAGAATTAAAAAAAAAAATGACACATTTCCTTTGTATTTTAGGCAAAAAATATACATATTGTAATTTTTTTACTTTTTAAAACTTACAAAAAGGAGAATGGACAGGTGCAAAAGTGTGGGCACTCTTGGATATTTATGTGCTCAGATAACTTTGACCAAGGCCAATTGATGAAAATTTCCCAGCTTCATAAAAACCCAGCCTCCTCTAACCTTGTGCTAAAAAACAGCAGCCATGGGTTTTCCTAAGCACCTGCCTAGCACTCTGAAAATAAAAATGGTGGAGGCCTACAAAGCAGAAGGCTGTAAGAAGATAGCAAAGCGTTTTCAAGTTGCACCTTCCTCAGTTAGAAATGTAATTAAGAAATGGCAGATAACTGGAAAAGTGGAGGTCAAGATTAGAGTTGAGTGAATTTGTTCGGGTTCCCTCTTATTCGGCCAACTATAGCGCTTGCCCAATAAGCTACAGAGGGAACCCGGCTTCCTGGACTTCGCCGACTGATCAGTTGATCGGCGCCACAGCTGCATCTGTTGCAGCTGTGTCACAGTCACAGCACATGCATGGAGAGCCCAACAAACAGGCTCACCGTGCATGTGACACATGCAGATGCGGCACCAATCAGCTGATCAGCAGGCACGTTCCAGGTAGTCGGGTTCCCTCTGCGATAGCTTGTCGAATAAGAGGGAACCCAAACAAATTTGCTCAACTTTAGTCAAGATAAGGTCTGGAAGACCAAGCAAAATATCAGTGACAGTTGTTTGCAGGATTGCTAGGGAGGCAAATCAGAACCCCTGCTTGACTGCAAAAGACCAGAAAGATTTCGCAGACTGTGGAGTTGTGATACATTGTTCTACTGTTCAGAGACACTGCACAAATTTCATCTTCATGGAAGACTCATCAGAAGAAAACCTCTCCTGTATCCTCACCATAAAATTCTGTGTCAGAAGTATGAAAAAGAACATCTAACAAATATGATGACATTTTTTGAAACAAGTCCTGTGGACAGATGAGGTTAAAATAGAACACTTTGGCCACAATGATCTAAGGTACATGTGGAGAAAAAAAGCACAGAATTTCAGGAAAAGAACTTCTTGCCAAACATTAAATGGGTTGTTCGGTCCAAATCGATAATTCTGCAATCACTCTGTGTTACTGCAGATAGTAATGCCAGTGTCTCTACTTGCCTCCTCCTGATGGCAGGCACCATCATGGCATGTTGCAGTCATCTTGAATAGTTTGCGCACACGTGCACTTTATGTCTTACAGGGAAAGCGAGCCCGTGCCTAGGATGCCCCCATCCAATTCTTGGCTAACATCTGATATTTAAGGCATCTTCCCCTATTGGGAGGTGACTGTTCAACCTCAAGGACTTAAGTGTCTACCTTGTCTGTAAGCTGCTAAGTCCATTGTCAGGTCCACTCTTTTCCTGCACCTGTTTCTCCTGGTCAATTTGTCTAGGCCTGAACTCTAACCCTGTGTCTTATCCTGCTTTCCTGGGTCTGAATTAAGAACTGACTCTTTACCTGTTTATATCTGAGGCTATGTGCACACGTTGCGAATTAGCCTTAGGAATTTCTGGTGCGGATTCTGCCTCTCCTGGCAGAAAACGCACCTGCGGATTTGTTGCGGTTGTTGTGCGGTTCCGCAGCGTTTTTGTGCATTTTTGCTGCAGTTTTCTTGCGGATTTGCTGCGTTTTTTACCCCTGCGGTTTTCTATAATGGAATGGGTACAAAAACGCTGCAGATTCACAAAAAAAAAGTGACATGCTAGTTCTTTTAAACCGCAGCGTTTCCTCAGCGGATTTTCCGCAAAGTGTGCACAGCATTTTTTTCCCATTGATTTACATTGTACTGTAAATCAATTGCGGATCTGCAGCATTTCTGCACTGCAAAAAACGCTGCAGATCTGCAGAGAATCCACAACATGTGCACATACCCTAAGTCTGTATCTTTCCCTGAGCCTGCCGTGTCAGAATCTGAACCTGTTTCTGAACACTGTGTGCTGCGGGTATTCGCCGGTCTATGAAGAGGGACCAGAGGGCATGTATGTGTTATACACAGGGCCGCCATCAGGGCATTACTGCCCTAACTGGTGCAGAAACTGAACCTGAGTTTGAGACGCAGGTTCAGTTAAACTCTATTGCCATGCAGGCCCACAATAGCTAAAAACCACCAGCCAATTGGAGGCTGGCAGCTGATGTCAGCGCGCACATCGCCGGCATATGATGTCATTGTCATTCGCTGGTGAGTCCGTGCTTGAAATGCCTGAAGGGAACATCGCTGCAGGAACGCAGCCAGGTAAGGAGAAAGATTTTGTTTTTATTGAAAGCGGAAAGCCACAACATGTTTCGACGGCAGGATGGAGACACATGGACCATGTGTCTCCATCCTGCCTGGGGCAGAATGGAGACACAGGGGGCAGAATGGAGACACAGGGGGCAGGATGGAGACATGGGCAGAATGGAGACACGGGGGCAGAATGGAGACATGGAGGCAGGATGGAGAGCATAGTGTATAAAACCCTAAAAGTGTATGGGAGTGAGGTCGCACCCACTGGCTGGGAGTATGTATAATGGTATAATGCCTAAGGTACATATTCTCTGGTCCCAGGTCAGGAACTGGCGAATATCTGCAGCGCACAATGCGTACACTGGGGAGGGAGATTCATAAGTCTGAAGTCAGACTGCAAGTGACTGCAGACTTTACAATTTTGGACCAGACAACCCCTTTAAGCGTGGGGGTGGATTAATCATGTTTTGGGGTTGTGTTGCAGCCAATGGCACTGTGAACATCTGAAATTCTTGATGAAAACATAACACCATTTTAAAAAATGAAATTGAAAAGAGGATGGCTTCTACAAATGGATAATGATCCTAAACACACGTCAAAATCCACAATAGACTACCTCAAAAGGCGTGAGCTGAAGTTTTTACAGTGGCCCTCACAGTCCCCTGATCTGAACATCATTGAAAATCTGTGGCTAGACCTCAAAATAGCAGTGCATGCAAGACGACCCAGGAATCTCACAGAACTGGAAGAATTTTCCAAGGAAGCGTAGATGAAAATCCCTCAAACAATAATATAAATACTCGTGTCTGGCAACAAAAAGTGTCTACAAGCTGTGATACTTGCAAAAAGGAGTGCTACTAAGTACTACCCATATGGGTTCCAAAACTTTTGCATCAGCCCATTTTCCTTTTTGTAATTTTTAAAATGTAAAAGTTGAAAAAATATATTTTTTTTGCCTAAAATGCAAAGGAAATGCGTCATCTTTAACTTTAGGCCTTTTAGAGATCATCATTTCATCTTCAACTTGCTTAACTGTTCACAATAACAGTAATTTTGACCAGGGGTGCCCAAACTTTTACATGCCACTGTAAACATCATACATACATGGCTCTGCTCAGTACACCTTGTACTCACACTGCTCTGCTCCGTACACCTCGTACACACACTGCTCTGCTCCGTACACACACGGCTCTAATCCGTACACCTCGTACTCACACTGCTCTGCTCCGTACACACACGGCTCTGCTCCGTACACCTCGTATTCACACTGTTCTGCTCCGTACACCTCGTACACACACGGCTCTGCTCCGTACACCTCGTACACACACGGCTCTGCTCCGTACACCTCGTACACACACGGCTCTGCTCCGTACACCTCGTACACACACGGCTCTGCTCCGTACACCTCGTACACACACGGCTCCGCTCTGTACACCTCGTACACACACGGTTCCGCTCCATACACCTCGTACACACGCGGCTCTGCTCCATACACCTCATACACACAAGGCTCCGCTCCGTACATCTTGTACACGCATGGCTCTGCTACATGATACATCCACACTGTGAACTATACCTCCCAACTTTTGAAGTTGGGAAAGAGGGACAAAGTTTGCGGCGCGCAACGCGGCAAATTTTAGGCCACGCCTCTGACCACACCCATTCACTAGTCACACCCATATCCACGTCCCAACCACAACCATTTAGCACTGCTGATCACACTGTTCATAAAGAATAATTATAAACAAAAAAATATGGTCACACTGCTCCATACTGTATAATGGCCACACATGATGCTCCATACTGTATAATGGCCACACATGATGCTCAATACTGTATAATGGCCACACATGATGCTCCATACTCTACAATGGCCACACATAGTGCTCCATACTGTATAATGCCCACACAGTGCTCCATACTGTATAACGACCCCACATGATGCTCCATACTGTATAATGGCCGCACATGATGCTCAATACTGTATAATGGCCCCACATGATGCTCAATACTGTATAATGGCCGCACATGATGCTCCATACTGTATAATGGCCACACAGTGCTCCATACTGTATAATGGCCGCACATGATGCTCCATACTGTATAATGGCCACACATGATGCTCAATACTGTATAATGGCCACACATGATGCTCCATACTCTACAATGGCCACACATAGTGCTCCATACTGTATAATGCCCACACAGTGCTCCATACTGTATAACGACCCCACATGATGCTCCATACTGTATAATGGCCGCACATGATGCTCAATACTGTATAATGGCCCCACATGATGCTCAATACTGTATAATGGCCGCACATGATGCTCCATACTGTATAATGGCCACACAGTGCTCCATACTGTATAATGGCCACACATGATGCTCCATACTGTATAATGGCCACACATGATGCTCCATACTGTATAATGGCCACACATGATGCTCCATACTCTACAATGGCCACACATAGTGCTCCATACTGTATAATGCCCACACAGTGCTCCATACTGTATAACGACCCCACATGATGCTCCATACTGTATAATGGCCGCAAATGATGCTCAATACTGTATAATGGCCCCACATGATGCTCAATACTGTATAATGGCCGCACATGATGCTCCATACTGTATATTGACCGCACATGATGCTCCATACTGTATAATGGCCACACATGATGCTCCATACTGTATAATGGCCACACATGATGCTCCATACTGTATAATGGCCACACATGATGCTCAATACTGTATAATGGCCACACATGATGCTCCATACTCTACAATGGCCACACATAGTGATCCATACTGTATAATGCCCACACAGTGCTCCATACTGTATAACGACCCCACATGATGCTCCATACTGTATAATGGCCACACATGATGCTCCATACTGTATAATGGCCACACATGATGCTCAATACTGTATAATGACCACACATGACGCTCCATACTGTATAATGACCACACATGATGCTCCATACTGTATAATGGCCACACATGATGCTCAATACTGTATATTGGCCGCACATGATGCTCCATACTGTATAATGACCGCTCATGATGCTCCATACTGTATAATGGCCGCACATGATGCTCCATACTGTATAATAGCCGCACATGATGCTCCATACTGTATAATGACCGCACAGGATGCTCCATACTGTATAATGACCGCACATGATGCTCCATACTGTATAATGGCCACACATGATGCTCCATACTGTATAATGGCCGCACATGATGCTCCATACTGTATATTGGCCGCACATGATACTTCGTATCGTATAATGGCCACGCATAGCTACTCCTACACTTTGCACACACGGCTCCGCTCCGTACACACGGCTCCACTCCATACATCTCATCCACACACGGCTCCGCTCCGTACACCTCGTACACATTCAGCTCCGCTCCGTACACCTCGTACACATTCAGCTCTGCTCCATACAC
Organism: Ranitomeya imitator; assembly: GCF_032444005.1. NCBI lineage: Eukaryota > Metazoa > Chordata > Amphibia > Anura > Dendrobatidae > Ranitomeya > Ranitomeya imitator. The sequence continues at coordinate 396,059,172 of NC_091283.1, forward strand.
CTCGTAAACATTCAGCTCCGCTCCATACACCTCATACACACACGGCTCCGCTCTATACATCTCATACACATGGCACTACTCCGTACACCTCATACACACACTGCTCCGCTCCATACACATTGCACATGCTGCTCCGCTCCGTATACCTTCCACACACACGGCTCCGCTGCGTACACATACGGCTCCTCTCCATACATCTCATACACACACGGCTCCGCTCCGTACACCTCGTACACATTCAGCTCCGCTCCGTACACCTCATACACATTCAGCTCTGCTCCATACACCTCGTAAACATTCAGCTCCGCTCCATACACCTCGTAAACATTCAGCTCCGCTCCATACACCTCATACACGGCTCCGCTCCATACACCTCATACACACACGGCTCCGCTCCATACATCTCATACACATGGCACTACTCCGTACACCTCATACACACACCGCTCCGCTCCATACACATTGCACATGCTGCTCCGCTCTGTATACCTTCCACACACACGGCTCCGCTGCGTACACATACGGCTCCTCTCCATACATCTCATACACACGGCTCCGCTCTATACACATCGCACACGCTGCTCCGCTCCATATACCTTGTACATGCATGGCTCTGCTCCGCACACCTCGTACACACGTGGCTCTGCTCTGTACACCTCGTACACACATGGCTCCGCTCCGTACACCTCGTACACACGTGGCTCCGCTCCATACACCTTTCACACTCTGCTCTGATCCGCACACCTCTTACACACGACTCCGCTCCATACATCTTTCACATGCTGCTCCGCTCCGTACACCTCGTACACACGCGGCTGTGCTCCGTACACCTCGTACACACGCGGCTGTGCTCCGTACACCTCGTACACACGCGGCTGTGCTCTGTACACCTCGTACACACGGCTCCGTACACCTCTTACACACGACTCTGCTCCGTACACCTTTCACAGTACGAGGTGCACCGAGCGGAGCCGCGTGTGTACGAGGTGTACCAAGCGGAGCCGCGTGCGTGTGTGAGGTGTACCAAGCGGAGCCGCGTGTGTGTGTATACACGAGGTGAACCGAGCGGAGCCGCGTGTGTGTACGAGGTGCACTGAGCAGAGCCGCGTGTGTGTGTCTGTGTACGAAGTGTACCGAGCGGAGCCGCGTGTGTGTCTGTGTACGAAGTGTACTGAGCGGAGCCTCAGCCGCGTGTGTGCACCGAGCGGAGCTGCAGCTTGTAATTAGCACATGATGATACAGTGACTGTCATAGGGGCTTAGGCTTAGCACTTTTATGCCTGGGGAAAAAAAGCAGCCACATTGATTAGTGTTGTCCCAGGAGGCTGCAGCTCCTCCTCCACAATGCACTGGACGGAGGAGTCATCTCTGTGACATCCGCTACTCACTGATCTGCATCTGTCCCATTAGCAGCCTCCAGTCCACTCATGGTCTGCTGCTTACATTGCCGCCGGCACCCAGGCTGTGTCCGGCTGTGTTATGTCCCCTCAGGTGTCCCCTCTCTCTGAACTGTGAGGTACACTGAAGACTCAGGAACACACCGACGAGGAAGGGGCGTGACCTAACAAAAGGGGGCGTGTGACAGGAGCTTCAACTGTTCTGTCTGCGGGAAGCTCTGCGTCCCGTGCAGGACAGACGGGGCAAGCATCAAATCCGGGGCAGTCCCGCACAATGAGGGACGGTTGGGAGGTAACCATTCCAGACCCCACACAGAAACTTCCCCTCATCCAGCACCATGACAACCAGCACAGCAGAGTCCTGCAGACACTGAGGCCCCTGATCATGTGACCCCTGACTCCTCCCCCCTGTGACCTCATCACAGGTCCTGTGCGCACAGAACATCCATATATGTGGTGTGCGGCTCTGCAGGTGGAGGTAGGTGCTGGAGATTCCCCATTACTGGGCGCAGGGGACATTAACCCCCTCAGCGCTGCGGTCCCATTCCAGGAGACAGAACGTGTTCCCGTCTGTGTCGCTATATCAGGGTCTCTCTGTATTGGATTACATTGGGTCACTTCCCTCCTGACGGCGCTCGCTGCTCTGTTACTGTACAGTCTCCATTACGGCCCTCACCCGCTCCATGTTGTCACTATCAGGGGATATTAATGTTCTATCATTATCTGTAAGGGCTCATTCTCACTCGCGATGAAATCGGACAAATGCAATCCAATAAAAAATCAGATTACATTCTGACCGATGTTATTCTATCATTGTGTGTTGATCTGTGTTTTTTTTCCAGTTCGGATTGGATCATGATCGGACTGGAAAAAAATCAAAGCATGCTATGATTGTAATCGGAAATCGGATTGCATCCCGCAATAGAAGTCATTGGGTGCGAGAAAAAAATCCCACAGCACTCGGACCATGCGATTACCGTCCGATATGTACACACCGATCGTATTTGAAAAGCCGGCAATTTATATGCCGCATACAGTAAAATTACACTGACAGGTTAGAATGGAATAGATATATACACATAGAATATACAGATATCTATAATATAACGCTGGGAGCGTCACTCTGTCCGAGGCCTTTATAGACTGCGCAAGCGCCGGCGCAGTCTGGGCCTCACAGAGTGACGCTCCCGGGAGATCGCGGTGTGCGTTCACACTGAACGCACACCGTGATCTCCAACAGAGAAGCAGGGACCGCCAGGAGGGTGAGTATGAGCTATATTCACCTGTCCTGCGTTCCATCGCTGAGCGCCGCCATCTTCCCGGTCTTCGGCCTGTGACCTTCAGTTCAGAGGGCGCGATGATGCTCTTAATGCGCGCCGGCGCCGCCCTCTGACTGAACAGTCACGGCCAGGAGACCGGGAAGATGGCGGCGCTCAGCGATGGAACGCAGGACAGGTGAATATAGTAAGTGCTGGGGAGCCTGAGCTGGCGGCGATACCAGCACCTGACCCCCACAGCGCGCCGGTGTCCCCGCCTGCTCAGGCCCCCCAGCACTCGGCGCCGAGCGGGTCAGAGGCAGTATGGGGACGCAGGATGGAGCAGCACATAAGGATGGGGACGCAGGATGCAGCAGCACATAAAGATGGGGACGCAGGATGCAGCAGCACATAAGGATGGGGACGCAGGATGGAGCAGCACATAAGGATGGGGACGCAGGATGGGAGCAGCACATAACAGGATGGGGACGCAGGATGGAGCAGCACATAAGGATGGGGACGCAGGATGCAGCAGCACATAAGGATGGGGACGCAGGATGGAGCAGCACATAACAGGATGGGGACGCAGGATGGAGCAGCACATAAGGATGGGGACGCAGGATGGAGCAGCACATGACAGGATGGGGACGCAGGATGGGAGCAGCACATGACAGAATGGAGGCGCAGGATGGAGCAGCGCATGACAGGATGGGGACGCAGGATGGAGCAGCACATGACAGGATGGGGACGCAGGATGGAGCAGCACATGACAGGATGGGGACGCAAAATGGGAGCAGCACATGACAGAATGGAGGCGCAGGATGGAGCAGCGCATGACAGGATGGGGACGCAGGATGGAGCAGCACATGACAGGATGGGGACGCAGGATGGAGCAGCACATGACAGGATGGGGACGCAGGATGGGAGCAGCGCATCACAGGATGGGGACGCAGGATGGGAGCAGCGCATGACAGGATGGGGACGCAGGATGGGAGCAGCGCATGACAGGATGGGGACGCAGGATGGAGCAGCACATGACAGGATGGGGACGCAGGATGGAGCAGCACATACCAGGATGGAGACCATATACCAATATAAATGCTCGCCATCCGGGCGTAGAACGGGTTCAATAGCTAGTATATATATATATATATATATGTCAGTGACACACACATGTACACACTGCTCAAAAAATAAAGGGAACACATTAAAAACAGAATATAACTCCAAGTGAATCAAACTTCTGTGAAATCAAACTGTCCACTTAGGAAGCAACACTTTGACAATCAATTTCACATGCTGCTGTGCAAATGGAATACGATACAATACGATACGATACACTTTATTGATCCCGTGGGAAATTATGGTATCACAGCAGCACGACTTAAAACATAAAAATCATAAAGACTACATATAGACAACAGATGGAAATTATTGGCAATTATCAAGACACCCTCAATAAAGGAATGGTTCTACAGGTGGGGACCACAGACCACATCTCAGTACCAATGCTTTCTGGCTGATGTTTTGGTCACTTTTGGATGTTGGTTGTGCTTTCACACTCGTGGTAGCATGAGAAAGATTCTACAATCCACACAAGTGGCTCAGGTAGTGCAGCTCACCCAGAATGTGAGCTGTGGCAAGAGGATTTGCTGTGTCTGTGAGCGTAGTGTCCAGAGGCTGGAGGCGCTACCAGGACATAGGCCAGTACACCAAGAGACATGGAGAGGGCCGTAGGAGGGTAACAACCCAGCAGCAGGATGGCTATCTCAGCCTTTGGGCAAGGAGGAACAGGAGGAGCACTGCCAGAGTCCAGCAAAATGACCTCCAGCAGGTCACAAATGTGCATGTGTCTGCACAAACAGTTAGAAACCGACTCCATGAGGATGGTCTGAGGGCCCGACGTCCACAGATGGGGGTTGTACTCACAGCCCAACACCGTGCCGGATGCTTGGCATTTGCCACAGAACACCAGGATTGGCAAATTCGCCACTGGCGTCCTGTGCTCTTCACAGATGAAAGCTGGTTCACACTGAGCACATGTGACAGAGACGCAGTGGAGTCATCTGCTGCCTGCAACATCCTTTAGCATGACCGGTTTGGCAGTGGGTCAGTAATGGTGTGGGGTGGCATTTCTTTGGAGGGCCGCTCAACCCTCCATGTGCTCGCTAGAGGTAGCCTGACTTCTGTTAGGTACCTAGATGAGTTCCTCAGACCCCTTGTGAGACCATATGTTGGTGCAGTTGTCTCTGGGTTCCTCCTAATGCAGGACAATGCCAGACCTCATGTGGCTGGAGTGTGTCAGCAGTTCCTGCAAGATGAAGGCATTGAAGCTATGGACTGGCCTGCATGTTCCCCAGACCTGAATCCGATTGAACACATCTGGGACATCATGTCTCGCTCCATCCACCAACGTCACGTTGCACCACAGACTGACCAGGAGTTGGCGGATGCTTTAATCCAGGTCTGGGAGGAGAGCTCTCAGGAAACCGCCGCCTCATCAAGAGCATGCCCAGGCGTTGTACAGTAGGGAGGTCATACAGGCACGTGGAGGCCACACACAATACTGAGCATCTTTTCCTTGTCATGAGGCATTTCCACTGAATTTGAATCAACATGTAATTTGATTTTCCACTTTGATTTTGAGCATAATTCCAAATCCAGACCTCCATGTGATATTCATTTTGATTTACGTTGATAATTGTTATGTTTTATTGTTCTGAACACATTCCACTATGCAATGAATAAAAATGTGCAACTGGAATATTTGATTCAGAGATATTATTATTATTATTATTATTTATTTATATAGCACCATTGATTCCATGGTGCTGTACATGAGAAGGGGTTACATACAAGTTACAAATATCACATACAGTAAACAAACTAACAATGACGGACTGATACAGAGGGGCGAGGACCCTGCCCTTGCGGGCTTACATTCTACAGGATTATGGGGAAGGAGACAGTAGGTTGAGGGTTGCAGGAGCTCCGGTGTTGGTGAGGCGGTAGCTCCGGTGTTGGTGAGGCGGTAGCTTCGATAGTGATGAGGCAGCAGCGGTGTCAGTGCAGGCTGTAGGCTTTCCTGAAGAGATGAGTTTTCAGGTTCCGTCTGAAGGATCCGACTGTGGTTGATAGTCGGACGTGTTGGGGCAGAGAGTTCCAGAGGATGGGGGATATTCGGGAGAAGTCTTGGAGGCGATTGGATGAGGAGCGAATAAGTGTGGAGGAGAGAAGGAGGTCTTGGGAGGACCGGAGATCACGTGAGGGAAGATATCGAGAGATTAGTTCAGAGATATATGGAGGAGACAGGTTGTGGATGGCTTTGTAGGTCAGTATTATAGATATCTAGGATGTGGTATTTTAGTGTTCCCTTTATTTTTTTGAGCAGTATATATATGAATATACAGCTCTGGCAAAAATTAAGAGACCACTGCAAAATGTTCAGTTTCTCTGATTTTTCTCTTTATAGGTATATTTTTGAGTAAATGTAAATTGTTCTTTTATTCTATAAACGTCTGACAACATGTCTCCGAATTTCCAAGCAATAAATTTTGCATTTTTTTTCTGACAAAGAAAAATTGTCAAAATTTTAAAAACAAAACAGTGCTTTCAAACCTCAAATAATGCAAAGAAAACACGTTCATAATCATTTAGAAACAACAATACTAATGTTTTAGCTCAGGAAGAGTTGAGAAATCAATATTTTGTGGAATAACCATGCTTTCATGCCTCTTGGCATGCTTTTCACCAGTCTTTCAGACTGCTCCTGGCGCAAAAATTTAAGCAGTTCTTCTTTGTTTGATGGCTTGTAATTATTAGTGATGAGCGAATATACTCGTTACTCGAGATTTCACGAGTACGCTCGTGGGTCTTCCGAGTATTTTTTAGTGCTCAGAGATTTTGTTTTTCTTGCCGCAGCTGAATGATTTACATCTGTTAGCCAGCATAAGTACATGTGGGGATTCCCTAGCAACCAGGTGTTGGGTCTCGAGTTCCCGCTTCTGCACAGGGGGAATCTCGAGCCGTCTCCGCTGCGGTCTCCCATTCTTATCCAGCCGCAGTGTAGTCTGCTCAGCAGGGACATCGGTCCCAGCGTCTTGCTCAGTCTCACGCTGTACAGAGAGTTACTGCTGCTTCTTCAGCTTCTGCCATTAAAGTCAGTGCTGGTCAGCAGCGAGCGGACTTCCCTGGGACTAAGTCCTTGTCTGCACACACTGAGCATTCCCAGGGCAAGATCTCCCGTTGGAGATCGAGGGTCATGTGCTCAGGCTCTGCAGCACATTCCATTGGTCCTCTTGGCAGGTCTTGGAAGGGCAAAGTTTCTGTGGCCACTTCCTGTGCTGCAACTATATAAACTGCGCATGACCGCACGGCCATGCGCTAGTGTACAATTGTTAATGTGTGTATGTTGTGAGTGCAAGTCGTCCTTGGATACCCCTACCCTATTGAATGTCTGTTCGCGGAAGGTGTATGGTTGCTATCTAGCGCCCGACTTAGCCTACAGCACGAATCACACATTACAGCGTCCAGTTGCTGTGACCGCCAGTACGGCGCCGTGCACTTCCTCTGTGCTTTCCTTACCCAAGCCTGGGTGGTTAGTGGCGTTCGTCAGTGCGGCACCGCATGCACTCTTGTGCCTTAAAATCGTTATCTAGTTTCCTTACACACCCAGTTGCGGTGTTATGCCAGCAAGGGTCTAATCGGACTTCAATCCTAGTTGGGGTTGAGTTCGCTGACTACTTGCTCGCGCTCTATGTGCGGTACCGCGGTCCTGTGACGCAACAGGATCGCTTCCTTCACGTTGGGTGAAGTTTAACCCACGTGTGTATACTTATGAGTACCGCCATATAGTCCGTCGTTACTTGGCAGCAGGTTCCATCTCTGCACGGTGGACCCCGGACTGCGAACGCACCATACTCTATCTGTCTCAATATTTGGTGCGTTCCGCTAGCCCTAACACCAGGCAACCCCCACATGTACTTATGCTGGCTAACAGATGTAAATCATTCAGCTGCGGCAAAGAAAACTAAAAAATACTCGGAGGACCCCCGAGCGTACTCGAGAAATCTTGAGTAACGAGTATATTCGCTCATCACTAGTGATTATCCATCATCCTCTTGATTACATCCCAGAGGCTTGAACAAGGTACAGCATGTGTGTACTTAATTGATAAAAGATTATTTTTCAGAGAAAAATGGCATGGGCTTCCGCGCAATTTTCTTAACCAGCAGAGGGAAAGCCGATGGCTGGAGGCAGTTGTTTATAGTCTGGGAAGGGGGTAATACCCATTGAGCTTCCCAGGCTATTAATATCAGCTCACAACTGTATACTTAGCCTTTACTGGCTAAGGATGGTTTCACATTTGCGTTTAAATCCGCAGCGTTTAAAACGCATCCGCAAGTGGTGAAAAAAACGCATGTAAACGCGTACAAACGCTGCGTTTTTTAGACGCATGCGGTTAAAAAAAACGCCGCGTTTGTACGCGTTTACATGCATTTTTTCCTGCGCTTGCGCTTTTGGTACGCATGATGAGAAATTTCACAGGCTGGTTTTTGTTCATTCTGCTTCACAAAAATCAGAATAAAAAGCAATAAAAAAAAAATGTCACGTGCCCGAAAATGTTACCAATGAAAATGTCAACTCGTCCTGCAAAAAACAAGACCTCACATGACTCTGTGGACCAAAATATGGAAAAATTGTCGCTCTCAAAATGTGGTAACGCAAAAAATATTTTTTGGAATAAAGAGCATCTTTCAGTGTGTGACAGCTGCCAATCATAAAAATCCACTAGAAAACCCCTTATAAATAGAAATCAAACCCCCTTCATCAACTCCTTAGTTAGGGAAAAATTAAAAAAATGTATTTATTTCCATTTTCCCGTTAGGGCTAGGGTTAGGTTTAGAGTTAGGGTTTGGATCCCTTTATCACCTTGATGGTGGCTTAGGGCTAGGGTAAGGGTTTGGATCCCTTTATCACCTTGATGGTGGGTTAGGGTTTGGATCCCTTTATCACCTTGATGGTGGGGGGTGGCTTATCAGTGTCTAGACTTGTTTTTCTCTATTGAAACGCATGCATTCAAAAACACAACCAAACGCATGTGCTTAAAAACGCATGCGTTTACATAGACAGCAATGCTTTTTTTACGCAAACCGTGCGCAATCGAACGCATGCGTTTCCTGGCGGCAAATAGACGCCTCTAAAATTACTACATGTTGCATTTCCGCGCCAAGCCGCAAGCGACAAAAGGTTTTTTTTTATGTTAAATATAGAAAAACACGACGCATGCGTTTATATGCGGTACAAACGCTGCGGCAAAAAACACAAATGTGAAACCAGCCTAATATAATGGGAGATACTAAAAAAAATTACGCTGGGTCGCCCTATAATTTATAACCAGCAAAGGCTATGCAGACAGCTGCTGGCTGGGCTGATATTAATAGCCTAGGAAGGAGCCATGGATAACAGCCCTTCCCAGGCTAAAAACATTAGCTCTCAGCCACCCCAGAAAAGGTGCATCTCTAAGGTGCACCAATTCTGGCAATTAGCCTTGCTCTTCCCACTTGCCCTGTAGCAGTGGCAAGTGGGGTGGTAGTTGGGGGGTTAATATCACCTTTGAATTGCCAGGTGACATCAAGCCCCGAGGTTAGTAATGGAGAGGCGTCAATAATCATGTTGTATAAAAACACAGATACCCAGAATAAAGTCCTTTAATTAAAAGAATGACACAGACTCCTTTAATAATCTTAATTAAACCATACTTATGACCTCGCCCATTCATCCGATGCCCTCATCATCTGCAAAGTAGTTAAAAAAACAACAATATTCCTCACCTTTCCACAGAGATGCTGCTAATCCATTTGTCCCACGATGGATCTAGCTCTGCTGCAACTAGATGGCAGGCTGCATGGTTGCATGATGCGACCATACAGTCTGTCATCCAGCAGACACTGAGCAGCGTCTCTCAGTATTTCCCTGTGAACTATTACCTATCTGACAGCACCACGATCATGAGAAAAGTCGCCCTATAATTTATAACCAGCAAAGGCTATGCAGACAGCTGCTGGCTGGGCTGATATTAATAGCCTAAGAAGAGGCCATGGATACTGCCCCCCCAGGCTAAAAACATCAGCTCTCAGCCGCTCCAGAAAAGGCGCATATCTAAGATGCGCCAATTCTGGCACTTAGCCTTGCTCTTCCCACTTGCCCTGTAGCGGTGGCAAATGCTGTGATATTTGAAGGGCTTGATGTCACCTTTGTATTGTCAGGTGACATTAAGGCCCGAGGTTAGCAATGGAGAGGTGTTTATATTGTATGAAAACACACCATGCTTACGACCTCGCCCATTCCTCCGATGCCCTTGTCATATGCAAAAGAGTTTAAAAAAACAACAACAATATTCCTCACCTTTCCACAGGGATGCTGCTAATCCATTTGTCCCAGGACAGGTCTAGCTCTACTACATCTAGATGGCAGGCTGCATGGTTGCATGATGCGACTATACAGACTGTCATCCAGCAGAGAGACTGAGCAGCATGTAAACATGCAGTCTGCCATCTAGACGTAGCAGAGCTAGACCCATCGTGGGACAAATGGATTAGCAGAATCTCTGCGGAAAGGTGAGGAATATTCTTGTTTTTTATTTTTTACTCTTTTGCAGATGACAAGGGTGTCAGTGGAATGGGCAAGGTCGTAAGTATGGTTTAATTTAGATTTATTAATGGAGTCTATGTGATTCTTTCAATTAAAGGACTTTATTCTGGGTGTCTGTGTTTTTATGCAATATGACTATGTGGTTAGTAATGGGGGCATCTTATTGACGCCTCTCCATTACTAATCTCGGGGCTTGATGTCTCCTAACAATACAAAGTGACATCAACCCCCCAACTATCACCCCACTTGCCACCGCTACAGGGCAAGTGGGAAGAGCGAGGCTAATTGCCAGAATTGGCACATCTTAACCCCTTAGCGACCGCCGATACGCCTTTTAACGGCGGCCGCTAAGGGTACTTAAACCACAGCGCCGTTAATTAACGGCGCTGTGGAAAAAGTGTATAGCGCCCCCCAGAGTCGGATTTTCTTTGGGGTCTCGGCTGCCGGGGGTAGCCGAGACCCCAGAGAACATGATTCGGGGGTTTTTTAACCCACCCCGCATTTGCGATCGCCGGTAATTAACCGTTTACCGGCGATCGCAAAAAAACAACAACAAAAAACGCGATCTCTTTTTAATTTCTCTGTCCTCCGATGTGATCGCACATCGGAGGACAGAGAAAAGGGGTCCCAGGTGGCCCCCCAATACTCACCTAGCTCCCCCGATGCTCCTCGTGTCTCCCGGTGGGCGCCGCCATCTTCAAAATGGCGGGCGCATGCGCAGTGCACCCGCCGGCCGGCACCGGGAGAATCTTTGGGGTCTCGGCTGCCGGGGGTAGCCGAGACCCCAAAGAGCATGATCGGGGTCGGTTTTACCGACCACTGTTTTGCGATCGCCGGTAATTAACTGTTTACCGGCGACCGCAAAAAAAAGTAAAGTGTAATTCTCTGTCCTCTGATGTGATCGCACATCAGAGGACAGAGAAATAGGGGGATTCGGGGACCCTACAATACTCACCTGTGTCCCTGGATCCTCTTGCTGCTCCTCCTGGCCGCCGGCAGAAAAACATGGCGGACGCATGCCCAGTGCGCCCGCCATCTGTCTCCATCTGCCGGCCGGCAGGAGAACAGCAGTTGGGGCTAAAATTAGGGTTAGGGGTAGGGTTAGGTTAGGGGTAGGGTTAGGGCTAGGGTTGGGGCTAAATTTAGGGTTAGGGTTGGGGCTAAATTTAGGGTTAGGCTTCTTTCACACTTACGTCGGTACGGGGCCGTCGCAATGCGTCGGCCCGAGATACCGACGCACGTTGTGAAAATTGTGCACAACGTGGGCAGCAGCTGTAGTTTTTCAACGCATCCGCTGCCCAATCTATGTCCTGGAGAGGAGGGGGCGGAGTTACGGCCACGCATGCGCGGTCAGAAATGGCGGATGCGACGTACAAAAAAAGTTTCATTGAACGGTTTTTTCTGCCGACGGTCCGCCAAAACACAACTGATCCAGTGCACGACGGACGCGACGTGTGGCCATCCGTCACGATCCGTCGGCAATACAAGTCTATGGGCAAAAAACGCATCCTGCGGGCACATTTGCAGGATCCGTTTCTTGTCCAAAACGACGGATTGCGACGGAATGCCAAACGACGCAAGTGTGATAGTAGCCTTAGGGCTAGGGTTAGGGTTGGGGCTAAAGTTAGGGCTAGGGTTGGGGCTAAAGTTAGGGTTAGAGCTGGGATTAGGGTTAGGGTTTGGATTAGAGTTGGTATTAGGGTTAGGGTTGGCATTAGGGTTATGCTTGGGATTAGGGTTAGGTTTGGTATTAGGGTTAAGGTTAGGGTTGTGATTAGGGGTGTATTGGGATTAGGGTTAGGTTTGAGGTTAGGGTTGAGATTAGGATTAGGGGTGTGTTGGATTTAGGGTTTTGATTAGGGTTATGGTTAGGGTTGACATTAGGGTTGTTTTGGGGTAAGGGTTGTGATTAAGGGTAGGGTTAGTGATTAGGATTATGGATCAGGTTGGGATTAGGGTTAGGGGTGTGTTGGGGTTAGGGTTGGAGCTAGAATTGGGGGGTTTCCACTGTTTAGGTACATCAGGGGGTCTCCAAACACGACAGCCAATTTTGCGCTCAAAAAGTGAAATGGTGCTCCCTCCCTTCTGAGCTCTGCCGTGCGCCCAAACAGTGGGTTACTCCCACATATGGGGCATCAGCGTACTCGGGATAAATTGGACAACAACTTCTGGGGTCCAATTTCTCTTGTTACCCTTGTGAAAATAAAAACTTGGGGGCTACAATATCTTTTTTGTGAAAAAAAAAATATTTTTTATTTTCACGACTCTGCATTCTAAACTTCTGTGAAGCACTTGGGCATTCAAAGTTCTCACCACACATCTAGATAAGTTCCTTGGGGGGTCTAGTTTCCAAAATGGGGTCACTTGTGGGGGGTTACTACAGTTTAGGTACATCAGGGGCTCTGCAATCGCAACATAATGCCCACAGACCATTCTATCAAAGTCTGCATTCCAAAAAGGCGCTCCTTCCCTTCCGAGCTCTGCCGTGCGCCCAAACAGTGGTTTACCCCCACATATGGGGTACCAGCATACTCAGGACAAATTGGATAACAACTTTTGGGGTCCAATTTCTCTTGTTACCCTTGTGAAAATAAAAACTTGGGGGCTAAAAAATCTTTTTTGTGGAAAAAAAAAATATTTTTTATTTTCACGGCTCTGCATTCTAAACTTCTGTGAAGCACTTGGGCATTCAAGGTTCTCACCACACATCTAGATGAGTTCCATGGGGGGTCTAGTTTCCAAAATGGGGTCACTTGTGGGGGATTTCTACTGTTTAGGCACATCAGGGGCTCTCCAAACGCGACATAGCGTCCGATCTCAATTCCGGCCAATTCTACATTGAAAAAGTAAAACGGCACTCCTTCTATACCAAGCTCTGCGGTGCGCCCAAACAGTGGTTTACCCCCACATATTGGGTATCAGCGTACTCAGGAGAAATTGCACAACAACTTTAGTGGTCTAATTTCTCCTGTTACCCTTGTGAAAATAAAAATTTGTGGGCAAAAAGATCATTTTTGTAGAAAAAATGCAATTTTTTTTTTTCACGGCTCTACGTTATAAACTTCTGTGAAGCACATGGGGGTTCAAAGTGCTCGCCACACATCTAGATAAGTTCCTTAAGGGGTCTAGTTTCCAAAATGGTGTCACTTGTGGGGGGTTTCCACTGTTTAGGCACATCAGGGGCTCTCCAAACGCGACATGGCGTCCGATCTCAATTCCAGCCAATTCTACATTGAAAAAGTAAAACGGCACTCCTTCTCTTCCAAGCTCTGCGGTGCGCCCTAACAGTGGTTTACCCCCACATATTGGGTATCAGCGTACTCAGGAGAAATTGCACAACAACTTTTGTGGTCTAATTTCTCCTGTTACCCTTGTGAAAATAAAAATTTGTGGGCAAAAAGATAATTTTTGTGTAAACAAAAGCGATTTTTTTATTTTCACGGCTCTACGTTATAAACTTCTGTGAAGCACATGGGGGTTCAAAGTGCTCGCCACACATCTAGATAAGTTCCTTAAGGGGTCTAGTTTCCAAAATGGTGTCACTTGTGGGGAGTTTCCACTGTTTAGGCACATCAGGGGCTCTCTAAACGTGACATGGCGTCCGATCTCAATTCCAGCCAATTCTGCATTGAAAAAGTCAAACGGCGCTCCTTCACTTCTAAGTTCTGCGGTGCGCCCAAAAAGTGGTTTACCCCCACATATGGGGTATTGTCGTATTCAGGAGAAATTGCATAACAAAATTTATGGTTACATTTCTGTTTTTACACTTGTGAAAATAAAAAAAATGGTTCTGAATTAAGATGTTTGCAAAAAAAAGTTAAATGTTCATTTTTTCCTTCCACATTGTTTCAGTTCCTGTGAAGCACGTAAAGGGTTAATAAACTTCTTGAATGTGGTTTTGAGAACTTTGAGGGGTGTAGTTTTTAGAATGGTGTCACACTTGGGTATTTTCTATCATATAGACCCCTCAAAATGACTTCAAATGTGATGTGGTCCCTAAAAAAAAATGGTGTTGTAAAAATGAGAAATTGCTGGTCAACTTTTAACCCTTATAACTCCCTAACAAAAAAAAATTTTGTTTCCAAAATTGTGCTGATGTAAAGTAGACATGTGGGAAATGTTATTTATTAACTATTTTTCGTGACATATCTCTCTGATTTAAGGGCATAAAAATACAAAGTTTGAAAATTGCAAAATGTTACAAATTTTCGCCATATTTCCGTTTTTTTCATAAATAATCGCAAGTAATATCGAAGAAATGTTACCACTAACATGAAGTACAATATGTCACGAAAAAAAAATCTCAGAATCAGCGGGATCCGTTGAAGCGTTCCAGAGTTATAACCTCATAAAGTGACAGTGGTCAGAATTACAAAAATTGGCTCGGTCATTAAAGGGACTCTGTCACCTGAATTTGGCGGGACTGGTTTTGGGTCATATGGGCGGAGTTTTCGGGTGTTTGATTCACCCTTTCCTTACCCGCTGGCTGCATGCTGGCTGCAATATTGGATTGAAGTTCATTCTCTGTCCTCCATAGTACACGCCTGCGCAAAGCAATCTTGCCTTGTGCAGGTGTGTACTATGGAGGACAGAGAATGAACTTCAATCCAATATTGCAGCCAGCATGCAGCCAGCGGGTAAGGAAAGGGTGAATCAAACACCCGAAAACTCCGCCCATATGACCCAAAACCAGTCCTGCCAAATTCAGGTGACAGGTTCCCTTTAAGTACCAAATTGGCTCTGTCACTAAGGGGTTAAAGATGCTCCTTTTCTGGGTGGCTGAGAGCTGATGTTTTTAGCCTGGGGGGCCAGTATCCATGGCCCATTCCTAGGCTATTAATATAAGCCCACAGCTGTCTGCATAGCCTTTGCGGTTTATTAATTATAGGGAGATGTGACATCATTTTTTTGGGGGGTCCCCATTTTATTAGCCAGTAAAGGCCATGTGTACAGCTGTGGGATGATATTCATAGACTGGGAAGCTCCATGGGTATTACCCCCTTCCCAGGCTATAAACATCTGCCCCAGCCGTCGGCTTTCCCACTGCTGGTTAAGAAATGTATGCGTGAGCCCACGCCATTTTTGTCTGGAAAATAATCTTTTAAAACTAAATACATGTAAAGTAAGCTGCACACACGCTGTACTAATTGTATTTGTAACTGATATCTATATATCTACATATTCATTCCATTTGTATTTGCTGTATGTTATCCATCTCTCCTATCCTGTCTGTTCCTGCTGTGATTTTACACTATGCGGCTGCTGAATTGCCTGCTTTTATTCTATGTATCTGTTAAATATGTGTATAAAATATATATTTTTTTAACAATATTTCCTTTGAAAATGATGTGTAAATGACATAGAGAATTGCTCTGTGTAAAAGCTCATTTTAAAATCACATTGCATTCTGATGTAAATCTGATGCTGGGTGTAAAAATCAGATTGTGATCGTACGCGCATGAAAAAGCATGACACTTGCATTACACTCGTCCGACTTTGCAGGAACGAAATCGGACTGTTTATAAAATCGCCAGTGTGACTCTAGCCATACTGACGTCCCCAGTTCTGCCGTCCCGATCTCTGTGGATGTTCCCTGCCATTTATAACTTTGTGTCTTATTCTTATGAAATATTTTCAGATATTTTAGATTTGTTCTGTGTTTTTGGTGCTAGATAGGAGATATTCTGTAATTAATCTCTGTATGTGACTATAATTGGACTGTGTGTTATACCGGGGGCAGGACGGGGCCATGACTGGATGTAGTGATCATGTGACGCTGGTAACCGCTCCGGAGGTTTCTCACATGGGATCTTTATGATGTTACATCGTCATCTTCTCCCCATTCAGGTCCCTACAATATCGGATCCTCTCAGTGGAGATCTTCTATATAAGAGAATTCTCCTGAGTGACCCTACAAGGATGGATCGGGACAGGGACAAGATGGCGGAGAGGATATTACACCTCACCCTAGAGATCCTCTTCCGGCTTACTGGAGAGGTGAGAGATTCTGATGACGTCACATTACATCATTCTTATCTATGGGAATAACAGATGGACAGAACTGGAGAGGTGAGGACTCTGGAAATGTCTGTAGTGAGGTTTATTAATGTGTCTCTCCATAACTAGGATTACACAGTAGTGAAGAAGACCTCTAGTGAGCGCTGTCAGGACCCTGTGTCTGAGGGACGGGGAAGACCCCTGAGCCCAATCACGGGGCCTCCATCTCACCCCCTGATACATGAGGACATCAATGACCAGAAGATCCTAGAACTCACCTACAAGATGATTGAGCTGCTGACTGGAGAGGTGACACTGCTGGGAATGCTGGGACATTATACAGTAACGCTATAAATGGATCGGGGGGATGACTGTATCATTGTATGTGTCAGATTCCTATAAGGTGTCAGGATGTCGCCGTCTATTTCTCCATGGAGGAGTGGGAGTATTTAGAAGGACACAAAGATCTATACAAGGACGTCATGATGGAGGTTCCCCAGCCCCTCACATCACCAGGTAATAGACAGGACTTAATACACACGGCCTATATTTATCTGTATGTAAAGAATGAATTTAGGCCCTGTATGTGTTTCCTCCAGAACTATTCAGTAAGAGGACAACACCAGAGAGATGTCCCCGTCCTCTTCTTCCACGGGATTGTAAACTAGAAGATCCCGACATTCCTCAGGATTATCAGGTAGATGGAGAGAATATGTCATGAAATATAGAGATTGATTACAGCACCAAGTAAAAAATAATACTTTAATGAACAGTTATATCAAGTAAGAGGACAACTCCAAAGAGATGTCTCCGTCCTCAGGACTGTAAACAAGAAGATCCCAATGTTCCTCAGGTTCACCAGCTAGATGGAGAGAAGGTGTCTTGAAATCTCAGGACTTGTGTTCAGTCTTGATTTATACCCTGAATGGCTAGTTTATTAGAGATAACGACCGCCTCACGATCAAAGACTTCCCTATATAGAGATTATTTCCCGAGCAATGAAATGATCAGTTTTCTGTGTATCAGTTTCAGTGTGAATCCACAGTAAAATGGGAAAATCAAGAGATCTGAGTATGTTCAAATGAGGCATAATCTTTATTGCTAGACTAGAATATGCAAGCATGTAAAGACATCCTATGAAAGGAATCCAAGGAGGATATACAAAATCATTCTGATGATCAGGAGGTGCACATTTATTTACTTTACTCGCTTTTATATCAAGAAGATGCAAGTTGCAGCTGGATATAACGTTAATTCTCTGACTAATATGTCCAAATGCACAATGTATTGTGACCATCATATGACTGATGTAATATTAATCCTCCATAAATCTCTTGTAAGTCCATATCTTAAAAATGGGATCCAGTTCTTGGGATTAACTTATTAAATGGGAGGGTATGTTTGTCTTTTAATGAAGGGTTAGAAAAATGTATTTCTTAGCATAGGAAAAAGGTGCCTCAGAGGTAATCTGTGTATGAAAACATTTGTTGTCAAGACAAATGAGTCACAAGATTTATTTAATACAAGACCCTTACAAAGGACTAGGGGACGTTCATTATTTGTGGTAGAAAGGTGATTATGACATCTAAACAGGAAAGGGTTCTTTACAGTAAGAGTAGTCAGACTATGGACTGCCCAACCACCAATGGTAGTAATGGCAGACACTGTATTAGCAGATGATTTTCTAACAAATGGTACTATGGGATATAAATAATCAAGTGTTAAATAATGTATATTTGCTCAAGAAAGGTTGGAATTGTTGGACTTGGGTCTATTTTCCACATACAGCACAGACCAAAAGTTTGGACACACCTTCTCATTTAAAGATTTTTCTGTATTTTCATGACTATGAAAATTGTAAATTCACACTGAAGGCATCAAAACTATGAATTAACACATGTGGTATTATATTCATAACAAAAAAGTGTGAAACAACTGAAAATATGTCTTATATTCTATGTTCTTCAAAGTAGCCACCTTTTGCTTTGATGACTTCTTTGCACACTCTTGGAATACTCTTGATGAGCTTCAAGAGGTAGTCACCGGGAATGGTCTTCCAACAATCTTGAAGGAGTTCCCAGAGATGCTTAGCACTTGTTTGCCCTTTTGCCTTCACTCTGTGGTCCAGCTCACTCCAACCATCTCGATTGGGTTCAGGTCCGGTGACTGTGGAGGCCAGGTCATCTCGCGTAGCACCTCATCACTCTCCTTCTTGGTCAAATAGCCCTTACACAGCCTGAAGGTGTGTTTGGGGTCATTGTCCTGTTGAAAAATAAATGATGGTCCAACTAAACGCAAACTGGATGGAATAGCATGCCGCTGCAAGATGCTGTGGTAGCCATGCTGGTTCGGTATGCCTTCAATTTTGAATAAATCCCCAACAGTGTCACCAGTAAAGCACCCCCACAACATCACACCTCCTCGTCCATGCTTCACGGTGGGAACCAGGCATGTAGAGTCCGTTTGTTCAACTTTTCTGCGTTGCACAAAGACACGGTGGTTGGAACCAAAGATCTCAAATTTGGACTCATCAGACCAAAGTATAGATTTCCACTGGTCTAATGTCCATTCCTTGTGTTCTTTAGCCCAAACAAGTCTCTTCTGCTTGTTGCCTGTCCTTAGCAGTGGTTTCCCAGCAGCTATTTTGCCATGAAGGCCTGCTGCACAAAGTCGCCTCTTAACAGTTGTTGTAGAGATGTGTCTGCTGATAGAATTCTGTGTGGCATTGACCTGGTCTCTAATATGAGCTGCTGTTAACCTGCGATTTCTGAGGCTGGTGCCTTGGTAAGCAGAGGTGACTCTTGATCTTCCTTTCCTGGGGCGGTCCTCATGTGAGCCAATTTCTTTGTAGCGCTTGATGGATTTTGCAACTGCCCTTGGGGACACTTTCAAAGTTTTCTGACCTTCTTCTTCTTCTGACTGACCTTCATTTCTTAAAGTAATGATGGCCACCTGTTTTTCTTTACTTAGCTTATTTTTTCTTGCCATAATACATATTCTAAAAGTCTATTCAGTAGGACTATCGGCTGTGTATCCACCAGACTTCTGCTCAACACAACTGATGGTTCCAACCCCATTTATAAGGCAAGAAATCCCACTTATTAAACCTGACAGGGCACACCTGTGAAGTGAAAACCATTTCCTGTGACTACCTCTTGAAGCTCATCAAGAGAATGCCAAGAGTGTGCAAAACAGTCATCAAAGCAAAAGGTGGCTACTTTGAAGAACCTAGAATATAAGACATATTTTCAGTTGTTTCACACTTTTTTGTTAAGTATATAATACCACATGTGTTAATTCATAGTTTTGATGCCTTCAGTGTGAATTTACAATTTTCATAGTCATGAAAATACAGAAAAATCTTTAAATGAGGTGTGTCCAAACTTTTGGTCTGTACTGTATAAAACATTGTAACTCCTTATTCCATAGGTATAACCACAAATGATCATTTTGATCACTGTCAGTGGTGTCTAGGACAAGAAAGACAACTATAGGGGGTGAGAGAGTAAATAATTGTCTTCATCGGAGGGTCAGAATTTATCACAAGCATCCTGAAGTATTTGATTGGTTCCATGAAAACGACAGTGAGAATTTCTTGCTTCCCATTACCTTCACAGTCCCAAGTCTTAATGTTAAAACGAATCTCTGGTAAAAGGTACAAAAGGCGGTTTGGAGCATGTTTGACCCTCCATCAAATCTACAACTGCGAGAATTTATTGTATGAGCATCGACCCAATAATTCTGCAGAATAATTTCACCACCAAGTGGAATCTATGACTAGACATATCACTGAGGTTCTAAAGGCCAAAGGAGATCCAACCAGATACTACATGGGTGTCTCTAGTAAGGTGGCCATTCAGAATATGTTTTATACTTGGTGGAGATGACAGAATAAAGCTGATCATAGACATTAGATGTCTGGATCTTCTCACAATTTTCTGGTTATAAAGACTGCTGGCTAGAATTAGGACCCAAAAGGTTGGATTTATACACAAGACCTGCAGCTATGTGATAAGTACTGCTGTCATTTTTGGTCATCCTGTTAATTTATGATCTTTTCTGTTCTTAGAATTCATGTCACGTGACTTCTCCATCTATCTGTGACTTATACATTCTTTCTTTCAGGGTCAAGATCTGACCTTTATTAATACTGCAGGGACATATGTGAGGGGTGATGAGCGGGGTAAAGAGGAGATTCCTACAGATAACCGCAGCGGTGAGTAGTATCCAGAGAAATCACCAATTCTACCCAATCACTGGTCGCTAGAATTATGCGCTGAATGTTTTTAGTGTTTGTTTCATAGACTTTTGGATGTGTAATTTACTGGCAAAAAATTTTTCACAACACAACATTTTTTTTTCTGTTTATTAACACATTTTTACCAGCAAATTGTCAACAAGGAAAACTGATGTAAATACTTTTATGCCCAAAAATAACAAAAGTATTCTCAGAGTGATACCTTGATTGTCTAACCAGAAAAAAATATATTTGCAAGCTTTCAGAGCACAGAGGCTCCTTCTTCAGACCGGTTTACAAATGAATTAAATAAACCCGATAGCCAATAAAGGTATCACACTTTTCTCATTTTTGGGCATAAAAGCATTTACATTGATTTTTTTTTCTGGGTAACACGGTACCACAATATAATTTTTTTATTTAACAAAGAAAATTAAAATGGCACTTTTTTCCCCCTCATAGAAAAAAATACAGGGCCAATCTCAGTACATTATTCACTGTTCCTACAAACACTCAGTTGCTAAAGCCAAAAATTTGCCCCAGTAGAGGCATATTTCTCATTGCTTCTGGTAATGATTGGCTTTAAAAGTAAGTATAGAGACCAGCGGGGTACTGGGGTAGCAATGAAAAGGAGTTTTAGGGGATCGGTAATGTGAATTTAGTGAGTTATTATTTTAATGCATACAGGATGATTTTTCAATTTAACCCCTTCGCGACATGCACCGTACTAGACTAGTACTGCTCTGCGGGAGGTGCACTGACGCCACGAGCAGTACTAGTATGGCGCCGTGATCGCGTGGCCTCACGCTTATCGCTGCGGTGATCGTGTGCGGGTGTCAACTGTATGTGACAGCTGACACCCCGAAGCAACACACACAATCGTTGCTAGCACCGATTGTGGACATTTATCCCCTCTTATGCCGCAGTTAGTAGTGACAGCAGCATATAGAAGCAGCGGGCTCCCTGCGCGCTTCCATCAGGACAACGCGATGCGAATGCGTTGTCCTGATGGGCTCCATGGAGACCCTAGGCACCAAGATGGACTTCGGGTCCTTCCGGGTCTTGCAGAAAGGTGGCTTTTGAGCGCCTGCTAAGAGCAGGCACTGGCATGCCTCCTTACCTGCCAGTCAGATCGCTGATCTCATTCTCTGCAGTGCAGAATATCAGATCAGCTATCTGATGTAAAAGATTAATGTCCCATACTAGGACAATGTAAAAAAGTAAATAAAAAAAAATTACAAAGTGTAAAAATATAATTTTTTTAAAATCCCTAAATAAAGAAAAAAAAGGAAATATTTTCCCAAAAAATGCATTTATTTATGTAAATAAAAAAACAATAAAAGTACACATATTTGATATTACCGCATCTGTAATGACCCTCTCTATAAAATTGTCCCACTAGTTAACCCCTTCAGTAAACACCGTAAAAAAAAAACAAAAAAACGAGGCAAAAAACAATGCTTTATCATCTTACCGCCAAACAAAAACTGCAATAAAACATGATCAAAAAGGCGGATGTAAAAAAAAATGGTACTGCTGAAAACGTCATCGTGTTCAGCAAAAAACAAGCCACCATACAGCTCCATCAGCAGAAAAATAAAGTTATAGCTCTCAGAACAAATCGATGCAAAAATAATGATTTTTTCTATAAAATAGTTTTTATTTGTGTTAAATCTGTGCTCCAGGAGGCAAATGGCGCTCTGTCCCTTCCGAGTCACTCCATATGGCAAAGTAGTACTGTACAGTCACATATGGGGTATTTCTACAGCAGAAATTGTGGGACGAATTCTGGTTCCATTTATACCCATTTCCCAGTGTGGAAATGTAAAGCTTGGGGCTAACACACAATCTTGGTGGTAAAAATGTAAATTTATTTTTTCTTCACTTCCCAATGGCATAAAAGTCTGTGACACACCTGTGGTGTCAATATAATCACTGCACCTCTAAATGAATTCATGGAGAGGTTTCAATGGTAAAATGGGGTCAGTTATGGGGGCTTCTGAAGTTCTGGCACCTCAGTGGCTCTGCTAATGTAACATGGCACCCTCAAACCACTGCAGCAAAATCTGCATTGTAATATGGCGCTCCTTCCCTTCTGAGCTTTGCATTGTGCCTCAAAAGTAGTTTTCGACCACATATGGGGTATCGGTGAACTCAAGATAAATTGCACAACAAACTTTGGGGTCTATTTTTCTCCTTTTGCCCTTGTGAAAATACAAAGTTTGTAGCTAAAAGAGATTTTTGTGGGAAAAATTTGAATTTTTTTATGTTTTTTTTTAATTTTCACGGCTTAAAGTTATAAACTTCTGTGAAGCACCTGGGATTTCAAGGTGCCCAATACACATCTAGATAAAGTCCCAAAGGGGTCTGGTTTCCAAAATGGTGTCACTTGTGGGGGGTTTCCACTGTTTAGGCACATCAGTAGCTCTCCAAATGCGACATGGCAACCGCTAATTATTCCATCAAATTTTGCATTCCAAAAGTCAAATGGCACTCCTTCCCTTCCGAGCCCTGCCGTGCACCCAAACGGTTGTTTTCCTCCACATATTGGGTATCGGTGTACAAATTGTGTGGTGCAATTTCTCTTTTTACCCTTATGTAAATGCAAAATTTGGAGCTAAAATGATTTATTTAGGAAAAATATGATTTTTTATTTTTTTATTTCCACGGCTCTACGTTATAAACTTCTGTGAAGCACTTGTGGGTTCAAGGTGCTCAATACACATCTAGATAAGCTCCCTAAGGGGTCTAGTTTCCAAAATGGTGTCACTTCTTGGGGGTTTCCACTGTTTAGGCACATCAGGGGCTCTACAAACGCGACATGGCAACCCCTAATTATTCCAGCATATTTTACGTTCAAAAACTGAAATGGCTCTCCTTCCCTTCTGAGCCCTGCCGTGTGCCCAAACAATAGATTTTCCCCACATATGGGGTATGGGCATGCTCAGAAGTAATTGCACAAAATGTGCAGTCCATTTTCTCCTGTTACCCTTGCGTAAGTAAAAAAAAAAAAAAAAATAGGTCTAAAGGAAATTGTTTGTGAAAGAACCGTAAATGTTTATTTTTAGCTTCCACATTCCAAAAATTCCAGTGAAGCACCTGAAGGGTTAATAAACTTCTTGAATGTGGTTTTGAGAATCATGTGGGGTACAGTGTTTAGAATGGTGTCACTTTGGGACATTTTCTGTCATATAGGCCCCTCAAAGTCACTTCAAATGTGAGGCGGTCCCTAAAAAAAAAAAGGGGTTTGCAAATTTTGTTCTAAAAATGAGAAATCGCTGGTCAACTTTTAACCCTTATAACTTCCTGACAAAAAAAAATTCTGTTTCCAAAATTGTGCTGATGTAAAGTAGACATATGGGAAATGTTATATAATAATAATAATAATAATATTTTATTAACTATTTCGTGTGATATGACTCTCTGGCTTAAGGGCATAAAAATTAACAGTTTGAAAATTTCTGTTTTTTTTTTCCGCAAATAAACGCAAGTTATATCGATGAAATTTTACCACTATCATAAAGTACAATATGAAAACATTCCAGAGTTATTACCTCATATAGTGACAGTGGTCAGAATTGTAAAAATTGGCCCGATCATGAAGGTGAAAGCAAATAGGTGTGAAAAACCCTTTTAATATTTTCCACAGTTTCTCAACATGTCTTTTTCTGGAGCATAATTTTTCTATTCCACAAGACAAAATAGTTTTTCACTTATCAATGTATTTACACATAGAGATAACAGGTCACTTGAACAAGGACACAGATCAGGACAGTGAGAGCTGTGTTTAGAAGACCTGCTCTGAAAATGGCAAAAATGGTGTTTTTGGAAAGTGTATAATAGCAGCTTGTCAGGAACTGAGAGGCAGTGGGAGGGAGGTGAGCAGGTAACTGCTGTAATGTAATCAGTGGGCTGGAGATAGGTTGCTGTGATGCTAGAAGTCAACCTCTCTCCTGGAATTTAACTGTTGCACATTCTTGGCCAGGGTCTGGTGGCTGAAATCCATGGAAATGAACCATGCAGATTGAAAATTAAAAGCTCTTCTTGCAGGATAATGACAACGGATAGAAAAACAGATACGCAACAGAATCCACACGGACACCATAATCAATGGGGTCAACCTGCTTTCCTTGTGCAACAGATCAGTTTTGGACATGAATTCTTTTAATTGGCCAGTGATATTTCTCCAAATCCTGGTCTTCCTCACCACATTCCCACAGTCATTTCTACCTCCCATCCACGTTCTATCACAACTTTCCGTAACCTCTCTAACCTTATACCCATTCGCCCAGCCCCGCTTCCCCAGTCATTCTAACAGGAGATCTATGGAACGCTCGCTCTGTCTGTAACAAACTTTCCTACATCCATGATCTTTTCGTTACTAACAAACTTTCCTTTCTCGCCATTACTTAAACCTGGCTCACCCCCTCTGATACAACCCCTCCTGTTGCACTTTCGTACGGTGGATTCCACCTTTCCCACACACCCCGTCCCAGTAGCAAGGATGGCGGAGGAATTGGTTTTCTCCTGTGAGATAACTGATCCTTCCCCCACATCCCACTGCTACCCTCTGTTACCCTCCTTTCCTTAGATGTGCACTCTGTGCGCATCTACTCCCCCTCCAACTGGCTTTCATTTAGCAGCCACTACCTTCTTCGACCTCTTCACCACCTGGCTGCTTCATTTCCGTTCTGCTGACATCCCCACTATCATCTTGGGTGACTTCAACATCCCCATTGACACTTCCATCTCAGCTGTCACTAAACTTCTATCTCTCACTTCCTCCTTCAACCTCAGTCAATGGTCGTTTGCAGCCACTCTCAAAGATGGCCACACACTGGACCTCATCTTCACCTGCCTCTGCTTCCTATTTAACCTCTCTAACACACCTCTCCCTCTTTCTGACCACAACCTGCTTACATTTTCTTCCCTCTCCACTTCATATCCACAATTCCCACTCCACAAACTTGCACACCCTCACAGAAATCTTAAACGCTTCAATCCACACTCGCTGTCTAAATCTCTTCTGCTTCTTAGAGACATAAGATCCTTACACAATGCGGATGCTGCTTTATATAGCACCACAATAGCTGACGCTTTTGAATCAGTAGCCCCTCACATACATACCAAAACTCGCAAAATCAACAGACAGCCCTGGCACACCGGACTGACCAAAGAACTGAGATGGGCTACCAGGGTTGCTGAGCGGAGATGGAAAAGATCACACTCCAATAAGGACTTCATCACATTCAACAGTCCCTCACGACTTTCAAGGCCACACTCGCTGCAGCAAAACAAACATACTTCTCATCTCTCATATCCTCCCTGTCTCACAACCCTAAACAGTTATTCAACACTTTCAATTCTCTCCTCTGACCCCCCAGCACCTCCTCCCTCTCCACTCATCTCAGTTAAAGACTTTGCCTCATTTTTCAAGCAGAAGATTGATAACATCAGAGACAGTTTTGGTCGACAACCCCCAGAGCCCTTCCTCCTAACTGCTCGCTCTCCTCCTCCATAACCAACTTCTCAACCATTACAGTAGATTGACTCTCCACTCTACTCTCAAGATCACATTTCACCACCTGTGAACTTGACCCGATCCCATCCCACTTCATCCCAAGCCTCACCACAGTCTTCATCCCAACCCTAACCCATCTCTTCAACCTATCATTAACAACTGGTGTTTTCCCCTCAAGCTTTAACCCCTTCCCGACCCATGACGCCACGTAGGCGTCATGAAAGTCGGTGCCAATCCGACCCATGACGCCTATGTGGCGTCATGGAAAGATCGCGTCCCTGCAGATCGGGTGAAAGGGTTAACTCCCATTTCACCCGATCTGCAGGGACAGGGGGAGTGGTAGTTTAGCCCAGGGGGGGTGGCTTCACCCCCCCCCCCCCCCCCGTGGCTACGATCGCTCTGATTGGCTGTTGAAAGTGAAACTGCCAATCAGAGCGATTTGTAATATTTCACCAGTTATAACTGGTGAAATATTACAATCCAGCCATGGCCGATGCTGCAATATCATCGGCCATGGCTGGAAACACTAATGTGCCCCCACCCCACCCCACCGATCGCCCCCCCAGCCCTCCGATCTGTCCGGTACACTGCTCCGGCTCCCCTCCGTCCTGTGCTCCGCTCCCCCCGTGCTCCAATCACCCCCCCTGCACTCCGATCCACCCCCCCGTGCTCCGTTCCACCCCCCCGTGCTCCGTTCCACCCCCCCCCCTCCCCGTGCTCCGTTCCACCCCTCCCACGCTCCGATCCACCCCCCCATGCTCCGATTCCCCCCCCGTGCTTCCCCCCCACCCCATCATACTTACCGATCCTGCCGGGGTCCGTCCGTCTTCTCCCTGGGCGCCGCCATCTTCCAAAATGGCGGGCGCATGCGCAGTGCGCCCGCCGAATCTGCCGGCCGGCAGATTCGTTCCAAAGTGCATTTTGATCACTGAGATAGATTATATCTCAGTGATCAAAATAAAAAAATAATAAATGACCCCCTCCCTTTGTCACCCCCATAGGTAGGGACAATAAAAAATAAAGAATTTTTTTTTTCCACTAATGTTAGAATAGGGTTAGGGGTAGTGTTAGGGGTAGGGCTAGGGTTAGGGGTAGGGCTAGGGGTAGGGTTAGGGCTAGGGTTAGGGTTTCGGTATGTGCACACGTATTCTGGTCCTCTGCGGATTTGATAAATCCGCAGTGCTAAACCGCTGCGGATTTATGGCGGATTTACCGCGTTTTTTCTGCGCATTTCACTGCGGTTTTACAACTGCGATTGTCTATTTGAGCAGTTGTAAAACCGCTGCGGAATCCGCACAAAGAAGTGACATGCTGCGGAATGTAAACCGCTGCGTTTCCATGCAGTTTTTCCGCAGCATGTGTACAGCAATTTTTGTTTCCCATAGGTTTGCATTGGACTGTAAACTCATGGGAAACTGCTGCTGATCCGCAGCGTGTGCACATACCTTTAGAATTAGGCCATGTGCACACGGTGCGGATTTGGCTGCGGATCTGCAGCGGATTGGCCGTTGCGGATTCGCAGCAGTGTTCCATCAGGTTTACAGTACCATGTAAACCTATGGAAAACCAAATCCACTGTGCCCATGGTGCGGAAAATACCGCGCGGAAACGCTGCGTTGTATTTTCCGCAGCATGTCAATTCTTTGTGCGGATTCCGCAGCGTTTTACACCTGTTCCTCAATAGGAATCCGCAGGTGAAATCCGCACAAAAAACACTGGAAATCCGCAGGTAAAACGCAGTGCCTTTTACCCGCGGATTTTTCAAAAATGATGCTAACAAATCTCACACGAATCCGCAACGTGGGCACATAGCCTTAGGGTTAGGGTTGGAATTAGGGTTGTGGTTAGGGTTGTGATTAGGGTTATGGCTCCAGTTGGTATTAGGGTTAGGGGTGTGGGGGGGTTAGTGCTGGAGGTAGAATTGAGGGGTTTCCACTGTTTAGGCACATCAGGGGTCTCCAAACGCAACATGGCGCCACCATTGATTCCAGCCAATCTCATATTCAAAAAGTCAAATGGTGCTCCCTCAATTCCGAGCCCCGACATGTGCCCAAACAGTGGTTTACCCCCACATATGGGGTACCAGCATACTCAGGATAAACTGCGCAACAATTACTGGGGTCCAATTTATCCTGTTACCCTTGTGAAAATAAAAAAATGCTTGCTAAAACGTCATTTTTGAGGAAAGAAAAATGATTTTTTGTTTTCACGGCTCTGCGTTGTAAACGTCTGTGAAGCACTTGGGGGTTCAAAGTGCTCACCACATATCTAGATAAGTTCCTTGGGGGGTCTAGTTTCTAAAATGGGGTCACTTGTGGGGGGTTTCTACTGTTTAGGAACACCAGGGGCTCTGCAAACGCAACGTGATGCCCGCAGACCATTCCATCAAATTCTGCATTTCAAAAGTCACTACTTCCCTTCTGAGCCCCGACGTGTGCCCAAACAGTGGTTTACCTCCACACATGGGGTATCAGCGTACTCAGGAGAAACTGGACAACAACTTTTGGGGTCCAATTTCTCCTGTAGCCTTTGGGAAAATTAAAAAATTCTGGGCTAAATAATTATTTTTGAGGAAAGAAAACGTATTTATTATTTTCACGGCTCTGCATTATAAACTTCTGTGAAGCACTTGGGGGTTCAAAGTGCTCACCACACATCTAGATAAGTTCCTTTCGGGGTCTAGTTTCCAAAATGGGGTCACTTGTGGGGGGTTTCTACTGTTTAGCCACATCAGGGGCTCTGCAAACACAACGTGACGCCCGCAGAGCATTCCATCAAAGTCTGCATTTCAAAACGTCACTACTTCACTTCCGAGCCCCGGCATGTGCCCAAACAGTGGTTTACCCCCACATATGGGGTATCAGCGTACTCAGGAGAAACTGGACAACAACTTTTGGGGTCAAATTTCTCCTGTTACCCTTGGGAAAATAAAAAATTGCAGGCTAAAAGATCATTTTTGAGAAAATAATTTTTTTTTTTTATTTTCATGGCTCTGCGTTATAAACTTCTGTGAAGCACTTGGGGGTTCAAAGTCCTCACCACACATCTAGATTAGTTCCTTTGGGGGTCTAGTTTCCAAAATTGGGTCATTTGTGGGGGATCTCCAATGTTTAGGCACACAGGGGCTCTCCAAACGTGACATGGTGTCCGCTAATGATTGGAGCTAATTTTCCATTTAAAAAGCCAAATGGTGTGCCTTCCCTTCCGAGCCCTGCCGTGCGCCCAAACAGTGGTTTACCCCCACATATGAGGTATCGGCGTACTCAGGACTAACTGGACAACAACATTTGGGGTCCAATTTCTCCTATTACCCTTGGCAAAATAGGAAATTCCAGGCTAAAAAATCATTTTTGAGGAAAGAAAAATTATTTTTTATTTTCATGGCTCTGCGTTATAAACTTCTGTGAAGCACCTGGGGGTTTAAAGTGCTCAATATGCATCTAGATAAGTTCCTTGGGGGGTCTAGTTTCCAAAATGGGGTCACTTGTGGGGAAGCTCCAATGTTTAGGCACACAGGGTCTCTCCAAACGCGACATGGTGTCCGCTAACGATGGAGATAATTTTTCATTCAAAAAGTCAAATGGCGCTCCTTCCCTTCCGAGCCTTACCATGTGCCCAAACAGTGGTTTACCCCCACATGTGAGGTATTGGTGTACTCAGGAGAAATTGCCCAACAAATTTTAGGATCCATTTTATCCTGTTGCCCATGTGAAAATGAAAAAATTGAGGCTAAAAGAATTTTTTTTGTGAAAAAAAAGTACTTTTTCATTTTTACGGATCAATTTGTGAAGCACCTGGGGGTTCAAAGTGCTCACTATGCATCTAGATAAGTTCCTTGGGGCGTCTAGTTTCCAAAATGGGGTCACTTGTGGGGGAGCTCCAATTTTTAGGCACACGGGGGCTCTCCAAACGTGACATGGTGTCCGCTAAAGAGTGGAGCCAATTTTTCATTCAAAAAGTCAAATGGCGCTCCTTCCCTTCCAAGCCCTGCCGTGCGCCCAAACAGTGGTTTACCCCCACATATGAGGTATCAGCGTACTCAGGACAAATTGGACAACAACTTTTGTGGTTCAGTTTCTCCTGTTACCATTTTGCGACTAAAAAGTTAAATGTTCATTTTTTCCTTCCATGTTGCTTCTGCTGCTGTGAAGCACCTGAAGGGTTAATAAACTTCTTGAATGTGGTTTTGAGTACCTTGAGGGGTGCAGTTTTTAGAATGGTGTCACTTTTGGGTATTTTCAGCCATATAGACCCCTCAAACTGACTTCAAATGTGAGGTGGTCCCTAAAAAAAATGGTTTTGTAAATTTCGTTGTAAAAATGAGAAATCGCTGGTCAAATTTTAACCCTTATAACTTCCTAGCAAAAAAAAATTTTGTTTCCAAAATTGTGCTGATGTAAAGTATACATGTGGGAAATGTTATTTATGAACTATTTTGTGTCACATAACTCTCTAGTTTAACAGAATAAAAATTCAAAATGTGAAAATTGCGAAATTTTCAAAATGTTCGCCAAATTTCCGTTTTTATCACAAATAAACGCAGAATTTATTGACCTAAATTTATGACTAACATGAAGCCCAATATGTCACGAAAAAACAATCTCAGTACCGCTAGGATCCGTTGAAGCGTTCCTGAGTTATTACCTCATAAAGGGACACTGGTCAGAATTGCAAAAAACGGCAAGGTCTTTAAGGTCAAAATAGGCTGGATCATGAAGGGGTTAAACATGCCTTAATCACACCTATCCTCAAAAAGCCCTCTCTTGACCCATCATATGTATCTAGCTATTGCCCCATATTACTTCTCCCCTATGCCTCGAAACTACTGGAACAACACGTCCATCTTGAACTGTCCCTCCACCTCTCTTCTTCCTCACTCTTAGATTACTTACAATCCGGCTTCCGGCCGTATCACTCAACTGAAACTGCCCTAAATAAGGTCACCAATGGCCTTAAAACCTCCAAAGCCAAGAGACACTACTCTGTCCTCCTCCTCCTGGACCTGTCCTCTGCCTTTGACACAGTGGACCATTCCCTATTACTACAGAATCTCTCATCTCTTGGCATCACTGACTTGGCCCTATCTTGTATCTCGTCATACCTAACAGACCAGACATTCAGCGTCTCCCACTCACACACCACCTCCTCACCTCACCCCTATCTGTCGGAGTCCTGCAAGGTTCAGTCCTAGGGCCCTTGCTCTTCTCCATTTACACCTTTGGCCTGGGACAGCTCATAGAATCTCACGGCTTTCAGTATTACCTCTATGCTTATGACACACAGATCTACATCTGAATCAGATATCACCTACTGCTAACCAGAATCACACAATGTCTGTCTGCTATTTCATCCTTCTTCTCCACTAGATTTCTAAAACCTAATATGGATAAAACAGAATTCATCATCTTTCCCCCATCTCACTCGACCCCACCCAATGGACCTATCCATTAAAGTATATGGCTACTCACTCTCCCCAGTCCCACAAGCTCGCTGCCTCGGGGTAATCCTTGACACTGATATTAAAGCAGGGTGTGATTAGTTTAAAATTACAATAATTGTTATCACATAATTCTTAAAAAGAGCCCAAGCCTGGGCACAAAGACAACAAACAAACATATAATGCAAATGTCAACCTGTATTGCTGACCATATTAGCAGCTTTGAATCCCATAAGAGACCAAAGTAGAAACAATTTCTCATTAACACTGCCATCTCTATTTATGAGAAAAATACTGTACAATTAGGTTATGTGCACACGTTCAGGATTTCTCGCAGAAAATTCCTGAGAAAAACCGGACATTTTCTGCAAGAAATCCGCAAGAAAACCGCATGCGTTTTTTGCCGCGGTTTTGCCGCGATTATGCTGCGTTTTTTTCCATACATTTCCCAATGCATTTTTTAGTGGGAAATCCGCAAGAAAACCGCAAAATTAATGAACATGCTGCGGTTTTTACCGCAATGCGTTTTTTTCACGGAAAAAAATGCATCATGTGCACAAAACATGCAGAATTCATTCTAAATGATGGGATGCTTATTGTATGCATTTTTTTTGCGGTTTTATAGCGATTTTATTGGGAAAAACCGCGAAAAAACCGCAACATGTGCACACAGCCTTGTAAAAAGGGAGACAATCTTTTGTCAAACTATGACGATCGGAGCTTTAATCAAATGTCATTCATGTCAATAGGAAAGTTCTCACCTTACTTTCCTTTATTTTATCTAGCTCAGATCGTGTCATAAATATAGGAAAGATTTCACCTTACTTTCTTTTGTTCATCCAAACTTCAAAGGGCCATATAAGAGAGACATCCAAAGCGGGGGGCACTAATCTCATCCATACATTACCCCAATAAAGAAATCGAATAGGACCCTTGCTGTCATAACCCCAAAAGTTTACTTCCAAACGTGTTTCGTTTTTACAAACTCATCAGGGGAAGAAGGATAAGATGCTATAGAGTGGGTACGTTGGAGTTAAAGACCCATTATAAATGTGGGGGATGGATCAGCTTACCGTCTCATCAGAGGTATGCTGTTTAAATAGACCGCCGAACATTCCTCGTGTTGTGAGCATGCGTACGTCATTCTCTGTGCGCCTCCATATTAGGTGCACTGGTGAGCCGCATGTGTCACTTCCGATGCCTGTGAATGTGCCATCATTTCTGGTGCGCTTCATTGTGGAACGCACTGGTGAATCGCACATGTCACTTCCGGTATCGGGAAGTGTAACTACACTGTGTGCAGAATTATTAGGCAAGTTGTATTTTAGAGAATTATTTTTATTATTGATCAACAACTATGTTCTCAATCAACCCAAAAGACTCATAAATATCAAAGCTTAATATTTTTGGAAGTTGGAGTGTTTTTTTTTAGATTTGACTATCTTAGGAGGATATCTGTTTCTGCAGGCAACTATTACTGTGCAGAATTATTAGGCAACTTAATAAAAACCAAATATACTCCCATCTCACTTGTTTATTTTCACCAGGTGAACCAATATAACTGCACAAAATATAGAAATAAACATTTCTGACATGCGAAAACAAAACCCCCGATAACTGTGGCCAGAGAGTTATTGCATCTTTAGACGCTCACAAGGCGTTCGATAGTGTGGAGTGGGGGTATCTCTGGCAGGTGTTGCGAAAAATGGGGTTTGGACCGCAGTTCATATCCTGGATTCAACTAATGTACTCGATGCCGATGGCCAGGGTAGGGTAAACGGGGAGTTGTCACGGACCATACAATTGGCTCGAGGGACGAGACAGGGGTGTCCGCTCTCCCCCCTTTTGTTTGCTCTGGCTGTGGAACCGCTGGCCGCTACGCTTCGACGGTCTGATGAGATGACGGGGTTTAAATATGGGGTGATTGAAGAAAGGGTGGCGTTGTATGCGGATGACATTTTATTGTTTCTGGCTGATCCAGTTGCATCCTTGGAGGGAGCCATTGGGATTATTGAACGATTTGGATCAGTGTCGGGGCTTAGGATAAATTGGAGTAAGTCTATCTTGTTTAAGGTGGACGATGAGGGTGGGGAACCATTGGAGGATGGACGACTGGAGGTGACGAGTAAATTTAAATACCTTGGAATATGGGTATCTATGCCGGTCACTGAGTATATACATGAGAATCTGACTCCAATCTTGGGTGTCCTCAAGGCAAAGGCGGATGCTTGGCTTAAGCTGCATTTATCTGTGGTAGGTAGGGTGAATCTTATCAAAATGATTCTGATGCTGAAATTACTATATATTCTCCACAATGCACCGGTTTGGATACCACGCGGGAAATTTAGACAAATCAACTCTCTGTTTAGGAATTTGATATGGGGGAGGCAGCATCCGCGTATCAAACTGGAGACACTTCAGCGACTCAAGGATGATGGGGGTCTGGCATTGCCTAACCCGGAATTGTACTTTCTTGCAGCCCAGAGTCAGCATCTAAGGGGATGGGCGCATGAAGGGTCATCTGGGGCGGTACAGCGGTTGATGGAGGTGGTGACAAAAAGAAGGCCAGTGGTGCAATGTTTGGAGGATGGATCCTTGGAGAGTCTGGGGAAGTTACATCCGACTGTGCTGTTGATACGCAAGCTGTGGAGTAGATTGAGGCACATACGTGGGATCACGGACTTGACTAGATACTCGCCGCTATGGCATAATAACAATCTGAAAGAATTTGAGGCATTGGGGGTACTGATAGAGTGGTTGGGCAAAGGGATTCAGTATGTATACCAAATAATTGAGCAAGGTGAACTGAAATCATTTTCCCAATTGCAGGCGGAATTTGGTATCGGGACTGCAGGGGAGTATTAGTATTTGCAGATGAGGCATGCCTTTGGAGCTCAGAGTAGGAACGGAGGTATTAGGATTCAAAGGGATATAGTACTGGAGTATGTGTGTAATGATGGGACGACTGGAGGAGTCATATCCACGCTGTATAGGGATCTGTTGCACACTTACCTATTGGGGTTTCCAATAATGGCAAGAGCTAAATGGGAAAGGGATCTGGGTCCAATGGATAATGAGACTTGGGAGTCGGTGTTGGAATGGGTCCCAAGACTGTCGCTGAGTGAACCGTATAGGCTGTCACAGCTTTATGTGATACACAGAGTTTATAAGTCTCCAATGGTGCTATATAAGGCAGGATTGCGTAATGACTCTGAATGTCCGAGGTGTAGGTCTACGGATGCAGATATTTTCCATATGATGTGGACATGTCAGAGGTTGGCTGCCTTCTGGGTGGTAGTTTTGAGTCGTATGGAAGGTGCGTATGGGTGCACGGTGCCAAGGGATCCAGTTGTGTTTGTTGGGATGCGTGGATGAGATTGCAGTGGATAAACACCTAAAGATAGCTATAGCCAGATTGCTATACATGGCTAGGAAGGTGATAGCTCGAAATTGGATTAGGGAAGAGCCGCCGTCAAGAGGAGAATTCCTCCAGTATGTGAAGCAGGGCCTGACACTGGAAAAGGGGATTTATAAGAAGAGAGGGAAAATTGAAACGTTCAATAAAATGTGGTCTTCATGGATAGCTATGGGATAGTAATGTAAAATGTGGCTTATACGATTGGTTGAGGGATTAGATACTCTATTGTCTTAATGATGGAAGTAATTAACAAGATGAGCTGCTTTGTGGGGTGGGGGTGGGGGGCCTTGGGATTGAAGGGGGTTGTTTGAAGGGGGAGGGGGGGGGAAATACTCTGTATTGAAAATGTGAATGTAACATGCTAATTGTCTTGTTATTCTTAATAAAAATTTATTTGAACAAAAAAAAGAAAACAAAACCCCCAAAAATTTGTGACCAAAATAACCACCTTTCTTTATGATGACACTCAACAGCCTTCCATCCATAGTTTCAGAATATCAGAATTCTGGATTGGTGGTCATTGCTTTTTTTTGTTAATCCTTGACACTGATCTCTCCTTCAAACCACATATCCAAGCCCTTTCCATTTCCTGCCAACTTCAACTCAAAAACATTTCCCGGATCTGTACTTTCCTCAATCAAGAATCTGCAAAAACCCTAGTCCATGCCCTCATTATCTCCCGCCTTGACTACTGCAACTGCCTGCTCTGTGGCCTCCCCTCTAACACTCTCGCACCCCTCCAATCTATTCTAAACTCTGCTGTCCCCCTAAAATCCACCTGTCCCCCCGCTATTCCCCGGCCTCTCCTTTTTGTCAGTCCCTGCACTGACTCCCATTACCCAAAGATTCCAGTTCAAAACCCTAACCATGGCATACAAAGACATCCACAACTTGTGTCCTCCATACATCTGTGACCACGTCTCCTGGTACTTACCTGCACGCAACCTCCGATTCTCACAAGATCTCTTTCTCTACTCCCCTCTTATCTCATCTTCCCACAATCGCATACAAGAATTCTCCCACACATCACCCCTACTCTGGAACTCTCTACCACAACATATCAGACTCATGCCTACCATGGAAACCTTCAAAAAGAACCTGAAGACCTACCTCTTCCGACAAGCCTACAACCTGCAGTAACCAACGATCCACCAATCCACTACACAACCATCTCTGCCCTCGCATACTGTATCCTCACCCTCCCTTGTAGATTGTCAGCCCTCGTGGGAATTGTCCTCTCTCCTCCTGTGCCAGTGTGACTTGTTTTGTTTAAGATTACTGTACTTGTTTTTATTATGTATACCCCTCCTCACATGTAAAGCGCCATGGAATAAATGGTGCTATAATAATAAATAATAATAATAATTGGTTCCTAAGACAAAACTCCCAAGCACAAACGTAAACACAGGCTAAGGTTGTCCACCCCAAAAAAAAAGAAGTCCTGTCCATTTTTTATTCGATTTCTAGGTCAATCAAGTGAATGGGTCTGTGAAAAAACTAATAGTTCTCAGATGCCATCCATGTGTCCTCTGTCCATTCTTCATTTTTATTTTTAGAGTTTTGATATGAGAGTCTTTAACAAACCTCATCCATTTTTCTTTTCTCATAAAAAAAACAGATTGTGAAAACTGCTACTCGGACCAAAATTTGATCAAAAACATTGAGAAAAATAAAAAAAATTGTGTAAATGTTAAATATGCTTATTTTGTACATTTATTTAATCTGGACTCTTTACCAGGTGTGTTACTCTTAAAGAAAAAATGTCATGATATTTTCATAAAAATTGTAGTGGTTTATTGGATTGTCCACAGAAAAACCACATTGCAGCAAAACATAAAATAGATAAAATAGTTACGAACAGATTGTCCATTTGTTCCTCATCTTTCCTGAGATGGTAAAAATCATCTGTGTGTCATGGAGTTGAAGTCATCATGGCTACTAGTTGTTCATTCCTTCTGTAAGTTGTCTGAAGTCCGTGGAGAAAGATGGAGAAGCAGGCAGGAGGTGACCCCCACGTGAGAGCAGCCCCTCCTCCTCTTAAGAGCTGTGATTATAAATGCGTCCCACAGACCACATATTTTCTCTATATGGTGTTGACTTATACTCTGAGCTACATACACAGTAATAGCTTTATGTAATGTCAGCGAGATGCGATGTGCTCAGTACAGAATTGAGAATAAGAATAATTCAATTAATATTTAACAGTAAACCCCAAAAATGGATATCTGATTGAAGCCTATGGCTACATTCTCATTTTGAAATGTTGAGGGGGGTTACTTCTGCATACATGAAAATAATTTACAGTGGTGCACTTACTCCTTAAAAGAGTTTTCTTCAGTTTGAAAGTTATTCCCTATCGATTCTAACAACCATGGAAAGTGGAGAATGATGGTACGTGCCCACGATCAGGAATTTCTGCAGTTTTTATGCTTTCATAAAATAGGTGAAAAAATGGTATGAGGGTTTCTGATGAGAAGGACAATTCAATGCAAAGAAACCGATAACTGCAAATTTACTAACTTCAGAAGCTTAATCACATATGCTTTTACTAATCTTTGTGTTCAAGGGTGTTTATAGCCCTTAAATTAGATAATCTATGAAAGAAACTGTGACTGGCAACCATCACTGACATAGGACACTGCTACAAATTCTTTCTCCGATTCCCCAGTGCTCTCATATTTATATGTTTGCGATGGGATGTAATGTTTCTGTTGGCTGCCATCATGTAGAAAGCGTGTAAAGACCTTTTTTCCCTTTCTTAGATCTTTTCCTTAGTTCCATTAAAATAAACACCAAAAATTGAATTCGATCATATATACTCCAAAAAAATAAAAAAATATGCATACAAGCCACCAATAATGACACTTTTAGAGAATAATATTTACCGTAAATTAATATTCTTTATTATTACAATAAATATAAAAACACCAAACAGGTGTATCAAAATATAAATAAAAAAGCTAATGGGGGGGGAACAAAAGAGAAAAAGGGGTGGGTATGGTTTAATTTGTATAGCATATAATATATATATAGAGGGGTACAATATTAGGTTACATAAAGTGCAAGTGCCCATGTAAATTTGTATATAACATAACAAGCAAATATGCATACAGGTGCTATCAAAATACAATAATACTACTCAATCCATGGCTTGTGGCTTTTGCTAGGTAACTATAACCATTATTTATATAGTGCAGGTTTATTTATGTTTTGCCATTTTATGTGAGTTTATCTGCTCTCTGTGGGGTATTCCTGGTACCAAGTCTTGTCACAGTTTATGACTTTTTTTGCTAATATTAAATTATTGATATTACATGGTATGCATGTTTTCTTTATGGATTGAGTAGTATTATTTAGTGATGAGCGAATATACTCGTTACTCGAGATTTCCCGAGCACGCTCGGGTGACCTCCGAGTGTTTTTTAGTGCTCGGAGATTTAGTTTTGCTCACCTCAGCTGAATGATTTACAGCTAATAGCCAGCTTGATTACATGTGGGGATTCCCTAGCAACCAGGCAACCCCTACATGTACTTATGCTGGCTAACAGATGTAAGTCATTCAGCTGCGGCGATGAAAACTAAATCTCCAAGCACTATAAAATACTCGGAGGACACTCGAGCGAGTAACGAGTATATTCGCTCATCACTAGTATTATTGTATTTTGATAGCACCTGTATCCATATTTGCTTATGTTATTTTATATACCAATTTACACGGGCACTTGCACTTTATGTAACATAATATTGTATCTATTTATATAATTACCTTAAATTATCTGTCATCCACTTCCTTCTGGACGTCCTCGAATCCCGAAATCCACTGAGCTGCACTGGAACTACGCCGACCACCATATTGGAATACCCAAGTGATGGGTATTCCAATATGGCACCCGCTGGTGGTAACAGGCCCTTGAGCAGTACCACCAGCGGGTCATCGCTGGACTCCCCACTGCTGGGACTCCCCCGGTGCATAGAGTGCGGGGCTGCAGAAGGAGAGAGCGTGATGGCGGTGGAGAGCTGGGCTGCTGAGGGAGAGAGCGGGACGTCCAGTGGAGACTGGCTGTGGAGGAAGACAGCGTAACAGTGAATGGCGAGTGTGGCTTCTGAGGGAGAATTCAGGACGGCGGGTAGAGCGCTGGGCTTCGGGGGGAGAGAGCGGGACGGCCAGTGGAGATGGGCTGTGGAAGGAGACAGCGGGATGGTGGATGGGAGAGAGCGGGACGGCGAGTGGAGAGCGGGGTTGTGGAGGGAAAGAGTGGGATGGCAGTTAGTTACTATGCGCCCATTAATTTTTATATTTATATTTTGATACATCTGTTTGGTGTTATTGTAATAATAAAATGTATTATTTAAATTTTATTCTGGATATTATTATTATTGGTGGCTTTTAGTTCCATTAAAACAAAAGAGAAGACCGCTTTACACTAATTCCAAATCAATGGCTTCTCATACCTCCTTCCATCTGCCTTGCTCTGTGCCAGACTGCATGTACTGTAGTTATCACAGAGGGCATGAAATGGACTCCTGATAGCAGCAACTTACAGGCCCATTTGAGTCTCTACTAAACACGTAACTTGAAATGATTAGGGACAGAGAAATATGAATCTATGGAGAAGGCAACTTCATGAGAGAACCTTAATACCAGTAAGAGTAACTAAATACCATAATCTATTGGGCTCTAATTTGTGGTCTATTGTCTTAGTTGATAATTGAGTTATCTTACAGCTTTGTATGAAAATGTTATAAAATAAGAATATAAATATTAATGTCATTCCAAAGCAGTTTAATTGAAATATAATTAAGTCTGTTTTATTCTTGGCAGATGAATGTACCAGGAACTCAGAGGAATATCTGATATTTTCTGATTTTGCACCAGATGATCACGGAGTCACACCAAATCCAAGTGAAGAATATGGCATTGTTTCAATTACACCTCAAGCCCTTAGAAAAAATATGTCATCCAATCCTTTTCAACAGATCCTTTCATCAAAGACCAATGTGCAAATTGAAAGTGAAAGGACTGAGTATGAAATGGCTCTTACAGGGGAAAAGCCATATTCATGCTCAGAATGTGGGAAATGTTTTACAGAGAAATACAATCTTATTACACATCAGAGAAGTCACACAGGGGAGAAACCATTTTCATGTTCAGAATGTGGGAAATGTTTTAATCAGAAATCACATCTTGGTGCACATAATAGAATTCACACAGGGGAGAAGCCATTTTCATGTTCAGAATGTGAGAAAACTTTTAATAAGAAATCAAATCTTGCTATACATCAGAGAATTCACACAGGGGAAAAGCCATTTCCTTGTTCAGAATGTGGGAAATCTTATAGGGAGAAATCCAAACTTGTTATACACCAGAGAATTCACACAGGGGAGAAGCCATTTTTATGTTCAGAATGTGGGAAATGTTTTGTAGAGAAATCACATCTTGTTATACACCAGAGAATTCACACAGAGGAGAAACCATATTCATGTTCAGAATGTGGGAAATGTTTTAATGGCAAATCTGATCTTGTTAGACATCAAAAAATTCACAGAGGGTTGAAGCCATTTTCATGTTCAGAATGTGGGAAATGTTTTACAGAGAAATACTATCTTATTACTCATCAGAGAAGTCACAAAGGGGAGAAGCCATTTTCATGTTCAGAATGTGGGAAATGTTTTAATCAGAAATCAAATCTTGTTACACATCAGAGAATTCATACAGGGGAGAAGCCATTTTCTTGTTCAGAATGTGGGAAATGTTATAGTGAGAAATCCACACTTGTTAAACACCAGAGAATTCACACAGGGGAGAAGCCATTTTTATGTTCAGAATGTGGGAAATTTTTTTTTGAGAAATCACACCTTGTCATACATCAGAGAACTCACACAAAGGAGAAACCATATTCATGTTCAGAATGTGGGAAATGTTTTAATGGTAAATCTGATCTTGTTAGACACCAGAAAATTCACAGAGGGGAGAAGCCATTTTCATGCTCAGAATGTGGGAAATGTTTTACAGAGAAAACAAATCTTGTTAGACATCAAAGAACTCACAAAGGGAAGTAATGTTTTTTTATTATTTTATTGACAACATTTACTGTACTATAAAAATGCAATTCACTGTAAAATCACACGTCTAAAAGACAAAGGGAAAACTATTTAGAAAATTAGATTAGAAAATGTACTCAATTACCAGTTATTTGTTATTGAAAAGCAATTAGTATCAATCTAATACACCTACTGTATGTTTGAACCCTGTATATAAAATATATAATATTTACATCCTGTAAACTGTATAACTGCAGATTAAATGGTTTGTCTGATGCGGCTCTTTATTGCTTGAGTTGACATTGGCCATGGAGAGATGCTAGTATACATGATCAGGAAAGTTGCCATCCAAAACTCCAAACTACTTTAATTAATAGGGTGACCTATTACATACATACATACATTGTGCGTTAGCACATTGCGATAAATGAATACAATAATTCCACTACTGCTATATATGTAAAAAAGTGAGTCATCCAGCCCAGATTAATTCAATTTGGATAGTCCCTAACCCTAGTGGCTCACTTCTCCATGTGCCCAACCAGGCCTCAAATGAAATGGGGAAGAGTTGGGAACTAGCCTTAGCTCGTAACAAACCTTTTCTGGGAAAGAAGGGTGGATACGGGTTTACAGCTTGAGAGGAGGCCACACCCCTCGAAGCAAACTACAATAAACAAAAAAGAACCAACAAACCTTTAGTAGTAATTGATACCTAGGTGCGTGAATACACTATGGCCAATATATGACATATACATACACTGTGCATCAACACACTATGATTAATGAATACATTAATTCCACTAGGTGAGCCATTAGAGCTAAAGACTGACCTTATGAGGTCACCTTTTTGTGGATGAACGTTGTTTTCCACAAATTATTATCCACGGGGCGCTTTAGAAAAATAACCTACCCCTTTTCCCGCACAAGTAAACAATTATTCAGCAGGAACATTGAACAAACAGACCCAGTCACAGAAGAACATATCTACCAACTATTGAGTCAGGAAAGAGGGAAATGTA
Organism: Ranitomeya imitator; assembly: GCF_032444005.1. NCBI lineage: Eukaryota > Metazoa > Chordata > Amphibia > Anura > Dendrobatidae > Ranitomeya > Ranitomeya imitator. Next base: position 396,101,148 of record NC_091283.1, read on the forward strand.
TTGTAGGACACACCCAAAAATAGTGCCTTTTTGTGTCCCATCCACTATAATACCCCTTTCATGGCATCCATACAGTTTGACAGCCCTTTGATGTCCCTCTTGCTGGCTCTATGAGTTAAGTAAAGTCTAAAAAATACTTCGGTCCAGCACATCCTTGGGAAAATTCCTTTTTTTAGATATTATTTACCATTATTGCATCATTTATTCCATGGTGCTTTTCATGTGAAAAAGGGTATACATAATAAAAAACAGGTACAATAATCATGAACAATATAAGTCACAAACCGGTGCAGGAGGAAGGAGGACCTGGCCCATGAAGGCTCACAGTCTGCAAGGGATAGGTGATGATACAATAGTTGAGGGTAGAGCTGGTCATGCAGTGGTATAGTGGAATGAGGGTTACTGTAGGTTGTAGGTTTGTCGGAAAAAGTAGGTCTTCAAGATCCTTTTGAAGGTTTCCACAGTAGCCGAGAGTGACATGTCGGGGTAGAGGGTTCAAGAGTAAGAGGAGGCACGAGAGAAATCATGTATGCGATTGTGGGAAGAGGAGATAAAAGGTGAGTAGAGAAGGAGATTTTGCAAGAAGCGGAGGTTGCGTGCAGGTAAGTATCGGGATAATAGGTCCAAGATGCATGGAGGAGAAAAGTTGTGAATGACTTTCTCATTGATAGGATTCTGAACTGGAGTCTCTGCGCAATGGGGAGACAGTGAAGGAATTGCAGAGAGGCCAAGGAATAGTGGGGGGACAGGTGTATTAGTAGCAGAGTTTAGGATGGATTGGAGGGGTGTGTGAGTGTTAAAAGGGAGGCCCCAGAGCAGGAGGTTGCAGTAGTCGAAGCGGGAGATAAGGGCATGCACTAGACTAGTGTTTTTGAAGATTCTTGATTAAGGAATGTATGGATCTAATAAATATTTTTGAGTTGGAGTCAGCAGGAGGTGGAAAGGAGGGATTGGATATGTGGTTTGAAGGAGAGAGCAGAGTCAAGGTTTACCCCGAGGCAGCAAGCTTGGGTGACTGGGGAGAGTGAGCAGCGAGATTTCTGGATGTACATTTTTTTATAAGCCTCACAATAGCCACAATATTATAGGTATAAACAACAATATTACATATCAGGAATATCAACACTATTATATTATGCATTGTGTAAAATAGGAGGCAGGTCACTGAATAATCAGAGACCTGTCATAAGTTCATAAGGATGCATACTTAAGCAGAGCACCACATAAAGCCCTGCCCACAGATCGCTCCGAAGCACAAGAATCTCATTAACTGAAAACTACAAATAAAGATTAAGAAACAACCACAAGACGGATTTCATCAACCAAAGTATCATTTTAGTCAGTATACAAGTGCCAACCTGACAGTGTCTGTAGTTTACTTAGCATAATCCTGCTGTCAGGCTCACTTTAAAGCATTGCAGAGATTTCTAAACTTTGAAAATTTTTACCAGAAGTCAGAAGTTTATTAAGAATTTTTTTGGTCATAGCCAAGCCTTTAACTGACATGACCAAGAAGGGAACAAACTTTTCCTCCTGATCAGCAAAGGCAGTTAATGCTTTTTGTGCCATCATCATAGCCTTTTCCATAGTTCGTGTTCTTAGTCCGCATGATATCGATCTTCCTTTCGTGGTTGATGTAGACACTTCTGCAGTGGGGATGGGGGGGGTGCTTTCGCAAAAAAAAGATGGTTACTTTCATCCCCGGCATTTTATTCCCAAAAGTTCTTTCAAGCCAAATCAAATTATGATATTGGTGACTGTGGAGTCACGGGGGTCAGTGAGTGCCCTAGTCCTCTAGCCCAAATCATCCCACCGAATGCCCGCTCTCCTTTCACTGTGGCCATAATACTACTCAGACAGCACAGGGTGGGGATAAAATAGTGTGGCAATACTTTATTGAAACACAAAACAGGCAAATAACACATAAAACCGTCTCAGCAAAATACCCAACATGGTGCACAATTGCACTGACTCGCCGGGATAACAACAGCTGTGACTTCAGAGCTTCCAGACCCGACTTTTCCACCTGCGGCACGCACACGGAGAGGAGATAATGACAAGCTTAGGAAGACTACAGTCCGTTGAGGTACATGGTTAATTGGCCAGAGGGTCAGAACCTGGATTTTCCGAACATCTCCATGGAGCCAGGTGACGGGCGGGTCCCATTCCTAGCTCCTAACAATGTACCCATGGGGTGGTTCCAAGGTGGGATCAAATCCTGACTACCCCAAACATATCCATGGATTCGTGAAAGTAAATGAAGCAAATCTATTCTTCCAGCCTTGGCCCCTAAGCTGGCATCCTGTAAAATGACAAATCTGTATCCCTTGTGATGAATCCACGATGTCTTGGCTGCTGTCCTGCAGAGAGTATGTGGTTGTTTGGATGACCTGTTGAAGCGCAATGTAAGCGCGAAACGATCGTCGTCTGCATTTGCTCCACCGTTTTATCTTCCTGCTGTTGCTATTATGATGACACAATAAAGGATTTTGTTGCACGGGACAGTATGTGCCTATCCGCTTTCTTTTCTATGGTTGTTTGGATGTGTTTGCTGAATATCTGTTTCTTGTTACATAGGCATATAACCTCTTTTTATAGTCAGCAACCTTCATCCAGTATTCACAGGCAAAGGGGAAGAATAGTGATAAGACCAACTAGCATTGTTTGGTTATGTAGTCTATTTGTATAGTTTTTCTTCCTCTATTTTGTAAATCAACAAACCTGGCCTGGAAATTGTGTAATCAACATTTCAGCAAACATCATTATTCCCTGACCGTGTATCACTACTCATCAAGGATAAATTGTCAACTTACAAGTTAATATTATAGGCTTACACGAACAAGAGTCTGTTTTCTTAACCAGAAAGAAACACATAAATTCAAAAGTTAATTTGCTGAAAATAAACATCTAATTAAGATAAAATGCTATGTCGTCATAGTGACCGTTGGCTTTTGGCTGTTAAAAGAGCCTTTGAGAAATGGAGACATTGGTTGAAGAGGGCTAGACATAAGGTGACGGTCTTTACAGATTATAAGAACCTTTTGCATATTGATTCTGTTAAGGTACCGTCACACATAACGATATCGTTAGCGATATCGTTGCTTTTTGTGACGTAGAAACGATATCGTTAACTAAATCGTTATGCGTGACAGCGACCAACGATCATGCCCCTGCTGGGAGATCGTTGGTCGCTGGGGAAAGTCCAGGACTTTATTTCGTCGCTGGATCACCCGCTGACATCGCTGAATCGGCGTGTGTGATGCCGATTCAGCGATGTCTTCACTGGTAACCAGGGTAAACATCGGGTTACTAAGCGCAGGACCGCGCTTAGTAACCCAATGTTTACCCTGGTTACCATTGTAAAAGTAAAAAAAAAAAACACTACATACTTACATTCCTGTCACGTTCCTCAGCGTCAGCTTCCCTGCGTCTCCCAGTGTCAGCGCGGGCCGGCCGTAAAGCAAAGCACACCGGTGACGTCACCGCTCTGCTTTACGGCCAGCGCACTTACACAGTGCAGGGAAGCTGGCGCTCGGGCCCTGCGCTTAGTAACCCGATGTTTACCCTGGTTACCCGGGGACTTCGGGATCGTTGGTCGCTGGAGAGCTGTCTGTGTGACAGCTCTCCAGCGACCAAACAGCGACGCTGCAGCGATCGGCATCGTCTAGATCGCTGCAGCGTCGTTTAATGTGACGGTACCTTTAAGTGTTTATACACCAGACAGACCCGGTGGGCACTTTTTTTGCCCGCTTTCATTTCTCAGTGACTTATTTCCCCAAGTCTAAAAATGTTAAAGCTGACACTTTGTCACTTTTGTTAGTTTTGTTTCAGAGTTTAGGGACAAAAATCCTGTTAAGATTCTTAGTGAGGGGGTGGTGGTGGGTGCTCTGGTGATAGTTCTTTGACAGGGGATTCAGGATGCTCAGGACAGTGAGCCGGAGTCTCATACAAATTGTATGTACCATCCTCTTTACGTACAGATCCTTTTAATGAGATACATGATTCCATTTGGCTGGGCTTCCAGGTTCTGTCACTTGGAGATCCCTTTATAGGTCCTTTTGGTGGCAGAATGATTGCAAGGATGTTGAGGAGTAAGTTCGTAAATGCAGAATTTGTGTCATATCTTCAGGCCACAGTGGGTTATTTTTAGCCTAGTTAGATTCCATAACAGTCCAGGACCCACTTGCCCATTGATTTTGTTACTGATTAACCTAATTATTGTGGTAATACTGTTGTGTGGGTGGTGGTAGACTGTTTCAGTAAGATGGTTCATTTGATTCTACTTCAAAAGTTGTTCCCAAGCACAATATTTCTGAGAGAGGTTTAGTTTTTGTCTAAATTTTGGCATAGGTTTTTCTCCAGATGGGTATCAAATTGTCATGTTCATCAGGTTACCACCCCGACACTTATGGACAGACTGAGAGGATGAACTAAGAGAGAAATCAGTATTTGAAGTGTTTTGTTTCTTCTAATCAGGATGATTGGGTAGAGTTTCTACGCCTTGCTGAATTTGCTCTAAATAAATGTACCTCCATGTCTACTGATACCTTTCCATTTTTGTTATTGTGGGGGTTTTCATCCAGTATTTGGTAATTTTTCAGGATTGCGGTCATCCGTGCCAGAAGATAAATTTTCTTCTCCATTGATAAAAGTCTGGATGCAGGTCTAGAGGGATCTTTTGGTGACTAGCAATTGGGCCAAAAAGGGAGCAAACCGCAGATGTATAAAGGCCCCTATCTTTAGGGTGGGGAAGTTTGTGTGGTTATCCTTGAAGAATTTACGTCTTGAGGTGGCTCCTGAGAAGATTGCTCCCAAATTTGTATGTCCTTACAGAATTACCAAAATCTTGAATTGACGGTTAAGCTTTAACCTTCCCTGTAGTTGGACAACTCCTTCCATTGTTCCCTTTTAAAGAAATTTGAAGGGACACCTGGTAAACTATATATTATTGAGGAGGATCTAGAAGGGGATCAGGAGTATGAAATAGAATGAGTTCTAGGATCCATGTGGGTCAGGCGACATTTGCAGTATCTCGTCAAATGGAAGAGTTATGGTCCGGAAAATAACTCCTGGGTTAATTTGGAGGATCTGCACTCGTATCGCCTAATAAGAGAGTTCCATCAGCATCATCAGAGGATGGGGTTTCTGAGGCTATGGTTTCTCCTCGTAGAAGGGGGGGTACTGTCATGACTCAACGCGGGAGTGCAATCCAATGATCTCTGGCTATGTGGTTGGTTTCCCTCTCTATTGGACAACAGTTAGTGTTGTCTCTGTCCAACTGCTGACAATGCTCTTGTCTTTGCTGTGTTGCTTCTATGTAGGTGTTTTCACTTTATTTGGTATGTCCTATCACATCTTAGGAGAGGCTATTTATACTCGCAGTGTACATGCAGTCTTTGCTGGCTATACTCCAAATTAGATGAATGTTTGGAGTCTCATCTCCCCAGTCAAGGATTATCTTGCTGAGGTTTTCTGTATTGCCTCTCCTGCAGTTTGTTTGGGTGTTCCTGTTTCCAGCGCTCTTACCATTTTGTTCCATATATGGTCTGGGGGTTTTCATGTATACCGATGGTCATTTTAAATTCCTTTCTTCTGTCTTTCATGTATGACTGTGAACACATCCTTAGTCCTGTGTTTCACCATTGTCTGTGTGCACTACGTTCTGTTGTTGTGGGTTACACACTGTGCATAGTTGAGGGTGTAGTTAAGGACGCTCAAGGTCAACCTCCTCAATCTTCTTACAGATTTGCCTAGTCTGTATAGGAACCTTTGCTGTGCAGGTTTAACATCTTCCCTGGTTTGTTCATCCACGTACAAGTGTTAGGACTCAGTCACAATACTAATATTGTGGTGCTGCAAAGAAATACGATGCTTATATTTGCTGATTGGCTCTAAGTTTCAAGATCCAGAGGAGGTTGTAATTACTTATGACACCTTTCATGCAGGCTCTGCATGAGATTTGAGATTTGGATCTGCCCAAGAGTAAAGGTACCTTCACACTAAACGACGCTGCAGCGATCCAGACAACGATCCGGATCGCTGCAGCGTCGCTGTTTGGTCGCTGGAGAGCTGTCACACAGACAGCTCTCCAGCGACCAACGATGTCGGTAACCAGGGTAAACATCGGGTTACTAAGCGCAGGGCCGCGCTTAGTAACCCGATGTTTACCCTGGTTACCATCCTAAAAGTAAAAAGAACAAACGCTACATACTTACCTACCGCTGTCTGTCCCCGGCGCTGTGCTTCTCTGCTCTGGCTGTGAGCGCCGGGCAGCCGGAAAGCACAGCGGTGACGTCACCGCTCTGCTTTCCGGCCGCTGTGCTCACATCCAGAGCAGAGAAGCAAAGCGCCGGGGACAGACAGCGGTAGGTAAGTATGTAGCGTTTTTTTTTTTTACTTTTAGGATGGTAACCAGGGTAAACATTGGGTTACTAAGCGCGGCCCTGCGCTTAGTAACCCGATGTTTACCCTGGTTACCAGCGAAGACATCGCTGAATCGGTGTCACACACGCCGATTCAGCGATGTCAGCGGGAGAGCCAGCGACCAAAGAAAGGTCTGGCCTTCTAGCCCCGACCAACGACATCACAGCAGGATTCTGATCGCTGCTGCGTGTCAAACTAAACGATATCGCTAGCCAGGACGCTGCAACATCACGGATTGCTAGCGATATCGTTTAGTGTGAAGGTACCTTTAGGCTGCCGTCACACTAGCAGTATTTGGTCAGTATTTTACATCAGTATTTGTAAGAGAAAACCAGGAGTGGGTGATAAATCCAGAAGTGGTGCATATGTTTCTGTTATACTTTTCCTCTATTTGTTCCACTCCTGGTTTTGGCTTACTAATACTGATGTAAAATACTGACCAAATACTGCTAGTGTGATGACAGCCTAAGGCTGAGCTCTTAGGTTCCAGGCTACAGCAGTGGAGTCTCCTGGAGGGTGATGTTCAGATTTCTTTGAACCGTAACCACTATAAAGATATTGTCCAATACTTCATCATAGAGGGTGATCTTGTGGCATGCAATAACATCAACAGTTTAATGGAAGCTCTAAATATAAGTCATAATCCAGGGGAATGGAGGCTCTCCATCGTTTCGTCTAAGAAAAGCTTAAAAGCCGTCTTCCTGCATAATGGCAATGTGCTACCTTCAATTCCAGGTGGTTATGCAGTTGACAAAAAAAACTATGACAACATAAAACAGCTGTTGAGGTGTTTGAGCTATGACCAACATTTGTGGCCTCTCTGTGGTGACTTAAAAGTGGTTGCCCTCTTACTTGGTGTCCAAGGTGGATACATAATGTACTGTAGTTTCTCATGTGAGTGGGATAGTGGAGCAAGAGAAAATCACTACAATAAAAGAGGCTGGCCTCTCCGACATTCACTTCAATCAGGGAGTAAAAAAGTCCTGCATCCAGCACTTGACTCACATAAGATGTTACCCTTGGGAAAATAAAAAATTATGGGCTAAAAAAAACATTTTTTACCCAGGCATTATAAACTTTAGTGAAACACTTGGGGGTTCAAAGTTCTCACCATACATCTAGATAAGTTCCTTAGGGGGTCTAATTTCCAAAATGGGGTCACTTGTGGGGGGTTCTACTGTTTAGGCAAATCACGGGCTCTGCATACAGAACATGACGCCGGCAGACCATTCTTTCAAAGTCTGCATTCCAAGCAGCGCTCCTTCCCTTCCGACCCCCAATGTGTACCCAAACAGTAGTTTTCTCCCACATGTGGGGTACCAGCGTACTCAGGACAAATTGGATAACAACTTTTTGGGTCCAGTTTCTCCTGTTACCCTTGGGAAAATAAAAAATTGGAGGCTAAAAAAATCATTTTTGTGGAAAAAAATGTGTTCTTTTTTTCTCATGGCGGGGCATTATAAACTTTAGTGAAACACTTGGGGGTTCAAGGTTCTCACCACACATCTAGATAAGTTCTTAGGGGGTCTAGGTTCCAAAATGGGGTCACTTGTGGGGATTTCTACTGTTTAGGCACTGTTGCTGTGCAGGTACTGACGGAATCTGAGCCTTCCCTTAACATGATCTAAGGACTCATCCACGCAGATGTCCATTTGGGGCACATACACTTCAGCAAACTTTTTGGTGAAGTGTTCTATGACCAGCAAAACTTTGAACAGACGGTCAAAGCTGGGGTCATGACGTGTGGGACACTGTGCATTATCGGTATAATGCAAGAATTTGTGGGTGGCCTATAAGCGCATTCGGGCCATGACCATTCGGAACACTGGAGTGTTGTATAAAACATCTACAATCCAATATTGCCGAAGTTCTGGCTTCTTCAGGATCCCCATGTGAAGGACCAGGCCCCAAAACTACATCATTTCAACTGCGTCTACAGGAGACCAGTTAGAAAATGATGAACTGGGGCTTTGTGACAAAAATTTACAAGCATATAAATTAGTTGGGCCCACCATGAGGTTAACAAAATCCTCAGAGAAAAAGACTTTGAAAAAGTCTATTTCTGTGAGGCAGATGGTGTTAAACTTGATTCCTGATTCTGCCACAAAATCAGGAATCAGTGGCTTGTAATTTTCTGGGGCCGAGGTCCATACGGGGTCCATAATGGGGTGCGTTGCCTCATCTTCTGTCCTGGGACATCTGCGTGGTGGTTCCGCAGAACCCGATGAGGAAGATGAGGTAGAGGAAGAGGATGAAGAATCTGGAAAATAAAGAAATGTAGGATCCTCTCCCTTGCTATCAGTGTCAGAGTCAAGGAAACCATATGCCTCCTCCACTGAATAGCATAGTTGTGACGAACAAGACGGGTAGATAGACATTTTATGTATATGGTGTTTGTGTCAGCACTTTATTTTTAATTGTGTGTGTGGGGGGGATAGTGATTGGGGTAAACTTTTGTCTGAAAAGAAAAAGCTAAAAGAAATAAAGCACAACCAGGGAGAAAAAAATGCCTGTGAAAAGTGTAAAACAGCAGGCATGAGCCCTGATGAGTGAACTGTTTCACTTATCAAAGTTCGGTGGCTGCTGGATGTGCGAACGGAGGTGGTGAAAATAAAAGTGTGTAAAACAGCAGGCACGAGCTCTGATGAGTGAACTGCGTCACTTATCAAAGTTCGGCGGCTGCTGGATGTGTGCACGGAGCTGGCACAAAGGGGGGTGAGAAAGAAAAGCGAGCAAGAGTGTTGATCAGTGAACTGCGTAGAGGGGGGTAAAAAAGGGGGTAAGGGCATTGGGGTTGAATGAAGAGAGATCGGGCAGGGATCAGGGATCAAAGCACAGTTGTAGTCTCTCTTCTTTCTTCTGACTTGTCCTCTTTCTTTTTTTTTCAGCAGGGATTGTGGTATCACAGGCTCCTGTGGCACTACAAGGCCCAGCACAGCAGGAGATCCTGTAGCATGACCGCACTGCAGGAATCCTCAACGAGTGTAAGTGGAACGCCCACCAGGGCTGTGGGGTACTCGGTACTGGGTCCGTTATTTATAGGGGATGTCACGGCGGTGGCGACCCGGTCCGTGGCCCTGGGCGCCCGAGTAAAAGGGACGGTCTTTAAAAGGGTTTGAATACAGTCTGTAATATAGGAATTGTTTGTGACGCCACCTGTGGTACTCGGTAAGGAGTGACCGATGCTGCTTAAAGGGGTCCTCTGGGGGTGATAGTACTGCAACAAAGATGGTATTGCTTCCCACAGGTGAAGCTGAGTCCAAGGGCTCCCGGTGTGTTTGGGCAAATATGGTTTGGTGCTGGAAATAAACAAGGGACACAGGGCTGCAGTCTCTTAACGTGGTTTACTGTTGGTAGACAGTCTCAGTCTAGGGTACCAGCAACAGGTGACGGTGGAGTCCTGGCAGCCTGGAAACGAATTGATCTCCCTTGATCAGGTAAGATTGAGAGCCTTCCACTATGCGCTGAATATTAGTTCCTTGCTGCCTGCGGCTTCCTTACAAGGTCCACTTTCTCTCCTGTCCTGGGACAGTACCTGCATGGCAGGCAACTCGAGCCGTTTCCTTGGGGTCTCTATCCACGGTGACTCCGGGCTCTAGATGTTGCTATACCTCAGGTGTAATGTGGGCAAGTCACTTCCAATTTCCTGCCCTCCGGTTCTGCCGTGGGACTTGTAGTTCCACATAGCCTGGTGCCCGGTTTCTGCGCTCTAGCTTAGAGGGAGCCCACTCGCAGCTCTCCTCTAGCTCCTGACTTCTCCTGTGCTCCTTCTCAGACTAACTAATCCTCCTCCAGACCAGAATATATATATTATCTAGGGAAGCTCCCCTGAAAACCGTGTTCAGAGCCCCCCTTCTGGCCTGGAGTCAGAAAGTGTTGCATGTAAGATTACCTGTCAAAGGGATCCTCCTCGTTTCCATGGATGGTGTCACCCTCCCCAAGAGAAAGGCATTACCACTGTGGTACCTGAACTCCTGAGGTACCACATTCCCCCCCCCATTAAATCCAGTACTCCCGGACTTGGAAAAGAAAACATAAACAATACAGGTTAGGAAATGTGCAAAGGTTTTTGAAACATTTCCACAGGTTTAAACAGGCACAAACATTTTCTACCCTTACGGGAGGCACTTTTGGCTTTAAATGTTACATAACTTAATTTATATAAGTTCGACTGGTCTTATAGCAGGGTGTCCTTGTTCATAAACCATAGTAATGATGCGGGAGACCTGTCATAAACCCCCAACATGGGGCATGGGCGGGCTACAAGGCATAGCATTGAGACCTGGTCTTCGGCCACGCCAGACCAGAGCAAACATTTTTAAACAGGTATCACCAATTATTGACATTTTTAGCCCCTGTAACGGGCTGGGATCTGACCTCTGGTGCTACGGGTAGATCTACGCAGCACAGACAATGAGAGTGGTCTGTCCAGATTTACTAGGCTTGCTATTACTGGTGTTATGCGCTCTCTTATGGCTACGCTACTGGGGATTCTAGGTAGCACAGGTGTACTTGATCTACTAAGAGTACTTCTGCTCACTGTGGGCATGACAGATTCCCTGATAGCAGGGGGTGGATTCTCTTGCTCCACTGCTGGTGTGATGTCTGATGCTTGAGCCCGCTGGTGTAGAGTCTCTTCTGTTTCAGGACGGTTTTGAGTCACATCTCCTTCTGGTATTTCCAACTGGGGAAAGGTCAAAACAGGCACCACTACGGCTTGATTTACCTGAGTCCATGACTGGGGAAAGTCTCCAAGAACGGTATGGATTCTCTTTTCCTCTTTTTCTGTGGGTTGAGAAGTACCTGGGTCTTTCTCCTTGTCTCTCAGTTGGTCAGGGCACACTTTAAGATGAACTCTTGATACCGTAGTCATGGTTTCTCCTCCATCTTTGCTTGTGAGACACACTTTAGTGTTATCAAAGTTTGATGGTAAGATGGTATATGGTTCTGCATCCCACTGGTCATCAAGTTTGTGCATTCTTCTTTTCCGCTTTAGATTTTGTTCACCTGGTGACAAGGGAATTGCAAGGGCACGTTGATTACAGTTTCTTTCTTATCTGTCTTGCCTGGGACAAACTTCTTTCCACACATTCTTGTACTTGGCGTTATTTGTGCTGTCACTCAGTATCACAATCTGCATCTGTTGAGGTTGTTTCTGGTGTTAGGCCTCCCATATCAAGGTCAACAGGTAATTTGCTAGATCTTTCTCTCATTAGGTATGCTGGAGTGCAGTTGGTGGAATTCACTGGGATATGATTGTACAGATCTACTATGTCCGGCAACTTCTATGGCCATAAGTTTCTCTCTTTCAAAGGAAAAGTCTTCAGTAAGTCAATTACCACCTGATTCATCTTCTCACACATACCATTTGTCTGTGGGTGGTACGGTGTTGTCCTGATCTTTTTACATCCGTACATGTGACAGAAATCCTGGAATACTTCTGCTTCAAAGGCTGGGCCGTGGTCGGTGAGTACCTTTTCAGGGTAACCATGTGGTTGACAAAAGAGTTGTTGGAATGGCTTGGCTGCCGTCTTCGCTGTCTGGTCCTTGTCAGGTAAGACTACCAGGAATCTGGAGTAATGGTCCACTATGGTCAAAGCATAGACATAGCCTGACTGACTTGGGGTTAGCTTCACATGATCCAAAGCGACCATTTAAATTGGCTGTTTGGTGACTATGGGGTGTATGGGTGCCCTCTGGCTGTCACGGACCTTTCTGCAAAAGTTGCATGGGCCACACTCACGGCACCACTTTTCAATGGCTCTTCTCATGCCAATCCAATAGAACCTCCCACGAAGTAGGACCTATAACTTCTTCCATCCGAAGTGTCCTGCTCCATCGTGGTACACTTCCAAGACCATTGGCATATCTTGTTTCGGGACTACCACTTGCCAGACCAGCTCGTGAGTGTGCGGATCAATATTCCTCCGACACAGCTTACTGTCGTAGAATTTGCCCTTCTCTTTCCACAGCTGTTGAGTCTCTTGTGGAGCATCTGGACCAGGGTGTGAATCAGCCTGTGTCAACAGTTCTTTTACCAGACGGACTGCTGGGTCGCTATCCTGCTTCTCTGCCCATCCATGGTGGGGCAATGGGATCAGCGTGGCTTCTAGCCTGTCATTATGCTTGTTCTTCACACAATGGGAGTACTGGGTCACCTCGGGGCAATGGAAGGCTGGTATCTCAATCCGAATATTCTCCCACCTCTGTTAAATGGGGCATCCTGGACAGCGCATCGGCACTTGCATTTTTGTGCCCCACACGGTACTTAATGGTGAACTTGTAGTTGGACAACCAGGCCATCCATCGCTGCTCCAATGCCGTCTCCAGGTGAAAATGGTGAATTTTGCTGAGGCAAGGTAGTGCTTGAACTGCTCTGCTACCGCCCAGACTATGGCGAGGAACTCCAGCTTCAACGAACTGTAGTTTTCGGGGTTCCGTTCAGTGGGACAAAGCTTCCTACTGGCATAGGCAATTACTCTTTCTTTGCCTTTCTGCACCTGGGACAACACTGCTCCCAGTCCCATGTTGCTGGCGTCTGTGTAGAGCACAAATGGTTGGTCATAGTCAAGGTAGACCAGTGCCTCATCTCCCGTGACAGCCAACTTCAACCGAGTGAAGGATCCTTCCAGCCTGTCGTTCCATTCAAACGGAGGACCCTTGTTCTTGGTCTTCTTGGATTGGCCCACTAACAGGTCTTGCAGGGGTGCAACTATCTTAATGAAGTCCTTAATACACACACAACTCTACTACATACACATCACACACACAACTCTACTACATACACATCACATCACACACACACAGCTCTGCTACATACACATCATACACACGGGGCTCCGCTCCATACACATCGTACACACCCGGCTCTGCTACATACACCTCGTACACACATGGCTCTGCTCCATACACATCGTACATACCCGACTACGCTACATACGCAAGCGGCTACGCTATTTACACCTTGCACACAAGCGGTTCCTCTCTGTACACCTCACACACACGTGGCTCCGCTCCATACACCTCGCACACACGCAACTCTGCTCCGTACACCTCATACACACACAGCTCCACTCCATACACCTCGTACACACGGCTCCGCTCCATACACCTCGTACACACACGACTCCGTCGTACACTTCATACACACACGGCTCTGCTCCGTACACCTCGTACACACATGGCTCCGCTCTGTACACCTCGTAAATACACAACTCCGCGCCGTACACCTCGTACACACACGGCTCCCCTGCGTACACCTCGTACATACACAGCTCTGCTCCGTACACCTTGTACACACGCGGCTCTGCTTTGTACACCTCGTACACACGCGGCTTTGCTCCGTACATCTCATACACACGCGGCTCCGCTCCGTACACCTCGTAAACATACGGCTCTGCTACATCGACACTGTGCCTTCCTTCTGACCCCACACAGAAACTTCCCCTCATCCAACACCATGACAACCAGCACAGCAGAGTCCTGCAGACACTGAGGCCCCTGATCATGTGACCCCTGACTCCTCCCCTCCTGTGACCTCATCACAGGTCCTGTGCGCACAGAACAGCCATATATGTGGTGTGCGGCTCTGCAGGTGGAGGTAGGTGCTGGAGTTTCCCCATTACTGGATATTAACCCCCTCAGTGCTGAGCCTGTGATAAATCTCTGGATGTGACTATAATGGGACTGTGTGTTATACCGGGGGCAGGACGGGGCCATGACTGGATGTAGTGATCATGTGACGCCGGTAACAGCTCCGGAGATTTCTTACATGGGATCTTTATGATGTTACATCGTCATCTTCTCCCCATTCAGGTCCCTACAATATCGGATCCTCTCAGTGGAGATCTTCTATATAAGAGAATTCTCCGGAGTGACCCTACAAGGATGGATAGGGACAGGGACAAGATGGCGGAGAGAATATTACACCTCACCCTAGAGATCCTCTTCCGGCTTACTGGAGAGGTGAGAGATTCTGATGACGTCACATTACATCATTCTTATCTATGGGAATAACAGATGGACAGAACTGGAGAGGTGAGGACTCTGGAAATGTCTGTAGTGAGATTTATTAATGTGTCTCTCCATAACCAGGATTACACAGTAGTGAAGAAGACCTCTAGTGAGCGCTGTCAGGACCCTGTGTCTGATGGATGGGGAAGACCCCTGAGCCCAATCACGGGGCCTCCACCTCACCCCCTGATACATGAGGACATCAATGACCAGAAGATCCTAGATCTCATCTACAAGATGATTGAGCTGCTGACTGGAGAGGTGACACTGCTGGGAATGCTGGGACATTATACAGTAACGCTATGAAGGGATCGGGGGGATGACGGTATCATTGTATGTGTCAGGTTCCTATAAGGTGTCAGGATGTCACCATCTATTTCTCCATGGAGGAGTGGGAGTATTTAGAAGGACACAAAGATCTGTACAAGGACGCCATGATGGAGATTCCCCAGCCCCTCACATCACCAGGTAATAGACAGGACTAAATACACACGGCCTATAATTATCTATATGTAAAGAATGAATTCAGTCCTTTATGTGTTTCCTCCAGTTCTATCCAGTGAGAGGACAACACCAGAGAGATGTCCCCGTCCTCTTCTTCCACAGGACTGTAAACAAGAAGATCCCAATGTTCCTCAGGATCATCAGGTAGATGGAGAGAAGGTCTCATGAGATGTCCCCTATGATGTGTAGATGGCTGTGAAGGTCTCGTGTTCAGTCTTGTTTTCTACGCTGAATGGCTAATTTATAAGATATGATGACCTCCTCACAATCAGAGTGTTCCCTATGTAGAAATTATACCCTGAGCTCAGCTTAAAATGAAGTGATTAGTTTCAGTGTGAATCCACAGCAGAATGGGAAAGTCAAGAGATCGGAGTGTGTTTACATGAGGCATAATCTTTATTCCTAGACTAGAATATGCTAGTATTTAAAATAAAAAAACCTGACAACTTTCAAGAGTTTTTCCATTGTCACAGTGTGGAGAATGTACAGACAATGTTGTGATCAAAGAAAAACATTAGTTGTTGTAAATCGATTTGCACTTCCAATCCATCAGCCAAGACCGTGCTCTGTGGACCTTGTAAGGAAGGAGTACCACCTTTTACATGACTACATCCACTGGTGTTCTTGTGATTAGACGTCATTGTTGTGGGTTAATGCACATGTCACATCTTGCCAGTCCAGCTACTCAAAGGAAGAACAGCAGCAGAGGCCATTGGATAAAAGGTGGCATTCCTCTCCCGTGTAAAGATCCACAGAGCACTGTCATAGCCAATAGAATGGGATGTGCGAATACATTTAAAGACATAAGGAAGATATAAAAAAAATCATTCCGATGAGCAGGCTGTGCACGTTTACTTATTTTACTCACTCTTTTATCTCCCATTATGTTTTTTTCTTGTAATGTAGGGTTAAGAAAATGTCTTTGTTTAGCATAGGAAAAGGCGCATCAGAGGCAATCTGTGTATAAAAACATTTGTGGTCAAAACAAACGTGAGGCACAAGATTTATTTTATCCAAGGACCTTACAAAGGACTAGGGGACGTTCATTATTTGTGGTAGAAAGGAGGTTCCGGCATCTAAATAGGAAAGGGTTCTTTACAGTAAGAGTAGTCAAGACTATGGACTGCCCAACCACCAATGGTAGTAATGGCAGATACTGTATTAGCAGGTGATTTTCTCCTAACAAATGGCATTATGGGATATAAATATTGTATAGTTGCTCAAGGAAGCTTGGATTTGTTGGGCCCGGGCCTATTATAAAAAAAAAGGTAACTTCTTTTGCTTAGGAAGAAAGTGGTATAACAGGAGATGATTATTTTTGATAACTGTCAGTGTTGTCCATGGGGACATGGAAAGGCAACCATAGGGGGGTGAGAAAGTGCAAAAATTGTCTTCATTTGAGGGTCAGAATTTGTCACAAGGATCACATAGGCCATGATTGGTTCCAGGAACGCAACAGTGAGAATTTCTTGCTTCCCATGACCTTCACAGTCCCCAGGTCTTAATGGTAAAGCGAATCCCTGTTAAAAGGTAGAAAAGGCGGTTTGGAGCATGTCTGACCCTCCATTAAATCTACAAAAGCTGCGAGACTCTATTGTATGAGCATCGATCCAATAATTCTGCAGAATAATTTCACCACCAAGTGGAATCTACGACTAGACATATCACTGAGGTTGTAAAGACCAAAGGAGATCCAACCAGATACTACATGGGTGTCTCTAATAAAGTGGCCATTCAGTGTATGTTTTATACTTGGTGGAGATGACAGGGTAAATCTGATCATAGACATTAGATGTTGTCTGGGTCTTCTCACAATTTTCTGGTTATGGAGACTGGTGGTTAGAATAGGACCCGCAGGTGTCCTGCAGCTATGTGATAAGTACTGCTGTCATTTTTGGTCGTCCTGTTAATTTATGATCTTTTCTGCTCTTAGAAATCATCTTGCGAAACTTCTCTATTAGTCTTATGATTTTTACAATATTTGTTTTAGGGTAAAGATCTGCCCCATATTAATGCTACAGAGACATATGTGAGGGGTGATGAGCGGTGTAAAGAGGAGATTCCTGCAGATAACCACACAGGTGAGTAGTAACCAGAGAAGTCAGAGATTCGTGTTTAGAAGACTTGCTCTAAAAAAAAGCAAAACTGGTGATTTTGCAAAATTTATAACAGCAGCTTGTCAAGAGCTGACAGGCAGCGGGAGGAAGGTGAGCAGGTAACTGCTGTAAAGAAATCAATGGGCTGGAGATAGGTGGCTGTGATGTTGGATGTCAACCTCTTTCCTGGAATGTAACCGCTCTTCACTCTCGACTAGGGTCTGGAAAGTGTCTGGCAAAATCCATGGAACCGAACCCCTAACAATGGAAAATAGAAGCTCTTCTTACAGGATAATGACAGCAGATAGAAAAAGCAAGTCACCTGAAAACTTATAATACCATCAAAAAGAACAAGGCAGGTCCATAATGTGTCATAAAATATAGCCTTTTATTATGGAGGGAAAAAAATTATTTAAAATAATTACATGCAAAAACAGAGTAATTCTATAATGTACCAGAAGAAATATACTATAAGGTTACTATTACTGGTTACATGTACTATCAATGTTTTTTCATTTACTTTCTAACATGTCAAATGCTATTTTGATAACAAAGTGTTTTTGCCATGTGGCAGAGCAAGAAAATGCAAAGTAGTATTTACATGGCAAAGAGTGTGGTGTAACCTGTGATCCTGTGTAACCTGCGGTCCGTGAACACCCCTGATGAAGCTTGAAATATGCGTTGTGGCACACAGGACCACAGGTTGCAGCCCGCTCCTTGTCATGTAAGTACTACATTTTTTTTGCTCTGCCACATGGCAAAAACGCTTTATCAAAAGAGCATTTGTTATGTTAGAGAGTTAATTTAATAAAATAAAATTTATAGTACATGTAACCAATAATAGTAACCTTATAGTATATTGCTTGTGGTCCAATATATGATTACTCTGTTTCTACATGTACAAGTGTTTCTCACTAAATTTTAATATCATCAAAAAGTTAATTTATTTCAGTTAAATACAAAAAGTGAAACTTGTATATTATATAGTCACTAGATGGTGGCCCGATTCTAACGCATCGGGTATTCTAGAATATGCATGTCCACGTAGTACATTGCCCAGCCACGTAGTATATTGCCCAGCCACGTAGTATATTGCCCAGCGACGTATTATATTGCCCAGTCACGTAGTATATTGCCCAGCCACATAGTATATAGCAGAGCCACGTAGTACGGTATATTGCCCAGTCACGTAGTATATTGCCCAGCCACATAGTATATAGCAGAGCCACGTAGTATATTGCCCAGCCACGTAGTATATTGCCCAGCCACGTAGTATATTGCCCAGTGACGGAGTACATTGTCCAGCCACATAGTATATTGCCCAGTCACATAGTATATAGCAGAGCCACGTAGTATATTGCCCAGTCATGTAGCAGAGCCACGTAGTATATTGCCCAGTCATGTAGTATATTGCCCAGCACAGAGCCACGTAGTATAGAGACTTAAAAAAAAACAAAAAAAACATATACTCACCTTCCGAAGGCCCATTGGAAGTCCTGCTATACTCACCATCTGCCGCCTTTGCCGCTCCTCGCCACGCTCCCGGGACCGCTCCATTGCCAGCGGCAGCTTCCGGTCCCATCCCAGGGCTGATGTGAGCAGGACCTATGATGACGTCGCGGTCACATGACCGTGACGTCACGGCAGGTCCTTGTCGCACACCAGCCCTGGGATGGGACCGGAAGCTGCCGCTTGCAATGGAGCGGTCCGGGAGCGTGGCGAGGACCGGGAAAGGCGGCGGAGGGTGAGTATAGCAGGTTTTTTTTTTTTTATTAATTTTAACATGACCTATTTTTACTATTGATGCTGCATAGGCAGCATCAATAGTAAATAGTTGGGGACACACATGGTTAGTAGCAGCAGTAACGGAGTGCGGTACACCGCGGGCCATTACCGTTGCCATTAACCCTGTGTGAGCGGTGAGCGGAGGGGATTACGGAGCGGGCGCCGGGCAGTGAGTGCAGGGGAGTAGGGGAGGGACTAATCGGACTGTGGCCATCGCTGATTGGTCGCGGCAGCCATGTCAGGCAGCTGCCGAGACCAATCAGCGAACGAATAACCGTGATAGAAGGACAGACAGACAGACGGAAGTGACCCTTAGACAATTATATGTATAGATTACAGACAGAGTGATCTATTTCAAGTGTTTATTTCTGTTAATGTTGATAATTATGGCTTACAGCCAATGAAAACACAAAAGTCATTATCTCAGTAGATTTGAATAATTAACAAAAAACACCTTCCTAAGCTTTTAAAAAGGTCCCTTAGTCTGTTTCAGTAGGCTCCACAATCATGGGGAAGACTGCAGACTTGACAGATGTCCAGAAGGCAGTCATTGACACACTACACAAGGAGGGTACACCACAAAAGGTCATTGCTAAAGAAGCTGGCTGTTCACAGAGTGCTGTATCCAAGCACATTAATGGAAAGTTGAGTGGAAGGAAAAAGTGAGGTAGAAAAAGGTGCATAAGCAACCGGGATAACCGCAGCCTTGAAAGGATTGTTAAGAAAAGGACATTCAAAAATTTGGGAGAGATTCACAAGGAGTGGACTGCTGCTGGAGTGATTGCTTCAAGAGCCACCACACACAGATGTATCCAGGACATGGGCTACAAGTGTCACAAGCCATTAATGACCAATAGACAATGCCAGAAGTGTCTTACCTGAGCCAAGGAGAAAAAGAACTGGACTGTTGCTCAGTGATCCAAGGTGTTGTTTTCAGATGAAAGTATTTTTTGCATTTCATTTGGAAATCAAGGTCCCAGAGTCTGGAGGAAGAGTGGAGAGGCCACAATCCAAGCTGCTTGAGGTCTTGTGTGAAGTTTCCACAATCAGTGATGGTTTGGGGAGCCATGTCATCTGCTAGTGTAGGTCCACTGTGTTTTATCAAGACCAAAGTCAGCGCAGCCGTCTACCAGGAAATTTTAGAACACATCATGCTTACCTCTAACGACAAGCTTTTTGGAGATGGAAGTTTCATTCTCCAGCAAGACTTGGCACCTGCTCTTACTTCCAAATGTACCAATACCTGGTTTAAAAACAACAGTATCATTGTGCTTGATTGGCCAGCAAAATCGTCTGACCTGACCTTGATAATACCCCATAGAGAATCTATGGGGTATTATCAAGAGGAAGATGAGAAACACCAGATCCAACAATGCAGACAAGCTGAAGGCTGCTATCAAAGCAACCTGGGCTTCCATAACCCATCAGCAGTGCCACAGACTGATCGCCTCCATGCCATGCCACATTGATGCAGTAATTGATGCAAAAGGAGCCCCGACCAAGTATTGAGTGCATTTACTGAACAGACATTTCAGTAGGCCAACATTTTAGATTTTAAAATCATTTATCAAACTGGTGTAATAAAGTATTCTAATTTACTGAGATAATGACCTTTGGGTTTTCATTGGCTGTAAGCCATAGTCATCAACATTAACAGAAATAAATTCTTAAAATAGATCACTCCGTTTGTAATGACTCTATATAATATTAGTTTCACTTTTTGTATTGCAACTGAAATAAATTAACTTTTTGATGATATTCTAATTTAGTGAGAAGCATTTGTATATATTTTAAATATTTTTTATTTATATATTTAATAAAGGCTATTTTTATGAGAGATTATGCACTTGTCTTCTTCTGTTTGATGGTAATATATGCCAGAGGTGTGTCTCAAAGTTCAAAAATTCTTGATATAATTATGCTCCATAGTGGTTGGTCTATTCAGTTGGAAACTTGCTTGTTTTCATGCTGACTGAACAATATAGTTATATGAGAATACTCTTTAACACCCAACATTCATAACATAAGTTTAGAATTAAGCATCAGGACTAAAAGAGAACTCTGAGGAAAGATAATAATAATAATAGGGGTTCCTTGAGAAAATATAAAGAATTAGTGGCTTAAGAAGAGACACATGAAAATAATTGAGAATCCAAAAAGATGATTAAATGTGCAGCTTGTAGCAGATTGGATTAACTTTTTTGATATGACTTGAACAGGGCCCTATCAATTCTATGAGGCAGGTTGATTACCTCGCCTCAGGCGGCAGCATGCAGCATCCTAGAGTAGTGGCAGGACAGGTAAGAGCTGCCGACTGAAGGCTTTACTAAAGTTACAGCTGCAAATATGCTGTAAAGTTTTAATTTTTCAGCTCTTAAAGTGCTCCAATATTTGTGATAGAGGCCAATGTTTCTGTCATGCATAAAGAACTTATCAAACACTCCTTACTTCTGCTGAGATTAAAAAAAAAATTGCTTGTCCAACCCTACATTTTCCCCAAAGTCATGACTTATTTGTACATGTCCATACTATACCTCCCCTGTGTGCTGCTCTGTGCTGGAGGGAGTGTATGTGATGGATACCTAATGGCACTGACTTTAGTCTTTTTTTTTTTTTTTTTTAATAAAGTATCTTTATTGAAGTTTTCCAACAATTTTTACATGAACATACTACCCACTTTGGGTAAACACAGAAAATTAAGAACAACTGGGAAGGGGGGGAATGGGACATGGAAAGGGAAAGACCAAATTAAATTTAAAAAAAAATTATCATTCTACAAAAAAAAGGGACAAAACATATAGTTATCACCACTATAATGTCTAGAAAGAAAACATACATCTCCTTTTGGAGCTTCTAGCCATGCAATCATTATTGCTCATGGGATAAACATGGATCATATCTCTCGTAATCCTCTTTATTAAATCAAGCCCAACTGATATCTCACTTATTCCCTCGATAGGAGCCCTGATTCATCTATCCAGGAAGCCCAAAGCTCTTCAAATGTATTAATATTGCCTTTTTTTTCGTACACACCTTTCTTCAAACTTATAAACCAGTTTATTTTGTTGATATACTCCTTTTCTGTTGGGCTCACAGCATCCAACCAGTGTTGTGCTATTAGTTTACTTACTAAATACAGCATTCGTGCTATAGCTATTTTACCCGCCTCAGTTGTCTGTAGATCTTCCACATACCCCAGCACACAAACCAAGAGCGTAGTTTCCAATACCACCTTAAACGCTCGACCGATTGATCTTTCCTCCAGTATCCCTCTAGTTTAGGACATGACCACATCATATGAAGTAGAGTAGCTGGCTGCACCCCACACCTAGGACAGCTTGCGTCTTCTCTGGCCCCAATCTTACACATAAACTCCGGTGTTCTATGCACCTTATGTATTAGATAAAGTTCAGAAAGTCTATGCGCTTCACTAAAGCTGAGGTACCCTTTCCAATATCTCTATCCATTGACCTTCTTCTATTGGGCCGATCTCTGCCTCCCATCTCTCTTTACTATGAATTGTATGTTTGCTTAGCACTGATGTTAATAAAGATAGATATAGCCGTGATGTTATCCCATATGAACTATTTTATCTACTAATTAACTGTATATATTCACAAACACTTGCTAAAAAATGCTAAAACCCTTCTATCTAGAGGGTACAGCACCACAAAATAACATCATATCTCACTCCCAGGGTGACCAAACGCATAATGATCTCCACAGTGGTACTTATATAAAATCAATTTTTATTAATATAAACCAGATAAAATACTTATAAGTAATACATTACAAGAAGGGTACATAATCCAAAGACGAGGTACTACATTACCATAGGATTTTTCAGAAACAAGGCTGAGCATATACGTGGATTACCAAATAACCACCAATGAAATGCCCTAATGCATAGTAAATCTATATATTATTCCTGCCAAAATGCATGCATGTTTCCTAAACATAGGTGTCACTCTTCAATAATATTTGGGTAAGTAACACTTATCCGTGTGATAACCTAGTGCATAGCAAACTAATAAGGAATAGCATTCATAAGGTGTTAGGACTGGCGGAACGCACCAAGACAGATGGTATAGATGCGTTCGCAGTCCGGGGTCCACCGTGCAGGTGAAAACCTGCTGCTAGCAATTAGCAGACTATATGGCGGTACACTAGAGTATACACGCGTGGGTTAACCTCACCCAGCGTGAAAGAAGCAATCCTGTTAAGGCACAGGACCGCGGTACCGCACCTAAAGCGCGAGCAAGTAGTCAGCGAACTCAACCCCAACTGGGATTGAAGTCCGATTAGACCCTTGCTGGCGCAACACCGCAACTGGGTGTGAAATGAAACAGAAGAGCATGCAGTGCCGTACTGACGAACGCCACTAACCACCCAGGCTTGGGTAAGGAAAGCACAGAGGAAGTGCACGGCGCCGTACTGGCGGTCACAGCAACTGGACGCTATAATGTGTGACTAGTGCTGTAGGATAAGTCGGGCGCTAGGTAGCAGCCATACACCTTCCGCGAACAGTCATACTATAGGGTAGGGGTATCCAAGGACGACTTGCACTCACAACATACACACATTAGCAATTGTTTGACAATACTAGCGCATGGCCGTGCGGTCATGCGCATTTTATATAGCAGCAGCACAGGAAGTGGCCACAGCACTTTTGCCCTTCTAGGACCTGCCAAGAGGACCAATGGAATGTGCTGCAGAGCCTGAGCACATGACCCTCGATCTCCAACGGGAAACCTTACGCTGGGCATGCTCAGTACGTGCAGACAAGGACTTAGTCCCAGAGAAGTCCGCTCGCTGCTGACCAGCACAGACTTTAATAGCATTGACTGGAGAAGCAGCAGTAACTCCCAGAACAGAGTGAGAATGAGCAAGACGCTGGGACCGACGTCCTTGCTGAGCAGACTCCACTGCGGCTGGACAAGAATGGGAGACCGCAGCGGAGGTGGCTTGAGATTCCCCCTGTGCAGAAGCGGGAACTCGACCCCTAACATTACCCCCCCTCCTAGGGCCCCCCCCTCCTTGGGCCTCGCTACGTTCGAAGGCAGCAATGAGCTGCGGAGCCCGAATGTGCTCAGCAGGCTCCCAGGACCTATCCTCAGGGCCGTAACCCTTCCAGTCCACCCAAAAAAATTTTTTGCCACGTACCACCTTGCACCCCAAGATAGCGTTCACCTCGAAATCGTCCGTAGACGAACCCGATGTCCCGGCAGATGACTCAGAAAACCGAGACATGTATACGGGCTTAAGGAGGGACACATGAAAGGTGTCGGTGATACCAAGGCATGGAGGAAGGGCCAGACGGTAGACCACAGGATTAACCTGTTCGAGGACCTTGAAGGGACCCAAGTAGCGAGGAGCAAATTTAGTGGACTCAACTCGCAGCCTGATGTTACGGGCGGAGAGCCACACCAAGTCGCCAGGAGCAAAGGGCGGGGCGCCGATGAGCATCGGCGGAGGACCTCATTCTCTCCTTAGAGGCCCGAATGGCATCCTGAGTGCGGTCCCAAATATCCCGTGCCTCCACAGCCCAGTCTGCCACCCTGGAGTCTGCGGAAGACACGGGCATAGGCACAGGTACCCGTGGATGCTGACCATAGTTGAGGAGGAATGGGGTTTGTCCAGTGGAGTCGGCTACGGCGTTGTTCAGCGCAAACTCTGCCCATGATAGCAAGGATGCCCAGTCATCCTGCCTGGCTGAAACAAAATGTCGCAGGTATGTGACCAAGGTCTGGTTGGCCCTCTCTACCAACCCATTCGTCTCGGGATGATAAGCGGGAGAGAGATTCAACTCAATACTGAGAAGACGACACAGCTCTCTCCAGAACCGAGACGCAAACTGGGGACCCCGGTCACTGACAATTTTGTCAGGCATACCATGTAGGCGGAAGATGTGCTTAATGAACAAAGCAGCCAAGGCCCGTGCAGAAGGTAACCGTGGTAGCGGCACCAAATGCACCGTTTTCGAGAAATGATCGGTGATGACCCAAATGATGGTACAGCCGCGAGACTTGGGCAAACCCACGACAAAGTCCATCCCGACCATCTCCCAGGGCCTATCTGCCACCGGCAAGGGATAGAGCAACCCAGCTGGCCTTTGACGTGGAGATTTATTTTTGGCGCAGGAGACACACGCCAGAATATAATCCCTGACCATATGCGGCCACCAGTACGTCCTCGCCAGTAGCTCAGATGTCCTCTTTGTCCCAAAGTGTCCACCCACTCTGGACGAATGAGCCCAAGAGAGAACCTCCGGTCGCAAATTAATGGGCACAAAAGTCTTGCCCGGAGGCACAGACTCAAGCGAAACCGGTGCTACGGTTCTCAGGCTCTCAGAGGGAACAATAAGCCGAGGCTCCTCTTCCTCCTCTTCAGTTGACATAAGGGAGCGAGAGAGAGCATCAGCACGAATATTCTTCTCCCCGGCGAGAAAATGAAGAGAAAAGTGGAACCGGGAAAAGAACAAGGACCATCTGGCTTGGCGAGAATTTAGCCGCTGGGCTGTCTGTAAGTAGACCAAATTTTTGTGGTCAGTGTAAACCTGGAAGGGAAACCGCGCACCTTCCAGAAGATGTCTCCACTCTGAAAAGGCCAACTTCATTGCTAGCAGCTCCCTATCCCCGATGGAGTAGTTTCTCTCCGCTGGCGAGAAAGTCTTAGAGAAGAAGAAGCATGGATGCTTCCGACCTTGAGCATCCTTCTGGTAGAGGACTGCTCCAGCACCAACGGACGAGGCATCCACCTCCATTAGGAATGGCTTATCCACATCGGGACGATGTAAGATGGGGGCGCTAGCAAAGTGGGACTTAATAGAAGTGAAGGCCTTGGAGACCTCTTCCGACCACAATTTAGGATTCGCTCCCTTCTTGGTGAGGGCTACCAAGGGAGCTACCAGAGTTGAGAAGTGGGGAATGAACTGGCGGTAATAGTTAATGAACCCCATAAAGCGCTGCACCGCTTTAAGAGAATGGGGCTCTTGCCAGTCCAACACAGCCTGTAGTTTGGCAGGATCCATAGCCAATCCCTGGGCGGAGATGATATAGCCCAGGAATGGCAAAGACTCCTGCTCAAACATACACTTCTCCAACTTAGCGTAAAGAGAGTTTGCCCGTAGGAGGTCGAAGACTCTGCTAACATCTCTCCGGTGGGAGTCAATATCTGGAGAAAAGATGAGAATATCATCCAGATAGACTACAACTGAGGTGGAAAGCATATCCCGGAAGATGTCGTTGACAAAGTCTTGAAAAACGGCTGGGGCATTACAGAGCCCGAAGGGCATCACCAGATACTCATAGTGCCCATCTCTGGTGTTAAACGCCGTTTTCCATTCGTCCCCCTCACGGATGCGAATCAGGTTGTAAGCACCCCGCAGATCTAATTTAGTAAATACCCTTGCTCCCCGAAGCCTATCGAAGAGCTCAGATATCAAGGGCAAAGGATACTTGTTCTTAACGGTGATAGCGTTAAGACCCCTGTAGTCTATGCATGGACGTAGCTCCCCATTCTTCTTCTGCACGAAGAAGAACCCTGCCCCAGCAGGTGACACTGACTTCCTGATAAACCCTCTTGCCAGATTCTCTTGAATGTACTGAGACATGGCCTCTGTCTCCGGGAGAGATAAAGGATAAACTCGACCCCGGGGAGGCTCCGCACCAGGCAAGAGATCGATAGGACAGTCATAGGGGCGATGGGGCGGAAGGGTCTCCGCCGCCTTCTTGGAGAACACATCTGCGTAAGACCAATATTGCTTGGGGAGAGAGGATAGATCTGCGGGTATCTCAGTAGTAGCAACCTGAACGCACTCTCGGTGACACCTACCCCCACATGATTCACCCCATCCCAGAATTCTGCCTGAGGACCACTCGATGTGAGGAGAGTGGTACCGTAGCCAAGGTATCCCCAACAGGACCTCATCAATACCCTCAGGAATGAAGAGCAGAGAAATAATCTCCTGATGGGATGGCGACAGGGACAGAGTAACAGGGATGGTCTGATGTGTTATCTGTGCGGGGAGTGTCGACCCATTCACCACTCGTACCGTTACTGGTTGAGATAGCATAACCAGGGGTATTGCGTGACGTTGGGCGAAGGCAGAAGACATAAAATTGCCCTCCGCCCCAGAATCCACGCAGAGGTCTACCGAGTGGGAGGATGAGCCAAAGGTAATTGTCCCCTTAAAGGACAATTTGGAGGCAAACGTCGCAGTGTCTAGTGCACCTCCACCTACTACCACTAGACGCTGACGTTTCCTCGACCGCTGATGACATCTGGTGGCAAGATGTCCTGACTGTTGGCAAACATGGCAACCCTGGAGTGCACGAGCGGTCTGGGACTTACATCCTGCTCGTGACACCACCTTAGGTTCCTGGAACTCAGGAGCCTGGACTGGAGATTCCAAAGGTTTGGCGAAGGTGGGAGCCAGCCGAAACCTCTGCCTACACTGGGCTCTCTCTAACCTCCGCTCGTGAAAACGGAGGTCAATGTGAGTAGATACTGCTATTAACTCCTCCAGTGTGGCGGGAATCTCCCTAGTGGCCAGAGCATCCTTAACGTGGTCAGCCAGCCCCCTCCAAAATATAGGGATAAGGGCTTTATCCGACCACTCCAGCTCAGATGCCAGAGTGCGGAAATGGACGGCAAAAAGGCTGACCAAGGACGAGCCCTGAGTCAGTGCCAACAGTTGGAGCGCCGTGTCATGGGTGACACGAGGTCCTAGAAAGACCTGTTTCAGAGTGCTCAGGAATAACGGAGCACTCTGCACCACATGATCGCCACGCTCCCACAGCGGCGTAGCCCACTGCAACGCCCTGTCCGACAATAAGGAAATTATAAAGCCCACCTTAGCCCGCTCTGTAGGGAAACGAGAGGCCAGAAGCTCGAGATGTATTGAGCACTGACTCACGAAACCCCTACAGGACTTACTGTCACCAGAAAATTTCTCTGGTAGCGGGAGGCGAGATAGCGTCGGTACAGGAGCGGCAGTGGACAAGGTAGCTGCAGCCACACTTGCAGCCTGAACAGCGACAGCAGTAACATCCACAGCTGAGGTTTAACGCTCAAGAGCCGCCAACCTTCCCTCCAGCTGCTGGATGTACCACTGTAAACGCTGGTCGTCCGCCATTTTACTAGCCAGACCCTGGCGCTAGTATTCTGTTAGGACTGGCGGAACGCACCAAGACAGATGGTATAGATGCGTTCGCAGTCCGGGGTCCACCGTGCAGGTGAAAACCTGCTGCTAGCAATTAGCAGACTATATGGCGGTACACTAGAGTATAGACGCGTGGGTTAACCTCACCCAGCGTGAAAGAAGCAATCCTGTTAAGGCACAGGACCGCGGTACCGCACCTAAAGCGCGAGCAAGTAGTCAGCGAACTCAACCCCAACTGGGATTGAAGTCCGATTAGACCCTTGCTGGCGCAACACCGCAACTGGGTGTGAAATGAAACAGAAGAGCATGCAGTGCCGCACTGACGAACGCCACTAACCACCCAGGCTTGGGTAAGGAAAGCACAGAGGAAGTGCACGGCGCCGTACTGGCGGTCACAGCAACTGGACGCTATAATGTGTGACTAGTGCTGTAGGATAAGTCGGGCGCTAGGTAGCAGCCATACACCTTCCGCGAACAGTCATACTATAGGGTAGGGGTATCCAAGGACGACTTGCACTCACAACATACACACATTAGCAATTGTTTGACAATACTAGCGCATGGCCGTGCGGTCATGCGCAGTTTATATAGCAGCAGCACAGGAAGTGGCCACAGCACTTTTGCCCTTCTAGGACCTGCCAAGAGGACCAATGGAATGTGCTGCAGAGCCTGAGCACATGACCCTCGATCTCCAACGGGAAACCTTACGCTGGGCATGCTCAGTACGTGCAGACAAGGACTTAGTCCCAGAGAAGTCCGCTCGCTGCTGACCAGCACAGACTTTAATAGCAGAGACTGGAGAAGCAGCAGTAACTCCCAGAACAGAGTGAGAATGAGCAAGACGCTGGGACCGACGTCCTTGCTGAGCAGACTCCACTGTGGCTGGACAAGAATGAGATTCCCCCTGTGCAGAAGCGGGAACTCGACCCCTAACATAAGGTGGATAAAAAATAATGATTTGTCATGTACCTCACAAACAGCCACGTGAAAAATTCCTCGGCGTCCCTCTGCCCCGACGCGCGTTTCGCACTGCTTCTTCAGGAGGGGTCAACCCTGGATAATTAACTGCATAACAGTATTTGGTACATAGACTTTAAAACCACTCTCGGTAAGTTAGCATTGAACGCGTGACGTAGCTGGAGGTATTTATAAAAGTCCATTGGATTGAGCTCAAACTCCTCCTGTAATTGAGCATAAGATTTGAGTACATTATATAATAGCAGCTGGAATACCCTACCCACCCCCCTCACCCTCCACTTCCCAAAACCCACCAAACTTCTCAGATTAACTAACCGTGGGATGTCCCATATTGATGTAAATTGTGAGCATCTCTCTATTTGTTGCAGATCTCTTATTTTTCACCATATTTTATGCATTAACGATAATATGGGAAAAAATTTTTAAGAAGATTTGAATTGTTACCCTCTAGTGCTTCCTATAAAGATCGGCCTTTTACCCCCCACTGCAGGAGATCCTTTAACAAATTTTTAACCTGTATCCTCCCATCCTCTAAAATATTGAGCCTGGGCTGCCAAGAAAAAGACCCATGGGTTAGGGACCGCTAACCCCCATCTGATTTTTCCCTCTGCAGAGTTTCCAATTTAATATGAGCCGTTCACCCCTTCTAAGCAGAGATCTAAACACCCCTTCAATAGCCGGAAAGAACCTAAAAGGGATCCATATTGGTGAATTGTGAAGAAGATACAGCAGCTGAGAGATCCATATCATTTTAATTAAATTGGCTCTCCCCACAACTGATAAAGGAAGTTTACACCACGCATCCCTTTTCCGTGTAAACTTAGTGAGGATTGTGGCTAAAGTTAGTTTTTCATAATCTAGTGGGCTAGGTGAGACCATCACTCCCAAATATTTAAATATTGATACCTGTTGCAGTCCAGAGCTTTGTTGATTGACAACCTGACCCCCCTCTCATCTAAAGGTATCAGCACAGATTTAGACTAGTTACTCACCAGCCCAGAGTAGGTCCCAAAAGACTGGATCACCTCCATTGCCATCGGTAGAGACTTAGAAGCATTAGCTAGAAAAAGTAAAATGTCATCCACATAAAGTGCAATTTTATCTTCTAAACCCCCTCTATTCCAGAATGTTTCCGTAGCAGAATCGCCAGGGGCACAACCACCAATGTAAAAAGCAAAGGTGACAAGGGACAACCTTGTCTAGTACCTCTCCCCAATGCCAATTCTTCTGATAAAGAACCATTCACCCTTATTCTGGCTGTAGCATTGTTATATAAGATTTTTTATCAAATTTATAACTTCCGCCCCCAATCCATATTCTTGTAAAACTGACCACAGGAATCCCCACTCCATGCTGTCCAAAGCTTTGGCCGCATCTAAGGAGCAAATTACTCTATCCCCTGAGTTATCAACTGGCATCTGCAGATTCAAATATAGACGTCTTATGTTAGTTGTCATCAACCTTCCTGGCATAAACCCGGACTGATCTTGATGAACAATAGAAGAAATAACCCTGGTAAGTCGATTGGCCAGAACCTTAGCTATTATCTTTACACCCCTATTGAGAAGGGAAATGGGCCTATACGAATCTGGTTGTAGGGGATCCTTATCTTGTTTAGTTATCGTTACTATAATGGCTTCTTGCATGGATTTAGGTAATGAATGTGATTTAATGGCTTCCTGAAACATATTTAAAAGTTTAGGTAACAGTATACCCCCATATTTTTATACAATTCAATGGGGATCCCATCAGAGCCCGGGGATTTATTATTTGCCATGTCTGCCACCGCCCCCTCCAACTCCACCAACGTGTTTGGCTTGTACAAGAACATCCTATTCTCATCTGAGATCTTAGGGAGACCTATTCCTCGCACAAACTCCTGCGTCTGGGATTTCGTTCCAGTTGCCCTGGATGTATACAGGGATTCATAGAACGTTTTAAATTGTTTTAATATTTGTGGGGTTTCATACATCATCTCCCCAGTCTCATCCCTCAGTGCCGCAATATATGTTGCCCCCTCTATGCGTTTGCTATTAATGCTAGCACAAGTCCCGCTTTTTTGCCTTCATCAAAGTAAAATTGATTTTGAAATGATCTCTTAACTTTAGCTAATTCTAATACATGTGAATTGTAAGCATCTTGAGCACCCATCATCTCAAGAAGAAGCGTTCTTTCCCCATTTGAGATAAAAAGTTGTTCCATGTCCTGAACTCTCAACTTGAGGAATTCCCCGAACTGTCTGTTCTTTAACTTTTCTCTGCTCACTTCCTGAATAAGAGCACCCTAAGAAAGGCCTTCATTGCATCCCACAAAGTATCCCATGACATTGTTTTGGAGTTATATAAGAAATAATCCTTGATGGCCTGTACTATCAAGTGACCATCAATCATCTGCAACCAAAATGCAATAAAACTCCACAGTTTGGGCAGAGATATACTATTGGAAAATTTTGATAATTTCACCAATAATGGCGAGTGATCTGACAATAATCTAGGGAGGTGTTCTATTGATTCCAATTGTTGGCATATTGGATCCGTACCCAAATCCAAACCTATACAAGACATTGTGTTATGTGAACTTGAGAAACAAGAAAACTGCTTAATATCAGGATGTCTCCCAAATTTTGAGACCAAATTATATTTCCCACCCTCCCCAGAGCATGAACCCTGACTCTTTCTATCCAACCCTGGATTTATAACATTATTAAAATCTCACAACATTAGGATTGGCAGCATCAGTAAAGTAGTTACAGCTGACATAGGCTCCCTCATTACTGAATCGTTGTATGGGGGAGGTATATACACTGAGACAAGTACCGTATTTTCCGGCGTATAAGACGACCTTTAAACTCCTGAAAATCTTCTTAAAACTCAGGGGTCGTCTTATACGCCGGGTCTCGTCTTATAGGGCAGGTGCATATGGTGGGTGGGGGGAGTGGTCCCGATGACGAAGAGAGGGGGCATCTCACTGGGAAGGTTTAAGTGGAGTATCCCCCATTACCTCATTGTAGCAAAGCAGCAATGCTCTCTGTGCTGGGGGGGCGTCGTCGGTGTATCTCTGTGCAGCATCGGGGCTCCGCCGACATTTCCTCAATGCCCGGAGACACCGGCAGTTCCATTGCTGCGATGCGGTGACCTCCGGGAAAATGGTTGCTGGGGGCGGCGTATGCTCAGGACGAGATCTGAATCTGAGCATGCGCCGCCCCCAGCGGCCATTTTCACGGACGCCACCGTATCGCAGCAATGGAACTGCCGGTGCCTCCAGGCTTTGAGGAAATGCCGGCGGAGCCCCGATGCTGCACAGAGATACGCCGCCGTCGCCCCCCAGCACAGAGCCCCCACACTGCAAAAAAGCCGCCGCCGCCCCCAGCACGGAGACCCCACACTTAATATAGAGGAACCGAAGCTGCCCCCCCCCCAGCACAAAGAGCATCGCTGCTACAATGAGGTAATGGGGGATACTCCACTTACACCTTCCCTGTGAGACGCCCCCTCTCTTTGTCATCGGGACCACTCCACCCCACCATATGCACATTGGTCACCCGCCCTATTAGGCGACACACAGCGTATAAGAGGACCCCTGACTTTTAAGAAGATTTTATATTTTAACTAGAAAAGTTGGGGGGGTCGTCTTATACGCCGGAAAATACGCTATGTATTCCTGTCTAAAGATTCTACAGTGGAGGCAGATGTATCTCCCTTCCCCATCTATCTTACAGCGGAGAAGATCAAACGAAGTATCTTTATGTATAATAATGGAAACTCCTCTAGCATAACTAGATCCCACTGAATGAAAAGTATCCCTCAGCCAGGCCCTATCAAGTATTGAGAGATTAACTCTACTCATGTGCGTCTCCTGCCTCATGTCAATCTCCACAAGGAGAAACGATACTTCTTGGATATCCTGCAGACACGTGATGGATGGCGCTGTTTCCCTGATGTAATTTAGTATTGCTGTACGTTTAATAGGGTCTCCAAATTCCCACACATTCCAGCTCATCAAAGATATATGCTTAGCCATTTTTTTAGAAGAATGATCCATAAATGACCCATATGCTTAGCCTGCATCTCACACTTAGACATACTTTCAGATGTTATGACATTAAACAGCATTGAATGGCATGATGACCAAATGACACTCATAGAAAACTCTTTTAACCAAAACACGAAAAGAAAAGCAAAAAATACAGTGATACTATGTGAACTTGTATCACACTTTAGAGAACAAAATCTGGGGAACCTGTCCTCCAGTAAACAGTACATGTTGATTGCACTTTTTCAATGCCGCCACTGCAGCAACTGGCAATGTAAAACCTCCGGACTCCACCGGTTCAAGATGCAAATACAATACCAGTCCTCATTTCAGCAGATTATAAATTCAAACTCGAACAAGAAAAAAAAATGGAACCATAAGGAACCTTTTGTAAACAAAGTTTATTCACCAAGTCTTTTAGTGTTGCGTTTTCTCAGTTGTTGTTCATGTTGATCCAGCCAGGCCATGGCATTTTTTGGATTGTCAAAAAAACTGAACTGACTCCAACTCTGCCACCCGCAGCTTAGCTGGCTATAGCATTGAGTTTTGGACTTCTGCTGCCCTTTGACGCCTCTTGACATCAAAGAATTGAAGCCTCTTTTTTTTTTTACTTACGCCGAATAATCTGGATAGAAGGATATCGTCTGGCCGTTGATAGTAATATCCGGGTTATTTCTGGCTGAACGAAGAATAGCATCTCTGTAATGTAGCAATTTTATTAGAACGGCTCTGGGATGTGCACCAAGCCGCATAGGACGAGTTGGGAATCTTTGAGCCCGTTCCATTGCATAGAGTGAGGACAATGTGTCTGACACAAACACTTTCTTAAGCCAGGCCTCAAAGTGTGCAGTGGGATTCCCATTCTCCGTCTTTCCGGAACTCCCACCAGCCTAATGTTGTTTCTCCTTGAATGATTTTCCAGGTCCGTCAGTTTTTGCAAGCAGATAGGCAATCTGACTAACATGTCATCTAATATCTTTACAGTAGTGAGGTCTGGCAGCTTGTCTTCTATATCGCTGACTCTATTTTCCACTTCCACTATTCTCTCATTTACCTACCTGAGGGTAGAGAGCAAAGTTCTAATTGGTGATAGCTTTAACCCCTTCCCGACCTGTGACACAGCGTATGCGTCATGAAAGTCGGTGCCAATCCGACCTGTGACGCATATGCTGTGTCACAGAAAGATCGCGTCCCTGCAGATCGGGTGAAAGGGTTAACTCCCATTTCACCCGATCTGCAGGGACAGGGGGAGTGGTAGTTTAGCCCAGGGGGGGTGGCTTCACCCCCCCGTGGCTACGATCGCTCTGATTGGCTGTTGAAAGTGAAACTGCCAATCGGAGCGATTTGTAACATTTCACCTAAAAAACTGGTGAAATATTACAATCCAGCCATGGCCGATGCTGCAATATCATCGGCCATGGCTGGAAACACTTATGTGCCCCCACCCCACCCCACCGATCGCCCCCCCAGCCCTCCGATCTGTGGTCCGCTCCACTCCGTCCTGTGCTCCGCTCCCCCGTCCTCCTGTCCGCTCCCCCCGTGC
Source organism: Ranitomeya imitator (assembly GCF_032444005.1). Taxonomy (NCBI): domain Eukaryota; kingdom Metazoa; phylum Chordata; class Amphibia; order Anura; family Dendrobatidae; genus Ranitomeya; species Ranitomeya imitator. The sequence continues at coordinate 396,135,685 of NC_091283.1, forward strand.
TCCAATCACACCCCCCGTGCTCCACTCAAACCCCCCCGCACTCCGATCCCCCCCCGCACAGCGATCCCCCACCCCGTGCTCCAATCCACCTCCCCGTGTTCCGATCCACCCCCCCCCCCCCCCGTGCTCCGACGCCCCCCCGTGCCCTGATCTTCCCCCCCCCTTATACTTATCTAGCCTCACGGGGTCCGTCCGTCTTCTTTCCTGGGCGCCGCCATCTTCCAAAATGGCGGGCGCATGTGCAGTGCGCCCGCCGAATCTGCCGGCCGGCAGATTTGTTCCAGAGTGAATTTTGATCACTGAGATAGGTTTTATCTCAGTGATCAAAATAAAAAAAATAGTAAATGACCCCCCCCCCCCCTTTGTCACCCCCATAGGTAGGGACAATAAAAAAAGGTTGGGGTAAGAACTAGGGTTAGGGCTAGGGTTAGGGGTAGAGTTAGGGGTAGGGGTAAGGTTAGGGGTAGGGTTAGGGTTAGGGGTAGGGTTCGGGATGTGCACACGTATTCTGGTCCTCTGCGGATTTTTCTGCAGAGGATTTGATAAATTCGCAGTGCTAAACCGCTGTGGATTTACCGCGGTTTTTCTGCGCATTTCACTGCGGTTTTACAACTGCGATATTCTATTGGAGCAGTTGTAAAACCGCTGCGGAATCCACAGAAAGAAGTGACATGCTGCGGAATGTAAACCGCTGCGTTTCCGTGCAGTTTTTCTGCAGCATGTGTACAGCGATTTTTGTTTCCCATAGGTTTACATTGAACTGTAAACTCATGGGAAACTGATGCGGATCCGCAGCATGTGCACATACCTTTAGAATTAGGCCATGTGCACACGGTGCAGATTTGGCTGCGGATCCGCAGCGGATTGGCCGTTGCGGATTCGCAGCAGTGTTCCATCAGGTTTACAGTACCATGTAAACCTATGGAAAACCAAATCCGCTGTGCCCATGGTGCGGAAAATACCACGCGGAAACGCTGCGTTGTATTTTCTGCAGCATGTCAATTCTTTGTGCGGATTCCGCAGCGTTTTACACCTGTTCCTCAATAGGAATCCACAGGTGAAATCCGCACAAAAAACACTGGCAATCCGCGGTAAATCCGCAGGTAAAACGCAGTGCCTTTTACCCGCAGATTTTTCAAAAATGGTGCTGAAAAATCTCATACGAATCCGCAACTTGGGCACATAGCCTTAGGGTTAGGGTTGGGTTGGAATTAGGGTTGTGGTTAGGGTTAGGGGTGTGTTGGGGTTAGGGTTGTGGTTAGGGGTGTGTTGGGGTTAGGGTTGTGATTAGGGTTACGGCTACAGTTGGGATAAGGGTTAGGGGTGTGTTGGAGTTAGAATTGAGGGGTTTCCACTGTTTAGGCACATCAGGGGGTCTCCAAACGCAACATGGCGCCACCATTGATTCCAGCCAATCTTGTATTCAAAAAGTCAAATGGTGCTCCCTCACTTCCGAGCCCCGACGTGTGCCCAAACAGTGGTTTACCCCCACATATGGGGTACCAGCATACTCAGGACAAACTGCGCAACAATTACTGGGGTCCAATTTCTCCTGTTACCCTTGAGAAAATAAAAAATTGCTTGCTAAAACATCATTTTTGAGGAAAGAAAAATGATTTTTTATTTTCACGGCTCTGCGTTGTAAACGTCTGTGAAGCACTTGGGGGTTCAAAGTGCTCACCACATATCTAGATAAGTTCCTTGGGGGGTCTAGTTTCCAAAATGGGGTCACTTGTGGGGGGTTTCTACTGTTTAGGCACACCAGGGGCTCTGCAAACGCAACGTGACGCCCGCAGACCATTCCATCAAAGTCTGCATTTCAAAAGTCACTACTTCCCTTCTGAGCCCTGACGTGTGCCCAAACAGTGGTTTACCCCCACATATGGGGTATCAGCATACTCAGGACAAACTGGACAACAACATATGGGGTCCAATTTCCCCTATTACCATTGGCAAAATAGGAAATGCCAGGCTAAAAAATCATTTTTGAGAAAAGAAAAATTATTTTTTATTTTCATGGCTCTGCATTATAAACTTCTGTGAAGCACCTGGGGGTTTAAAGTGCTCAGTATGCATCTACATAAGTTCCTTGGGGGTCTAGTTTCCAAAATGGGGTCACTTGTGGGGGAGCTCCAATGCATAGGCACACAGGGGCTCTCCAAACGCGACATGGTGTCCGCTAACAATTGGAGCTAATTTTCCATTCAAAAAGTCAAAAAACAGTGGTTTACCCCCACATATGAGGTATCGACGTACTCGGGAGAAATTGCTCAACAAATTTTAGGATCCATTTTATCCTATTGCCCATGTGAAAATGAAAAAATTGAGGCTAAAAGAATTTTTTTGTGAAAAAAAAACGTACTTTTTCATTTTTACGGATCAATTTGTGAAGCACCTGGGGGTTTAAAGGGCTCACTATGCATCTAGATAAGTTCCTTGGGGCGTCTAGTTTCCAAAATGGGGTCACTTGTGGGGGAGCTCCAGTTTTTAGGCACACGGGGGCTCTCCAAACGTGACATGGTATCCGTTAAAGAGTGCAGCCAATTTTTCATTCAAAAAGTCAAATGGCGCTCCTTCCCTTCCAAGCCCTGCCGTGCGCCCAAACAGTGGTTTACCCCCACATATGAGGTATCAGCGTACTCAGGACAAATTGGACAACAACTTTCGTTGTTCAGTTTCTCCTTTTACCATTGGGAAAATAAAAAAATTGTTGCTGAAAAATCATTTTTGTGACTAAAAAGTTAAATGTTCATTTTTTCCTTCCATGTTGCTTCTGCTGCTGTGAAGCACCTGAAGGGTTAATAAACTTCTTGAATGTGGTTTTGTGCACCTTGAGGGGTGCCGTTTTTAGAATGGTGTCACTTTTGGGTATTTTCAGCCATATAGACCCCTCAAACTGACATCAAATGTGAGGTGGTCCCTAAAAAAAATGGTTTTGTAAATTTCGTTGTAAAAATGAGAAATCGCTGGTCAAATTTTAACCCTTATAGCTTCCTAGCAAAAAAAAATTTTGTTTCCAAAATTGTGCTGATGTAAAGTAGACGTGTGGGAAATGTTATTTATTAACTATTTTGTGTCACATAACTCTCTGGTTTAACAGAATAAAAATTCAAAATGTGAAAATTGCGAAATTTTCAAAATTTTCGCCAAATTTGTTTTTATCACAAATAAACACAGAATTTATTGACCTAAATTTACCACTAACATGAAGCCCAATATGTCACGAAAAAACAATCTCAGAACCGCTAGGATCCGTTGAAGCGTTCCTGAGTTATTACCTCATAAAGGGACACTGGTCAGAATTGCAAAAAACGGCAAGGTCTTTAAGGTCAAAATAGGCTGGGTCATGAAGGGGTTAAAGACGTCACCCAACGTGGGCTCCTTGCCTATCTGAAGACTCTGTTCCTGATTAGGTGTCTGTCCCTGAGTCAATCTGGGAGGAGTATTACTATTTGTAGTCTCCCCTTCCTCAGAATCAATTCCTTTACCCTGGTCAGGGGAGGTCCCTGCACATCCGAATTCTATATTTCCTGCAGATCTAGCGAAATGTGCAAGTTTTGTCACTACACTCTCTGTGCTGACACTCTTCCTCCTCCTGCACGAGTGTTATGTATCAGGCCGCTGGAGGAGTTACGGTGATCTCGGCTGTCGGCACCCGCCATCTCCTTCCCCTTCTTGGATATGCCACCAGTCATATTGATTTACCCCGTGTAATATTCTCCTCTTCCCTAATGATAGACACCAGGCAATCTAGCCACCGAGCACAGCACCCTTTTTATTGCCTCAGTTACTCAGCAGCGCCGTAAGTTGACCCGTGGTCGGTCCAGCACCTCCAGCAGCTCACAAGTGAAAGTCTCTGATATCCACTCACAACGTCCTGTGGGAATATATCCCAGGATAGTAATTACGCGTTAATCACCGATCCTCACCTTCACTGTAACGGGGACCTCATTGATTAACTTGAATCTGCTATTTTAGAATATTATGAGTCCAGAAAATGAATGGATTTTTGGCTGGAGCAATGATTTCTTGACTCTCACATGGCTGTAAGGATTATTCCCTCCTCCGGTTGGTGCTCTACAACAAGTTCAAGTCCGTAATTTCACTTTCAATGTTACACTAAATAAGAAACAGCTTAACTGTAAAGTCCTCTGTATAGCTTGACAAAGACTCTTGCTTTGACTGTAATTTTAGGATCAGCCACTAGGTAGAGGCAGAGCCCCAATAAACAATTTATTTTTTGGAGCTAAGTGTGTAAGTACATAAAACAGCCACTGGATGTGAGCAGTGAGCGCACGAGAGACTCTTGTAATAGCAAGGGAATTCTTTACTATAATGGAGGCACCTCTTTCAGTAGAAGTCCCTGGTGTTCTCCTCCTCCGCACTCAGAAAGGGCTCAGACTTACAGTCTTTATGAGTCACAACTGAAAAAAAGACTGGTGACTGGGCACACTAAAATATGAATCTATGAAGTAGTCTCAGCAGAGATGTAAAAATTTGAAAGCACAGCTCTTACCCACTACTTTAATTGATAATTGAATTATACTACCATGTTTATAGAAATGTTATACAATATGCAGGGCGATTCATTTGAAAGAGGCCCTGAATATTCTGCAGTAACTCCCATTAGGATGAAGCAATCTGAACCTAAAAAATTCACTAGATACCTTGACATATGTATCATTGAATGCTTTGCAATGCTGGAAGTGATCTCCGTTTTCTAGTAGACACATTTTGACATGGTGTTCCATGTTGTGGTTTTTGTTTGTTTTTTTTCATCTTCTGAATATCACTCCTTGGGAGTACGTCACAAGCGTCGTAATTCTTCTTAACTTCACACTGACCTCACTTAAACAAAAGGGTGACACAATAGATTTGAGCCATGAACATGTGCTTCTCAATATTGTACTCTACCATCCTGATGAGAAGTTCAGTGACTGAGTAAAGGTGTATAAGGGAAGGCACCCAGGAGTTTGAAATGGAGGTTAAACATTGTAATGACTTGGCTGCCCAGTTTGAAGCTCCCAATACTGAGGATTACTTTGCACATTGTTTCGTTCAGATTACTTAATTCTACCTAAAGTTATTACAGAATATTTGTGGCCTCTTTCAAGTGAATCTCTCAATGTATGACATAGCATAATTAACGTTATCATATAATAGAATGGCTGTTGAAAAATAATTAAGTTGGTTTTTTTTTGGCAGATGACTGTACCAGAAACTTAGAAGCACATCTGATACTTTCAGATTTTAAAGCCGAAGATCATGGTATCATAACAGATACATATGAAGAACATGCACTTATCCTCAACCTACCTCCAACACCTTACAACCATGGTCTATCATCTAATCTGTTTCAACAGGTCATATCTTCTGATTCATTGCAGACCGCTAACTCAAGTACAAATGGCAAAGGGAGGGTTGAACATATAAGTGCTCACACAGGAAAGAAGCAATATCCATGTTCAGAATGTGGGAAATGTTTTAAACAGAAAGTGAATCTTGTTAGACATCAGAAAATTCATAGAAGGAAAAAGCTATTTTTATGTACAGAATGTGGAAAATGTTTTAATCGGAACTCACATCTAATTGCACACCAGAGCATTCATTCAGTGGGAAAGTTACTTTCATGTTTGGAATGTGGGAAATGTTATACTAGCCAATCTAAGCTTACTCGTCATAAGAAAATTCACACAGGGGAGAAGCCATATTTGTGTTCAGAATGTGGGAAATGTTTTACAAAGAAATCAAATCTTGTTAGACATCTGAGAATTCACACAGGTGAAAAGCCATTTTTCTGTTCAGAATGTGGGAAATGTTTCAATCAGAAATCAATTCTTGTTACACATCAGAGAATTCACACAGGAGAGAAGCCATATTCATGTTCGGAATGTGAGAAGTGTTATGCTAACACATCTGATCTTGCTCACCATCACAGAATTCACACAAAAGAGAAGCCATATTTTTGTTTAGAATGTGGGAAAAGTTTTAATCAGAGATCAGTTCTTGTTTCACATCAAAGAACTCACACAGGGGAGAAGCCATTTGCATGTTCAGAATGTGGGAAATGTTTTAATCAGAAATCAGTTCTTGTTACACATCAGAGAATTCACACAGGGGAGAAACCATTCTCTTGTTTGGAATGTGGGAAATGTTTTCATCAGAAATCTGTTCTTGTTGCACATCAGAGAACTCACATAGGCAAGAAACATTTTAATTCTAATGTGGGAGATCAAGAAATGAACACACGGGAAAAGACATGATCATGTTCAGAATGAAAGTCTGTCCTTAAACATCAAAGAAATCACACAGGGAAGTAGCTATTTTTGTGCTACTCATTTATTGAAAAATGTATTCAAAAGCTACCAAAGTAGAGCATCACATCTACGTGAGAATGGGAAAGTAATTTAGAGTAGTATATGATTAGGAAATGTATGAAATTACTAATATACTCCTACTATTGAAACGCAAATAAAATACAATTAAAACACCTACATAGCAATCATTTGTAGAAAACATTTCATATAGTGTAAACATTGTAACTGCATTGTATTTTCGTTGCTCACTTCTTCCATCCAATATGTCAATGATCAAGAAACAGTACTATATTATTATTAATACTAATTTTTAGAGCACCATTGATTCCATGATATTGTACATGAGAAGGGATACATACAAAGTACAAAAATAAATTACAGTGCACAAACTAAAAAGGACTGGCTGGTACAGAAAGCAGTGGGACCTGCCCTTGCGAGATTACATTCTAGACTATAATGGGGAAGGAGACCGTATGTTAGGGGGTTGTGGCAGTTCCGGTGATAGTGAGATAGCAGGGGGTCATTGAAAGATGTAAACTTTCTTGAAGAGCTGAGTTTTCAAGTTCGGTCTGAAGGTTCTGAGTGTGGTGGATAAGCGGATGTGTTGCAGCACAAAATTCCAGAGGATGGGGTATACACAGGAGAATTGGGTGAGGAGTGTATGAGTGTGGAGGAGAGAAGGAGATCTTGGGAGGACCAGAGGTTGTGTATTGGGAGATTAGTTCTGAAATATATCTCCATATATTTATACAGATTATAGTGGGAAAAAATATATATACAGATTATGATCGGCTTTGTAGGTCAGTGTTAGCAGCTTGAACTGGATACATTTGGAAATTGGGAGATAATGAAGTGATTTGCAGAGGAGAGAAGCAGATGAGAATTGTGGGGAGAAGTGGTTTAGTGTGGCAGCAGATTTATGGACAGACTGGAGAGGTGCGAGAGTGGAGCAAGAGCTTGGATTTGTGGTTTGAAGGACAGGGAAGAGTCGAGGGTTACTCTGAGGCAGCGGACTTTCTATACTGCGGAGAGCATGGTGTCATTAATTGTGATAGATTGAGTAGGGGGTTTAGGTGAGATGGAGGATAGATGATGAGTTCAGTTTTATCCACATTGAGTTTTAGGAACCTAGAGGAGAAGGAGGATTTGGCTGATAGACACACTGGGATTCTGGACAGCAAAGTGGTGACGTCTGGGCAAGAGGTAGATCTGAGTATCATCAGCGTATAGGTGGTACTGGAAGCCATAGCCAAATAGGCCAAGATTGAGGGGAATAGGAGTCCCAGGACAGAGTCTTGAGGGAAACCAACAGAGAGAGGGCAGTATGAGGATGTGGAGGGGAAGATGATAGCTGGGGGGGGTTGCACTGAATGACCCTGCTATTACTATTTTATCACGAACAGCCCCCTATTGGCCCCCATCATCAAGACAATGACACAAATGACCGATGATTAACGGAGGCGGCCGCATGCTGTTTCCACTACTTGGCCGATTATTGGGGAACTCGCTTTGAGGGTATTGGGTAGATATACACCTGATTCCATTGCATGGAATTTATATACAGTAGTGATAATAAGTATTTGATACACTACCGATTTTCAAAGTTTTCCCACCTACAAAAAGTCCAGAGGTATGTAATTTTTATCGTATGTGCACTTCAACTGTGAGAGGCAATCATTTAAAAAGAAGAAAAAAAAAATCACATTATATGGTTTTTACAAAATTAAGTAACAGAACTCAATATTTGGTACGGAAACCTTTGTTTGCAATTATAGAGCTCAGGCGTTTCCTGTAGTTCTTGATCAAGTTTGCACACACTGCAGCAGGGATTTAAGCCAACTCCTCCACACAGATCTCCAGATCGTTCAGGTTTCAGGGCTGTCCATGGGCAACTATGAGTTTCAGCTCCCCCCTCCAAAGGTTTTCTATTGGGTTCAGGTCTGGAGACTGGCTAGATCACTCCAGGACCTTGAAATGCTTCTTATGGAGCCACTCCTTAGTTGCTTGGCCGTGTGTTTCAGGTCATTATCATGCTGGAAGACCCAGCCACGACCCATCTTCAATGCTCTTACTGAGAGAAGGAGGTTGTTGGCCAAAATCTCGTTATACATTACCCTATCTTTCATCCCTTCAAGACGATGCAGTTGTCCTGTCCCATTTGCAGATAAGCCCCCCAAAGTATGATGTTTCTCCACCATTCTTCACGGTTGGGACAGTGTTCTTGGGGTTGTACCCATCCTTCTTCTAACCTCCAAACACTACGAGTGGAATTGATATCAAAAACTTCTATTTTGGTCTCATCTGACCACATGACCTTCTCCCATGCCTCTTCTGAATCATCAGATGGTCATTGGCAAACTTCAAATGGGCCTAGACATGTGCTGGCGTGAGCAGGGGGACTTTGTGTGACCCTCATGGTTTTTAATCTATGACGGTGTAGTGTGTTACTAACATTAATGTTTGAGACACTGGTCCCAGCTCTGTTCGGATCATTGACCAGGTCCTCCCATGTAGTTCTGGGTTGATTCCTGACCTTTGTCAGAATCATCCTTACCCCACTAAGTGAGATCTTGCATGGAGCCACAGACAGAGGAAGATTAACAGTCATCTTGTGTTTCTTCGATTTTCTAATAATTGTACCAACATTTATTGCCTTCTCACCAAACTGCTTGTGTATTGTCGTGTAGCCCATTCCAGCCTTGTGCAGTTCTACAATTTTGTCCCAGGTGTCCCTAGACAGCTCTTTGGTCTTGGTAATGGTGGAGAGGTTTAAGTGTGATTGTTTGGACAGGTGTCTTTTATACAGGTAATAAGTTCAAACAGTTGCAATTAACACAGGTAATGAGTGCAGTGTAGGAAGGCGTCTTAAAGAAAACCTTACAGGTCTGTGAGAGACAGTATTCTTGCTGGTTGGTAGGTGATCAAATAATTAAATTGTATTTTATTGCATGAAATATTTACAAATCATGCAATGTGATTTTCTGTTTTTATTTTTAGATTGTTTTCACAGTTGAAGTGTATCTAGGATAAAAATTACAGACCTCTCTATTCTTTGCAGGTGGGAAAACTTGCAAAATGGGCAATACATCAAATACTTATTTCCCCCATTGTATATACCTCAGTACGGTTGCTGTCAACTCCATAATGACCCAAGAAAAATTATCAGCTGCCACCACGAATCGATTTACAGACTGATCTGACACCCATCACAAGTAGCGCATGGCTTCAGGGTGTGGTTTACGGAACAGAACTATTACATTTTATATTTAATCCAGAAAGATAGGCAGTATTTTTATAAAAAATATACAAAAGATTTTACAAAGAGTACAAAACAATACAGCATGTACATTTACATAAAATAAAAAGGATTAACCCCTTATTGACCAAGTAAATTTTAACCTTCATGACCCCTCACAAGTGACCCAATTTTGAAAGTCAGACCCCCCAAGGAATGTAATGTAGGTGTGTGGTGAGCATCTTAAATCCCCAGGGGGGCTTCACAGAAGTTTAAAACAGAGCCATGAAAATAAAAAATCTAAATTTTCCCACAAAAACTTACTTTTAGCCTCAGACGTGAGGGAAAACTACTGTTTGGGTGCATGACAAGGCTCAGAAAGGAAGGCGTGATGTTTTGGAACTCAAATTTTGATGGAATGGTCTGTGGGCATCATGATGCGTTTGCAAGGCATTGAAAACCACCCACAAGTAACTCCATTTTGGAAACTACACCCCTCCAGGATTTTGTCCAGGAGTATAGTAAGCATTTTGAACCCACAGGTACTACACTAAATTTGATAATTATAGGTCGCCACATAGAAAATTTTCATTTTTTTTTTCCTGAAAATGTTCTTTTAGCCCTAAATTTATAATTTTCACAATGGATATTAGGTGAAAACATACCCCATATTTTGTTACGCAATTTCTCCTGAAAGCTATTTGTCTGGAATAGATTATGAATGCCATGTCGCATTTGGATAGTGCCTGACATGCAAAAACAGCAGAAATACCAGCACAAGTGACCCCATTTTGGAAACTAGATCCCTCAATGAATTCATCTAGGGGTGTACTGAGCATTTTTAACTCATAGGTGATTCACCAAATTTTATAACATTTAGATGTGAGAACAAAAAATATAAATGTTGCCACTTAAATACTGTTTTAGCACCAAATTTATAATTTAAACTAGGGGTAATGGGAGGAATTGGACCTTACAATATGTTATGCATTTACTCCTGAATGTGGCAGTGTCCTATATGTGAGTGTACACTATTGTTTGAGCATTCTGCAGGGATCAGATGTGAAGGAGCTCTACTTGGCTTTTAGAACCCAGATATCATTTGAATAGATTGGGGGCTCCATTAGCGGAGACCCAGAGGTGCCAACACAGCAGAACCCCCCCAGGTGACCCCATATTAGAAACTTCACTGCCTAAAGAATTCATCTAGTGGTGTAGTGAGTACTTTGAACCCATTAGTGTCTCACAGAATTTTATAACCTTGAGACGTGGCAATATTACCTTTTAATGGTAAAAATATATTTTTTGTATTTGTTGCAAATTTGTCAGGTACACAAGGTTTAAAAGGTGAAACTGGACCCCATAATTTATAGTGCCATTTCTTCTCATTGCGGTGATGCCTCATATGTAGAGATGAGCGAATATATTCGTTACTCGAGATTTCTCGAGCATGCTCGGGTGTCCTCCGAGTATTTTTTAGTGCTCGGAGATTTAGTTTTTCTTGCCACAGCTGAATGATTACCATCTGTTAGCCAGCATAAGTACATATGGGGGTTGCCTGGTTGCTGGGGAATCCCCACATATATTTATGCTGGCTAATAGATGGCTAACAGATGTAAATCATTCAGCTGCGGCAAGAAAAACTAAATCTCCGAGCGCTAAAAAATACTCTAAGGACCAGCCGAACGTGCACGAGAAATCTCGAGTAACGAATATATTCGCTCATCACTACTCATATGTACTCAGAAATTACTGTTAGGCCACACGCCAGAGCTGACAAGGAAGGAGCACTGTTTGGCTTTTGGAGCACAGATTTTGGTGGAATAGTTTATGGCGACATTTATTTCATCTACAGCAGTAGTGACTATTTTGTAAGATCCACTCCAGGCTTTTTTTATGGAGAATAGAAAATATGCCAGTTTAGTGCCCATACATTGTTCCCCCATAAAGTGTAGAGCCTCCATATATTGTTCCCAGCTTGTGCTTCTGGTGACATACACCCCGTAAATTAAGTGCTCTCTCCCTACTACAATGATGCCAAACATGTGCCCGCTTACTGTGGTTTAGGCACAATGGGGCTCAGAAGGAGAGAGCATTTGGATTTAGGAGCGCAATATTCATTGGATTTTATTTGAGGGGGCAGGAGCCATGTCGTTTTTCCAGAATCTCTGTTCTACCAGTAGCGTGGGAACCCCCTATAGTTCCAGTGACAGATGATGCACAGGGGTGGGGACTGGTTTTGTGTATGATAAATTAGGGGTTCTGTTGGTAACATTTTGGGGTATATAATATTTTTTGACCTCTTTCAGTATAAGGCTGGAATCACATTCTTGTATTCTTGAGCACTTACATTGGGGTGTCCATGTAAATCCAACAAAAATGCAATTCAGACGAAACCCCCAATGGAACCACCCACCATGAGGCAGACCAAGACACTTTGAACTTCATTTGGCCTCTGTTCCAGTGGCATCCATTTTTTTTTTTTAGGCGCTCACAGATCTATGATCACCTACACTTGTACGCTAAAAGATGCCTAAAATGGTGGGACACTGCCGGAACACAGACCAGTACAAAGTGGCTCCAACTGCCTCATAAATGAGTGGTTCCATCCGGAATTTTGTGTTGATCGCAGTTTTTGGGAATCTACAAGGAAACCGCAACAAAAGCGCTCAACAGAGAGCGCAGAATAATTGTGAGCCGAGCCTTATACCGATTTTTGGGAGGTAGAATGAACTAATGGACAGCAGTACGAGAATAGTTCTTATTTTTGTTTTGGCGCGGTTCACTGTGCGATATAAGTGATAAGGCGCATATATTCTTCGAGTCGGTGCGATTACAGCGATACCAGATTTATATCGGATTTTTTATGTCTTGCTGCTATCGCACAGTAAAAATGCTATTTTATAAAAATACTTTTTTAATATTTTGAGAGCTGTAACTTTTTAATTTTTTAGCAGATCTGTATGAGGTCTTTTTTGTGGGATGAGTTTTAGATTTTTTTTCTGTGTCATTTTAGGGTACATAGTAGTTTTTGATCGCTTTATATTCAGATTTTTCAGGCACAGAATGAATAAAAAAACAGCAATTCAGCTATTTTTTGCTCCTTTAACTGTGCGTTAAAAGTGATAAGATCGATTTGTCCATTGGGTCGGTATGATTACAGCGATGCCAGATACCGTATATATCTTCTTTTTATGCTTTGCTATTTTCACACACAAAAACAATATTTTACAAAAATGAATTTATTTTTTATCGTGATATTCTGAGAGCTGTAACTTTTTATATTTTTGCCTAATGAGCCATATTAGGGCTTGTTTTTTTTGTGGGACGGTATGGAATTTTTATTTATACAGTTATTTTTGCATACAACTTTTTGATCGCTTTTGAGAGTCAATATGATGAAAAAGCGACATTTTTGTCTTGTTATTATTTTTTTAAAGGCGTTAGCCATATGGAACAAATAACGTGCTAGTTTTATAGATCGGTTCGTTCCAGATGCGGCGATACCAATTATTTGTATTTTGTTTGTTTTATAATAAACTCTGCGTTTTGTGTGACAAAACTGCTTTTAGTGATTTTGTATGTGCTCTTTTATATTTAATCTTTCTTACATATTTTATTTTACTTTTTCACTTGGTTCCACTGTGGGACATATATAATTTTTATTTTGATCACTGGTCTCATACGCTGCTGTACTTGTGTAATTCAGTGCATGAGACAATCAGTGTCTCACTGACTTTGCCTGTGAGACCCTCGGTACCATGGTAACCATCGGCACCCGCGATTCTTATACTGCAGGCAGTCCTAGCTTCAAAGGAGATTTCAATTCGTTTTTGTCACTTAGTTACCAGGAAATTTTCTCTCTTCCCATATGTTAACATGTGATTCTACTTCAATGAAGTTTGTTCTTGTGTTTCTGGAATTCTATATGAGGGTGGTGTTGGAGGGGTGAATGTGTCATCCCTTATGGATTTTAATCTTTCTCTATGACATGTATTTAGAAATGTTTAAGGAGATCCAGGAGAGGGCAACATATGTGATGCAAAATGAAAAGAGGGTTTGTAGTAGGAGGGAGTTTGGAAGCTAACAGCGGTAGCGATATTGGGTGATAGCTAAGTGTAAAGGTGGGACCAAGAGATGGTTTCTTCAGGAAAGGTGTGATTATGGCATGTTTGAAAGCAGAAGGGAAGGTACCAGAAGTTAATGATGGGTTGAAGAGATGGGTAAGGGCTGGGATAAGTATGATCGTGAAGTTGGGAAGGGGTCAAGTTCTTAAGAGGTGTAGTGGGATTTGGAGAAAAGATTAGAAAGCTCTCTTTCAGTGATGGTGAGGAGGAAGATTATAAAATATTTGGCAAAGTCCTCCGTAGAGGGAGGTCAAAGGTGGCGGTGGTGGGCGGTTGAGTGAGATAAAAGTGTTGAATAACTGGGGTTGGAAGATCAAGAATATACGAGGATTGTGAAGTAGAGCTGTTTAGCAGAGGTGAGGGCTGACTTGAATGTAAAAAATGCTTTTTTGAATACGGTGAGGTTTTCTTGCAAGTGTGTTTTCTTCCATTTCTTCCAATTTTTTTTTCATATTTTTTGTACATTATACCATAAAATGAATGGAGCCATTCAAAACTAAAACAAGAACAACTCTAAAAATCCAGTCAATGTCCTTAAGGGCGAAGAGTCCTAGAAGTGATGTTCTGGCCCCACAGAGCCCCGATCTCACATCATCCGGTCTGTCTGGGATCACATGAATAGACAGAGTGATCTGCACAAGTGACATCCACAGAAGATCTGTGGTAGTTCTCCAAGATGTTTGGAAAAACCTGCCAAGATTTTTCAAAAACTGTGTACAAGGGACAAGTACCAAGAAGAAGTGATGAAGACAAAGGACGGTCACCAAATATTGATTGGCTTTCGATGTCTGTATTGTTCGTTCACTTTGCATTTTGTTAATTGATAAAAAGAAACTATTAACACTTCAATTATTGAAAGTACTCTCACTTTGCAACATTTTTTTCTACACCTGCCTAAAACTTTTGCACAGTGCTATAGCAGCTGTGTATCACTAGACTATTTTAATAGCATGCCCATATACATTCAACAAAATGTCACCATGCTTGCTGTTATTTTACAATAGAAATAAAGAAGAGACATAGTCTATGACATGGACAGGATTACAGGCATGCTTCCCTAGTACTTTGTTGCACAACTTTTGTGTTGTATCAAAACCAAATTCCATAGATTGCTGTGCGGCTTATGGTGGGTGCTAAGGAGCTGACAATGCGCTCCCATCAAAACGCAGAAGATAACACAAGGAATTGCACACATGAAAGGAGACTGGAAAATGTTTATACACAATATATTAGTATCTCATGTCTATTATTCATATTGCAATAGGTACCGGTGTAGATAGCATTGTTTTGTGTATAACACCCTTCATCAAGCAAATATCAGTGGATATACAGTATAGAAATTCACACGTTTGGGATGAATTTCCTCAGGGTGCAAACTCAGGGTGCGAACGTGCTGGGTGACACTTGGATATCACTCGAGTATGTTGGTACTCGGCACTCGACAAGCATTGGCTGGTGCTCTGATTTGAAGACTGAATCCCTGTCCAGCGTGTTTGGCACCTGTTACACAGCCAATAAACATGCAGGGATTGCCTGCCAGTAACTTTAATGCCGTAGCCATCTTGGTAGTGCCATTACTATAATTGGCAGCCCGGATTACATCATCAGAGGTTACAAAAGGACAGGTGCCGCCACGCTCGGTTCACTGTCTCCATTGTACAGATCGAGGACACTTGTGATTGGTGAGAAAGTAGTAATCCTGACTTATGTGTGCACAGTTTAATCAGAGTCCTCTAGTGTTGATACTGGTGCTGATGCTGAACCATCATGCTAACAGTCCTTCTAAAAGCTAATCTTGTGCTTTGCTTTTTGTATCAGACACATTCTGCATTTAGCCTAGGGACAGTTGAAGGAGCAGGGAGAGTGGCAGATTACAGCCTATAGGCAAGGCTTAGGGCTTTGCAGTCCATTGCTAAATATATTGCTGCTGCACTTGACCACATTCTTTTTTTGGAGGGGTGAAAACATTAAGTATTGTCATCAATAGAATTAGTATTACATTACAGTGGTATATAAAACTAAAAAACAAGTTCAAAAAAATGTTTCTGGATTCAGTTAGTCATCCATACTGTTCTACTTGCTTTGTGTTGCATTACGGTGGTACTAAACTCCAAAAGAAAAACCACTTTGCCTGCTGCAGGTGACCTTTTTTTTTCTTTATTAAAAATAAACTTGTTTTCCAGAGACCTAGCAATAAGAAAATGCAGTAAGGAATGGGGAAGTGGAAGTGCTGGTGATGGTGCATGCAGACACAGAGGACAGGGGCAGGTGTGACTATGACTGTTGCTGGAGCACAAGAAACACGCCCATCCATGACACATAGCTTCCCGTCCCACTTTGCAAAGAAGCATGGGACACCACTTCTAAGCCACACCAGTGCGAACAGGTGGTTGGTTGGATAATGTGGAAGCATACTTACCAGCACCACACAGTCCGGTCTCACCAGCCATCAGTCTGGATCACTTAATCCTCACCCTGATCCTCTTTCCTCCAACCATGTTGAGTCCCAGGAGACCAGTAATTCCATACTAGGACACTCTGAGGAGCTCTTTACTACATAATTTCTTGATTGTCATCTTTCACCCTGTATGTTCCAAGAGAGGACAGGAGGAAATGCTGTGTACTGATACACAAAAATTAGAGCAGCCACGATCCCAAGAACATGTTGATGGGGAATGGCAAATTTTGTCTAAGGAGGTAGATGATGATGAGACACAGATGCCGATAAGTCTTGTTATTGTTAAGTCACCAAGTCAGGAGGACCAGGGTGCGGCGGTGGAAGACGAGATGGTGGATGACAAAGTCATAGACTCAACCTGGGAAGCTGGTTTGCAGAGCGAGACTTTCAGGACTCCATAAATATGGTGAGCGGCGATGACGCCATAGTCAGCGCAACGATCCCGCTTCTGTACCTACTTAAACAATCGCTGCTCACAATTAAAGCTGGAGCTTTGCATTTGGACCACGTGGAGATGGAGGAAGATGTGAGTGGAAGATACAACCCAGCCTCATCTCATCTGCACAGCACGGATTGGGTAACAATGAGGAGTTGGAGGCTGAGTAGGAGGAACAGGAGCTAGCACAACAGAGGCTAGCTTTGTCCCGTCTCTCCTACATGAATGGGCTGAGGAGAGAGATGAGATGTAGAGCAGTCATAATGGTAGATACAGTGAAGTGCTAACTATAGGGAGCTTAGCCCATATGACAGACTTTATGTACTGTTTCCTATCCCATGACCTTTGTGTTACATTCATCTTGGCAAAAAAAAAAACCTGGCTGTTTACCCTGCTAGATCCATGCAACAAGGAGAACCTTGCATCTCTCTTTCCCGTGGAGGAGAAGTCTACTAAAATGGTGCTATACCAGAAGGCCATTGTGGAAAATATGTTGAAAAAAAATTCCTATCAGGCAATGCTAGCGGCAGGGGCAAGCTTCCTTGCCCAACCAAGTCTTGGGTACATTGTCAAAGGCCTGGCTCAATTTCATAGCTAAAGAGATTAACCGTACACTCTATTTTGGGTAATGTTAGGTTCTTTATTTCGTGGAGATAAAAAAAAATAGAAAGTGGCTGTGAAATGTACAAAAAAGTAAAGACGTTTTGACCCACCAGGGTCTTTATCACAATGTCGCTTCAAGAGAAGAAGACAGTATACAGTACATACCAAAAGTTTGGACACACCTCATTTAAAGATTTTTCTGTATTTTCATGACTATGAAAAATGTACATTCACACTGAAGGCATCAAAACTATGAATTAACACATGTGGAATTATATACTTAACAAAAAAAGTGTGAAACAACTGAAATTATGTCTTATATTCTAGGTTCTTCAAAGTAGCCACCTTTAGCTTTGATGATGACTGCTTTGCACACTCTTGCACACTTTTTTGCTAAGTATATACTGTAATTCCACATGTGTTAATTCATAGTTTTGATGCCTTCAGTGTGAATGTACAATTTTCATAGTCATGAAAATACAGAAAAATCTTTAAATGAGAAGGTGTGTCCAAACTTTTGGTCTGTACTGTAAGTGAACAAAATGATAGTGACAAGGCAGAAATCAACAGTATATACTAGATATTCCAAGAGGTATATATGTATAAATAAAGTACTGTGCAAACATATAATATATACAAGCTAAGATAGCAGTCGTACAGATTGAAAATAAAAAGCATAGCAAAGCATACTGTATGAAAGATGCTTACTTAACTAGTTGATGTAGAAGGAATATCTTAGAAGAGGAAGGTTTGCAGTCAGTGCTGTAAGGGAAGGACAATTTGTGAGACATGCATACAAAGTTGGTGATAAAGCATCTAACACTCTGTTCTTCACTATATCTTCAATATATATATATATATATATATATATATATATATATATATATATATATTGATATGTTCTTCAACTATATCAATAGTAAAAGAATAAAAACTGAAAATGTAGGCCCCTTAAAAAATAGTGAGGAAAGAATGGTTGTAGATGACGAGGAAAAAGCTAACATATTAAACACCTTCTTGTCCACGGTATTCACGGTGGAAAATGAAATGCTAGGTGAAATCCCATGAAACAATGAAAACCCTATATTAAGGGTCACCAATCTAACCCAAAAAGAGGTGCGAATCCGGCTAAATAACATTAAAATAGATAAATCTCCGGGTCCGGATGGCATACACCCACGAGTACTAAGAGAACTAAGTAATGTAATAGATAAACCATTATTTCTTATTTTTAGGGACTCTATAGCGACGGGGTCTGTTCCGCAGGACTGGCGCATAGCAAATGTGGTGCCAAAATTCAAAAAGGGCTCTAAAAGTGAACCTGGAAATTATAGGCCAGTAAGTCTAACCTCTATTGTTGGTAAAATATTTGAAGGGTTTCTGAGGGATGTTATTTTGGATTATCTCAATGAGAATAACTGTTTAACTCCATATCAGCATGGGTTTATGAGAAATCGCTCCTGTCAAACCAATCTAATCAGTTTTTATGAAGAGGTAAGCTATAGGCTGGACCACGGTGAGTCATTGGACGTGGTATATCTCGATTTTTCCAAAGCGTTTGATACCGTGCCGCACAAGAGGTTGGTACACAAAATGAGAATGCTTGGTCTGGGGGAAAATGTGTGTAAATGGGTTAGTAATTGGCTTAGTGATAGAAAGCAGAGGGTGGTTATAAATGGTATAGTCTCTAACTGGGTCGCTGTGACCAGTGGGGTACCGCAGGGGTCAGTATTGGGACCTGTTCTCTTCAACATATTCATTAATGATCTGGTAGAAGGTTTACACAGTAAAATATCGATATTTGCAGATGATACAAAACTATGTAAAGCAGTTAATACAAGAGAAGATAGTATTCTGCTACAGATGGATCTGGATAAGTTGGAAACTTGGGCTGAAAGGTGGCAGATGAGGTTTAATAATGATAAATGTAAGGTTATACACATGGGAAGAAGGAATCAATATCACCATTACACACTGAATGGGAAACCACTGGGTAAATCTGACAGGGAGAAGGACTTGGGGATCCTAGTTAATGATAAACTTACCAGGAGCAGCCAGTGCCAGGCAGCAGCTGCCAAGGCAAACAGGATCATGGGGTGCATTAAAAGAGGTCTGGATACACATGATGAGAGCATTATACTGCCTCTGTACAAATCCCTAGTTAGACCGCACATGGAGTACTGTGTCCAGTTTTGGGCACCGGTGCTCAGGAAGGATATAATGGAACTAGAGAGAGTACAAAGGAGGGCAACAAAATTAATAAATGGGAAGGGAGAACTACAATACCCAGATAGATTAGCGAAATTAGGATTATTTAGTCTAGAAAAAAGACGACTGAGGGGCGATCTAATAACCATGTATAAGTATATAAGGGGACAATACAAATATCTCGCTGAGGATCTGTTTATACCAAGGAAGGTGACGGGCACAAGGGGGCATTCTTTGCGTCTGGAGGAGAGAAGGTTTTTCCACCAACATAGAAGAGGATTCTTTACTGTTAGGGCAGTGAGAATCTGGAATTGCTTGCCTGAGGAGGTGGTGATGGCGAACTCAGTCGAGGGGTTCAAGAGAGGCCTGGATGTCTTCCTGGAGCAGAACAATATTGTATCATACAATTATTAGGTTCTGTAGAAGGACGTAGATCTGGGGATTTATTATGATGGAATATAGGCTGAACTGGATGGACAAATGTCTTTTTTCGGCCTTACTTACTAACTATGTTACTATGTTACTCTAACCAGCCCACAGACGTTACCTGCATTGTCATGTTTCCACGTGGCGCTCCTGCGCATGTTTGCCTGCTTAGTAGTTGCTATCTCTGGCTGTAAGGCCTTTTTAAATGTTGGCGTGTACCGCAGGATCGGAAGTGCATCATGGAGGTGACGCCCACGGGACGCCCACGAGATGCGGTGACGTGGCGAGTGCATCTTGAATGGATGTGTGTATGAATGCTGCCTTGGGAGAAGAGACGCTCCCCTGGGCCAGAACTAATGCCACTTTCAGTCACATGGTATGCAGATCAGATGTATCTGCATAGCAGCCATTGTGAGCCACAGCCCTCCTATACATATGTAAATACACACATAAGTGTGGGTTTGACTGTAGTGGAGAGTGTGGCTCCTAAGATTTAGGCATGTAATGGGGTATAGGAGGATGCGACTATACACTATGTGTGTTCTATTGAGAGATGTATCTGAGGTGGTCAGGGCTGAATAAGCCTAATGTTGGGAAGTTAATAGCTTCTCTATAGTGAGGGACAAGATCCATATGGAAGAAGAGAAAGGGGAAAGCCATAATGTAATGACAGACCATATCATGTTTTCACTGATGATGCAAATGGTATTAAATGTATTAGGACTTCATGAAGTTTTTATGTTAAAGGGACATGTTCGCTCATTAGTAGTGTTGAGCCACCTCCCTAGTGTTTGGGGTTGGTTCGGTTCGTCGAACTGGGACGTGTTCGACGAATGTTCGTCAAACACCGTTGAACCCATTGAAACCAATGGCAGGCAAACACAAACACATGAAAACACATAGAAAACATATAGAAAACACCTTAAAAGGTGTCCAAAAGCTGACAAACTGCTCATAAGACACAACAAACACATGGAAAAGTCACAACTACATATAGTCGTGCGAATAGAAAAGAGGTGGAGGAGTAAAAGAGTAAAAGGAGGAGGAGACACAGATATAGGCATGCCATGCCCTTCTAAAATCAAGAAAGGCTGGAGTAAAAATCTAAAATCACTCTACCAACACCCAGACATCTTGACAACAAAAAATAAAAAAAGAAATATCTTTATGTAGAATGGCGGCGGGTCCATTCAGAACACTTTCCTTAGAAGACGTAGTGGTACCCCCATTGGGAGTTGTGCCAAAAAATGAACCCAATACAATCAGACTAATCCACCATTTGTCATATCCAAGGGGCAGGTCAGTAAACGACAACATCGACGCGGAACCTCCTTTGACGAGGCAATCAGGCGGATCAAGAAGTTGGTAAGGGGCACCCTAATGGCCAAAACAGACATTGAGGGGGCATTCCGGTTACTACCTGTGCCTCCGAATAGTGTCCTCCCATTGGGCTGCTTCTGTGAAAGAGCATACTACATAGTTCGCTGTTTGCCCATGGGTGCTCCATATCCTGCTCACTATTTGAGGCGTTTAGTTGCTTCCTCGAATGTGTCATCATGGACGTTTGTAAGGCAGCACATATTATCCATTACCTCGATGACTTCTTATGCCTGGGCCCAAAAGATTCACCACAGTGTGAAAACACACGGTAGTCCACCTGTGAGAAGGAGAGAGCTGGAGGGAGAGTGGACACCCCAGAACCGAGGGGTTAGATTGAGAAAGAAAGAAGGCGGTGTAGCTTGCTTCATGGGTGTGGTACTCTGCTGAGTAGCAGAAATTGCTACTAGGCCCAAAAGGATTTCCTGGGCCAGATGCCGTTACAAAATAGTAGTTAGGTAAACAGACAGTGTAGCTTGCTTCATGGGTGAAGTACGCTGCTGAGTGGCACCAAATTCTTCTAGGCCCAAAAGGATTTCCTGGGCCAGATGCCGTTACAAAATAGTAGTTAGATAAACAGGCGGTGTAGCTTGCTTCATGGGTGAAGTACTCTGCTGAGTAGCACCAAATTCTACTAGGCCCAAAAGGATTTCCTGGGCTAGATGCCGTTCCAAAATAGTACTTAGGTAAACAGGTGGTGTAGCTTGCTTCATAGGTGGGGTATGCTGCTCAGTAGCACTAAATTCTACTAGGCCCAAAAGGATTTCCTGGGCCAGATGCCGTTAAAAATAGTACTTAGGTAAAGAGGCGGTGGGTGGCTGGGCTACTCTGCTGACTAGCAGACACTGAAGCTTTGGAGCAGACCTCAGAATCCCAGGCCATATGAGTAAACAACTCTGCAGATGACCCCACCCACCTGGAATTGACGATGGCAAGATCATGTAAAACTCAGCAAGGGGACTAAATAGTCTCCATTTTTTTCCAAAAATTCGGCCACAGACACCACTTAAGTGGCATCAAATCAGTTTTTTAAAATGGTTGGTGAGGTGATTTTCAAAAATCATCAAGCTTTTAGTCTCCCCAAGATGACACAGGTGTAGAAAAGTCCTTGCGGATCCAGGATTTGTTCATCTTGGTGAACGTTAGTCTGTGTACATTGTCACTGGACAGCCGCGTGCGCTTATCTGTCAGCACACCACCAGCAGCGCTGAACACACGTTCAGAGAGAACGCTGGCTGCGGGGCACGACAAGATCTCCAAGGCGAGTGGCGAGCTCAGGCCATTTTTCAAGATTGGAAGCCCAAAATGAGCAAGGGTCCAGTTCCACAGTCATGGCATCGATGTTAACTTGGAGATACTCTTGTACCATCCTCTCTAGGCATTGGCTGTGCGTCAGACTTCTTGTCTCCTGTGGCCTTGCAAAGGATGGTCTAAAAAAAATCTTGAAACGATTGGAAAAAATTGCTGTTACCAACAGATACGATGTTACTGTTACGGTTTGAGTGATGACTCGATAGTCCCACGGTTGGCAAATTAGAACTCAGAGATTCACTACGTGCACCACTGGTGTTTTGTGGAAAAGCAGATGTTAAATTCTGTAACAGTCTCTGCTGATACTCCTGCATGCGTGAATCCCTTTCTATGGCAGGAATTATTTCGCCAAATTTACTTTTGTACCAGGGATCTAAGAGTGTGGCAACCCAGCAGTCGGCATTACTTTGGATTCTGACAATCCGAGGGTCATGTTGCAGGTAGTGCAGCAAGAAGGCACTCATGTGTCTTGCGCATCCAGGAGGACCAAGTCCTTGTTGTCTTGGTGGTGGCGAGGTGAGAATCATGCTTCCTTCGTCTGCCCTCTCCCCCCAACCTCGCACAACAGAAATTTGATCAAGGTCTCCCTCATCTGATGAGTCTTCCATGCCCAGCGCCAGTTCATCCTCCACTTCTTCCTTGCCTCCTGCACCTTCCTCAACAGTTTGGCTGCTACCATGCACCCTCGGTAATCCCTCTCCCCCAGCCTCCAATGCCAGCCGACTTGGTGCTGCCAACCTTCTTGACCTTGGAGATATTATCCCTTCCACATATGACTCCTCCTGTTCCTCCTCCTCCTCTTGTTCCACCACCTGACTACGAACACTGTTTAAGGTGTGCTCCAGCATATAAATTACCGGAATGGTCATGCTGATAATGGCATCGTCAGCACTAAACATCTTCGTTGCTATTTCAATACTGTGCAGAAGGGTGCATAGGTTCCTGATTTGAGACCACTCCTGCAGCGTGATTTGCCCCACCTCTTGATCTTGTTGGCCCAGGCTATACGTCATAACATATTGCACCAGGGCTCATCGTTGCTGCCACAGTCGCTGCAACATGTGCAGAGTTGAATTCCACCGTGTGGGCACATCGCATTTCAGCCGGTGAACTGACAGGCGCAACGACTTCTGTAGAGATGTAAGTCGCTGAGCTGCGGGATGCGAACAGCGGAAGTGAGCACACAGCGACCGTGCCCTCTGCAGAAGCCCATCTAGTCCGGGATAGTGGGATAAAAATTGCTGGACAACCAGGTTCAAAACGTGAGCCATACAAGGCACGTGTGTGACATTGCCCCGGTGAAGGGCCGCATCCAGGTTTGCAGCATTGTCGCACACAGCCTTCCCTGGCTGCAGGTTGAGTGGAGACAACCATTGATGGAACTCGGTCTCCAGAGCTGACCACAACTCCTCAGCTGTGTGACTCACATTTCCCAGACATTTCAATGTAAATACTGCCTGATGCCGTTGAGCCCTGGTGACGGCATAGTGAGGAGGTGTGCAGGATTCCTTCTGCGCAGTTACAACGTGGGTGGCATTACCAGACAGGCTTTGGGTGCAGGTGGAGGACCGAGAGGAGGTTGAGGAGGCAGAAGCAGTGGAGAAACTTCTAGATACAGAGGATCGACGAGCAACTCGTGGGGACGGCAAGACTTGGACAGCAGCCCCTTCTCCTGATGTCGCCGTAGTTACCCAGTGCCCAGTCACCAACATGTAACGCCCCTGT
Organism: Ranitomeya imitator; assembly: GCF_032444005.1. Lineage (NCBI taxonomy): Eukaryota > Metazoa > Chordata > Amphibia > Anura > Dendrobatidae > Ranitomeya > Ranitomeya imitator. The sequence continues at coordinate 396,159,908 of NC_091283.1, forward strand.
CCATGTCTACTCGTCCAAGTGTCTGTGGTGAAATGCACCCTGTCACACACAGATTTTCTCAAGGAAGCGGTGATGTTGTGTGCGACATGCTGGTGTAGCGCAGGCACAGCTTTCTTTGAGAAGTAGTGGCGACTGGGCATCTGGTACTGGAGCACTGCGACGGACATAAGGTCTCAAAAAACCTCTGTGTCCACCAGGCGGAAAGGCAGCATTTCTGTAGCCAACAGCTTGCAGATGGAGAAAATCAACCTCTTAGCTTTGTAGTCAGAAAAAGAAAGTCGAGCGGGCACCACCTAAATACTTCTCACAATATATGCCCGGTGCTATCGATGCGCTTATAAATACAATGCTATGAAAGAAGAAGAAAAAAGAAGCGCAAAGAGGTGCACACTGAGCCAGAGTAATCAATATAAACAAATCTTTATTGAGACCAAACTTCAGTGCTAAATATTAAAAACATACATTAAAAACAGCATAAAACATATGCCTACACACACTACTTTCAATGTCCTCTGTGTGGGGACATGATAGAAACCAGACCCCTTAGGACAAATAATCCTATGATGTAACTCCGTGAGTGGAAAATAGAATAAAGTCAGAGAAATGCAGATAAGTATCCAATGGTAAAGTCCTGGCGTAGTTTGATAATGTCTAGGATAGATATCTGACTGTTGTCATATAAAGTAATACAATGATATCCAAAAATTTGGATGACAAGCTAATAGCATGCAGATATCCATTTCATATATATGCTAAGTATTAGACAATAAACCCTCCATGTGTTGTGGGTACAGCAATACACATAAAAAATAATATCATGATACATTTAGATGATAACAAAATATTGCCAGAACTAAAACCACAGACACCACCCACTGCATGTGAAAATAAACATGGTATATACTCACTAGGGGACAGGGTCTGGAAGCTCCCTACGCGTATCGCCACTCCTGGTGGCTTCGTCAGGGGAAGTAATGATACTCTAGTCGTGTCCAGCATATATAGCGTAAGTGCACTTACTCATTGGTCAGCTAATGCCGACACCTGTGTTCGGCAGTCGCTGGCCAATGTGACCAGTCAAAAGTCCTGAGTGGGGATATGTGAAACCTGTCCTTATTCGTTGAAGGTCTAATTGTATCACGATTCCCCTCCCCTCTCTGCTGTGCAAAATAGATTCCGATAGGTGCAATGAAACCTGTGGGAAGTCACCTAGGTTGCAAAGCGTCTTAGAGACCTGACTTCAGTCCAATAGGTACCGTCCGTTTGTCGCGCCTGCGCAATGCGACCAAAATACATCACATCTTAGTTACAGAGCGTCCTGGAAACCAGACGCTGGTTTGCTAATACAGGTCGCTTATTGCGCCTGAGCGACGCACTGTTGCTGGAACCTGACGTCAGCCCTTTGATTAACATGTCCTGAATGCACTTGCGCGGTACCTACGGAGAAATCATCTCTATTATAATGCGTTTAAAAAGCTCCATCATTGATTAGGTAATAAAAAATCTCCTGTTGCGCCTGCGCAGTGCTGTCAAGATCCGGGAAAACCCTATCTATTGCGAAGCCTTACAGGCATCAGTTACCAGCTATATGATATACTACTTGTGCATCTGTGCAATGCAATCCACTAGTTATCAGGCGTCTAAAAATCCGGACGCTGGTCCACTATTGTGAATATATTTTATACCCGCGCCATGTTTCAATAGATAACGTCCGTTTGTCGCGCCTGCGCAGTGCGACCGAGATACGTAGCAAATTAGTTACAGAGCGCCCTGGAAACCAGACGCTGGTCTGCTAATGCTGATCGTTTGGTGCGCCTGCGCGACGCGCTGTAGCTGGAACCTGACACCGGCCCTATGATTAGCATTTACTGAATGCGCTTGCGCGGTACCTACGGAGAAATCATACCTTTTATAGTGCGTTTTAGAACTCCATCTTAAATTAGGTAATGGTAGATCTCCTGTTGCGCCTGCGCAGTGCTGTCAAGATCTGGGAAAGCCCTATCTATTGCGAAGCCTAACGGGCATCAGTTACCAGCTATATGATATACTACTTGTGTATCTATGCAGAGCAATCCGCTAGTTACCAAGCGTCTAAGATTCCGGACGCTGGTCCACTATAGTAAGTATATTTTACACCTGCGCCATGTTATTCCAAGAAGAAGTGCCCCTCTACGTACAGTAATGAATGTATATTTCCCTCAACTGTACTAGAAAGTCTAGTCCATACCTAGCCAAACCTCTGTATCTATGCTGACTTACAGCTATATGCGTTGGGATGTCCTACCATTCTATGTATTGTAGGTGACATCATGTGACATCAACCAATCAAGGTAGGCTGACATGGACAAATCTAAATAACTACACTCTCGTTGTTCTATTACAAAAATGTATGCCCAATAAATAATGCCCGATAATTTATTTACGCCGAGGCAGAAGCTAGACAAAATCATCCTGATCGATAAGGATAGCCATACGCATATATAAGGTAAATTGGCTGTATACTCTCCGTGAGGCATATATTCATATATCCTCACAAGGTTGCCCCAATTAAAGGCTCTGGGATCTGTCACTTACAGATAAAAAAGGACCCAGCTAAGGCAAAAGGAATCCTGTATATAGGAGATCCTCATTGAGGCCCCCTGGTGACACTGATCCCAACTGGTATCCAGCGGGCCTCTAGTCTGAGCAATTCCCCCTGTCTGTCCCTTCTGCGAATGTTGGGTGGAATTTTCTGCAGGCCGGTAACCCGTAGATCCCGAGTATTACTGGAATGAACCTGCAAAAAATGCATGGCTACTGTGGAGATCATTTTGCCTTTGGATATGTCTTGTTTAGCGCAATTAATATTAGGGATATGCTGTTGTACTCTTTTACGAAGCTCTTGGGAAGTCTGCCCTACATAGGTTTTGGGGCAAGAACATGTCAAAGCATAGATCACATTGGATGTTTTACAGTTCATATAATCCTTTAAATTATACTCAGTCCCATCTAGGGGATTGGCAAAACAGGAGCCCCTGCTTACCAGCGAGCAAATATTACATTCCCCACATGGATACATACCTCTAAGGGTACATCCCCTGCCCAGTCTCAAGGTAGGTCTAATAAAATGGCTCCTTGAAAGGGAGTCTCGTAAATTTGGTGCCCTTCTAGCTGTAATTAGAGGGCGCTCTGGTACAAGGTCTGTCACCTTAGGGTCCGTTTTCAAGATGTTCCAGTGTCTCCCAAATAATTCGGAGACTTCCTTCCAGTGGTTGTGGAATGTTGTTATATATCTCAGTTCATTGTCCACTTTTCTATTTCTCGGTTGTAGCAATTGTGCCCTTGGGACAGATTTGGTTTGCTGTAGGGCATTCTTAATAATCGATCTCGGGTAACCTCTTGCCTGCAGACGCGTTGAAAGGGCCTTAGCTTGATGTCACGATTCCCCTGACCGCTGTCACCAATGGGTCAGGATTCACACCGTGACCGTCACCCCTACGTCACGGATTGAGGTGACTTTAGGCCAACAGACGACTATCACATGTGCAGGGGGCTTATCTTAGTTATCCCTCCACTCCACGATGTGATGAAAAACCACACACAAGGCTATTGACCTCTTAGCTTACAGCAGGGGCTTATTCTAGGTATCTCACTGCTTTCAATATACCACAAACTGCAGGGATTTATGTATATCCCGCTTACAGTTCCACTTAACACTTGCAGCTCTCTGGCGCCCCCTTACTCTCAGGTCAGATTAGGTACTGCACCCTGGGTAATTAGTCGCCAGAAAGGCTGCCTGCTATGTACTGGCTATTGGGCACGCTGCAGCGACGCGATAACTACTCCCACTCAGGCAGGAACAATAATTAGCAATGCCGCAGTCGCTTCAGCATAACCCCCAAAAGTCAGCACACTCTCGCTGCCACCAGCTTCGATTAAACGGGTCCGAAGCTAACCCAACACAACAGTAACAGTAGTGTATTTTCCCTTCAAGAGACTTAGGGTACGGTTTAGAACAGGAGAACGGACTAATATATAATATTATATCCCATAAAAATTAGGCAGTGCTTTATCAAAAATATTTTATAAAGATGTTATAAATGAGACAATTGCAAATATGTACAAGGGTAATTATAACATAAAGGGAATAAATGAGAAAAAAGCAACACTTACATGTTCAAAGCATGACAGGCAATCAGGCTAGTGGAGTTTTTCCCATACGTCCCAGCTCATTTGGACGTGAGCAGGGCTCTTCCAGGAGAAGACCAGAAATCAAGCAGAAAGTGACTCCTCAGAGCCTGCCAGACACTTAAAACATTAAGGCTGTGACATCACAGAAAGGCTGGCTTATCCAGACCCTCCTCTCTCTACATTCTGCCTAAACTTTAAACTATTCTCTCTAATTTCTATAACTTCACTACAAAACACGCCATAGTTCTAAGAAACTCATCATTCATCTCAGATTAACGTGGGCATTCTAATGAGATCAAATATGTCCTATCTGGGATACATATTTACAGAGAAATCCCTACTTCTTTACCAGATGGAGTTAGAAGCCCGTGTTTCGCGTGATGTGTAGATACACCGAGTGAGAATAAGAATATATATTTTCGTATTTCTAGCTTAAATCGTTTGCCTAATATCTAACAAAAACTAAACAAAGAATCTTTCATGAATTTTTGGTGCCACTTTTCCAGTTCTAACCAGAGCAGGTGGGAGGGGTGAGGGACTTTCGTCCGAGCCTGGAATTTACGACCCCAGGGCAATAAAACCCCCTTCTAGCATACAGTCTGTAGCCCAGAGAGAAACAAGGAGAGTCAGCTACGGAAGGGGGGGTTTAGCCCACCTCATGAGCTGAAGAGCAACTAAACTTATATGATATTTCATACCATATCGTGACACCTCCCCCTTTTGGTGTGCGCTAGGGAGGCAGTACCCCACGGTATGCCCCCATGGGCACCTCAGTAGGTTCACCCTGGCGGGAGAGTCCATCTGCATTTCCATGCTCTTTGCCCGTTTTGTGTTCAATGGTGAAGTCAAACTGCTGAAGGGCAAGGCTCCAGCGTAGCAACCTGCCGTTGGTTCCACACATGGCGTTTAGCCAGCGCAGAGGGTTGTGGTCGGTCACCACAGTGAAGGGGCGACCATACAAGTAGGGCTGCAAGCGCTGCAGGGCCCAGACTATGGCCAGGCACTCCTTCTCGATGGTGGAGTAGGCCACTTCCCTCGGCAAAAGCTTCCGGCTCAGGTATAACACGGGGTGCTCTTGGTCCTCCGAGTCAACCTGGCTGAGCACAGCACCAAGGCCAAACTCACTGGCGTCGGTCTGCACCAAGTACGGTCGACTGCTGTCTACTGCTTTCAACACAGGGGTGTTGCACAGTGCGGTTTTCAACGCCTGGAAGGCCCCTTCACAGCCATCTGTCCAGTTGACGATGTAGGGTAGCTTCTTCCTGGTGAGGTCCGTCAAAGGTTTTGCCAGGCTACTATAGTGCTTTACGAAGCGGCTATGGTACCCTGCAGTGCCCAAGAAGGACATCACCTGTTTCTTGGTCATGGGAGTGGGCCAGTTCACGATCACTCCCACTTTGTCAGGCTCTGGCTTCAGGGTGTTCCCGCCTACCCGGTGCCCCAGGTAGTGAACCTCCCTCATGCCCATCTGACACTTTCCCGGCTTGATAGTCAGTCCTGCTTGGTGAATTCGCCTGAGCACCTCCTCGAGATGCTGCAGGTGTTCCTCCCAGGAGAGACTGAAGATGGCAATGTCATCCAAGTACGCCACGGCGTACTTCTCCAGTCCCTGAAGCAGGAGGTTGACCATCCGCTGGAAAGTGGCAGGGGCATTCTTCATGCCGAAGGGCATGACCGTGGACTCGTACAGTCCAAAGGGTGTGATAAAGGCGGACTTCTCCTGCGCCTCGGGGCTCAGGGGAATCTGCCAGTATCCTCGACTCAGATCCATTATTGTTAGGTAATTTGCGCCAGCTAACTTCTCAAGCAGCTCCTCGATGCGCGGCATAGGGTGCGCATCCGAGGCTGTGATGGCGTTGAGCCCCCTGTAGTCCACGCAGAACCGGGTGGTCCGGTCCTTCTTTGGCACGAGAACTACAGGTGAGGCCCACGCACTCTTTGACCGTCGAATCACCCCCAGCTGTAACATCTCATCGATCTCTTGGCGCATAATCTGCTGCACCTGGTCAGAGATTCGATAGGGTGTTCGCCGTAGTGGGGCGTGATTCCCGGTGTCCACCTCGTGGACTGCTAACTCAGTCCTCCCAGGTCGGTTGGAGAACACGACCCGGAAGGGTTCCAGTGTGGTTTGCAACTGCACCCTCTGGGGTTCAGTTAACGAGGCGCTTACCTCCATATCCTCGATGGACCCATTGGCCTTGGCTTGGGCCAGCAAGTCCAGGAGGGTGTCTTCCTCACCGTCTTCGGGCAAGCTGCAGACCGGTAGGACGAAGGTTCACGTTCGTGATGAGCCTTCATCATGTTGACGTGAAAGGCCTTTCGCCTACCCCGAGCGTGGTCAAGCGTGACCACGTAAGTGACCGGGTTGAGTTGTTGGTGGACGACGTACGGGCCCTCCCAGGCTGCCTGAAGCTTATCCGTTGGTACGGGGACCAGCACCCACACCTTTTGACCCTTGTGGTAGGTCCGCTCCCGGGCGTTCTGGTTGTACCAGTGCTTCTGATCAGCCTGAGCCTGCGTCATGTTGTCATGCACCAACTGCGTCAAGGTCTGCATCTTGTCACGGAAGCGCATGACATACTCCACTATGGACACTCCAGAAGGGTTCGGCTCCTCTTCCCAGGATTCTCTTACCAACCCCAGGGGTCCCCGAACTCGCTTGCCGTACAGGAGCTCGAAGGGGGAGAACCCCGTCGAGGCCTGTGGAACCTCTCGGTAAGCGAACAGCAGGTGTGGAAGGTACCGCTCCCAGTCGCGCCCTTGAGTCTCAACCAGCATGCGTAGCATCTGTTTGAGGGTACCATTGAAGCATTCACACAAGCCATTGGTCTGTGGGTGATACGCACTCGATACCAGGTGCTTCACCTGCATTCTCTTACAGAGAGCCTCCATTAGGCGAGACATAAATTGGGTCCCTTGATCAGTAAGCATTTCCCTGGGAAACCCTACACGTGAAAAGATGGCCAACAGGGCATCCGCCACCTTATCTGCCCTAGTTGACGACAGAGCTACTGCCTCTGGGTACCGGGTAGCATAGTCTACCACAGTAAGGATGTATTGCTTTCCAGAGCTGCTGGGGACGGCCAGCGGTCCCACAATGTCCACCGCGATCCTCTGGAAAGGCTCCTCTATCACTGGCAAAGGGATCAGGGGAGCCTTAATAGCAGGCCCCGCCTTCCCCACTCTTTGACAAGTGATACAGGAGCGGCAGTAGTTTGACACATCTGTCCCCATCTTAGGCCAATAGAAGTGTTGAGACAGCCGGGCCTTAGTTTTGCTGATCCCCAAGTGTCCAGCTAGCGGGATCTCATGGGCAATCCGCAACAACTCACCCCGGAATTGCTGCGGGACGACCAGCTGTCTTTCCCTCAACCACTCCTTTTGTGATTCTCCGGGTACTGTCTCCCGGTACAACCTTCCTTGTTCCCAGAACACCTTCTCCTTATCAGTCTCGGAGAAGAGCGTCCCGGCGAGTTGTCTCAAACTCTCTAGGCTCGCATCTGTGTGCAGAGCGGCCTGAAACTCCTGGCTAGGGGAAGCCAAAAGCGACGTCAGGGCCCCTTCCCCACGGGAACCCTCTTGGACCTGCTCTGGGTCCACCTCTGGTTCAGTCACAGTAATGACTGAGGAGGATCCGGAAGGCTGACAGTTATCTGCGTTCCGGGCACTATGACTGCGGGTGACAGCAGCTACGTAGGCTGTCTCCCCGGGGGTTTCTACAGTCCCATCAGCCGGCGCTGCTATGGGCTCTACCTCCCCATCCACCCCCAACACTCCAGGGGCAGTGCTACTTATGGGCCAGTTACCTTCCTCGGTGGCACTGGTCACCTTCATGGCATCACCTTGCTCACGGTTCCCATGCATCTCCCCATTTCCTGTAGCACCGACACTTGCCCCTGTTAGGGGTTCCTCAGCCGTCTCACGCCGCAGAGCGATGTGGCTGGGCACGCCTGTACCTATGGACACATTAACCTTCACAGAAAAATCATTATCAGGTTCAGCTGGCACATGTACAACATTTTCACCATCAATCCTAGGGAAAAAATGGTTATTAGATGCATCATTACAAGATAAAGCATGGTCAGGTAACACATGCGATTTCCCATCATCATCATCATCATCATCAGGGTTAACTTTACCCGCATTAGTAGATTGGGGAGGGGTGTCAGGGACGTAGTATGCAACCATCCTCCCCAAATCAGTCCCCAACAAAACATCAGTGGGCAAATTATCAGACAGCCCCACTTCCTTCACCCCGCTCCCGGCACCCCAATCAATAAAAACCCGGGCCATCAGTAAGGGACAGCTGATGCCCCCAATCCCAGTGACAGTTAGGGTTTTCCCCGGAATGATCTCTTCAGGGGCCGCCAGTTCGGGTCGGATGAGGGTTCGTTGCGCCCCGGTGTCCTTGAGGCCTGTCGCAACATGGCCTCCCACAGTGACGTGCTGTACGTTGTCACACACCCTCCCAACCACACCACCCACCAAAAGAACTGCTGCATTAGGCCCTGGGGCCTTGGCTGGGGTGTTCTTCGGCTTAGCTGGGCAGTAGGTACTGATATGACCAGTCTGATTGCAGTGGTAACACTTGCGAGGTTCGGTGGTAGGTCTGGTGTTGTTGGCTACGGGGACAGGACCTCTGGTGTGCTGGCTGGCAGGGGTACCGGCGTTGGTTGCAGGCTTACCCCCTCTCCAGCTGGTGGTGACTGGCTTCCGCACTTCCGATCTACGGTTGGCCTCATAGGCATCAGCAATCTGTGCTGCTTTCGTCACGTCTTTGGGTTCTCTGTCCATCACGAACTGTCGCACCTCAGCTGGGCAAAGATGAAAGAACTGGTCTTTGATCATCAGGTCTCGCAGCTGTGCAAAGGTGGTCACTGACAGTCCTTGGGTCCACTGGTCAAAGTGGGTTCCCAGTCCATGCACCACATCACTGTAACTGTCGTGTGGGCCACGTTGGAGGGTCCGGAATTTCTACGGTACACCTCGGGTGTAAGCTGGTACTTGGCTATCAGAGCCTGCTTGCTGGCCTCATAGTCACCATCTTGTTCTTGAGGGAGGGCAGCAAACGCCTCCAGAGCTTTGCCTCTCAGCCCTGGTGTCAGGTATTGGGCCCATTCATCTGTAGGCAGCCGGTACTGTCTGCAGGTTTTCTCAAAGGCCCGCAGAAAAGTGTCCAAGTCTCCGTTCTTCTCCATAACAGGGAAGTGATCGGGCCGGGGCTTAGGTATCTGAGCGCTGCTGGGCTCACGTCCCTGGGCGGTGGAGGGCATCCCCCCCTGCCGGAGCATCTCCAGTTCATGTTCTCGCTGGGCTTGGCGCTCGGCTCTCTCAGCCTCCCGCTCGGCTCTTTCAGCCTCTCGTTGGGCCTCTCGTTCGGCTCGGGCCTCTCTCTCAGCTCGGGCCTCTCTCTCGGCTTGCTGGGCCTGGGCCTCCTGCCGGTATTGCTGAATCAGCTGCCGACGTCCCTCATGGTCGTCAGTGGGGAATTCTTTCAAGGCTGCCTGCAGGTGGGGGTCCAATTCACCCGGATTGCTAACAGGGCCAGCATTCAGTGGTTGGACCTCTGCTGCAGCACCATGTTCGCTTGTGCTGGCTCCTGCGACCTCTGAGCTCTGAGATTGGTCTCGAGCGGCTTCCCATTGCACCAGAACTGCGACCAGTTGGGCTTTGCTTTTGCCCGCAAAGTCAATGTGCTGTGACTTGCATAAGGCGACAAGGGTGTCTCTGGTCTGCTGCTCATAGAAGGTTTCTCCCAGCACAACCATGGTTGCCAAATAAAAGATAGGACAGAAAAACGAAGAGAAAGGGAAGGGAATAATTACCCGTACACAATTGTCTCAAGACTAATAAAACACTGAGTTCGTTCTCCAAACTTATTTGCGCAGAGTCCTCGCAAAAACTTTCTGCAAGTTTTTAGTGAGAGGAATGATTACTCAAACCAAATCACTAATGCTCTAAGATATCCCACCGCCTTGCCACCAATTGTCATGATTCCCCTGACCGCTGTCACCAATGGGTCAGGATTCACACCGTGACCGTCACCCCTACGTCACGGATTGAGGTGACTTTAGGCCAACAGACGGCTATCACATGTGCAGGGGGGCTTATCTTAGTTATCCCTCCACTCCACGATGTGATGAAAAACCACACACAAGGCTATTGACCTCTTAGCTTACAGCAGGGGCTTATTCTAGGTATCCCACTGCTTTCAATATACCACAAACTGCAGGGATTTATGTATATCCCGCTTACAGTTCCACTTAACACTTGCAGCTCTCTGGCGCCCCCTTACTCTCAGGTCAGATTAGGTACTGCACCCTGGGTAATTAGTCGCCAGAAAGGCTGCCTGCTATGTACTGGCTATTGGGCACGCTGCAGCGACGCGATAACTACTCCCACTCAGGCAGGAACAATAATTAGCAATGCCGCAGTCGCTTCAGCATAACCCCCAAAAGTCAGCACACTCTCGCTGCCACCAGCTTCGATTAAACGGGTCCGAAGCTAACCCAACACAACAGTAACAGTAGCGTATTTTCCCTTCAAGAGACTTAGGGTACGGTTTAGAACAGGAGAACGGACTAATATATAATATTATATCCCATAAAAATTAGGCAGTGCTTTATCAAAAATATTTTATAAAGATGTTATAAATGAGACAATTGCAAATATGTACAAGGGTAATTATAACATAAAGGGAATAAATGAGAAAAAAGCAACACTTACATGTTCAAAGCATGACAGGCAATCAGGCTAGTGGAGTTTTTCCCATACGTCCCAGCTCATTTGGACGTGAGCAGGGCTCTTCCAGGAGAAGACCAGAAATCAAGCAGAAAGTGACTCCTCAGAGCCTGCCAGACACTTATAACATTAAGGCTGTGACATCACAGAAAGGCTGGCTTATCCAGACCCTCCTCTCTCTACATTCTGCCTAAACTTTAAACTATTCTCTCTAATTTCTATAACTTCACTACAAAACACGCCATAGTTCTAACAAACTCATCATTCATCTCAGATTAACGTGGGCATTCTAATGAGATCAAATATGTCCTATCTGGGATACATATTTACATAGAAATCCCTACTTCTTTACCAGATGGAGTTAGAAGCCCGTGTTTCGCGGGATGTGTAGATACACAGTGTGAGAATAAGAATATATATTTTCGTATTTCTAGCTTAAATCGTTTGCCTAATATCTAACAAAAACTAAACAAAGAATCTTTCATGAATTTTTGGAGCCACTTTTCCAGTTCTAACCAGAGCAGGTGGGAGGGGTGAGGGACTTTCGTCCGAGCCTGGAATTTACGACCCCAGGGCAATAAAACCCCCTTCTAGCATACAGTCTGTAGCCCAGAGAGAAACAAGGAGAGTCAGCTAGGGAAGAGGGGGTTTAGCCCACCTCATGAGCTGAAGAGCAACTAAACTTATATGATATTTCATACCATATCGTGACACTTGAGAACAAAAATCACTCTGTAGGGTACAGTTCCTCCGGATTCTGTAGAATTGACCAGTTGGTAGATTTTTCTTCTGATGATAAGGATGAAAACTTTTGAAATCCAATAATCCATTAGCTGCCGTGTTTTTCCGGAACAGGTCTGTATATATGATGTCATTTTGACGGATGAGTCTTAAATCTAGAAATTCCACTGTAGACAAGGATATTTCAAAGGTTAAATGAATGTTATGTATATTATCATTCAGCATTCGGAGGAAATCCTCACATCCCTCCCTTGAGCCTGCCCAGATAAACAAAATATCATCAATAAACCGAAACCAATATAAAACATTTTCTCTATAGGCCCGCGATGGGTATACGCTGGTCTCCTCCCACCAACCCATAAATAGGTTGGCAAAGGAAGGAGCACAGCGGGCACCCATCGCGGTACCCGATAACTGTTTGAAAAAAGAAAAATCAAATATAAAATAATTGTGTGTTAACACAAACCTGAGCAGGCCTTTGATTAACATGTCCTGAATGCTCTTGTTTTTTTCTGTCCAGCTTGTCAATTTGTTTTTTTCTGCTTGCTGGAAGCTCTGGGACGCAGAGGGTGTACCTCCGTGCCGTTAGTTCGGATTTAGTTCAGGACATGTTAATCAAAGGGCTGGCGTCAGGTTCCAGCAATAGCGCATCGCGCAGGCGCAATAAGCGACCTGTATTAGCAAACCAGCGTCTGGTTTCCAGGACGCTCTGTAACTAAGATGTGATGTATTTTGGTCGCATTGCGCAGGCGCGACAAACGGACGGTACCTATTGGACTGAAGTCAGGTCTCTAAGACGCTTTGCAACCTAGGTGACTTCCCACAGGTTTCATTGCACCTATCGGAATCTATTTTGCACAGCAGAGAGGGGAGGGGAATCGTGATACAATTAGACCTTCAACGAATAAGGACAGGTTTCACATATCCCCACTCAGGACTTTTGACTGGTCACATTGGCCAGCGACTGCCGAACACAGGTGTCGGCATTAGCTGACCAATGAGTAAGTGCACTTACGCTATATATGCTGGACACGACTAGAGTATCATTACTTCCCCTGACGAAGCCACCAGGAGTGGCAATACGCGTAGGGAGCTTCCAGACCCTGTCCCCTAGTGAGTATATACCATGTTTATTTTCACATGCAGTGGGTGGTGTCTGTGGTTTTAGTTCTGGCGATATTTTGTTATCATCTAAATGTATCATGATATTATTTTTTATGTGTATTGCTGTATCCACAACACATGGAGGGTTTATTGTCTAATACTTAGCATATATATGAAATGGATATCTGCATGCTATTAGCTTGTCATCCAAATTTTTGGATATCATTGTATTACTTTATATGACAACAGTCAGATATCTATCCTAGACATTATCAAACTACGCCAGGACTTTACCATTAGATACTTATCTGCATTTCTCTGACTTTATTCTATTTTCCACTCACGGAGTTACATCATAGGATTATTTGTCCTAAGGGGTCTGGTTTCTATCATGTCCCCACACAGAGGACATTGAAAGTAGTGTGTGTAGGCATATGTTTTATGCTGTTTTTAATGTATGTTTTTAATATTTAGCACTGAAGTTTGGTCTCAATAAAGATTTGTTTATATTCAGGGGCGGACTGGGCCGGGTGGCAGGAATGCATATGCCCCCCGGGCCGGTGCCTGAGCAGCTGGACAGGGCCGCTGGAGGACCGGCAGCAATTTCAATACATAGCGAATTCCGCCAGCCGGCCCTTTAAATCTTGTAATGGCAGGTCCTGTGTGTGCGCGCGCATTGCCGGCGGCTGAGAAGCGCCGCGGCGGCCGTGCTAGTGCACGAGCACGGCTGCGTTCCTATGTCCTGCGCATGCTCGTCTGCTGCCTGTGCCAGCGCGGGCACGCAGGAGATCAGACCACGCGCGCGCATTGAAAGATTTGAAATGTCCCGCGCGCATAGGGCGCCTCCACCTGACTGTGTGTGTGTGTCTGACGCTGGCCGGCCTGCACCAGCGTCAGAGAAAACTGCTCACCAATGCCTGGGATCCTCTTCACCGCCGACGCTGGCCAGGACCCGTCCCACCTCAGCGACAGCCCTTCATCCTCCCGACCTCACCAGGGACCTGGGTGAGTCCCAAGATGAATTTTTTTTATGTATAAACAGCAGTTGCACCTATATAATGTGTATAGACTGCTATATATGCATTATATAGGTGATACTGCTGTGTGCTGTGTATAATCACTATACTACCTATATAATGTATCTATGTATAGCAATCTATATCTTATATAGGTGACAGCTACTGATGCATATATATACCTTATATAGGTGACACTGTGGGGTGTGTTTATGTATATATATATGTACATGTATACACAACAGCAGTATCATCTATATAACATATATACATCAGTAGCAGTATTGCCTATATAACATATAGACTGCTATACGTAAATTATATAGGTGGTATAGTGATTATATACAGCAGTTGCACCTATATAATGTGTATAGACTGCTATATATACATTATATAGGTGATACTGCTGTATATAATCGCTATACCACCTATGTAATGTACGTATAGCAGTCTATATGTTATATAGGTGACACTGCTACTGATGCGTATATACCTTATATAGGTGACACTGTGGGGTGTGTGTATATATCACACCACTGTATACACAGCAGTATCACCTATATAACGTATATACACATCAGTAGCAGTATTGCCCACATATATAAGATACAGATTGCTATATATACATTATATAGGTGATACTGGCTGCTACTGCTGTATATAATCACAATATCACCTATATAATGTATATACAGCAGTCTATATATAGGCAATACTGCTACTGATGTGTATAGTTGTAGTATCACCTATATATTGTATGTGATACTGTGACTGCTGTACATACATTATATAGGTGAAACATATATATATATATAAATAATCAGTTTCACCTATATAATGTATGTACAGCAGTCACAATATCACATACAATATATAGGTGATACTACAACTATACACATCAGTCGCAGTATCAACTATATATTGTATATACAGTAGTTTCAATGTGATATATATTCAGCAGTCGCGGTGTCTCTTATGTGATGTATGCATCATAATATAGTATAATGCTGTCTTAAATAAATATATATATATATATTATATAATTGTCTAAGGGTCACTTCCGTCTGTCCTTCTTTCTTTCTGTCACGGTTAATCATTCGCTGATTGGTCTCGCCAGCTGCCTGTCATAGCTGCCGCGACCAATCAGCGACGGCCACAGTCCGGGAAAAAATGGCCGCTCCTTCCTCCCCGCAGTCAGGGCCCGGCGTCCGCATACTCCCCTCCGGTCAGCGCTCACACAGGGTTAATGGCAGCGTTGACCGCGGTGTAACGCACTCGGTTAACGCTGCTATTAATCCTGTGTGACCACCTTTTAACTATTCATGTTGCCTATGCAGCATGAATAGTGAAAATATCTAATGTTAAAAATAATAAAAAAATAAAAAATAGTTACATACTCACCCTCCGGTGGCCCCCCCCGGATCAGGAATCGGCCTTTTCCGCTCCGCACGACGCCCCGGTGACCGCTGCATGCATTGCGGTCTCGCGAGATGATGACGTACGTTCTCACGAGACCGCAATGCAATCTTCAGACCGGACCGCGCGCCAAGCATCGGGGAACGGACGCTTCGATCCGGAGGCTCCAGGAGGTGAGTATGTAACTATTTTTTATTTTAATTCTTTTTTTTTTTTAACAGGGATATGGTGCATACTACGTAACTGGTCAATATACTACGTGATTGTGCTGTATACTACGTGATTGTGCTGTATACTACGTGACTGGGCAGTATACTACGTGGCTCTGTGCTGTATACTACGTGGCTGGGCAATATACTACGTGGCTGGGCAATATACTACGTGACTGGGCAGTATACTACGTGGCTCTGTGCTGTATACTACGTGGCTGGGCAATATACTACGTGACTGGGCAATATACTACGTGACTGTGCTGTATACTACGTGGCTCTGTGCTGTATACTACGTGGCTGGGCAATATACTACGTGGCTCTGTGCTGTATACTACGTGGCTGGGCAATATACTACGTGGCTGGGCAATATACTACGTGACTGGGCAGTATACTACGTGGCTCTGTGCTGTATACTACGTGGCTGGGCAATATACTATGTGGCTGGGCAATATACTACGTGGCTGTGCTGTATACTACGTGGCTCTGTGCTGTATACTACGTGGCTCTGTGCGTAGCTGGGCAATATACTACGTGAACTACGTGACTGGGCATTATACTACGTGGCTCTGTGCTGTATACTACGTGGCTCTGTGCGTAGCTGGGCAATATACTACGTGAACTACGTGACTGGGCAGTATACTACGTGGCTCTGTGCTGTATACTACGTGGCTCTGTGCGTAGCTGGGCAATATACTACGTGAACTACGTGGCTGGGCAATATACTACGTGGCTGGGCAATATACTACGTTGCTCTGCTATATACTATGTGGCTGGGCAATATACTACATGACTGGGCAATATACCGTACTACGTGGGCTGTGCTATATACTATGTGGCTGGGCAATACGTCACTGGGCAATATACTACATGGCTGGGCAATATACTACATCGCTGAGCAATATACTACGTAGACATGCATATTCTAGACTACCCGATGCGTTAGAATCGGGCCACCATCTAGTTCACTTATATTTGTTTTGTGTGTGCATGGTATGTGATATGAGGGTATGTTTCCACGTTCAGGAAACGCTGCGTTTTTGACGCTGCGTTGAGCCGCAGCGTCAAAACTGCAGCGTCCAGATGCTACAGCATAGTGGAGGGGATTTCATGAAATCCCGTCTCCACTATGCATTAAAAGACGCATGCGACAGACCCGTGAAAACGCACATGTGGCGCGTCTTTTAAGAACGCAGCATGTCCTTACATTGCAGAAAAAAACGCAAGGACAGCGCAGGTGACCTGCCAGTGACCTCAGGTGCAGATTTGGTCAGGATTTTACCTGCATAAAATGCTGACTAAATCCTGATGCAATCGTGAACGTGGACACATACCCTTATAGTCTTCAATGGAGTATGTAAAAGAAGAGGTTGGACAAGGAACTGACATCACAATTATTATTTTTTTTTGTTAAATAATATATCTTTATTTAGCTTACAAAAACGCATACAAATCTGCAGAGAAAGCCGCATGAAAATCCGCATCAAAAATGAATCAAATCCACGCGGATTTTTACCTGTGTTTTCTGGCAAGGGAGGAAGAATCAGCGCAGAAAATTCCACAGGCAAATCCGCAACGTGTGCACATAGCGTTATATTGCCGTTGTCTGCACCGATCAGGAGATATTTCATTACACTACATGCGGACATCACAGAGTGTATCCTTCTTTGTATTCTGGTGATATTTGTGTCTCACTTTGACTGTAGTAATATAGGCAGACAGATACCTCTGGATTATATTATGCATTTTTTGAATAGCAAACTGCATTAGATGGTATTAACAGGAATATATGCAATGATAGTGTTTGTGCGGCTGTGCCAGTCTTATAAGTGCATTTGCTCAGTAGAACACTTAAAATCATCTGATAGTTATTGATTTAATGATAAAGGCTTGACTTGCTATGAGAATGTTTTAGAATGGGATAACAGCACCATTTTTTATGACTAATTGTGGAAATAGCAACTACTGTGCTTCATATTATGATTGTATTTAATGCACAAATGAAATTTGTACCTTTTTACTTCGGATCAAGTCCAAAAATAATCATCACCAAATACTGATAGCGGCTATATGTTCTATGTTATTAAAACAGCATTCATTAACATGAACACCCGGCACTGGCACTCTGGACCGAAGTGTGAGGCTGCATGTTTTTCTATGCCAGCGCCGAGTGTTCATGTGAGAGACTCGTGCAAGCTTCTCGCATCACACACGCTAGTGTGAAACCAGCCTTAAAGGAAACCTAGCATGTGACATGTCCCCAAAAGCTATTAAGCTGCAGATATGTGGTTAGTCTGCAGGTTAATAGTGTTCTGACACCGTAAAGTCATATTGTTATAGAGTGTAACTTTATGGCTGAAATGTCATATTGAGCCTTTTTGTTTAGCCATTCTGCTTCTATAATTTTTTTTTTTTTTTTTTATGGTGTTAGTTGTTTGTAGCTCATAAATAAATATGGAGAGTGGAAAATCAATAAGAGGTAAAGGGGGTGCTCAGAAAGCTCGAGAGAAAAGGATGAAAGAGCTTGATTTAGCTGGAAAGGATCCAAAACAAATGAGAATGTCTTTTACAGTGGTATGTAAAAAGTTAATTGTTCTGAATACAGATCAGGGTTGCCAGCCTTCCATAAATTCTTGGACAGTCCATAAAAACAGAGCGCCCTTCCTTTTGTGCGTCCTGTCATTATTTCGCTTGATGAGGTTTCATAGGTTATTGTGATTTTACTAATTACAGATAATGTTGCTAATGTCTTCAATAATATCAAAGCTGTAGATAGAAATAACTTATGTTCTTTATTCATTAGGGTTTTCAATTTGTCCACCACAAATATGTCTGGCGCTGACTTTTGATTAAGTTATACAGATAGAATTAAAAATATCAAATTGGCAACCCTGATTTTGTTTCAGCTGGTTATAAGACCTATATCTACTGTCCTTTTGTAAGTGTGGCATTTAAAATGCAAGTGAAAAATGCCAAGTTACATCATCTTTATTACAGGGAACCTGTCACCTGTTTTGGCTGCTATAAGATGCAGCCACCGCCTTTCAGGGCTTATCTACAGCATTCTAGAAAGCTGTAGATAAGCCCCCGATCCGACCTGAAAGATAAGAAAAAAAGTTTTATTATACTCACCCGGGGGCGGTCCTGTCCAATGGGTGTCGCAGGTTCGGGTCCGGTGCCTCCCATTGTCTTAGGATCACCACCCTCCTGCTTGCTTTGGTGCTCCCGATATCGCGCTCCCGCCCAGGTGTATTCATCTGCTCTGTTGAGGGCAAAGCAAAGTACTGCAGTGAGCAGGCACTGGGCCTCTCTGACCTCAACAGGGCAGATAAGTACACCTGCGCAGGAGCATGATGTCAAGAACCATGAAGCAAGCAGGAGGGCAGCGATCATAAAACGATAGGAGGCCTTGGACCTGCGATACCCATCAACTGGACAGCCCCGCAGGTGAGTATAATAAAACTTATTTTTCTTATCTTTCAGGTCAGATCGGGGGCTTATCTACAGGATTCTATAGATAAGCCCTGAAAGGCGGTGGCCACATCTTATAGCGGCAAAACGAGGTGGCAGGTTCGCTTTAAAAAAGGGCAGTAGGTCGTAGGGCTGTATGCAGTCACTCTTACTTGTTTATAAAATAAATTACTCTTTCCTTATGTATTTCTTTAAATTATGGATGAAAATGTTTGAAAGGTACCAACCATATACAAACATTTTTTAAATATTATAAAGGCTTCTGTGCTTCCTGTCATTGGGGTACAGGTGCTAAGGCATTCACCGATTAGTCAAAAGAATGCTCTGAAATGCCGAGCTCCTGCATTTCAGTCTGACTTATATGGCCCTCTAACTGCGCCTTAAGAGGGATATGATATAGCATGCTTTAACATAATTACAATGTTAAAGAAAGGTATTACAAATATTAGGCTTACAATAATGGTAGTGATTGTAAGAGTGAACATACAGCACCCGATGTTTGCATGGTGTTTTACTTTGAGTTCATGGATTTTCTTGAGCATGTTATGCTCAGTTGGTTTCTGATTGAATGTCTTTAAGCCGCAGTAACACCTAAAATGTATGATCATTTTCATTATCCACTAAAATGGTTGAGCTTTTAGCAGTTTGAAGACCAATCAAATGTCATCATGTCCATATTGCTTTAAACATTTACACTTTTCGAATGTTTAATAGTAAAGCTCATGGAAAAAAAACAATGCACTTGTCAGATCCCAGGGCTACTGACGGGCCAGACCTATATTGGTTTAGGTGGTAGTGCGGCATAAAAGCGCTATAAACTAAAGACCTTTGTTTTTACTGACATAAATCTTTTCTTAGGGAACCGATGAATCCCAGAAAAGTAATACTGAGGAGATTTTTGCAGATCCAAGTGAACTTTCAAGCTCTCCAAAAATGTTACATACGAAGGAAGGAGATTTGGATGCTAATGCTAGTGATATGGAGGTTTTCCCTGAAGTCAGCTCACAGCAGAGCTTTCAACCACAATCACACAGTGCTTCCCAAGAAGAACAAATGAACCTTCCAGAGCAAGAGGTCACCATGATATCAGAAAGCAATGACATGAATGTAGTAAAATCTACCAGCCTTTCATTTGTGCTATCTTCATCAAGTTCTATTGCTGAAAAAATTGCATTTGTTGAACAACATCCTTATCAACCTACCACCTTGGATTGCGACCATATCCCATTTAAGGAGGCAGATTTCTATTATCGGAGGAAACACAATGGAGATCATGTTATGCGCTCTTGGCTAACATTGAAGGTGATAAATCGAAAAATTGAAGCGTTTTTCTGCAGCATATGCATTGCCTTTTCAAATGCTGTTTCACCTTTTATTGATGGGTCTACAAATTTTAGACACTGCTACCAAGCTGTTGCAAAACATGAATTATCAAACTGTCATTATGATGCCGCTAATGCATACCTCATTGCAAAGCAAAACAAAACTATCGACATATTAATAAACCCAGATCAAGCTTCAAAACGAAAGAAGGAAGTACTTCAGAATATTGAAGTCATAAAACGCATTTTTGATGTTGTAAAACTATTAGGGAAACAAGGCTTGCCATTTCGTGCCCATGGAACCAACGAGTCACTCTACAACCTTAACAAAAGTGAAATTAACCATGGTAATTTTTTGGAAATTATCTTACTGTTATCCCATTATGATGTACCATTAAAAAATCACCTTGAAAAAAGTATTAAAGAGAGTGAAAAAAGAAAAACACGTTTAGAAAAAAGAGGAAAAGCTGGGAAAATGGCAGCTGGTCGTGGAAGTTTAGTGACATTTTTATCATACAAGACCTGTAATAAAGTTTTCATGGCAGTGGTTCATTGTGTAAAGCAAGCCATAATTTCTGGAATTGGTGAAAAGAGATTTAGCATCCAAGTTGATTCCACTCAAGATGCAGGGATTGTAGATCAAGCAACAGTTGTCATAAGGTATGTGAAAAATGAAGAGATTCAGGAACGACTCATTTCTGTTCTTCCAGTTAAAGATGCATCTGGTCGAGGATTTCATGAACTGTTAATGGCTAACTTCAAAGTACTTGGACTTGACTACCATAAAATCGCTGGAGAATCATTTGATGGTGCAGCAAATATGCGAAGTTCATATGTAGGCTTACGAGCACAGATTGCTAAAGAAGTGCCTGACTCTATTTACATCTGGTGCTACAGTCACATCCTCAATCTCTGTATCTCCGATTGTTGTGAAGTCCTTGAGGCAAAAAAATTTTTTGGGCTGTTAAATCGCATGGCATCCTTTATTGGAGATTCACACAAGCGAATGAACATTTGGGGAGAACAACTTAAAAAACGCCATGGTCATGAAAAACTTTTACGATTACAGAAAATTGGAGAAACAACATGGTGGGCAAAGGAGAAGGCTCTTAATTGGCTATTTGGGGAGAAGCAATCTCTTTTTCTGGATGCCATTGAGGTTTTATTTTTAATCTCACAAATGCACAACTGTGATTCAAGAACTGCATCTGAGGCTACATCCCTGTATGAAAAGCTGTGCATGTTCAAGACCATTTTAACAGCACACGTGTTTCTTCCTATTTTTGATGTTATCGGGCCTGTTTCAAAATATTTGCAGACAAGTGGCCTTGACTTTATGGTAGCCTGGACAATGATTGAAAATGCGATTGACCAGCTTAAGAAGATAACATTTGAACATATTAAAGAAACTGCTACACAGTTTGCATTAACAATGAATGATATAATATCAAGTCGTGATATTATTTCATTCTTGGAGATTGAAACAGAGATCCAAGTGAAGAGGACTGGCAGAAAGAAAAGAATGGCAGGTGAAAGCTCAGTTGATGAACGGCCAGCTGATCAAACACAACGTTTTCGTGTGGAAGTATACAGGCCAATTTTAGATCAAATTTTGGCAAGCCTCACTGAAAGATTTTCAGAAAATAAACAGTTGATAATTGATACCCAATTTTTGCAGCCAAAATTTTTTGAAAATATTCAAAATGACCCGAACCTACTCAAGGAAGGCACCCTAACAAGAATCTCAGAATTATCAAAAGTTAATGAAGAAGCTCTTATCAGTGAGCTCAGAAGTTTTGCAAACCTCTTTCCTAAATTGATGGTACAATTGGATGAACCAGAAAAAACAACTGCAGCTACAGAAGAATATGGAGGAGATGGAGATGAATGGGGTGTACCTGCACATACAGACCTTGTCAAAATTAAATGCAAGTCATGTAAAAATTGCTTCCTCTGCTGTCACCGATTACTCATGAAGTACAATCTCTATTCCGCTGCCTATGAGAATCTGTCTGTGGCATATGAGTACTTATTGACTCTATCTTTCACACAAGTTGCATGTGAAAGAGCATTCAGCAAGCTGAAACTCATAAAGACAAGACTGCGTGTCACAATGGGACAAGACCTGCTTGAAGCCTTTATGATCATGTCCGTGGAGCGAGATCTCTTGGAACTAGTTCAATTTCAAGATGTGCTGGAAATTATTCGTGAAAGTTCACCTCTGATGAGATCTTTGCTAACTGTATGAGAATTCTCGGTGTTTAAAGCACCACTCTAGTGATTTGTTTTTCTTCAGTGTTGGAGTGGTGTTTAAATGTAAATCTGCCCCCTGCTTTATACTCACCCTCCGCCATCATCTGTTTCCAGTGTTGCTCCCATTGGGCTCCTTCGTGACCTTCCGGCAGCTCCAGTGTTTCATGGAGTGTATCGGAGATCACAACTCAATATGTTTCTGAGAGCCTCACTCTGGCACCATTCTGGCTCTCAGAGATACATAGGGAGCTTGTGATGTAACTGGCCAGTCAGAAGTCATGGGCACAAGATTGCGCCACGGGACTGGCACACTGCTGAAAAAGGATGGAGCCACTACAGGGTGAGAATAAGACAGGGGGCTTACATTTAAAGTGCTACTCCATAGCTGAAAGAAATGCTGGAGTGGTGCTTTAAAGAGATACCTGTTATATCTCCTGTCATGTCTTTTTGTATATATATATTTTTTTCTTCCACAAAATAAAAATGAGGCTGAAATATCAGCTAGTTGTATAGGCACTACTACAACCACTACTGATAATTTAGTAAAATTAGTATTAGCATAAACTGGCGGTGGTGGTATAGCGTGCCGAGGGTTCAGAGAGCTGGACCTGCAGCAAGGCAGGATTTGTGCTGATAACAATGTTATGGTATGCTGTGGACCCCTGGCTGACACGCTGATGTGAAGCAAATGAGAGAAATAAATTTGTTAATTGAGCACTTACTTGTGTTATCGGTGGTGATACACTAACATAGCATTTTTTCTATTGACAAGTATTTATTGTTCCTCAACCATTTTTATGAAATGGGTAGTTAGAATGTGTACCTCTGTCGCACATGTGCTATACTCAAGTGCTACTACAGGAGACCCAAGCCTTAAAGGGACACTGTCACCTGAATTTGGAGGGAACAATCTTCAGCCATAGGGGCGGGGTTTTCGGGTGTTTGATTCACCCTTTCCTTACCCGCTGGCTGCATGCTGGCTGCAATATTGGATTGAAGTTCATTCTCTGTCCTCCGTAGTACATGCATGCAATCTTGCCTTGCGCAGGCGTGTACTATGGAGGACATAGAATGAACTTCAATCCAATATTGCAGCCAGCATGCAGCCAGCGGGTAAGGAAAGGGTGAATCAAACACCCGAAAATCCCACCTCCATGGCTGAAGATTGTTCCCTCCAAATTCAGGTGACAGTGTCCCTTTAAGATGGGCCGTGGGCCGCGTCACAGTGGGCCACTGCATTGTGCTTGCCCCCCAGGCTAAAATTTGCCAGCCAGCCCCTGTTTATATTGATTACTCTGGCTCAGTGTGCACCTCTTTGCGCTTCTTTTTTCTTCTTCTTTCATAGCAACCTCTTAGCTTTGTCATGGCCAGGAGGAAATGGTCTTTTATTTGTCCACATCTGAGGGACTGAGGGCTGGCTGCCGTGCTTAGACGGAGTTGAGTAGGGTGTCCCCGGCAAACTGCTGGTCTGTGAGGAAGGTGCAGGCGGAGATGTTATGTTGCCTTGATCAAAATGTGGTGTCGATGTCTGAGAGCGCTCAACAACAGCAGGTGTTTCCACTTGCAAATGTCCTGACGACCTGCCAATCACACTGGCTGTTGCGGGTAAAAAGGTGTAAGGTCTGCGTCCAAAACCATGTGCGACTGCTGTCCCCACAGTCACAGAGGATGAAGAGGACGCAGATGCACTTGATGGGGCAGACGGTGGTTGACCTGGCCTACTAGGCCGCATTGTAGCACAGTGAGCTTCCCACTGCAACTTATGCCTCATATTCATTTTTTGTCCTCTACTGAGATTTTGTTGACAAATCTTACAGACAACATGAGTTGGGCCATCCTTTGCAATGTCAAAAAATGCCCAGGCTATGCAAGGCTTAGAGCCCGTGCAACCTGAAGAGCCACCACGACTTCTGGTCTGAGGCACAGTTGGGGTTGAGGATGCAGTTGTTGATGTGCTTCCAATACTCCTTCTCTGTCCAGGAAGGCGCAACGTAACCTCGTCGTCAGACTCGTCACTAGCATCCTCCTCCACCTCCTCTGCTGACCTCATGGACTGGCGGACTGCGGGTTGACAACCTCGTCATCATCATCCTGTGTGTTCTCACATCCGTCGTCCTCAGAACCAACCTCTTCCTGCCCTGACCGAAAAGTAAAGTTTTCGTTCCAATCAGGTATCTCAGTCTCATCATCATCTTCCTCATTGTCTCCACCAACAGGAGTTACAGTTTAGGAACGAGGGTCTACATTATGCTCAGAACCTTCTTCATCTGGGCCTGGATCCGACTCGCAAAGATTCTGGGCATCAGTGCAGATCATTTCCTCGTCTGAATTCACAGCTCTGGAGCAGACCTCTAATTCCCAGGCTATAGTATGTGTAAACAGATCTACAGACTCAACCATGTGTGTAACCCCATGCTCAGACAGGCGGCTGGAGACTTGGGAGCTGTGAGGAAGCAACTGCGATTGGGGTAACAACTCTGAGGACTGGAGTAGTTGTGATGTTGAAGTTGACATGGAGCAGAGCCCACTTGAATGAGCACTTGATATCCGTTCAAGCACCTGCTGTTTTTGTGCCTCATCTGGAATTTTTGGCGATGCTTGTAGCGATGGTCGTAAGAAAGGGATCATATCAGATTGTCCACGAAAAGAAGTAGACATCTTACTTTGGCTGGAAGATGGTCTTTCTTCTGCAGATGTTACTGTGCTTTACCACCTACCCCACGGACGCAACCTTTTTTCCCTTTCCAACACACCTATTTCCCTTTCCACCAGCAGCAGGCCTTTTGCCACTCATTTTAGTGATTAACTAATTGGCAACTCTGTATCTGTAGTTGTTGGCACAACCACCGATGGATGAAAACCGAGCAGAACTGAGTGGCCAAACTGTGGTACTAGGCCCAAAATATTAACTGGGTTAGATGCAGTAAAAATTTAGATACACAGGTGGTTTAGTTAGTTTCCCAGGCGGGCTACTCTGCTGACATGCAGACACTGCTCCTAGGCCCAAAAGTATTAACTGGGTTAGATGCAGTAAAAATTGAGATACACCGGCGGTGTAGCTAGCTTCACAGGCGGGCTACTCAGATGACTATCAGACAATGCTACTAGCCCAAAAGGATTGGCTGAGCTAGATTACACCAAATGCTGTGACAAACACTTGCACAACACTGGCACAGACCTGCCTGGCAAACAGTGCTATGAACTGCTGTAACCTACCCTGAAAAGGGCTGATATTACAACTAGTCCCGACTCCTCCCGACTCCCTAAATCTATCTCTCTGAAAATTTGCTCTGAAAAAACACTCTTAGACTGTATAGCGCCCACAGCAGCAGTGGTGCCATCTAACACTAAGCTGCAGCAGTGAGGAAATGGTGGCGACGGGGCAAATGGCTGGTTCTTATAGGGTAAGGACATGTGACATACACAGCCAAAGACACATGCCCTTGCTTGTGTGCATCACATGCACATTGCTGTGTGTGTGCACTGCTGATAGGCTGAGAGACTGCACCGCCTCACTGTAAATGCGGGAAAGAAAAAAAAATGGAGATCGGCATTATTTCAGCACAGATCTATATCCCGCCCACTATACACTGAAACAGTCTATTAACAATGATAAACAGTTTTAATGTGCAAATCAAGTTAGGCTTTGGGTGAACGAACAGTTATCGAACAGAAACTCGAACAGCCGAATTTTAAGCAATTGTTAAGAAATTGTTTGAGTTCGTCGAACGACTCGAACACCGCCCAAAACAGCTCGAATTTGAAATTGGCAAACAGTTTGACTCGAACACCGCTCATCTCTACTCATTAGTCAAAATGTACTTACCAGGATAGTTAGGATATACACTAGTATCAGCATGTCGTGAGGAGGAAAGAACAATCATAATTAAATGAGCCAATCAATTTCCCTATTGAGTCCCTTGGAGGTCAAGGTTTGAAGAGCGTGGATCCAATATGCTTCTCTGCACTTGATTATCTGCCGCGTGTGAGTCTGGGGACTTGTTCTATAATTTGACAGCATAATTGTTGTGTTGAAGCAACACTTCAGGCAATGATGCATGACAGTGGCACAGGAGGGAGAGGAGCAGGAGGAACAGGGACCATTTTCAACATTATCAGGCCTGTCGTCCACACATGGCTCAGAGGATGGGTTTTTGTACACAAATGTCAAGCCAGGGGACAGTTTTGGAGGAGGAACATCCGTCTTCATAGCAGGCAGAGCCGGCGTTAGGGGCAGGCAAACCAGGCAGCTGCCTAGGGCCCCGCTCCTCCAGGGGCTGCCAGCTAGTGGCTAATAGCACTATGGGCCCGTGAGTAAGATGGGTTTGGCGCCTCCTTCCCTCCCCCCGCATCGCACATTGAACTTATCGGTATCATAGATGCTGATACAGTTGAAAAAAGCAGTCATGGAGGATAGAGCGTTAGATGACGCTCCCTCTCCCATCCCTCCCCCTCTGCTTGTGACTCAGCAGTGAAGCCGATGAGATGCACTGCAGAAGCTAGAGCAGTGAGGGAACGGGTAGAGGTAAGTATTGTGTGGGTATTTGTGTGTGTCTCTGCACTATACTGTGTGTGTGTCTCTGCACTATACTGTTTGTGGGGGGCTGCATTATACTGTGTGTGAGGGCTGCACTATACTGTGTGTGGGGGCTGCACTATACTGTGTGTAGGGGTGTGCATTATACTGTGTGTGGAGGTCTGCATTATACTGTGTGTGGTGGGGCTGCATAATACTGTGTGTGGGGGCTGCACTATACTGTGTGGGGGCTGCACTATACTGTGTGGGGGTGTGCATTATACTGTGTCTGGAGGTCTGCATTATACTGTGTGTGCAGGGGGCTGCATTATACTGTCTGTGGGGGCTGCACTATACTGTGTGTGGGGGCTGCACTATACTGTGTGTGAGGGCTGCACTATACTGTGTGTGGGGGTATGCATTATACTGTGTGTGGAGGTCTGCATTATACTGTGTGGTGGGGCTGCATTATACTGTGTGGGGGCTGCACCATACTGTGTGTGGGGGGAGCTGCATTACAGTGAGTGAGAGGCTGCATTATAATGTGAGGGGGCTGCACTATACTGTGTGTGGGGTGATGCACTATACTGTGCATGGGGGAACTGCTCTATATGTGTGGGGGAACTGCACTTCACTGTGTGTGGGGGGCTGCATTATACTGTGTGTGAGAGCTGCACTATACTGTGTGTGGGGGCTGCACTATAATGTGTGTAGGGGTGTGCATTATACTGTGTGTGGAGGTCTGCATTATACTGTGTGTGGTGGGGCTGCATTATACTCTGTGTGGGGGCTGCACTATACTGTGTGGGGGGCTGCACTATACTGTGTGTGGGGGCTGTACTATACTGTGTGGGGGTGTGCATTATACTGTATCTGGAGGTCTGCATTGTGCTGTGTGTGGTGGGGCTGCATTTTACTGTGTGTGGGGGCTGCACTATATTGTGTGAGGGCTGCATTATACTGTGTGTGCAGGGGGCTGCATTATACTGTGTGTGGGGGCTGCACTATACTGTGTGTGGGGGTCTTCACTATACTGCACTATACTGTGCTGTGTGTGGAGGTCTGCATTATACTGTGTGCGGTGGGGCTGCATTATACTCTGAGTAGGGGCTGCAATATACTGTGAGTGGAGGGCTACATTATACTGTGCATGGGGGGCTGCACTATACTGTGTGTAAGTATACATACAACCAAATAACAAACAGTAGTCATGAATCTATTAAAGACTAATAAAGCTATATGAAGGGATCACGACAAAAGTATATATTTTTTGCATATTTATTATAGTAATCAAAAATTCACAATAACATAGATTATTCTCAACAGATAATGAAAGTGGTGAGTGGCAACAAATTGCATATCCAAATAAAATACAAAATAAAGCTAGTAGCCAATATGGTGAATATTGCACGCAAAAAGGAAGATAGATGCAAAATCTATGGCACTGAAACTTGATGAGATAATGTAAAAATTAATAATTAAAAAAACAGTACCAGATATAATGACATTGCACCTATACCCGAATTAAAAGTATGATTTATAACAATGTCTTATAAAAAATTGTTATAGTGCAAACAAAAGGAAAACCAGCCCGATAGCTGCAATAAATTAGATGTAAACACCACCATAAGCACAGTGCAAAAGAACCAAATAGTTTAAAGTGACCAGTGCACAGATAGCCAAATAAACAAGACAACAAAGTGAAGGTGAAGACTGCTTACCGCTCAGCCCGCCGTGCCCATTATACTGTGTGTGGGGGCTGCACTATACTGTGTGTGTGCAGGGGGCTGCATTATACTGTGTTCAGGGCTGCATTATACTGTGTGTGGGGGTCTGCATTATACTGTGGGTGGAGGTCTGCATTATACTGTGTGTGGTGGGGCTGCATTATACTGTGTGGTGGGGCTGCATTATACTCTGAGTGGGGGCTGCAATACACTGTGAGTGGAGGGCTGCATTATACTGCATGTGGGGGCCGCACTATACTGTGTGTCGGGAACTGCACTATACTTACTGTATGTGTGATGAACTGCACTATACTGTATGGAGGCTGCATTATACTGTGTGGGAGGTTGCATTATATGGTGTGTAGGGGCTGCATTGTATCCTGATGGGGCTGCATTATACTCAGAGACCTGCACTATACTGTGTGTATGTGGCCGCATTATAGTCTGTGGGAGCTTCATTATACAGTGTGTGGGGCTGCAGTATATTCTATGAGGGGGTCTGAAGTATACTCTATAAGGGGGCTGCAGTATACTCTGAGGGGGGCTGCAGCATACGCTGATGGAGGCTGCATTATACTCTATCAAGGACCATCGAGAGTGCATTATACTATATGTACTATATGGAACCTGCATTATACTGTAATGAGGACTATCCAAACCCATCATTCTTCCTCAGCCGGTGTAAAGAAACTCAGGAACAAGCGTTGAATGACTTCAATATTGTTGATCACGCTCGTTTAATGGCCTGAACTCAGCGCATGTAAATACAACTGAAATGTTTGTGTGATGGTGCAATATGTGATATGTGAGTATTTGGGGCCCCACTTTAAACTTTTGCCCTGGGCCCCACTTTGTCTAAAACTGTCCCTGACAACAGGGTCTCTCTCAGAGCAGCTCACAGGCATCACTGGAGCATATCTGGGGGATACTGAGGACCCAGACCATACAACTCCCACCAACAGCTTCTCGTTGGCTCCTGGCAGACTAATGTGGCACCCCAGGAGTTCAGGTACCACAGTGGTATTGCCTTCCTCTTGGGGAGGGTAATGCCATGCGTGGAGACAGGAGGAATCCCTTTGGCAGGTAACCTTATATGCAACACATTCTGACTCCAGGCCAGAAGGGGGAGCTCTACACCCGACTTGAGGGGAGCTGCTCTCTGGTCAGGAGGAGGTGTCAGTTGCTAGGCAGTTACAGTTGACAGTTGGTGAGAGGAGAACGAAGAGTGAGGAAGGAAAGCTGGGGCCGTGCAGATGAGTGATTCTGCAGCTCCTGGGAAGGAAAAAGAGAGCAGAGCAACTTGTAAAGAGACTGACAGAAGGACTTAGGAGCTAGAGGATTGCTACTGGGCCTCTCTAAGCTGAGCGCCTCTCATTGCTTCAGAAATGCCAAACGTGGATGCAATATCCTGTGGGGTTCAGAAGGGGGGGGGGAGGGTGAATTTGGATTTGGGAGCTGAGAATTTGCTAAATTTCTTTTGGCGGGTGAGAAGCCATTTTGCATTTCGAGAGCCTTTGTGCTACCATTAACGTGGAAGCACCCATATTTCCGTTAACAGATGACGGACCTGATTGGGGATTTGCTTTTTTTGTGGATTGAGTTGAAGCATTTATTGGGAACATTTTACATAATGTTTGGGATCACATTTATCCGGCGCTCTACGCTGAGCACTTACTTTGGGGTTTCCATCTAAATCTCTGAGTGATGTGATTCAGCTGAAACCCCCAAGGAATCCATTTGCTATAATGAGGCAGCAGAGTTACTCTTGACTTCATCTGGCTTCTTTTCAGCGGTGTCCTTCTTTTCAGAAGTGCACAAAACTGTGGCCGATGGCACTTTTATGCGATCCTAAAAAGACGGACACCGCCGGATCATAGGTCAGACAGTGTCCACACTCCCTCCATCTGCCTCATTATAGGGAATATTCCGCCAGGGGTTCCGTCTGAATTACGTATTTCAGAGATTTACGTGGAAACCCCAATGCAAGTGCTCAGCGCAGAACGCAGGATAAATGTGCGATCTTTGGGAGGCAGAATGAAAAAAATTAACAGAATGTGACAAATTGGTTTTAGTTATATTTACACAGTTCCTCGTGCAGTATAAGTGATTAGGCAGCTTTATTCTTCGAGTCACAATACAGCAATACCAGATTTATATTGGATTTTTATGTTTGGTGGCTTTCACACACTGAAAGACACTTTTTATTGCAAAAAATAGTTTTTGCATCACCACATTTTGAGAGCTATAATTTTTCCATAATTTGGCCCACAGAGTCATGCTAGAGTTTCTTTTCTGCGGAATGAGTTGATATTTTTTATTGGTACCATATTCGGGCACATGACATTTTTTGATCGCTTTCTATTCCCATTTTTGGGAGGGAGGCAGAATGAACAAATACCAGCAATTCAGGAATTTTTTGGGGGGTTATGCCATTTCGTGTGTGGTAAAACTGATAAGGTAGTATTATTATTTGGGTCAGTAAGATTACAGTGATTCCTCTTTTATATCTTTTTTTATGTTTTGGCGTTTTTACACAATAAAAACAATTTTATAGAAAAAATAATTATTTTTGCATTGCTGTATTCTGAGAGCTATAACTTATATATTTTTCTGCTGATGGAGCTGTAGGATGGCTTGTTTTTTGGGGGACAAGATTACGTTTTCAGCGGTACCATGTTTATTTATATCCGTCTTTTTTATTGCGTTTTATTCCACTTTTTATTCAGCAGAATGATGATAAAGCATTTTTTTGCCTCGTTTTTTATTGTCTTATGATGTTCACTAAAGGGTTTAACTAGTGGGACAGTTCTATAAGTCAGGTCCCGTTATTGGACTATAATTTTTTGCAGGCTGATCGCTTGTACAGCATGGGCATGGGCGGCGATTGCCCGTGCATAGCTGATTGCGATGACATAATAACCGTCGTTGGTCAGAAAGACCCAGGGCACAGAAACAAATTATTATATCAGGTGTCAGAAAGAGGTTAAAAAAACGTTGTGGAGTCCCCCCATTTTTGATAACCAACCAAGGGAAAGCAGACAGCTGGTTAACATAAAGAGGTGGAAACCCATGCCTTTTTTCATTTATTTATATACTAATCTATATATATATACAGTCATGGCCAAAAGCATTAACACCCCTGCAATTCTGTCAGATAATACTCATTTTCTTCCTGAAAATGATTGCAAACACAAATTATTTGGTATTATTATCTTCATTTAATTTGTCTTAAATGAAAAAACACAAAAGAGAATGAAGCAAAAAATTAATCATTTCACACAAAACTCCAAAAATGGGCCATACAAAAGTATTGGCACCCTCAGCCTAATACTTGGTTGCACAACCTTTAGCCAAAATAACTATGACCAACCACTTCCGGTAACCATCAATGAGTTTCTTACAATGCTCTGCTGGAATTTTAGACCATTCTTCTTTGGCAAACTGCTCCAGGTCCCTGATATTTGAAGGGTGCCTTCTCCAAACTGCTATTTTTAGATATCTCCACAGTGATCTATGGGATTCAGGTCTGGACTCATTGCTGGCCACCTTAGAAGTCTCCAGTGCTTTCTCTCAAACCATTTTCTAGTGCTTTTTGAAGCGTGTTTTGGGTCATTGTCCTGCTTGAAGACCCATGACCTCTGAAGGAGACCCAGCTTTCTCACACTGGGCCCTACATTATGCTGCAAAATTTGTTGGTAGTCTTCAGACTTCATAATGCCATGCAGACGGTCAAGCAGTCCAGTGCCAGAGGCAGCAAAGCAACCCCGAAACATCATGGAACCTCCGCCATGTTTGACTGTAGGGACCGTGTTCTTTTCTTTGAATGCCTCTTTTTTTCTCCTGTAAACTCTATGTTGATGCCTTTGCCCAAAAAGCTCTACTTTTGTCTCATCTGACCAGAGAACATTCTTCCAAAACGTTTTAGGCTTTTTCAGGTTAGTTTTGGCAAACTCCAGCAAGGCTTTTTTATGTCTCGGGGTAAGAAGTGGGGTCTTCCTGGGTCTCCTACCATACAGTCCCTTTTCATTCAGATGCCGACGGATAGTACGGGTTGACACTGTTGTACCCTCGGACTGCAGGGCAGCTTGAACTTGTTTGGATGTTAGTCTAGGTTCTTTATCCAACATCCGCACAATCTTGTGTTGAAATCTCTTGTCAATTTTTCTTTTCCATCCACATCTAGGGAGGTTAGCCACAGTGCCATGGGCTTTAAACTTCTTGATGACACTGCGCACGGTAGACACAGGAACATTCAGGTCTTTGGAGAAGGACTTGTAGCCTTGAGAATGCTCATGCTTCCTCACAATTTGGTTTCTCAAGTCCTCAGACAGTTCTTTGGTCTTGTCTTTTCTCCATGCTCAATGTGGTACACACAAGGACACAGGACAGAGGTTGAGTCAACTTTAATCCATTTCAACTGGCTGCAAGTGTGATTTAGATATTGCCAACACCTGTTAGGTGCCACAAGTAAGTTACAGGTGCTGTTAATTACACAAATTAAGGAAGCATCACATGATTTTTCGAACGGTGCCAATACTTTTGTCCACCCCCTTTTTTATGTTTGGTGTGGAATTATATCCAATTTGGCTTTAGGACAATTCTTTTTGTGTTTTTTTTCATTTAAGACTAATTAAATGAAGATAATAATACCAAAGAATTTGTGATTGCAATCATTTTCAGGAAGAAACTGAGTATTACCTGACAGAATTGCAGGGGTGTTAATACTTTTGGCCCTGACTGTAATCGTCTAAGGTCCATTTCCGTCTGTTTGTCTGTAATGGAAATCCCGCGTCGCTGATTGGTCGCCAGCCACCCGCGACCAATCAGCGAAGCGGTGTTTAAATACCGCGCCATTATCGCTGATTGGTCGCAGCTGGCTGGCGCGACCAATCAGCGAGGCGGGGTTTCCATTACAGAGAAACAGACTGTAACGGAAATCCCGCGTCGCTGATTGGTTGCGCCCGGCCGGCCACGACCAATCAGTAACAGGCTTTACTATTGATGCTGCCTATGGGCT
Source organism: Ranitomeya imitator (assembly GCF_032444005.1). Classification (NCBI taxonomy): domain Eukaryota; kingdom Metazoa; phylum Chordata; class Amphibia; order Anura; family Dendrobatidae; genus Ranitomeya; species Ranitomeya imitator. Next base: position 396,193,611 of record NC_091283.1, read on the forward strand.
GTGTAATATACTACTTGGACTGTACATACTACGTGGATTGTGCTATATCAGACCTGGGCCGCATCCGGCCTGCCTGATGATTTTAAGCGGCCCACCAGCTAGCTGTCACTTCTGACAGCCACCCCCGGCACTGCTCGGCCAGCCGCTAGCCGCTTCTGAGGAGGACCGCTGGCGGCTGGAGTGAAGGCCAGGTTGATTACCTGTTTATCGGTGGCGGCGGCCATCTTCCCGAGGCCGCGCATGCGCAGATGGAGTGCTCTCCTTCATGGGGCTTCAGGAAAATGGCCACGGGAAGCCGCGCGTGCGCAGATGGAGATCGCGGCGGCCATTTTCCTGAAGCCGAGTTTGCAGATTTAGATCTCGGCTTCAGGAAAATGGCCGCCGCGACCTCCATCTGCATACACGCGGCCTCCCGCGGCCATTTTCCTGAAGCCCCGTGAAGCAGAGCACTCCATCTGCGCACGCGCGGCCTCGGGAACATGGCCACCGCCATCGATATTCAACCCGGCTCTGCTGCTCACATTGCATTCCGGGCCGCTGCATCACTTCACCGGTGGAAGGGACCCTGCGCACGTCATACCGCACCTCTGCCGCCGCATCACCACGGCTGCAACCCCCCCATGGACACAGCAGGAAGGGACTCTGCTCAGGTGCACGCCACACCGCATCACCCCACCTCTGCTGACACCATGCCTCCTGTGACCCTGCTCTGCCACCGCCAGCCCTCAGGTAAGAATCTTACTGTAAGATACTGTAAATTCAGACAATAAGATGGACCCCTGTCTTATAAAAAATATTTTTTTCTGCAATTTTCACCCCAAATTTGGGGTGCGCCTTATGGTCTGGTGCGTCTTATAGTCCGAAAAATACGGTAATTATATTAGTTTGGCCCTCTAAAACCATCCCACTTTCTCATGCGGCCCCATGGCAAAATTAATTGCCCACCCCTGTGCTATATACTACGTGGTCTGTGCTATATACTACGTGGACTGTGCTATATACTACATGGGCTGTGTTATATACTACGTGGCTGCTATATACTACATGGGCTGTGCCTGTGCTATATATTACATGGCTGTGCTATATACTACGTCGCTGTGCTATATACTACGTGGCTGTGCTTTATACTACATGGACTGTACTATATACGTGGGCTGTTATTTGCTGAGTGGGCTGTGTTAGATACTACATGGCGGTGCTATATGCTACGTGGCTGTGCTATATGCTATGTGGTTGTGTTATATGCTACGTGGCTGTGCTATATACATGGCTGTGTAAGATGCTACATTGCTGTGCTATTACTATGTGGCTGTGCTATATACTACGTGGGCTGGGTTATATGCTACGTGGCTGTGCTATATGCTACACGGGCTGTGCTATATGCTACGTGGGCTGTTATATTCTACGTGGCTGTGCTATATGCTACATGGGCTGTTATATGCTACATTTACTGAACAAGTTCTGTCATACATGTTAGGGCTAACGGAACGCACCGAGTAAATATAGAGATGTTATTTGGTGCGTTCGCAGCCCAGGACCCACTATGCAGGAGGGAACCTGCTGCTGGCAAATGGCGGCCCTATATGGTGGTAGAAGCGAACTCTGCTACTTCACAGAGTCGCCTAAAGAAAGCACTGTGTCCTGTTAACCTCACAGGAGAACACAGTGACTGCCAAGCAGATAGCAGTTTGTGGTTATGCAATCATACAATCTCCTCAGCGGAGGAGCCGGTATTCTAGGGGCTTATTTCAGCCAGGGCCCTGAACACATACAATCGGAACCACACTGGCGCAAAGTACATAACTTAGATTTGATACTGGCGCATGGCCGTGCGACCATGCAAACTTTTTATAGCTGCAGCAAGTACAGGACCTTCCTAGAAGGGCCAATGAGAGGCTGCCAGAGCCTGAGCACCTTCAGGACCTTCCTGGAGAACCAATGGGTTTTGCTGCAGTATCTAAGCATGCGACCCTCGACCTCCAATGAGAGATCTTACCCTGGGCATGCTCAGAAGGGAAAAAGCAGGACTTAGTCCCAAAAGCGTCTGCTCGCCACTGCCCAGCACTGGCTTCAATGGCAGAAGCTGGAAAAGCAGCAGTAACCCTTTGCACAGACGTCTCCGCTGACCAGGCTTCACTGCGGCAGGAAAAGAATCGGAGACCACAGCGGAGATGGCCCGAGATTCCCCCTGAGCAGAGGTGGGAACTCGACCCCTAATAATACATATTCTAGAATACTCAATGCGTTAGAATCGGGCCACCATCTAGTAATTATATATATATATGTAAAAAAAAACACGTGGAGTTCCCTCCGCTGTCTGCTTTCCCTTAGCTGGTTATTAAAAACCAAGCCAGTTTTTTCATTTATTAATGAATGAAAAAAAAATGAAGTGAGGTCCCAGGGGATTTGTTGGGGAGTGTTTTGCTCAATTGCAACAAGCCGGTTCCTGAATATAGTTAAAATATAACCTTTAATTCTAGACCATTAAAAAAAGTGCAAACATATAGTGCTAACAAAAGTGCAGAGTGCATACGTACTAACATAGAGACACATATAAAAACATATGAGAATATATAACCGCACAACAAACCACTGTTCGATATGTGAAATATACATCAGTGTTATTAAACAGAAACAGGCTAGAGACTATGAATCCGTATATCTCTAGATCTCACGTCTCTATACCACAACTGTAATCAACAGGCAGGATAAGACCTCAGCAGGCTATGTCTATAATCACTTAACAGCCCCTAGGTGACTGCTGTTGCAGTAACAAATTGTCCCTACCAAGCGGTATATATCTCTTTCTTTTGCTCAAAGAGATGCAGTGATCATAATTGTCATACAGTTACCCTCTATATAAATAGCATTTTCAGGGCAAAGACATTTATCTAGTCACATGCATAAAATAAACCATGATACTCATCAGTCTTCTGCTGGTCATCCTTAGGAGATCTGGTGCAGTGCTGTGTATCAGTAGCCCATCGTGTCGGTCATTCCACTTTCGACCGCACTATTCTCTCTGGGCCCATTATCTTGTACAGTGTTTCCCAACGCGTTTCATATGGAATAATCATCAGGGGATTGTATCACCAATACAGCTATTGCGTGAGCATAACGCTATGGCGGTCCATTTCCTGCCCCTTTTTATATGTAGCTACCCGGCGTCTCTTCCTTTCACATTTCCGGACGCTAGGTGCCTCACTTCCAGTGTAGCCGGATATACCGCACTCTGGAATACAAAGGAACGCCAAAACCGTTCCGGATACCCCACCGTCGGCACACAGTGCCGTAACGTCATATCCGGTGCGTATCTGAGTATTCTGTCCTCTGGAGTGAAGAGGAACACTCACTCCGTTCTGGATATCCCGACGTCGGCACTCCGTGCCGTTACGTCATATCCGGTGGGCGGGCATTCTCTCCCTGCCGCCCATTCAACGGTGTGTATCAGCGCTTAGCGCTAAAGCTAGTGCACGAGGGGGAGAACTCCCATCTCTTTTAGCCCTCCTGCACCCTTATGCCATAGAGATGAAATGAAGGGAGGCACATAAACACAAAACACGCCCCTCCCCCGGAGCCTTCTATAAAGGGATATATGTGCAAACCTCTACTAACAAACTAAACTAGAGATACCCCCATGTTATGAGGCATGTGGGACCTCGGAGAACAGTATAATGCACCCAAAAAAAATAATGAAAAATGGAAAACTTGTATAATGAATACATTGCCCACTACTGTTCTAGTGGTAATAACAGACGCAAAAGGAAACTCTAGAGAGCAACCCCCATATATTCTAGAGAAAGAAAAAAATATATATAAGGAACAAGAACCCACGCAGGCGACACCGCGAACCTCCATAAAATAGGACAGAGAGGGTGCAACTACAGGTCTCCCTATGCCAACCCTCTCTACTCTGATCCCTACCTATCGCGGAGGTTGGCACCCTAGACCTGCGCAGTGGCGCCCCCACTCGACGGCGGCTGCCCCTATTCTAGGATGCCCTGTTGTTCCCTGTTACTACAGGAAGGAAGAAAAGCCTACGTGGTCATTAAGACCATGTGGTGTAGTGGTTTGCAGGCGGAAAATCCATCTAGCCTGCTGAGGTCTTATCCTGCCTGTTGATTACAGTTGTGGTATAGAGACGTGAGATCTAGAGATATACGGATTCATAGTCTCTAGCCTGTTTCTGTTTAATAACACTGATGTATATTTCACATATCTAACAGTGGTTTGTTGTGCGGTTATATATTCTCATATGTTTTTATATGTGTCTCTATGTTAGTACGTATGCACTCTGCACTTTTGTTAGCACTATATGTTTGCACTTTTTTTAATGGTCTAGAATTAAAGGTTATATTTTAACTATATTCAGGAACCGGCTTGTTGCAATTTAGTTATATTTGGTTCTTTTTTTTATTACTTGAGCCTAGCTTGGTCCGAGTGTTTTGCTCAAATAAAGGACTTTTTTCTGTGTGTTATTACTTTTCACTACGAGATTAGTAATAGGGGTATCTGATGGATGCCTCTCCACTACTAACCCCAAGGCTTGTTGTCAGCAGGCATTTAACAGCTGATATCAACCCCAAATCTATTACCCCACTTGCTAACGCACCAGGGCAAGTGGCAAGAGCAGAGGCTAAGCTCCAGAATTGACACACCTAATGGATGCGCCATTCTGGGGCAGCTGAGGGATGGCATTTTTAGTCTAGGAGGGGGACAATATCCTTGGCCCCTTCCCAGTCTATTCATATCAGCCCACAGATGTCTGTTTAGCCTTTGCTTGTTATTAAAATATAGGGGGACCCCACATCACTTTTTTTCTTGATGCCCCCCATTTTAATAACCAGTAAACGATATGCAGACAGCTGCAGGCTGATATTAATAACCTGGGAACCTTTATGGATATTTGCCCCTTCCCAGAATAATAACACCAGCCCCCAGCTATCTGATTTCCCTCAGCTGGTTAGCAAAAATAAGAGGGATCCCATGCCATTTTGTTCTTTTATTAGCTAAATACATGTACAGTAAAATACACATGCACTCCACTAATTATCTCACTGTAAGTAGCAGGGTATGTAACGCACTAAAAATGCTAGTGCAAATAGCTGTGGAATTAAAATGTAACTTTTGTTTATACTACTAAATGAGCAACCCAAAAGTGTGTAGTGCAGGACAAATAAACAAAAATATTGCAGTAGTTCTAACATTATTGCATTATTAGATAACCTTTTGTGTTTAAGGGATTGGATAATTCAATCCACAACTCGGGTGGATTGCAGTCCAGCAGCAGGTGAACTGAGTAATGCTGATTACACTATGTTCACATGTGTTATATAGCCAACTCAGAAGCACTCAACTTACAGTGGGGGAAATAAGTATTTGATCCTTTGCTTATTTTGTAAGTTTACCCACTGACATAGACATGAACAGTCTATAATTTTAAGGGTAGGTTAACTTTAACATTGAGAGATAGAATATCAAAAACAAAATTCAGAAAATCACATTGTATAAATTATATAAATTTATTTGCATTTTGCAGTGAGAAATAAATATTTGATCGCTCGGCAAACAAGACACAATACTTGGTAGCAAAACCCTTGTTGGCAAAAACAGCAGTCAGACATTTTTGTAGTTGATGATGACATTTGGGCACATGTCAGGAGACATTTTGATCCACTCTACTTTGCAGATCATCTCTAAATCATTAAGATTTTAACACTGTTGCTTGGCAACTTGGAGCTTCAACTCCCTCCAAAAGTTTTCTATGGGTTTAAGGTCTGGAGACTGTCTAGGCCATTCCATGACCTAAATGTGTTTCTTTTTGAGCCACTCCTTTGTTGCCTTGGCTGTATGTTTTGGCTCATTGTCTTGCTAGAAGACCCAGCCAGGACCCATTTTAAATGTCCTGATGGAGAGAAAGAAATTGTCATTCAGGATGTTACAGTACATTGCTCCATCCATTCTCCCATTGATGAGGTGAAGTAGTCCTGTGCCTTTAGCAGAGAAACAGCCCCAAAACATGTTTCCACCTCCATGCTTGACAATGGGGACAGTGTTCTTTGGGTCTTACGCAGCATTTCTCTTCCTCCAAACACAGCGAGTTGAGTTAATGCCAAAGAGCTCAATTTTTGTCTCATCTGACCACAGCACCTTCTTCCAATCACTCACAGAATCATCCAGGTGTTCATTGGCAAACTTCCGAAGGACCTGCATATGTGCCTTTTTGAGCAGGGGTACCTTGCGGGCACTGCAGGATTTTAAACCTTTACAGCGTAATGTTACAAATTTTCTTGGTGACTGTAATCCCAGCTGCCCTGAGATCATTAACAAGTTCCCCCCATGTAGTTTTAGGTCGATCTCTCACCTTCCTCAAGATCAAGGATACCCCACGAGGTGAGATTTTGCATGGTGCCCCAGGATCAATGTCAATTGACAGTCATTTTGTATTTCTTCCATTTTCTTCCTATTGCACCAACAGTTGTCGCCTTCTCACCTAGCATCTTACTTATGGTTTTGTAGCCCAATCCAGCTTTGTGCAGGTCTATGATCTTGTCCCTGACATCCTTATAAAGCTTTTTGGTCTTGCCCATGTTGTAGAGGTTAGTCTGACTGATTAATTGAGTCTGTGGACAGCAGTCTTTTATAAAGGTGACCATTTAAGACAGCTGGCTTTAATGCAGGTAACAAGTTGATGAGGAGCTTCTAACTGGTCTGCAGGAACCAGAACTCTTAATGGTTGGTAGGTCATCAAATACTTATCTTTCACTGTAAAATGCAAATAAATGTATATCATTTATACAATGTGATTTTCTGGGTTTTATTTTTGATATTCTATCTCTCAATGTTAATTAACTTACCCTAAAAATTATAGACTGTTCATGTCTTTGTCAGTGGACAAACTTACAAAAACAGCAAGGGGTCAAATACTTTCCCCTACTATATAGTGTGTGCTATGTGGCATTTACCACATTACCAGTGGACTATTAGTCATGTTTTGTCCGAGCGTATTGGTTGATTGTTCAACATAAACAACATCATCCTTGGATATTAGGTTACCTACTACCGTAACGCTACAGATGCAGACATTAATTTCTGATACTCTTTTACAACGAATAATAACATTAACTAGCTCTGGTATCATTAAACATTGCATCTAGGCTAAAAGCAACACTACATTGTAACTGGGGGAAGCAGAAAAATCCAGCTCACAGATGAAATCCAAAAAAGTGCATTTTAATATCCAAGGTACATGAAGCAAATATTAAAATTGTGTGTTCCCAAAAAAAGAGAATACAGATGCTCTGGACAAAGAGCGCATGTCGCTTGAAACACGTCGAAAGATGCCTGTATTCTCTTTTTTTATGAACACACAATTTTAATCTTTGATTCATGTACCTTGGATAATAAAATGCACGTTTTTGGATTTCATCCGTGAGCTCGATTTTTCTGCTTTCTCCATTGGGTGTTGCATCCTGCATAGGTGCTCCAGAAATGTGGAGTTGCAGGTGGTGAGCTGGATTTTCTTCTGTGATTGTAACTGGGGCTCTGCCCTAACCATGGCATTAGCTCCCAAAGTATTCAAGCTTCAGCAAAACAACATCACTGAACAGTTGTCATGTTCAACCCAATGCTGTACAGAGATACTGTGCATCAAAAATCGGGCATGCTTGAATTAGAGTAAACGGAACAATCTCGCTCAATCTTGCAGATACTCTTAAAGATGTGTTCTGTATTCATTGGTGGCTGTCCCCTCCTCCTAGTGACTCCCGTAGCTCTCGACACATGTCGTATGTTGTACTCAGCAGAGAAGTTGGCATACAGATATGTCACATATTAGAAAGACGATATGTGAGAAAGATGTGGGAAGAGCCGGGCAAAGCACCAGAATTGGTGCATCTAATAGATGCACCTTTTCTGGGTGGTTGTGGTCTATTTTTATGCTGGGGTGGGGGGTGGGGGGGCAATATCCATGGCCCCTTACCAGCCTGAGAATACCAGCCCCCAGCTGTCTGATTTAGGTTGGTTGGCTGTCAAAAATGGGGGGACCCCACGCCGTTTTTTAAAATTATTTATTTTAAGGGACTCTGTCACCTGAATTTGGAGGGAACAATCTTCAGCCATAGGAGCGGGGTTTTCAGGTGTTTGATTCACCCTTTCCTTACCCGCTAGCTGCAATATTGGATTGAAGTTCATTCTCTGTCCTCCATAGTACACGCCTGCGCAAGGCAAGATTGCCTTGTGCAGGCATGTAATACGGACAGAGAATGAACTTCAATCCAATATTGCAGCCAGCATGCAGCCAGCGGGTAAGGAAAGGGTGAATCAAACACCCGAAAACCCCACCCCTATGGCTGAAGATTGTTCCCTCCAAATTCAGGTGACAGAGTCCCTTTAAATAATTTAAAAAATCCAAGTGGGGACCCCTCTATTCTTGATAACCAACATTGCTAAAGCTGACAGCTGAGGGTTGCAACACCCAGCTGTGAGTTTTGCCTGGCTGGTTATCAAAAATACAAGGGGAACTCACTCCAGTTTTTGTTTTTAATTATTTGTATAGAGCGCATGCAGTGGCTGATGAATATTCTCATCTCAGTCGACGCCACTGACATGAGGTAAACTTTTTACCTGCGATCATAGTTGCGGGCTCACGCGGTCATTCGACAGTGTGGGAACCGCGGCTCTCTGACTGGCCGAAATGAGTTTACCGCCGATCAGAAGCAGTATTTGCCATGCTGTCATGCATTTGACAGCACGACAAACACTCAGTGTTCAGGGTGCTGAACCCAAACAGTAACACGGCCTTCCTGGTGAAACCCATGTTCTGCGTCCATGCCCGAACAGTAGGTGTTCAGTACAGCCACCGAACTTTACTGTTCGGGTTCACCCATCTCTAATCCTGACACCTTATAGGAAGCTGACACACACAATGATGCCGTCAACCCCCGATCCCTTCATAACATTACTGTATTATGTCTCAGCATTCCCAGCAGTGTCACCTCTCTAGTCAACAGCTCAATCATCTTGTAGGCAAACTCTAGGAACTTCTAGTCATCAATGTCTTCATGTATCAGTGGGTGGGGTGGAGGCCCCATTATTGACCTTAGGGTTCATCTCCATCCCTTAGACACAGGGGCCTGACAGCGCTCACTAGAGGTCTTCTTCACTACTGTGTATTCCTGGTTATGGAGAGACACATTAATAAATCTCACTACAGACATTTCCAGAGTCCTCACCTCTCCAGCTCTGTCCATCTGTTATTCCCATAGATAAGAATTATGTAATGTGACATCATCAGAATCTCTCACCTCTCCAGTAGTCCAGAAGAAGAGCTCTAGGGTGAGGTGTAATATCCTCACCTTTTCTTCGTCACAACATTTTTATTTCTCCATCCAAAAGGACTCTGAGTGCTTACAAGGTTGTTCTTTGTCTTAACTTTATATATTTGATCATCGTTCTCCTGCGTGAGAGCCTGGTACTGGTTCCTGAGCAATATGGGTGCTGACTGCCTCCCAATCCTCCTGCTTCTCTGGGGCACATGCTTCCATTCCTCTGTTTCTTCAGGTGCACTACTTGTCAGTTTTTCAGGTATGAGTAAAACTAACTGAGTTTCATCAGCAATTTTAGTCGGAGTTTTATCAGTGTTTAGTCCAAGTTTCTTTAGTTTTTCTCGTACGTGAAAAAAAAAAGTTTTTCTACCTTCTCCTATCTGACAGTCAATGAAAATCGGCCCACACTCGGATGGCATCCGAGTGCTGTCCATTTTTTTTTTTTACAGACCCATAGACTTGCATTGCCAATTTTTATACAACAATCAAATCAGTATCAAACATGTGTCCTCAATTTTGTGCTAACTGCTTGGGCCATAAAAAATCATGGTCATGTGAGTAGCCCCATTCACTATTGTACAGTCATGGCCAAAAGTTTTGAGAATGAGACAAATATTAATTTTTCCAAAGTCTACTGCTTCATTTTTTCTAATGGCAATTTGCATATACTCCTGAATGTCAGAGTGATCAGCTTAACAGCAATTACTGTACTTGCAAAGTCAATATTTGCCCAGAAAATGAACTTTAACCCCCAAAACACATTTCAACATCATTGCAGTCCTGCCTTAAAAGGAGCAGCTGACATCGTTTTAGTGATTGATCCATTAACACAGGTGTGGGTGTTGATGAGGACAGGGCTGGTGATCAGTCATGATCAGTCAGTAAGAATGACATCACTGGACACTTTAAAAGGAGGCTGGTGCTTGGTATCATTGTTTCTCTTCAGTTAACCATGGTTATCTCTAAAGAAACACGTGCAGCCATCATTGCACTGCACAAAAATGGCCGAACAGGGAAGAGTATCGCAGCTACAAAGATTGCACCTCAGTCAACAATCTATCGCATCATCAAGAACTTCAAGGAGAGAGCTTCCATTGTTGTCAAAAAGGCTCCAGGGCGCCCAAGAAAGACCAGCAAGGGCCAAGACCGTATCTTAAAACTGTTTCAGCTGCGGGATCGGACTACCAGCAGTGCCGAGCTTGCTCAGGAATGGCAGCAGGCTGGTGTGAGTGCTTCTGCACGCACTGTGAGGCGGAGACTCTTTGAGCAAGGCCTGGTTTCAAGGAGGGCAGCAAAGAAGCCACTTCTCTCCAGAAAAAACATTAGGGACTGACTGATATTCTGCAAAAGGTACAGGGAGTGGACTGCTGAGGACTGGGGCAAAGTCATTTTCTCTGATGAATCCCCTTTTCAATTGTTTGGGACATCTGGAAAACAGCTTATTCGGAGAAGAAGAGGTGAGCGCTCCCACCAGTCTTGTCTCATGCCAACTGTAAAGCATCCTGAAACCATTCATCTGTGGTGTTGCTTCTCAGCCAAGGGAATCGGCTCACTCACAGTCTTGCCTAAAAACACAGCCATGAATAAAGAATGGTACCAGAATGTCCTCCAAAAGCAACTTCTCCCAACCGTCCAAGAGCAGTTTGGCGCCCAACAATGCCTTTTCCAGCATGATGGAGCACCTTGCAATAAAGCAAAGGTGATAACTAAATGGCTCATGGAACAAAACATAGAGATTTTGGGTCCATGGCTTGGAAACTCCCCAGATCTTAATCCCATTGAGAACTTGTGGTCAATCATCAAGAGACGGGTGGACAAACAAAAACCAACAAATTCTGGCAAAATGCAAGCATTGATTATGCAAGAATGGACTGCTATCAGTCAGGATTTGGTCCAGAAGTTGATTGAGAGCATGCCAGGGAGAATTGCAGAGGTCTTGAAGAAGAAGGGTCAACACTGCAAATATTGACTTTCTAATAAAAACCAGAGGGCAGCAGATCATGTGAAAATATAATTTTGGTGTCATTCTCAAAACTTCTGGCCATGACTGTAGGTACAAGTGCTGTCCGTGAAAGCCATGGAGAGCACTCGTACGTAAAAAATAGATGCTTGAATGATCCCTTTTGGCAATTTTGCTCAGAAGACAATTTGCAGATAATAGAGCAGTGGCAGAGACTCATCGCTAGACTGAGGTACTTTGATAGTTTTTTATTTAAAACAAACTGCAGCTTAGAAACGGACTTTCTGAATCTGAAAACCACATTAAGAATCATTCTGAGGAACAGGCAGTACACATTCAAGAAAATTGCAGCCAAAAACAATAACTATGTCTCAATCAAGTTGCTCATTTAGTGTATGGGTGACTTACTGTATTTCGATTCTCTTTGCTTTTTATGACAAATGCTTATTGATCATTTCTTATATTGCTGAATCATCAATTAATGCTTTAAGTTGCTTTCCATTCAACATCTATGACATAATGCTTTACTTTCACTGTAAGTCCACATGCACATACTGAGTATTTGGTGAGTTTTTTACCTCAGTATTTGTAAGCCAAAACCAGGAGTGGGTGAAAAATGTTGGCATGTTTCTATTATACTTTTCCTCTGATTGTTCCACTCCTGGTTTTGGCTTACAAATACTGAGGTGAAAAAACCAAATACTGAACGTGTGCACATGGCTTAACTGATATCTGTACCTTGATTTGTCAATAATAATAATAAAAAAAGAAAATAATTCTCTACTTCCCTATGTGAATACTCTCGTGTGCAACAAAAATAGATTTTTGGTTGAAACATTTCCCACATTCTAAACAAGAAAATGCTTTTTCTCCCTTGTGAATAACCTGATGTCTAAGAAGATTTGACTTAGATGTAAGATATTTGCCACATTGGGAACATGAAAATGGCTTCTCCCCTGTGTGACTTCTCTGATGTTTAACAAGATTTGATTTCACTGTAAAATGTTTCCCACACTGGGAACATGAAAATGGCTTCTCTCCTGTGTGAACTCTCTGATGCGTATCAAGATTTGATTTCTTTGGAAAATATTTCCCACATTCTGTACATAAAAATGCATTTTCCCCTGTGTGAATTCTCATATGTGCAACGAGATTTGTTTTCTGATAAAAACATTTCCCACACACTGGGCATAAAAATTGCTTCTCTCCTGTGTGAGTTTTCTGATGTTTAGCAAGATCAGATTTCTGAGAACAGCATTTCCCGCATTCTGGACATGAAAATAACTTCTCTCCGGTGTGAATTCTTTGATGTCTAACAAGAGTTGATTTGTCTGCAAAACATTTCCCACATTCTGAACATGAAAATGGCTTCTCCCCTGTGTGAATTCTCAGATGTGTAAGAAGATTTGTTTTCTGATTAAAACATTTCCCACATTCGAAACATAAAAATGGCTTCTGCCCTGTGTGAATTCTCTGATGTGTAACAAGTTGTGAATTTTGATTAAAACATTTTCCACATTCTGAACATGAAAATGACTTCTTCCCTGTGTGAGTTCTTTCATGTTTAGCAAGATCAGATTTACGAGAACAACATTTCCCACATTCTGAACATGAAAATAACTTCTCCCCTGTGTGAATTTTTTGATGGGTAACAAGATTTGTTTTCTGATTAAAACATTTTCCACATTCTGAGCATGAAAATGGTTTCTCCCCTGTGTGAATTCTCTGATGTGTAACAAGAGTTGATTTGTCTGTAAAACGTTTACCACATTCTGAACATGACAGCGGCTTCTTTCTTGTGTTTTCTCTTTTAGGTTTACCATCCCTTTGGTTATTTTTATTTTGTGTTAAAGTCTGCGATAAATCAGGAGAAGGAACCTGTTGAAAGGGATTAGATGATACATCTATGCTGTGAAAGGCTAGAGGTATTTCTTGGATAATGGCATGCTCTCCATATGTATCTGGTGTGATACTACGATCATCTGCTTTAACATCTGAAAATATCATATGTTTCTTTGAGCACCTGGAACAGTCATCTGTAAAAAATGAAACCATTGATATTACTCAATAACAGTGTCCTTTAGGCATACTAATTCTAATAGACATTTTATAACATTTATTTATTAAAGTGTCTATATAATTTTATAATTTGTAGAGTAGCAAAATTAAATTTTAAACTGAGTAAGACATTGGCTGCAATGAAAGATCTTGAGTAAAACAAATTCCAAAAACATTGGGACCCTGTGTAAAATGTAAAGAAACCAAGAATGCAATGATTTGGAAATCTCAAAGTCATATTTTCTTCATAACACAACATAAAACACATATCAAAAGTTGATAGACATTTCTTCATTTTATTGAAACATTTTTGGGGAAATTGATGCCAGGAATTCTTCTCAAAAAAGTTGTGACAGGTTTAACAAAAGGCAGGAAAAGTAAGTGCTACTAATGAAAAACAGCTTGAGGGCCAATATTCAACAAGTCACATGATTGTATATAAAAAGATCATGCTAGAGGGGCATTTGCATCTACAAATTGTAGAATAATTTCAGAAAAATTTTCCTCAATGTGCAATTGCAAAGACTTTGAATATTTCAGTATCTACAGTACATAACAAGGCCGACCATCAATATTGGGATTGTCATGATATAGAGATGCTATGGTGGTACTACATTAAAAACAGATATGATTCAGTTGTGCAAATCACTGTTTGGGCTCAGGAATACTTCCAGAAATCATTGTCTGTGAAAACAGCTGGCCATACAATTCACAAAAGCAAGTAGGAATTGTAGTATGAATTGACCAAACAAATTCAAAATTTGGTAATTTTCTTTTTATGCTTGAGCTTTAAATCCTGTACATAAAGCCGAGGATAAATTTATCTAATAAATTTTCTGTAGTCTGCCAATACATTTGAGCCTTTCTGTCAACGTTGGATGAGTTACAGTTTTGTATAACTTTACCATAATACGGTAATTATTTTCACTTTACCATACAATGTGTTGGAAAGCTGGAAACAAAATTCCAAGAATGGAAAAATGGTAAGAAAAAAAATTTTATTATTTTTTTTTTTTTACAGATTTCCGTGAGTGGTAGATATGGTTTTTAAGTTCAATACGATTATGGCTATACTAAACTTATATTTTAGTGCTTTTAAAAGAATTATAAATGTTGAAGAAATCAGTTAACTTTTTCTGAAACGCATAACTTTTTTATTTTTACGTTTATACAGCTGTGTGAGATTCAACATCCACTGTGTATGACGTGGGCTAAGCTCCTGAGCACTTCCGGCATCCATAAGTGTACGCTGGTTGTCAGCATGGGGTTAATGACCTAAACAAAGTGCAGAAAGAAAAATTCTATATTTTCATTAGGCTGGACGCTGAGCAGAAGACTGTTACTCTGAGTTCAGATGATAAATCGCTCACGTCTTCTTCTCCGAATAAGCTGTTTTCCAGATGTTCCAAACAATTGAAAAGGGGATTCATCAGAGAAAATGACTTTGCCCCAGTCCTCAGCAGTCCACTCCCTGTACCTTTTGCAGAATATCAGTTGGTCCCTGATGTTTTTTCTGGAGAGAAGTGGCTTCTTTGCTGCCCTCCTTGAAACCAGGGCTTGCTCAAAGAGTCTCCGCCTCACAGTGCGTGCAGAAGCACTCACACCAGCCTGCTGCCATTCCTGAGCAAGCTCGGCACTGCTGGTAGCCCGATCCCGCAGCTGAAACAGTTTTAAGATACGGTCCTGGCGCTTGCTGGTCTTTCTTGGGCGCCCTGGAGCCTTTTTGACAACAATGGAAGCTCTCTCCTTGAAGTTCTTGATGATGCGATAGATTGTTGACTGAGGTGCAATCTTTGTAGCTGCGATACTCTTCCCTGTTAGGCCATTTTTGTGCAGTGCAATGATGGCTGCACGTGTTTCTTTAGAGATAACCATGGTTAACTGAAGAGAAACAATGATACCAAGCACCAGCCTCCTTTTAAAGTGTCCAGTGATGTCATTCTTAGTTAATCATGACTGATTGATCGCCAGCCCTGTCCTAATCAACACCGACACCTGTGTTAATGGATCAATCACTAAAACGATGTTAGCTGCTCCTTTTAAGGCAGAACTGCAATCATGTTGAAATGTGTTTTGGGGGTTAAAGTTCATTTTCTGGGCAAATATTGACTTTGCAAGTACAGTAATTGCTGTTAAGCTGATCACTCTGACATTCAGGAGTATATGCAAAATGCCATTAGAAAAAATGAAGCAGTAGACTTTGGAAAAATTAATATTTGTCTCATTCTCAAAATTTTTGTCCATGACTGTACATAGCCCCAGGTATCAGTGGCCATGAATATTTTTTTTTGCATCTTAATCCTGATTATTTTATTTTAAAGCAATCCAGAGCCACCTTTTTTCCTCCATTTGCTTGTTGACACTGCAGAATACAGCCAAATCTTTCATAGTACAGTGTGAATATCCAGCTATTTTAAACGGGTTTGCCCATCCCAGTCATCACATCTGAGTGCTCAGAAAATTCTTCCAGTTTTGTGGTACTGTAAAAATTTTTTGGAGTGTCTTATATAATTTCTTTTTGCTGCCCCAAAAATATTTAGCTACAGGGCAGATATTTTACTGGGTTTTGTCCACCACATGGATCACAAATCATTGAGCTCAAAATTGTGCCATTTCAGACCTCCATAGAATTTTTCTTGTGTCTTAGCCTATTCTTTAACACAATTTAGCTGGGCAAAAAAAAAGTACAGGCCAGATATTTGAAAGTGGGTTATCTCCGTCAGACGCCTCATCTATCTGTATTTGAGACCACCACTAAACTGTTTTGGCTGTCTGTTACCCTAGTTCTGTACAATATTTTGCATTAAAATACAAAAAGGACAGGCCACATATTGAACAGTGTGGAGACCTCCTTCTCTCCTCCACACTTATCCGCTCCTCACCCAACCGCCTCCAAGACTTCTCCAGAATATCCCTCATCCTCTGGAATTCTTTGCCCCAACACATCTGACTATCAACCACATTCAGATCCTTCAGACGGAACCTGAAAACCAACCTCTTCAGGAAAGCCTACAGCCTGCACTGACCCCGCTGCCTCCTCACCACTACTGAAGCTACCGCCTCACCAACACCGGTGTTTCTACAACCCTCCACCTATTGTCTCCATCCCCACCATCCTGTAGAATGTAAGCCCGCAAGGGCAGGTTCCTTGCCCCAATATATCAGTCTGAGATTGTTAGTTTGCTTACTATAAGTGATATCTGAAATTTGTATGTAACCCCGTCTCATGTACAGCACCATGGAATCGATGGTGCTATATAAATAAATAATAATCTCCGTCATACGTCTCAACTATATGTGGGCTACAAATTGTGGCATTTGAGGCCTCCATTCCACTGTTTTTGCTGTCCGTTACCCTCGTTCTATACACTATTTTGAGTTAAAAAGCAAAAAATACAGGCCACATATTGAACAGTGTGGTATCTCCGTCAGACGCCTCATTTATCTCTCTCCTACAAATTGTGGCATTTGAGGCCTATATTCAACTGTTTTTGCGGTGTGTTACCCTAGTCTATACACTATTTTAGTAACATAGTAACATAGTTAGTAAGGCCGAAAAAAGACATTTGTCCATCCAGTTCAGCCTATATTCCATCATAATAAATCCCCAGATCTACGTCCTTCTACAGAACCTAATAATTGTATGATACAATATTGTTCTGCTCCAGGAAGACATCCAGGCCTCTCTTGAACCCCTCGACTGAGTGCGCCATCACCACCTCCTCAGGCAAGCAATTCCAGATTCTCACTGCCCTAACAGTAAAGAATCCTCTTCTATGTTGGTGGAAAAACCTTCTCTCCTCCAGACGCAAAGAATGCCCCCTTGTGCCCGTCACCTTCCTTGGTATAAACAGATCCTCAGCGAGATATTTGTATTCTCCCCTTATATACTTATACATGGTTATTAGATCGCCCCTCAGTCGTCTTTTTTCTAGACTAAATAATCCTAATTTCGCTAATCTATCTGGGTATTGTAGTTCTCCCATCCCCTTTATTAATTTTGTTGCCCTCCTTTGTACTCTCTCTAGTTCCATTATATCCTTCATGAGCACCGGTGCCCAAAACTGGACACAGTACTCAATGTGCGGTCTAACTAGGGATTTGTACAGAGGCAGTATAATGCTCTCATCATGTGTATCCAGACCTCTTTTAATGCACCCCATGATCCTGTTTGCCTTGGCAGCTGCTGCCTGGCACTGGCTGCTCCAGGTAAGTTTATCATTAACTAGGATCCCCAAGTCCTTCTCCCTGTCAGATTTACCCAGTGGTTTCCCATTCAGTGTGTAATGGTGATATTGATTCCTTCTTCCCATGTGTATAACCTTACATTTATCATTGTTAAACCTCATCTGCCACCTTTCAGCCCAAGTTTCCAACTTATCCAGATCCATCTGTAGCAGAATACTATCTTCTCTTGTATTAACTGCTTTACATAGTTTTGTATCATCTGCAAATATCGATATTTTACTGTGTAAACCTTCTACCAGATCATTAATGAATATGTTGAAGAGAACAGGTCCCAATACTGACTCCTGCGGTACCCCACTGGTCACAGCGACCCAGTTAGAGACTATACCATTTATAACCACCCTCTGCTTTCTATCACTAAGCCAGTTACTAACCCATTTACACACATTTTCCCCCAGACCAAGCATTCTCATTTTGTGTACCAACCTCTTGTGCGGCACGGTATCAAACGCTTTGGAAAAATCGAGATATACCACGTCCAATGACTCACCGTGGTCCAGCCTATAGCTTACCTCTTCATAAAAACTGATTAGATTGGTTTGACAGGAGCGATTTCTCATAAACCCATGCTGATATGGAGTTAAACAGTTATTCTCATTGAGATAATCCAGAATAACATCCCTCAGAAACCCTTCAAATATTTTACCAACAATAGAGGTTAGACTTACTGGCCTATAATTTCCAGGTTCACTTTTAGAGCCCTTTTTGAATATTGGCACCACATTTGCTATGCGCCAGTCCTGCGGAACAGATCCTGTCGCTATAGAGTCCCTAAAAATAAGAAATAATGGTTTATCTATTACATTACTTAGATCCCTTAGTACTCATGGGTGTATGCCATCCGGACCCGGAGATTTATCTATTTTAATCTTATTTAGCCGATTTCGCACCTCTTCTTGGGTTAGATTGGTGACCCTTAATATAGGGTTTTCATTGTTTCTTGGGATTTCACCTAGCATTTCATTTTCCACCGTGAATACCGTGGAGAAGAAGGTGTTTAATATGTTAGCTTTTTCCTCGTCATCTACAACCATTCTTTCCTCACTATTTTTTAAGGGGCCTACATTTTCAGTTTTTATTCTTTTACTATTGATATAGTTGAAGAACAGTTTGGGATTAGTTTTACTCTCCTTAGCAATGTGCTTCTCTGTTTCCTTTTTGGCAGCTTTAATTAGTTTTTTAGATAAAGTATTTTTCTCCTTATAGTTTTTTAGAGCTTCAATGGTGCCATCCTGCTTTAGTAGTGCAAATGCTTTCTTTTTACTGTTAATTGCCTGTCTTACTTCTTTGTTTAGCCACATTGGGTTTTTCCTATTTCTAGTCCTTTTATTCCCACAAGGTATAAACCGCTTACACTGCCTATTTAGGATGTTCTTAAACATTTCCCATTTATTATCTGTATTCTTATTTCTGAGGATATTGTCCCAGTCTACCAGATTAAGGGCATCTCTAAGCTGGTCAAACTTTGCCTTCCTAAAGTTCAGTGTTTTTGTGACTCCCTGACAAGTGCCCCTAGTGAAAGACAGGTGAAACTGTACAATATTGTGGTCGCTATTTCCTAGATGCCCAACCACCTGCAGATTTGTTATTCTGTCAGGTCTATTAGATAGTATTAGGTATAAAAGTGCTGCTCCTCTGCTTGGATTCTGCACCAATTGTGAAATATAATTTTTCTTGGTTATTAGCAGAAACCTGTTGCCTTTATGGGTTTCACAGGTTTCACTTTCCCAGTTAATATCCGGGTAGTTAAAGTCCCCCATAACCAGGACCTCATTATGGGTTGCAGCTTCATCTATCTGCTTTAGAAGTAGACTTTCCATGGTTTCTGTTATATTTGGGGGTTTGTAACAGACCCCAATGAGAATTTTGTTACCATTTTTCCCTCCATGAATTTCGACCCATATGGACTCGACATCCTCATTTCCTTCGCTAATATCCTCCCTTAAAGTGGACTTTAGACAAGACTTTACATAGAGACAAACCCCTCCTCCTCTCCGATTTTTACGATCCTTTCTAAACAGACTGTAACCCTGTAAGTTAACTGCCCAGTCATAGCTTTCATCTAACCATGTCTCGGTTATTCCCACTATGTCAAAGTTACCTGTAGATATTTCTGCTTCTAGTTCTTCCATCTTGTTTGTCAGGCTTCTGGCGTTTGCGA
Organism: Ranitomeya imitator; assembly: GCF_032444005.1. Taxonomy (NCBI): domain Eukaryota; kingdom Metazoa; phylum Chordata; class Amphibia; order Anura; family Dendrobatidae; genus Ranitomeya; species Ranitomeya imitator. Next base: position 396,213,364 of record NC_091283.1, read on the forward strand.
GCATGCAGTTTAGAGGATTTTGTTTTGTTCCAATCTCCTCGCTGTGGATTGCTTTAGAAATGTTCTTACCTCCCATCTGAGTATGTTTTCCTGGGTCTTCTTTGTTCAAGTCTAATGTTTTTCTTCCCGTCCCGTATTTAAACACAAAAAAGACAGGCCAGGGTGAACGTGTTCCATGATGCAACAGCCAAGTTATTTTTTTCAAGGGTGTTTATGATGCCCGTTCCAAAAATGTTTACACAGTATGTTGAGGTGTACCCTCCCAGGGGGAAATGTTTAGTAGCCCATACACTTAGTGTATGGCATTACAAGTATAGGAGACCCGCTGCTTTAAACTGGGAAAAGATTTATAGGAGGACAGTATCAACGTCTCTTCCGACACCACCACTAGATCACCAGGGTGAATGTGGTCCGTGGTGCAACAGCCAAGTAATTTTTTTCAAGGGTGTTTATGATGCCTATTCCAAAAATGTTTACACAGTATGTTGAGGTGTAACCCCCAGGGGGAAATGTTTGGCAGCCTCTAGTGTATTGGCATTACAAGTATAAGAGACCCGCTCCTTTAACCCCTTAGTGACAGAGCCAATTTGGTACTTAATAACCAAGCTAATTTTTACAATTCTAACCACTGTCACTTTATGAGGTTATAACTCTGGAACGCTTTAACTGATTCGGCTGATTCTGAGACTGTTTTTTCGTGACATATTGTACTTCATGTTAGTGATAAAATTTCTTTGATATAACTTGCGTTTATTTGTGAAAAAAACTGAAATATGGAGAAAATTTTTAAAATTTTGCAATTTTCAAACTTAGAATTTTTATGCTCTTAAATCAGAGATATATGTCACGCAAAATAGTTAATAAATAACATTTCCCACATGTCTACTTTACATCAGCACAATTTTGGAAACAAATTTTTTTTTTTGTTAGGAAGTTATAAGGGTGAAAAGTTGACCTTCGATTTCTCATTTTTATAAAAAAAATTTACAAAACCATTTTTTTTAGGGACCATCTCACATTTAAAGGCTCTTTTTGAAGGGTGTTCATGACAGAAAATACCCATAAGTGACACCATTCTAAAAACTACACCCCTCAAGGGTATTAACCCTTTACGTGCTTCACAGGAAGTGAAGCAATGTGGAAGGAAAAAACATTTACCGTATATACTCGAGTATAAGCCGAGATTTTCAGCCCATTTTTTTGGGCTGAAAGTCCCCCTCTCTGCTTATACTCGAGTCATACCCGGGGGTCGACAAGGGAGGGGGAGCGGGGGCTGTCTAGTTATACTTATCTACTCCCGCCGCGGTCCCTGCAGTCCCTGCTTCTTCCAGCGCTGCATCTTCTTCCTGTATTGAGTGGTCACATGGTAACGCTCATTACAGTCATGAATATGCGGCTCCACCTCCCATAGAGGTGGAGCCGCATATTCATGACTGCAATGAGCGGTAACTGTGACCGCCCAATACAGGAAGAAGATGCAGTGGTGGAAGAAGCAGGGACTGCGCCAGGAGCAGGTAAGTATACGAGGAGGAGAGCGCTGCGCGATATTTACCTGCTCCTCCAGCGTCAGTGCGCGCCCTCTGCTGAGCGTCAGTGCTGGAGACGGAGCCGCACGAGGAGCAGATAAATATTGAAAGCGCCGGCGTCCTGAGCGAAGAGAGGCGAGTATGTGATTTTTTTTTTTGTTATTGCAGCAGCAGCATTATATATTGCACGACTTTCTATGGAGCATCTATGGGGCAATAATCAACGGTGCAGAGCATTATATATGGCACAGCTTTCTATGGAGCATCTATGGGGCCATAATGAAGGTGCAGAGCATTATATATGGCACAGCTTTCTATGGAGCATCTATGGGGCCATAATGAACGGTGCAGAGCATTATATATGGCAAAGCTTTATATGGGGCCATAATGAACGGTGCAGAGCATTATATATGGCACAGCTTTATATGGGGCCATAATGAACGGTGCAGAGCATTATATATGGCACAGCTTTATATGGAGCATCTATGGGGCCATAATGAACGGTGCAGAGCATTATATATGGCACAGCTTTATATGGAGCATCTATGGGGCCATAATGAACGGTGCAGAGCATTATATATGGCACAGCTTTATATGGAGTGTTACAGAACCCCCAGCACCAAGAATATGTTATGCTATATATATATTATGTATAATAGGTTCCATGTGAAATGCATCAGTCCACAGGCTGCATCCCTGGGCAGAGAGGACACGATATCCCCCTTCTGTCCTCCCCCACCTTTGTAATTCCCATAGTAAATACCAGCAGGCTCCGGCCCCCTGCGGCTATTGTAATGTATGTCTGGCCTGTTTTTTCTATTGGCCTGCCCTGTGTATCTGTGTAATATATTCTGTGTGTTGTAAATAAAGTGGGTTCTTTAGACTGGAAATACCTGGAGTAGCAGTCAGCTTTTATATGCTCCCATGTAATCAAGAAATCCTAGCCAGCGTCCTTCATTCAGAATCCAGCAAAAGCAGAATGGACCTCCTGAAACACGGGGGGTGCTGAAAGAGGTACTACAGCACAGTAGACCCCGTTACACTGGTGGAAGACAGCGGGATGTGATACCCCTTCTACAGGAGGAAAGGAATGAATGGAAGACAACTACCAGAAGTTAAAGAGGACTACACTAAAAGATCTGGTGGAAGCCCGAGGATTAATCGCCAGCAACAAAACAAAAGCGGATTTGATAGCAGTCATCATGGAACACGACAGTGCAGCGCCCCCCAATGTGAACGTGGAGGAGATTGAATTCCAGAGGGAGGTAAAGAACAGACTGGCGTTCTATAGCCCAAACCCTGCAGTAGAGATCATACGAGAGGTGATGGCTGATGTGCGTACTGATCTGAAGGAAAAGATGGCCGAGCGGACCAGGATAGAGCTAGCCAAGATGGAGATGGCAGAGCGGACCAAAGTGGAGCTGGCCAAGATGGAGATGGCAGAGTGGAGAGAGGAGAGTCAGCGAGCAAGGGGGAGCTCTGGCCTCCGACCAGGTACCTTCAACAGTAAGCCACAAAAAGATCCAGTATAATGCCTTCCGACAGTTGGGGGAGGCAGAGGAAGACATTGATGGCTTTATGCAGGACTTTGAGCGGCAGTGTGCCCTTCATCAAGTGAAGCCGGAGGAACGGGTTCAAATTCTGGCCAGCAAGCTGACAGGCGCCTATCGCACGGTACCTGATGAGGACTGTATGGACTATGAGCGGATCAAAGAAGTGATCTTGGCCCGGTATGCGCTGACACCAGAGGCATACCGCCAAAAGTTCCGCGGACTTATAAAACGAGTAACCAATACCCACGCTGAATGGGCCTGTAAATTACGGCGGTCACTGCTACAGTGGGTACAAGGGAGCCAAGCAACCACTAAGGAGGACGTCCTCCAGCTCTTCTTGTTAGAACGATTCTTTAATGGACTAAACCCCGAGACACAGGAATGGCTTCAGGACAGGCGGCCAATGACTCTTGAGGAAGCCGCTCGTCTGGCCGATGAAAATCATGATGCCAGGAGGCCTCAGTTGTCCGGATCAAAGATGGACACTAGGGGTCCGCCCATGGACCTGCAGGGCCCCAAACCACCGAAGATTGTAGGGGAACCAGCTAGAAACCACAGTTCCCCTGGGGCGCGATGCCACACCTGCCGTCAGCTGTGCCACCTCCAAAGACAATGTCCCAACCGGACCCAGCATACCCAGTGGCCAAAGGTGGGAACAGCTACCTTCCGCCGGGCCGCTGTACACTGCTACCAAAGCGAAGCTGACCCGGCATTGGGGGCTACAACTAACCAAGGGGTGGAAGACATGGAGGAAGTGCTGCATGAAGTAGACCCCGTGCAGGCAGCCCGGGCAGATAATCGACAGCAGCATCGACAGGTCGTGTGGGTTAATGGGAAAAGCATGCAGGGACTAAGATTCCAGAGCAACTTTGACCCTTGTGAAGCCTCATCTCGTCCGGGACCAAGAGAAGACGGACCGGACAGTGGCAGTCCATGTAGCAGGGGGAGCCATACATCGACTGCCCACTACCCGGATTCACCTGAACTGGGGAGTTGGGGATGGCCTTGTTGAGGTCGGCTTGATGGAGGATTTGCCTGAAGACGTTTTGCTGGGAAATGACTTGGGGCCCATGTTGTCTGCCTTCTCGGTTGCCCCTCTGGCTGAGACATATCCTGTGACCACCCGGAGACAAGCTCGAGCTGCGGAGGCGGAATCACACTCAGAGGAGGCCCAGGTAAGACATCCCAGCCCTACACGTATTCCCATAGCCAGACACATTTCTTGGGCCACCCCAGATGAATTTAAGAGGGAGTTATTTGAGGATACTTCATTGGAGGGATATCGTGGGAAGGCACAGGAGGGGAGAGGGGTACTGGAAGGGGAACAGTTTATATGGAAGCAGGGACTCCTCTACCGGATCACAGCACCACACAGGGACGAGCTCCACTATAAAACGACAGCTGGTAGTTCCCAAGAAGTATAGGCAGGAGTTACTGCGAATCTCTCATGACATACCCTTGGCCGGGCACTTCGGCGTCAGTCGCACCAGGCATCGTCTGACACAAAACTTCTTTTGGCCGGGGGTAACCTATGATGTCCGTCAATACTGCCAGACCTGTGACAGTTGCCAGCGCATTGGCAAGAGGGGAGATCGATGCAAGGCCAAATTACGCCCCCTCCCCACTGTGGAGGAACCATTTAGCCGAGTAGCGGTCGATCTGATAGGGCCGTTAGCCAAACCCAGTCCGTCAGGGAAAAGGTATATATTGACAGTGGTAGATTATGCCACATGGTATCCAGAGGCGGTTGCGCTACCTAACATACTGGCAGAGACGGTGGCGGCTGCCCTGCTCCAGGTTTTCTCACGGGTTGGATTTCCGCCGGGAGATTATCTCAGACCAGGGTACCCAGTTTACAGCAGAGATGACCAACCAACTGTGGAAGCTGTGCGGCGTAAAGTCCATTGAAAGCGCCCCGTACCACTCGCAAACCAATGGGTTGTGTGAACGCTTTAACGGGACTTTAAAACAACTCATTGGGACTTTTACCAGGACCTACAGGGACTGGGAGAAATTCTTGCCTCACCTCCTATTTGCCTATCGAGAGGTGCCCCAAGAATCCACTTAGTGCTAGAACACTGGGAAGGGGAGGGCATCATAGAAGGGGTTCCTATTGTACCCTATGTGATGGAATTCCGGGACCGCCTACAGGAGCTGACCCAGGCTGTACGTGGGAACATGCAGATGGCCCAGTGGCGCCAGCGCGTATGGTACGATCGGAGGGCCAGAGAGCGCACCTTGGAAATAGGGCAGAACGTCCTGGTGTTAGAGCCCACTAGACAGAACAAGTTCCAAGCTGCTTGGCAGGGACCCTACCAGTTAGTGGGGAAAATAGCCAACACCACCTATAATGTCGCCGATTGTGACGACCCCAGGGTTATCCGCATGTTCCACGTGAATATGCTGAAGCCCTATCGGGAGTGCCCTGAAGAGGTAGTGGCCATCTGTGCACCTGAAGTAGAGGATTTAGCCGGACTTCCCTTGCCTGATGTCTTAGGGGAGAGGACTCAGTCTAAAAAATGGGACCAGGTACACTGGGGTGAAGACTTAGGTCCCCGGGAGAGACAGCAGGCGGAGGAGTTGTTGAGGCAGCGACAGAGGATGTTTTCGGGGAAACCCGGGGACACTCACCTGGCACAACACAAGGTTGAGACCCAGGATCAGACCCCCCTGCGACAACCCACCTTCCGCGTCCCTGAGTCTGTACGAGAAGGGATGCGACAAGAGATGTTGCGTTTAGGGGTCATTGAAGAGTCAGATAGTCCCTGGGCATCCCCTGTAGTGTTGGTGCCCAAGAAGGATGGGACTACATGGTTTTGTGTAGACTATCGTAAGCTCAATGAGAAAACAGTGACGGATGCGTATCCCATGCCGCGTGTGGATGACTTGTTAGACCGGCTGGCAGGGGCAAAGTATTTGACCACCATCGATCTATGCAAAGGCTACTGGCAGATTCCCCTTAGTCCTGATGCTATTCCCAAGTTGGCATTTGTCACCCCGTTTGGCTTATTCCAGTTTCGAGTTATGCCATTCGGGATGAAGACTGCCCCGGCGGCCTTCCAGAGGCTGGCTGACTGGCTTCTGGATGGTCTCCAGGACTATGCTTGTGCCTACCTGGATGACATCGCCATCTACAGCGCGACATAGGAAGAGCATCTAAATCACCTAGAGACAGTATTAGACAGGATCCACAAGGCCGGAATCACCCTGAACCCAAACAAGTGTCACGTGGGCAAAGCAGAGGTTCAGTATTTAGGGCATTGGGTGGGAAGTGGGAAACAGAGACCAGAACCAGCCAAGATTGAGGCCATAGCCAAATGGCCCACCCCACGCACAAAAACCCAGGTCATGGCGTTTCTAGGGACAGCGGGGTATTACAGGAAATTCGTTCCCAATTACAGCAGCGTGGCCCAGCCCCTCACTGATCTGACCCGTAAGAACCAACGCCGCCAGGTAACCTGGACCCCAGAGTGTGAGGAAGCCTTCCGCCAGCTAAAGGACGGCCTCACCAATACCCATGTATTGACCGCACCGGATCCAACTAAACGTTTCCTTGTTCACACAGACGCTTCTATGTTTGGATTGGGGGCAGTACTAAGCCAAGTCGGGCCGGACGGCCAAGAACACCCGGTAGCTTACCTGAGTCGGAAACTACTGCCCCGTGAAGTGAGCTATGCGGCCATCGAGAAGGAGTGCCTGGCAATAGTATGGGCACTCAAAAAGTTACAACCATATTTGTATGGATGACAGTTTTCTCTCCTAACGGAACATAATCCCCTAATCTGGCTTAATCGGGTCTCCGGAGACAACGCCAGATTACTGCGGTGGAGTTTAGCCCTACAACCTCTGGACTTCACCATCCACTACAGACCCGGCAAACAAAACGGTAATGCCGATGGACTAAGTCGACAAACGGAACTTGTACCAACCCCATAAACTTTGGTCATCCCCAAACCGATCCGTTAAGGATCAGACTGTGTATGCCGATCGCATCGCTGAAAAGGGGAGCCGTTTTACAGAACCCCCAGCACCAAGAATATGTTATCTATATATATAATTGTCTAAGGGTTTTTCCGTCTGTCTGTCTGTCTGTCTGTCCTGGAAATTCCACGTCCCTGATTGGTCGATGCCGCCAGGCCTCGACCAATCAGCGACGGGCACAGTATCGACGTAGAAATCCCGCGTCTCTGATTGGTCGAGGCCACCAGGCCTCGACCAATCAGCGACGGGCACAGCGACGATGATGTCATAAAGGACGTAGACATCCCGCATCTCTGATTGGTCGAGGCCGCCAGGCCTCGACCAATCAGCAACGGGCACAGTGACGATGATGTTATAATGGTTGCCATGGTGACGATGATGTCATAAAGGTTGCCTCGATCAATCAGCGACGGACACAGTCTGCCGCGAATTCTGGAATCATCATTGTCCATATACTAAGGGGACATGCATATTCTAGAATACCTGATGCATATTGCCTCGACCAATCAGCGACGGGCACAGCGATGATGATGTCATAAAGGACGTAGACATCCCGCGTCTCTGATTGGTCGAGGTCGCCAGGCCTCGACCAATCAGCAATGGGCACAGTATCGACGTAGATGTCATAATGGTTGCCATGGCGATGATGATGTCATGAAGGTTGCCTCGGCCGCCAGGCCTCGACCAATCAGCAACGGGCACAGCGACAATGATGTCATAATGGTTGCCATGGCGACGATGATGTCATAAAGGTTGCCTCGATCAATCAGCAACGGATACAGTCTGCCGCGAATTCTGGAATCATCATTGTCCATATACTACGGGGACATGCATATTCTAGAATACCCGATGCGTTAGAATCGGGCCACAATCTAGTGCTATATATATATATATATATATTATGTATAATAGGTTCCATGTGAAATGCATCAGTCCACAGGCTGCATCCCTGGGCAGAGAGGACACGATATCCCCCTTCTGTCCTCCCCCACCTTTGTAATTCCCATAGTAAATACCAGCAGGCTCCGGCCCCCTGCGGCTATTGTAATGTATGTCTGGCCTGTTTTTTCTATTGGCCTGCCCTGTGTATCTGTGTTATATATTCTGTGTGTTGTAAATAAAGTGGGTTCTTTAGACTGGAAATACCTGGAGTAGCAGTCAGCTTTTATATGCTCCCATGTAATCAAGAAATCCTAGCCAGCGTCCTTCATTCAGAATCCAGCAAAAGCAGAATGGACCTCCTGAAACACGGGGGGTGCTGAAAGAGGTACTACAGCACAGTAGACCCCGTTACATGGAGCATCTATGGGGCCATAATGAACGGTGCAGAGCATTATATATGGCACAGCTTTATATGGAGCATCTATGGGGCCATAATGAACGGTGCAGAGCATTATATATGGCAGCTTTATATGGAGCATCTATGGGGCCATAATGAACGGTATAGAGCATTATATATGGCACAGTTTTATATGGAGCATCTATGGGGCAATAATGAACGGTATGGAGCATCTATTTTTATTTTTGAAAATCACCGGTAGCTGCTGCATTTTCCACCCTAGGCTTATACTCGAGTCAATAAGTTTTCCCAGTTTTTTGTGGCAAAATTAGGGGGGTCGGCTTATACTTGGGTCGGCTTATACTCGAGTATATACGGTAACTTTTTTTTTTACAAACATTTTACTTCAGAACCAATTTTTTTTTATTTTCACAAGTGTAAAAAGAGAAAATGAACCACAACATTTGTTGTGCAATTTCTCCTGAATATGCTGATACCCCATATGTGAGGGTAAACCACTGTTTGGGGGCACGGCAACACTTGGAAGAGAAGGAGTGCCGTTTGACTTTTTCAATGCAGAATTAGCTGGAATTGAGATTGGACGCAATGTTGTGTTTAGAGAGCCCCTGATGTGCCTAACCAGTAGAAACCCCCCACAAGTGACACCATTTTGGAAACTAGACCCCTTAAGGAACTTATCTAGATGTGTGGTGAGCACTTTGAACCCCCAAATGCTTCACGGAAGTTTATAACGTAGAGCCGTGAAAATGAAAAATCATATTTTTTCCACAAAAATGATCTTTTCGCCCCCAAATTTTTATTTTCACAATGGTAACAGGAGAAATTAGATGACCAAAGACGTTGTGCAATTTGTTCTGAGTACACCGATACCCCATACGTGGGGGTAAACCACTGCTTGAGTGCACAGCAGAGTTTGGAAGAGAAGGAGCACCGTTTGACTTTTTCAACGCAGAATTGGCTGGAATTGAGATCGGACACCATGTTGGGTTTGAAGAGCCCCTGATGTGCCTAAACAGTGGAAACCCCCCACAAGTGACACCATTTTGGAAACTAGACCCCTTAAGGCACTTATCTAGATGTAATAATATAATAAATACACCGGCGCTCCGAATGATAGTGGGTGTAGGAGTAAAGGGAAGCTGCAGGTGCCTAGACGGCTACTGCGCCAAGCCTGTCATGTATATGCAGAGGAGTAAAACTAAAAGTTAGGCCACCGCGCTACCTATCTCCTAGATAGTACATATAATGAACTAGAAAGTACCCACAAAAGGGTTAACATAAAGCACTTACTGAGTGGTTAAAATGCCAGGACTTGGACTGCGGAAGCTTGATGGAGCGCTGAAGTGATGAAGACAGACGCTCCTCCGTGAGTCCGAGGTAAGTCCGAGGTACGGAGGTCCGGACGGCAGCGTGAAGCGACAGGCCCGGGGGGAGCGTCCTCCCTATTGGCGCCTGGCTGCCACGCGCACGCCAAGAAAGTAGACAAGCGGCGTCCTGGCCAGGGGCGCCGCTACACTGCGACGGGGAATAGGGAGGCGTGGTGTGGGTGACGTCACCCGGAGCTACAAGAAAATGGAGCAGGAGACAAGTGCCGAACAGGGCCTCTATTGCCTACGCGTTTCGAAGGTCACCGGACCTTCTTCGTCAGGGCTAGAGGTTCCTGGCTGTCTGCTGCTCTATATAGGATATAAAAGCGCCGCCCACTATACAAAAAACTAAATACATGTATGTGCATGAGAGTGTCGCTAGGCTACAGGAAGAGGCTGTAGACTTATAAGTCCATGGACCTGATGGCATACCTCAGAGTAATAGGTGATCTATGTTACTATGTACTAATGTTAAAAAAAAAAAAAAAAAAAAAAAATTTTATTGTTAAATAAATACTTTAAAAAATACATTAAGAAATCTATATTTGAAAGAGACAATTATTATAAAAATATATAAAAGAAAAAGGGGGGAATTTTTATATATAATTTGTTAAAAAAGGGGAGGGGGAGGGGGAAGAGGAAAAAAAAGCAAGAATACTGATAAAAAGTCATACTTAAGTAGATAACTATTTAAAAGCATAAAGCTCCAATTCATGATTAAGACCCTTAGGGGCTAGGCTATCCAGCATAAAAATCCACCTAGATTCGGTGCGTGACATTAGTTTTATGTAGGGTGCCTAATGCACTCTCTGATAATATGGCGTACTGCCAAGATACGCATTCGCCTTCTGCTAGTATACATCAAGCTTCTATGGACCTCGTAGTCCTAGATGAATACAATGAAACTCCAACACACAATACGCTAGATCGTTCGGAAATTTTTTCAACTTATACTAACACAAATTCCACCCAGTATACACCCGTTTCCATTGGTAATAGGAATCAGGTTAATATTAGACCGTCTGTTAATTCAGAAGCAGCCAACGTATCATTTGATTTTAGTACCCACGAACATTCAGGGCCACCATTAGAACTACAAGAGTCTCCTATTGCTTCCACCTCCAACTATTATGCCCCACTATCTCTAATTGATGATACGGATGACACCTTTAGGAGCAATGAATTACCTGGATCAAGCCAGAGCGCAAGTACGGCACCTGTTCGGCACTTGTCTCCTGCTCCATTTTCTTGTAGCTCCGGGTGACGTCACCCAGACCACGCCTCCCTATTCCCCGTCGCAGTGTAGCGGCGCCCCTGGCCAGGACGCCGCTTGTCTACTTTCTTGGCGTGCGCGTGGCAGCCAGGCGCCAATAGGGAGGACGCTCCCCCCGGGCCTGTCGCTTCACGCTGCCGTCCGGACCTCCGGACCTCGGACTTACCTCGGACTCACGGAGGAGCGTCTGTCTTCATCACTTCAGCGCTCCATCAAGCTTCCGCAGTCCAAGTCCTGACATTTTAACCACTCAGTAAGTGCTTTATGTTAACCCTTTTGTGGGTACTTTCTAGTTCATTATATGTACTATCTAGGAGATAGGTAGCGCGGTGGCCTAACTTTTAGTTTTACTTATCTAGATGTGTGGTGAGCACTTTAAACCCCCAAGTGCTTCACAGAAATTTATTATTTCCTCAAAAATGATTTTTTGGCCCGCAATTTTTTATTTTCACAAGGGTAACAGGAGAAACTGGACCCCATATGAGTACGCTGATACCCCATATGTGGGGGGGGGACCACTGTTTGGGCACACAGTGGAGCTTGGAAGGGAAGTAGTGACGTTTTAAAATGCAGACTTTGATGGAATGGACTTCGGACGTCATGTTACATTTGCAGAGCTCCTGATGTACCTAAGCAGTAGAAATCCCCCTCACAAGTGACCCCATTTAGGAAACTAGACCCTCAGGGAGCTTGTCTAGATGTGTGGTGAGCACTATGAACCCCCAAGTGCTTCACAGAAGTTTATAACGTAGAGCCATGAAAATAAAAAATCATATTTTTTCCACAAAAATGATCTTTTCATCCCTAAATTTTTACTTATCCTAAGTACACTGATACCCCATATGTCGGGGGAACCACCGTTTGTGCACATGGCAGAGCTCGGAAGGGAAGGAGCACCGTTTTGGAATGCAGACTTTGATAGAATAATCTGCGTGCATTATGTTGCGTTTGCAGAGCCCCTGATGTACCTAAACAGTAGAAACTCCCCACAAGTCACCCCATATTGGAAACTAGACCCCCCAAGGAACTTATCTAGATGTGTAGTGTGCACTTTGAACATCCAAGTGCTTCACAGAAGTTTATAATGCAGAGTCATGAAAATAAAAAATATTTTTTTTTTCAATAAAAATGATTTTTTAGCCCGCAATTTTTTATTTTCACAAGGGTAACAGGAGAAATTGGACCCCAAACGTTGTTGCCCAGTTTGTCCTCAGTATACTGATACCCCATATGTTGGGGACCACTGTTTGGGCACACATCGGGGCTCGGAAGGGAAGTAATGACGTTTTAAAATGCAGACTTGATGGAATGGTCTGCGGGCTTCATGTTGCATTTGCAGAGCCCCTGATGTACCTAAACAGTAGAAATCCCCCACAAGTGACCCCATTTGGGAAACTAGACCCCCCAAGGAACTTATCTAGATGTGTGGTGAGCATTTTGAATACCCAAGTGCTTCACAGAGTTTGACGCAGAGCTGTGAAAAATTGTTTTTCCCACAAAAATGATTTTTTAGCCCCCAATGTTTTTTTTATTTTCGTAAGGGTAACAGGAGAAACTGGACCCCAAAAGTTGTTGTCCAATTTGTCCTGAGTACGCTGATGCCCGATATGTGGGGGGGGGGGACCACTGTTTGGGTGCACGGCCGAGCTCAAAAGGGAGGGAGCACCATTTGATTTTTTGAACGCAAAATTGGCTGGAATCTATGGTGGAGCCATGTCGCGTTTGGAGACCCCCTGATGTACCTAAACAGTGGAAATCCCCCAATTCTAACTCTAACCCTAACCCCAATACACCCCTAACCCTAATCCCAACCCTAACCTCAAACCTAACCCTAATCCCAACCCCAATACACCCCTAGCCCTAATCCCAACCCTAACCATAACCCTAATCCCAAACCTAACCATAACGCCAACCCTAATCCCAGCCCTAACCCTAATCTCAACCCTAACCCTAATCTCAACCCTAATCCAAACCCTAATCAAAACCCTAAGCCCAACACACCCCTAACCCTAATCTCAACCCTAACCTCAAACCTAACCCTAATCCCAACCCCAATACACCCCTAGCCCTAATCCCAACCCTAACCATAACCCTAATCCCAAACCTAACCATAACCCTAATCCCAGACCTAACCCTAATGCCAACGCTAATCCCAGCCCTAACCCTAATCTCAACCCTAACCCTAATCTCAACCCTAATCCCAACTCTAACCCTAACTTTAGCCCCAACCCTAGCCCTAACCGTAACTCTAACTTCAGCCCCAACCCGAACCCTAACTTTAGCCCCAACCCTAACCTTAACTTTAGCCCAACTGTAACCCTAATTGGAAAATGGAAATAAATACATTTTTTTATTTTATTATTTTTTCCTAACTAAGGAGGTGATAAAGGGGGGGGGGGGTTATTTACTATTTTTTTTATTTTGATCACTGTGATGGGGTCTATCACAGTGACCAAAATGAAACAAGAGGAAAAATCTTCCTCTAGTTGTCGGCCAGCAGATCATAGCGGGGGTACTGCGCATGCACCCGCCATTTTCTTACCGTGAGGGGAAGCAGGAGGGCCCAGGGACACCGGGAGACACTGGTAAGTATAGGGGGGAATCGGGGACCCTATTTCTCTGTCCCCTCAAGTGCAATCGCATCAGAGGACAGAGACATTGAATGCCACAAGGTTTGCTGGGTGCCAGAAGGTGGGCACACTGCGCATGCGCCCGCCATTTTTTTACCGGAAGAAGATGGCGGCGACCATGGGGAGGAATCACGAGGGCCCAAGAACACCGGGAGGTACCGGGGGTGGATCAGGGACGCTATTTCTCTGTCCTCTGATGTGCTATCACATCGGAAGATAGAGAAATTAAATGGCAAATCGAGTTTTGGTTTTTTTTTTGCGGTCGCCGATAAACGGTTAATTTCCGGCGATCGCAACCCAGGGGTTGGTAAAAACCGACCTGAATCATGTTCTCTGGGGTCTCGGTTACCCCCGGCAACCGAGACCCCAGATAAAATCCGACTCTGGGGGGCACTATACACTTTTTAATTAATGGTGCTTTGCTTTAAGTACCCTTAACTACTGCCGTTAAAAGGCGTATTGGCTGTCGTTAAGGGGTTAAACTGGGAAAACATTTTTTCGGAGGCCATCCTCCACGTCTCTTCAGACACCACCACTAGATCACCAGGGTGAACGTGTTCCGTGTGATGCAACAGCCAAGTAATTTTTTTCAAGGGTGTTTATGATGCCCATTCCAAAAATGTTTATACAGTATGTTGAGGTGTACCCCCCCAAGGGGAAATGTTTGGCAGCCCATGCACTTAGTGTATGGGCATTACCAATATAGGAGACCCGCTCCTTTAAACTGGGAAAAAAAATTTCAGAGGCCATCCTCCACATTTCTTCCTTGGGGATTTCAGTGCATGCAAACTTTGGGCAGGCCTTGTATTCACTTCATGGGCAAATTTTAGGTGACTTAAAAAAATCATAATAATGGAAACTTTGGTTTCATGTGACCATGCAGTAAGTGTGTTCAAAGGCTTATTAGGGTGCTTGTAACTTTGGTGCAGGGCAAGCCTTGCATTCAATGCATAAGCAAACAGTATGGGAGTACCAAATGAATAATGTGAACTTGGTTTTCCTGTGACTATCCAGTACGTGGGTTCAAAGGCTTATTGGGGTACATGTAACTTTGGTGCAGGGCAGGCCTTGCATTCAAAGCATAAGCAAACAGTATTGCAGTACCAAATGAATACTGGGAAGTTTGGTTGCATGTGCTCATCATGACGTCCGTTGAATGGGTTGTTTCGGTGCATCCAAATTTTGGGCAGCCCTGCTACTCATTGCATACGTAGTAACAGTATAAGGGATCCACTGTTTAATAATGGGAACAACAAAGCATAGCCGGCTGATGGCTCTCTAAGAAAAGTGAGGGCCGACTGCTGGTCCTATAAAAATAAATAAATGAAACAGGATGTGTCTGATGATGTGTCACACACCACCTGGCCAAATAAGGTTAAAATGACATTTCCCAGTGAATGCATTTGTCTTGGTTGAAAGCAATGCGAATGTTGAAAAACGCATCAAAAATGCTACGTGTGAACATAACCCAAATGGTGGAGAAACATTTTTGTTTTGGGTTATTTATTTTGCCTTGCATACAAATCATTACCCTGGAAAGGATGTTCCTTAACATATTTCCCAGAAAAATCCATTTTGGTTTCGTTTTTGTATGTTTTATTGTGCACCTGTAAAAGTGGCGTAAGACTGTGACAACATTGTTCACAGCTGCGACCTTGGAGTCAGAAATGCTTCGAGGGGCATTCCCCATGATGTTCCCATGTCATTTGAACACTGTTCCCATCAATTTCCAACGTTTTTAGACCCTAAAAGGACCCCCGGGGGTGGTTGCGGCAAAAATGCTCGGTTTTCCCACAGACATACATTGGGTTCGTTGCTCGGGTCGAACACCCGAGTATTCCAATTTGCTGAACCCGAGCAACGAGCACCAGAGCATTTTAGTGCTCGCTCATCACTACTGGTTATCCATTCTACTTATGGCTCTGTGACATACTCTGCCCCATCACTAAGTCTACTCAGATCTGCTACTATCTCGACTTATTCTCATCCGTCTTTCTACGCTGACCTTCCAACTTTTTAGTGGACTCAACTAGTTTCTGTTTAGTCTCTACAGCTTCTGTTCCTTTTACAGCAGTGTTTCTCAACTCCAGTCCTCAAGACCCACCAACAGGCCATGTTTTCAGGATTTCCATAGGTGATGGAGTTAACCCCTTCATGACCCAGCCTATTTTGACCTTAATGACCTGGCCGTTTTTTGTAATTCTGACCAGTGTCCCTTAATGAGGTAATAACTCAGGAACGCTTCAACGAATCCCAGCGGTTCTGAGACTGTTTTTTCGTGACATATTGGGCTTCATGCTAGTGGTAAATTTAGGTCGATAATTTTTGCGTTTATTTGTGAAAAAAATGGAAATTTGGCTAAAATTTTGAAAATTTTGCAATTTTCAAATTATGAATTTTTATTCTGTTAAACGAGAGAGTTATGTGACACAAAATAGTTAATAAATAACATTACCCACATGTCTACTTTACATCAGCACAATTTTGGAACCAAAATTCTTTTTTGCTAGGAAGTTATAAGGGTTAAAATTTGACCAGCGATTTCTCATTTTTACAGCAAAATTTACAAAACCATTTTTTTTAGGGACCACCTCACATTTGAAGTCAGTTTGAGGGGTCCATATGGCTGAAAATACCCAAAAGTGACACCATTCTAAAAACTGCACCCCTCAAAACCACATTCAAGAAGTTTATTAACCCTTCAGGTGCTTCACAGCAGCAGAAGCAACATGGAAGGAAAAAATGAACATTTAACTTTTTAGTCACAAACATGATGTTTTAGCAACAATTTTTTTTATTTTCCCAAGGGTAAAAAGAGAAACTGGACACCAAAAGTTATTGTACAATTTGTCCTGAGTACACCGATACCCCATATGTGGGGGGGGAACCACTGTTTGGGCGCACGACAGGGCTCGGAAGGGAAGGAGCGCCATTTGACTTTTTCAATTAAAAATTGGCTCCAATCTTTAGCGGACACCATGTCGCGTTTGGAGAGCCCCTGTGTGCCTAAACATTAGAGCTCCCCCACAAGTGACCCCATTTTGGAAACTAGACCCCCCATGGAGCTTATCTAGATGCATAGTGAGCACGTTAAACCCCCAGGTGCTTCACAAATTGATCTGTAAAAATGAAAAAGTACTTTTTCTCACAAAAAATTTCTTTTAGCCTCAATTTTTTCATTTTCACATGGGTAACCGGATAAAATGGATCCTAAAATGTGTTGGGCAATTTCTCCTGAGTACATCGATACGTCATATGTGGTCACAAACCACTGTTTGTACACACGGCAGGGCTCATAAGGGAAGGAGCGCCATTTGACTTTTGAATGAAAAATTAGCTCCAATCATTAGCGGACACCATGTCACGTTTGGAGAGCCCCTGTGTGCCTAAACATTGGAGCTTCCCCACATGTGATCCCATTTTGGAAACTAGACCCCCCAAGGAACTTATCTAGATGCATAGTGAGCACTTTGAACCCCCAGGTGCTTCACAAATTGATCCGTAAAAATGAAAAAGTACTTTTTTTTTCACAAAAAATTTCTTTTAGCCTCAATTTGTTCATTTCCACATGGGCAACAGGATAAAATGGATCCTAAAATGTATTGGGCAATTTCTCCTGAGCACACTGGTACCTCACATGTGGGGGTAAACCACTGTTTGGGCACACGGTAGGGCTCAGAAGGGAAGGAGCGCCATTTGACTTTTGAATGAAAAATTAGCTCCAATCGTTTGCTGACACCATGTCGCGTTTGGAGAGCCCCTGTGTGCCTAAACATTGAAGCTTCCCCACATGTGACCCCATTTTTGAAACTAGACCTCCCAAGGAACTAATCTAGATGTGTGGTGACCACTTTAAACCCTCAAGTGCTTCACAGAAGTTTATAAAGCAGAGCCGTGAAAATAAAAAATCATTTTTCTTTCCTAAAAAATTATTTTTTAGCCCACAATTTTTTATTTTCACAAGAGTAACAGGAGAAATTGGACCCGAAAAGTTGTTGTCCAGTTTGTCATGAGTACGCTGATACCCCATATGTGGGGGGAACCACTGTTTGGGCACACGTCGGGGCTTGGAAGGGAAGTAGTGGCTTTTGAAATGCAGACTTTGATGGAATGGTCTGCGGGCGTCATGTTGCGATTGCAGACCCCCGAATGTGCCTAAACAGTAGAAACCCCCCACAAGTGACCCCTCTTTGGAAACTAGACCCCCCAAGGAACTTATCTAGATATGTGGTGAGCACTTTAACCCCCAAGTGCTTCACAGAAGTTTACAACGCACAGCCGTGAAAATAAAAAATCATGTTTCTTTTCTCAATAATGATGCTTTAGCAAGCAATTTTTTATTTTCACAAGGGTAACTGGAGAAATTGGACCCCAATAGTTGTTGCTGAGTTTGTCCTGAGTACACTGATACCCAATATGTGGGGGTACACCACTGTTTGGGCACACGTCGAGGCTCGGAAGGGAAGTAGTGACTTTTGAAATGCAGACTTGATGTAATGGTCTGCGGGCGTCATGTTGCATTTGCAGAGCCCCTGATGTTCCTAAACAGTAGAAACCCCCCACAAGTGACCACATTTTGGAAACTAGACCCCCCAGGGAACTTATCTAGTTATGTGGTGAGCACTTTGAACCCCCAAGTGCTTCACAGAAGTTTACAACGCAGAGCCGTAAAAATAAAAAAATCATTTTTCTTTCCTCAAAAATTATGTTTTAGCAAGCAATTTTTTATTTTCACAAGGGTAACAGGAGAAATTGGACCCCAATAATTGTTGCCCAGTTTGTCCTGAGTATGCTGGTACCCCATATGTGGGGGTAAACCACTGTTTGGGTGCACGTCGGGCCTCGGAAGGGAGGGAGCACCATTTGACTTTTTGAATGCAAGATTGACTGGAATCAATGATGGCGCCATGTTGCGTTTGGAGACCCCTGATGTGCCTAAACAGTGGAAACCCCTCAATTCTAACTCCAACACTAACCCCAACACACCCTTAACCCTAATCTCAACTCTAGCCATAACCCTAATCACAACCCTAACCCCAACACACCCCTAACCACAGCCCTAACCCCAACACACCCCTAACCCTAATCCCAACCCTAACCCCAACACACCCCTAACCATAACCCTAACCACAGCCTAATCTTAACCCTATTTCCAACCCTAGCCCTAATTCCAACCCTAACCCTAAGGCTATGTGCCCACGTTGCGGATTCGTGTGAGATTTTTCCGCACCATTTTTGAAAAATCCGCAGGTAAAAGGCACTGCATTTTACCTGCGGATTTACCGGGGATTTCCAGTGTTTTTCGTGCGGATTTCACCTGTGGATTCCTATTGAGGAACAGGTGTAAAACGCTGCGGAATCCGCACAAAGAATTGACATGCTGCGGAAAATACAACACAGCGTTTCCGCACGGTATTTTCCGCACCATGGGCACAGCGGATTTGGTTTTCCATAGGTTTACATGGTACTGTAAACCTGATGGAAAACTGCTACGAATCCGCAGCGGCCAATCCGCTGCGGATCCGCAGCCAAATCCGCACCGTGTGCACAAAGCCTAATTCTAACCCTAACCCTAGTTCTAACCCTAATTCTAGCCGTAACCCAAACCCTAACCCTAAGGCCAGGTTCACATTGCGCTAGCAGCAGCCTGTTCAGCACATACGCTAACGGGCTGCTGCTAGCGCAAGTGCTGACATTTGCATCGCGCTAGCGCAGATAAAGCATCTGCTAGCAGTGACGGGCCAGGAAACGCTGCAGCCCGCGTCTCTGGGTCCGTCACTCAATGACAGCACATCCCTAGCGTACACCCATTGTGGGCGTGCGCTGGTGATGCGTCAGACATTGCTGTCAATGGCGGCCGTAACGGACTACGTTACACCGCGTTTATGCCGTGGTGTAACGTAGTCCGTCTAACGGACTGCTTAGACGCAGTGTGAACTAACCCTAACCCTAGCCCTAGCCCTAACCCTAACCCGGCAAAGAAAAAAAGAAAATTTCTTTATTTTATTTTTGTCCCTACCTATGGGGGTGATAGAGGGGGGGTTTATTTATTATTTTTTTTATTTTGATCGCTGTGATAGAACCTATTACATACAGCGATCAAAATGTACGGCCGGCAGATTCCTCGGGCGCACTGCGCCCGCCATTTTCCAAGATGGCGGCGCCCATGCAGCAGCTGGATGGACACTGGGAGGCACACGTGAGGTCAGTAAGTATGATGAAGGGGGGATCGGACAGCGGGGGGGGGGGGGGGGGGGACCGGACAGCGGGGGGAGCGGACAGGAGGACGGAGGGGATCGGAAGACAGGAAATGACAGGACGGAGGACAGAGGGAAACAGATCAGTGGCGGGGGTCATATCACAATCTCCAGCCATGGCTGATGCTATTGCAGCATCGGCCATGGCTGGATTGTAATATTACACCAATTTTCATTGGTGAAATATTACTATCGCTCTGATTGAAAGTGAAAGTGAAACATCACTTTCAACAGCCAATCAGAGCGATCGTAGCCATCATTTAGAATGCATTCTGCATGTTTTGTGCAAATGGATGGGTTTTTTTTCGCGAAAAAAACGCATTGCGGTAAAAAAAAATGAGCATGTTCATTATTTTTGTGGATTTTCTGCATTTTTCCTGCAATTCTATGCATTTGGGAAAAAAACGCACAAAAAAACGCACAAAAAAACGCACCTAAACGCGTCAAAAACGCGGTAAAATCGCTGTAAAAACACATGCGGATTTCTGGCAGAAATGTCCGGTTTTTGTCAGGAAAATTTCTGCAAGAAATCCTGACGTGTGCACATACCCTAAGAGATCCTGAAAACTTGACCTGTTGGTGGGTCTTGAGGACCGGAGTTGAGAAACACTGTTCTACAGGATTCAGTATTGCACCAATCATAATCTGTCTGTACTAGATTACAGCTGCACAAGCAGACAAAGAGCTTTAATCCACCTCCTCCTTCTAACCAGTGCAGGAGTCTGTTCAACTGAGACACTGCGGTCTTCTGGACACTCTCTGTCTTGGTACCATGACACTACCTTGTTATGTTCCCGATTTCTCAAAGAACCATATAACTATGGACTTTATAACAGAAGTACCCATCTTATTATGCTGTACCGCTATTTGACTGATTGTGGACTGATTTTATTCAAAATGGTTTACTTCTTCTAACAGGTTTTCCTGCAGCCACCAGCCTGTCCTCAGTTATTTTGGCACATTTTTCATCTGCATCAATAACCATTGCATATCATCTCTGATAGAGGTACAGAGTTTGTAGCAAGGTCTTGGAGTGTGTTCTGTGAATTATTGCAGGTCTACTTACCGTATATACTCGAGTATAAGCCGACCCGAGTATAAGCCGACCCCCCTAATTTTGCCACAAAAAACTGGGAAAACTTATTGACTCGAGTATAAGCCTAGGGTGGAAATGCAGCATTTACCGGTGAATTTCAAAAATAAAAATAGATCATTATTTCCCCATAGCTGTGCCATACAGTGCTCTGCACCGTTCATATTTCCCCATAGCTGTGCCATATACGGTGCTCTGCACCGTTCACTGTGCCCCATACATGTGCCATATACGGTGCTCTGCACCGTTCACTGTGCCCCATAGATGTGCCATATACGGTGCTCTGCACCGTTCACTGTGCCCCATAGATGTGCCATATACGGTGCCCTGCACCGTTCACTGTGCCCCATAGATGTGCCATATACGGTGCTCTGCACCGTTCACTGTGCCCCATAGATGTGCCATATACGGTGCTCTGCACCGTTCACTGTGCCCCATAGATGTGCCATATACGGTGCTCTGCACCGTTCACTGTGCCCCATAGATGTGCCATATACGGTGCCCTGCACCGTTCACTGTGCCCCATAGATGTGCCATATACGGTGCCCTGCACCGTTCACTGTGCCCCATAGATGTGCCATATACGGTGCCCTGCACCGTTCATTGTGCCCCATAGATGTGCCATATACGGTGCTCTGCACCGTTCACTGTGCCCCATAGATGTGCCATATACGGTGCTCTGCACCGTTCACTGTGCCCCATAGATGTGCCATATACGGTGCCCTGCACCGTTCACTGTGCCCCATAGATGTGCCATATACGGTGCCCTGCACCGTTCATTGTGCCCCATAGATGTGCCATATACGGTGCTCTGCACCGTTCACTGTGCCCCATAGATGTGCCATATACGGTGCTCTGCACCGTTCACTGTGCCCCATAGATGCTCCACATAAATCTCTGCCGCCGCCGCTGCTGCTGCTGCTGCAATAAAAAAAAAAAAACACATACTCACCTCCCTTGATTGCAGCTCCCGGCGTCTCGTTCCGGCGCCTCCATCTTCCCGGCGTCTCTGCTCTGACTGATCAGGCAGAGGGCGCCGCGCACACTATATGCGTCATCGCGCCCTCTGCCTGAACAGTCAGAGCGCAGACGCCGGGAAGATGGAGGCGCCGGCCGGGAAGATGGAGCGACGCTCGGCGGCTGGAACGAGGACAGGTGAATATGCTATACTTACCTAGCCCTGGCGATCCTCGCGCTGTCCCTCTGCCTGGTCTTCGGTGCCGCAGCTTCTTTCTCTATCAGCGGTCACCGGCACCGCTGA
The DNA here is from genome assembly GCF_032444005.1 of Ranitomeya imitator. Lineage (NCBI taxonomy): Eukaryota > Metazoa > Chordata > Amphibia > Anura > Dendrobatidae > Ranitomeya > Ranitomeya imitator. The sequence continues at coordinate 396,235,605 of NC_091283.1, forward strand.
TTAGAGGAATGAATAGGCGGCTCCACCCCTATGGGAGGTGGAGCCGCTTATTCATTTCTGTAATGAGCGGTCCCACGTGACCGCTGAAGAGGGGAAGAAGCTGCAGCACAGAAGACCGTGGGACGGCAGGGACAGCGCGAGGATCGCTGGGACTAGGTAAGTATGCCTCAGCGCCCTCACCCCCTCACCCGCCGACCCTGCCACCCACCTTGACTCGAGTATAAGCCGAGAGGGGCACTTTCAGCCCAAAATTTTGGGCTGAAAATCTCGGCTTATACTCGAGTATATACGGTAGATTTATTTTCCTCTCACCCACAATGAATGAGGAAATCAGTTTTGGCCTGGAGACCAGGGCTGAATGTACTCAAAACAGCAATCAGAACAATTCCATGGGCTACAAACTGCACATTCCAGCATCTTTACAGATTACTCTATTTCATGTGTGTCATCTAAGTCAATAGGCCTAAATTATTTCCACTATCCCAGAATCTACTATCCTTATCTTGAAATCAGGTTCGAGGAAAATAAACATAATAATTTTACTCAGTTTTTATTTACATCTCATGGACTGAAAAAATTATGATCTTACGTACAACAGAATAATAAGTCATGCCTTATAATTGGAATCACTTCAGCGGTGACTAATGCATCACAGCTGTCATTGGACGCAACAATCACATTTTTGCATATCCAGAACACAACGTACGGAGATTTATGCCCTCTTTTTATTCTAAAAAGCATCATTTTAATTTTGACTAATGAAATTTTGCAAAAACAATACAGTAAAAATAAAAAAGTATGGAAATGCCAAGTTTAATACACCCTAAAATTCATCATATATACATGTGGTCAAAATTGTTGGTATCCCTCGTTTAATAAAAGAAAAACCCACAATGGTCACAGAAATAACTTGTATCTGACAAAAGTAATAATAAATAAAAGGTCTATGAAAATGAACAAATTATTATTATTATTATGTATAAAGCACCATTGATTCCATGGTGCTGTACATGAGAAGGGGTTACATAAAAATTATAGCCATCGCTTACAGTAAGCAAACTAACAATGACAGACTGATACAGAAGGGCGAGGACCCTGCCCTTGCGGGCTTACATTCTACAGGATGGTGGGGAAGGAGTCCATGGGTTGGGGGGTTGCGGCAGCTCCGGTGTTGGTGAGGGGGTAGCTCCGATGGTGGTGAGGAGGCAGTGGGGTCATTGCAGGCTGTAGGCTTTCTTGAAGAGCTGGGTTTTCAGGTTCCTTCTGAAGGATCCGAATGTAATTGATAGTCAGACGTGTTGAGGTAAAGAATTCCAGAGGATGGGGGATATTCGGGAGAAGTCTTGGAGGCGATTAGGTGAGGAGCAAATAAGTGTGGAAGAGAGAAGGAGGTCTTGGGAGGACCAGAGATTATGTGAAGGAAGATATCGGTAGATTAGGTCAGAGATATATGGAGGAGACAGGTTGTAGATGGCTTTGTAGGTCATTATTAGTAATTTGAACTGGATATGCTGAGGGAATGGGAGCCAGTGAAGAGATTTTCAGAGGGGAGAAGGGGTGGAGTAGCGAGGAGAGAGCTGGATTAGTTGGGCAGCAAAGTTAACGATGGACTGGAGAGGTGCGAGAGTGTTAGCAGGGAAGTCCACAGAAAAGCATGTTGCAGTAGTCAAGGCGGGAGATGATGAGGGCATGCACAAGCATTTTAGTAGAGTGAGGGTTGAGGAACGGACGGATTCTGGAGATATCTTTGAGCTGCAGGCGACAGGAGGTGGAAAAAGCTTATATGTGTGGTTTGAAGAAAAGGGCAGAGTCAAGGGTTACTTCGAGCCAGCGGACTTCCGGTACGAGGGAAAGCGTGATGTCGTTAATAGTGATAGATAGGTCAGGTAAAGAAGATCATTGACATGGAGGAAAGATGAAGAGTTGAGATTTGTCCACATTGAGTTTGAGGAAGCAAGAGGAGTAGAAGGAGGAAATGGCTGATAGACACTCCGGGATTCTGGACAGTAGAGAGGTGACGTCTGGGACAGAAAGGTAGATCTGAGTGTCGTCAGCATAAAGGTGCTACTGGAATCCATGGGACTTTATAAGTTGTCCCATGTCAAGTGTATGGATTGAGAAGAGTAAGGGATTTAGATCAGAGCCTTGGGGGACTCCAACAGAGAGAGGGTGGAATGAGGACGTAGTGTGGGAGACGCTGAATGTGCAGTTGGAAAGGTATGAGGAGATCCAGGATAGGGCAAGGTCTTTGAAGACCAAAAAGGAGAGGATCTGTAGTAGGAGGCAGTGGTCAACTGTGTCGAAAGCAGAGGACAGGTCTAGAAGAAGGAGTATAGAGTATTGTCTGTTAGCTTTGGCTGTAAGTAGGTCGTTAGAAATTTTGGTCAGAGCAGTCTCAGTGGAATGATAGGGACGGAAACCAGATTGTATATTATCAAAGAGCAAGTTGGATGAGAGGTGGGGGAAAGTTCAGCGTCGACGTGCTACTCCAGGAGTTTGGAAAGCGAAAGGGAGCAGCGATATTAGGTGATAGCTGGACATAGCGGTTGGGTCTAGCGTTGGCTTTTTAAGGATAGGCGTGACTGCGGCATGTTTGAAAGCAGAAGGGAAGATACCAGAGTTTAGTGATAGGTTGAATAGATGGGTTAGGGATGGGATAAGTGTGGTGGTGAGATTGGGGAGGAGGTGGGATGGGATGGAGTCTAGTGCACAAGTGGCGAGGTGCGATTTGGAGATGAGACAATTAAGCTCCCCTTCAGTGATGTTGGATAGGGAGGTTTTGGGATTTGGGCGTTGGTCTGGTATACAAAGGGGTTATGGAGGTTGAACAATAAAGATTTGCCTTGTTTGGGTGATCTTATTTTTGAAGTGTGTGGCAAAGTCCTCAGCAGAGATGTTGGAGGTTGGAAGGGGCAGTGGTGAGCGGAGGAGGGAGTTAAAAGTTTTGAATAACTGTTTGGGGTTGGAGGATAGGGAGGATACAAGGGTTGTGACGTAGGCCTGTTTAACAGAGGTGAGGGTAGATTTGAAAGCTAGTGTTGCCTGTTTGAATGCAGTGAAATCATCTTGCGAATTTGTTTTCTTCCAACGCCGCTCTGCAACCCTGGACGCTTCCCGGAGCTTTTTAGTGATGTTATTGTGCAAGGGTTGTCTATTGATACGTCGGACTCTGCCATGAACGAGAGGGGAAACCATGTCAATAGCTGATGCTAGAGTGGCATTGTAGAAAGCAGTGGTACCATCTGTGTCGTGGAGTGAGGATATGAATGCCAGTGGTAGAATAGAGTCAGACAGCATGTGGGTGTCTAGGTGTGCGTGGTTTCTGTGGGGGTGCGCATGTTGCTAGACATGGGTGACAGGTAAAGGGGACAGGGATGAGAAAGGGAGTAGATGGTGGTCGGATAGAGGGAGAGGGGAGGTGGTGAAGTTAGATAGAGAGCAGAGACGGGTGAAGACCAGATCTAGTGTATGTCCGTCTGCGTGGGTGGTTGAGGAGGACCACTGAGTGAGTCCAAAAGATGAAATAAGGGACAGAAGTTTGGAGGCTGTTGACTGAAGGGTATCAGTGGGGATGTTGAAGTCACCCATGATTATAGTGGGAATAATAATCTTTATTTTTATATAGCGCTAACATATTCTGCAGCGCTTTACAGTTTGCACACATCATCATCACTGTCCCCATTGAGGCTCACAATCTAAATTCCCTATCAATGTCAGTGGAAAGAAAGTGAAGAAGCCAGGTAGCAAATTGGTCAATAAAGGCAGTGGCTGGGCCCGGAGGTTGGTATATGACGGCCACTTGGAGGTTGGAGGGAGAGTAGATGTGGACCGAGTCGACTTCAAAAGAGGGGAGGATAAGGGAGGGTAGAGGTGGGATTGGGATGAAGGTGCAGTTAGTGGAAAGGAGAAGACTCACACCTCCACCATGTCTGTTGCCGGGGCGAGGCGTGTGGGTGAAGGGGAGGCCGCCATAACACAGCGCAGCAAGGGAGGCGTGTCAGAGGGTGTCAGCCATGTTTCTGTGAGGTCCAGGAAAACAAGGCTGTGAGAGAGATAAAGGTCATGAATCGCATGAAGCTTATTGCAGATGGAGCGGGCATTCCGGAGTGCTCCAGAGAGTGGGAGCAGGGGGTGGGCGTCAGGGGCACGGGTTTTAGGTTGTAAAGACTGCGGTAGTTAATATTAGATAGGTAGCGGTAGGAGGGGGTAGTAATGGGAGGTATGGGCTGTGGGGGTCCAGGATTGGGAGATATGTTGTATGTTGCCAGCAGTGAGAAGCAGAGACAGGGAGAGCAGGTGGGAGAAAGAGAGTGGCCGGCTTGTTTTATGTTTTATTAGAGATCTGAGGTTGAGGAGCAGCTCTATGTTCACAGATGGAAAAATGAAGCATATCAAGAAAAGAACACTGTCCCTACTGTGAAACATGGATGAGGCTCTGTTATGTTCTGGGGCTGCTTTGCTGCATCTGGCACAGCGTGTCTAGAATCTGTGCAAGGTACAATGAAATCTCAAGACTATCAAGGGATTCTAGAGAGAACTTTGCTGCCCAGTGTCCGAAAGCTTGGTCTTGGTCGCAGGTCATGGGTCTTGCAACAGGATAATGACCCAAAACACACAGCAAAAAACACCCAAGAATGGCTAAGAGGAAAACATTGGACTATTCTGAAGTGGCCTTCTAAGAGCCCTGACCTAAATCCTATTGAGCATCTTTGGAAAGAGCTGAAACATGCCGTCTGAAAAAGGCAACCTACAAACACAAGGCAACTTGAGCAGTTGGCCCTTGAGGAGTGGGCCAAAATACCTGTTGAGAGGTGCAGAAGTCTCATTGACAGTTACAGGAATCGTTTGATTGAAGGGATTGCCTCAAAAGGTTGTGCAATAAAATACTAAGTTAAGGGTACCATCATTTCTGTCCAGGCCTATTTCATAAGTTTTTTTTTTTTAAATTCTGTGGAAGAATGGCTGAAAAGCAATGTCTGACTTTCATTTGTTCATTTTCATTTTATTTATTATTACTTTTGTCAGATTCAAGTTATTTCTGTGATCAATGTGGGTTTTTCTGTCATTAAACGAGGGATACCACTTGTGTAATTGTATCAGCCTCTGGATTAATAAAATCTGTGACTTCTCTGCATTACTTGTTACTACTCACTTGTGCAGTCATCTGTAGAAATCTCCTTTTTACACCGCTCATCACCCCTCACATATGTCTCTGTAGTATTACTATGGGTCAGATCTTTACCCTGAAAAAAATATAATAGTCACAGACAGATGGAAAAGTTGTGTGAACGACTAGAAAAGATTGTAAATTCACAAGAAAGCCACAAATGACAGCAGTAGTTATCACACATTTGTAGGTCTCCTGTGTAAATCCAACCTGTTGGCTCTTAATTCTAATCAGCAGGCTCCATAATCAGAAAATTGTGAGAACCTCCAGACAACATCTAATGTCTATGCTCAGCTCTATTCTGTCATCTCCACCAAGTATAAAACATACACTGAACAGCTACTTTACTAGCGACACCCATCTAGTAGAGAATTAAACCTTGATGGCCATCAGAATCTCAGCAATTTGTTGTTGCTGATTACACTTGTGGAAATTCTGGCCAATGAAGCCAGGACACTTTTTTTTACAAAACCTTGTAGCATGGGGCATTGCCCTCTTCTACCACAGGGTAAACAGCTGACACGAAGAGACGAACTTGGTCATCAACAATGCTTAGGTAAGCTCCAGTTTACAAACATCCATACACAAGTATCAGAGGAAACAGTATGTGCGCAAAAAAATTCCGAGCACCATTACTCCATCTTTACCAGACTGAAATGATCAGTTCACTCGAATTTCCTATTTTTTTTTTTTGGTTCAATTTTAATTTGCATTAATTGTGTACCATGTGTCCTTAAGAACAGTTCTTGATATCTTTTTAGATGAGTTGTTTACATCCACACGATCCACTTTCAATTAAAGTTTTTCCTTTGTATACTCCTGATACCCCAGCACGTAAAAACCCACAAAGTTGGCAGGTTCTGAAATACTGGGGCTGACCCTAGCACTGATGACTCTACCTCATTCAAAGCCACAGAAATCACTCGTTTTTCATTCCAATTTGGAGTCACACTGAAAACTTATCACTTCTTTTTCTATGGCACTCTGCGGTCATTGATCTAATTTTAATATATGGAAACTATAATTATGAAAGAACCGATGTCTCTCATAAATTGGCAATTCAGAGTATAATACTGGTGGATAAAACAAGACTGAACACAAGACCCTCACAGCCTTCTACACATCATAGAGGAGATCTAATGACACCTTCTCTCCATCTACCTGGTGATCCTGAGGAACATTGGGATCTTCTTGTTTAAAATCCTGTGGAAGAGGAGGACAGGGACATCGCTCTAGTGTTGTCTTCTCATTTAATGGAACTGTAGGAAACACATACAAGGACTGAATTAATTCTTTTCATACAGATAATTATAGGCCGTGTGTATTTAGTCCTGTCTATTACCTGGCGATGTGAGGGGCTGGGGAACCTCCATCATGACGTCCTCGTACAGATCTTTGTGTCCTTCTAAATACTCCCACTCCTCCATGGAGAAATAGACGGTGACATCCTGACACCTTATAGGAACCTGACACATACAATGATACCGTCATCACCCCGATCCCTCCATAGCGTTACTGTATAATGTCCCAGCATTCCCAGCAGTGTCACCTCTCCAGTCAGCAGCTCAATCATCTTGTAGATGAGTTCTAGGATCTTCTGGTCATTGATGTCCTCATGTATCAGGGGGTGAGGAGGAGGCCCCGTGATTGGGCTCATGGGTCTTCCCCATCCCTCAGACACAGGGTCCTGACAGCGCTCACTAGAGGTCTTCTTCACTACTGTGTAATCCTGGTTATGGAGAGACACATTAATAAACCTCACTACAGACATTTCCAGAGTCCTCACCTCTCCAGTTCTGTCCATTTGTTATTCCCATAGATAAGAATGATGTAATGTGACGTCATCAGAATCTCTCACCTCTCCAGTAAGCCGGAAGAGGATCTCTAGGGTGAGGTGTAATATCCTCTCCGCCATCTTGTCCCTGTCCCTATCCATCCTTGTAGGGTCACTCAGGAGAATTCTTTTATATAGAAGATTACCACTGAGAGGATCCGATATTGTAGGGACCTGAATGGGAGAAAATGCTGATGTAACATCATAAAGAGTCTCATGTAAAAATACAATTACTGGACAAAAATAGGGGTAAACATATGTGAAAATATAATGTGTAGATTTTGGAGGGGCATAACTAAGTGACTACCATGTATTAACTGGAGTTTCTGATGGTGAAGATAGGCTTGGCTGCCAGAACCATTCTAGAGAGTGCCCGGGTCTGCAGCGTCTGACCGAAGGGTCAGAAACATGGGTATGGGGCATAGGTGGACAGAGCCAAAGACCAGATCAGACAAGACAAAGTTAGGGCACGCAGCATTGGTTCCATATATGTAGCTGAGGTTAGGAGCAGAGAGGTCAGGATAAACGGGCAGGCAAGTTGGGTCAGAAAACAGGAGAGACAAAGCAAGACAGCACCTTACAGGAATCTAGACAAAAACTGAACTAGGATCTTAGATTATGTGAGGAGTGAGGGGGAGGAACCTGCCTAATAAACACCCTGCTGCTTGGGAATAGGTCAGAGGATCTCACCTGTGCAGTACAAGATGGAGCTAAATACCTGAAGAAAGTGGCTGTGCCTCCCTACACCAAAGTGGAGACTTACCAGCCTCAGGAGAATACATCAGGGTTGGAAGGCTACAAGAGGCAGCTCAGTGAGACAGCCCGCGACTGGGGGGCAGCAAAGCGGTGTTCTGGGTAAGTACGGCGGCACTTACCACCTAATCGAGTCACCGGAGTGACAATATGGATTTGAACATGTAATATCATATGAAGGCAGCTCCATCACCGATACCAGAAGTCGAGGATTGTGAAGATGCTGAGAGCGGGATATGTGCCATAAAGATGGAGCGCAGACTGAACACCATGCACTTTATGTCCGTCCCCCAGAATCTGCTGTCACGGGGAGTAGTGGAGAAGATTATCACTACAGGAGCCGCTCAGGTCACAGGGACCCCAGGAATATGGAGGAGACCTGCAGAAACACAGAGTGATGACACTGGGAGGGTCCCGGGGAGCGGACATGATGGGGGTTACAGGAGTCATTAATAATAACAGCCACCGTTATAAATGTCACGTGAAGAAACCGCAACACACATGTCATATATATATAGGACCGCAGAGAGGTTTCCCCAGGAGACGAGTGCGCTTCTCTCTATTCATCGTCTATGGCAGGGGTCCCCAACCTGTAGCTCGGGAGCCACATGTGGCTCGCAGTACCATGAATTGTGGCTCGCGGCTCTCTGCCAGCTTGGTGCATTAGCTGCAGGTCTAGCAAACAGATATGAGGAGAAAATCTAAAAATGATTAATTTTGTGTGTAGCCCTGAACAGAAGAGCTAATCTGATGCACATATATTGGTTTTAGAGATAATTTAAGTATGGGACGTTGGAGACAGGATGATAGCACCTGTCGGATAAGGTGCCTGAAGCTAAATGTGACAGTATGCCTGGATGGGAGAATACTGAATGACCGCTGGATCTTGTTATACTGCTTTGGGGTGATTTCTGTGGAAAAGCTTTGGTTATCACTATACCCGCAATGGGGGCTCTGGTTGCCACTACTGTGAGGGTGAGGGAGCAATATGTGGCTCGTGACGCTCTCACAGAGCGGAATGTGGCTCTCTAGGTCAGAAAGGTTGGGGACCACTGGTCTATGGAGAGAACAGAAGCTCTGGCTCCAGAGAAAGAAGAAACCTCCATCAGTAAGTTATATAGCAGCACTGAGGGGGTCAATGTCCCCTGCGCCCAGTAATGGGGAATCTCCAGCACCTACCTTCACCTGCAGAGCCGCACACCACATATATGGCTGTTCTGTGCACACAGGACCTGTGATGAGGTCGCAGGAGGGGAGGAGTCAGGGGTCACATGATCAGGGCCTCAGTGTCTGCAGGACTCTGCTGTGCTGGCTGTGATAATAATAATGTTATTTCTATGGCGCCAACATATTCCACAGCGCTGTACAAATAAGGGGGGACGTGTACAGACAGCAAAGTCAATACAGAGTAACGCATAGTTCAGCAGTTACAGTGAGGGTCCTGCTGCTCACAAGCTACAGTCTGAGGAAAAAGGGGGACACAATACGTAAGACCATGGGCCGACATACCACCTGTTCAACCAGTGCGGCTGCACCAGGGCCTGGAAGCTCCAGGGGGCCCCTGCAGGGTGGCTAATAATGAGGGCAATCTGGCCAGTTTATCCGGCCCTGAGGCTCCAGGGGGCCCCTGGCCAGATTGCCCTCATGTGCAGCGGGCAGGGAGCAATCCCTGCAGTTCCGCTGCCTGCAAGAGAAAATGGCAGCAGAGCTGCAGGGAATGAATCCGTCCTGCTTCCTGCCCACGCTTCGTGTCTCACACAGCAGCGGCTGAATGACATCATTCAGCGCCGCGGCTGTGCGAGACAGGAAGTTGCCGGCGATGGTGCAGCTTCAGGATACCGTGTGCAGAGGTGAGGTGTGTGTGCAGAGAGGTGAATGGTACTGTGTCTATGTGTGTGTAGGTGGGGGAGAGGGCAAGGATGGGAGTGATGCAGCTGAAGGTAAAGATTGGGTTGACGGAGAGAGCAATGATGGGGCAGAAGGCAATGATTGGGTTGACGGAGAGGGCAATGATGGGGCAGAAGGCAATGATTGGGTTGTCAGAGAAGGCAATGATGGGGCAGAAGGCAATGATTGGGTTGTCAGAGAAGGCAATGATGGGGCAGAAGGCAATGATTGGGTTGACAGAGAGGGAAATGATGGGGGTGATTGGGCAGAAGGCAATTATTGGGTTGACAGAGAGGGAAATGATGGGGGTGATTGGGCAGAAGGCAATTATTGGGTTGATGGAGAGGGCAATGATGGGGCAGAAGGCAATGATCGCTCTTCTTATCTGCATCTCAAAAACATTTCTAGAATTCGCCCTTTTCTTACTTTCGACTCTGCATAAACTCTTACTGTTTCACTTATTCATTCTCGTCTGGACTATTGTAACTCTCTACTAATCGGCCTCCCTCTTACCAAACTCTCCCCTCTCCAATCTGTGCTGAATGCTGCACCCAGGATCATATTCCTCACCAACAGTTACACCGATGCCTCTACCTTGTGCCAGTCATTATACTGGTTACCCATCCACTCAAGAATCCAGTACAAAACTACTACCTTCATCCACAATGCACTCCATGGCTCAGCACCACCCTACATCTCCTCTCTGGTCTCAGTCTACCACCCTACCCATGCCCTCCGCTCCGCTAATGACCTCAGGTTAGCATCCTCAATAATCAGAACCTCCCACTCCCGTCTCCAAGACTTTACAGGTGCTGCGCCGATTCTTTGGAATGCACTACCTAGGTTAATATGATTAATCCCCAATCCCCAGTTTTAAGTGTGCCCTAAAAGCTCATTTGTTCAGATTGGCCTACCGCCTCAACGCATCAACCTAACTATCCCTGTATGGCCCATTAAAAAAAAATATATATATATATATATATATATATATATAATTGGGTTCCTCGCATCATGTTCTCATACACTTTATGCAGTTAATAGCCCTCTGTGTCTGTACTGCTACATACTTAGAACCAAAAAACATATGGGCTACTTGCACAGTGAACATGTCTGTAGAAACCTGTTCACACCACCAAGAAACTTAAAGACACAAAAAGAGCACAGTGAGGTCAACTGTGACTTCTTTACAACAGAGTATTTTTTGACCTCGCTGTGCTCTTTTTGTGTCTTTATGCTACATACTTACAGTGGGGCAAAAAAGTATTTAGTCAGTCAGCAATAGTGCAAGTTCCACCACTTAAAAAGATGAGAGGCGTCTGTAATTTACATCATAGGTAGACCTCAACTATGGGAGACAAACTGAGAAAAAAAAATCCAGAAAATCACATTGTCTGTTTTTTTAACATTTTATTTGCATATTATGGTGGAAAATAAGTATTTGGTCAGAAACAAAATTTCATCTCAATACTTTGTAATATATCCTTTGTTGGCAATGACAGAGGTCAAACGTTTTCTGTAAGTCTTCACAAGGTTGCCACACACTGTTGTTGGTATGTTGGCCCATTCCTCCATGCAGATCTCCTCTAGAGCAGTGATGTTTTTGGCTTTTCGCTTGGCAACACGGACTTTCAACTCCCTCCAAAGGTTTTCTATAGGGTTGAGATCTGGAGACTGGCTAGGCCACTCCAGGACCTTGAAATGCTTCTTACGAAGCCACTCCTTCGTTGCCCTGGCGGTGTGCTTTGGATCATTGTCATGTTGAAAGACCCAGCCACGTTTCATCTTCAATGCCCTTGCTGATGGAAGGTTTGCACTCAAAATCTCACGATACATGGCCCCATTCATTCTTTCATGTACCCGGATCAGTCGTCCTGGCCCCTTTGCAGAGAAACAGCCCCAAAGCATGATGTTTCCACCACCATGCTTTACAGTAGGTATGGTGTTTGATGGATGCAACTCAGTATTCTTTTTCCTCCAAACACGACAAGTTGTGTTTCTACCAAACAGTTCCAGTTAGGTTTCATCAGACCATAGGACATTCTCCCAAAACTCCTCTGGATCATCCAAATGCTCTCTAGCAAACTTCAGACGGGCCCGGACATGTACTGGCTTAAGCAGTGGGACACGTCTGGCACTGCAGGATCTGAGTCTATCGTGGCGTAGTGTGTTACTTATGGTAGGCCTTGTTACATTGGTCCCAGCTCTCTGCAATTCATTCACTAGGTCCCCCCGCGTGGTTCTGGGATTTTTGCTCACCGTTCTTGTGATCATTCTGACCCCACGGGGTGGGATTTTGCGTGGAGCCCCAGATCGAGGGAGATTATCAGTGGTCTTGTATGTCTTCCATTTTCTAATTATTGCTCCCACTGTTGATTTCTTCACTCCAAGCTGGTTGGCTATTGCAGATTCAGTCTTCCCAGCCTGGTGCAGGGCTACAATTTTGTTTCTGGTGTCCTTTAACAGCTCTTTGGTCTTCACCATAGTGGAGTTTGGAGTCAGACTGTTTGAGGGTGTGCACAGGTGTCTTTTTATACTGATAACAAGTTTAAACAGGTGCCATTACTACAGGTAATGAGTGGAGGAAAGAGGAGACTCTTAAAGAAGAAGTTACAGGTCTGTGAGAGCCAGAAATCTTGATTGTTTGTTTCTGACCAAATACTTATTTTCCACCATAATATGCAAAAAAAATGATAAAAAAACAGACAATGTGATTTTCTGGATTTTTTTTTCTCAGTTTGTCTCCCATAGTTGAGGTCTACCTATGATGTAAATTACAGACGCCTCTCATCTTTTTAAGTGGTGGAACTTGCACTATTGCTGACTGACTAAATACTTTTTTGCCCCACTGTAGGCAGTTAACTGGTTCATGCAGCTTTACCTGAGCCTTACACTATGGCTGGTCCGACTAACTAAAGCAATTGTTACCATCCACCTCTCGTGTCTCCCCTTTTCCTCATAGTTTGTAAGCTTGCGAGCAGGGCCCTCATTCCTCTTGGTATCTATTTTGAACTGTGATTTCTGTTCTGCTGTAATGTCTATTGTCTGTACAAGTCTTCTCTATAATTTGTAAAGCGCTGCGGAATATGTTGGTGCTATATAAATAAAATTATTATTAATATTAATGATTGGGTTGACGGAGAGGGCAATGATACGGGGGATAGGGGAGAAGGCAATGATGGGGGTCGTGGAAAGGGCAATAATTGTGGTGATGGGGAAGGAGGAAATGATGGATGTCGTGATTGGACAATAGTGGGGGTGGCGTACCATCCTCTAGTTATATATGATGCTCTCCCTTATTATATAGCTTCCTCTGTTATGTACAGTGCTGTCTCTTACATAGAGTATTCTTATTATTTTTGTTATTCACAGCGCCCTCTTTTATTACATAGTCCCCTCTCTTATTAGATATAAAATGACTGCTGATGGAGTAGCCAGTGACCAGACTACCAGTCCATCAGCTCCTTCTTTAGAAAAGAAGCTTTCCCATGCTCCATCAGCCATCATTGCATTATACAGCTAACAAGACAGGACAGTATGTAATAAAGAACAGCGCTCTATAAAATCCAATATGCAAGGGACGGTGCTGTACATAAGAGAGGGCACTGTATAATAAGGGATGGCAATATACATAATAAAGGACACTATGCATTTTTTGCATGTATGTGTGTGTGGCTATATATATGTGTAGCTTTGTGTCGCTTTAAAAGGAGGGGGGCCCAGACACATTTCCTGCACAGGGGCCCCAAGCTGTCTGTGCCCTCCCCTGCGTAGGACGTGCCATCATGTACGGTGCAGCCATCAATGTAATAAATAGGGGTTTTCATATAAAGCTGCAGGATCTGGTCAGCAACCAGGATCTGTCTAAGTTCAGTTACCAAGTGTTATTGGTGCACGGAGGATGCAGAGACAGATGAATATCAGGGACGGAACAGGAAAAATTAGAAATGGGGAACATGGGAGAGTTAGATTAGTGAAGTGAGGTGATAGGTGGCTAAAGAGATGTGTTTTAAAACACGCTTAAAAATGTGGGTGCTAGGTATTAATTGGATCATCCGAGGTAGTACATTCCAAAAAAACTGGCACAGCACAAGAGACGTCTTGGAAATAGAAGTGGGAGGTTCAGAAAATGGAGAATGTTAGTCTTAGAACAGTTGCAGAAAGGAGAACACAGATAGGGTAGTGGATAAGTTTTTATTGTACTCTGTGGTAGATGGGTAACCAGTGCAATGACTGACACAAAATGGAGGCATCGTTGTACCCCTGACTGTCGCATTCCAGAAGGATTGGAAAGGAGAAAGTGTGGTTAGAGGGAGACCGATCAGTAGAGAGTTGCAGTAGTCCAGACAAGATTAAATAAGAGTTTTTGTAGTTTCAAAGTTGAGCAAGGATCGGATTCTAGAGATGTTTTTAAGATGCAGGTAACATGAGTGAGTGATTTGATATAGGGAACAAAGGAAAGTTCTGTGTCAAATATGATCCACAGATGAATATACTAATAACTGATACTGCGCTTGGGTGATTTAGATAACACTATCTCTGACTGCAGGAGTACGACCTGAAAAACGTGAATGTGTGCAGTAATTAAATGTGAAATACCACGCTAGGAGTAGTAATATAACTAATTGCTGACTGATATGTAGGCTGCCAACCTGCTTGTTCCTTGCGGTGTATGCCGTACATCCAGATATAGATATTTTCCGGCAAGATAGATGGAGCGCCCCCAGACACAGGGCCACGAGTGTGGCCCGATGTTTACCATGGTTACCAGCGTAAACGTTAAAAAAACAAACACTACATACTTACCTTCAGCTGTCTGTCCCCGGCGCTCTGCTTCTCTGCACTCCTCCTGCATCCTGTGTCAGCGCCGGCCAGCCAGAAAGCACAGCGGTGATGTCACCGCTCTGCTTTCCGGCTGACCGGCGCTGACAGTGCAGAGGAAAGCAGAGCGCCGGAGGACAGACAGCTGAAGGTAAGTATGTAGTCTTTGTTTTTTTAACGTTTACGCTGGTAACCATGGTAAACATCGGGTTACTAAGCGCGGCCCTGCGCTTAGTAACCCGATGTTTACCCTGGTTACCGGGGACCTCGGGATCGTTGGTCGCTGGAGAGCTGTCTGTGTGACAGCTCTCCAGCGACGCTGCAGCGATCGACATTGTTGTCGGTATCACTGCAGCGTCGCTTAGTGTGACGGTACCCTAACAGATATAAGTCAAGGAATGCTAAACAGCCATAATTTATGTTATTTGCCTTTATCGCTTTCTCTTTCAGGATTTTTATTATCTTTATCACAGAACTGATGTAATTAACCTCCTCTTGGGAGGGTTAGAAAAGATAGAGAGGTGAGAAGGAAGTGGGAGTAGGAACATGGAGAGTGACATGCGGAATAGAAAATCTTACATAGGGGGCTATTTATAAGTTTCATACACTTGGTCGGGCAGAAGTGAAATCAAGTAGAAAGTTCTTTTCCTAGCGAGTTTGGAACAAAAAGTCCTTACTCCTGCTAGGGCAATTATCTGGTTTTGTTTTGTTTGATACCTTTGGTTTAGGTCTGTTATACATTGTTGAGAAGCATTTTTTTTTGTTTTCTGATCTGACTATATGCCATCTTCAGTTTGTAATTATCTTATTAGTGCTGATCATCCATTTTGGTCCCAAGTAGGATTATTGTGTCATGGAATGTTAAAGGTTTGAGATCTCCTCAAAAACACATGAAAATCCTCAGACATTTAAAACGCCTAAAACCTGACATAGCCTTCTTACAGGAAACACATCTTCTGGAGTCAGATTTCTTCAGGATGAAGAAGCTGTGTGTGGGCAAGGTTTACGGCTCTTCTTCAGTGGACAGGACGGCTGGGGTCTTAATCATAATCAATAAACACTTCACACACCATATCATTAACCAGCAATCGGATAGTGAAGGTAGACTGATCCACCTAACAATATCCACGCCTAGTGGGGTCTTCTCTATTTACAATATTTATGCCCCTAGTGTGGGGAACAAATCTTTTTTTAAACAACTGGAAACTATACTCCTGCTTGAACACAACTCTAATAAAATAGTGGGTGTGGATTTCAATTCGGTAGTTTCAGTCCCTGAAGACCGGTAAAGTGTCGCAGGTACTATTCAACAAATAACTACCCATGATAAGGTGCTCCAGCCATTATTATCTATTTGTCAGTTGTTTGATTCATGGAGATCTCTTAACCCTAGTGTAAGGGGGTGAAGAGGAAGATGAGCCCAAAGGAGGTTACTTTCCCTGCTACTTACCTGGAACCACTTAGTTGTACAGCTGGGTTGTTGGGGGGGAGGACTTTCTGCCCTGGACTGAGGGGACCATGTGACTGCTGAGGGCAGAGAGGAAGAGAGAGGGGCGTGGTCAGAAAAGAGCGGGAGAGCAGAGCGCGCGAGAGAGGGGACAGTGCGCCAGAGAGAAAGCAGGCTGCAGCGCTGCACTCCCCGAGAGAGAGAGAGAGTGCTCCTCGTGAGGGCACTGAGGCTGAGATACCAGCCGTAGTGAAGGCCGGATGTGAGAGTGTGGACTCGGAAGCCTCCGTAATCAGAGAAGACTTTTCCAATGACAGTGCAGAGACAGTGACCTGAGCGCACAGCCCCGGTGACCGCAGTGACAAGCCAAGACTCCCTGAGTATGACAAGTAAACTGCCCAGTGTGTGTGTAGCATAGCTACTGCAGAGAGACTGCCAGCTTAACATACAGAGAAGTGCAGCAGTGTGGTTGTTCTGCTTCCTGCTTCCAGTTTCACTCTGAGAAAAGGCTGCAAAGATTTAACCCCAGAGTTTCCAGTTCCCAAGAGACAGAGAAGAGGCTTCAGAATCTTCAAGTGCTGTTGGTGACGGCACCCACTCTGGAAAAAGGACCCTTCAGTCAGGACCTGGCTGGACTGATAAGTTACAAGAACACTCGTTAACCATTTCTATTCCGCTTAACTGTTTCATAGCTTTAGTTAGCTTGTTGTGTATTGTTATACTGTTTGCTTTTTCTCTATTAACCCCCTCTGTTTTCTCCCTGTGAGGAGAATCTTACTCCTGTTAATAAATCCCCCTCAACAGTTGGTCTGTCTGATCCGTGGTGACATACTCTACCCTGCACGCTATTACACTAATAATAGAGAATATACCCATTTTTCACACTCTAATGACTTTTGGTCGTGGATAAATTACCTCTTAGTCCCTCCCTGTTGGCCAAACTAATAAAGGTAAATACTGATAACATTGCCATTTCAGACCACGCACCAATAATTATAGAGTTGTCATGGGTTTTCCCTAGGGGTTCGGACTTTCTGTAGAGATTCCCAAGTTATTTCTGCAGAGATGATTCCTTTGTTTCCTCTCTCAAACTGTGGTGGCAGGATTTTATGTCAGATAATTCGGCACACCGAGATGATCCTATGTTGTTGTGGAAATCAGCTAAAGCGGTACTCCGGGGGAAAATTTTAGCATATACATTCACTCATAAAAGAAAGGTCTATAACCCCTTAATGACCCCTAATATGTCTTTTAATGGCGGTAGTTAAGGGTACTTTAACCACAGCGCCGTTAATTAACGGCGCTGTGGAAAAAGTGTGTAGCGCCCCCCCAGAGTCAGATTTTCCCCGGGGTCTCGGCTGCTGGGGGTAGCCGAGACCCCAGAGAACATGATTCGGGTTGGTATTTACCGACTCTGGGGTTGCGATCGCCGTTATTAACCATATAACAGAGACTACAAAAAAAAAGTCTGATTTGCGATTTAATTTCTCTCTCCTGCAATGTGATCGCACAACAGAGGAGAGAGAAATGGAGTCCCTTGATCTCCCCCAGATACTTATCAGTGTCTCTGGGTCCTCCTGCTTCCCCCCACGGCCGCTGGCGTCTTCTTCTGGTAAGAAAATGGCAGGCGCATGCGCAGTGCACCCGCCGAGATCTGCCGTCCGTCACCTGACAACAATAGCAGATTTTTTCCTATTAGTTCATTTTAATCACTCTGTGATCCTATCACAGTGATCAAAATAAAAAAATAGTAAATGAACCCCTCTTTATCATCGGCTTAGATAGGAAAAATATTGAAATAAAAAATATATATTTATTTCCATTAGGGTTAGAGTTAAGCTAAAGTAAGTTGGGCTAAAGTTAGGGTTGGGGCTAAAGTTAGGGTTACGGTTGGGTCTAAAGTTAGGGTTGGGTCTAAAGTTAGGGTTGGGGCTAAAGTTAGGGTTAGAGTTAGGGTTGGGGCTAAATTTAGGGTTGGGCTAAAGTTAGGGTTAGAGTTGGGGCTAAAGTTATGGTTAGAGTTGGGGCTAAAGTTGGGGTTAAGGTTAGGGTTGGGGCTAAAGTTACGGTTAGGGTTGGGGCTAGGGTTAGGATTACGTTTGCAGTTGGGATTATGGTAAGGTCTGGGATTAGGGTTAGGTTTGTGGTTAGGGTTATGGTTAGGCGTGTGTTGGGGTTATGGTTAGGGTTGGGATTAGAGTTAGGGGAATTTTGGGGTTAGTGTTGGAGTTAGAATTGGGGGGTTTCCACTTTTTAGGCACATCAGGGGCTCTCCAAACACGACATGGCGTCTTATCTCAATTCGGCATTGAAAAAGTCAAACGGTACTTCTTCGCTTCCGAGCTCTGTTGTGCGCCCAAACAGTGGTCTACCCCCACATACGGGGGACCAGCGTACTCAGGTGAAATTGAACAAAGAAATATAAGCTAGCTCACCCGTGATGCATAAACCAATCTTCGGGAGCACGGACCCGCTGTGTCCAGGCGTATAAAGTCCAAAAAAGAAGAGAATGTCCAGCTTCACCAAATCCGTAAAAAAGAGTTTTCTTTATTCACAAACTTTGGACATAGAGGATACAGAAGTCAGCATGAACCATATGTGTAAGAATCTCAACGCGTTTCTGGAGACTAGGCTCCCTTAATCATGACCATGATTTTTATGGCAAAGTTTTATTTACTTTTTCAAAGCTCTGCGTTATAATCTTTAGTGAAACATTTGGCTGTTCAAAGTTCTCACAACACATCTAGATAAGTTCCTTGGGGGGTCTAGTTTCCAAAATGATGTCACTTGTGGGGGGTTTCTACTGTTTAGGCACATCAGGGTCTCTACAAACGCGACATGGTGTCCGATCTCAATTCCAGCCAATTCTGCTTTGAAAAAGTCAAACAATCTTCCCTTTTGAGTTCTGCCGTGCGCCAAAATAGTGGTTTACTCCCACATATGGGGTATCGGCATATTCAGGAGAAATTGCACAACAAATTTTGTGGTTCATTTTCTCTTTTTTACATTTATGAAAATTAAAAAAACTGGTTCTGAAATAAAATGTTTGTGAAAAAAAAGTAAATGTTCATTTTTTCCTTCCACATTGCTTCAGTTCTTGTGAAGCACGTAAAGGGTTAATTAACTTCTTGAATGTGGTTTTGAGCACCTTGAGGGGTGCAGTTTTTTAAAAATGGTGTCACTTTTATGTATTTTCTGTCATGTACACCCCTTAAAGTGACTTCAAATGTGATGTGGTCCCTAATAATCCCTAAGAAAAAATGGTGTTGTAAAAATGAGAAATTGCTGGTCAACTTTTAACCCTTATAACTCCTTAATAGTGATGAGCGAATATACTTGTTACTCGAGATTTCTAGAGCATGCTCTGGGGTCCTCCGAGTATTTTTTAGCGCTCCGAGATTTAGTTTTTCTTGCCGCAGCTGAATGATTTACATCTCTTAGCCAGCTTGATTACATGTGCGGATTCCATAGCAACTAGGCAACCCCCACATGTACTTATGCTGGCTAACAGATGTAAATCATTCAGCTGCGGCGCTAAAAACTAAAACTCCGAGCACTAAAAAATACTCGGAGGACCCCCGAGCGTGCTCGAGAAATCTCGAGTAACGAGTATATTCACTCATCACTACTCCCTAACAAAAAAATGTTGTTTCCAAAATTGTGCTGATGTAAAGTAGACATGTGGGAAATGTTATTTATTAAGAATTTTTTGTGACATGTCTCTCTGATTTAAGGGCATAAAAATTAAAATTTTAAAAATGGCGAAATTTAAAAAATTTTCAACATATTTCCGTTTTTTCATAAACTCAAGTCATATCGAAGAAATTTTATGACTAACTTGAAGTACAATATGTCAGAAAAAAAAAATCTCAGAATCAGCAGGATCCGATAAAACGTTCCAGAGTTATAACCTCATAAATTGACAGTGGTCAGAATTGTAAAAATTGGCCTGGCCATTAAGCTGCAAATTGGCTGTGTCACTAAGGGGTTCAAAAATATAATGAACTCTCTAATGAATTAAGGCAAGCCTATACCAAATTTTTGTTCGACCCATCTCTCAAATAAAAACCACTGGAAACAAAAGCAAACAGAATTTAATCAATATGCTGATTTAAGGGTAAAGTTCCACTTATCTAAATCAGAAGTATATTTCTATAGCTTCGGAAATAAGTCGGGGCGAATAATGGCTAACTTGTCTAAAGGGGTGAGGACAGGGGCGGGCTGCGCCAGGAGGCAGAGGGGCAATTGCCCCCTGGGCTGGTCTCCTAGCTGCAGCTTTGGGCCGTTCAGTCACACATTACTTTAAAAGCTGCACTGTACCTTTTATATGCGCTTCTAGACAAGCAGCATCATGCTGATTGGAACAGACGCTGCAATGTCCTTCCAGCTCTCTGATTGGTGGAGAAGCCATCTCTAGAGGCTGTACTGCATTCTTCCTGCTCAGTGTGCTCCCTCACCAATTGGAGAGCAGGAAGCAGACAGTGCAGCACCGCTGAGGAGGCGCCGGCTGCCCCAATAACACCATGTGCCTCCTTGATTGCCTGCAGAAGTGTTAATAGCTGCAGGCAATCAAGGAGGCTTATGGTAACGTGTCTCTGCTTCTTAGTTGTTTGGGAGGATGCATGGTTGAAACTCAGCTCAAGGGGAGCTATTGGGGTACAAAGATCTGTCAGGTAGGCAGAAATAGGAGTGGAATTTACTCTGTCTCATTCTGTGTGATTAAATGCAGTCTCAATTCCCCAATTCAGTGTATTCCCGTGTATGTTTGTATGTGTGATGACGTGTATGTGTACATGCATGTTCTTGGTGAAGTGTGTATGTGTGCATCCGTGTAAGTGGTGAAATGTATGTGGTGATATGTGTACATGTGCGTCTGTGTGTGTAAACTGCGTATATGCGCAACCGTGTACGTGGTGACGTGTGTGTATGTGGTGACGTGTGTGTATGTGGTGATGTTGATGTGAGTGTGTACGTGGTGACGTTTGTGTGAGAGTGCACATGGTGACATGTGTATGGTGACATGAGTGTATGTGGTGATGTGAGTGTGCACGTGGTGACCTGCGTGGGTGAGTGTGCGCGTGGTGACATGCGTGGGTGAGTGTGCACATGGTGACCTGTGTGGGTGAGAGTGCACGTGGTGACTTGTGTGTATGAGTGTGTACATAGTGACATGAGTATGTGGTGATGTAAGTGTGCACGTGGTGACATAGGAATGAGTGTTTACATAGTGACATGAGCGTGTATGTGGTGATGTGGGTGTAAGTGTGTACATGGTGACCTGTGTGGGTGAGTGTGTACGTGGTGAGGTGTGTGTATGAGTGGGTATATAGTGACATGAGTCTGTATGTAGTGATGTGGGTGTGAGTGTGTACATGGTGACTTGTGTGTGTATGAGGGTACATAGTGACATGAGTGTGTATGTGGTGATGTATGTAGTCTCGAAAGCTTGCAATTTGTTACCATCTTTTCAGTTAGCCATTAAAAGGTATCAACCACTGAGGACTCTCAATTCTAAATATTTTTCTATGTGGTGATGTGTGTGTACGTGTGTACATGGTGACCTGCATGGGTGAGAGTGCACATGGTGACTTGTGTGTGTATGAGTGTGTACATAGTGAGTATGTGGTGATGTGAGTGTGAGTGTGTTACGTGGTGACGTGTGTGTATGTGGTGATGTGAGTGTGTACATGGTGACGTGTGTGTATGTGATGTGAGTGTGCACGCAGTGACATGTGAATGAATGTGTACATAGTGACATGAGTGTATATGTGGTGATGTGGGTGTGAGTGTGTACATGGTGACCTGTGTGGGTGTGTGTACGTGGTGAGGTGTATGAGTGTGTACATAGTGACATGAGTCTGTATGTAATGATGTGGGTGTGTGTACATGGTGACTTGTGTGTGTACATAGTGACATGAGTCTGTATGTGGTGACATGTGTATGAGTGTGTACAGTGACAAGAGTGTGTATGTGGTGATGTGTGTGTGTGTGTAAGTGTGTACATGGTGACCTGCATGGGTGAGTGTGCACATGGTGACCTGCGTGGGTGAGAATGCACGTGGTGACTTGTGTGTGTATGAGTGTGTACATAGTGACATGAGTATGTGGCGATGTGGGTGTGAGTGTGCACGTGGTGACATGTGTATGAGTGTATACATAGTGACATGAGTGTGTATGTGGTGGTGACGTGTGTGTATGTGGTGATGAGAGTGTGTACGTGGTGGGGTGTGTATGAGTGTGTACATAGTGACATGAGTCTGTATGTAGTGATGTGGGTGTGAGTGTGTACATGGTGACTTGTGTGTGTATGAGTGTGTACATAGTGACATGAGTCTGTATGTGGTGACGTGTATGAGTGTGTACATAGTGACATGAGTGGATATGTGTCGTGTGTGTAAGTGTGTACATGGTGACCTGCGTGGATAAGTGTGCACATGGTGACCTGCGTGGGTGAGAGTGCACGTGGGGACTTGTGTGTGTATGAGTGTGTACATAGTGACATGAGTATGTGGCGATGTGGGTGTGAGTGTGTACTTGCTGATGTGAGTGTGCACGTGGTGACATGTGTATGAGTGTATACATAGTGACATGAGTGTGTATGTGGTGGTGACGTGTGTGTATGTGGTGATGTGAGTGTGTACGTGGTGGGGTGTGTATGAGTGTGTACATAGTGACATGAGTCTGTATGTAGTGATGTGGGTGTGAGTGTGTACATGGTGACTTGTGTGTGTATGAGTGTGTACATAGTGACATGAGTCTGTATGTGGTGACGTGTATGAGTGTGTACATAGTGACATGAGTGTATATGTGTCGTGTGTGTAAGTGTGTACATGGTGACCTGCGTGGATAAGTGTGCACATGGTGACCTGCGTGGGTGAGAGTGCACGTGGGGACTTGTGTGTGTATGAGTGTGTACATAGTGACATGAGTATGTGGTGATGTGAGTGTGCATGTGGTGACGTGTATGAGTGTATACATAGTGACATGAGTCTGTATGTGGTGATGTGGGTGTGAGTCTGTACATGGTGGTTTGTGTGTACATAGTGACATGAGTCTGTATGTGGTGACGTGTATGAGTGTGTACATAGTGACATGAGTGAATATGTGATGTGTGTGTAAGTGTGTACATGGTGACCTGCGTGGATGAGTGTGCACATGGTGACCTGCGTGGGTGAGAGTGCACGTGGTGACTTGTGTGTGTGTATGAGTGTGTACATAGTGACATGAGTATGTGGTGATGTGAGTGTGCATATGGTGACATGTGTATGAGTGTATACATAGTGACATGAGTCTGTATGTGGTGATGTGGGTCTGAGTCTGTACATGGTGGTTTGTGTGTACATAGTGACATGAGTCTGTATGTGGTGATATGGGTGTGAGTATGTACATGGTGACTTGTGTGTGTATGTGGTGATGTGGGTGTGAGTGTATACATAGGGACACGAGTGTGTATGTGGTGATGTGGGTGTGAGTGTGTATGTAACAACCCTGCTGGAATCACTGCATGGCCTGCCATCACCCACCTGCTTTTCACACAAACTCACTCACTTCTCCGGTCCATGCTCTGAGTTCTCTCTGCTGCCATCTCCATGCTGTGTGCCTCATGTCTGCTGCTTGCTCTGTGCATGCTCTGTCTGTGTGCATAGGGGGGCGGTGCCAGCAACTGTTTGCCAGTAGCCATGAGGCTTCCTGTATTTAAGACTTCCCCACCCATTGGTGGGGGCCTGTGCAACTTAGGCTACTTTCACACTAGCGTCGGGCTCGGCCCGTCGCAGTGCGTCGGGCCGAGGTTACCGACGCTAGCAGTGCATACGCCGCACAACGGGGGCAGCGGATGCATTTTTCCAGCGCATCCGCTGCCCCATGGTAAGGTGCGGGGAGATGGGGGCGGAGTTCCGGCCGCGCATGCGCGGTCGGAAAAAGCGGTCCATCGGCAGCAAAAAACGTTACATGTAACGTTTTTTGCTCCCGGCAGTCTGCCACAACACGGCGCAACCGTCGCATGACGGTTGCGACGTGTGTCAATGCGTCGCTAATGTTAATCTATGGGGCAAAAACGCATCCTGCAAACAACGACGCATTGCAAAAAACGCTAGTGTGAAAGTAGCCTAACTCCTTCAGTCAGTTCTTAACTGCTGAGGTACCAGGTCCTGTCTCTGTGACTCTTGTATCCGCCACCCAGTGGGGCGTAGTACCCTGGTCTGTGTCCTGTGTTTGCCACCCAGTGGGGGGCTGTACCCTGGTCTGTGTCCTGTGTTTGCCACCCAGTGGCCTACCGCCTCAACGCATCAACCTAACTATCCCTGTATGGCCCATTAAAAAAAAAAATATATATATATATATATATTTGGGTTCCTCGCATCATGTTCTCATACACTTTATGCAGTTAATAGCCCTCTGTGTCTGTACTGCTACATACTTAGAACCAAAAAACATATGGGCTACTTGCACAGTGAACATGTCTGTAGAAACCTGTTCACACCACCAAGAAACTTAAAGACACAAAAAGAGCACAGTGAGGTCAACTGTGACTTCTTTACAACAGAGTATTTTTTGACCTCGCTGTGCTCTTTTTGTGTCTTTATGCTACATACTTACAGTGGGGCAAAAAAGTATTTAGTCAGTCAGCAATAGTGCAAGTTCCACCACTTAAAAAGATGAGAGGCGTCTGTAATTTACATCATAGGTAGACCTCAACTATGGGAGACAAACTGAGAAAAAAAAATCCAGAAAATCACATTGTCTGTTTTTTTAACATTTTATTTGCATATTATGGTGGAAAATAAGTATTTGGTCAGAAACAAAATTTCATCTCAATACTTTGTAATATATCCTTTGTTGGCAATGACAGAGGTCAAACGTTTTCTGTAAGTCTTCACAAGGTTGCCACACACTGTTGTTGGTATGTTGGCCCATTCCTCCATGCAGATCTCCTCTAGAGCAGTGATGTTTTTGGCTTTTCGCTTGGCAACACGGACTTTCAACTCCCTCCAAAGGTTTTCTATAGGGTTGAGATCTGGAGACTGGCTAGGCCACTCCAGGACCTTGAAATGCTTCTTACGAAGCCACTCCTTCGTTGCCCTGGCGGTGTGCTTTGGATCATTGTCATGTTGAAAGACCCAGCCACGTTTCATCTTCAATGCCCTTGCTGATGGAAGGTTTGCACTCAAAATCTCACGATACATGGCCCCATTCATTCTTTCATGTACCCGGATCAGTCGTCCTGGCCCCTTTGCAGAGAAACAGCCCCAAAGCATGATGTTTCCACCACCATGCTTTACAGTAGGTATGGTGTTTGATGGATGCAACTCAGTATTCTTTTTCCTCCAAACACGACAAGTTGTGTTTCTACCAAACAGTTCCAGTTAGGTTTCATCAGACCATAGGACATTCTCCCAAAACTCCTCTGGATCATCCAAATGCTCTCTAGCAAACTTCAGACGGGCCCGGACATGTACTGGCTTAAGCAGTGGGACACGTCTGGCACTGCAGGATCTGAGTCTATCGTGGCGTAGTGTGTTACTTATGGTAGGCCTTGTTACATTGGTCCCAGCTCTCTGCAATTCATTCACTAGGTCCCCCCGCGTGGTTCTGGGATTTTTGCTCACCGTTCTTGTGATCATTCTGACCCCACGGGGTGGGATTTTGCGTGGAGCCCCAGATCGAGGGAGATTATCAGTGGTCTTGTATGTCTTCCATTTTCTAATTATTGCTCCCACTGTTGATTTCTTCACTCCAAGCTGGTTGGCTATTGCAGATTCAGTCTTCCCAGCCTGGTGCAGGGCTACAATTTTGTTTCTGGTGTCCTTTAACAGCTCTTTGGTCTTCACCATAGTGGAGTTTGGAGTCAGACTGTTTGAGGGTGTGCACAGGTGTCTTTTTATACTGATAACAAGTTTAAACAGGTGCCATTACTACAGGTAATGAGTGGAGGAAAGAGGAGACTCTTAAAGAAGAAGTTACAGGTCTGTGAGAGCCAGAAATCTTGATTGTTTGTTTCTGACCAAATACTTATTTTCCACCATAATATGCAAAAAAAATGATAAAAAAACAGACAATGTGATTTTCTGGATTTTTTTTTCTCAGTTTGTCTCCCATAGTTGAGGTCTACCTATGATGTAAATTACAGACGCCTCTCATCTTTTTAAGTGGTGGAACTTGCACTATTGCTGACTGACTAAATACTTTTTTGCCCCACTGTAGGCAGTTAACTGGTTCATGCAGCTTTACCTGAGCCTTACACTATGGCTGGTCCGACTAACTAAAGCAATTGTTACCATCCACCTCTCGTGTCTCCCCTTTTCCTCATAGTTTGTAAGCTTGCGAGCAGGGCCCTCATTCCTCTTGGTATCTATTTTGAACTGTGATTTCTGTTCTGCTGTAATGTCTATTGTCTGTACAAGTCTTCTCTATAATTTGTAAAGCGCTGCGGAATATGTTGGTGCTATATAAATAAAATTATTATTAATATTAATGATTGGGTTGACGGAGAGGGCAATGATACGGGGGATAGGGGAGAAGGCAATGATGGGGGTCGTGGAAAGGGCAATAATTGTGGTGATGGGGAAGGAGGAAATGATGGATGTCGTGATTGGACAATAGTGGGGGTGGCGTACCATCCTCTAGTTATATATGATGCTCTCCCTTATTATATAGCTTCCTCTGTTATGTACAGTGCTGTCTCTTACATAGAGTATTCTTATTATTTTTGTTATTCACAGCGCCCTCTTTTATTACATAGTCCCCTCTCTTATTAGATATAAAATGACTGCTGATGGAGTAGCCAGTGACCAGACTACCAGTCCATCAGCTCCTTCTTTAGAAAAGAAGCTTTCCCATGCTCCATCAGCCATCATTGCATTATACAGCTAACAAGACAGGACAGTATGTAATAAAGAACAGCGCTCTATAAAATCCAATATGCAAGGGACGGTGCTGTACATAAGAGAGGGCACTGTATAATAAGGGATGGCAATATACATAATAAAGGACACTATGCATTTTTTGCATGTATGTGTGTGTGGCTATATATATGTGTAGCTTTGTGTCGCTTTAAAAGGAGGGGGGCCCAGACACATTTCCTGCACAGGGGCCCCAAGCTGTCTGTGCCCTCCCCTGCGTAGGACGTGCCATCATGTACGGTGCAGCCATCAATGTAATAAATAGGGGTTTTCATATAAAGCTGCAGGATCTGGTCAGCAACCAGGATCTGTCTAAGTTCAGTTACCAAGTGTTATTGGTGCACGGAGGATGCAGAGACAGATGAATATCAGGGACGGAACAGGAAAAATTAGAAATGGGGAACATGGGAGAGTTAGATTAGTGAAGTGAGGTGATAGGTGGCTAAAGAGATGTGTTTTAAAACACGCTTAAAAATGTGGGTGCTAGGTATTAATTGGATCATCCGAGGTAGTACATTCCAAAAAAACTGGCACAGCACAAGAGACGTCTTGGAAATAGAAGTGGGAGGTTCAGAAAATGGAGAATGTTAGTCTTAGAACAGTTGCAGAAAGGAGAACACAGATAGGGTAGTGGATAAGTTTTTATTGTACTCTGTGGTAGATGGGTAACCAGTGCAATGACTGACACAAAATGGAGGCATCGTTGTACCCCTGACTGTCGCATTCCAGAAGGATTGGAAAGGAGAAAGTGTGGTTAGAGGGAGACCGATCAGTAGAGAGTTGCAGTAGTCCAGACAAGATTAAATAAGAGTTTTTGTAGTTTCAAAGTTGAGCAAGGATCGGATTCTAGAGATGTTTTTAAGATGCAGGTAACATGAGTGAGTGATTTGATATAGGGAACAAAGGAAAGTTCTGTGTCAAATATGATCCACAGATGAATATACTAATAACTGATACTGCGCTTGGGTGATTTAGATAACACTATCTCTGACTGCAGGAGTACGACCTGAAAAACGTGAATGTGTGCAGTAATTAAATGTGAAATACCACGCTAGGAGTAGTAATATAACTAATTGCTGACTGATATGTAGGCTGCCAACCTGCTTGTTCCTTGCGGTGTATGCCGTACATCCAGATATAGATATTTTCCGGCAAGATAGATGGAGCGCCCCCAGACACAGGGCCACGAGTGTGGCCCGATGTTTACCATGGTTACCAGCGTAAACGTTAAAAAAACAAACACTACATACTTACCTTCAGCTGTCTGTCCCCGGCGCTCTGCTTCTCTGCACTCCTCCTGCATCCTGTGTCAGCGCCGGCCAGCCAGAAAGCACAGCGGTGATGTCACCGCTCTGCTTTCCGGCTGACCGGCGCTGACAGTGCAGAGGAAAGCAGAGCGCCGGAGGACAGACAGCTGAAGGTAAGTATGTAGTCTTTGTTTTTTTAACGTTTACGCTGGTAACCATGGTAAACATCGGGTTACTAAGCGCGGCCCTGCGCTTAGTAACCCGATGTTTACCCTGGTTACCGGGGACCTCGGGATCGTTGGTCGCTGGAGAGCTGTCTGTGTGACAGCTCTCCAGCGACGCTGCAGCGATCGACATTGTTGTCGGTATCACTGCAGCGTCGCTTAGTGTGACGGTACCCTAACAGATATAAGTCAAGGAATGCTAAACAGCCATAATTTATGTTATTTGCCTTTATCGCTTTCTCTTTCAGGATTTTTATTATCTTTATCACAGAACTGATGTAATTAACCTCCTCTTGGGAGGGTTAGAAAAGATAGAGAGGTGAGAAGGAAGTGGGAGTAGGAACATGGAGAGTGACATGCGGAATAGAAAATCTTACATAGGGGGCTATTTATAAGTTTCATACACTTGGTCGGGCAGAAGTGAAATCAAGTAGAAAGTTCTTTTCCTAGCGAGTTTGGAACAAAAAGTCCTTACTCCTGCTAGGGCAATTATCTGGTTTTGTTTTGTTTGATACCTTTGGTTTAGGTCTGTTATACATTGTTGAGAAGCATTTTTTTTTGTTTTCTGATCTGACTATATGCCATCTTCAGTTTGTAATTATCTTATTAGTGCTGATCATCCATTTTGGTCCCAAGTAGGATTATTGTGTCATGGAATGTTAAAGGTTTGAGATCTCCTCAAAAACACATGAAAATCCTCAGACATTTAAAACGCCTAAAACCTGACATAGCCTTCTTACAGGAAACACATCTTCTGGAGTCAGATTTCTTCAGGATGAAGAAGCTGTGTGTGGGCAAGGTTTACGGCTCTTCTTCAGTGGACAGGACGGCTGGGGTCTTAATCATAATCAATAAACACTTCACACACCATATCATTAACCAGCAATCGGATAGTGAAGGTAGACTGATCCACCTAACAATATCCACGCCTAGTGGGGTCTTCTCTATTTACAATATTTATGCCCCTAGTGTGGGGAACAAATCTTTTTTTAAACAACTGGAAACTATACTCCTGCTTGAACACAACTCTAATAAAATAGTGGGTGTGGATTTCAATTCGGTAGTTTCAGTCCCTGAAGACCGGTAAAGTGTCGCAGGTACTATTCAACAAATAACTACCCATGATAAGGTGCTCCAGCCATTATTATCTATTTGTCAGTTGTTTGATTCATGGAGATCTCTTAACCCTAGTGTAAGGGGGTGAAGAGGAAGATGAGCCCAAAGGAGGTTACTTTCCCTGCTACTTACCTGGAACCACTTAGTTGTACAGCTGGGTTGTTGGGGGGGAGGACTTTCTGCCCTGGACTGAGGGGACCATGTGACTGCTGAGGGCAGAGAGGAAGAGAGAGGGGCGTGGTCAGAAAAGAGCGGGAGAGCAGAGCGCGCGAGAGAGGGGACAGTGCGCCAGAGAGAAAGCAGGCTGCAGCGCTGCACTCCCCGAGAGAGAGAGAGAGTGCTCCTCGTGAGGGCACTGAGGCTGAGATACCAGCCGTAGTGAAGGCCGGATGTGAGAGTGTGGACTCGGAAGCCTCCGTAATCAGAGAAGACTTTTCCAATGACAGTGCAGAGACAGTGACCTGAGCGCACAGCCCCGGTGACCGCAGTGACAAGCCAAGACTCCCTGAGTATGACAAGTAAACTGCCCAGTGTGTGTGTAGCATAGCTACTGCAGAGAGACTGCCAGCTTAACATACAGAGAAGTGCAGCAGTGTGGTTGTTCTGCTTCCTGCTTCCAGTTTCACTCTGAGAAAAGGCTGCAAAGATTTAACCCCAGAGTTTCCAGTTCCCAAGAGACAGAGAAGAGGCTTCAGAATCTTCAAGTGCTGTTGGTGACGGCACCCACTCTGGAAAAAGGACCCTTCAGTCAGGACCTGGCTGGACTGATAAGTTACAAGAACACTCGTTAACCATTTCTATTCCGCTTAACTGTTTCATAGCTTTAGTTAGCTTGTTGTGTATTGTTATACTGTTTGCTTTTTCTCTATTAACCCCCTCTGTTTTCTCCCTGTGAGGAGAATCTTACTCCTGTTAATAAATCCCCCTCAACAGTTGGTCTGTCTGATCCGTGGTGACATACTCTACCCTGCACGCTATTACACTAATAATAGAGAATATACCCATTTTTCACACTCTAATGACTTTTGGTCGTGGATAAATTACCTCTTAGTCCCTCCCTGTTGGCCAAACTAATAAAGGTAAATACTGATAACATTGCCATTTCAGACCACGCACCAATAATTATGGAGTTGTCATGGGTTTTCCCTAGGGGTTCGGACTTTCTGTAGAGATTCCCAAGTTATTTCTGCAGAGATGATTCCTTTGTTTCCTCTCTCAAACTGTGGTGGCAGGATTTTATGTCAGATAATTCGGCACACCGAGATGATCCTATGTTGTTGTGGAAATCAGCTAAAGCGGTACTCCGGGGGAAAATTTTAGCATATACATTCACTCATAAAAGAAAGGTCTATAACCCCTTAATGACCCCTAATATGTCTTTTAATGGCGGTAGTTAAGGGTACTTTAACCACAGCGCCGTTAATTAACGGCGCTGTGGAAAAAGTGTGTAGCGCCCCCCCAGAGTCAGATTTTCCCCGGGGTCTCGGCTGCTGGGGGTAGCCGAGACCCCAGAGAACATGATTCGGGTTGGTATTTACCGACTCTGGGGTTGCGATCGCCGTTATTAACCATATAACAGAGACTACAAAAAAAAAGTCTGATTTGCGATTTAATTTCTCTCTCCTGCAATGTGATCGCACAACAGAGGAGAGAGAAATGGAGTCCCTTGATCTCCCCCAGATACTTATCAGTGTCTCTGGGTCCTCCTGCTTCCCCCCACGGCCGCTGGCGTCTTCTTCTGGTAAGAAAATGGCAGGCGCATGCGCAGTGCACCCGCCGAGATCTGCCGTCCGTCACCTGACAACAATAGCAGATTTTTTCCTATTAGTTCATTTTAATCACTCTGTGATCCTATCACAGTGATCAAAATAAAAAAATAGTAAATGAACCCCTCTTTATCATCGGCTTAGATAGGAAAAATATTGAAATAAAAAATATATATTTATTTCCATTAGGGTTAGAGTTAAGCTAAAGTAAGTTGGGCTAAAGTTAGGGTTGGGGCTAAAGTTAGGGTTACGGTTGGGTCTAAAGTTAGGGTTGGGTCTAAAGTTAGGGTTGGGGCTAAAGTTAGGGTTAGAGTTAGGGTTGGGGCTAAATTTAGGGTTGGGCTAAAGTTAGGGTTAGAGTTGGGGCTAAAGTTATGGTTAGAGTTGGGGCTAAAGTTGGGGTTAAGGTTAGGGTTGGGGCTAAAGTTACGGTTAGGGTTGGGGCTAGGGTTAGGATTACGTTTGCAGTTGGGATTATGGTAAGGTCTGGGATTAGGGTTAGGTTTGTGGTTAGGGTTATGGTTAGGCGTGTGTTGGGGTTATGGTTAGGGTTGGGATTAGAGTTAGGGGAATTTTGGGGTTAGTGTTGGAGTTAGAATTGGGGGGTTTCCACTTTTTAGGCACATCAGGGGCTCTCCAAACACGACATGGCGTCTTATCTCAATTCGGCATTGAAAAAGTCAAACGGTACTTCTTCGCTTCCGAGCTCTGTTGTGCGCCCAAACAGTGGTCTACCCCCACATACGGGGGACCAGCGTACTCAGGTGAAATTGAACAAAGAAATATAAGCTAGCTCACCCGTGATGCATAAACCAATCTTCGGGAGCACGGACCCGCTGTGTCCAGGCGTATAAAGTCCAAAAAAGAAGAGAATGTCCAGCTTCACCAAATCCGTAAAAAAGAGTTTTCTTTATTCACAAACTTTGGACATAGAGGATACAGAAGTCAGCATGAACCATATGTGTAAGAATCTCAACGCGTTTCTGGAGACTAGGCTCCCTTAATCATGACCATGATTTTTATGGCAAAGTTTTATTTACTTTTTCAAAGCTCTGCGTTATAATCTTTAGTGAAACATTTGGCTGTTCAAAGTTCTCACAACACATCTAGATAAGTTCCTTGGGGGGTCTAGTTTCCAAAATGATGTCACTTGTGGGGGGTTTCTACTGTTTAGGCACATCAGGGTCTCTACAAACGCGACATGGTGTCCGATCTCAATTCCAGCCAATTCTGCTTTGAAAAAGTCAAACAATCTTCCCTTTTGAGTTCTGCCGTGCGCCAAAATAGTGGTTTACTCCCACATATGGGGTATCGGCATATTCAGGAGAAATTGCACAACAAATTTTGTGGTTCATTTTCTCTTTTTTACATTTATGAAAATTAAAAAAACTGGTTCTGAAATAAAATGTTTGTGAAAAAAAGGTAAATGTTCATTTTTTCCTTCCACATTGCTTCAGTTCTTGTGAAGCACGTAAAGGGTTAATTAACTTCTTGAATGTGGTTTTGAGCACCTTGAGGGGTGCAGTTTTTTAAAAATGGTGTCACTTTTATGTATTTTCTGTCATGTACACCCCTTAAAGTGACTTCAAATGTGATGTGGTCCCTAATAATCCCTAAGAAAAAATGGTGTTGTAAAAATGAGAAATTGCTGGTCAACTTTTAACCCTTATAACTCCTTAATAGTGATGAGCGAATATACTTGTTACTCGAGATTTCTAGAGCATGCTCTGGGGTCCTCCGAGTATTTTTTAGCGCTCCGAGATTTAGTTTTTCTTGCCGCAGCTGAATGATTTACATCTCTTAGCCAGCTTGATTACATGTGCGGATTCCATAGCAACTAGGCAACCCCCACATGTACTTATGCTGGCTAACAGATGTAAATCATTCAGCTGCGGCGCTAAAAACTAAAACTCCGAGCACTAAAAAATACTCGGAGGACCCCCGAGCGTGCTCGAGAAATCTCGAGTAACGAGTATATTCACTCATCACTACTCCCTAACAAAAAAATGTTGTTTCCAAAATTGTGCTGATGTAAAGTAGACATGTGGGAAATGTTATTTATTAAGAATTTTTTGTGACATGTCTCTCTGATTTAAGGGCATAAAAATTAAAATTTTAAAAATGGCGAAATTTAAAAAATTTTCAACATATTTCCGTTTTTTCATAAACTCAAGTCATATCGAAGAAATTTTATGACTAACTTGAAGTACAATATGTCAGAAAAAAAAATCTCAGAATCAGCAGGATCCGATAAAACGTTCCAGAGTTATAACCTCATAAATTGACAGTGGTCAGAATTGTAAAAATTGGCCTGGCCATTAAGCTGCAAATTGGCTGTGTCACTAAGGGGTTCAAAAATATAATGAACTCTCTAATGAATTAAGGCAAGCCTATACCAAATTTTTGTTCGACCCATCTCTCAAATAAAAACCACTGGAAACAAAAGCAAACAGAATTTAATCAATATGCTGATTTAAGGGTAAAGTTCCACTTATCTAAATCAGAAGTATATTTCTATAGCTTCGGAAATAAGTCGGGGCGAATAATGGCTAACTTGTCTAAAGGGGTGAGGACAGGGGCGGGCTGCGCCAGGAGGCAGAGGGGCAATTGCCCCCTGGGCTGGTCTCCTAGCTGCAGCTTTGGGCCGTTCAGTCACACATTACTTTAAAAGCTGCACTGTACCTTTTATATGCGCTTCTAGACAAGCAGCATCATGCTGATTGGAACAGACGCTGCAATGTCCTTCCAGCTCTCTGATTGGTGGAGAAGCCATCTCTAGAGGCTGTACTGCATTCTTCCTGCTCAGTGTGCTCCCTCACCAATTGGAGAGCAGGAAGCAGACAGTGCAGCACCGCTGAGGAGGCGCCGGCTGCCCCAATAACACCATGTGCCTCCTTGATTGCCTGCAGAAGTGTTAATAGCTGCAGGCAATCAAGGAGGCTTATGGTAACGTGTCTCTGCTTCTTAGTTGTTTGGGAGGATGCATGGTTGAAACTCAGCTCAAGGGGAGCTATTGGGGTACAAAGATCTGTCAGGTAGGCAGAAATAGGAGTGGAATTTACTCTGTCTCATTCTGTGTGATTAAATGCAGTCTCAATTCCCCAATTCAGTGTATTCCCGTGTATGTTTGTATGTGTGATGACGTGTATGTGTACATGCATGTTCTTGGTGAAGTGTGTATGTGTGCATCCGTGTAAGTGGTGAAATGTATGTGGTGATATGTGTACATGTGCGTCTGTGTGTGTAAACTGCGTATATGCGCAACCGTGTACGTGGTGACTTGTGTGTGTATGTGGTGACGTGTGTGTATGTGGTGATGTTGATGTGAGTGTGTACGTGGTGACGTTTGTGTGAGAGTGCACATGGTGACATGTGTATGGTGACATGAGTGTATGTGGTGATGTGAGTGTGCACGTGGTGACCTGCGTGGGTGAGTGTGCGCGTGGTGACATGCGTGGGTGAGTGTGCACATGGTGACCTGTGTGGGTGAGAGTGCACGTGGTGACTTGTGTGTATGAGTGTGTACATAGTGACATGAGTATGTGGTGATGTAAGTGTGCACGTGGTGACATAGGAATGAGTGTTTACATAGTGACATGAGCGTGTATGTGGTGATGTGGGTGTAAGTGTGTACATGGTGACCTGTGTGGGTGAGTGTGTACGTGGTGAGGTGTGTGTATGAGTGGGTATATAGTGACATGAGTCTGTATGTAGTGATGTGGGTGTGAGTGTGTACATGGTGACTTGTGTGTGTATGAGGGTACATAGTGACATGAGTGTGTATGTGGTGATGTATGTAGTCTCGAAAGCTTGCAATTTGTTACCATCTTTTCAGTTAGCCATTAAAAGGTATCAACCACTGAGGACTCTCAATTCTAAATATTTTTCTATGTGGTGATGTGTGTGTACGTGTGTACATGGTGACCTGCATGGGTGAGAGTGCACATGGTGACTTGTGTGTGTATGAGTGTGTACATAGTGAGTATGTGGTGATGTGAGTGTGAGTGTGTTACGTGGTGACGTGTGTGTATGTGGTGATGTGAGTGTGTACATGGTGACGTGTGTGTATGTGATGTGAGTGTGCACGCAGTGACATGTGAATGAATGTGTACATAGTGACATGAGTGTATATGTGGTGATGTGGGTGTGAGTGTGTACATGGTGACCTGTGTGGGTGTGTGTACGTGGTGAGGTGTATGAGTGTGTACATAGTGACATGAGTCTGTATGTAATGATGTGGGTGTGTGTACATGGTGACTTGTGTGTGTACATAGTGACATGAGTCTGTATGTGGTGACATGTGTATGAGTGTGTACAGTGACAAGAGTGTGTATGTGGTGATGTGTGTGTGTGTAAGTGTGTACATGGTGACCTGCATGGGTGAGTGTGCACATGGTGACCTGCGTGGGTGAGAATGCACGTGGTGACTTGTGTGTGTATGAGTGTGTACATAGTGACATGAGTATGTGGCGATGTGGGTGTGAGTGTGCACGTGGTGACATGTGTATGAGTGTATACATAGTGACATGAGTGTGTATGTGGTGGTGACGTGTGTGTATGTGGTGATGAGAGTGTGTACGTGGTGGGGTGTGTATGAGTGTGTACATAGTGACATGAGTCTGTATGTAGTGATGTGGGTGTGAGTGTGTACATGGTGACTTGTGTGTGTATGAGTGTGTACATAGTGACATGAGTCTGTATGTGGTGACGTGTATGAGTGTGTACATAGTGACATGAGTGGATATGTGTCGTGTGTGTAAGTGTGTACATGGTGACCTGCGTGGATAAGTGTGCACATGGTGACCTGCGTGGGTGAGAGTGCACGTGGGGACTTGTGTGTGTATGAGTGTGTACATAGTGACATGAGTATGTGGCGATGTGGGTGTGAGTGTGTACTTGCTGATGTGAGTGTGCACGTGGTGACATGTGTATGAGTGTATACATAGTGACATGAGTGTGTATGTGGTGGTGACGTGTGTGTATGTGGTGATGTGAGTGTGTACGTGGTGGGGTGTGTATGAGTGTGTACATAGTGACATGAGTCTGTATGTAGTGATGTGGGTGTGAGTGTGTACATGGTGACTTGTGTGTGTATGAGTGTGTACATAGTGACATGAGTCTGTATGTGGTGACGTGTATGAGTGTGTACATAGTGACATGAGTGTATATGTGTCGTGTGTGTAAGTGTGTACATGGTGACCTGCGTGGATAAGTGTGCACATGGTGACCTGCGTGGGTGAGAGTGCACGTGGGGACTTGTGTGTGTATGAGTGTGTACATAGTGACATGAGTATGTGGTGATGTGAGTGTGCATGTGGTGACGTGTATGAGTGTATACATAGTGACATGAGTCTGTATGTGGTGATGTGGGTGTGAGTCTGTACATGGTGGTTTGTGTGTACATAGTGACATGAGTCTGTATGTGGTGACGTGTATGAGTGTGTACATAGTGACATGAGTGAATATGTGATGTGTGTGTAAGTGTGTACATGGTGACCTGCGTGGATGAGTGTGCACATGGTGACCTGCGTGGGTGAGAGTGCACGTGGTGACTTGTGTGTGTGTATGAGTGTGTACATAGTGACATGAGTATGTGGTGATGTGAGTGTGCATATGGTGACATGTGTATGAGTGTATACATAGTGACATGAGTCTGTATGTGGTGATGTGGGTCTGAGTCTGTACATGGTGGTTTGTGTGTACATAGTGACATGAGTCTGTATGTGGTGATATGGGTGTGAGTATGTACATGGTGACTTGTGTGTGTATGTGGTGATGTGGGTGTGAGTGTATACATAGGGACACGAGTGTGTATGTGGTGATGTGGGTGTGAGTGTGTATGTAACAACCCTGCTGGAATCACTGCATGGCCTGCCATCACCCACCTGCTTTTCACACAAACTCACTCACTTCTCCGGTCCATGCTCTGAGTTCTCTCTGCTGCCATCTCCATGCTGTGTGCCTCATGTCTGCTGCTTGCTCTGTGCATGCTCTGTCTGTGTGCATAGGGGGGCGGTGCCAGCAACTGTTTGCCAGTAGCCATGAGGCTTCCTGTATTTAAGACTTCCCCACCCATTGGTGGGGGCCTGTGCAACTTAGGCTACTTTCACACTAGCGTCGGGCTCGGCCCGTCGCAGTGCGTCGGGCCGAGGTTACCGACGCTAGCAGTGCATACGCCGCACAACGGGGGCAGCGGATGCATTTTTCCAGCGCATCCGCTGCCCCATGGTAAGGTGCGGGGAGATGGGGGCGGAGTTCCGGCCGCGCATGCGCGGTCGGAAAAAGCGGTCCATCGGCAGCAAAAAACGTTACATGTAACGTTTTTTGCTCCCGGCGGTCTGCCACAACACGGCGCAACCGTCGCATGACGGTTGCGACGTGTGTCAATGCGTCGCTAATGTTAATCTATGGGGCAAAAACGCATCCTGCAAACAACGACGCATTGCAAAAAACGCTAGTGTGAAAGTAGCCTAACTCCTTCAGTCAGTTCTTAACTGCTGAGGTACCAGGTCCTGTCTCTGTGACTCTTGTATCCGCCACCCAGTGGGGCGTAGTACCCTGGTCTGTGTCCTGTGTTTGCCACCCAGTGGGGGGCTGTACCCTGGTCTGTGTCCTGTGTTTGCCACCCAGTGGGGCTTCGTACCCTGGCCTGTGTCCGCCACCCAGTGAGGCGTCGTACCCTGGCCTGTGTCCGTGTCTCTGTGCCTTGTCCCGTTCCTGACTGTCTTAGTCTAGTCCCGTTCCTGTGTCCTTTTATATCCCTGTCTTGGTTTGCTTTCTCTGCTGTGCGTACTGTGTCTTGCTTTGCTCCGCTCTCTGCTCCGTACTCTGTGTCTTGCTTTGCTCTGCTCTCTGCTCCGTACTCTGTGCCTTGCTTTGCTCCGCTCTTGGCTCTGTACTCTGTGTCTTGCCTTGCTCTGCTCTCGGTTCTGTGTGTTGTTTTGCTCTGCTCTGCACTCTGTCCGGCTTTGCTCTGCACTTGGCTCTGCACTCTGTGGCTCTGCTCAGCTCTCGCTCTGCTCCTTGCGGTTCTACCTTGCTCCGTTTCTACATTTCTGTACTTGGCTCCGCCTCCTGTGTTCTGTACTTGGCTCCGCCTCCTGCGTTTCTGCACTTGGCTCTGCCTCCTGCATTTCTGCACTTGGCCCCACCTCCTGCATTTCTGTACTTGGCTCCGCCTGCTGCGTTTCTGTACTTGGCTCCGCCACCTGCGTTTCTGCACTTGGCTCAGCCTCCTGCATTTCTACACTTGGCTCCGCCTCCTGCATTTCTGTACTTGGTTCCGCCTGCTGCGTTTCTGGACTTGGCTCCGCCTCCTGCATTTCTGTACTTGGCTCCGCCTCCTGCATTTATGCACTTGGAACCACCTCCTGCATTTCTACACTTGGCTCCGCCTCCTGCATTTCTGTACTTGGTTCCGCCTGCTGCGTTTCTGTACTTGGCTCCGCCTCCTGTATTTCTGTACTTGGCTCCACCTCGTGCATTTCTGTACTTGGCTCCGCCTGCTGCTTTTCTGTACTTGGCTCTGCCTCCTGCGTTTCTGTACTTGGCTCCGCCTCCTGTGTTTCTGTACTTGGCTCCGCCTCCTGCGTTTCTGTACTTGGCTCTGCCTCCTGCTCTTGGCTCCACCTCCTGTGCTTCTGCATTGCATCTGCTCTTGCAGTCTTTCTCTACCTCCGTTCCTCCTGTCTGAACAGGTCCCTACCTGTTCCCATATACCAGCCGTGTCTGTCTATATACCGGTCCCTACCGATCCTGCCAGTGTACCAGCCTTGTCTGCCTGTCCTGCCAGTGCATCAGCCGTGCCCGCCCGCCTGCCAGGGTGCCTGCCAGTGTCTCTGTTGTACCTCTCTGCCTGCCTGTGTCCCAGCCGTGCCCACCTATCTGCCTGAGTGCCCGCCTGCTTATCTATGTTCCATTTTCCCCGGTGGGATCAGCAGTCACAGCCAGACACTACCCTGGAGTGGTAGCTGGTAGCTTCCTGTTGCACAAGCCTGACCTCACCATCAGAGGCTCCAGCGAAAACCAAGGAAGCTACTTAGTTATGCCCCTTCCAGGGTAGTCTGGTCTGTGGCACAGTGGGGCCACACGCCTGCGCCAACCAGTCTGGGCGCGAGCGTGACCGTGTACGTGGCGACCTGGGCGGGTGAGTGTGCACGTGGTGACTTTTGTGTGTATGAATGTGTACTGTTGTGAATTCTGCTCTTGGGCTCCCTCCGGTGGTTATGAGTGGTAGTGCTGCGGTAGCTGGATCGCAGCATTTATCAGGTGTATCTATTTTTTGCAATTTGGGCTGGGCTATATAGCCTTGCTTGATCCTTTAGTCAGTGCCAGTTGTCCATTGTTTTTGGAGGATTCACATCCCTTCTGGTCTCTCCTGTTTGCTGTGCTTTTCTTCAAAGATAAGTCCTGGCTTTGTTTTTGCTGTCCACCTGCTGTGGACCTTATAGTTCTGTGCATTTTCATGTTTTTGTCTTGTCCAGCTTAGTCTGTGAAGGATTTTTTGCAGCCTAGCTATTTCTCTGAAGATGCAGATATACCCTCCATGTCTTTAGTCAGATGTGGTGTTTTGTATTTTTCTGTGGTGGATATTTTGTAGTGTTTTATACTGACCGCATAGTACTCTGTTCTATTCTTTCTTTTTAGCTAGTATGGCCTCCTATGCTAAATCCTGATTTCATTTCTGCATATGTTATTTCCCTCTCCTCTCACAGTCAATATTTGTGGGGGGCTGTCTTTCCTTTGGGGATTTTCTCTGAGGCAAGATAGGTTTCCTGTTTCTGTCTTTAGGGGTAGTTATTTCTTAGGCTGTGTCGAGGGGTCTAGGGAGTGTTAGGTAGCCCCCACGGCTACTTCTAGTTGCGCTGTTAAGTTCAGGGTTTGCGGTCAGTACAGGTACCACCTTCTCCAGAGTACGTCTCATGCTGGTCCAAGGCCACCAGATCATAACAGTACAACTGGCCAACAATGAGTTAATTGCATCTCAGAAGAAGGGAGGAAAGATTTTGAGCCATGTGTTTTCCTTAGCCTGTTTGGTCTGTTCCTCCCTCTTTATCTCTGGGTGGCTACGGAACCTAGTAATAACATGAGTGTTCAGGAGTTAGTTTCTCGTGTGGATCAGCTTGCTGCTAGGGTACAGGGTATTTCAGATTATATTGTTCAGACTCCTGCCTTAGAACCTAGGATTCCCACTCCTGATTTATTCTTTGGTGACAGATCCAAATTTTTGAGTTTCAAAAATAACTGTAAACTGTTTTTTGCATTGAGACCCCGGTCTTCTGGTGATCCCATTCAGCAGGTTAAAATCATCATATCCCTGCTGCGTGGTGACCCACAGGATTGGGCATTTTCCCTGGAAACTGGCAATCCTGCTTTGCTTAATGTTGATTCTTTCTTTCAAGCATTGGGGTTATTGTATGATGAGCCTAATTCTGTGGATCAAGCTGAGAAAATCTTGATGGACCTGTGTCAAAGTCAAGAAGCGGCAGAATCGTATTGCCAGAAATTTAAAAAATGGTCTGTACTGACTAAATGGAATGAGGATGCCTTGGCGGCAATTTTCAGAAAGGGTCTTTCTGAATCCGTTAAAGATGTTATGGTGGGGTTCCCCACGCCTGCTGGTCTGAGTGATTCTATGTCTCTGGCCATTCAGATTGATCGGCGCGCAGAGTTGTGCACACTGTGGCGTTGTCCTCTGAGCGGAGCTCTGAGCCTATGCAGTGTGATAGGATTTTGTCTAAAGCTGAACGTCAAAGATTCAGGCATCAGAATAGATTGTATTTTTACTGCGGCGATTCTGCTCATATTATTTCTGATTGCCCTAAACGTACAAAGAGAATCGCTAGTTCTGTTACTATCAGTACTGTACAACCTAATTTCTGTTATCTGTGACCTTGATCTGCTCATTATCATCATTTTCTGTTATGGCATTTGTGGATTCAGGCGCCGCTCTGAACTTAATGGACTTAGAATTTGCCAGACGTTGTGGTTTCCCCTTGCAGCCTTTGCAGAACCCTATTCCTTTAAAGGGGCATTGATGCTACACCGTTGGCTAAAAATAAACCTCAGTTTTGGACACAGCTGACCATGCGCATGGCGCCAGCCCATCAGGAAGATTGTCGTTTTCTGGTGTTGCATAATTTGCATGATGATATTGTGCTGGGTTTTCCATGGTTACAGCTACATAATCCGGTGTTAGATTGGAAATCTATGTCTGTGACTAGTTGGGGTTGTCAGGGGGTTCATGGTCACGTTCCTTTGATGTCAATTTCCTCTTCCCCCTTTTCTGAAATTCCTGAGTTTTTGTCAGATTTCCAGGATGTATTTGATGAGCCCAAATCCAGTTCCCTTCCACCACATAGGGACTGTGATTGTGCTATTGACTTGATTCCAGGTTGTAAGTTCCCTAAGGGCCGACTTTTCAACCTGTCTGTGCCAGAACATACCACCATGCGGAGCTATATTAAGGAGTCTTTGGAGAAGGGGCATATTCGGCCATCTTCTTCACCATTGGGAGCAGGGTTTTTTTTGTTGCCAAGAAGGATGGCTCCTTCAGACCCTGTATTGATTATCGCCTCTTGAATAAGATCACGGTCAAATTTCAATACCCGTTGCCTTTGCTTACTGATTTGTTTGCTAGGATTAAGGGGGCTAGCTGGTTTACTAAGATTGACCTTCGAGGGGCATATAATCCTATTCGTATTAAGCAGGGTGACGAATGGAAAACTGCATTTAATACGCCCGAAGGCCATTTTGAATACCTTGTGATGCCATTCGGACTCTCTAATGCTCCATCTGTGTTCCAATCCTTCATGCATGATATCTTTCGGAGTTATCTTGATAAATTCATGTTTGTAAATTTGGATGATATTTTGATTTTTTCCGATGATTGGGAGTCTCATGTGAAACAGTTTCAAAGATAAAGCCGTGTGCACTACTACTAGTGGTGCCCAGGTAGGTTCCCACACCATGTGATACTAAAAGAAAGAACCTGGCAATTAACTTAATGCTCGTGAGATTTTAATGGTAGTAGCCAAAAAACGTTTCGGTCCTATATCTGGACCTTCATCAGTTACGTACTATGATGAAAAAGTGAATGACTGTAGTGTCATATAAGGCACAGCGTGGTCTGCGTCTGATATTTGCGCAGATAGGTTTAGGCACACAGACTGGACTTATTAACGCTGATAGGTGCTGTGCTTGTGTCCAGACATGCGGGGATTCCGTGTCTGGACACAAGCACAGCACCTATCAGCGTTAATAAGTCCAGTCTGTGTGCCTAAACCTATCTGCGCAAATATCAGACGCAGACCACGCTGTGCCTTATATGACACTACAGTCATTCACTTTTTCATCATAGTACGTAACTGATGAAGGTCCAGATATAGGACCGAAACGTTTTTTGGCTACTACCATTAAAATCTCACGAGCATTAAGTTGAGTGCCAGGTTCTTTCTTTTAGTATCATGTGAAACAGGTCAGGATGGTATTTCAGATCCTCCGTAATAATGCTTTATTTGTGAAGGGGTCAAAGTGCCTCTTTGGAGTGCAGAAGGTTTCTTTTTTGGGCTTCATTTTTTTCTCCCGCATCTATAGAAATGGATCCGGTTAAGGTTCAGGCCATTCATCATTGGATTCAGCCCACATCTGTGAAGAGCCTTTAGAAATTCTTGGGCTTTGCTAATTTTTATCGTCGTTTCATTGCCAACTTCTCCAGTGTGGTTAAACCTCTGACTGATTTGACGAAGAAAGGCGCTGATGTTACGAATTGGTCCTCTGCGGCTGTTTCTGCTTTTCAGGAGCTTAAACGCCGATTTACTTCTGCCCCTGTGTTGCATCAGCCGGATATTTCTCTTCCATTTCAGGTTGAGGTTGACGCGTCTGAGATTGGGGCAGGGGCCGTTTTGTCTCAGAGGAATTCTGATGGTTCCTTGATGAAACCTTGTGCCTTCTTTTCTCGGAA
Source organism: Ranitomeya imitator (assembly GCF_032444005.1). Taxonomy (NCBI): domain Eukaryota; kingdom Metazoa; phylum Chordata; class Amphibia; order Anura; family Dendrobatidae; genus Ranitomeya; species Ranitomeya imitator. Next base: position 396,278,727 of record NC_091283.1, read on the forward strand.
GTTTTCGCCTACGGAACGCAATTATGATGTCGGCAATCGGGAGTTGTTGGCTATGAAGTGGGCATTTGAGGAGTGGCGACATTGGCTTGAGGGGGCCAAGCACCGTATTGTGGTCCTGACAGATCATAAGAATCTGATTTACCTCGAGTCTGCCAAACGGCTGAATCCTAGACAGGCTCGATGGTCCCTGTTTTTCTCCCGTTTTGATTTTGTGGTCTCGTACATTCCTGGTACTAAGAATGTTAAGGCGGATGCCCTCTCTAGGAGTTTTGTTCCTGATTCCCCTGGGGTTCTTGACCCGGTCGGCATTCTGAAGGAAGGGGTGATTCTCTCTGCCATCTCCCCTGATTTACGACGGGTTCTTCAGGAGTTTCAGGCTGATAAACCTGACCGCTGTCCAGTGGGGAAACTGTTTGTTCCTGATAGATGGACTAGTAAAGTGATTTCTGAGGTTCATTGTTCTGTGTTGGCTGGCCATCCTGGGATTTTTGGTACCAGAGATTTGGTTGGTATGTCCTTTTGGTGGCCTTCTTTGTCGCGGGATGTGCGTTCTTTTGTGCAGTCCTGTGGGATTTGTGCGCGGGCTAAGCCTTGCTGTTCCCGCGCTAGTGGGTTGCTTTTGCCTTTGCCGGTCCCTGAGAGACCTTGGACGCATATTTCTATGGATTTTATTTCAGATCTTCCGGTTTCCCAGAGGATGTCGGTTATCTGGGTGGTTTGTGACCGGTTTTCTAAGATGGTTCATTTGGTACCTTTGCCTAAATTGCCTTCCTCTTCTGATTTGGTTCCGTTGTTTTTTCAGCATGTGGTTCGTTTGCATGGCATTCCGGAGAATATTGTGTCCGATAGAGGTTCCCAGTTTGTTTCTAGGTTTTGGCGGGCCTTTTGTGCTAGGCTGGGCATTGATTTGTCTTTTTCTTCCACATTTCATCCTCAGACAAATGGCCAGACCGAGCGAACTAATCAGACTTTGGAAACTTATTTGAGATGCTTTGTGTCTGCTGATCAGGATGATTGGGTAGCTTTCTTGCCATTGGCCGAGTTTGCCCTTAATAATCGGGCTAGTTCTGCTACCTTGGTTTCGCCTTTTTTTTATAATTTTGGTTTTCATCCTCGTTTTTCTTCAGGGCAGGTTGAGCCTTCTGATTGTCCTGGTGTGGATTCTGTGGTTGACAGGCTGCAGCAGATTTGGTCTCATGTGGTGGACAATTTGGTGTTGTCTCAGGAGGAGGCTCAACGTTTTGCTAACCGTCGTCGGTGTGTTGGTTCTCGGCTTCGGGTTGGGGATTTGGTCTGGTTGTCTTCCCGTCATGTTCCTATGAAGGTTTCTTCCCCTAAGTTCAAGCCTCGGTTTATTGGTCCGTATAGGATTTCTGAGATTATCAATCCAGTGTCTTTTCGTTTGCCCCTTCCAACCTCTTTTTCCATCCATAATGTGTTCCATAGATCTTTGTTGTGGAAGTATGTAGTGCCCGTTGTTCCCTCTGTTGATCCTCCGGCCCCGGTGTTGATTGATGGGGAGTTGGAGTATGTGGTTGAGAAGATTTTGGATTCTCGTTTTTCGAGGCGGAGGCTTCAGTATCTGGTCAAATGGAAGGGTTATGGCCAGGAGGATAATTCTTGGGTTGTTGCCTCCGATGTTCATGCTGACGATTTGGTTCGTGCCTTTCATGTGGATCATCCTGATCGGCCTGGGGGCTCTGGTGAGGGTTCGGTGACCCCTCCTCAATGGGGGGGTTACTGTTGTGAATTCTGCTCTTGGGCTCCCTCCGGTGGTTATGAGTGGTAGGGCTGCGGTAGTTGGATCGCAGCATTTATCAGGTGTATCTATTTTTTGCAATTTGGGCTGGGCTATATAGCCTTGCTTGATCCTTTAGTCAGGGCCAGTTGTCCATTGTTTTTGGAGGATTCACATCCCTTCTGGTCTCTCCTGTTTGCTGTGCTTTTCTTCAAAGATAAGTCCTGGCTTTGTTTTTGCTGTCCACCTTCTGTGGACCTTATAGTTCTGTGCATTTTCATGTTTTTGTCTTGTCCAGCTTAGTCTGTGAAGGATTTTTTGCAGCCTAGCTATTTCTCTGAAGATGCAGATATACCCTCCATGTCTTTAGTCAGATGTGGTGTTTTGTATTTTTCTGTGGTGGATATTTTGTAGTGTTTTATACTGACCGCATAGTACTCTGTTCTATTCTTTCTTTTTAGCTAGTATGGCCTCCTATGCTAAATCCTGATTTCATTTCTGCGTATGTTATTTCCCTCTCCTCTCACAGTCAATATTTGTGGGGGGCTGTCTTTCCTTTGGGGATTTTCTCTGAGGCAAGATAGGTTTCCTGTTTCTGTCATTAGGGGTAGTTATTTCTTAGGCTGTGTCGAGGGGTCTAGGGAGAGTTAGGTACCCCCCACGGCTACTTCTAGTTGCGCTGTTAAGTTCAGGGTTTGCGGTCAGTACAGGTACCACCTTCTCCAGAGTACGTCTCATGCTGCTCCAAGGCCACCAGATCATAACAGTGTACATAGTGACATGAGTGTGGGTGTGAATGTGTATGTGGTGCCCTGTGTATATGGTGACGTGTGTGCAAAGTGACACGAGTGTGTACGTGGTAACCTGTGGGTGTGTGCATGGTGATGTAGGTGTGAGTGTGTACATGGTAATGCGAGTGTGTACGTGGGTGTATTTGGTGGTGTGCATAAAGCGCCTTATCTCCTGCACAGCAGTGCATGTCTCTAATCGTTCAATTTGGTCTCTTCAATACTCCATTGCTCAGGTGTTCCTGATTTCTGTCGTCGTTCTCAAGAGCTCAAGATAATTTCTGATGAAGGTCTAATTGTGTGGCCGAAACGTTAAAGTGTTCATTCAGTGGATGCACCTTAAACACCATTAAAATTGCTTCCTTTTCTCTCGCATGAATTGGGAGTGCTGAATTTACTTTTTGCATATTTTGGAGTAGTGTCCTATTCATGCACCCCTTAATACTGGAGTGCCGTGTATTTTCCTGGGCCCATCCAGTATGTGGGTTCCAAGGCCTAATGGGGTGCATATGACTATGCAGCAGGGCTAGCCTTCCTGCCAATGTATTACACAAAGGAGTATGGAGCACAAAATGCGTATTGTGAAGTGGATTTTCCTGGGCCCATCCAGTATGTGAGTTCCAAGGCCTAATGGGGTGCATATGACTGACTATGCAGCAGGGCTCGCCTTCCTGCCAATGTGTAAAACCAAGGAGTACGGGAGTACAAAATGGATATTGTGAAGTGGATTTTCCTGGGCCCATCCAGTAAGTGGGTTCCAAGGCCTAATGGGTGCATATGACTGACTATGCAGCAGGGCTCGCCTTTCTGCCAATGTATAAAACAAAGGCGTATGGAGCACAAAATACATATTGTGAAGTGGATTTTCATGGGCCCATCCACTATGTGGGTTCCAAGGCTTATTGGGGTGAATATGAATAGGTAGCAGGGCAGGCCTTGACTTCAATGCCACACTTTTTCAGCAGTTCCCCTGAACATCTTATGACAGGGGTATTGTGGTGCGTCGTAATTCTTGGCAAGCCATCCACTCACAGCATAGGCTACAACAGCTTAGGAGACCCACTGTTTCACAATGGCCCTTTAAGAAGATTAATGCTGCCTGATGCACCAGTAAAAATAGGCTCTGTGACTGTAAGAGTCCCTCCTTCATACATGAAACAAGATGGGTCTGCTTATGTGTCACACACCATATGGCCAGCTACTGTAGGGTTGTTAAATGTTACAATCACATTTCCCAGTGAATGCATTTCTAGTGGTTGAAAGCAATGTTACAGTTGAAAAACGCTTCAAAAACGCTGCGTCTGAACTAAGCCTAAATGGGAGAGGAAATTTTCGGTCTGGGGTGAAATATTTGGCCTTACAGACAAGTCATTAACCTGCAAAGGATGTACCTTGACATATTTCCAAGCAAAACCCATTTTTGTTTCGTTTTCATGTGTTTTTTGTGGCACCGGGAAAAATGGCATGAATATCGGACAAAAAATAATTAGAGCTGTGAACTTGGAGTCAGGCATCCTTCCAGGGGAGATCCCCATGAGGTCCCTGTGTCATTTGAGCAGCGTTTCCAGCATTTTCAGATGGTTTTAGACCTTAAAAAGACCCCCGGGGGGATTGCGGTAAAAATACTCGGGTCTCCCATAGACACATTGGGCTCGTTGTTCTGGCTGAGTACCCGAGTATTCCAATTTGTTCGACCCGAGCAACGAGCACCCGAGCATTATAGTGCTCACCATCACTAGTTCTGTCTGATCATTCTTTCTCAGTTGGTGTAAAGAGGCCGGGAAACAAGCGAACGAATGTGATTGTCGATCACACTCGTTTAGTGGCCTGAGATTAGCGCATGTAAATACAGCAGAAATACTTCGCAGGGAGACCAGGCAAGGATGATGACAGTTGTAGTTAGCACCCGGCGCCTGGGAACAGCGCTAACTCTACTGCTTTTCCCAGCCGCCAAAGCATTTAATTCTGGTATGTGTAATGATTTTTAGGGTTGATGTCAGCTGCGTAATGTCAGCTGCTATCAATCCCTGGTGTAAGTAATGGAGAGGTGTCTATCAGACCCAGCAACTCTGAAGAGCGGTGATCGTAGTAACAGTACGGCTCTTCACAGTCGCTGGGCTCAGCGCAAGACCCAGAATATCTGAAGAGCGGTGATGTTACTGATGCCAAAAGTGGCTGTTGGCAAAGTTTATGGAGCATCAGAATGAGGTTTCACAGCCTTTGGTCATCTCATCCCTTCATTATCTACGAGATCCAGTTATGTAGGTAAAGTAGCGGCTTTTCCGGTACTGCAACTAAAAGCAATAAATAGGACTGAGCTGTAATGCTGGAAACAGCTGTGATTATATGTTATATAGTCGTGTTACACTCCCCTCACTTCTTGTAACCTACAAGTGTACAAAGATATTATATAGTCACCATGTGACAAGTGGGCCTGTGTAACTTCAAATGCCAGGGCTGAATTTTAGTCCCAGTCCGGCCCTACGCACTACTCACGCTAAATGGTACGTGAGACCTTAGACTCCTTAACAAAGATGAACCATCACTCCTTTGCCAGTTCTTTGTATTTGCCCCCCAGGCAAAAATTTTCCAGCCAGCCTCTGGTACCAGGGCATCAGGAAGGGGCAGGCAAAATGCGATATAATGTGATGCGCCAATTCTTGGGCCGCTGCACACCGGTATTTTTAGGCTGGGAAGGGACCCAATAACCAGGGACATTTCCAGCCTCATAATATCAGCCCGCAGCTGTCTGTTTTACTTTGCCTGGTAACAAATATAGGCGAGGGGGAGAACCCACGTTTTTTTTTCATTTATTAGGGTAAATACTCTTTAGTGCCACATGAAAAGCACTAAAGGGTGTAAATCTATTATATGTAGGAGCTTGTGAAAATATATCTACAGGACATTCATCCATGACCGCGTATCGCCAAAACAGGGTCTTTCCCGTACTCAATCTTCCTGACCCCCACCCCATCCCCAGGGGGCCATTCTCCCCTTCTCCTGTAAATTTAAATTAAACACCAACACGTAAATTTCTTTGGATAATTTTGGCCACAGCGGCCATTTTATTAAACAAACAATAACATAAATAACAACATATATACCATATGTAAAAACCTGGAGGGGAGGGTTCTTGGGGGTAAGAAATCTGGCTCAAAAATAGGCATAAAGCCACCACCAACTTTAAAACCAAACACTTCTTTACCCTCAGCCGTGACCACCAGCTCAAGGGCACCATGTAACCCATTTCGGGCAAACCAAAACCCCAAAGCTCCCGAGGTAAATTCCCCGTCCAGAGCCCGTAAACAAAAGCCAGATCAACCCCGTAAAAACGTCATCACCACCTCCAAGAACCCCACCCCCCGCCAAAACTGCCACTGTGACAATGATAACGAAAACTCCCCTCTGGCAATAACTGATTAAAAAACCGAGATGAGAAAAAACCCAACTCCCCGGCTACCCCTCCATCAAACTGTTCACTTAAACTAATCCACAATAAAGGGAGGGAGGGTGGGCTTCTCTCCTGATGATTCACCTCACAAGTGATCCTTCCCGCACTTCTCCAGCCCCTGCCTCCTTTCCCCACTAGGTCCACCCCTTATTCAAAAATTTCCACCAATCACCTATAAGATCCCTTTTTTTTATTCAAAACTCTAAAACTCCCTTCTTGGCAACGCAGTCATGTGGGGGCTTTCATCCAGCTGCGCCCATTACAGCCCCCCTTCTTGACCGCGTATCGCCAAAACAGGGTCTTTCCCGTACTCAATCTTCCTGACCCCCACCCCATCCCCAGGGGGCCATTCTCCCCTTCTCCTGTAAATTTAAATTAAACACCAACACGTAAATTTCTTTGGATAATTTTGGCCACAGCGGCCATTTTATTAAACAAACAATAACATAAATAACAACATATATACCATATGTAAAAACCTGGAGGGGAGGGTTCTTGGGGGTAAGAAATCTGGCTCAAAAATAGGCATAAAGCCACCACCAACTTTAAAACCAAACACTTCTTTACCCTCAGCCGTGACCACCAGCTCAAGGGCACCATGTAACCCATTTCGGGCAAACCAAAACCCCAAAGCTCCCGAGGTAAATTCCCCGTCCAGAGCCCGTAAACAAAAGCCAGATCAACCCCGTAAAAACGTCATCACCACCTCCAAGAACCCCACCCCCCGCCACACACGAACAGCCCTGACCACCTCAGGCTCGTGAGTGCCCCACCGCCACCAAAGCTCTCTCGACTCCTTCCTGTAGCCCGAGTGCCCATAAATCCATACCAACATCATTAAGATGCACTCCATCATCCCTCCAATAATTGCCAATCCCATCCTCCAGCTCCAAATGTCTAACGGCAATACCCCCGTTCCGAGACACAAATCCTGCCACCGCCCTATTCAGCTTCACCCGGGCTCTATTGATCCCTCTATGGGACCGTACATCACGCCACTTCCGCCTTGGTACAATGTCCGACCACACCGTCACAACACCCGGGAAAGATACCCACAACCGTAAAAAATCAAAACGAATGTCTCTGATCAACTCCCTCACTGGCCTAACTCCCAAATCATTTCCTCCAAGGTGAACCACCAAAATGTCCGGGGGTCGATCCAATCTAGCGGCGTTGGCAACTGCCGGCAACAAACTCCGCCATAACATACCCCGAAATCCCAACCATCTAATAACCACCGAATCCCTTACAAAGCCTAATTGCCTACCATTTCGCCTGACATCCGCACGAAGCGCACCCCAATGAACAAATGAATGTCCGATAATCCATGCCAGGAGGGAGGTTCGACCTGAAAAAACACAACAATGATTAACACCATAACAAGGCTCTCTCCCCCACAGACCTAATTCCTAATATAAGACAGATATCGATCCGAACTCCATCTGCCTATTCTTTTGATAACATCAACGCCTAGGCCCAGACCATCCGCCTCGGACGCAGCACCAATTCGAAATGAATGCGACCCGAAATTCTTCGGGTCAACACCCAACGATCCCAAACCCCTCTTCAACAGCGCCGTAAATTGGTAGCGCGACAAAAATTCCCCGTTCTGATGTCGTAACAAAGGGCCTGCCCTCAGTGCCGACAGACGCCAATAAGATTCCAAACAGTGCTGCGGGCACATCCCGCTACCGTCAACTCTCCCCAGCACCACTCGCCTACCCCTACCAAGCTGATCAGTCTTAGAACGCCTGATCCAAAATACAATACCTCCTGCCCAAAAGTCAACATCTTCCGCTAACAGACCACCCACCTTATTTTTATTTGGGGACACCAGCTCCCCCAGGCGCAAAGCGCCAAAGAACGCTAAAGAGAAGGCTAACCTAAACAATACAACCTCAAACTGCGAACTACAAATACCGCCCAAAGCCTCCCCAAGCCGTTCCAGCATACCAAAAGAAATCGGCCTACGCTTATCAAAAGACACATTGCCCTTCCGAAAACCCTTCAAAGCCTGCCTTATCAAAAAATCTTTTGTCAGATCAGCTGAACCTTGCAACCGAAAACCAAAGGCCAGACCCGCAACAACTTTGTTTAACCTCGAAACGGACCATCCCCATTCGGCCGCCTTACCCATCAAAGCCAGCAGAGCCATAATCTTATCGCCGTCGGATTCCACTGGGCCGCATTGGACCAACCAACCTTCCCACATCTCCCACGCCGCTGCATAATCCGACCATGTCCTGCTCGACAGTGAGGCCTGTATCAAGCGACCTCCCCTTCCGCAACAATCTGCCACAGATGCGAAGGACATCCCGCTCCTGTAGGTTCCGAATCTGGCGCCAGTTCCCGGAATCGGTCCCACTGAAAACGAGATAAAGCATCAGCTATATTGTTTTGGACACCTGGTACATGCACCGCCGAAATCCACGAATTCAATTCCAAACACCTCAACACCAATTCCCTAACCAACCTAATCACGGGGGGAGAAGAGGAAGATAAACTGTTGATAACTGACACGACACTCAAGTTATCACAATGGAATCGTACCCGACGATCCTTAAAATTCTCGCCCCAAATAAACGCTGCCACTACAATTGGGAACAACTCCAACAATGCCAAATTTTTGGTTAGCCCGTTTTGCCGCCATTCTTCCGGCCACACTCCGACACTCCATTTGCCTGCACAGTAGGCGCCATAACCGGCTCCCCCTGCTGCGTCCGTATAAATTTCACAATCAAAGGCGTTCAAATCCTCCTGCTGAATCAATGATCTGCCATTATAATTTTCCAAGAAACGCTGCCAAACCAACAGATCGTCCTTGTGCTCCCGGCTCAAACGTATGAAATGATGAGCTGCACGGACTCCCGCCGTAGCTCTGGACAACCTTCGGCAAAAAATCCGGCCCATAGGCATGATCCGGCACGCAAAATTTAAGCGCCCTAGCAACGACTGTAACTCCTTCAACGTCACTTTCCTCAATTTTCCGATTCTGGACACCTCCTGCTTCAGCAACAACAATTTGTCGTCGGGCAACCTGCATTCCATCTTTCTAGAATCGATAAGAATCCCGAGAAAACTTAAGACCGTACAGGGACCCTCTGTTTTCTCCTGCGCCAAAGGGACCCCGAAATGCCCGGACACCCATTCCATGGTGGCCAATAAATTACCGCAAACCGCAGAGTCCGGGGGGCCCACAAACATGAAGTCATCCAAATAATGAATGACCGAAGCAACATCAGAAACGTCTCTAACAACCCATTCCAAAAAAGTACTGAAAGTTTCAAACAACGAGCAAGAAATGGAACAGCCCATCGGCAAACACCTGTCTAAATAAAATTCTCCATTCCAAAAACAACCTAGTAACGGAATGCTCTCCGGATGTACCGGCAGAAGCCGAAAGGCAGACTCGATGTCTGTCTTCGCCATCAAGGCCCCCGCTCCGTACATACGAACCCATTGCACTGCCGCATCGAACGACGTGTATACAACCGAGCATAATTCCTCCGCAATGCCATCGTTAACAGAACAACCTTTTGGGTACGATAGGTGCTGGATTAAACGAAACTTATTTGGCTCCTTCTTGGGCACCACCCCCAATGGAGAAACGATCACCCCTTCCATAGGCAGCGAACTAAACGGGCCCGCCATTCTTCCTAACTCCACCTCTTTTGCTAACTTACTCGAAACAACATCCGCATGTAAACTTGCTGACCTCAGATTTTTTGTAGAAAAGGGGACCGTATGATTCGGGTGAGGAATCCTAAAACCTTCAGCAAAACCGTCCCTAATCACCACCGCCTTCAACCGGTCCGGATATCTACTTAGATAAGGGGCCATCTTTTGAAGCCTCACCGGCGTCACCCCCATGACCGCTACCCCCTGCTGGCTTGCCCCTTGCTTTTCTGAAACATTTTGAAGCCCCGTGTGAAGCTCCGCTACAATGGGAACACACGTGCTTAAACCTGCAGGTATTGCCATACTTGCACTGGCCGTCGTTGAACTGCCAGCACGTTCCCGTTTTTTCCTTCGCCCCTTGATACCCCTGTCCTCCTCCTCCCCCTTGTCCTGATTGCTGACTACTACTCCCCGCGCCCCCTTGAAAGGACTGCCCGTACCTCACAGGGGCCATCACCTTCAGCCACAATCCAATGTCCTTATGCTCCCATTTTATCTCAGGCCTAACCGCCTTCCGCTGCCTGAATTGTTCATCGTAACGCTGCCAAGCCTGGCCCCCATACGTACGATGTGCCTCACCAATAGAATCAAAGTAACAGAAAAGACCCGAGCAATTTTCCGGGAATTTTTCTCCTATCACACTGGCCAAGATAGCAAAAGCCTGTTGCCAATTAACAAACGTTTGCGGAATCAGGCGCCAACGCCTTTTTTCCTCCTCTTCCTTTTTGCTATCATCTTTTTTTCCTTTGTCCAGATTAAATTTTTCCAAAGGGAGGAGGGAGAAAATCTCGACAAATTCATCCTTCCAGATCTTCTCCTTCACCTCCTTCTTTAAATGGGCACCGAGGGGACCCTCAAAGCACACAAAGACCTCCCCTTTTGCCCGATCATCCAACTTTATCTCATCCTTCTTACCCGTCTCCGTTTGAACCGACACTGACACCCCAGCTGCCTGGGCCGACGCGGCCGCCCCAGACCTCACTAATTCACCGGAGCCCCCTCCCCCGGCTGTACTAACAGGATCCACCAACCAAGCCCCAGCAGGTGACCCTCCCATATTACTTGCTGGCCCCGCGTCCAATCGCCTCAAAATATGCGACATACCTGCCAAAAGCTCTCTAACGCCAGGAAGCCCAGAACCAGCGTCCCCTACCCCCTCCACTAACCCCACCGTACCCGGCACCGAAATAGGAATAGACATGTACTCACGAGGCTGCGCAGGTGCTGTGTCCCCACCAGCCGTGTCTCCGGAATCCCGCTGTTCGCCATCTTCTGGATGTTCGCTCTCAGATCCGGGGTCGTCGCTGCCGCTGAATTGCCCCAGGCCCGCGCCCCTGGCCTCCACGTCACCAGGGGGGACCGAGACTGGCGATACACTCCTGTCGCTGGACCTCCTGGCGGATCTTGACCTGACGGCTGTTTGCAATCCACCTCGGCCTCCTGGCCTACTTGCCCGACCGGCACCTGCCCCACGACCAACGCGTCCCGGGCCCAGCTGAACCACCGATGCCAGCCTGCCCGTCGCCCTACTCTGTCGTCTCGTGCCGCTGCCAGGCCCACCTAGGGGAGGTGAGCCCGCCGCTGTCACCGCTGCTCCATAGCTCCCCCTCACTGCTGCCGTCGCTGGACTCCTGGCTCCTCCTGTTGTCGCCGCCGCTAACTGTGCTGTAAGTCTGCTGTTCCTGGCGCCGCTGGGGGGCGCCGCACTTCCCCTCGATCCCGGACTAGGCCGCACTACCTGTGCGGCCCTCACCGCTGACGTCGCTGTGCTCCCTTCTCCTCCTGACTCTGCCGCCGCTGCCCGCGCTGTGCTCCGGCTGCTTCTGGCACCGCTAGAGGGCGCCGCACCGCCGCTCGCTCCCGGACTAGGCCGCACTTCCGTTGCGGCCCTGGCTTCCGCTGCGGCCCTGGCATCGGGCCGTGCCTGGCTGGTCGCCGCTCCACGTCGCCGCCTCGCGCCGGCAGAGCCGCCGGGTGGATTCCTGCCGGAGGGGGGGACGGGCAGGATGGTCGCGCCGCGTCCCGCAGCCCCCGCAGGGTCCCCGGAGGGGCTCCGCGGCCTGCGCCTGCCGCGCGGTGACATGTCGGGGGACAATCTTTCTGGGGGCCGGGTTCTCCTGGTCCTGCTGCCCCGGCTCCCGCAGTCGCCCAGCAGCCTGGTGAGCTGCTCTTCCAGCCATCCATCGCTCCTGGACCTGGATTCCCTGCGCAGCTGCTCCACGAGGCTGTCTATGGAGGCCATGGTGAGTAGCTGCACACTTCTTCTCTCCTGATGATTCACCTCACAAGTGATCCTTCCCGCACTTCTCCAGCCCCTGCCTCCTTTCCCCACTAGGTCCACCCCTTATTCAAAAATTTCCACCAATCACCTATAAGATCCCTTTTTTTTATTCAAAACTCTAAAACTCCCTTCTTGGCAACGCAGTCATGTGGGGGCTTTCATCCAGCTGCGCCCATTACAGCCCCCCTTCTTTCTTTTACACCGGTTCATTCTTTTACAAGTGAACGAAGCGGGGTCACAAATTACACCACTGCTCCCATAGAAGTGGATGGAGCGGGGGGTCACACATTACATCACTGCTCCTATAGAAATATGTGACTCTGCCCCATACATTAGCTACTGTGTATCTAATCCCATCCTGTGTGATACACTCCGAGGAGCTCAGTATCTAATCCCAATATGTGATACGCTACACTTAGCCCTGTATCTAATCCCAGTGTGTGCTACTCTAAGCGTATCTAATCATACACGTGATACACTCCACATATCTAACCCAAGTTTATGATACCTAAAGGGTGTAAGTTTATTGTATGTATTATTGTGAAATTCTATATCTACTGGATGTTTATTCTATTACACCCCTGCTTCCTTACAAGTGGACAAAGCAAGGTAACACATTTCTAAAGGAGCAGTGATGTGTGAACCCACTTGGTCCACTTCTATGGGAGTAGTAATATGGTAAATGGAGCGTAGGTCACACATTACATCGGACTCCATAAAGTAGAATGCACTCCCCGTCGGACTCAGTACAGTAGATTGCACTCCCCATCGGATTCCATACAGTAGAATGCACTCCCCATTGAATTCAATACAGTAGAATCCTCTCCCTATCGGACTGCATACAGTAGAATGCTCTCCCCATCGGACTCAAAACAGTAGATTGCACTCCCCATTGAACTCCATACAGTAGACTGCTCTCCCCATCGGACTCCATACAGTAGAATACAGTCCCCATCGGCCTCCATACAGTTGAATGCACTCCCCATCGGACTGCATACAGTAGAATGCTTTCCCCAACGGACTCAAAACAGTAGATTGCACTCCCTATCGAACTTCATACAGTAGAATACAGTCCCCATCAGCCTCCATACAGTAGAATGCTCTCCCCATCGGACTGCATACAATAGAATGCTCTCCCCATTGGACTCCATACAGTAGAATGCTCTCCCCATCGGACTCGATACAGTAGAATGCTCTCCCCATCGGACTGCATACAATAGAATGCACTCCCCATCCCCATATACAGTGTACAATAATAATGGGCATCAGGAGTAATAAAAACATGCATAAAGACAATCCATAAATATATGCAATTGCTCAATAGTGTGATAAGAATAATATATCCAGCTTCCAAAAAGGTGCAAAATTTATTGACGGGAGTAGAATAAAACTTTGAATCAAAACATGGTGTTCATGAAATAATGTACAGACAGTGAAAACGGATGCCATGTGTTCGAATATTCATTCTCATGGAATATATATCCTTTATATAATTGAATAAAAAAATATTAGCAAATGTTAAAAATTCTTGGTCATACGGTAATTATTGGCCAGCTAAACAATTGATTTTGATAAATTTACATTAGAGTGTACATAGTGCTTTATATGACACAATCCTCAAAACAGAAAACATTCCCAAAAAAAGTCAAATCCCCTTTGTCGTCATGGGGGCGCTAAATTTAGCCCAGAACACTCTCAAAGCAACTAGACAGTACAAATGAACCAAAGAGAGTACCAATTCTGAATAAAATACAAAAAGTTTATTACATAATTCAATTAAATAGTGACATACATAAACAGAAAAAATCATATAAAGACAAAGTGAAAAGCCTGACTTCACAGGTATAACGCTCAGGACCAATATATATAAGTGGATGGGAAAGGATCACTAGCATGTAAGGCTCAAAACTTCTTACCCCATTCGATCATATCACTACCAAATAAGACTATTTAAATAAGATGCCAAACGCATTCATAAAGTGCCAAGTGCAAACAGTAATGTCAATACACAAACACCCAGCTGACATAAACTGGGTGATTGAGGTATAAGGCCTACGAAAAAATGGGAAACAGAAAGTACATAAACGGCCTAGCCGTGGTCCTTACCCATAAAGTCTCCACTCTTGGAACCTGAGCGGTGCAGCCCCAACGCGCGTTTCGCGTTGGCTTCCTCGGGGGGCTGTAACTTACTGTGCGCCACTAATGCCCATTATATAGGGAAGATCGTTATGCCGGTGTTATAGTACGGCGCATGCGCAGAGCATCGCGTCCTGCGGCCGCATCACTTCCGGCCTCCGGCATCGCTGAGCGGGAAATCCCGCATGACGTCATTCATCAGCGACACCGGAACTCTCGGAGACCTTGGGCGACGCGCCGGTAAAGGACGCTCTCTGATCATGCGCACAAACCACCGGTCGCCATCTTTACTGCTGGATGGACCTCAGAGCTGCATTTCTGGTAAGGGCATCCCATCGCCGGAGAATAAACAGAATAGATATATAAATATAGTGCTCCGACAGGGTGACTCATCTCTAAAGGCCCCTTCACATTAAGCGACGCTGCAGCGATACCGACAACGATCCGGATCGCTGCAGCGTCGCTGTTTGGTCGCTGGAGAGCTGTCACACAGACCGCTCTCCAGCGACCAACGATGCCGGTAACCAGGGTAAACATCGGGTAACTAAGCGCAGGGCCGCGCTTAGTAACCCGATGTTTACCCTGGTTACCATGCTAAAAGTAAAAAAAAACAAACACTACATACTTACCTACCGCTGTCTGTCCTCCAGCGCTGCGCTCTGCTTCTCTGCTCTCCTCCTGTACTGTCTGTGAGCCGGAAAGCAGAGCGGTGACGTCACCGCTCTGCTTTCCGGCTCACAGACAGTACAGGAGGAGTGCAGAGCACAGCGCTGGAGGACAGACAGCGGTAGGTAAGTATGTAGTGTTTGTTTTTTTTTACTTTTAGCATGGTAACCAGGGTAAACATCGGGTTACTAAGCGCGGCCCTGCGCTTAGTTACCCGATGTTTACCCTGGTTACCAGTGAAGACATCGCTGGATCGGTGTCACGCCGATCCAGCGATGTCAGCAGGGAGTCCAGCGACGAAATAAAGTTCTGGACTTTATTCAGCGACCAACGATCTCCCAGCAGGGGCCTGATCGTTGGTCGCTGTCACACATAACGATTTCATTAACGATATCGTTGCTACGTCACAAATAGCAACGATATCGTTAACAATATCGTTATGTGTGAAGGTACCTTAAGTTGCTCTAATCAATGGACATGTTCCGACCCAGTACCCCATCCAGAAAAGGGGGGTGCTAAGTTGGAAAACATATTAGTTTTGTTCCATTTCTTTAAAAATCCTTACATCTCTGGTTTTATCTTTTAATTTCCATCTTTGTCTTATTGTGTGTTTCTTTATTTTTTTCATTGTCTTTATAGTCATATATTTATATTTGGAAACCCTATAAAATCTTCGCCCATATATGGGTCCATGTATCTGCTTGGAGCGCATGATCAGAGAGCGTCCTTTACCGGCGCGTCGCCCAAGGTCTCCGAGAGTTCCGGTGTCGCTGATGAATGACGTCATGCGGGATTTCCCGCTCAGCGATGCCGGAGGCCGGAAGTGATGCGGCCGCAGGACGCGATGCTCTGCGCATGCGCCGTACTATAACACCGGCATAACGATCTTCCCTATATAATGGGCATTAGTGGCGCACAGTAAGTTACAGCCCCCCGAGGAAGCCAACGCGAAACGCGCGTTGGGGCTGCACCGCTCAGGTTCCAAGAGTGGAGACTTTATGGGTAAGGACCACGGCTAGGCCGTTTATGTACTTTCTGTTTCCCATTTTTTCGTAGGCCTTATACCTCAATCACCCAGTTTATGTCAGCTGGGTGTTTGTGTATTGACATTACTGTTTGCACTTGGCACTTTATGAATGCGTTTGGCATCTTATTTAAATAGTCTTATTTGGTAGTGATATGATCGAATGGGGTAAGAAGTTTTGAGCCTTACATGCTAGTGATCCTTTCCCATCCACTTATATATATTGGTCCTGAGCGTTATACCTGTGAAGTCAGGCTTTTCACTTTGTCTTTATATGATTTTTTCTGTTTATGTATGTCACTATTTAATTGAATTATGTAATAAACTTTTTGTATTTTATTCAGAATTGGTACTCTCTTTGGTTCATTTGTACTGTATAGTGCTTTATATGTATCTACAGTATCTGTATACAAGGGCTACATACAGGGGGTTGGTTGTCGGGTATATATATATATATATATATACACAGTGGGGCAAAAAAGTATTTAGTCAGTCAGCAATAGTGCAAGTTCCACCACTTAAAAAGATGAGAGGTGTCTGTAATTTACATCATAGGTAGACCTCAACTATGGGAGACAAACTGAGAAAAAAAAATCCAGAAAATCACATTGTCTGTTTTTTTAACATTTTATTTGCATATTATGGTGGAAAATAAGTATTTGGTCAGAAACAAAATTTCATCTCAATACTTTGTAATATATCCTTTGTTGGCAATGACAGAGGTCAAACGTTTTCT
This sequence comes from Ranitomeya imitator, assembly GCF_032444005.1. NCBI lineage: Eukaryota > Metazoa > Chordata > Amphibia > Anura > Dendrobatidae > Ranitomeya > Ranitomeya imitator. The sequence continues at coordinate 396,295,225 of NC_091283.1, forward strand.
GTAAGTCTTCACAAGGTTGCCACACACTGTTGTTGGTATGTTGGCCCATTCCTCCATGCAGATCTCCTCTAGAGCAGTGATGTTTTTGGCTTTTTGCTTGGCAACACGGACTTTCAACTCCCTCCAAAGGTTTTCTATAGGGTTGAGATCTGGAGACTGGCTAGGCCACTCCAGGACCTTGAAATGCTTCTTATGAAGCCACTCCTTCGTTGCCCTGGCGGTGTGCTTTGGATCATTGTCATGTTGAAAGACCCAGCCACGTTTCATCTTCAATGCCCTTGCTGATGGAAGGAGGTTTGCACTCAAAATCTCACGATACATGGCCCCATTCATTCTTTCATGTACCCGGATCAGTCGTCCTGGCCCCTTTGCAGAGAAACAGCCCCAAAGCATGATGTTTCCACCACCATGCTTTACAGTAGGTATGGTGTTTGATGGATGCAACTCAGTATTCTTTTTCCTCCAAACACGACAAGTTGTGTTTCTACCAAACAGTTCCAGTTTGGTTTCATCAGACCATAGGACATTCTCCCAAAACTCCTCTGGATCATCCAAATGCTCTCTAGCAAACTTCAGACGGGCCCGGACATGTACTGGCTTAAGCAGTGGGACATGTCTGGCACTGCAAGATCTGAGTCCATGGTGGCGTAGTGTGTTACTTATGGTAGGCCTTGTTACATTGATCCCAGCTCCCTGCAGTTCATTCACTAGGTCCCCCCGCGTGGCTCTGGGATTTTTGCTCACCGTTCTTGTGATCATTCTGACCCCACGGGTGGGATTTTGCATGGAGCCCCAGATCGAGGGAGATTATCAGTGGTCTTGTATGTCTTCCATTTTCTAATTATTGCTCCCACTGTTGATTTCTTCACTCCAAGCTGGTTGGCTATTGCAGATTCAGTCTTCCCAGCCTGGTGCAGGGCTACAATTTTGTTTCTGGTGTCCTTTGACAGCTCTTTGGTCTTCACCATAGTGGAGTTTGGAGTCAGACTGTTTGAGGGTGTGCACAGGCAGGGGCTGACTGGCAAATTTTAGCCTGGGGGGCAAGCACACAGCAGTGGCCCATGAGTAGCGGCTCATCCTTAAAGGAGTTGTCGGATCTTATGCTACATGTCTACAGACACTATGTGTGAATCCTCATATCATGCGCTATGAAGATTCTCTGGTGCCGGCAACAGGTGGTCTTGTGACTGCAAGCATGCGATATATATATTCCCAGCCACATTTCGACTAGACTGTTTTGGGCCTTGTTCAATACAGTTGCATTAGGCCATGCAAGTCTGGTCGGCATGTGACCGCATGTATGCAAATCACAAACTTACAGCCACACACCCGCCAAATAACCACAGCACTGCCAGCAATGTGAGAAGCACAAGTCTGCAGTCCAAAGAATGACAGAGTGAATGCACCAATGGCACACACACACACACGCACAGCCCCACTGTATAATGACAGACACATGCACAGCCCCACTGTATAATGACACACACACACAGCTACACTGTATAATGACACACACAGCCCCACTGTATAATGACACACACACACAGCCCCACTGTATAATGACAGACACATGCACAGCCCCACTGTATAATGACACACACACACAGCCACACTGTATAATGACACACAGCCCCACTGTATAATGACACACACACACAGCCCCACTGTATAATGACACACACACACAGCCACACTGTATAATGACACACACAGCCACACTGTATAATGACACACACACACAGCCACACTGTATAATGACACACACACACAGCTACACTGTATAATGACACACAGCCCCACTGTATAATGACACACACACACAGCTACACTGTATAATGACACACACACACAGCCACACTGTATAATGACACACACACACAGCTACACTGTATAATGACACACAGCCTCACTGTATAATGACACACACACACAGCCACACTGTATAATGACACACAGCCCCACTGTATAATGACACACAGCCCCACTGTATAATGACACACACAGCCCCACTGTATAATGACACACAGCCCCACTGTATAATGACACACACACACAGCTACACTGTATAATGACAGACACACACAGCCACACTGTGTAATGACACACAGCCCCACTGTATAATGACACACACACACAGCTACACTGTATAATGACACACAGCCCCACTGTATAATGACACACACACACAGCCACACTGTATAATGACACACAGCCACACTGTATAATGACACACACACACAGCCACACTGTATAATGACACACAGCCCCACTGTATAATGACACACACACACAGCTACACTGTATAATGACACACACACACAGCCACACTGTATAATGACACACAGCCCCACTGTATAATGACACACACACACAGCTACACTGTATAATGACACACAGCCCCACTGTATAATGACACACACTGCCCCACTGTATAATGACACACACACACAGCCACACTGTATGACACACACAGCCCCACTGTATAATGACACCCACAGCCCCACTGTATAATGACACCCACACAGCCCCACTGTATGACACACACAGCCCCACTGTATAATGGCACCCATACACGCACAGCCCCACTGTATAATGTCACACACACAGCCCCACTGTATGACAGGCACATGCACAGCCTCACTGTATAATGACACACACACGCACAGCCCCACTGTATAATGACACACACACGCACAGCCCCACTGTATAATGACACACACACGCACAGCCCCACTGTATAATGACACACACACGCACAGCCCCACTGTATAATGACACACACACACGCACAACCACACTGTATAATGGCATACACACACGCACAGCCCCACTGTATAATGACACACACGCACAGCCCCACTGTATAATGACACACACGCACAACCCCACTGCATAATGACACACACACGCACAGCCCCACTGTATAATGACACATGCACAGCCCCACTGTATGACAGGCACACGCACAGCCCCACTGTATAATGACAAACACACACCCACAGCCCCACTGTATAATGACACACGCACAACCCCACTATATAATGACAGGCACACGCACAGCCCTACTGTATGACACGCACAGCCCCACTCTATAATGACACACACACGCACAGCCCCACTGTATAATGACACACACACGCACAGCCCCACTCTATAATGACACACACACGCACAGCCCCACTGTATAATGACACACACACGCACAGCCCCACTGTATAATGACACACACACGCACAGCCCCACTGTATAATGACACACACACAGCCCCACTATATAATGACATACACACACACACATGTACAGCCCCACTGTATAATGACACACACACGCACAGCCCGACTGTATAATGACACACACACACACACACGCGCAACAGCACCACTCTATAATGACAGGCACACGCACGGCCCCACTGTATGACAGGCACACGCACGGCCCCACTGTATAATGACAGGCAAACGCACGGCCCCACTGTATAATGACAGGCACACGCACGGCCCCACTGTATAATGACACACATGCACAGCCCCACTGTATAATGACAAACACACACAGCCCCACTGTATAATGACAGGCACACGCACGGCCCCACTGTGTATAATGACACACACACACACAGCCCCCCTCTGTATAATGACAGGCACACGCACAGTCCCACTATATAATGACAGGCACACGCACGGCCCCACTGTATAATGACACGCACACGCATGGCCCCACTGTATAATGACAGGCACATGCACGGCCCCACTGTATAATGACACGCACACGCATGGCCCCACTGTATAATGACAGGCACACGCACGGTCCCACTATATAATGACAGGCACACGCACGGCCCCACTGTAT